>NC_141693.1:1504095058-1505295058 GCF_964263255.1 Lissotriton vulgaris
TACAATGCACCCCCTTACACTCTTAATACACCTAGTGTAAAATACAAAGTATAATTTTTAAAACTATTGACACACCAATACCATTTACTACATACCCACTAACTAATTCCTACGTCTACATGCACATTCATTCATTCACCCATAAGGTCATTCGTACATACTGTCACTCATCATTGCAACACTATCATATGCACTCATACACCTATGCAGACACTCACACACTGCCACTCATCCATGGAGTTACTCACACACCTACTCAGTCCTGTAAAGAATCAATCACACTTTGATTTCTTGATCTATACAGTTAAACACAGAACAGCTTACATTTTCACAGATATACAAACACATACTTACTCACTTATACAATCAAATCCTTCATCCATACTCTTATACATCCTCTCATTCTTCAATATGTAAAACATATTTAAACTTTACAAAAACACACAGACACTGGATGATGTCATCAGTGATGTCATCAGTGATGTCATGAATGATGTAATATGTGACATCATCAGCATTGGATTGCGGATGCGCGAAATATATAGTTAGTGGACCTAACTATATCTCGAATTTCATTGGTTTTATATCAATAAAATGTCCAGCTAACTATATAGGAGGAATTTCAATGGTTTTTTATATGTTAATTCCTAACTATATAAGGCCTAAAACCTATGTTTTTTTTAGTGAATTTCATTGGTTTTTTAAAGGCTAATTCCTAACTATATATAGTGTATAACCTTTGGTTTTTTCAGTGAATTTCATTGGTTTTTTAAATGCTAATATATATATATATATATATAGGAGGAATTTCAATTGTTTTTTTATATGTTAATTCCTAACTATATAAGGCCTAAAACCTATGTTTTTTTTAGTGAATTTCATTGGTTTTTTAAAGGCTAATTCCTAACTATATATAATGTATAACCTATGGTTTTTTCAGTGAATTTCATTGGTTTTTTAAAGGCTAATTCCTAACTATATATAGTGTATAACCTATGGTTTTTTCAGTGAATATATATATATATATATATATATATATATATATATATATATATATATATATATTTCTTTCAAAATGTCCTGGTTTGTTTTCAAGAAATTGATTTTATTCGCAGAATGTCTAATAAGCTAATACCAAAAAAAATAAATTTCGTTATGGTTACTTTAATAAAACATACGTTTATCAGACTTTATTTTTTTTCTTCATTATTGGTCTTAATTCACTGCGCTAGTTATTCAAGTTGTACATTATTTAAAAATACCTCTAATAAAATCTTGATAACACAATAAAGGGTAGTGAAAAATACTGTTTACCTTGTACAAAATGTCCCTCCTGATGCGAGCTGCCCGATCAGAGATGTTGCCAAGTAATGGAAAAGGTGAGAGTACAAAAGACGCCCACTCCTCACACTTTTAGTAACAGAAGGGGTTGACTCTCAGACGGCAGCAAGGCTACGCAGGTCCCTACCACGCCGAGCGTCAGGGAAATGAAAAGGACTTTGATCTGCGATGCTGTCAGGCCGAACGCTGGGACTGACTCCAGGACGCCAGGTGTTTGCGGACTGGCAACAGGTACTTATGAATGCAACGTCAATCAGGGCCGAAACAGGCCACAGCAGTCAGGCAACTTTGAAGGCTGTCTTTTATGCTGCAGCTAGAAAAGTCTGTTACTCCAGTGAATGCCATGGGCTCCATTGCAAGCCATTGGGCACTGGGCAACAGTGCCTGCAGGAAACCCCCCCACCCCAAACCACCCCCCACTACTGGTTGAGTAGATAAATCCACCAATAATTGCTCTAGTCTTAGTTTCCCAAGCAACTAAGACTATACATGGAAATGCTGTCCCGAGATTAAGTTGCATTATAGAAAAATCAGTGTCAGAAGGTGCAAATTACAACTACGGTTAGGACAGTTATTTTTGAAATCCTATGTCGGCAAATGGTCATAACAAATATCAGATGCGTTCTCGTGTCATCTTTGAGAGAGGACCTCAAGATTTGAGAACTACTATATATGTGCCCAGCGATTGCTGAACAACGAAACGTCTTTTTAAATCCACTTTATTCTAAGTATAACCTCTCAAGTGCAGATTAATGTCTCAATTTTATTAGGACCCCATTGAATGACTATGTATGTAACAAACTTTTTTTAAATGTAGAGCTGTTATTTATAAAAAGCTATATGAATGTAGCTAACGTTGGTATCTGAAAATTGGTTTTTATATTGGTGACCTTTATGGAGGTCTAAAGCAATTTTTGGGTAAACTTGAAACTTTTGTCAGGTGAGCGGTGTGTGATAACAGGGAGGGAGGAGGGTGAGTGTGAAAGGTTAGCAATGGGTGAGTGAAAAGGGACCATAAGTAGTGTTTAGTAGTGTGTGAGTGCATGGTGAAGTAGGTTTGTGGTGCGTGAGTGGTGTCTGGTTTGAGGTGAGCGGAGTCTGGGTGCCGTGTGAATGGTGAGTGGGTGATGGGTGAGAGATGGGTGAATGGAGTGTGTGTAGTGTGGAAGATGGCGAAGCACATCCCGCGATGCAGAGGCAATGATGGTCGTCTAGAGCACGGTATGTAATGCATGACTAAAGGGTGAGTGAAGAGTGGTGGGCGTGTCTACTGTGTCCGGTGTAAGAGTGCAGTGTACATGAATTGTGACCACAGGCTAAGACAGGGTGAGTGAGAGGTTTATGGGTGCAGGGTAGGCAGTTTGTAAAGTGCAGGGTGATAGAAGTGCCTATGTGATTGTAGGATTGAGGTCTCTATAAATGAAGGGTGAGATGCCCCCTTGTGAATACAGAGTGAGTTGCTAAGATGAAAGCAGGGTGGAGCACTTTAAAAATGGACCCATCGGCATTGCCAATGCTTGTGTATATTTTACGTTAGTGTAAACAAGGCTCCGAAGGGAGGCTGGGGGTCTCACAATTTTTATTTTGGAAGAAGTAGAGGAATTACATTATAGACAGTGTAGGTTGGGCCGTAGCGCACAGGGAACACGTGTTGACGTAAATTGGTTTACATGCCCAAAGACTATAGGTTGCACTAGCACTTCTAATAGACTTCATAAGTGTCTGCATTTCGAAGCCATGAAGCGAACAGCCATAAAAGCCACTTGGTCGTTTAAAAAAAAAAACAGCTCCAGGTTTTCGGTTGTTGTTAGGTGACTGGAGCAGCGTGACTCACGGTTTGCGGATTGCTTTCGGTTGTTGTTAGGTGACTGGAGCAGCGTGACTCACGGTTTGCGGATTGCGGCAGCTCCGTATCTCTGCTCCGCTCTTCTAGCGGTAATTAGTAATGGTGCAGGCGGGGGCTCCTCAGCACACGGGAGCCCCGCACAAGTACTGCACCAGCCCGCATCATTAACCGGTCTCCCCCTTGGCACGGGAGACCGGTCCGGACATCAAAGGCTTCCCCCAGGCAGGGGGAAGCGGAAACCACGTCCTCCCGGCCCCGCCTACAACCAGGCGGCGGCGGCCATTTTAAGGCGGCTCGGGCCGCGGCGGTGATCTCGGCAGTAAAACGAGGGGTGAGCACCCTCGAAATTAAAATAAAACACAAGAAAATATAAGGCAGAAGCCCCCCAAGCCCCCCCCCCCCAAAAAAAAATTCCGAAAATTCGCGGGGGTATATAATTGATTTCTCTTCTAATTTGCTCAGGAACCACTGGAGGGATTTACACTATTTTACCAAAAGCGTGATCTGCATACCAGACACTACCATTTTGACAAGTTTGGTGTAATTCCCTTCAGTGGTTCAAGCTGTAGCTGAGTCTAAAGGTCCTATGGAAATTAACATGGGGAAAACACGTTTTGGGACCCCCCTTTTTTCTCAGCCCCCACTTGACGAACCCCCCCCAAATTTTCAGGGAAGGAGCGGAGCGAGCCATCTTCTTTGAGAAATTTGCGAAGATTCATCAACCAGGGCCAAAGTTATTCCCAATAGAATGTTGGGGATTTCCTATGGGAAACCGTCCTAACTATATATACCTACTGGCTATCGCCAGTAGGTAATATATATATATATGCAATAAGAACATATTTTTTTGTAATAAATTGCTATTCCATGCTTCATTTGCTGATTTGGAAATGTTTCAAATATTAATAGATGGTATTGTTCAATTAAAAAGTTAGTGGCATCTGCTTTCTAAGTTGTGTTTATTTCAGTGAGGCATAGAATATCTGTATTCATGATATTTTTGTCTGTTTTTATAGCTTTGTAATTTTTTGTAGTGATCGTATATTATGTACAATAATATTACAATGCTGGCTATAGTTACATATTTGTGGTATTGATATTTGCAATTGCATATTTGTCCTTAATCGTGTCATTTCTTCATGTACTTTTGGATGTACAACTATTTTGTCTTGATTAAAGTTTTTAATATATATGTTGGCTAATGACTTTGCTCTGCTTAAAGCTACATAATGCAAATGATGTATTTTTCTATTGTTAAAGTGGATGTAAAGTGGTTCAATAGTTTCTCCTTGTGTCCTATGTATAGTACGTGCAGATGATTGGCGCAGGGAAATTGTTTGCGTATAATTGTTATACATTAAGCATGGGCGGATTTCGCGGGTCTACGATCCGCGGATTTGCGGATCCACAAAATCCGCGAATTTGCGGATTCGTAGATTTTTTTAATGGGGGGGTCTTCTGTGCGAGTTAAAGTGCCTCTTGTGTGTATAAATGGTCAGATACCGATCAAAGCAGCAGATGAAGAGAAAGAAGCTCCTGGTCATAGGAACAGCACGAGGATTGCGCTCTTGATAGTCAAGGATACAAAGGCCTCTATCCAGCATCACAGCTGATTTTCGACGGTAGATTTGGGAAGAAGGCACACCTGCCCAGCCTCGACGATGCTCACAATTGTTTTTGGGCTGATGAATGAGTCACTGAATTTGAGCTTCAACTAGTTCCAGCGGCCATGTGTGTGTTACTATGCAATCGCCCCGAAGGGCGCAGGGGTCCCTTGAGTGAGCTGTCCATCCATTATCTTGGGCTGTAACTATTTTAGGATGGCGCCGGCAAGCTGCCAGCGCCATCCTAAAATAGTTACTAAATTAGCTTCATCAGGAAGCACTAATAGATAAAATAAAGCAGGTGCTCGAGCACCTGCTTTATTTTATCTATTAGTGCTTCTTGTTGAAGCTAACTTAGTAACTATTTTAGGATGGCGCTGGCAGCTTGCCGGCGCCATCCTAAAATAGTTACAACAACAACTTCAAGCTTGAAGGCTTGAACTTTTTCCCCCCGAATCCGCCGCTCGCGGATT
Organism: Lissotriton vulgaris; assembly: GCF_964263255.1. Taxonomy (NCBI): domain Eukaryota; kingdom Metazoa; phylum Chordata; class Amphibia; order Caudata; family Salamandridae; genus Lissotriton; species Lissotriton vulgaris. The sequence continues at coordinate 1,504,100,323 of NC_141693.1, forward strand.
CGTGAATTTTTGGTAAATTTGCGGATTTACCGAAAATCCACCAAATCCGCAAGCGGAACGGATTTTGCGCTCACGCTTATTATACATTTTTGGGTAAATTGAAAATGTCTTGATATTGCATGAATTGGTGTCCAATGAGGCAAAATATTTGTGTGATATATGTGTCTATTTTGTTGCCTTGTTAATTTACCAACGTTTTCATTATCAAAATTAATTCATATTACATTAGGGGTGCTATTGATAGTTTCAACAAATTCAACTATACCTGTAGCACCATTTGTTAAGCCATCATTAACATTTATATTGCAAGTTAAATCATATCTTAATTGTAATGCAATATGTAATATGTATGGAAGGCCCATTGTTTTAGTTGGGTCCGTGGGTAATTGTGTCAGTATTTTCTTTTTGACTAGTTCAGTTAGATCTGATGCAACTGCATCTATTGCGGTTGCTGTGTAAACAGGATAGTTTACTATATGTTGAAATAAAACTTAATTATCAATGTTATTAACTTCTTTGTTTGTTGACATAATATAAGGTATAGTTTTGCTAATGTTTTCTGGTGGTTCTAATTCTCGTAATTGTATCTGTATTATATCTGCATTTGTTTGTTTCCCCTCACTTAATCTGTTTAGTAGTTGAGCAAATGGTAAATCATTTAGCTGTCTCGTAATTTTTGTTAGCTCAAATAACCTAAAATGTGTTTGCCATAAATTAGTACTTACTGGTCTGTAGGAATGCCTAGAATTTTCAAATATGTATGTGTCAAAACTGGTTTTAATTGATACAAATCTCCAATTGCTAATATGGATATCCCTCTAAATGGGAGGTTAGACGTTTTTATTTCTTGTAATATATTATGTATGAAATTGAACAGATTTATCCCTACCATTGATAATTCATCAATTATTAGTAATTTAAGATGCATTAATTTGTTTTGTAGTATACTCCTGTTTTCATGAGTTAGTGGTTTATGAGTTAGCATTTGTGAAACAGGGATTTTAATCGTACTATGTAGCGTTTTGACATGAATGTTATGTGCTGCTTTGCCGGATGGAGCTGTAAGCAATACATATATGTTATCTGGATTTTCTCCTGCTTTTGTATTGTAATAACGTACTAATGTTTGGTAAAGTGCTGTAATAAGGAAGCTTTTCCCAACTCCTGCATAAATGTAAATGTAAATGTCATGGTACTTAAAGAGCGCACTGTCACCAGACGGTCACCTTGCGGTGTCGCCTATTCGGCTTCCTGGCGCTGATTCTCATACCGCTGTGGAACCCCTCCTGGCTTTCCCTGTGAAGTGTCCACTCCTGGGCACCCCCAGGGTGAAGCTAGGCATCCTTAGTGTGGAGGCTAAGCAAGATATTGCCCAGAGTTGCAGCATGGGGCCCGCGATTAGAATAGGCACCGAGGTTACAATTAACAGGTCCGAGGAATTTGAGCCCGAGACCCCGCCGTGGCGGGAATCGAACCCTGGTCCCTGGCCAGAACTCTGCATCAGGGTCTGCCGCTCTAACCATTGAGCCACACTCCTCCTGCATCACCAGTACAAAATGTGTAGCAGGGTGCTTCTTTTGTTTTTATCCAATGTAAGTGATGGTATATAAGGTGGAGTTGTTCTGTAGTAAGATTTTGCATTATGGCATCATATTGCTCATTTGATATTATATTATTGGTTAGTGCTTCTTCTATACTTGTACTTCTAATGCCTAAATCTAATGACAAATCATATAATAGTTGTTCATTAAGTTGCACTTCATTACATATGTTATCTGTTTCTATATCTATTGGAGGTATAGGTAATGTGTCTAATGTACTGTTGGCCTTGCTATTAGTTGTTAGTGTTTTATTATGCTTATTATATTTGTTGTGATTACAGTCAACAGTCTCTTTAATGTCTAGATTTTGTTCATAATATGTATCCTTATTACCAATTATTTGTTCCTCTACTCTCCAGGGGTAATAAAGCATTAGCATTTCTCTATAATAATTTTCGGAGTAATTGTTTTTGTTAAATCTTCAATAGGGAATTATTTTATGTTTTTTGCGTTTTGTATAGTCTGTTACTATTGTTTCATCCTGTAAGTTAATCTCAAGTTCTTCCTCATCTGAGCTATAAAAGTTATTTCCAGTGATAAATTGTCATGGTCAGTTTCCTTTTTTTCTCCCAGTTTGTTTATTTTTATTAAACATAGATGCAGTCAGCAAATGTACATTTTTCTAATGTTTTCGGCCGTTTGCTGCACTTTACAATAATATTATCACATTGGATGCTACTTGATGTATCTGATAATTAATTTATAGTATCTATGTCTCTTAATAAGTATGTACGCTTTTCTGGGGCGCTTGTATTAATGAATACAAAAGATCTAGACCTTTTCCTTAAAGGAATTTGAGGTCTTAGGCTGCTTCTTGTGAACTTATTTCTGTACAGAAGTTGTTACCTATATGCTTAAATTGATCTTTAATACTTGGATTATGATATACTTCTTTTGCAGCTTGTGCAATTATTCTGCTCATTCCACGTTGTGATTTACTAATATGTGAAACGATATATACGGCACATGCATATGCATCTAGTATGTATTGTATATCTATGTTTGCCTGCCATGCTTGTAAAATTGTAGCATTGTAGTTATTAATAAAGCATTCACCTGGTGTTCTTTTTAGAAAAATAGTATTTTTTTCTATAATGGACTTTATACATAAAACATATTGTTTTATATCTAGTTGCCTATAAGCTAAAAACTGACAAAGTATAACTTTGGATGTCTTGTGTGTTCATAGTTTTATGTATTAGTTCAATTTGCTGTAGGAGCTCTTTATCTGTTTTGTCTAGTGGTAATGGTTCTAGTATAAATGTTTCAAGCATTGGATATTTTGGGTACTGATATTTGCATGTCCTTTTTGTTTGATGCAGCAGTTTTTTGTATGTCCGTGTCGTTGTAGGGGTGATAAAGCCTCTATATATGGATCGTGTAAATTGATATGTAAATTGATACTTGTATAGCGCACTACTCACCCGCAAGGGTCTCAAGGCGCTTGTACGAATACCGCTGTGGAACCCATCCTGGCTTTCCCTGTGAGGCGTCCACTCCTGGGCACCCCCAAGGTGGAGGCCAGGCATCCTTAGCTTTGTGGGGGCCGTTGTGGAGATTAAGCAAGCTATTGCCTAGAGTTGCAGAGTGAGACTCCATGATTGGAATAGGCACCGAGTCGAGAATTATCAGGTCCGTGGAATTTTGAGCCCAAGACCTCTGCATCAGGGTCTGCCGCTCTAATCATTGAGCCACACTTCTCCATCTTGTGTTTTTGCACATGTTACATACTTATTTATAAAAGTAATAACTTCATTGAGTTCTGATGTTTCATATTGTGGAGCATTTTCTATCCATATTGAAGCATGTATATGTGGTGATCCCCGTTGTTGGAATTCAACTCTATAAAAGTAATCTATAATCTTTCCAATTGGGTTACTTTCATGTAATAAAATACAATTAAATAATTTTCTAACTTGGAAGTCAAAATGTCTTGCACATGTAAAAGGATTTTGTTGTATCAATGTGCATTTTGTTTCCCATTCCATATTTTCAAATTCTTCTTTTGTACATTCATTCCTTTTTTCACTACTCCATAATATGTTAATTAAATTATACCATTTTGTTTCTGCAGCTGATAATGTTAAAAAAAGGTTGGTATTCCAAATTGTCTAATCATAGCAAAAAAGTCTTTTTTGTAATGCTCCCAATATGGCGGCGAACTACTTATAGTTTTAAGTATTTTGTACCCCTCATTAAATTGCTGTCTTAACTTTTGTTTGATGTCTTTTGCAGTTATAATGTTGCAATTAGTAAAGTATTTTCTAAGTGAGATGTATATTTTGCTTCGTATTTGTTTAATGTGTAATTTTTTTACTTTAAAGAAAACATTTGTTATAGACTTTGCTACTCTTTGATCATAACTTCTTAATTCCCATTGGCAGATTGTGATGTAATATATTGGTACATGCCTATCTTTATTGGTTGTCCTTCGCTTTCTACAAAACATTGTAGGGAAAGCTAAATATTCAGAATCTTAATCTTCATATAGACCTCTTGGTGTGTTATATTCTGCAGGTGCTAAACTTAAGATATTCATGTTTTCTGTAGTAATAGTTTCATTAGTTAACATAGCATCTAAGTTCCCTGCTGCAATGTTATCTGAGGAATCAGATGTATTGTTTGTTTCAGAAGTTTCATTACAAGGTGTTATATTTGCTGGTGTATATTCCCAATCTGGATTAATGGTGACTCCATATTCCTGGAACATACTGCTAGTAGTTGCTAAATATAGAGCTGCATGTTTTACTTTATTTGGTCTAACATTCTCAAAATGTGTATAGGATTTAGAACTTAATTTTCTTTTTAATTTTATGGGAATTGTCATGTTATTATTAATTTGCATGGGTAATACAGTAACTGTTGTCATCACATCTGCAGGTACATTAACTACTGCACCTGAGAGAGATTTTTGGAACCCACGTGGTAGTGTTCTAATTTGCAAAAAATGTATTCTTGGTGATACTAATCTTTCTTCTAAATTATGCAAGTGTAATTCTGCTGGTATATCGGGGAATGTAATTCCATTATAAAAAGAGCAGGGTGGTATTTTGTCCTTACAAATATATGTGTAACATGTTTTGCATATATCATCTGTTTGGTATTTGCTAATGTTACATTCTATAAATGTTGCCCGCTTTTTAATATTGTGTGTTTTTTGCAAACTTTGTTTATGCCATAATTGATTACAAATAGTGCAAGCGTACTCTGGGCCATATGTTATTTGTTCATAAAAGATACTAATTATCCCATTGGTTGTTTGTAAGGTTATATTTGTATTACTGTTAACTACATTTTCTCTGTCTTCTTGTGTATGCTTTCTTTTTCTATTATTGCGTTTTTCTAGAACCTGTATCCTAGCTGGCGTTTGAGTCTGTAATTCAGCATTGGGTATAAATGTGTTTGTTAGTACATTGGTATTTCAAATAGGGTAGAAGGCATATTAAGTTGGGTTGTAGAAGGCTGTTGTTTATCTGCTTGGCTATTGCTGTTTGAGTTTCGTATAATCGTATAATTGCATCTTCTACTTGTAAGGTAGTTGATGGAATATGTGTTAATGCATTTCTTGCTCTTTTGGTAGTATGGACATATATGTCCTTTATAGCTTTAACTTTTTTTTGGCTGTGGTTTCTTTGTGTTACTTTAAGTGACGTTTTGCTAATTGTGTTTATTTTCACTGGAGTTAATTGTAAAAATAATAATATCGGAATTTGTTAACTTTACTTTATCAGCTAGCGTTATGATGTATTCTATACCTTTATGATGAGAGTTGATTTCTATAGCAATACACGTTCCATTAGTATGAGGTATTGCTTTTTCATCTTGGCTATATGAATCAAATATAAAGTATGCATGGATAGTTTTAAATACTGAAATTACATATGTATCCATACAGATTAATACGTCAGTCTGGAAATCAATTGTAGAAGTTAATGTTGTTATAATGTTAGCATTCAAAGGTTGCGCTTGTTTTATGATCTCTTTTATAAAGCATTTTGGGAGCTTAATAGAATATGTGATGTTATTGTGCTCTATGCCATTTGGCAAATATTGTGGTTGCATAATTATTACTTAATGGAGTGCATTTCTGTATATAAAGCATCTCCTAGATCTATAATATAATGTAAATCTTGGCTATCCCAAGTATATGCTGGTTTACAATAGTTATGTAGAATAGCAAATATACTATTTGGTAGACATTGTGCACATTTTGATGTCTTTCCAATATTGGTTTCTTCTTCATGTTTGTGTGTGATTTAAAAAAAACTATTTCTTGTTGTGCTTTTGCTAAAAATGGTTGGTCTATATTGGTATTCTCTGTTATATGTTGCCTTTTGGGCAATATGCTATTGGTGGTACTTTGTGGAACTATCATTGTATTACTTTCACTAATAGGTATGTATGTATGATGGAAACTATCTGTACATGTGTTTGTATGTAAATTGCCTGTTGATGTAGTTGGTTGTTGAACATTTAGGTTTATGCTGTTACAATTATATGGTATTGTGTTGTATGTTTCTGTGTTGCGCTTAAGTGTTTTCTTAACTATACTCGCATATGTGTTAGTAGTATTAGTATATTGTGGTGTACTTATGCTATTGCTGTTAGTTGTAGACCGTTTTCAGGTGGAGTTATTGTAGTTAAAAGTGTATTTGGATATGTTTCAGTACTATGGGTATTGTAGAACAATGTTGATGGTGGTTCTGCAGTATAAAAACTGCTGGTATTTGATTTTCTAATTATATTTTTTGCTGTTTCTATATGAGTTTGGAATTTGTGTTTAAAAAAAATCCATACATGCTTCAGTAGAATGCACATAAATGGTTTGCATTTTTTTCAGCAATTAGCATTGCCTTATGCAGTGATTGCTTTTTAATTGTATTTATATCTATAGGAGTTAATTCATATGCAACGTAATTATTATTTGGTCCCTTTAGATTATGTGCAAGATTTGTAATGTACTCAATACGTTTTTCAAAAGTTATTTGTATAGTAATACATGTTCCATTTGGGTGAGGAATTCCTGTGTTATCACGGCTATGTGAGTCAAATACAAAGTATGAATTGTTATTGTGTATAATGGATATAATATACATATCCATGCAAAGCAATACACCTGAATTCAAATTTAGGGCAGCCTTTAATACTGTTTGCATATTTGGAAAAAATGGATTAAAAGGTTTTAATATGTCTCCATAAGAAGGTTCTTTAAGCAACCTGGGATTCATCCTAGACTCCTCCCTCTCCATGTCTAAACAGGTCGGCGCCGTCGTCTCCTCCGCATGCTCCGCAGGGTCTACAAGTGGATCCCGACCAAAACAAGAAGAACCGTGGCACAGGCCCTCGTCAGCAGCAGGCATGACTACGGCAACACACTCTACGCAGGAATCCTAGCCAAACACCTACAACAACTACAACGCATCCAAAACGCCTCCACCCGACTGATCGTCAACGTCCCCCGCCGCAGCCACATCACCCCCACCTGAGAGACCTACACTGGCTCCCCGTCAACAAGAGGATCACCTTCAAGCTCCTCACCCACGCACACAAAGCACTCCACAACGCTGGACCAGCCTACTTTAACAGCAGACTCCGCTTCTACACCCCCACCCACCAGCTCCACTCTGCCAGCCTCGCCCTCGCCGCTGTCCCCCGCATCCAACGAACAACCTCCAGCGGCAGATCCTTCTCCTACTTCGCCGCCAAGACCTGGAACACCCTCCCTACCGATCTACGGCAAACCCAGGACCTGCTCCCCTTCAGAAGACTCCTCAAGACCTGGATCTTCGAGTAGTAGTGGCACCCCCTCCCCTCAGCGCCTTGAGATCCTCACTGGTAAGTAGCGCGCTTTACAAGTACTCTGATTTATTGATTGATTGATTAATAGAATATATGGTATTATTGTGTTGTATAAAATTTGGCAAATCGTCTGGATGCATAAGTTTTCCTTTATTAATAGAATGCATATATGTATATAAAGCATCACCCAAGTCCATAATGTAATGTAAATCTTCTATAGTCCATGTATTTGCAAGTTTGTAGTAATTGTGTATAATTGCATATATGCTATTTGGTAAACATTGTTTACCTCTTGAATTAGCTGAAAATTTCTCATGACCTTGATGATCTGCTTGCCTTGTATTTTAATCATATTTATACTAATACTGAAATTATGTGTTTTTAAACTGTATTAAAATAATTATATTAGGTATGTTATAGCTATATTTTATTGCATCTATTTATGCTGTACGCATAAGATATATATATATATATATATATTTCATTCTCTAGCTGACCAGGACACTGAGCATGTTCAAAACACTCAAGAAGTACTACGTTCTATGGGTATAAATAGTGGAGGTGCTGCCATGAGCCCATTTTGCCCTCATTCTACATTCGTTCCCATGATGCCAAGGGACGCTATTTATGTTTTTAGCGACTGCATGATTGAGGACCTCAAAGGATTGAATCAATCCATTGCAGAAAGCCAGAAGCGGAGGAGTTACAAAGATAAACAATATTCTGCCCTCATTCGTAAAATTAACAGCCAAGGGAACATTGTGGTGAACAAAGCTGATAAGGGGGGCAACGTTGTTCTATGGCCCCGTGATGTTTACATTAAGGAAGCTAAGAGACAATTAAATGAACCGTCTTGCTATAGAAAGGCCTCATTCAATGAATTGAATAAAGTGAAAGATCTAGTCCATAAACTATTGGCACAATGGAAAAGGGAAGGATTAATCAGCAAAAAAGAATTTCAATTCTTGAAAAAAGATAATCTTATTACCCCCACGCTATATCTATTGCCAAAAATTCATAAAGGTACATCTCCTATACCTGGGCGACCTATTATTTCTGCCCAAAATGGATTGTTGGAATCCATTTCTAAATACGTGGACTTTTTTGCTTACATAATTATATGGAGGCTCTTCCAACATATATCAGGGATACCAGCCATTTCTTAAAGAAATTGTAAGAAATTTGCTGGAAGTCAGATTATCAATTCATTGTGAGGGACATTTGTTCTCTCTACAGTTCCATAAATCATGTTGATGGCCTGAATGCAAATGAGTACTTTTTATCGGACAGAGACATAAGATTCTATTAACATAGTAAAATGTTGATCCGAATGATTGAACTTTGCTTCAACAACAATTTTTTCCTATTTAACAATGAAGTTTTCCAGCAGTTGCGGGGTGTGGCTATGGGGGCATGCTTCAACCCCAGCTACGCGTGTTTACACGTGGGCTAGTGGGAGAGGCATGTTCTCGGTTACCCCCGCCCTGCTGTTGAGAACCAAGGTATAGGCATTGCTCACATGCGGCGTTATATAGAGGATGTCTTCATAATATGGCAGGGTTCTAGAGTGTCTGCAGAAGAGTTTGGTAGTGTGATTAACAGGAACAAACTGAATCTTGAATTCACAGCCACTATCAATAATGTTAAAGTTGACTTTTTGGATGTTGAGATTTATATTGTTGAAAATTAAATTAGAACTAAGTTGCATAGGAAGGCCACGGCCGGAAACTCCATCCTTCATGCTCATAGTGGTCATCCACGCCATCTTATAAAAAGTATTCCGTATGGAGAATTTTTAAGAATTCAGAGAATATGCAATAACGAAATAGATCTCAAAATTTGTTTGGAAGAATCCTTTTTAAGGTTTTTGGCTCGAGGTTACAATAAGAATGATCTACAAGACTCTATGAACAAAGTAGTTGTAAATCAGATAAATCTCCCCCAGGTGACTACTTCTGATATTGTGATATCCGAGGAGGACAATTCCATCGAAAAAGGCAAAACTAAAATTAGACTCATTACAAGTTTTAGTTGTCAAGAGAGGAAAATCAAAAAAATCTTGAAGTCTAATGGGCCAATTCTAAAAACGGATATCACTTTAGCCCCATTACTTAGTGAAAATCCAGCTAGCACTTTTAGAAGGGCTCCCTCTATGAGGGACGCCCTCGTTAAGACCAGTCCAGAAGTCAATAAACCATCTAATTGGCTCTCTCACAGATCAGGTTTCTTTAAATGCAGCTCTTGCAGGGCATGCAAGTTTGGAGTTAATACTACGGAATATTTTGAGGCCTTTTCCCAAGCTGCTTGCAAGATAGAGTTTGTTCACCTGTAAGACAGATCATGCTGTTTATGACTTACAATGTACTTGCGATTTGCAGTATATTGGGAGCACTATTCTCCAGGTGTTCAATCGTATTCTGGAGCCCCTTCGGGCGATAGTTGATTCCGATTCCAACTATCCTGTAGCTCGTCATTTTAAATTAGTTCACAATAATAATCTCAATGATTTGAGATATTTTGTTATTGACGCGGTTCCTTTCTCCAAAAGAAGGCGGTGTTAGAGAAAGAAAATTAAGGTAATTAGAGAGCCATTATATTGTACTTCTTAATACTAAAATTCCGAACATTCTTAACATGGGGGAAGATTTACACAACTTTTTATAACACTTTTTATAACACTCTTTATAACCTTTTAGTTGTAATTTTATTATATCTATAATGTGTTGATTGTTTTGTAGCTTTTAAGGTGACAGGCTTGTTCCCTTTTTAGTTCTTCTCCTCTGGATTTTACCTTTTCTGAGCCTAAATGAATTGATTGATTTTTTTCTATTACTTATTGTTATTGTATTTTTATGAACTCTGGGCCACTGATAATCGGGTGGATTTTAGCTGTATTCTTTTATGCTTTGTTCTTAACCGCGTTTTTTTACTGGTTTTACTGTTTTTACAGTTTTACCGGTTTTAGACGTGCTGAGAATAGGGTATAGGAATTGGGTGGACTTCATCTTGATTGTGAGTTAAAACTTTACTTAAATATCTTTCGGAGAAAAGTAATTATTGAAATTTTCGAATTCTTTGAAGTATTTGAGAGCTCTGTTGGTTCCTTCCGCTCGATGCATTAGAGTATTTGTACTCTGTATTTTCATATTGTGCCATTCGTCTATGCTTAATATTTATATACAGCAATTTTGCACTTCATTATATCTTTACGCTGCTAATTGTGTGTTGAATAACAGTGATATTATTTTCCGCTTTTTTCACTCTATGCACTTTTTCAGCACTTTGCACTTTATCTTGTTTAGTGTCTGCTATCTATACCATATGTTTCACATATGTACTTTAGCTCTCTACATTCGTTTCATTTAGTTTATCTTTATTTCGGCAAGATTTGTCATAAAAGATGTACAGACAGTTATAAACACAACAATCTACAAAATACCGGGATGATAAATAATTCCAATTCAGCACAAACTAGTCAACATTAATACAGAGTTCAAGTTAATCAATAGAGATCCAATAAAACATCTTGTAAAAGTTAATTGCAAGGTGCATGTGCAGAGATTTAAAATTAAACATGATTTACTAAAACCCTACGCTTAAGCCAAATTGCTGCCAAACATTTTGCTACAGCAAAAACGATCGGACTGGATAGATCTGTTTTTAAAATTCTGTAAGCTTGCATACAATGAGTAAATCCCACATTTCTGCACAACGGCACAAGCCAGTACCTTCTTGACTTTTTGTAGGCAGGACAAAAAAACATAATATGCAAGTCATTTTCCAGATCACAATTGCCACCAGGGCAGCTTTTTACGGAAGAAGGGCACCATTTACTAGTAAAAGCTCTAATTGGTAAGGTGCCATATCTCCATTGTAGGTACAGCTTTCTAGTTAAAATAGGAAAAATATCATCCAGGACACGCTCAAAACAATAAAAATCTTTTTCCTTTACAAAAGATTCAATTAGGGTTCCACTTTGCACATTATGTACAGAAACAGTTAGTTTACTTTCATAATACAGTTTTACTAGGTGCTTTCGTGAGACCCTACTACAGGCTGCCTCCGGGTCAGTCCACAGTTGCAGGACCCCCAACTTTCCCAATTCATTTTTTATATAGTTGAACCAAGGAATTTTCCCCTCATTTGGTAGATTTAGTATTTCTCAGAGTTCCTGTCTATAATTATGGAGCTCAGGCGTAATCCAGAGACTTCGCCAGAATGTTAATGGTTTAAGTCCCTATTGGTCTGAGGCCCATATCCAGCCTCAATGGTAACAAGGGAGTGCTAGAAGGCAGGGTAAGTAGTTGTCTAAGAAATTTATTTTCTGTGATAACAATATCGGGTCTACACACATGACCCCAGAGTTCGCCACCATAAATCACTGCCCCCCTTGCCTTTATTTTATAAATCTCAATGGGTGGGCCAATAGGTTTAATTGTGGAAGTATTGGAAAGCTTGAAGATACCCCCTATTGAATGGGCCAATTCAAGTTGAGATTTGATTTGATAAGGGGCCCAGGTCATACTTTCATTTATAGTCACCCCCAAATAATCAAAAATCGGAACCCTTTCCAGCCTGTTGGTACCTATGCACGGGTTTGGGCGCGTAGTTGATGGTGAGTTAAAAATCTTGGATTTAGTTTTGAGGGCATTGATTTCCAACCCCCGCTTCACACAAAATGCCTCAAAAGGATCCAACACACGTTGAATCCCCATTGGAGATTTCGACAGCAGCAGGGTGTCGTCTGCAAACATAATCACAGGCACCCTGCTGCCTGCAAGCTTAGGGGCATCGGTGTTCGATATCCCATTTAAATGGGCAATTACCCCGTTGACATAGAGGCAAAACCGGGTGGGTGCTAAAACGCACCCCTGTCTTACCCCCCTGTCAACGGGGAATTTGGAAGACAACAGACCATTCCTCCCACACCGTACGCGTGCAAAATTCTCCTCATGGAGCCGTATTAAGATGTTCAAGAGATGGGGAGGGATGCCCAGCTCAGTGAGCAAAGACCAGAGCTTGCCTCTTGGGACCAAATCAAAGGTGTAAGTCCACAAAGACCGGGTATAAACTCCCCCTTCAATCCAGACAGTTTTCCAAAATTACAAAGACCGGCGAAAAATGTGGTCAATTGTAGATATATTCTTTCTGAACCCTGCCTGATAGGGGCTCAATATGGAATTCTCCTCCATCCAGTCCTGAAGACGATCTAAGATCAGTCTCCTGAGAATCTTTAGTGGCATGTCGATCAAGTTGATAGGCCTGTAGTTGGCTGGGAGCAGAGGAGAGCCCTTTTATAAATAGGGACAATCTCTGCGCCCAGCCTTGTCCCAGGTACTGACATGCCTCTCAGAACTGCATTATAGATGACTAACAAATATGGAGCCCATATTCTGGGTTCATGCTTAAGGAGGTCACCCGGGAGTTTGTCCAGCCCCGGTGCTTTTCCCGCTGCCAATTTAGATATTGCAGCACAGACCTCCTCCACAGTAAAGTCGTCGCCAGCAGGTTGTGGGGTGGGGTTTAACAACCCCCCCCCCCTGGATCCCCTTCCAAATCGGCGTTGCCCGCTGCGTACAGAGCCCGGAAGTGGTCCTCCCACACATTGGCGGCTATATTTGCCTGGACGGCCGCCGCTGGCTCATCAGACCCCGTGTTTACAATTGACCAAAATTTACGCGAGTCTCTGGCTGCAAGGGCATTAGTTAGATTCGTCCAATTATCACGATCCCATTCCTCCTTCGCGAATTGAACTAGGCGCTTATAGTCAGACCTCCTGGCTTGTATCACTGATTTATCAATATTCTGTTTTAGAGCAGATACTAATTCGGCCTTCGCCATTCTACAACGGCATTGTACCATGAAACTCTGTTACCCTTGGTCGGCCGCTTTGTAGCACAGGGATTAAACACCTCTTCCAGCTTATTGGTTAACTGACCATGCAAAGCCCAGAGCTTATGGTGCATATCAGGGGAGTGGGGATGCATAATTGGAATGCTGACTTCTTCAAATACAGGAAGGATTCGGGCATAAAGCTCGGATACCTTCTCTGAATGCGTCACTAATTTAGCCCACTTGACTCTGCACCTGTCGTTAGATAGAGTCAATCTGGAATCAGGTACATCATTACCATTAAATTTCTCTTTAACAATACCAGGGGAAAATATTGCCAAATTCAGTGCATTGTGGTCACTGTCATTTCTTACAATGACCGTAAAGTCGATCACCTTAGGCCGAGACCGAGTTTCGACCAATATATAATTCAGGCGCGACTCCTGCCCTGGTTTATTAAATGTACATTTTGGGGGAATATCAGATTGCACACATCCATTACAGGCCCTGATTGAGTGCTTGAGCATTAGTGCAGTGATTTGGACAGCTAATGGTGTCCATGACCTGAGGGATGGAGCCGCCGTTGATCGTCTTCGTCCACGGTTACCCCATTCGTCAAGCCCGATAGTGGCTCGAAGTGACAATTCAAGTCACCCCCGACCACGAACGGAGTGCCGCTGGGCATAGAACTTAGGAATAGGGTCAATTCCTCAATAGTTCTAGATTCGCCGGTGATATTCACCGGTCTAGAATACACGTTAACCAGTGCGAGCTTGGAGGCATTGGGCCACTCCAAAAGCACGCACTGGACATCCTCAGATAGTGTATTCAGGGACTTGGCCTTGCAGCCCAGGTGGGAACCCACCAAGACAGTAAGGCCCCCCTACGGCCGTCCCTTACCCCCCCCCCCACCATGCTGGAACAAAAAAAGAGTCATAGCCAATGCGTGTTTTATCCTCTCTGGCCCAGGTTTCCTGAAAAAGACATACATCGTTCTTGTCTATGAACGGTCCCCACTCTGTGCAGTCCATCTTATTAGCCAGCCCATCCAGATTCCACGACAGTATAAGTAGAGAGCCTGGGTTGGTATTATTAACGATTCCCCTCATAGAACATATGGGACCCATTATATTTAATTTCACCGTTTCCTGCGTGCCCTGCACAATAGGTGCAATATTGGGCAATCATCCGAGCTAGACTGGTCGATAGTGTCAGGGAGTAGGCAAACCAATCGCCTCAGGTTGTTACTCTCCATCTGATTGCTACCTCGAACCTGACCACTTGATCATGTATGGGCCTCCCACTAGGCTGAATGAGCATACTGTTGCAATCTCCCATTTCCGTGCAACCACCAGCCCCACACATTTAAGGTGTAGTCAATCGACCATATCGAGGCACCTTTTGCAATCATAATCGCTATAGTTATCAGGCACATGCATATTGCCCCTCCTGTCCCTGTTCCCCCTGCTCCCCACTCTAGCTTCCACTCTTACCCATCCCTCCTCCACCCCCGGATATCACCCGCTAAACATGGTAGGTAGAAAAATGACAATGGGAGGGCCTAGAGGATAGTATCAGTCACGATACGGCCAAACGCATATGTGGGATACAGTTCTAGGGTCCCTAAAATTAACCAGGACACAATCACCACTAATCTTTTTAGTAGTATTGCCTACCCACGGGAGCCTTCTTACAATCATATATGATTTTAATATGGATTGCATTGCACATTTGCACTTAAATTTTTTTTTATCTACTGTTATTTGTTCTTTTCTTGCCCCTACGACTAGCCTCAATAGAGAATTGATGAATTAGGATTAAGACTAATTGGTATTAATATCAGGGCACTTGCCCTATATTAGCTTCGTACCACCTTGGTTTGTTTCAGTGCCTTAATATTAGGATTTGAATATTTTGGCTTAATCAACTGTTTACATTTTTCAAATTGATTATTTATACTGATCATGATGGTTTTCCTGAAGACTGTATTTCTATTTAAATCTCTTGTACATATTTGAATTTTACCTTTTGTCTTGCCTTATATTTGCACTATGAATGTTATGATGTAGTATTTTCTCTGTGTCTATGGTTTTTAAGGGGGTGGGGCTTGATGGGACCATTCAACAGTATTTAAACCTCAGTGTCTTTGAGCATGTCATGTGATCGAGACCGGGTTGCCCGGTCAAAACGATTCATGCTGCAGCCCATTGAGGAATAAAGCACTTCATTGCACTGTCTACGTTGGTGGTCCGTACCTGATTTCTGTGAGTCTCTTCATGCTTCAGGACTGTGGATTCTATATATATAGTTTTTTATATATATATAACACCAGCACGAAGCACTCGCCGATGGGTGCTTTCAAATGCAGGGGTGTGCCCGCACAATCAATTTCTCTCAAATCTCCTTTTATCTCCATGTTCCCATGAAAAAAGGAAAGCACTCCCGGGGATCGTTTCTGTTATTTAATCACAGAAATAGCACAACCACAAAACAGACGCATTTCGGTATAGAACCTTTGTTGATGTTTACCGAAGCGCCTGGCCACCATGTTTTTAACATCACATTGCCTGCAGCAACATAAAGGAGGGACTGGCTCGCACCTCGCACCTCACTAATGAAACGCCATCTTGGAATTCCTAATGGAATATATATATATATATATATATATCCACAACAAATTACCCCTTCTGGACCTCCACGACCCAAGAAAGGTGGGGTGAGCGTCGGCGGAATCAATCCGACAATTCCATGATTTCTTACACACAATGTCAGTAATACACGCTCTCAGGACACAAAAAGGACTTAGTCGCCAAATCCAGGAAGTGCTGTTTATTCCACCGCACTGGAATAAACAGCACTTCCTGGATTTGGCGACTAAGTCCTTTTTGTGTCCCGAGAGCATGTATTACTGACATTGTGTGTAAGAAATCATATATATATATATATATATATATATATATTACCTACTGGCGGTCGCCAGTAGGTAGTTATAGTTAGGATCGTTTTCCATAGGAAATCCGCAACATTCTATTGGGAATAACTTTGGCGCCGATTGAGGGATCTGCCTTTAATTTTCCTTAAATGTGCCTCGCTGCGCTCCGCTCCTTCCCTGAAAGTTTGGGGGGGATACGTCAAGCGGGGGCTGAGATAAAAGGGGGGTCCCAAAACATGTTTTCCCCATGTTCATTTCCATAGGGCGGTTAAACTCACTTTTAGCCCGAACGGGTGGATGGATTTCCACCAAACTTGGCAAAATTGTATGGACTGGTAGCCCGATGTGCCTTTGCTATGTCTCAAGATATGTGCTCCAGTGGATTTTGAGTAATTTAGGTTCGAAAAAATATATATATCTATAAGCGCGCCCCGGTACGTGCACCGGGGCGCGTACCAGCGCGCTACGCGAGTTCGCGAGCGGAAAGCTGATTGGCTCTCGGGTGTCTGTCAACATTCCAAACAGTCCGGAGCTGCCGCCATCTAGTGTCTCGGTAGGATCAAGACACAAGAGGTGGCAAAAACAGGGGGAAATGACCAAAAGGGGGCAGGGTAGACCCCCCTCACCCCCTTGGTTTGATGTGGGGGCCATAAAAGGGCCCCGCGGGGCAAACTTTTTAAATTATTTTTTCGATTTTCGCGGGGGGAGCGCCCGGTATGTGCACCACGGAGCGTACCGGGGAGCGTACCATGGGGAAAAAAGAATGACAGAGTTTTTAAAATGTGTAGCATTTTTTTATATATTGGAGGTAATTCTAAAAAAGTTTTTTTTATTCTTTTTGTCATTTTATATTTTTTTATTGTTTTTTGGAACATTTTTTACTTTTTTGGGCTTTTATGAACAATTTTATATATTTTTGTAATTTTTATGGGGACAAACAAAAAACAGGGAATTGTAAACAGCTCAACTGGAGCAAAAAAAATCAGGAAAAAATTAAGGTTTCTTTCTGCAGTTGTGGTTGTCTCCAGCACGGTTGATCAGATTAATACTTTGCTGTCCATAGCAAATTGTAGTCCCGCAAATTACAAACAATTTTAAAATCTCCAAACTGGGGTTGGATGTTTGGGACCATCTCCCTTGTCTCTGGACCCGATGGAGTGGGTTGTGTACTTTTGGAGGTGCTGCGAGAAGATTGGGGAAGGGTTCCTTGTCAGTTCTCTGACCTCTGCGGCAGCATAGTTGTTTTGGGTGCCTGCGTTGCATATGGCGAATCATAGTATTGTTGCCAAATGAATACTTTTTGGCAGGGTTCCCCCTGGAAAAGTACAGTGCCACAGATCAGACATGTAACTTTTGGAGCATTAACTTTCTTTAGGCCCCTTGGGATTTTAAAAAACTCCCAGACAATGTGCTCCTTTGGTTTATAGGGGGCATTATCTTCAGGCAGGAACTGCCTCTCCTCCTCCTCCTCCTCCTCTTCTTCTTCTCCACGACTGTGGTGTTGTGGTGGTCCTTGTGGTGGTGGTGGTGGTGGTGGTTGAGATGCTGCTGCTGCAGCCATTTCTCACTACAAATAGGTCTGCAAACAGGTCTTCCTTAGTCAAAGTACAAAGTGAGAATGAGGAAAAAAGGTGGGGGCTTTCATCATTTGGAAAAAAAACTGTTCTGATCCAATGAAAAGTGTTATTTTCAGGTCACATGACCCGACGCGTTTACGTAGCGCGATGGTATGCGCACGGGTGCTTCCGGGTGCGCTTACGCCGTGCGTATCACGCGGACGCGGCTACGCGATACGTCACGATGTTTTCGTTCGCGGCAATAGCGCTAACGGGACGCTCACCCGTACGCGCACCGGGGCGCGCCGCAAGACTGCGCTTTTCGGTGCGCACACCGGTACGAGCACCGGAAGCTCTCCAGGGCAAAAAAATTAAAAAACATTAACAATATACATCAAAAAAATTGTATTACATAAATATACAATATAGGATTCATTATAAAAAATATATTTAATAGCCGCTGAAATTTGCTATTAAAAAACCTTTGAAATTCACAGGAAAAAACATAGGTTTGAGGCCCTATATATAGTCAGGAATTAGTATTTACAAAACCTATGAAATTCACTGAAAAAACCATAGGTTTCACACCAGTTATAGTTAGGAATTAGCATTTAAAAAACCTATTAAATTCACTGAAAAAACATAGGTTTGACACCAGTTATAGTTAGCTGGAAATTTCACTGACATAAAACCATTGAAATTCCCACATTATAGTTAGTTGGACTCACTATAACTTGCGCGCCTGCAATGCACTGCTGATGACGTCACATATTACATCACTCATGGCATGGTCAGTGACTGTTTCAAATTGACGAAAAGTTTGAGAAAAAAAGAAAAATACATATGCACTGGTCACTTTAAATTAGTTTGATATGCTGCGCCCCCATTTGGGATTATTTAAGACCCTCTTTTGTTTCATTGCACGTCATGTGATCAAGCCTCGTTTGGGAGGTGAAATGCGTTATGGCGGATGGCTGGCATTATACTTGCACAATAAATCAATGAAGAATCAGCACAAAACCTGGGCTTACTCGAGTTATTTGTCTGACAAGGACGATGTTTGTGAATAACGGTTTTGTTATCTAAATGTACCAAGGAGCGTTCGTTGTACGAGTAAAAATCCCCTCTCCAACCCTTGGGCGTGGTGCAGCAGGAAGCTGGGATCCCGTAACCGGAATCGGAAACTGTACTCCGGTAGTAGAAGGAAGCTGCCCGAGCCCCTGTGAGGTGAACACACTTACCTATCGGGACGAAAGGAGTCCGAGCCGACCTGACATTTGCGGGGAAGCTGCCGACAGCCGAGTCCAGGTAGGACAGTGAATGCAAGTCACAGAGGAGAGAGTGCTTAGCAGCGAGCGCCGTACAATTTGAAGGTGCGCAAACTGCTTGTTTCTTCGGTGTGTGCTGAAAGTTATTGCCATTAATAGCCAATATGTCCGCCGACGTGTTGAAGCGCAGAGAGGAAGTTGCTGACCACATGTTTGCGGAAAATCCGGAGGGGGCGAATCTTGTACCCGTTTCAGAGCATGATGCGGGAGGCACTGGTGGCCCCAACGTGAGGGAAACATTTCGCAAGCTGGAAAAGCTGATGAAACGTGAACAGTCGAAGTGGTGGGAACATAAATCCCTAACTCTGTATTTAATGGTCAAATGTGTCCCACGAGGTCTTAGGAGTACCCTGGCTCCGAGTTATGAAAACCCGGACCCAGCTATGTTGGCTGAATGGGCTGAGACCAATTTGGAGTACTCTGCACGTTTAATGGCTATCTTAGCAAAATATGCAGACAGTGACAGGGTGAAATTGCAGACTGAAATTGAAGCTGTGGAAGCAGAATTGACCATAATAGGCATCACTGATCAAACAATTAAAATGAGAGATGAAATGATGGCAAGACTTGCAAAAGAGTAAGACATAATTAAAAAGAGAAAAGCTTTTAAGTTTGAGCGGGACAGACTCGATTACCTTCATGGCCAAATATTTACTTTTGCGCGCTGATATGACAACATCAAGGCGCAAGTAGGCAAAGGCAGTCAAAGAATCAGGCAAGGCGCTACTGCATCCGCTTCTTCTACTGATCTGAGTTCGGCAGCGGAAAGCGACTCCGATAACGATCAAAGGAGAAAAAACTTGCAGGAGGGGTTTACCAAACTGTCTCTGGCGCAAGAGGTAAATTGCCTCTGCGAAAGCAGTCGAGACACATTGAGATCGAACTCGAAAGTAGACCCCAAACAAAACGGCAAAGGGTTAACAACAAGCGCCTCCAGCGCCGCAAATGCCATCAGAGGAAGTACAGCTGGAGGGAAGAGGGGCAATCGAGGAAACATGGGCAAATGGAACAGATTTCAAAATCCAATCCAACACAAGCGCAAGCCTCAACCTCAACCCAACAGCAATCATAAATCTGACCGATGTTATTCTAACCACAAAGGAGAAACAGATCTTGGGTTTGGGTTTGTCCTACTGTCCCCCGAGTAATATGAATTATGCGAATCTAAGAATGGACACTTTCAGGTTTATTAGAAAACTCAAATTAAGCAAATACCATTGTTTGCATCCATACAGGAAACAAAGAAATTTGGATGCATCGAGTCCCACATTGCTCGCAACCAGAGCAGATGTAACCCTGAATGAAATATGGGACTTGCAATAGGAGGGTCAGACTGTGGTGCAGCCCCTGTTACTAGATAATAGCGCTGAAAGTGTTCCAGGATTCACTCCCTTTAAAAAGAAATCCACTTTCTTGCCTATCATGACACACGACAGTCTGGATTTGTATCAGGACTTTGTCATAAAAGACTTGAAAAAACTATATGTGACCACGAATAAAAAACATACCATTATAAGCCGACAGAATCAAAGCTACAACAATTTGATTGGGAAACTCAAAGCTGATAAAAATGTGATTCTGAAACAGACGGACAAAGGGGGAAACATCGTCCTTTGGCATCGGGACAATTACGTGAAAGAAGCTGAATCACAACTGGGTGACCCGGATTGCTAAAAAAAAAAGCAATCTCACTGCAATCAAAGCAGCCTGGTCGGAACAAAATTCCAAATTAATGGCATGGAGGAGCGGTGGACTCATTTCCAATGATGAATTCAAGTATCTAAAGAAAGACTGTCCGGTGATGCCTACTCTATACTTATTGCCAAAAGTTCACAAGAATCCATTAATGCCACCTGGAAGACCGATTCTTTCGGCAATAAATAGCTCCACGGAAAACATTTCGAAGTACATCGATTTATTCTTACAAGAATGGGTGAAGATATTACCTTCTTATGTGAGAGACACAACATACTTTATCTGTAAGCTGAACAATCTGGAATGGAATGACAATTATATCTTAATGACATTAGACGTTACCTCTTTATGTACGTCTATAAGTCATTGTGATGGCATAAAAGCCGCTGAGCACTATCTATCCAAACGTCCAGAGAACTGTTCCAGCCATAATCGGATGATTTTAGGCATGTTAAAACTCTTTTTGGAACAGAATTATTTCATTTTTAATGGACAGATATACCAGCAATTGAGAGGTGTGGCCATGGGGGCCTGCTGCTCCCCCAGCTTTGTGTGCTTGCACATGGGGCTGTGGGAGGAGCGGGTCCTCATGGGATCACACCTGACATCATGAGAACTAATGTGATGCTGTACTTGAGATACATTGATGATCTCTTTTTAGTTTGGAAGGGCTCAAAATCCAGTGCTGAGGAGTTTGTTAAATTGTTAAACACAAATTCTTTAAATATGCAATTTACTTCTCACATAGATAATGTCTCTGTCAACTTTTTAGACGTAGAGGTATTCGTCAAGAACCAGAAACTAGAAACTAGACTACATAGAAAAATAACTGCGGAAAACGCAGTACTTCACGCCACAAGTCAACATCCGCGCCACCTCATCAATAGCATCCCCTATGTGGAGATGCTCAGATTGAGGAGAATTTGTAGCGCAGATAGTGAGTGTGAAGCTGCACAACAGGAGAGCAAGCAACGCTTCCTAGAAAGGGGTTATAAAGAAAATGTTCTTGATAAAGCAATTAGAAGGACTAGAGCTAAAACAAGAGAGGAGGCCCTAATTCCGAAAACTAAAGCACTAGCAATTAGCCCTGACAGCACGCATATAAATTCTAGAGTCCAGTCCTCTATTGCCAACAGCATTCAGAGATCAAAAAGATTTTCCTCAGAAATTGGAACCTGGTAAAGGGGGATCCAATAATTGGGGGTGATGTCTCCATAAGACCAGACATCACCTTCCGTAAGTCTCCGACCATGGCGGACGCCCTGGTTAGTAACAACTTAGAGACAACCCTGTCCGGCACATGGGAGGCCCTAAATAAAGGCTTCAGAAAATGTGCTTTTTGTAAACCTTGCCGCTATGGGGTAAACAAAACTCATTATATGAGTCCATTCAGGGAGAAACCTATACCCATCACTAAACGCCTGACTTGCAAGATGGAGTTTGTAATTTATGTTTTACAGTGCCCGTGCGGCCTAAACTATATATGCAGCACGCGGCCCGCAGCACATAAACACATACTCCAACACATCAGAGTGATAACTTGCAAGGATCAGTCTTACCCGGTGGCACGTCACTTTGAATCATTGCACAACAGTGACCCCAGTAGTCTTCAATATTATCTAGTTGATACGGTATTACCGTTAAAACGGGGAGGAGATAGAGAGGACAGGTTACGCCTCTTGGAGACTAGATACATTCTAGAAATGAACAGCAAGAGTCCGGCTGGACTCAATGACCGGGAAGACCTACACACCTGTCTAAAGGAACTATGAAATTCTGTCAGTATAATGTGTTTACCTGCCAGCTTCATTGATATTAGATTAGCTATTACACACTTTTTACTTCATTTGGCTTTTTCCCACAGTTGGGTGTAGGTAGTTGCCCTTGATCATGTTCTGTTTAGGGATGCCAAGTATACCCCGGCTGATGCTCTAAAATCATCTTAGCCCAGCCATTAAATAATTGTATGAATCTCTAAGGCTCCGGTATCCCCAATTTCCATCTTTTCTGTGAAATGTTTTTTTAAAATAATTTTGTTATTATTGGAATTTTTCAATTTTGTGGCACGGGCACTTTATTTTATCACATTTTGGATATATTTCACAGCTGCTTTTGAGGGGCTTTGTATCAAAGTAGATAAAACAGGCGATGGAGGTATATCTGTGGCTTGGATAGGTTGCTTATTTGTGCTAATCCAGGAATTATTCTATATAATCATTAGATTATTATGTACAGACTTAGCAATTTGAACGATTTGATATTTATCTCCCACAGGATATGTATACATGACTAATTTTAATGTGTATATATTTATATGATAATTCTTTTTATTTTTTTATATATAGACCAACATATTTTTGTTATTTTTATATATATATTTGTGTTTTTGATAAGATTGTATATAGATATATTTTTGATAACTTTGACATTTTAGTTATCTATATTTAAATGTAATCAATTGTGCACATGGAATGAGGATGAATTTAAATTCCATGTCTTGGATTTTATATGTCAATGTATGTGGGATCGAAGTCATTGGGCACTATGCCCTCAATTCTGTTTCAAATTGACGAAACGTTTGAGAACAAAAGAGAAATACATATGCACTGGTCACTTTAAATTAGTTTGATATGCCGCGCCCCCATTTGGGATTATTTAAGACCCTCTATTGTTTCATTGCACGTCATGTGGTCAAGCCTCGTTTGGGAGGTGAAACGCGTTATGGCGGATGGCTGGCGTTATACTTGCACAATAAATCACTGAAGAATCAGCACAAAACCTGGGCTTACTCGCGTTATTTTTCTGACAAGGACGATGTTTGTGAATAACGGTTTCGTTATATATATATATATATATTACCTACTGGCGGTCGCCAGTAGGTAGTTATAGTTAGGATTGTTTTCCATAGGAAATCCTCAACATTCTATTTGGAATAACTTTGGCCCGGGTGGATGAGTCTTTGCGAATTTCTCAAAGAAGATGGCTAGGTTCGCTGCACTCCTTCCCTGAAAGTTTGGGGGGGATTGGTCAAGTGGGGGCTGAGATATAAGGGGGGTCCCAAAACGTGTTTTCTCAAAGTTATTTTCCATAGGACCTTTAGACTCGGCTACAGTTCGAACGGGTGAATGAATTTATAAGAAATTTGCCAAAACTGTAGAGTCTTGTTCGCAGATTACGCTTTTTTTGGAATGGTGTAAATCCGTTCAGTAGTTGTTAAGACAATTAAAGTTAAAGTCAATTATATATCTATAGGCGCGCACACGTGCGCACACCCAAGCGGCTGCGCGCGCGAGCGGAATTTTGCTGCGTGACGTCTGTTAACGTTCGATTCGAAGGAAATCAGGAAGTTTTGTCCGCCATTTTGTCACTGCGAGTAAATATATTGTTCATTTCAAAGCGTTGAAACATAGAAAGGGGAGAAGGTAGAGATTGTCTTCCTGCGTAGGTTTTCTCGGGGTGTGCAGTAAGGCCCTTAAACGCAAAAAGATATAATTTTTCCCCCCCAAAAAAATACGGGGTACGCGCACCCGGTCGCGCTCACCTATTTACAAGAGTGTGAAAATGGAGATTAATCAGAAGTTTGAGTGCTTAGATATAAGGTGGCTCTGAAAAGAGCCCTTGTGTTAATTGAGTGTTTTCTGCATTTATAAGTAAGTACCGATGCAGAGCCTGATGTTGCAGAGAAAGATTCTGTTTCCCTCATTCGTGAAATGAACACCGTCTCTCCTATAGACGTCTTGCATGTGGTAGTGCAAGTTGTTGTGGTAAATAGAACCCATGCTATAATCTCTGAGGAACGCTGAGACAGATTTATTTACATGTCTCCTTGCTTTCTCAAATTGTGCACAATGGTGATTGGACCAATTCCATTTCTGTCTTTGGCATATATTGGAATATACCAAGGCAGATCGAGGAAAAAGTGTCATCAATTGTCGAAAGGTGTCTTTTAGAAGCATTTCCAGACCTACCCCAGTGATTGTGCCTAGATCGTTCCCACCACAGTGCACAATTATAAGGTCTGGTTCTGGGAGATGCATAAAAGTTTTCACCAATGGAATCAATTGGTGACATTTCAATCCTCTTTTGGAAATCCATGTTATGTGTACATTTGGTAAGCTGAGGTTGCAAATTCGTCTGCTTACTGCATATTTTTCACTCCAGTGTGTCATGAATTACGTTCCTCACAAGCCTTACATTCATCTACACACGCATTTACATGCAGGCGTAGTTTTCCCACTCAAGAAACCCACCCCTGTCCCGTGCAACCAGCACGCCAATGAGTATGTTAATGTATACATGTATAGTGCTCAAATGTATGTGGTTACTGTACTGCTTTAAAGAATTGTGCTTTTGACTTTTTTCATGTTTTCACGATTTCATTTGTATTTACCAAGTGCTGTTTGTAGATCTGTTGCCAATTCATTGAAATGATTGTCGAGTAAAGGTAAGCAGTGATGTTTAGGAAGTTTAGACAGAAATGTAGAATAGATCGCTTTGTCTGAGAGCAAGACGGGAGAACGGGAGAGAGAGGACAGCTCAGGGCAAAGTCGGGATGCTTTTTCAACGCGCACGCTGAAAACGGCACGCAGCTATTTGGCGCATGATGCGTCGACGTTCCCTGGGTGTGGCTGGGTGTGGCTCTTCTATAAATAGCCACACCCAACGTAGAACGGCGCTTTGCCTTCCATCATCGCCCTCCAAGGATTCCACGGAGCTTCTGAAGATCCAAAGAAGACGACCAGCACAGCGAGTCTGAAGGTCATCATTCTTCTGCGCGCAACCTGAAAAGAAGGAAAGACACTATAAAGCTAAGTTACCGGTTTTCTTTTTATTTGTTTTACCTGGCGCCCAACGCAAGCAAGTCAACAGTCAATTATAGAAGTAAAGACTTACCTGGACAAATTTCAAGGACTAAGACTGTAGAGAATCTCGCAGAAAGAGCGTATTTACAAGAACTTTTGGAAAAGACCCTGAAAGACTTTGAGAAGTATCAAAGTTAAACAAATGTCATTGTTGTTTGCAAAATTTGTCTTTGTTTCATATTGTTCATATTAGGGAGTGAAGGAGAAGAACAGCATGGTGAGAATGCAGAGTAAGTGAGAGGTGAATTTTAGAAGAGGTTCAGTGTAATGCAAACATTATAGAAAGACAGTAACTTATAATCCTTTTTTACATATTTCCCTTTCAGAGAACTATCACTGACTAAAACCACCTTCTGCACCATCAAAAAACCTCGCCCAAACTTCACCCTTCACGACGACAACACGGACGCGACGCTACTTATTTACCAGTCGCAGGTAGGCTTTTTTCGAGAACAGTTGCAAATCTTTAGAGACATATTAGGGGTAAATCATTAAAAATACAGGAAACAGTTTTTACAAAGGTTTTCCTTATTGCTTCGCAGGTCGACAATCAAGGAAGCAGGTAGCGTCCACGATCCGGCCTACCTCCCTGATTTCTATTTAATTACCTCAGTGTTATTAAACAATCACTAGGTGTTGCCTAGAATTTGGGGAAGTTGGTCCATAACGTCTCTGCGAAAACCCACATCAAGCAATCTACAGGTAAGGGTGCTTGTAACTTTGACAGAAGGCAAAGCCCACGACGATATTTTCGCCCAGACGTTATGGATCCTTCCATTACAAGTTCTTTGCAAGACATCACAACCTTGTTAACAGCTATTCAAGCCGAAAACGCAGCCCTTCGTAGAGATATCACAGATATTCAGAGCAATATGCAATCTAGTTCAGGAGCGTGGGGGTTTTCTCCAACGCAGAAGTCTGTGTTGAAACCAGCTACGTTTCAGCCAGGGTTTCTAACTTTGCATTCAGGTTCCAGCTCTTCCACTACTCCGACTCAAATTCAGGTAGTGACTCCAGTGGCAATACCTCTAGCACCACCCGAGCGATTTTTGGGAGATAGTAATAAGTTCTCGATCTTTTTAAACCAATGCCATTTGCATTTTATAGCGAAACCAACAGCCTTCCCTGATGACTCCTCTAAAGTGGCCTTTATCCTCTCCTACCTAGGGGGTGACGCAGCCCTTTGGTCTGTGCCAATAGTGGAGCGAGATGACCCAATTCTTTACAACCTTAGACATTTTAAGAACACAATGAAAAAACTATTTGCCAAACATGTCTTTGTTCAGTCCGCAGACCATGAGTTATTACACCTCAAGCAAGGGTCTTCTGACTTACTACATTACATCTCTCAATTCAATAGACTCGTTATTGAGGCCCGTTGGCCCGAAGAGAAAAGGGTTTCCCTTTTTTACAAGGGGCTTGGAGACGAGCTAAAAGACATGGTAACGCAAATTCTAGATCCACCAGATACCATCGAAGATTTCATAGATCTAGTAGTAAAACTTAACCATCGGTTATTGGAACGCAGAGGGGAGAAAGGTAAATCTGAAACAAAGGTGTTTTCTTTTAAAGAAAGATACAATAGTGCTAAGACCGAAAACATGTCTAAGTTAGACTCAGGAGTAGAGCCTATGCAGATAGGTACAATCAAAGGCCCTTTGAGTAAGGAAGAGAAGGACAAGAGAAGAAAGTTGAACCAATGCTTATATTGCGGCAAATCAGGTCATTTTGTCAAGGAATGTCCAGTTCGCCCAAATAAACCTAAAAGTAGGAATTCTGAGGTAGCTTTAGTACAGCAGTCGGAAAACTAACGGGCTCGACTAATCAAGAGGTCAGATTGTCGAGTGAGTTAACTAGCTTGGCCTCAATTACCCCAGAAATAGTTTCTCATCATCTTAGCATTAAGGTTACCTTACAATCTGAGACAGAAAAGGGAAAAGAATGGACGGTTGACGCATTGATCGATTCAGGGGCTACAGGCAATTTCATAGATACCATGTTTTTGAAGGGTTTAGATTTTAAAACCAAGGCCAAACAACATCCGGAGGTGGTCAAAGCTGTAGATGGTAAAGAGTTGTCATCTGGTCTAATCCAATTTCACACAGAAACTCTTTTAATGACCTGTTTGCATAAACATAAAGAGAACATCACCTTTGACATCATAGACGCCCCTCAATTCCGCTTAATTCTAGGCATACCTTGGTTAGTTAAGCATAACCCTAAAATTGATTGGGTGGAAAGAACCTTGCAATTTGACTCAGAACATTGTTTATCATCTTGTTTGACAACACAAGATTCCAAAGTATTGATTCTAGGAAATAATTTCCCCTTGACATCAAAGAGTATACTATTGCTAGAAGGAATTCCTCAGGAATATTCTGATCTTCATGATGTGTTTGACAAAAAAAGGGCCAACACTCTACCACCCCACCTGGATTTCGACTGTCGTATAGATTTGGTGCCAGGGGCTACCTTGCCATGTAGTAGAATATATGCTCTCACCGAGAAAGAAAACGAACATTTAAGAGAGTATCTAGATGAATATCTGGCCAATGGGTTTATCCGACATTCGAAATCTCCAGTATCCTCCCCCCCTCTTTTTTATTCCAAAAAAGGGAGGTGAGTTGAGAACATGCATCGACTATAGGGCCTTAAACAATGTTACCATCAAAAATAGGTATCCACTTCCTCTGATCCCGACACTTTTAGATCAATTAAAAGATGCCACCATATACACTAAATTGGATTTGCGAGGAGCTTATCATTTGGTTAGAGTTCGCAGTGGTGACGAGTGGAAAACAGCATTTCGTACTAAATTTGGTTTGTACGAATATCAGGTCATGCCATTCGGACTCTGTAACGCTCCGGCAGCTTTTCAATTTTTATTAATGAGGTTCTGAGGGAATTTTTGGATATTTGTTGCATTGTGTACATAGATGACATTCTCATCTATTCTAAGAACACCACAGAACATGTACAACAAGTGAGAGCTATTCTTCGAAAACTACTCGACAACTCCTTGTACATTAAGCTGGAAAAAAGTGTTTTCCATACCACTAAAGTGGACTTTTTGGGATACGTCCTGAGTCCAGATGGCATAGAGATGGATCCTAAGAAAATCCAAGCAATTTTAGATTGGACCAGCCCCTCTTCAGTCAAACAGATACAAAGTTTCTTGGGATTTGCTAATTTCTATAGGCGCTTTATATGTAATTTTTCGCATTTGATAACCCCAATCACTAAATTGCTGAAGAAGAATGCAAAATTTGACTGGAATAGAGAAGCTGAAGAAGCCTTTCAAAACCTGAAAAAACATTTCACTTCAGCTCCGGTGTTAATGCACCCTGACCCTTCCAGTCCATTTATTGTAGAAGCAGATGCTTCCCAGTTTGCTATTGGAGGTATTTTGTCTCAAAGACACAAAGAAACTGGTCAGATGCATCCAATCGCATACTATTCAAGGAAACTAACTCCCACTGAACAGAATTACGCCATAGCTGACAAGGAGTTAGCCATAAAAGCAGTCTTCGAAGAATGGCGTCATTACTTGTTAGGGGCAAGACATCCCATAACAATCTACACGGACCACAGAAATTTGCAATTTCTGCGTTCAGTGAAAGCTCTCACTGCTAGACAGTTGAGGTGGACGTTATTCTTTAATGATTACAATTTTGTAATTACCTATCGTCCCGGGAAAGAAAATCTAAAGGCAGATGCATTGTCACGTCTGGGGATAGTTGATGAAAAGGAGAGTTCCCTTGAAGAAGCTCGACCTGTATTATCTGATGGTTGCTTCAAGGTGGGAGTAGTGGTTAAAGATGTAGTAGAAGACATAAAACAAAGACTTCAAGAAAAAACCTTTCAAGAATGGAAAACTTTGTATCCTTTATTGCATGTCAAAGAAGGGTTATTGTACATGAGTGAACAAATTTTTGTACCTACACTGGAACTGCAAAATAAAGTGATACAATTTCATCATGATCCTCTAATGTGTGCACATCCTGGAGTTGCTAAAACTAGTCAGTTAATCAAGAGAAAATTTTGGTGGCCTACTTTGTTAAAAGATGTAAAAACTTATATTGAGACTTGTGTGATTTGCACTCAACATAAAACACAAAATCAGACACCCAGTGGTTTTTTGCTTCCTCTCCCAATTTCGCCGCAACCATGGCACACAATATCGCTGGACTTTATTGTGGAACTTCCTGAGACCAAAGAGGGGTATAACACTATTTTAACAGTGGTTGACCATTTTTCTCGAATGGCTCATTTTATCCCGTTAAAAAATATCCCTTCCGCAAGAGAATTGACTCAAATCTTTTCTAAGGAAATAATTAGATTGCATGGAATTCCCTCCGTAATCATTTCAGACAGGGGACCGCAATTTGTCTCTCATTTTTGGCAAAATTTAGGAGAAACTTTAAACATGGACATTCGCATGTCCTCTGGTTACCATCCTCAAACAGATGGTTTAACTGAAAGAACAAATCAAACCATAGAGCAGTTTCTAAGATGTTCTTTAGCAGAAGATGAAAGGGAATGGTCGGATTTATTGTGGGTTTTAGAATTTGCTTTCAATAACTTAGACAATGCTTCCACCAGTCTCTCACCTTTCTTTGGTACTTATGGTTTTCATCCTAAAAACATCCCAGAAAAAGTACATGTCCCTTCAGATATACCATCTTTGGAAGAACACATTGCAAAATTAGTTCAAGTCCAAAACCTGGCGCAATACCACTTAGCTCAAGCAAAAGAAACCCAAAAAGAAACAGCAGATTTACATAGAAGACCATCACCTGATTATTCTATCGGAGACATGGTTTGGTTATCCACAAAGAACCTGCGAATGACAATTTGTAAAAAATTACGTCCCAAATTCATTGGCCCATTTGTTGTAGAAAAAATAATAAACCCTGTCAGTATTAAACTCACTTTACCCAAGAGATATAAATTTCATTCGGTGTTTCATGTGTCATTGATCAAACCTTGTAATCCCATGACTAGGTTTAAGAAGAATCCACCACCTATACTGGTTGATGGGGTCCCTGAATTTGAAGTCCAAAAGATTGTAGATGCAAAGAGAGTTCGAGGGAAATTGTTCTACCTTATACATTGGAAAGGATATGGTCCTGAAGAACGATCATGGGAACCTCTTTCCAATGTTCAACATTCTGCTCGACTACTCAGAAACTTTCATCTTCGTTATCCAAATAAACCAAAACCAGTTCCACAGATTTTGGGAGGACTCTTGAGAGGGGAGTACTGTCATGAATTACGTTCCTCACAAGCCTTACATTCATCTACACACGCATTTACATGCAGGCGTAGTTTTCCCACTCAAGAAACCCACCCCTGTCCCGTGCAACCAGCACGCCAATGAGTATTTTAATGTATACATGTATAGTGCTCAAATGTATGTGGTTACTGTACTGCTTTAAAGAATTGTGCTTTTGACTTTTTTCATGTTTTCACGATTTCATTTGTATTTACCAAGTGCTGTTTGTAGATCTGTTGCCAATTCATTGAAATGATTGTCGAGTAAAGGTAAGCAGTGATGTTTAGGAAGTTTAGACAGAAATGTAGAATAGATCGCTTTGTCTGAGAGCAAGACGGGAGAACGGGAGAGAGAGGACAGCTCAGGGCAAAGTCGGGATGCTTTTTCAGCGCGCACGCTGAAAACGGCACGCAGCTATTTGGCGCATGATGCGTCGACGTTCCCTGGGTGTGGCTGGGTGTGGCTCTTCTATAAATAGCCACACCCAACGTAGAACGGCGCTTTGCCTTCCATCATCGCCCTCCAAGGATTCCACGGAGCTTCTGAAGATCCAAAGACGACGACCAGCACAGCGAGTCTGAAGGTCATCATTCTTCTGCGTGCAACCTGAAAAGAAGGAAAGACACTATAAAGCTAAGTTACCGGTTTTCTTTTTATTTGTTTTACCTGGCGCCCAACGCAAGCAAGTCAACAGTCAATTATAGAAGTAAAGACTTACCTGGACAAATTTCAAGGACTAAGACTGTAGAGAATCTCGCAGAAAGAGCGTATTTACAAGAACTTTTGGAAAAGACCCTGAAAGACTTTGAGAAGTATCAAAGTTAAACAAATGTCATTGTTGTTTGCAAAATTTGTCTTTGTTTCATATTGTTCATATTAGGGAGTGAAGGAGAAGAACAGCATGGTGAGAATGCAGAGTAAGTGAGAGGTGAATTTTAGAAGAGGTTCAGTGTAATGCAAACATTATAGAAAGACAGTAACTTATAATCCTTTTTTACATATTTCCCTTTCAGAGAACTATCACTGACTAAAACCACCTTCTGCACCATCAAAAAACCTCGCCCAAATTTCACCCTTCACGACGACAACACGGACGCGACGCTACTTATTTACCAGTCGCAGGTAGGCTTTTTTCGAGAACAGTTGCAAATCTTTAGAGACATATTAGGGGTAAATCATTAGAAATACAGGAAACCGTTTTTACTAAGGTTTTCCTTATTGCTTCGCAGGTAGACAATCAAGGAAGCAGGTAGCGTCCACGATCCGGCCTACCTCCCTGATTTCTATTTAATTACCTCAGTGTTATTAAACAATCACTAGGTGTTGCCTAGAATTTGGGGAAGTTGGTCCATAACGTCTCTGCGAAAACCCACATCAAGCAATCTACAGGTAAGGGTGCTTGTAACTTTGACAGAAGGCAAAGCCCACGACGATATTTTCGCCCAGACGTTATGGATCCTTCCATTACAAGTTCTTTGCAAGACATCACAACCTTGTTAACAGCTATTCAAGCCGAAAACGCAGCCCTTCGTAGAGATATCACAGATATTCAGAGCAATATGCAATCTAGTTCAGGAGCGTGGGGGTTTTCTCCAACGCAGAAGTCTGTGTTGAAACCAGCTACGTTTCAGCCAGGGTTTCTAACTTTGCATTCAGGTTCCAGCTCTTCCACTACTCCGACTCAAATTCAGGTAGTGACTCCAGTGGCAATACCTCTAGCACCACCCGAGCGATTTTTGGGAGATAGTAATAAGTTCTCGATCTTTTTAAACCAATGCCATTTGCATTTTATAGCGAAACCAACAGCCTTCCCTGATGACTCCTCTAAAGTGGCCTTTATCCTCTCCTACCTAGGGGGTGACGCAGCCCTTTGGTCTGTGCCAATAGTGGAGCGAGATGACCCAATTCTTTACAACCTTAGACATTTTAAGAACACAATGAAAAAACTATTTGCCAAACATGTCTTTGTTCAGTCCGCAGACCATGAGTTATTACACCTCAAGCAAGGGTCTTCTGACTTACTACATTACATCTCTCAATTCAATAGACTCGTTATTGAGGCCCGTTGGCCCGAAGAGAAAAGGGTTTCCCTTTTTTACAAGGGGCTTGGAGACGAGCTAAAAGACATGGTAACGCAAATTCTAGATCCACCAGATACCATCGAAGATTTCATAGATCTAGTAGTAAAACTTAACCATCGGTTATTGGAACGCAGAGGGGAGAAAGGTAAATCTGAAACAAAGGTGTTTTCTTTTAAAGAAAGATACAATAGTGCTAAGACCGAAAACATGTCTAAGTTAGACTCAGGAGTAGAGCCTATGCAGATAGGTACAATCAAAGGCCCTTTGAGTAAGGAAGAGAAGGACAAGAGAAGAAAGTTGAACCAATGCTTATATTGCGGCAAATCAGGTCATTTTGTCAAGGAATGTCCAGTTCGCCCAAATAAACCTAAAAGTAGGAATTCTGAGGTAGCTTTAGTACAGCAGTCGGAAAACTAACGGGCTCGACTAATCAAGAGGTCAGATTGTCGAGTGAGTTAACTAGCTTGGCCTCAATTACCCCAGAAATAGTTTCTCATCATCTTAGCATTAAGGTTACCTTACAATCTGAGACAGAAAAGGGAAAAGAATGGACGGTTGACGCATTGATCGATTCAGGGGCTACAGGCAATTTCATAGATACCATGTTTTTGAAGGGTTTAGATTTTAAAACCAAGGCCAAACAACATCCGGAGGTGGTCAAAGCTGTAGATGGTAAAGAGTTGTCATCTGGTCTAATCCAATTTCACACAGAAACTCTTTTAATGACCTGTTTGCATAAACATAAAGAGAACATCACCTTTGACATCATAGACGCCCCTCAATTCCGCTTAATTCTAGGCATACCTTGGTTAGTTAAGCATAACCCTAAAATTGATTGGGTGGAAAGAACCTTGCAATTTGACTCAGAACATTGTTTATCATCTTGTTTGACAACACAAGATTCCAAAGTATTGATTCTAGGAAATAATTTCCCCTTGACATCAAAGAGTATACTATTGCTAGAAGGAATTCCTCAGGAATATTCTGATCTTCATGATGTGTTTGACAAAAAAAGGGCCAACACTCTACCACCCCACCTGGATTTCGACTGTCGTATAGATTTGGTGCCAGGGGCTACCTTGCCATGTAGTAGAATATATGCTCTCACCGAGAAAGAAAACGAACATTTAAGAGAGTATCTAGATGAATATCTGGCCAATGGGTTTATCCGACATTCGAAATCTCCAGTATCCTCCCCCCCTCTTTTTTATTCCAAAAAAGGGAGGTGAGTTGAGAACATGCATCGACTATAGGGCCTTAAACAATGTTACCATCAAAAATAGGTATCCACTTCCTCTGATCCCGACACTTTTAGATCAATTAAAAGATGCCACCATATACACTAAATTGGATTTGCGAGGAGCTTATCATTTGGTTAGAGTTCGCAGTGGTGACGAGTGGAAAACAGCATTTCGTACTAAATTTGGTTTGTACGAATATCAGGTCATGCCATTCGGACTCTGTAACGCTCCGGCAGCTTTTCAATTTTTATTAATGAGGTTCTGAGGGAATTTTTGGATATTTGTTGCATTGTGTACATAGATGACATTCTCATCTATTCTAAGAACACCACAGAACATGTACAACAAGTGAGAGCTATTCTTCGAAAACTACTCGACAACTCCTTGTACATTAAGCTGGAAAAAAGTGTTTTCCATACCACTAAAGTGGACTTTTTGGGATACGTCCTGAGTCCAGATGGCATAGAGATGGATCCTAAGAAAATCCAAGCAATTTTAGATTGGACCAGCCCCTCTTCAGTCAAACAGATACAAAGTTTCTTGGGATTTGCTAATTTCTATAGGCGCTTTATATGTAATTTTTCGCATTTGATAACCCCAATCACTAAATTGCTGAAGAAGAATGCAAAATTTGACTGGAATAGAGAAGCTGAAGAAGCCTTTCAAAACCTGAAAAAACATTTCACTTCAGCTCCGGTGTTAATGCACCCTGACCCTTCCAGTCCATTTATTGTAGAAGCAGATGCTTCCCAGTTTGCTATTGGAGGTATTTTGTCTCAAAGACACAAAGAAACTGGTCAGATGCATCCAATCGCATACTATTCAAGGAAACTAACTCCCACTGAACAGAATTACGCCATAGCTGACAAGGAGTTAGCCATAAAAGCAGTCTTCGAAGAATGGCGTCATTACTTGTTAGGGGCAAGACATCCCATAACAATCTACACGGACCACAGAAATTTGCAATTTCTGCGTTCAGTGAAAGCTCTCACTGCTAGACAGTTGAGGTGGACGTTATTCTTTAATGATTACAATTTTGTAATTACCTATCGTCCCGGGAAAGAAAATCTAAAGGCAGATGCATTGTCACGTCTGGGGATAGTTGATGAAAAGGAGAGTTCCCTTGAAGAAGCTCGACCTGTATTATCTGATGGTTGCTTCAAGGTGGGAGTAGTGGTTAAAGATGTAGTAGAAGACATAAAACAAAGACTTCAAGAAAAAACCTTTCAAGAATGGAAAACTTTGTATCCTTTATTGCATGTCAAAGAAGGGTTATTGTACATGAGTGAACAAATTTTTGTACCTACACTGGAACTGCAAAATAAAGTGATACAATTTCATCATGATCCTCTAATGTGTGCACATCCTGGAGTTGCTAAAACTAGTCAGTTAATCAAGAGAAAATTTTGGTGGCCTACTTTGTTAAAAGATGTAAAAACTTATATTGAGACTTGTGTGATTTGCACTCAACATAAAACACAAAATCAGACACCCAGTGGTTTTTTGCTTCCTCTCCCAATTTCGCCGCAACCATGGCACACAATATCGCTGGACTTTATTGTGGAACTTCCTGAGACCAAAGAGGGGTATAACACTATTTTAACAGTGGTTGACCATTTTTCTCGAATGGCTCATTTTATCCCGTTAAAAAATATCCCTTCCGCAAGAGAATTGACTCAAATCTTTTCTAAGGAAATAATTAGATTGCATGGAATTCCCTCCGTAATCATTTCAGACAGGGGACCGCAATTTGTCTCTCATTTTTGGCAAAATTTAGGAGAAACTTTAAACATGGACATTCGCATGTCCTCTGGTTACCATCCTCAAACAGATGGTTTAACTGAAAGAACAAATCAAACCATAGAGCAGTTTCTAAGATGTTCTTTAGCAGAAGATGAAAGGGAATGGTCGGATTTATTGTGGGTTTTAGAATTTGCTTTCAATAACTTAGACAATGCTTCCACCAGTCTCTCACCTTTCTTTGGTACTTATGGTTTTCATCCTAAAAACATCCCAGAAAAAGTACATGTCCCTTCAGATATACCATCTTTGGAAGAACACATTGCAAAATTAGTTCAAGTCCAAAACCTGGCGCAATACCACTTAGCTCAAGCAAAAGAAACCCAAAAAGAAACAGCAGATTTACATAGAAGACCATCACCTGATTATTCTATCGGAGACATGGTTTGGTTATCCACAAAGAACCTGCGAATGACAATTTGTAAAAAATTACGTCCCAAATTCATTGGCCCATTTGTTGTAGAAAAAATAATAAACCCTGTCAGTATTAAACTCACTTTACCCAAGAGATATAAATTTCATTCGGTGTTTCATGTGTCATTGATCAAACCTTGTAATCCCATGACTAGGTTTAAGAAGAATCCACCACCTATACTGGTTGATGGGGTCCCTGAATTTGAAGTCCAAAAGATTGTAGATGCAAAGAGAGTTCGAGGGAAATTGTTCTACCTTATACATTGGAAAGGATATGGTCCTGAAGAACGATCATGGGAACCTCTTTCCAATGTTCAACATTCTGCTCGACTACTCAGAAACTTTCATCTTCGTTATCCAAATAAACCAAAACCAGTTCCACAGATTTTGGGAGGACTCTTGAGAGGGGAGTACTGTCATGAATTACGTTCCTCACAAGCCTTACATTCATCTACACACGCATTTACATGCAGGCGTAGTTTTCCCACTCAAGAAACCCACCCCTGTCCCGTGCAACCAGCACGCCAATGAGTATTTTAATGTATACATGTATAGTGCTCAAATGTATGTGGTTACTGTACTGCTTTAAAGAATTGTGCTTTTGACTTTTTTCATGTTTTCACGATTTCATTTGTATTTACCAAGTGCTGTTTGTAGATCTGTTGCCAATTCATTGAAATGATTGTCGAGTAAAGGTAAGCAGTGATGTTTAGGAAGTTTAGACAGAAATGTAGAATAGATCGCTTTGTCTGAGAGCAAGACGGGAGAACGGGAGAGAGAGGACAGCTCAGGGCAAAGTCGGGATGCTTTTTCAGCGCGCACGCTGAAAACGGCACGCAGCTATTTGGCGCATGATGCGTCGACGTTCCCTGGGTGTGGCTGGGTGTGGCTCTTCTATAAATAGCCACACCCAACGTAGAACGGCGCTTTGCCTTCCATCATCGCCCTCCAAGGATTCCACGGAGCTTCTGAAGATCCAAAGACGACGACCAGCACAGCGAGTCTGAAGGTCATCATTCTTCTGCGTGCAACCTGAAAAGAAGGAAAGACACTATAAAGCTAAGTTACCGGTTTTCTTTTTATTTGTTTTACCTGGCGCCCAACGCAAGCAAGTCAACAGTCAATTATAGAAGTAAAGACTTACCTGGACAAATTTCAAGGACTAAGACTGTAGAGAATCTCGCAGAAAGAGCGTATTTACAAGAACTTTTGGAAAAGACCCTGAAAGACTTTGAGAAGTATCAAAGTTAAACAAATGTCATTGTTGTTTGCAAAATTTGTCTTTGTTTCATATTGTTCATATTAGGGAGTGAAGGAGAAGAACAGCATGGTGAGAATGCAGAGTAAGTGAGAGGTGAATTTTAGAAGAGGTTCAGTGTAATGCAAACATTATAGAAAGACAGTAACTTATAATCCTTTTTTACATATTTCCCTTTCAGAGAACTATCACTGACTAAAACCACCTTCTGCACCATCAAAAAACCTCGCCCAAATTTCACCCTTCACGACGACAACACGGACGCGACGCTACTTATTTACCAGTCGCAGGTAGGCTTTTTTCGAGAACAGTTGCAAATCTTTAGAGACATATTAGGGGTAAATCATTAGAAATACAGGAAACCGTTTTTACTAAGGTTTTCCTTATTGCTTCGCAGGTAGACAATCAAGGAAGCAGGTAGCGTCCACGATCCGGCCTACCTCCCTGATTTCTATTTAATTACCTCAGTGTTATTAAACAATCACTAGGTGTTGCCTAGAATTTGGGGAAGTTGGTCCATAACGTCTCTGCGAAAACCCACATCAAGCAATCTACAGGTAAGGGTGCTTGTAACTTTGACACAGTGAATATAACTGTGTCCTATTAGCCAGACCTTCATTTTCAAGGGATTTGTAGTCGTCCTCCGATCGGTTCTGGAAGTGGAATGGTAGTTAGAAGTTGACATTTTAAATAAAGAAAAAGGAAGAGGCTGGGTGTGGTTAAAAAAATAAAAATGATTGGTTGATTCTAACAAGTGGAGAGTGAACAGGTCAATGTTTATGTTAAACGAAAAGTACTATTGGGTGTGAAAAAACAAGACATGTAACAGAGTTGTGTATTGGCAGGTGTTTCTGGAGGGAAAATAGTGTTCTTAGTTTGTTGTAGAACGTTGAGACATGAACTTTTGACCTGTGCCTTCAGCAAGGTGCAGAATGAGGTGTAACCATGGAAACAGCCGGAGATGGCAGTTGGTGATGGGTTCACTCTTTGGTGCCTCTGCATCTGAGTCTGTTCTCTGGTGGCTGGCGGACAACTGTTTGTTATTGTGGAGATGAAAGGGTGATAAGGAGAGAAATACGACATAGCGTCTGGCCTGTAGAAGCGTGGGAGCAGTGATTAACTCTGAGTGAAGCGGAACTGTGTCGGTGCTTAGTAACAGTAAAAAAAAAATGTTAACAGTGGTATAACTGTCTTTACGGTGCGCGACCTACTAAGAAAGAGTTCACGGGCCGTAATTGGTTTGCAGGTTCTAGTATCAGTAAGTGAGGTCGAGAAAAGAAAACATTCAGGACTTTATTTATGAAGGCCTTGCGCCACCGGTGCGTTACTTTTTCCCATTTTAAAAAATTAGGCACTGGCGGCGGAAGGTCTTCATAAATAAGGTCCTCAGTGACTACAGTTAAGGTTATGTGGAACCCATGAATAGTTTTTCAATATGAAATCATTTCAGTTGAGATTATGGATTAAAAGAGAAACCGTGAATATTTGAAATGTATATTTAGAAATGTACTGTTTTAAAGGCAAATCATTATGTAATATGAGTACAGAAATTGCAAAAAACACAGTAATTGGTATTGTCAGTAGTACATGGAATACAAACGCTATAGTTGAAGAAAAATGAATATAGTTGGAAAAAAACATTGTACACTCTTATAAGGAAGTATATTATATTTTAATAAATGGAAGAAGGTCTCTGGCCTTTCAGTTTGGGAACGATATATGAAAATGCAAGTGGTTATACATCATTACTTTATGAATCAGCTGTCAAACAACACGAAATTATAATGTCCACTGTTAGTAAAGCAAATAGGTCTGTTCTTCAAAAGAAAATATGGAAAAGAACGTGAAGAATATAGAAAACCAAAAGGAAATGAGGACGTCAATGGCTTGTTTAAGAGTTATTGAAGCATTGTTTAGGGAAAATAGGTAGCTTCTGCTTGTAACAGGAAATCAGTTTTATTATTTGAAAACATGTCAGCCATCCAATTGAGAAGATGAAAGGAGCATTCATGATCTGTCATTATTGGAGCGTCTTTTACCATCATAGGGCAGCTCAGTGGGTTTTCGATGTAGCTCTCTGTTAGGAAATCTTGCGCCGCTGCGAATATATTCCAATGACCCAGAACTCCTTGTATCGCTGCAAAGGCCATAAACCCTCCGGAAAGTATGTCAGCTATCCAATGGAAAAGAGTAAAGCAGTACTGATGATCTGTTATAATCGGAGCGTCTTTTACCATCAGAGGGAGCTCGGTGGGTTTTCGATGTAGCTCGCTGTTAGGAAAGAGTTAAGTGTCCATTGTGTAGGCAAAGTATGCAGCAAGTGCCTCTAACATGAAATCATTGTTATCATCTGAAAACATGTCAGCCATCCAATTGAGAAGATGAAAGGAGCATTCATGATCTGTCATTATTGGAGTGTCTTTTACCATCATTGGGCAGCTCGGTGGGTTTTCGATCTAGCTCTCTGTTAGGAAATCTTGCGCCGCTGCGAATATATTCCAATGACCCAGAACTCCTTGTATCGCTGCAAAGGCCATAAACCCTCCGTTGTAACAAAGCTGTTCATGATCAAGTAACGGATTCATGAGGTGATTGTAATTCGGTTCAGGAGGTACCAAATTGCAGAGACATAAATCCAGGGCCCACGTGAAATCACAGCTCAGGCAATGAAATACAGGCTGCACACAGGTGAAATGCAAATATCGAAATGATAATCGATATGAAGTATTCAAAGTCGAGAGTGGTAAGATGGCGTAGTAGCCAAGCATCCTCTGGCGAAATAGTTCTAAGTGGCCCGGCTCGTTTGCGAAGGCAGGAGGGACATCCATTTTGAATTTCCCAAGATGGTACAGGAAACGGCGCAGCACCGCTGGTTGTATAGCAACTCCACAGAATTAGGTCGTCGGCTATGCAGTGGAGAGGAGCAGAATGACTTGATACATTTTCTAGGAGTCTAGTCACTTATATATTGCTTAGTGGTTATTAAAAAAGTAGCTTTTTTTGAACTGGAGGATGCGTTAAAAAATAAGGGAGTGATTTGAGGGAGTTGTAAAGCAAGGTCAGTTTTTTTTTACATCAATGCTGTTTTCTGTGAATGTTAGCTTAGTGAAAGATATGTGTGTGAGCAGATGCAACGTTCAGTTTTAAATGTGACAATGGCGCTCTTGTTCATGTCTTCCGATTCAAGGTCGGTATTCGCTGCCAAATACAAAGATTAAGAAATGCATGCGTGGGGTACATAGTGTGCATTCTTAAAGGAAAGTAAATGAAGGGTTATTTTTACCGCGTTAGCGTTGTCGTTTAAAAAGTTATAGTGATTTCTATTGTATGTGAAGAAAGTGTCACTGATGAAGACTGAAAATAAATCCTTATAAATGATACGGACTGGTGTATTTTAGAAAAGGTTTGTAACATTACATGAATTGTGGAAAAAAAATAATGTAATTGAAAGTGTATGGTTTGAAAATGAAAAGTAGAGGTTTATAGTTCACGTTTTGAAAACAGTTCTAGAGGGTCAGATGCATGATAGATTTATTAAAAATAGAACATGTTTTTAAATAGTATTTTAAAAAAAATATGTGTCTTTATGTACTATTTACATTATGTGCCTGTTGCGTATTCTTTGAGTTTTAGTAATCCTGTGTCTTATAAGTTTTCTAGGGGCGGTTTGAGGTTCATGGTGGGTTTGGGCAGGGAGGGTAGGTTGGGGGTTTGTAATAGGGGGTTTGGCTGGGGTGGAGTGCGGAGTTTAGTGAAAAGTGAGGGGGGCGGGGAGTTACGGTGTTTGGTAATGGAGCAGAGTCAAAGGACGCCACATTTGTGTTATGGGCTGCCACGGAAATATGTATTTATTCTCAGAGGTTTATTATATTAAGGATATATATTAGCATGGTGGCTCTTGTCGTTTTGTTGTTTTGTGTATGTTTATAATGCTGGTTCTGTAGTTTTTGTTTATGGACCTTATTGCGACACACAGGGGATTTACGTTGCACAGTTGGCGATCAGAGACTTAGGAAATAAAACTTTATAATTGTAAGGGCTGTAAGCGATAGAAATCGCCCGTTCTCGGTGTAAAAAATATCACCGCTATTGGTGGTATTTTCTACGGTGTTAGTACTCGAAGGAGACTAGTAACATATATGTGTAATAAAATTATGTAATAGGCTCAGCATTTTACATTATCTTGGAGAGCAAAAGTTGATTTTACATAGCAATAAGTCTCTTATAATTAAGGGACGGAGTGTATATAGTGC
Source organism: Lissotriton vulgaris (assembly GCF_964263255.1). NCBI lineage: Eukaryota > Metazoa > Chordata > Amphibia > Caudata > Salamandridae > Lissotriton > Lissotriton vulgaris. Next base: position 1,504,142,250 of record NC_141693.1, read on the forward strand.
TATTTAGTACTCTGCTATGTGATTGATGTCGAATATTTCATAAGAGGAGGCTTTAAAAGATTTACGATAAACTGGTTTTCTAGGGAAGTGGGTGGAGTGTTCCGTGTAAATTGCAGAATAGAAACTAGTAAGAACCAATTGGAAGTGTTGTTTTAAAGTCACATGACTGCACATGCGTGTCTCGACGCCTGTACGCGATAGGTGGGTGCGCGCACCCGGTCGCGCACTATAAGAAAGCGGCGAGAAAATATCAGCTAATATGCTCTTCAAGCTTGTTTTGGTACAAAGAGTTAGTTCTGAAAAGAACTTTTTTTTTTTTTTGGAAACAAGTGTTATGATGCTTTTTATTTCTTAAAGTTGCGACGACATTTTTCAGTATGTCATACTATCCAAATAAAGTGAAGAAATGTAACTTTTCTTGGAGCATTTATGACTCTCAATTATTTGTTTAATTAGAGTAAAGCCTTTCTCTCCGTATACAAGAAGTTCTCCACAGTTCGTGCATTTCATGTGCACGTTCGCCAGATATGGTCTCAAGTCCATCTCAGCACTCGATGGAGATACAGGTCGTCCACCGGAAGATGTGTTGATTACTTCTGATGGTAATAGCGTGGCCTCCGTTTTTCTTGTGAAAAGTGGTCGCTCATTTTCATCAGATTCGGAAGATGAATGCGGAACGGTAGCCATTGTATCGAAGTCTTCGGGAAGATGTTCGACGTTGTTGTCTCTTGAGAGTAGAAAAGAAAGTGATGGTAGTGGGTGGAGTGCTGCGTGTAAATTGCAGAATAGAAACTACCAAGAACCAATTAGAAGTGTTGTTTAGAAGTCACATGACTTCACATGGGAGTGTCAGGTCCTGTACGCGATAGAAGGGTGCGCGCACCCGGTCTCGCACTAAAATAAAGCGGCTAAAAAACATCTTATAATATGCTCTTCGAGCATGTTTTGGTGGAAAGAGTTAGTTCTGAAAAGAACTTTTTTTTGGGGGGGGAAAGAAGTGTTATAATGCTTTCGATTTCTTAAAGTTGCTACTACATTTTTCAGTATGTAATAGTTTGAAAATGAAGTGAAGAAATTTATCTTTTCTTGGGGCATTTGTGACTTTCAATTTTCAGTTTAATAAGAACGAGGCTCTGCTCTCCATACAAAAGAATTTCTCCACACTCGTTGCATTTCATATGCACCTTCGCAAGATATGGTCTCAAGTCCATCTCAGCACTCGATGGAGATACAGGTCGTCCACCAGAAGATGTGCTGGCCACCTCTGATGGTAATAGCGTGGCCAGGGCTCTTGTCGATGCTTTTGCATAATGCTCAGGATGCCTTTGTTTAACATGCCGCTGCATGGTGTGTGCAGAAAAGGAATATTTTTTATTTGGATTTCCCCTTGAGAGCTCCGAATTGCATATCGTGCAGGTTACTTTTGGCGCATTCACTTTCTTTTGATCTTCAGGATAAGTGAAAAATTGCCAAATTAAAGATTCCTTTTTTCTTCTTAACGGTGGTCGCTCATTTCCTTCAGATTCGGAAGATGAATCTGGCAGGGAAGCCATTTCAGCAAAGACTTCCGGAAGATGCTCGACGTTGTTGTCTCTTGAGAGTAGAAAAGATTGTGAGGAAAGTGGGTGGAGTGCTTCGTGTATATTCCAGAACAGAAACTACTAATAACCAATTGGAAGTTTTGTTTTCAAGTCACGTGACTTTACATGCGCTTCTCAGGACGTGTAGGCGGTGACACTATGTAGTTACGAACGTGATTACATACTTAGGAACTAGCATTCAAAAAAACTATGAAATTCACTGAAAAAACCATAGGTTTTACACACGTTATAGGTAGGAAGTAGCATTTGAAAAACCTATGAAATTCACTGAAAAAACCATAGGTTTGACACCAGTTATAGTTAGCTGGAAAGTTTACTGACATAAAACCAATGAAATTCCACGTTATAGTTAGTTGGACTCACGATAACTTGCACGTGTAATGCACTGCTGATGACATTACATATTACATCACTCATGACATGGTCAGTGACATCACTTATGACACCATCCAGTGAATGTGTGTCTTTCTAAAAAATAAATATGTTTTATATATGTAAATGTATAGTGAGTCCAACTAACTATAACGTGGAATTTCATTGGTTTTATGTCAGTAAACTTTCCAGCTAACTATAACTGGTGTCAAACCTATGTTTTTTTCAGTGAATATATATGTGCTGTGGTCCTTTTCTTTTCGTTGGAGGAGAAGCTTGTGTTATACATTGTGCGCGGATGCCAGATACGCGCTGCTTGGACCCCCGCAACACAAAGTGGATTCAGCCCTGCTGGTTTGTTTGCTCCCGTGAACACTTTTGACTGTCCAGGTGTCTGGAATGGCTGTTTCTCACCACCTCCCAGCCAGGAAGAAAGCAGCGGTGTAGGTGCCATTCGGCTCCTCATTGGGCGAGGTGAATTTCACTGCGCCCCCGTGATTTGGACTCCTGTGTTTCGACGGTGGTTGTTGCGGTTTTTGGGGGCTTGAGGAGGTGACATTCACAGGCAGAGAGCAGCAAATATTCAATCCTGCGGAGCCTGCTTGTCGGAAATCCATCCCCGCCGAACCTGTACTTACCTGGAATCCACACTGCATTCTGGGCAAGGTAGTTCGACTGTGCCTCTACCACGTGCAAAGGGGCGGAACCGGCAACAATCACCCAATGGGGTAAAGGCAGGACACTTTCAAACCTTCAGTGTACCGCAGACTTGCTTCATTGCTCCTTCTGTTCACCTGGCGCTGACGAGGCTTACCTGAAGCCGAAATGCATACGCCCATCTGTGAATAAAGTGGCCTCCAAATGTTCCCCTGCTGTGGTCCTTTTCTTTTTGTTGGAGGAGAAGCTTGTGTTATATATATATATATATATATGCTACTGAGATTTTTCACATGAGCCCTATTGTTACGCGTGTATAGACAAACAAAATATTAAGCTACTTTCAACTTGAGGATGTTTTGATAGGGAATTAGCAACTTGTGGTGTTCTGAGAGGGAATTAGCAACCTGGGGAAGAATGAAAACAAGCATTAATGTAGAATTTACATATTAGTATACATAAAGTTTTTGTATGCTAAGAAAGAATGAAAGTCGTAGAAAGTGTTTAGTAAAGAGTAGTTGTAGTATAGAGTGAGTAGTGGAGAAATATGGAAAATAAAGTGGTAAAAAAGGTTGACAGAGTCTTACGGGAGTAACACTATGGGATTATGCAGATCAGTTTGTAGTTGCACTTTCACGTTCTTATTATTAGCTACTGCCAACCTAACTGAAGAGTGTAGAAAATGTAGGAAAAGAGAGTGAGAAGAGTAAGTAGTAAAGAGTGAGTAGTAGAGAGTGAGTAGAGTAGTAGAAGACTAGTAGAGAGTGTGTAGTAGAGTGTGTGGTAGAGAGTGTGTGGTAGAGAGTGTGTAGCAAAATGCGTAGCAGAATTCGTAGCAGAGTGTGTAGCAGAGTGTGTAGCAAAGAGTGTTTAGTAGAGTCTAGTAGTGTTGTAGACAGAGAAATAATTAAAAAAGTGGTAAAATGTTGACAGTGAAAAAGTGGTTAACAAATTTGACAGTGCCTCACGGGAGTAACACCATGGGAGTATGCAGATTTGTTCTCACCTGCACCCTCACGTTCTCATCATCAGCTACTGCCAACTCGTAACAGAAAATTGTAGAAAAGTAAGGAAAAGAGAGTGTGGAGAGTGAATAGTAGAGTAAGTAGTGGAGAGTGTGTTGTAGACAGTAGTAGAGAGTGGGTAGTAGGGAGTAGTAGAAAGTGTGTAGTAGAGAGAAGTGATTGTGTACTATAGAATGAGTGTTAGAGAATAGAGTGTGTCGTAGAGAGTGTGTTTGACAGTGTATTAGTGAGTTTGTAGTAGAGTGTAATAGATTGCCTGTAGTACAAAGGGTGGTATAGTGAGTAGTAGAGAAGTAGAGAATAATAGAGTAGTGAGTGTGTAGGAATTAGTAGTAGAGTGTATATTAGAGAATGTGTAGTAGAGTATGTATTAGAGAGTAGTGAGTGTAATATAGTGAGTAGTAGAGAATAGTAGAGTGGTGATTGTTTAGTAGGGTGAATGTAGTAGATTTTACTAGAAACTGTGTAGTAGAGGGTGTGTAGTAGAGAGTGTGTAGTAGAGAGTGTGTAGTAGAGAGTGCATTACAAAGTGTGTAATATAGAGTGAGTAGTAGAAAGTAGTAAAGATTAGTAATGTGTGTAATAGAGTGAGTACTAGTGAGTAGAAGACAGTGTAATAGAGAGAGTGTATTAGAGAGTGTGTGGTAGAGAGTGAGTAATAAAGAATAGTAAAAAATAGTAAAGTGTGTAGTAGAGAGTGAGTAGTAGAGTATGTGGTAGATTATAGTAGAGAGTAATAGTGTGTAGTAGAGTACTAGAGAGTGTGTAGTATAGTGTGTAGTAATATGAGTAGTGAATGTTGTATAGAGGTAGTAGTAAAGAATAGTAATGTAGTGAGTGTGTAGAAGACAGTGTGTAATAGAATGTGTAGTAGAGAGTAGCAGAGTGTGTAGTAAAGTAGTATAGTATAGTAGAGTGTGTAGTAGAGAGTGTGGTTAATATTGTATAGGAGAGAGTGTGTAGTGTAACATGTGTAGTAGTGCGTAGTATAGTGTGTAGTAAAGTAGTAGAGTATAGTGGAGAGTGTATAGTAGAGAGTGTAGTAAAGTATGTAGTACAGTGTGTTTAATAGAGTGTGGAATCAGATATTGTTGTAAAGTGAAATTGCAAAATAAATGTATTTGAAACAAAAGCTTCACAGTGAGATTTAAACGAAAAAGCAGGTGTGCATAGCTGCGTAATTTGATTTAACAATTAAACATTGCTTAAAAACAAAAGCTCCTTTGTGACAAAAAAAACTGAATGCAGGTGTGTGCTGCTATAAAGTGCAATGTATAAAGTAAACATGGTATATAAGCAAAACCTGCCCAGTGAATCTAAAACGCTAGATGGGGTGTGTACGTCTTTAAATACAAACATTACCGTTTAAGATATTTTATAAATTTTAGTTAAAAGATGTGCTAACATAACATAAAAGCTTTATTTGCATTGTGATGTGATAAGTAACTTACCGTGTCCCAGTAACAGAAGTAGACCAACTTTGAGCACAGGTGCGGCCCTCGGACACAAACCACACTGTAAATTTGGCGCCCGAGAGAAAGTTTGTGAGTACCCATGGTGTAGAACATACTTTTAAAATACGTTAACATAGGTTCAAAAACGGTAACACAAAAGCGTATTTCCATTGTAATGTTATACGTCACTTACCGTGTTTTAGTAACAGAAGTAGATCAGCTCTCGATGTATACTGGATGGCGTTCTTCCAAGAATTCTTCTAGTTTAAGTACTCTAAAAGGAGAAAAAAAGGGCAGTTACTTGAAATTAATAACAAAAGAGGGCAACACTTGTTATTTTATGAACTGCATGTAGGTAAGCTGTTGTCTAGCCGTATGTTAATTTTTGGGTCCGGGGCCTCCTTGTAAGGATGAAAGGGATGTCTAGGCGGGAGTATATTTAATTGTTAGTGAGGATGTGTGAATTACGTGTAAAGTGAATGTGAAAGCGTGCATGGAACACATGGTGTTGCAGTGAAAAGTGATGTGGCTCCAAGTTGTCTGCCTTTGCTACAAAGTACTGTTTTATAAAATCGAAACGCAAGTATGGTATAAAGTAAAATAAAAAGCATGCACTTTAAGTACAAGCACCTATATAAAATAACTATTAAGTCTTACCTTTTGGTGTTTTTTTTTTCTTTTTTTTTGTAAATCTTTGTATTGTTATAAAAAAACGAAAAACAATAAGAGCGTATCAAGTGCAATGCAGCCCAAAACATACAAGGAATCAAAAATTAAAAGGTCGCAAGATCGGCAGCCGTTGAGGCAGGACACTGAGACTCTAACACACATTTGACGAATCAGGATTATAAAACTAGCTGAGTAAGCCAATATCAATGCGTGCTGCCCATAGGCCCCTCCACCTACAAAATCAGGATATCAATGATCATTGCGCCCCTCGATACTAAAATCGCAAACAGGATAAAGTACAGACACTTGTATGCAAAAATGTACAAATCAAAATAATAGAGCTCGCATTGGCACCTTAATACTGAAAACAGTCAGGATATCCAGTAAGTAAAGAATGAAAATAAAATAAAACAACGCGCAAGACCCCACCCCGCACCCCTGCATGTAGCTTACGCCTGACCCCAACTAGCAGTGTGCCTGTCGCCCCATCTAATCTACAAATACTAAAAGAAGTAAGTGGAGGAGGGCCATTCGTAGAGGCTCCCGGCCTCTTCCCCCCCGCTAGTTCCAAGCCCCCCCTATTACGGATATATTATCATTTCACTATCAAGCGAAAATCGGGGGATACATTACTCGCCTACACTGCCTCCCGGTACCAACATCGTAGAGTGAATCCCACACTGCCACTATTTAAATGAAATTCTTGAAACGATAGGCCGTTCTCAGCCTTGACCCGCTCGATCAGGTACACGAATGTTCTTCAACCGAACAGCCACCATCTTGAAAAATTTGAAAGAACAGTAGCGAGCCGGAAATAGCTGGGCTTTCTCAGTCTCATTGTCACTGGGTCCCATCTGTGTCGATAAGAACCACGGATGTTGTTTAAAGTCCAGGTGCACTGAGTTCGGAAAGGGAGAAAGGGCCACCCTGTCGAGCCACTCCTGAGTCATCACATGAGTCATCAGATACATTGCCTGGTGCGATTTACCCTCAGTCGATAATAATATTGCGAGCACTGAGACGACCGGGACCTCCAATACACGGGCATTAGCTAATTTGCAATCCAGGGTCCCTCGCATCACTCATTTTATGTGGTTGCTGGCCCCCATCAGTCCGGGTGGTGTGGATGTTGTTACTTCCGCAGTGTCTTTGAATTGAACAAAAGCTATGTCACTATTTCCCAGTCCAAAAGCCACAGCGTCCAATTTGTGCTCCAAGGCTTGGGCTTCCCAATTCAGGGAGAGATGAAGACCCTCGATTGCCGCCATTATAGCCCCAAGCGTAGGTTCAACCCTGGTCAACACTCGATAGGAAAAATCCAGTCCGGTCTCGAAGATCCCTTAGATAGGATAGGTCGTTACAGGTCATCCGTTCAAATTTTCCGAGACCTCTCGGAGGATCGGGTCTGATTCACACGAAGGCCGATATTGAGCGCCATTTTGTGCATTTCGTTCATGGTCTATCTATGTGCCCTTCGGGATAGACCCAGTAGAATCAGAAGCAAAGACACACGTTCCAACCCCTCTGCATGCAAGGATATTGCGGAGCTGTCTTCAGAATATGTCCAAAACCATTGGGTCGCTGTTTAAACGGTACCAAGCCGTTTATATTCCGGGCTCTGACAACCAATTATTCAGCTCGCATCCGCAGTGTCATTGAGGTGCCCCACTTCGGCGCTAATCCATACGGATATTTGATGTTGAAATTGGACAAAATTTACTTCCATTCCGGTGGACCGTCTCCTCACAAACTCTTATGGACGATGTTGTTCAACTAGAATCTGGCTGCATTCTTACTCGAGGCCCCGGCTTCAATGCTGATGTAGGCCGCAAACTTCAAGGCAAAGTTTCTCCGTTCTCGAAGCAGGTGGAACTTTCGGGGTCACTCGATGTAGCGTTATTTCGTTTCATCTACCCGGGAGAGTTGCATAGGCACAGGATAACTGGCAGGATCTTGTAGCAGGATGAGAAGGTCTGCGGAGCCGCGAGCCTGAGCGGCCATCTTGGTCTCCAGCTTGGCTCCTCCCCCCCCCCCTTTTGGTGGTTTTTAACGGCGTATTTAACCTGCATATCCACCACAGTCTTCAGTTTTCCAACACGGGCGACGGTTCACCTGGAAAATAAACAAAGAAAACATTAGAATCACAAAATACAACCAACATCGCTTACCTTAGATTGTCTGATATCACTGCATACATAGAGGCAAAAGCACTCAGTCCACACTGCTCTGTCCGTCGAACACGGACTGCAATCTGCCTGTTAAACAAAAATAAAAAATTAGAAAAACAAAGCAAGCCAACATCGCTTACCTTAAATCTGCTGGCATGGCTGCATGCATACCGGAGGAAGCACTCACTCCGCGATGCTGTGTCCTTCCAACACGGGCTACACTCTGCCTGCAAACGACAAAAAAATTATTAATTTAAATCTGCAATTAAATAAGTACGTATATAAAATAAATAGTAAGTCCTACCTTTTGGTGGTTTTTCACAGCATACTTTTTGTGCATAATAGTTGGAGATATTGAAGTGTAGGTAAAGTGTTATCTTAGCTATACTACCTGAGCTTTATTAAGAATAAAGCATAGTTTAAACTTTAACCTGCATCTCCATCACAGTCTTCAATTTACCAACACGGGCAACGGTCCACCTGGAAAATAAACAAAGAAAATATTAGAATCACAAAATACAATCTACATCGCTTACCTTAAATTTCCTGATATCGCTGCATACATACAGGTAAAAGCATTCAGTCCACGCCACTCTGTCCATCTAACATGGGCTGCGGTCCGCCTGTGGAAAAAAAAATAAAACATTAGAAAAACAAACCAAGCCAACATCGCTCACCTTACATCTGCTGGCATGGCTGCATGCATACCGGGGGAAGCACTCACTCCACGATGCTGTGTCCTTCCAACACAGGCTACACTCTGCCTGCAAACGACAAACAAATAATTAATTTAAATCTGCAATTAAATATAGGCGCACAAATAACCAAATGAAGAAAAAATAAGGAAGCATACTTTAAGTGTACTTGTAAGTTAATGTGAAGAGATATTTTCGTATCGAGGAACTAAGTGAAAAGAAAAAAGAAAAAAAAAATGTTTCTTTACCTTTTCATTGTGGCGCTCCGTTCGTAGAATGTAGCTGTCTAGCCGTATGTTAACTTTGTGTGGGAGCCTGTTCCTAAGGATGAAAGAATTTTCTAGGTGGGAGTTGTTTGAATTGTTATTGGGGATGTGCGACTTGCGTCTACACAGAATGACAAAGCGTGCATGTAATACATGGTGTTAGTGTGAAAACGATGTGGCTCCAAGTTGTCTGCCTTTGATATTAAATCATGTTGTTTCCCTAAAATCTAAAGTCAAGTATGGTATACATGGGAAAAAAAGTATATCCCTAAAAAACACAACCCTGTATATAAAAAAAATTAAAGAAGTCTTACCTTCAGTGTATAATAGCGAATTTCCCCCCAAAACATGATCAACAGATAGCAAAACGGTTTTAATATGTTGCAAAGAAACGCATATCTTATAATTGCAAAAAACGTAACATAGAAAACTAACCTTACCTGTAAACAGTTGAATTTATTTCGTTATTGTGGTACCACCTATAAAATATTAGTGTGTGGGATGTAATACAATGCAATTGTTTAATATATTAAATACAACAGTTTTATACCAAAGGAAACACACAAATTATGTGCAAAAAATCAATGCGAAGAAAAAACAAACAAACGCAGGCTGAATACAGAAAGAAGCAATGATTAACAGTCCCGATATAGTAAATGAGCAATGCATATACGGGAAAACATCACAAATCTGATACGTTTACCTTATAGTAGCTGTGTCCTGCTTGGCCATACTGTTAACTATGTAACTGTCTGAAAGGTACCACAGCGTGTATAATTGAGAACAAACAAACGTATATTCACAATTGCAAAATCATATTTAAAATAATTAAAATTACCCAATTACGAGCACAAAAAACAATAAGAAATAAAAATGAAACATAGACAGAATACAGATTAAACACGCACTAATAGTTTATCCAAAGTGAATCGATAAGCAAAAAATATACAAACATATCATACATTAAACTTACTTTAAAACTGCTGCGCTCCTCACTAGCGTACTGTTAATCATGGCAATTTCACGAACAGATTAATGCCCGCAGATTCATCAATAAAATAACTTTAATGAACAGTTACAAAGGAATATTTTACACATTTAAAACGACCCAATACCGGTAAAAAAACAAATGAGAAAAAATAACAATGTTAGCAGAATACTTAAAATACACTCATTCAGAATGTATGTAAAGTGCATTTATAAAGGAAACATATAATAAAAACATTATACTTACCTTACAGTAGCTGGGCCCGCCCTGCTCTACTGCCTATAAAGTAAAGAAAAAGAAAACATTGCAAATACAAAAAACACGTTATTTCGAATAAACTGTTGGTACCTGTGTGGCCACGTGTTGCAAGTAATAGCTTTTTGTTGGTACTTCATAACGGTCCTAAATAAGAAAAAAAACAATACACAATTTAGGATCAAAAATTAAATTATAAGTAACAAACAATATAACTAAATACACAAAAGCACACGGATTAATACATTAACACCTTGCATGCTCATGACAAGCTCATCTCGTCATGAGCTGCAGTGCTCCGGTGCTCATGCCGAGCTGAGCTCGTCATGGCCTTTAGAACGCTCGCATGCTGGGCTAATTCCCCAGCTGTGCTGAGCGTTCTAAAGAAATGGGTGCGGCCATGACGAGCTCAGCTTGTCATGAGCACAGGAGCACTGTAGCTCATGACGAGCTGAGCTCGTCATGAGCATGGGAGCGCTGCGCGCGCCCCCCTTCCCCTTAGCACAGCAGGGGAATGTACCGAGTAGCGAAGGGGTTAAGCAAAAATTAAATTTCTAAACAAAATATATATAAAAATCACACTCACATTAGACTTACCTTAAAGTAGCTGCGTCACGCCCTGCCATCCTGTTAATTCTTGAACTTTCCCTAACATACCAATGGACTCAGATTCGTCAATAAACGTGACCCGCCCTGCCTACCGTTAATTCTGGGAATTTCCCCAAAATACCAATTCCCGCCGATTTGGCAATAAAACATAGTGCTTTAACAATCCCAAAAAGCATTTTCTGTACATTTGAAAAAACCCAAGTACAAGAAAAACACACGCATTAATATTTTATGAATAGTAACATTACAAACCAAATATAGAGAAACATTACACATACCTTATACAGTAGCAGCCCCCGCCCTGCGGTACTGCCTATAAAGTAAAAAAACACGCCAAATACAAACGCACAGTATTTTAAAAAAAATACTTGTAGCTGTGTGCCCACGTGGTGTATCAAATCGCTTTCTGGTGGTCCTTCTGACATGCGCTGCGGTACGGCTGCAAAACACAGAAAAAACTTTAAAAACTTGAAGCAATTACAAGTAACAAAAACGTGCACAATACAGATAAGAACATGGATTAATAATTATTAAAAAAAACTTCAAACAAAATACATAAAAACATCACACATACATTATTACACTTACCTTAAAGTAGCTGCGACACGCCCTGCCGTACCATTCATCCTGAAAACATTCCTGAACATAATGGCCGCAGATTCGACAACAAAAATGTGACCCGTTCTGCTGCACTGTTAATGGTGGGACTTTCCCTAAAATACCAATGCCCGCAGATTCGGCAATAAAACAATGTACATTAACAACCCCCTAAAGACTTGTCTATATATTGTAAACAACCCAATTACTCTTACAAAAACAAACAGAACAAAAAGCAGAATACAGAAAAACACACAGATTAATACATTAACCAAAAAATCAATCACTAAATAAAATAGATATAAACAGCATAAAATAGATAAGACTTACCTTCAAGTGACAAAACATAATCAAACTAAAAAAGGCAACATAAAGCAATTGCAATGAAACAAAGAGTAGAAGAATACAGAAAAGCCCATGGGTTAATAATGTAAGCAAAAAATTCTTACTAAACTAAATACATATAAACATCACACAAATATTACACTTGCCTTAATGTAGCTGCATCACACCCGGCTGTACGGTTAATTCTGGAATCTTCCCGAACATACCAATGGCAGCAGATTCGATGAAAAACGTGACCCGCCCTGCCGTACTGTTAATTGAGGGACTTTCCCAGAAATATCAATGCCCGCAGATTCGGCCAAAAAACAACGTACATTAGCAATCCCCAAAAGCATTCCCTATACATTTTAAACAACCCAGTAACTGTTAAAAAAACAAAGCGAACCAAAAAAGGGCAGAATAATGAATAAAGCATGGAATAATACATTAAGCTAAAAATCAATTATTAACAAAAAATATATATATACATCACAAAATAGATTAGACTTACCTTAAAAGTAGCTGCTCAAAAGCAAACAAAACAATGGCAAAATATAAAATAACACACTGAATAATACATCAAACAAAAAATCAATCACTAAAAAAATATATATATATATATATATATATACATCCAAAAATAGATTACTTACCCTAAAGTAGCAGTGTCGCCACCTCTGTACAGTTCGCTATAAACTAAACAAAACATGCCAAATACAAACACACATTATTGTAATAAAAAAACGTGTACCTGTGTGTCCATGTGTTGCAACACATTGCTTCCTGGTGGTCCTTTCGACACGGACTGCCTTTCGACTGCAAAAGAAAGACAACCCATTATCAAACGAAAAAAGGCAACATAAAGCAACTACAATGAAACAAAAAATAGCAGAATACAGAAAAGCCAATAGATTAATAATGTAAACAAAAAACTACTTTTTAAACTAAATACATATAAACATCAGACACACATTACACTTACCTTATTGTAGCTGCCTCACACCCTGCTGTACCGTTAATTCTGAAACCTTCCCGAACATACCAATAGACGCAGATTTGATGAAAAACGTGACCCGCCCTGCCGTACTGTAAAATGAGGGACTTTTCCCAAAATACCATTGCCCGCAGATTAGTCAAAAACAACGTACATTAGCAATACCCAAAAGCATTCCCTATATATTTTAAACAACGCAATAACTGATAAAATAAAGCGAATTAAAAATGGCAGAATATAGAATAAAACACGGAATATTACATCAAGCTAAAAATTTATTATTAAATTAAAAAAATATGCATCACAAAATTGATTAGACTTACCTTAAAATAGCTGTACAAAAGCGAACAAAACCATGGCAAAATATAGAATAACACACAAAATATTACAACAAACCAATCACAAAAAAAATAACTAAAGACATCAAAACATAGATTAGATTTACCTTAACCCCTTAGCTGCGGTGGCTATTCCGCCGCAGCGCTAAGGGGGAGGCGGGGCCTCGCGGCGCTCCCGTACTGATGAGGGAACCACTCCGTCACGGCCCTCGGGTGGGCTGTGCTTGAGACGAAACGGTTCCGTCACGGCCCCGCCCGCTCTTTGGAACGTCAGCGCAGGCGCGGAATTCACGCCCCGCAGGCATGGCGAGCGGGCCGTGAAGGAACCGTTCCGTCACCAGCACAGCCCACCCGAGGCTCGTGACGGAACGGATCTGTCACGAGCACACAAAGTGTTAAAGTAACTATGTTCCCCCCTTTGTACAGTTAGCTATAAAGTAAACAAAACCTGCCAAATACAAACACACATTATTCTAATAACAAAACTTTAACGTGTGTTCATGTGTTGCAACAGATTGCTTCCTGGTGATCCTTTTGACATGGACTGCCTTTCGGCTGCAAAAGAAAAACAACACATTATCAAACGAAAAAAGGCAACATAAAGCAATTACATTCAAACAAAAAGAAGCAGAATACAGAAAAGCCTATGGATTAATGTAAACAAAAAAATACTTTTTAAACTAAATACATATATACCTTAACACGAACATTACACTTACCTTAATGTAGCTGCCTCACACCCTGCCGTACCGTTAATTCTGAAACATTCCCGAACATACCAATGGCCGCAGATTCAATGAAAAACGTGACCCGCCCTGCCGTACTGTAAATGTGGGGGACTTTCTCCAAAATACCAATGCCCGCAGATTCGTCAAAAACAACGTACATTAGAAATACCCAAAAGCATTCCCTATATATTTTAAACAACCCAATAACTGTTACAAAAACAAAGAGAAGAAACAAATGGAAGAATAAAATAAAATAAAACACTGAATAATACATCAAGCTCAAAATCAATTACTAAAAGAAATAAATATATACATCACAAAATTGATTAAACTTACCTTAAAGTAGCTGCACAAAAGAAAACAAAACAATGGAAATTTATAGAATAACACACGGAATAATACATCAAACACAAAACCAATCACTACAAAAAATAACTATGTACATCAAAAAATAGATTAGACGTGCCTTAAAGTAGCTGGGTTCCCACCTCTGTACAGTTAGCTATTAAGTAAACAAAACATGCCAACTGCAAACACATTATTGTAATAAAAAAAACTTTTACCTGTGTGTCCATGTGTTGCAACAGATTGCTTCCTGGTGGTCCTTTTGCTGCGGTCCAGCTGTAAAACAAACACAGAACATTACGAAACAAACAAAATCAACATTAAGCAATTACAATTGTTAAAAAAAGGCAGAATACAGAAAACAATACAAATTAATAATGTAAACAAAAACACAATTTCTAAACAGAATATATACAAACATTAAATACACATACCTGAAAGTGGTCACTTCCCGACTGGCGGTACAGTTTATTCTAGAATTTTAATAAATATAGCACTGTCCGCAGATTCGACAAAAAAAACTAATATTAACATTCACAAAAGCATATTCTACACATTAAAAATCACAAAATTAGTTTGAAATAAGATTAAAAAAGAGACGTAAGCAGAAAGAAAAAAACACGCATTTAATTTAGACAAAGTAACATTTTTAAGCAAATGTATACACAAATAGCACCTACCTTATACTTACCTAGAAAAGCAAGATAACTTACCTTAGACCCGCTAACAACAGCATGCATTCCGGGGAAAGCACTCCGTGCACGGCGCTGTACGATCATGACACGGGCCGCGGTCCACCTGAAAAACAAACACAAAAAGGCATTAGAAAACCAAAAAAGGCAAGATGGCTTACCTTAGACTGGCTAACAACAGCATACATACTGGGGAAAGCACTCCGTGCACGCCGCTGTACTATCACAACACGGGCCGCGGTCCACCTGAAAAACAAACACAAAAAGGCATTAGAAAACCAAGCAAGGCAAGATGGCTTACCTTAGATCTGCTAACAGCATACATACCGGGAAAAGCACTCCGTGCCTGCCACTGTACCATCACGACACGGGCCGCGGTCCACCTGAAAAACAAACACAAAAAGGCATTAGAAAACCAAGAAAGGCAAGATGACTTACCTTAGACCCGCTAACAACAGCATGCATACCGGGGAAAGCACTCCGTGCACACCGTTGTACCATCACGACACGGGCCGCGGTCTACCTGAAAAACAAACACAAAAAGGCATTAGGAAAATCAAGATGGCTTACCTTAGATCTTCTATAATCGCTGCATGCATCCCAGCAAGGAACACAGTTAAAAACAGGAAAAAGTCAGCCTGTATATAAAAAAAATCAAAGAATGATAACAGCACAGTCAAAAACACGCCCAGTAAGATAAATGTTTTACCACAAACGTAAGGCAAGGAAGCCAGTCTGAAAAAGACAGGGCTTAAAGAGAAAGAAGAACGTCACTGGGACCTCTTCTCCAATGGCTGGCCACCGTTTAGCATGAAAGGTGACGCCAGCCAATGGAAAAGAGGGGCGGGGCTTAACCTTGCTAGTGAAAATCCCTCTGTCATTAAATCTCGCCAGCGAGACTGCGCATGTGCGCAGCCTACGCTAGCCGAGACCTAGAAAAAAAGATATTGTTATATTGCTAAGTGGCAGGAGGACTAAAAGCATACAATAAGATTAATAAAAAAGTAAGAGTAGGCGAAGAAGGAAATGTATATACACCTGCTTTTGAAGACCTAGATAATTATTACAAACCAGTGGTCTGTGTGGCGGTGAACAGATATAAATGTTACCACCGAAAGCAAGGGAAAGATGAAAGTGTGGAGGACTATGAGACTATACTCAAACATTTGGCACTAACATGTAAATTTGGGGAGCTGCACGATGATTTAATCGGAGACCAAATAGTCATGTGTGCGGCTAACCCTAATATCCATGATGCACTATGGGAAAAAGGTGAAAAATCCCTTAACGACTTAATTGAAATTGTAAAACGTGCAGAATTAACATGAAAATCTGCCAAAGCGGTAATAAATAAAAATAAAACGAAGGAGGAAGAAGCAAGTGTGGTGACAAAAACAAGTGGTAGAAAGACAAGAGGGAGAAAAAGAAAAATACAGGAGGAAAAGCAAGGAAAGAGATGGGAATGAGCTCAAAAGTGGGGAAAGAGAATGGGAGCAGCGTAAATGTTGCCGATGTGGAAGCAATAGACATTTAGCAAACGATTGGAAGTGTCTGGCAAGGAATGTCAAATGCAGTAAGTGTGGCTTAATGTGACATTTTCAAAAAGTGTGTTACAGAAAGGTGAGCAGAAGGGTCAGAATGGTTGAGGGAAACACTGAATACGATGAGGATTCCTCTGATGAGTCTGACTACAACCTATGTGTACTCAATGTTAACGACGGAAGTGAGGAGGAAGGTGAAGAGACGGAAAAGAAATAGAAGCCCATATGCAAAGTTGCTATTGGGGTGTAAAAATTGAAATTGTTGCAAATTCTGGATCTCCCTGTACAAATGTCAATAAAAAGATATGCAGAGAGAAGTTTCAAAGTGCACTCGGACATATTATGGAATCTCCTGACATCACGTTGAAGACATTTACAGGAGAACCAATCGAACTAGTGGGGTACAGGGTACTCAAATTTGAATTTAAAGACAGAGAAACAACTAGCAAATCGAATGTAGCTGCTAAGGGATCTTCAGTATTGGGGTGGAAGGACCAAGGAAGGTTAAGGATTACTCTAAACCCCAACAGTGCAGAGCCGGTATTATTGACACAAAAGGAAAAGAGAATTAATTCTGACATGGTAAGCAAGTTTCCAAAGGTTTTCAATGGCACCATCGGAAGCCTTAAAGGATTTCAACAGAAAATAAAATTGAAAGAAGATACTGTACCATGTATTCACAAGGTAAGACACATACCTTTCAGTTTAAGGGAGGAGGTCAAGACACAGTTGATGGTGCTACTTGAGGCGAACATCATTGAGCCGACGGAATCATCAGAATGTGTTGCGCAATTGGTGGTCGCACGCAAACCCAGTGGCAAGTTAAGATTATGTATTGACTTATGCGACCTAAACAAAAATATCTTAATTGACCAGTACCCATTACCGGAAATAAACGAAATGCTATCATTGACCAAAGACATGAAAGTATTTTCAACAATAGACTTAACGGCTGCATACCACCAGGTTCCGTCACACCCGGACAGTAGGTGCCTAACCAGTTTCATATCACCCTTCGGGTGTTACAGGTTTGAAAGAGTGCCTTTCGGGCTGGCTGGCACTATGTCAAAGACTCATGCATGAAATCTTTAAGAATGTCAAAAACGTGCTCATCTTTCAAGATGACATCCTCGTAATGGGAAAAAAAAACAGAGCATGATCAAAAACTATCAAAGGTACTAAAAACTCTAGAAGAACATGGATTGACAGCAGAGTATGCTAAATGCTAATTTGCTGAAAAAACTGTGACATACCTGGGGCATGAAATTACACCGGAAGGTATAAAACCAAAGAGAGAATTAGTTAAAGCCCTCGAGGATGCTCCAGTACCACAAACAAGGGAAGAATTGAGAACCTTCTTAGGGCTAGTAGAATTTTATTCAAAATTTGTAAGAAATTTCTCAACAAAAACATATGAAATTAGACTATTACTTAAGAGTAAAAACTAATTTGCATGGAAAGAATGTTGCAACAAAGCTTTTGTAGACTTGAAAAGAGAAATTTGTGAAGCTCCACCCCTACAAGCATTTTACCCTGATCTAAAGAGCGTAGTCACAACAGGTGCAAGTGGAAAAGGTATAGGCGCAGTGCTTATGCAGGTTGGACCAGAAGGAAAAGAAGTGACAATTGCCTTTGCCTTTCACTCACTTCCACGGAGGAAAAATACTCGGCGATTGAGCGTGAGGCATTGGCATGCGTATGGGATTTGGACAATTTCCGCCTATATATTTGGGGGAAAAGAGTAACTCTTAGGTGTGATCACAAACCTTTAACTAAAGTGTTAACTGTGAAAGGATTGTATTATGCTTCTCCCAGATTAGCAAGATTATCAGTCAGGTTATTGGACTATAACTACCATGAACAGTACCTTCCAGGTGCAAGAAACGTGGTGGCGGACTTTCTCAGCCGCTTACCCCTACCAGGAAGTGAGGTGGAGGAAGGTAAGGAAAATCAGTTCTGTGTGGCAAACATTACCGAAGAATTTCCAAGCATTCATAAAGATCTATGGGTAAAGGAATATGAACAGGATGAAGTGATGCAGGAAATAAACAAACACATTATCAGTGGTTGGTCTAGCAAAAAACACATTAAAAACAAACTGCGACCTATCTGCGAATTATCTGTAGAAGGTGAATCCATTTTAATACACAGGAAGGTAATACCTCCCGAGACACTAAGAAACAAAATTCTGGACATATGCGACGAAGGACATATGGGGATCAATAAGACAAAACTGAGAATAAAAT
The DNA here is from genome assembly GCF_964263255.1 of Lissotriton vulgaris. Lineage (NCBI taxonomy): Eukaryota > Metazoa > Chordata > Amphibia > Caudata > Salamandridae > Lissotriton > Lissotriton vulgaris. Next base: position 1,504,160,814 of record NC_141693.1, read on the forward strand.
GTTGGTACTGGTGGCCAGATTGTGATTTGGAAATTGAAAGGAGAGTTAGGAGCTGTGCACAATGCGAAAACTCTGACAAATCTCAAGTCCCACTTAAACCACCTTTGCACCCGTTGCCTTGCCCGGAGATGCCTTGGGAGAGTGCAAAAATACAAAGGTGTCCCCTAAGGAATTATTCTGCAATAGTTTCTAATATATAATTGGTCACAACAAGTGAGCATACATTAAACAATGCATGGAATTATCATCATATACCATTATTTATTATGGTCAATTCAAAAATGCCCCATGGCAACATTAATACTACTAACATTCTAGACCTGTTTGCAAGTAGTATTCAACATCTTTTGCTTTTTTGTATGGACAAGTGGAATACCATACATTACAAAGTTTTCAAAACATAATGTAAAGATTTCAGGTTTACACAAAGGTTCATATATAAGCAAAACGATGTTAGGCGTCGAAGCTTCGGTCCACTAACGGTTTATACATTCCACAGGACCATCTTCAGGACGAAAACGTTGCACATCAATATAATTACGCTGATTACAAATTGTTAGGGTTTAGAAGTATAGTAATTTGTCTGGGCATATGAGACAGTTTGCTAAGTATGTCCCTGATTTTTTTCATATACTAGAGCTGAGAGGTACTTTCTTTCTATAATAGGGCTACTATGCTCACGATTAAGCCGAGTATATAATACTCGCGCAGTGGTGCAGACTGTACAGTTTCTTTGTAACTATGTGGATATATACATGTAAATATGTGTGTTTTCTATGTATTTTTTCCAACAGGGGAAAGTTCATTTACTTCTTCCAGTGTACATTGGGTCTCCAAGTTCCTGGTCGAAATTAATATTGTAAAGTATATTATTTATTTATCTTTTACACCTTATCACCACATTTCTTTTGCAGTAGCTTACCATCATTAGGGGTCTGAAGAAAGCCGGATAGAGTTTCCTTCTAGGCTGAAACATGTTGACCGTCCTACACAGCGCCATGGTGTAGTTATAGATTCAGACTACCAGGCGTGGTTTTAATTTTGACACTTGGACAATCCTCATTAAACATATTTTTTGTGGTAGTGTTGCAAAGAGCAGTCGGCATTACTGGAGGAACATGTTAAAGCATTTTACAGTACTATTATGCTGCACAAGTAATTGAGCTAACTCGAAAGAAAGACAACATCAATTTATAAAAATAGAGCTCATTTTTTATAAAACTTTAGACATCAAACTGAACTTTCCTCCTGCTCCAATCAGAGCCTCTTGTAGCTTGCTCACCAACCGTCTATGGAAATGTCTTTCGTCATAACGATCCTAACGATTGTAGGTTGGACGGTGAGTCCTGCATTGAGGTTGTTTGAGGATCTTCACCATAGAGTAGCAGGCATGAGGCAATGAGATGCTGCCCCTGTGTTGTCCCATGTTCCTGTTGCTGCTGCCACTGCAGGTCTAGCTCTTATTGAACCAATCAGCTACATGGAAAAGCAGGCACATTTTCACCAAGCATTACTGCCTGGATTTGAATGCAGCCACAGAGATGTTTCAGTGTGGAAAGCAGTTCTACACTCCCTTTTTAATTAAAGATGAGCCTGCTTTCCACTATTTTGGAATGTAATGCTGGACTGCCTGCTATTCTGATTCTGATTGTGAATCTATGAAAGATGTAATGGTGGCGAAACTATTGGTTGATCATCTGTAAGTCCATTTTTTATTTCCAGCACTGGTATTGTTGTAAGATGAAATGTTATGTGGTATGGCTGGGAGGCTGTCCTATGGGTGTTAGTTCAAAAGGTATGTATCTTTAAGTGTAGAGTTATCTATGGCATTGCTTTGTCATTCTGTTGGGGATTCTAGAATGTCGGGCTTGCTGGAAACCTCTTCCCTAGTTTCTGTCTCAAGCTGGTGTGGGCATTTTCATCTGAACAGCATACAACAAAGGCCTTACCATGCAATATTCTCACAATACACAGAGATGATCCTTTGATTCAACAACAACAATCCTTAGCTCAGTCCTGGTAGTGTTGCAAAGAGCAGTCGGCATTACTGGAGGAACATGTTAAAGCATTTTACAGTACTATTATGCTGCACAAGTAATTGAGCTAACTCGAAAGAAAGACATCAATTTATAAAAATAGAGCAAATTTTTTATAAAACTTTAGACATCAAACTGAACTTTCCATCATACATATAACCTGAGTTATCAATTTTCATAGCACTGGAAAATAAATGTATTAAATACTTTATACATTTAATATTGCGGTCAATGGGAAATACTGGTAGTGACAGACGGTCACTTAGGTGTCAATTTACTTTCTACCCTCTCAAGGTAGAGGTCTTTGGGGGCCTAGGACCAGGTTTCCACAGTCAGATTACTTGTACTCTGTTCGGGGACCCCAGGTGCCGAGGGAACTAATTAACTGTCAGTGGGCTTTAAATTGGGGCTTTTAACATTTCGGTCAATTGGGAAAAAGCACTCTTGTGACAAATCATCACTTCTCAGTTGAATTACTTCTCACCCTCGCAGGTTAGAGGTCTTTGGGTTCCCATGACCAGGGTTCAACAGCCAGGTCACTTTGACCTTGCTTGGTGAGTGTGGGTGCAGAGGTAGCTTCGAGCTGTCAATAACTTTTAACTGGAGCCAAGAGAGCTGTCAAAAATGCAGCACTTGAAAATTGGTCACTGGGGGTTGAATTTCATTACAAGAAAGGAGACTACATTATGCATTATTCCTTTAATGCAGTCCAAGCAGCCGCTTACATCACAATATTAAAAGGTTCCAGAATAGAGCAATAGCAACACATGAAAGGCATGAGCCATCAATAATCTGCCTCTTTTAAATGCGGCTCCAAGCAGATAAGTTCATTTTCCTTCATTACCATTATTAATTTGTATCTCTTTTTTGAATTTCCCTAGTGTGTGGATTAACCCCACCCCCCTTCCTAATGCCTCTATACCGATCTCCAATTTACGGAGATCTCCCTACACCCCTTCCCTAGTCCCATCCTTGCGTGACTGACCAGATTAACCTGCCTTTTCTTCCAGCTTATGTACTATTTCTAATGTTTGAATATATTTAACGTTTTCTAGATGTTTAATCGAACCTTAGTATTTTGTTTTTGGTGTAAACGATTATTCTTCAATTTCATTCTTGTTCTGCTTCCTCATGCCATAATGAGCTTACCTAATGTCTTTGTTTAACTCCTGTTTTCACCTCTTTCTACCGATGCAGACTGCGCACTCCAACGCGGCTCTGCATCGCTATTTTTTATTATTTCGGATTTCATCCGCAAGTTATTATTGTTTTACAAACTTATTCATTAAAAAAAGAAGGGGTTTTAGCAGGGAATCCTCATTTAAATGGCCTTTTCAACATTCTATAACAAAAATAATTATAATGACAGGAATTATTCTCTTGACATTCCTTCATCTATAAACCTTGTCACTATTATTAAGGGAAATCCTCCCTAATTATCTTTCATTAAAGGGCTTTACCACTTTTTACAAGGTAACATTTCCTATATACCATGTCTGACTCTGACTCAGACAAGGCTTCTGCCCCTACTCCTAACTTAGACCGCAAAGCCCTGCAAACAATCCTTCATAAGGAATTGAGACCTTAAGGCAGATCATGTCCTCTAAAAGGTCACTCCCTGATGAGGACAACATCTCAGAAATTCCAAACCTCTACTCTGACAAGATCACTAAATTAAGGGGTAAAAGACTTAAGAAAATAAAAACATTGATAAGAGAAATATAGGAGGTCCAAGCACCTCATAAATTCAGGGCGGTCTTAGCACCTCAATTTCTAATGGAGGTCCTCGTACCTCAAACTTCCAAGGTGTCCCTAGCGGCACAACTTATCTGGGTGTCCTTAACGGCATAACTTATCTGGATGTCCTTAGCAGCACAACTTATCTGGGTGTCCTTAGCGGCACAACTTATCTGTGTTTCCATAGCGGCACAAAATATCATAATGCTCTTTACAATGTGGGAGATAATGAATCTAATGATATAGAATCCTCAAACACACCTGATGAGTATGTCCTTGATCTTGAGGAAGATTATCGAGAATTTTACAATCCATAAGAGGAACTCCCATCATCCTCTAAGGTCATTATCCTTGACCCCCTAGGGAAAGAAATGTTTTTCCCCATTAAATCTGAAACACCCAAGAAGTTCTGAGTGGTTACCTCAGGACCACGTCGCAAAATTCAAAAGGAAATGAGATCTTGTATTTTAGATGCATTTAAGGAGGGTATGTCCTCTAAAAGACCCCTCCCCTTTTGAAGACGAGATCCCTGAAAGGCCAACTTGCCTCAACCCCCCAGTTATTAACCAGGGTAAAGAAGCAAAAATATATAATTATTCTGAGCCTTATACTAAGAGCACCATTGGAGGTCCTAGTACCTCAAATGAGTTGGGAGGTCGTATCACCTCATTCATGAAGGGAGGTGCCCGCACCTCTAATTTGAAAGGTGTCCCTAGCCGCACAATTTACTCCGGTGTCCTAAGCGACACAAATTACGATAGTGTCCCCCGCGGCACATCTTACATGGTTGTCCTTTGCGGCACAAAAGACTGGTGTGCTCATTATATTACAGACTCTGATTCAGAAAATGAGGATGTCTCACCTGACCCTTCGGATGAATTTGTCCTTGATTTGGACAGTGATGAGGACCTTGATTTTAACAAAGAGCTTATTGATGACACACCATCCTCATCTAAAGAAGTCTTCTCGACATACTTGGACCATTAGCAAGAATCCTAGATTCCGCAGAAGACAGCCACATCAATGGCACCCCTCTCAACACCAATCTCATCCGGGGATGGAGCCAGAGAGCATTATTCTACTGGGTAATGCCAATGCTAGCATTAATGCAGAAAGACTGAGTCGTTTTGACTAAAATAAATCCAAAACTAACCGACATGACGGATAAAAAACCCTTGCAAAACCCAAAAGGTTTACTCTTTAAATCGTTTGATAGATTGGACTCACATACCTTTACAAACTTCTTTCCCAACAGACAAGCCTCTCTCTCCAGAGCAACAAAAAATAATAGAGAAGGAGATCTCCTCCATGCTTCAGAAAGGAGACATATAGAGGTCCCATTAGAAACTTTAAGATTTATAAGCACACTCTTTCTTGTAAAAAAGAAAGACAAAGGTTGAAGACCTGTCATAAACTTAAGAGAACTAAACAAATATTTGGTTTACAGACACTTCAAGATGGAGGGCATCCATCTCTTGAGGGATTTACCTCTAGAGGGAGACTGGGTAGTCAAACTAGACCTAAAGGATGCTTACTTCACCATTCCTATGGCCGAATCCCACCAAACCTTTCTTCAATTTGTCTAGGAAAAATCACCTTTACCAATTTCAGACTCTCCCCTTCGGACTCTCCTCTGCCCCTTGGTGCTTCACCAAGGTCATAAGAGCTGTTGTCTCATCTCTAAGAATAAGGGGCATTCGTTTAATCATTTACTTAGACAACATTCTTGTAATGTCTCAAGAGCCTTCACAACTAGCCAAAGATCTGAAGACTGTGATGGATCTCCTATAAAGTTTAGGATTCATCATAAACAAAGATAAATCAATTGTGTCCCCTTCCAGATCTCTGGAGTTCTTAGGTTTCACAGTAGACACATTGAAATGTCTCGACCAGAACACCGGTGGAACCTGGTCTCTGGAAGAATCCGCTCAACACATAAATTAATTGCAACTCACAGCTGGTCTTTACGCTTTAAAGAAAGACAACACCAATTTATAAAAATAGAGATAATTTTTTTTATAAAACTTTAGACATCAAACTGAACTTTCCATCATACATATAACCTGAGTTATCAATTTTCAAAGCACTGGAAAATAAACACTTCTTCAAGGAAGGTCAGTCATCTTGAAGATGGACAACATGTCTGCAGTGGCCTATATAAATTGTCTAGGCGGCACCAAGTCTGCGGACCTTTCGAATCTGGCCAAAAATCTTTGGATGTTCTGTCTAGAACACAAAATCGCTCTGAAAGCAGAATACCTTCCTGGGAAAACCAACATCTCAGCGGATTGGAACTCGAGATTTCTCCTAGATCACAGCGATTGGAAACTCAAGGTTTCCATTTTCAACTGTCTGAACAAGGTTTGGGGACCCTTGGAAATAGATCTTTTCGCAAGCAGACTAACATTTCAACTGAAAAAATACTTCAGCTGGATGCCCGATCCCGGAGCTCTATCTGTGAACGCCTTTCTCCAATCCTGGAAGGACCTAAGGGCCTATGCCTTTTCCCCTTTGCCATGATCCAAAGAGTTTTACAGAAAGTGAGAATCGAACAATGCTCCCTTGTTCTAGTAACTCCCTTTTAACCTTCTCAGGCTTGGTTCCCAATGTCAAAAGAAAATTCCCTTTGAGTTGTTCAATAACAAGACAACAATTCTTACATACAGCTAAACATATGTCATTCATTCATCGGTACCTACAAATTGGAGCAATGCAAAATACAACAAAGCAGTTCTGTAAAACAAATAGATTCAGTGTGCACAGTTTATTCATATATGTAAAAAACAAGTTAAAAACAAACAGAAGTTTAAAATTAAATAACATTTGAGAACACAGACAATATAAGAACGGAACAATTCATATACATAATCTAAACCTAAGTAGTTCCTAAAATTAATAAGGGAGGTGCAAAATGAAGATAAAGATTCCACAACAGTCAGAATAATCCTTGCTCAATGTGTATTGCACTTCTCCCTGTTGATTCAACGCATTTCAACGGATATTTAAAATATAGCCGCCTTCATCAGGAATATATTAGCTGTCTTCCCAAAATTAATTTTTTACTAAGAAGGCCGTCCTTCATTCAGTAATATTCGTCAGTCGCAAGTAAGTCAACCGCACTTATATGAATAGGAGTATCAAAATATATTTTGCTTATCAACAATATACAAGGGGCCGTCCTTCATGTAGGTAGGTAGGCCATAGTTAGGTGGATAAGATAGTATCTAAGTTTCCTTTGCTTGTTAGCAATATAGATCCAATAATCATGAAGATGTTTGTTCAATGCGTAACGATAAAAGATAGGACTTTAAAAGAACATGAAAATGTTTCTGCACATGGTACAATAAAGCCACCCTTCCGACAGTATTAAATAAAATCGTGCTTCGATATATGGGGTGCCTCATCCACTTTCCAGTTTCATATATTATTTGCGACTTCAGCTTTCTTTCATGTAGCAGCATAAAGCGTCCCGCGTGCTGTCCCAAACGTCTTCAGAAGACGATTTTATTTAATACTGTCGGAAGGGTGGCTTTATTGTACCGCACTGCACAGGGGCCAGGTTGGCAGGTCCCAGTGCACTATCGGAGTCAAAAACTAGTGTCTATCAGTTCAAATGGATGCAAAAAGTGGGGGGAGCCTCTGCAAAAAAAGGCCAGTTTGCTACAGGTATCTTTCATACGTTCACTTGCAATCCTCCGTCATCCCCTGTCAGAGGCTCTTCATACTTCATAAATACTTTTATTTAATTTCAATAAAAAAATCATAAAAGGGTGGGGAACCACCATAAGTAAAAATACATTTTAAATTTAAAAACAGGAGAGTTTGAAACATTTAGACAATGCCGTTGATGGGTATGCTGGAACTTATTAAATTAGTGAATGATTTCCTTTTTTTCCAGTTCTTTTGCTGCCATTTTGAGAAATTTTATTGCAGTTGAATTGGTAGCCCCCAGAGGCATTGGATGACGGCTGCTCTGCATGTCCGTATTTGTTCCTTCCTGAATGCTTCCCGGAGGACCGTTCTTCGGGTCACTACCAGGGAAGGGCAAATGCATAGTAAGTGTGAGAGAGACTCGTCCCATCCTCCGCATAAGCGACATTCCTTGGATTGCCAGGGGTATTTCCATTTTGGTGTCAGATCTTTTGATGGGAATGACCCCAGCCGCAATAACGTTAAGTAGTGTTTTCTCTCTTGGGAGAAGTGATCAAGTAAATATGGTTGAGGTTTCAGCCGCTGATAGCCTTGAATCACGGCCCAGGCATGGTTTTTTTTTGAGACGGCCTTTTTGTCCATTAATAGGGAGGTCCTTTTGATTGCTATATTCACTAGGGTTTTGAAACTGGAATAAGTGGGGAGGGTGAGCAAGGCCTCCTCGACCTGCAATGCCACGAGGGAGTCTTTCAGAACACTGAACGTTTAGTTACTTAGCCTGGATTGGGTTTCAATTTCCTTCCAGCAGTAGTGTGCTAGGGTGTTGTCCTCTGCATCCCTCATTCGCCAGTAGTATTCAGCTAATGCCCCTTGTCTGTCGGGAGTCTGGTTTCTCAGGCCGTACTCTAGACAACTTTGGGATGGTGAAATGTGTCGGGCGATTGAGAATAGGACCTTAAAGAGGGTTGATTGTGCTGAGTTTAGGGAGATGACATCTTTCATATTCAGGATTTCCGAGCTGTATGAAATCGAGGGTAAGAACTTTGCTGAAATAGATTTAAGCAGATGGCCTGTAGAGCACCCTGTGAGTTTTTTTCTTTAAGACTCTGAAGGCGAACTGCAGTTGTTTAGCTCTGGTACGTCCTTGCCCCAGTTGTAATTTGAAGTTGAGGTTAACGTCTACTAGGAAACCTAGATATTTATATGAGTCTACTGGGGACAGAGGTTGCCCGTCCAAGTACCAGGTGAATTTTCATTGGGCTTGATTTTAACTCATCTGGCAAAACACATCACTTTTGTTTTTTGGTGGTTGATGGTTAATTGGGCATTGGTGGTGAAAGCTCCTAGTTTGGTGATGAGTCGCTTCAGCCCTACAGGTGTTCGAGCGAGGAGCACAATATTGTCTGCGTATTGAAGACTGGGTGTAGGGAAGTTACCCAGTTTTGGGGGGTCGGATGGAATTGACCGTAGTTGATTATCTAGGTCGGCGATATAGATGTTAAAGAGGCAGGGTGCCAGCACACACCCTTGTTTTAACCTGTTAAGGGTTTGGAACTTTTTGGGTATGCTGTGCCATCACATTTCCTGACCTGAACCCACGTCTTGGAGTACAAGTTGATAATGGCGCCGTGGAGTTTGGTTGGAACACGCCAGTTGTGCATTTTTACCCATAGCTTGGCTCTTGGGACTTTGTCAAAGGCTGCTTTGAGGTCTATGAAGCATGCATACAAAGGCCTGGATTTTTCGAGAGCTTGGTTGGCTAGCAGGGTGACCGCAGAAATGTTCGTGAGTGTGCCCATCCCTGCCCTGAATCCTGTTTGGGTGTAGGGGATGAGGTTACTGCTTCCGACCCAGTCCTCCAAATCAGCCAGCAAGTTTGATGCATACATTTTAGCCTCCACATCAATTAAGGCTATCAGGCGGTGGTTGGAGGGGTCGGAGCGGGCCCCCGACTTGTATATTGGATTTAAAATACTGCCCCTCCAGGAGTCTGGGATGGTAGAAGAAGCTAGGATTGAAGAAAAAAGTGGCGTGAGGAGTTCAGACCAGAATAGGGGATTGTGCCGGAACAAGGCATTTGGCAACCCGTTGGGTCCTGGGGCTCCCTCGGGTCTCAGTTTTTTAATGATTTTTAGTACTTGCTCCTTCCGGATTTGCGGAGAATATTTGAATGCTTCAGAGTTGGGGGTGATTTTGACATGAAGGAAATTACCACCGTCTAGAGAAACAGAAATTAAGTAAAGAAATGTTACGGGCGGCGGTCGCGGCTGAGAATAGGTCCGTAGGCGGGGAGCCGCATCGGATCAAATGGACCGAGCGTGAAGGTTTCCCCCCACCGCCAGCCCATGAGGTCCTATTGAGGGCTTACAAATATTTTTTGTCTCCCCCTTAGGGGTGAGACTGCTGGAAGACTTACCCAATATAGGAAGTCTACACTAATCAGGTTGTATTAGTTTTTTATATTTCTTTCTCTACACCTTAGCTTTGGACACCCTAGTGAGTGCCCACCAAGGTATATGATAGAGTTCTTTGGTCCTGACGAATGCTGAGCCGATCCTTGGCTCTAAGCAGAAACATGTTGACCATCTTTGTTTTCCTGTCACTTCAGTAAGGACGTGTTGGTTCAAACTAACCCAACCAATCACCAGTCCTTTAATTTGCACTGTTTTTACTAGAGTTAGAGCTACCCTCTTAATAAAATTTATCGTGTGATGAGTAGCCCATGCTCTTTTTAAAGCACTTCCTTATCACCATTTCGTTTTTCCTACTTTTTTGGACCCAATGAAGACAATTGGCTACTGACCTTTACAGGTGGTGCCTGAGGGTTCTTTTTTTTTTTTTTTTCACTGAGCACATGCACCTTATTTCTTTACTTCATTTCTGTTTCTCTAGACGGTGGTAATTTCCTTCCTGTCTATTTGACATCAATGGGTTTTGAGTCTTGTTCTTTGTTATATAACTTACTTTGACACTCTTTTGTTGATTATTATACATTTCAGAAGGGGTAAAAGAGTGGTCTTAGATATACCCTTACTCTCTTGTTGTTTCATGTGATTTTGACATGGCCTGCTACAATTGGCTTCTTGCCTGGTTCTGGGCCATGAGTTACCGGACGAACCATTGACATATCGTTGTATAGGTAATCAATGTGGGTGCTCCAGGAGTTGTGGTGCCGGTTCTTGCCGTTTGCTAACTGGTTGATTATTGCCCAGAACTGCCTAGAGTCCCTTTGTTTGGTGGAATGGTGGAGTTTGGCCCAGAGTTGTTCATGGAATGCTTTTTTGCTGCCTTATGTCTTTTTTTAGGTCTTTTCTGGCTTTAGTAATTAGTTGCAAGAGGTCCTGGGAGAGGGCAGAGCACTGGGTGCGTAATCTCCTGAGATGTTTGTTCAATTGTTGTTTTTGCATCCTGAGGTTTTTTGTGAACCATTCAGCCCCTTGGTGTCTTTTTACTTTTTTTCCTATGGCCTGCTTGCAATTTTTTTTATTTAATTCTAGGGTAAAGCGCTCCCATGCCTGAGTGTTTTTGGGTTCTGTTTGAAGTCTTTCTAAGAGGTTAGTGCATGTCCACATGATGTCATTAATCAAATCTGATTTCCATGCCAGACGTTTTAGATTGAAGCATTGCATTTGGTGTGATAATACTCTGGATGGCACTTAGTTGTCTGTGTTAATTAGTAACGTAAATGTTTGCGGTTGGTGGTCGCTTTTGGTCCTATCCAATATTTGGAAATTGGTGATAAAAGGGAAGTACTCGTGATCTGCGAAGGTGTAGTCTATTGTTGAAGCTGATTTGTTGGTAATCCTGGTGTGTGCGCCTGGACAGTCTGTCGGACTGCTCCCATTTAGCATTCTCATTGAAAGCTCCGCCAGACTGGCCGTACATCTCTTGCGGAGCGTATCTCGTTGATTCGGTGCGTGTGTACGCTCGTTAATGGCTTGTAGTAAGTTCATATTAAAGTCCCCTAACAGGATGATATTTGCATCCTGGTAGGCGAGTTTTAGAGTTGTCATTGTTGCTAATAAGTGGTCTACACATATCTTTTTCCAGCTGAACACTGGATGAATATAGATGTTAAGTATCAGCAGACAAGTGAGAGGCTGGGCTTCGAGTTTGACACATTGCAGCCAAGAGGACTCGAGGTCTATTATTGAAGCTTGCCATGGAATATCGGTTGAGACAAACATTGAAAGACCTCCTTTGGCTCTCCCTAGTTTTCCTGCCTTTTCGGCGGGCCTCTGGAAATTTCTTGTATCCGGTTATGGGAGTAGGGTTAATCATCCAAGTTTCCTGGAAAAGAAGATTTTTATACTATAAAATAAATACCCTGAAGCCTGGATCTTCAAGTTTTGTGCTAAGCCCGAACACATTCTAGGAGCAGATGTTACAGCCTTGGAGTCGATTGGGAACTGCATGGGTGTTGATTCATGCCATATCTTGAGATGGTCCGGCTGCAATTCGGTCCCGGGGTCCAGGGGGCTTAATGGATTCTGGGTTAGCAAAGGTGATAGTAATGTTCTTAGTCATGCACTCGTTTCCTTTTTTGGGAGGTTTGATGGTCTGAGCCTTTTGCCCCCTTTAGCAGACCCTCTGATTGGTAGACTGATTTTAAAAAGGCAGTGTCCCACCAACGCTCCTGCCCACTTGCCTGTGTCGCTGCTTGGCTGCCACACCACTTGCTGCTTGGCTGCCGCACCACTTGCACCTCTGCCTCCTGAGGCTCCTCAGGCCCCCACTCACCCCTGCGCAGCCCTCTTGTGGCTCGCGAGCTTCGGTGCAGGTCTTACTGGAGGGGGGGGAAGTGGCCGCTGTCTGTTGGCCGTGGAGGTGGGGGCTAGGGCGAAGAAGGTGAAGAGGCGAGGGGGAAGAGAGGGCGGCAAATATGAACCAGGACAAGTAACTGGGCCTTACATGCTAAATATACATTTTGTGCCTGGAAGGGAAAGAATAGATTAAGAGGAAATGTATTATAGACATAGCAGGCATTATTATCCTCTATACTAAAGCCATACTTTATTTGTTCCTCAACCTCCTGCAGTGCTATTTCCACTCGATTTTGTCAACTCGGTCAAATAAATGATTCTATATTTCTATCCAGAGTTCCTCAGCCTGTATCACCAGCGGAAGAACCATCACCCTCACTGCAAAGTGAATTTCAACATCTTATGGCTCTAGTCGATTCTAGACAAAAATGCATGCTTCTGCTAAAGTCTGTAGCTCAATGCAAAGCTTTCATTCAGGTCCCTATGTCTTTTCCTCTAGAAAGGGAAGAACAACAAAAAGATTAGGTATAATAATATTGTGGTGATGATGGCAATGTCCAAATGCAAACACGTCCACTTCGGGATTTAGACCAACCAGCAAGAACCAGGTAAGTGGAAGGTTCTGTAGCACTGTTAGACATTGGATTTCTGGTTGGCAGAGGTATGCACCCTGTACAGCCAGGTACCACAATCCTAGTCAGAGAAAGTCAGATACACACCATAAATGAACCTGTGCTCACCCTGTGGTAGCTTGGCACAGAGTAGTCTGGCTTAAAGTAAGAGGTAATGTGTAAAGTATATGTGCTACACTTCAAACAGTAACACAGTGAAAACAACACAAAAAGTCTCCACACCACTTTAGAAAAATTGTTTATATTTTTAAGAACTAAATGACAAAATCCAATAAATATAATCAGAGTTATGATATTTTAAAGATTAAATGAAATTGTAGTGCTTAAAGTGCCAACTGGGGCTATCTGGTCGCGCTAGACCAGGGTAGGTCCAAAGATTCAGGTCGCCACACAATGGAATGGTGGTTGGATACAGGGAGCAGTCGTCGCCCACTGAAAAAGTGCATTGAGTGCGTTGCCATCGAAGACAATGCTGGGAGCAGAGGAGCTGCACAAAGTCGAGGATGGGTCGGGTATGGAGACGGTGCATCGAGCTGTCAGGGAAGCGATGACCTCGATCTCCGCAGCGATAGGTCGTCATCGTCCATGGAGGTGTACCAGTTTTGAGCGGCACAACATCGTTGAACAGTCAAAGTGATGTACTCGATCCACACAGCTGCTGAGATGCATCAACGTCGATAGAGATGTGTCTGTTACAATCAGCGCAACGGTTTTGATGTGTTGATTTTTGATGTAGCAACACTTAAAACCCACTTCCAAGGGACCAGAACTGGGTTGGCACCACTTAACAGGGCAATACCTGCAGCAAGCAAAGCCCAGGCACTGTAGCATGGTGAGGTGAAGTCATTGATGTCCTTCGGACTTAGAACAGGGGGCAAGCCAGCATGCTGTTGGAGTCACTCTGGGTTCAAGTGAGATGGCTCCAGTTCATCTCAGTCGGACGGGGAGGGAGAGGGTAGCAGGCAGCAGGGCAGTACAACAGAAAAGCAGTTATTTCAGTGTGGCAGTCCTTTAGCAGCACAACAGTCCTCCCGCTATCTAGATAGAGATTTCACAGGTCCTGTAGTGTACAGAAGTGGTAGGGTCAGAGGTCCAGTTCTGATACTCCGTGGTGCCTTTGAAATGGGGAGACTTCTAAGAAGGTCTTTGAAGTGCACAGAGGGGCCACCCTTTCTTCCTGGGCTCACTAAGCAGTCCTTTGTGTGGGGACAGGATACAGCCTATTTAGGTGTAAGTGCGAGACTGTGCCAAATAATGCCCCATCAGGATGTGGATGGCGCAGCAAGTCACACCTAATCTCCCATTGTGTGTGGCTGTCTAGAGGAAATGAACAAACTCCAGATGTCGCCCACCCCAGACGTGTATTGGACACAAAAACAAAAATGGCATCTTTCTGAAAGTGGCATTTTTAAAATTGTTGTGATAAATTTGACTTTACCATTAAAGATAATTTTTTTATTACAATTCCATAGGTACGTGACAGTTTGTGGTGCAATCATTTCTGCAGGCCCACTAGTCGCATTTAATTTGCAGACCCTCAGCACATGTAGTGCACTTTACTAAGGACCTATCGGTAATTAAAGTATGCCAATTGTGGATAATCCAATCAAGTAATGTTTAGGGGAGAGAGCACAGGCACTTTAGCACTGGTTAGCAGTGGTAAAGTGCACAGAGTCCTAAGTCCAACAAAAATGAGATCAGCAAAAAGGGGAGGATGAAGGCAAAAGGTTTGTGGGTGACCCTGCAGAAAGGGCCATTTCCAACTAGCTGCATAGAAGGGCTCTTTAGGAAAATTGCCTTTACAACAAAGTATTTACCAAGCAGACCTTTACAATGAATATGCCTTTACCATGCATGATTTTACTACGAAAATTAGGTTTTTTCGCAGGTAAGTGTATTATATATATACCGGTGAGTATGGGTTTTTGTGTGGCACGGGTATTTTTAAGGTTTAGGGTGCGTGCAGGTTTTTGGGTGGCAAGGGTAATGGTAGAGTTTAGGGTGGGTATGGGTTTTTGGGTAGGAAGGATGATTTTAGGGTTTAGGATGGGTGTGAGCTTTTGGGTGGCAAGGGTATGTTTAGGGTGGGTGTGGGCTTTTGGGTGGCAAGCGTATTTTCAGGGTGGGTATGGGTTTTTGGTTGACAAGGGTTGTAGTTCTGTGGTTTGAGGGTCTGTGGTTCGGTGGTTCCAAACCCGTTCAATAAAGGTCGTCGGAAATAGACGATTTTGGAGTCAGCAGACCGCAAATCACGAGTGCGGTATGTACAAGTGTTTTTGCATTAATCGATCAATGAGAACACTACGTATTTAGAGATTTCGTTCAAACCTTTGGGTTCCATTTTGTGTACGGCAGCCATTTTGTGTAGTTGCCCTCACATAGGCCGATGACTACGGCCGAACGAGTGTTTGGGGACACGTACACCTTAGCTGACTTCTGAATGACCTGGCCGAACTTACTCCCTTGCCCGAGGCTGACCTCGTTGAGCCAGTTCCTTGTTAGGCAGCTGGTCAGATAAAGATCAAAGAGCAGGACATGTCAAAGTTTATAGTACACTGCACCAACTTTCTATCTTGCTACCAATCTGTTTCTGCTCCTTCCTTTACGACATAATCACTGATTTGGGTTGAGGGTTTTATGATGGGTTTGTCCGGCCTGACTGAACAGGATATTGGAATGTGCTTGGTCATTTCTGGTGGGCTGGACAACGGAAAGTGGGATTGTCGTCATACGCTACTTTTAAAATGTCATGTTTCTATTGGTCAGTTTGTATGAACCCAATGCTAATTTGGAATGTTGCCTGAGGCTTGATTTTTGGCATAAAAGACCATGCTCCGCTCATTGAATTTGTGCAGTCTCTAGCAAACCACCCGTGTGTGCTTCGTAGACCTTTGTTCCTGGTTGCAACCAATAAACGTTGGCCTTTGACATCATCAAGAAGTGTCCCGTGTCTCTGTTTGCAAGGCAGGGGAACTCGAAGGCATCGGGCGTTTTCCCTGACGCCGCTGGGTTCTAAAACCCGGTCTTTCAGTTGGCGCCCACTGTGGGGCGACTTCAGCGGTACCGGTCCAAGCCTGAAGATCGTGGAGAGCTTCGTGTGGAAATTCTGGAGGAAGGCCAACCACTTCATCGACCCCTGTATGTCGTCGTGGTCCGAAAGTCTTTGCTGCGAGGTTCCTCGCTTTCCGACGGCTACGAAGGACTGCTGCCCTGACTGTCGCCCTGTCTTGGAGCCTTAGACGTTTGTAGAGCGAGACGATTGACGGGTTTTCTGGTGACGCCATCGACATTTCAGTTAAGTATGAGTGGAGCGTCTCCTAGTCCTTAGCTTGTTGTGGTATCCCTTTAGTGGATCTCTTTGATTTGGTACCTGCAGGCCCCAAAGCCAAGGGACTCGTGTATTCGCGAGATTATCATTTTCAGATTTCCCTTGTAGTTTGAAGCTAGACTAGTGAGCAAGATGCCTGGTCTTAGCAGATTTGGAAAGTTATTTAGTTGTGGTTGTTCTAAGGATTTCCGGTTAGAGGATTCGTGTCCGGTTCCTCCAATTGGAACATCCTACATATGAATTATACGTGAAGCATGGTGTGGGCCCTATTAGTTATAATGAGATCTGGGTGAAATATATGAGAAAAGACGGTGTCCTACAGTGGCCCCGTTATGGTAGTTTTGAAACTGAGATTCTAGACAATCTCGAAGTGAAACTGTTTAAGAAGAAAGCCCGGCCGGCAATGTTTGACTTTTTCCGCATATGGCGCAAAGAAGCTAAACAGAAAGAAATTAAATTAGTGAAGAAGAATAAACGAGAACGAGGTATGTCAATGGTGCAAGCTGCTATAGCGTATAGGGATAACGAGGAAGAGCAAGAGAGCAAACAGATGCTCAGAGTTAAGAAGGTAGCGGTAGATAGATGCTATCCAGTTTTACCGCCTAAAGAACAGGAAGAAAAGAAAGATCTTGCGAAAGATCCTTTAATGTCGCATCTATTGAGTTCGCCACCCCCTTATGCACAAAGTGCTATGGCACCACCGCCACCAGTTGTGGCTGTGCAACCTCCGGTTGTTGTGCCACCTGCAATTCCTCCACAGCCAGCTCTTCTTCCATTGGCTACTGTTCCTTTGGCGCAGCCTCCTCAGTGGCCGCCAACTTTGCTTCCTTCTTAGTCTGCTACTCCTACGCCTACCTATAATACTCCTCCTGTTCCAACTTTGGATTCTTCTACTATTATTCCATCTTCTCTTATTCTTCCATCTTCTCCTTCTACTAGACAGAGAATGACTGCTGCTTTTTCTGGTTTTCTTTCTCCTTTGTTGGGTTAATTGGGTATGTCTCCAGCTAGTGAGCGTAAACAATCACGTAGTCAGTTGCCTGGTATAGACGAGCGTACAGTTTTGGATCACATGGCGCGTAGATGGGTTACGTACACTTCTCAGTACGATATTGGAAGTGTTACGGAAGCTTTTCGCCAATGGGAAGCCCCGACACAGCGATACGTCTTTGAGATGATGTGTGTGTTCCTCCATGAACAATGGGTTGACGAAGTTGGTAAAGCTCCTGAAGAATTGTATCGAGTGCGTTCCGAGTTTGCGAAAGGGACCATTGTGAGTCTCCATGACGTTGAGAGAGCAATTGTGACGTTGTTGTTGTTTTGTAATAATACCCCTTCTGAGCGATTGTTTGAGCCTGATTCGTCAGTTAGGAGAAAAGCGCATCAATATCCGATGCGTGAGGTTCCTCCAGTTTGGAGGGCTGGTGATGCAACTGTTAATCCGCCTATTCTTCCACACTTTCAGCGAGTTTGGGTACATGTTCCTTGGAAGCGTGCGGAAGTCTTAGCACTTAAGCAGTCTTTACCTGATCCGCGCAAAAATCCGGCGGAATATTATAAAGAGCTCACTCAAACTGTGGGTTCGTGTATCATGAATTTAGCGGACATAGATATGTTGTTTGGTGATGTCGTCCCACAGCCTATCTGGAGTATGATTCGACATACCGATCATGATCATGAATTGGCTGATACATGGGTTAATATTGTTGCTGCGAATGATAGACAAGTTGGAGGTGCTAAGCCTGAAGATCTTATTACTCAACTTCCCGGTAGGATAATTAACTACATGAAGACTTTAATGCCTGAAGTGCGTGTTAATTGGGACAAGTTGTCTGCTTGTAAGCAGAAGAAAGACGAGACGGTGTCCGACTTTTTCACGCGGTTTGAAGAAACTTTTGTAGACCATAGTGGTCAGGATATGGCTACTGAAGATGGCCAGAGATTGTTTGTTGACAAATTTGTACATAATCTGCTTCCTGAGTTGTGCACTAAGTTGAAGGATTCCGAGAGTGCTTGGGCTGTTTCTACGTCAGCGCAGATTTTCGCTATGGCCCAGTACTATGAAAATAGGTGCAAAGATGAGTTAGAGAAAGCGGATAAGAAGACTAAAGAATTGAAGACTAAAGTTCTTCTACAACAAGCTTATCCACCCCGTACTAATAATCAACGCGATTATCAGCAACCTCAGCAATATTCGAGAAACTCGCAAAGGAACGAGTCTTCTCAACAGCGTTTCCCGTATGGGCCTAATCAGTGTGCGTATTGCAAAGAAGAGGGTCATTTCAAGAATAGTTGTCCGGTTTTGTTACAGCGCACAAATGGTGCTTCTGGTGTGAGAGGTAGGGGTGCTCAACAGGTGCCTAGAGGTAGAGGTCGAGGACAAAACGGACGTTCTTTGCCTCCACAGACCTCAATGAATAGTTTTGATCAGCAGCAAGGTTCGTCTGGTGGGACAGCACAGTACTATATGGATGATTACTATGTTGAAGGTGAGGAAGTGGATGGTAATGATTGTTAGGACAGCCATGGACAAAGAGAGGGAGTTGTTTCAGTTCCAGTAGATCAGAGTGGACCTTATGTTAAAGTGATTGCATCAGGTGTGTCAGAACCTTTTCTGCTAGATACTGGTGCTACAAAGAGTTCTATTATGCACTCTAAACTCCTTGGCGCACCTTTGTCTGGCTTTGACAATGTTTCTGTAGGTTTTTCTGGCGCCCCGGTTACAAATCCGATTTCTGCTCCATTGCCTCTTTCTGTTGGACCTCGTAAGTTCGTAGCACCCCTTCTTTTGACTACAGGTTGTAATGAGAATTTGTTGGGATTAGATTTATTGAAGAGATTGTATGCGACGCTGTATTGTTCTCCGTCAGGAGTACATCTTACCTTAGGCGAGAGAGTGATCTCTCCGATGTACATGTCGCAAGACAGACTTCCACCTGAATTGTCTTCTTTGCCCGATTCATTGTTGGCTACTGGTCCGAACGATGTGGGCCTACTGGAAATTCCTCCATATGTTGTGACACTGAAGGCGAATGCTAAGTTACCACGTATTCCACAGTACCGTATTTCGAGTGATGGTGAGCGTGCGCTTTTAGCGATCATTTATGATCTGATCGAAAAGGGTGTCATTGAGGAAACGAGAGGTAATGTGTGCGATAGTCCCGTTCTGCCTGTTCTGAAGAGAACTGATTCTTCACAGCCTTCTGTATATAGGTTTGTGATCGATCTTCGCGAAGTGAACAAGATTGTTGTTCCACAATTTCCTGTTGTGCCTGATATTACCGCTTTGTGACTCTGATTCCGGCTACTGCCACGTGGTTTTCGGTGATTGACTTGAAGAAGGCTTTCTTCAGCGTCCCGATTGCATGGAAAGTAGAGAAATTTTTGGATTCTCTTTAGGAGGACGAAGTTTCCGCTTTAAGCGCGCTCCTCAAGGCTATTGCGAGAGTCCATCGATCTATAGTCAAGCTTTGAAAACGCAACTTGATCTGTTGGTTTTACCTGATGGTGCAGCCCTTATTCAGTATGTTGATGACTTGTTAGTTGCCGCTGATACTGAAGAGATTTGTAGGGAAGCCACGTTGTCCTTGTTATGCCACTTGTCTGATTTTCATCACAAAGTTTCTCTCTCCAAGTTGCAATATTGTCGACAAGAAGTAACCTACTTAGGTCACCTCTTATCGAAGGAGGGAAGGAAACTGACCCCAGAAAGAATTCAAGCCATTGCAAAAATGAGCGTTCCTAAGACACAGAGAGAAGTACGCGCGTTTTTGGGTATTACGTCGTACTGTAGACACTGGATTCCTAATTTTTCTTTGTTAGCGAAACCTTTGATAGCTCTTACTGTTAAGGATACTCCAAATCCTATTCCTTGGACTGACGAATGTCAAAAGAGCTTTTCTGAATTACGCAATGCGTTGTGTTCGGCTCCTGTGTTGGGTACTCCCGACTACAGTAAGCCTTTCACATTGTATGTTCACGAGAGAGAGGGATGTGCATTGTCAGTTTTGACTCAGACGTTTGGCGATAAGCAACACCCATGTGCGTACTTTTCGTCGACTTTGGATCCGGTAGCTAGAGCGTTGCAGAGTTGCTTGAGAGCTACAGCAGCAGCGGCTGTTTCAATTCGACAGTCTGCTGGGTTGGTTATAGATAATAGGTTAGTGGTAATGGTTCCACATGCAGTGGATATCTTGTTGAACTGTACCAAGACACAGCACTTAACTAGTGCTCGGTTGTCGGGTTACGAGTTGACCTTGTTAGCGAGTCATGTGCACATTAAACGATGCAACAGGTAGAATCCAGCCACGTTGTTGCCAATTTCAGTTGAGACAGATATTGAAGAACAACATGATTGTTTTCTGAGAACTGAAGAAGAAACGAAAGGGAGAATAGACCTTAGGGATACTCCTCTTCCGGAGTGTGATGGTACTTTGTGGGTTGATGGTTCGTGCTTTAAGTTGCCGAATGGTGATACAACTGCGGCATATGCTGTTACGACTTTGCATATGATTGTTGAAGCTGCACGTATCCCACATAATTCAGCAAAAGCAGCGGAGTTGATTGCATTAACGAGAGCATGTGTGTTGGCGAAAGGAAAACGAGTGAATGTGTATACTGACAGTCAATATGCTTTTGGCGTGGCTCATAGCTTTGGACGTTTGTGGCGTGAACGAGGGTTCTTGACTTCGCATGGAACGAAGATCCAGCATGGGCAGTTGGTGAATGAACTACTTGAATCTCTTACTTTGCCATTGCAAGTAGCGATCATGAAATGTAGTGCCCATAAGAAAGTTACGGATGATGTCAGTCGCCAAGCCATGTCTTCGCTGGACTGGAAACAAGCGTCCGAGGACCGGTTTCTGGCATTCCAGGCGTCTTCAGCCCGGCTTGCTTGAATCCAGTGGCAAAGTGAGCAAGGGACTCACATCTGAGCATACCCTGCCACACGTATTGCGGCCAAAAGCGGTACAAAAGGGGGTGGTAAAGGACGGAGCATCTGAACCAATCAAACACTCACACCCTGCCAAAAGATCTGGGTTTAATCTATCACATTCTTTAGCCCACTCTGCTACCCCAGTTCAGACATGGCTATATGCAAATCAGTCTGACCCTGTGCCTCATGGGAACAGTCCAGCCCGAACTGCCAAGCCATGCCTTCCCTGGACCGGAAACAAGCTTCAGAGGACCGGTTTCTGGCATTCCAGCCGTCTTCAGCCCGGCTTGCTTGAATCCAGTGGCAAAGTGAGCAAGGGACTCACGTCTGAGCATACCCTGCCACACTTATGGCGGCTAAAAGGGGGAGGTAATGGACGGAGCATCTGAACCAATCAAACACTCACACCCAGTCAAAAGATCTGGGTTTAATCCATCACCGTTCTTTAGCCCACTCTGCCACCCCAGTTCAGACATGGCTATATGCAAATCAGTCTGACCCTGTGCCTCATGGGAACAGTCCAGCCCGAACTGCCAAGCCATGCCTTACCTGGACCGGAAACAAGCTTCCGAGGACCGGTTTCTGGCATTCCAGCCGTATTCAGCCTAGCTTGCTTGAATCCAGTGGCAAAGTGAGCAAGGGACTCACGTCTGAGCATACCCTGCCACACTTATGGCGGCCAAAAGCGGTACAAAAGGGGGTGGTAATGGACGGAGCATCTGGACCAATCAAACACTCACACCCAGTCAAAAGATCTGGGTTTAATCCATAACGGTTCTTTAGCCCACTCTGCCACCCCCGTTCAGACATGGCTATATGCAAATCAGTCTGACCCTGTACCTCATGGGAATAGTCCAGCCAGAACTGCCAAGCCATGCCTTCCCTGGACCGGAAACAAGCTTCAGAGGACCGGTTTCTGGCATTCCAGCCGTCTTCAGCCCGGCTTGCTTGAATCCAGTGGCAAAGTGAGCCAGGGACTCACGTCTGAGCATACCCTGCCACACTTATGGCGGCTAAAAGGGGGAGGTAATGGACGGAGCATCTGAACCAATCAAACACTCACACCCAGTCAAAAGATCTGGGTTTAATCCATCACCGTTCTTTAGCCCACTCTGCCACCCCAGTTCAGACATGGCTATATGCAAATCAGTCTGACCCTGTGCCTCATGGGAACAGTTCAGCCCGAACTGCCAAGCCATGCCTTCCCTGGACCGGAAACAAGCTTCCGAGGACCGGTTTCTGGCATTCCAGCCGTCTTCAGCCCGGCTTGCTTGAATCCAGTGGCAAAGTGAGCAAGGGACTCACGTCTGAGCATACCCTGTCACACTTATGGCGGCCAAAACCGGTACAAAAGGGGGTAGTAATGGACGGAGCATCTGAACCAATCAAACGCTCACACCCAGTCAAAAGATCTGGGTTTAATCCATCACCGTTCTTTAGCCCACTCTGCCACCCCAGTTCAGACATGGCTATATGCAAATCAGTCTGACCCTGTGCCTCATGGGAACAGTCCAGCCCGAACTGCCAAGCCAAGCCATGCCTTCCCTGGACCGGAAACAAGCTTCCGAGGACCGGTTTCTGGTATTCCAGCAGTCTTCAGCCCGGCTTGTTTGAATCCAGTGGCAAAGTGAGCAAGGGACTCACGTCACACTTATGGCGGCCAAAAGCGGTACAAAAGGGGGTGGTAATGGACGGAGCATCTGAACCAATCAAACACTCACACCCAGTCAAAAGATATGGGTTTAATCCATCACCGTTCTTTAGCCCACTCTGCCACCCCAGTTCAGACATGGCTATATGCAAATCAGTCTGACCCTGTGCCTCATGGGAACAGTCCAGCCCGAACTGCCAAGCCATGCCTTCCCTGGACCGGAAAAAAGCTTCCGAGGACCGGTTTCTGGCATTCCAGCCGTGTTCAGCCCGGCTTGCTTGAATCCAGTGGCAAAGTGAGCAAGGGGCTCACGTCTGAGCATACCCTGCCACACTTATGGCGGAGTGATACAAAGTGGTTCTCGCATTCCCTGTCAAACTTCTGCCCAGCCCTTGCTGCTGCAGTGCATCTGGAGCTGTTGTGGGCTGGGCAGTGTCTGGAGTCTTATCTCCGGCACACCCGAGTTTTTGACAGGTCGTTAAAGACCATTTGCATGTTTACATGCCTTTGTAAACTGTTTACAGAGGCTTTGTTTTTTTTCCTGGTTCCAGTACCCCCTGGGCCCCCACTCTGCCTATTCCTTACTTTTAAACAGTTTTATGACACAGCAGATGTGAATAAAACTCCAGGAAGTTAAGAATGTCACAGGTCAACAACAAATTAAATTAACCAAGAACAGAAAAGACATTCAGGCATCTCAAAAGGTTTTTTTCTGTACACCAAGGGGTGGATTTACAAGCCCCTTGTGCCACTTTTGCGTCACTTTTCCCATGTTAAAAGTGGCGCAAGGGGCTTGTAAATCTGCCCCAAAATGTTTTTCACTTTTGCCAATTTCTATTATAAGAATAATGTATCTTATAAAAACATTATATACAAGTCCCATTGCATCTCAGCACTCGTGAGAATTTGGTCATGTGGATGTGCTGGAGTTGTAAAAATTTTAAAGCACTTTAGGGCAGATTTACAAAAAGTAACACAGCATGGTGCAGCAAGTCATTTTGCTGCGCTGTGCTCTGTTAGTTTGGAAAGCATAGAGAAGCGACATATTTCAAGAATATGTCGCATCTCTGTCCTTCCCATGCGTTGGCGCAGGCACCCTTACACCATGGTGCAAGGATGCCTGCGTCGTGGGGAGATTGTTTTTGTGCAGAAAGGTGCCCCTTCCTGCACAAAAACAATCACTACAGGCATTTCCTCTTTCAATGCCTGCTGTAGGATGCAGCTCACATTGAAAGAGGTAAAAATGAGGAGAAATAAAAACATTTCTCCTCGTTGCACCTCGCTATGCCACCTCTAGGGTGGCGTAGCATTCACACGCATCTCCAGATTTACGTTTTCTCATAAATATGGAGATGTGTCTTGTTCAAAGGGTGTTGTGTGGGAACACCCACAGCAATACCCTTGAAACTCCCCTTCCACGCACAGTGCTGCATGTGAAGGGGCCATATTTACGAGGAGAGGAAAAGTCAAGCATGGTGGCTTTTCCTCTCCTTGTAAATATGAAGGGGCCCGCTGCGCCACCAGTACGTCACAAAAAGTGACATAGTGGTGGCGCAGGGGGCTTGTAAATCTGCCCCTGAGTATGAAGGCTTAGGAAGTGTGGAGTGCAAGTACTGATGTCCCAGAGGGGCTTTGAGTGGGATCTAAGAGTTAGTTAGGGTGGGCCTATACCGAATGCATACTGGGAGCGAGAGTGGTGGGAGGTTTGCAGTGGGCCCCACTTTCCCTCCCATTGTATTGAACTTAGCCTAGGAGACCCATGCCACGCCAGTTCCTGTTTCAGGGTCTCGCCATATATTAGTCCGTTATCAGTTTTTGGAAAAAGGAGGCAGACTGAGAAGCTGCAGAAATCATCATTTAATATTTGGTAAAGAAAACATCTTATAATGGTCATATTACTACTGTAACGGCTCACCCTGAGCTTTCCTAGGAACAGAGGTTTTATCCCTTGGACCAAATCCTGGGATGGCCTCAAAAAATGAACAGATTTTTTAAAATAGGCGCAAAATATTATTCAACTCAAACTCTCCACTCTACAAGACATTTGAAGTTCCCTTTTTGGTCCAACACTGTACAACCCAACAAACCTCACCGCCCCAAGGAGCATGCGTGTTGCAACACCCTAAACTAGGCATGCCTGAAGCAGAGGTATCATCCTATGCGCCAATGTAAGCATGACCCAAACAACTTTACCAACACTAGGAGCCCCAGTGCTCCTTCATGGGGCAAACACGATACAGACTCTGTCTGTTCATCACCACTAGGAAAAGACGCTTCACTGCCAGGGGTTTAAAGCAGTAACAACCCAAACGTGACTGTGCCACAGGGTTCAACCTTCACCCCAAGGACCCACTGCATCACTGTTGAGGCTCCCGCACTACAAACACCATGAACCATCCCATGCTCAAGGACCGTGGGTTTCCTATTATGGAACGGTTAATCAATCTATAAGACTATGTGGGTTTCAGAATGAGGTTTATTGGTTAAGACAACATTTAAGAACTGCAAACAAGAATATCTGAAGTACAAACACAAGCACAGTAATTGTTCTCAGTAGGAATCTGACTGCCTCTATCAAATCACTTATAGATCTCCTAAAGAGAATGGAGCAGTGAAATGTATGGACCAGTAAATACGTTTGCATGATCCTGTTATCACCCACCCTCTCCTGTTTTATCTGAGCTCCCACTCCTCTGCTTTCAGATAAAGTGCCTTTCTCCACCCGCTCTGTTGCTACCATCACCTCTGTTCCTCCCATCACCTCTGTTCCTCAACGCGCACCTTCTGTTCTGTCCTCTCTTTTCGCACTCGCATTATCTCATTGTTACTTCTCTCCTGTTACATCTTCCCATTTGAACTTTCGCATCGTCTTGTTTTCCTTCTTCCACACCTCTCTCTTTGCTACTCATTTCTTTTGGCGGGCCTTGTGGATGGCCACGTTCCGCCGGCATCTTGCGGCTGCAGGCTGCGACGTCCTGCCCCATCAGACTTGATGAGATGAGCCTCCCTGCAGTCGTCTGCTGTGTGGTTCTCTTCAGTATTGTGCGCTGTATGGTTGGAGTAAGTACTGCTTTGACTAGATGTCTTCCCTCATGGCAGAATCATTATTACCCACGAACGCCCAGCTATCTCTGATCGAATGCTTGACCCCAAAACAATTTTTACAAAGTTAACTATAGCTATTCACACAATATGCAGATCTGAACAAGACGTTCTTTTTTTTATACAGATTAACTTTAAACATTTCAAAATGCTCCAATTATCTGTCCCTCTATTTTAAATTCTATTAAAAAAAGTCAAGAAAATTATATAAGAGGTAGCTGATCATTGAAAGAAAGTGGCCTCTGCCAGCAAGCTGTAAGAAGGTACTATAATGCGACGTAGTAAGCATTAGCCCTCGTGTATTTTTCTTCTCTCTGGAGCAAGAATCCATCCACACTGGGTCTCTGGCCCGTCATTTATGTAAAGGTTTGATATTAGAAGAAAACATTTTGCGTCATTCACTATCTTTAGGTGTTACACTTTATTTTTACATTTTTCAGTAGAAGCCAAGTTGAGTTTTTCAATAACCTTTCCTAAGAAATCTTGGGGCATATCAGCAACAGACGGTGATAAATATTGCAAAGCGCGCTTAGCGCTTTTATATTTATCGCCATCTATCGGTGGAATTTATGGCCCGGTTAGGGTGTTATCAACAACGCGTTACTCCAGTGCGATAATATTCCAGCGATGTCCAGGGAAATGGGCCAACATCGCTAGAAAACCAGCGATGTTGCTCTCAAAACGGCGATAGTCTTGGTGATACGACCCTGTGGTCGTATCACCATAATCCACCTCCCATGTTAGGTTTGCCTTAGTCAGGAATTTAACAGATGTTAAATTCCTGTGTTAAGGCATAGTTAACGCGATGATTATTATCGCTAAGGCTCTTTGCTGATATCGAGAAGCTAACTTAGCGATCATTTCCCATGTAGTTTTCCCAGCCACGCCTACTTTGCATCTCATTAGCATTGTTTATCGCTGAGATGCCAGGCGTTGGGAATGCGGCATCTAACATGCAGTAATGCATGTTAGCGCCACCTTGTCGATAGGACGTTAAAATTATCGCTGCTTTAGCGGCAAAAAGTGCTGCTAAAGTGGCGATAATGTCCTTAATGATATGCCCCGTCTTCTCTTCGACTGCTCACTCAAGCACCAATATGTTCATTTGTAGACGACAAGCAAGCTTGTAAGATAGTTAAAAAAAAAAGGTGACCAAGCTGTATGCTTTGGATGTCTTCACAGTGGCACTGCAGAGTGTCAGGTTTGCCAAACGAGTCTCAGAAGATAGGAACCTTTCCAGGTCTCCCTCAGAGGATTTTGTGAATTTCCCTGTGATTAGCTCTGATCCCTTCAAACCGCACCATACTAAACCCTATTCTGATACTTCAAGTTGCACTGAGAACACTTAAGTCAACACAGCAGCTACTTCATGGCATTTAGAGTTTCAACACACCTCAATGTTAGGGTTTTTTCTGTGAGGTGCTCACCTTTGAATCAATGTTTGACTTCAAGGGCTTTGACATAGAGATACATAACAACAAGTCCCTCAGTGTTGAGAGTTTCATTACGGTTGAAAAATATTCCACCTCTGGCCCTGCTTTCGATTTCACCAAACTAGGCACCAAGGTCTTCGGCACCCTTTCAGGACCTTAGAATCTAGGAGAAGTTTTGCAAGCTAAAGCCCATGGTGTTACTTGAAAGTGTAAGCAGACTGACTCTTCTCTTCTCTGCCAAGCGATATTCACCCACAGTCAAAATTCAGGAAGCTGTCCCATTCAAGAGAACATGCAAGACATTCAAAGTTAAGCAGATCACCATGTAAGAATCTATGGCAGAGAGGAAAAAAGTTGTCACGCCGCTAATAGCTCTTACTCCTTTCTGGTGACACTACAGTCCAAGTTCAGGCAGTATTCAATTATACCACAGGATCGGTTGTCACAAAGAGCTTCTCAGCCACATGACCACTATTAAACTGGTTAATACCACTAGGTTTTTGTAAGTTTAAATACTTAACCTCCAAAAATAGTCGGGAGCCTTTATTGTTTTGATACTTGGCTGTTGGTGGACTTCATACACCACCATCCGCTTATTCATAAAGTCTTAGAAAAGAAAAATTATATTTGATAACAAGATATTTTCCTTAAAAACACCCCAACTCCAGAGTCACTGGTGGCTTTTTGGGAACATTAAAATGATCACTCATCGAATTCCAGAGACCATATATGAAGAGTAGGCGACTCCCTGCAACGCGTAATATTTATCTTCTGCTTTGTTGGGTTGATCTAACTGATCCGATTTTAGCTATCTCTCTACATGACATATGGGATTCTTCTCAGTAACGAGAAGCACAATATACAATACGTTGGAAACTCTCAATGTCAAGTTGATCCAATTAAATAATTAGTGCAGCAGCTTTTGTGGCAGATTCCACAAGACATGTTTATTTCCACATTAGTTCTTTCTTGAGCATATCCCGGATGGTTTTGTCAGGTGTGAAGTTAGCTGTTCACCAAAAAGTTCTGCACTTGGTTTTCTCAGGTTCCAAGTTATTTGATTCTAATGTGATCAATGAGAACCTGCATAGGATGCACTATACGGGTATTCATAGACTTCATGGGGCTTCCACCATTTGAACAGCTCTACTCTCTCCAATGGTTATTGAAGATAGCTGCAATATCTGAAGACATTCTCTTGTACAGAGAAGCTCAAAGTTGTATGACAGACCAGTTTTTATTTGATTAGCACAAATCGGTCTGGAGTTTGAAATACACATAAAAAACTCCTTAAGCCTATAACCCTACTTAAAGCAGCATAACCCTATTTCAGTCATGCCACTTAGAAAGTATGTATTTCTTAGGTCTTTGATTTCATATTTGTACGTATGCCTTATATGGATGAATAATCTTAAATTACTGGCGGATAAATGGCCCTCTTGGCTGTGAAGAGACTGTATTTTGAATGTGCTTAATTCCCACAGCATCCAAATTCAAATGACTGTAATATAAATCTGTGTGATTTTTTTAATATACTACTGCAATAACTTTAAATGACCTAAAAAAGAGATTGCAGAATTTCTCAAACATTCTATTATGATATCTTAAAAGCTGCACGTATTTGTAATTCGGGGGGTCACCTCTGTAATTTCTGGGATACAGTCTTTAAGTTCATTATCATGATGTTGAGTCAGATCAGAAACGTTGACACGCAGACCATCATATCCTGGATTGCAGATCATAAATACAATCATCCTTTTTTTCTGCCACTGTTTCTCACAAACCTATTACTTGCTCAGCTGTTGAAAGATAACGATTCACCACACTGTTCAGAATAGTGGAATGAAATATGAGAATGATTTTCATTCTTCAGAAAGTGTTTACTCACTACTCTTCTGCTCCGAAATATTTTTTATAATATGGCACAATTTCTATCCTAATATTAATTGAAGTATTGGTATTTTATCTTTAAGGTCATTCATCTTTATCCACTTAGTATGCAATCATAGATTTGTAAGTCGTCAGCTTTTATTCTGTGTCTGCTGCTTATATTAAACGTGTGGTACCATTCCACTACAGTAATGAAGGAGGAGATGCACAAGATGGCGACTGAAAAGACAGACTCAAATCCGTGAAAAGAGATGAGTTTGCAAGACCTCAGTAGAGATGAGGGTTGGAAAGAAATAAACCAAGCTAATGAGTTCAAATCCCCACTTCACTGTTGCTAGGAATAAAAAAGACAAACTAGTAAGACCAGGCCATTACTCAAAAGCAGCAGCTTGAAAAGATCCAGAAAATCTAAAGCTGTACACCTCCTCTCTCCTTCCACAAGCAGGCTCCCAGTGGGGGGAGCATCACGCTGAGGGGAAATCCCAAAGGAAAATATATATATATATTCAAATGTTGTCCTACAAGCATTCCACCAAAGAATTCAAGCCGACATTTTCACCCGAACTTGTTGGTTCAAGGGATGGGTCTAATCCAAAAATAGAAAGCTGTAGGACAATGTGTTCATATGTACCCACAATTAACGACTGAGGAAAGAAATCCAAAGAGCAGCAGACCAATTGTCAATCTGAAACCTCCAAATAAGCGAGTAAAGACAAAATTTAGGATGTTGACATATTTATCTATATCTCTGCAGGACGACTGAAATGGAAGATCT
Organism: Lissotriton vulgaris; assembly: GCF_964263255.1. Classification (NCBI taxonomy): domain Eukaryota; kingdom Metazoa; phylum Chordata; class Amphibia; order Caudata; family Salamandridae; genus Lissotriton; species Lissotriton vulgaris. Next base: position 1,504,190,748 of record NC_141693.1, read on the forward strand.
ACCAGATGCATGTTTAAGATGAACGCCTACCTTGCTAACTCTGAACACTTTGATTCTAAGAAAATAATGTTTTCTCCCTTTGTCTTAAATGTTAAATATGTAAAATGTAGATGTGTATTCTGCCATTATATGAAATGTAGTATCCATCCACTAACTGTTTCGTCACCTTTCATGTTGAACATTTCTCTATGCATGCATTCTGCAACACATGACTTGCTATACTGCCTTCTTAGTGCGTACACTGTTTCATTCCTACATGAATGTTTTTAATACGTTTTTAAGTCCATAAACAGTTTGGTTAGTTCTAGGACTTGCCTTTTGGCCTAGTCTGCTCCTGTGTTGGTGGTAGTTGCTTATCTCTAATTCTTCCCCCCACCTAGATAAATGGCTTCTGCAGGTCAGCTCTTACCAGAAAGTTCTTCAAGATTTTCACTAGATATCCCAAGAGCTCTGTCATATGGAGCTCAAGATACACCGGCGTCACCGGCACAAGCAACTTAAATGTACATACAGATAATTCTCCGCTTAGGAGGTGTTTCAGGCACAAACCTGTTCTGATAAAATTGAGGAGAATCATGGTGCAAACCAACAACATAAACAAACATGTTTTCTGTGCAAACAGAGAAATGAGGGAAGCTTAATCAATTATCAAGTTGTCACTGGCTTGATGCATGTACATTACATCAACCCAACTTCCAGGGTTAAAAAATGTGAAAGCATGCCCTTAGACAGGTCTCTTACAGAAGATCGTGAGTGGGTCCTCAGCTACCAAGTTCTCGCAGAAGTCTTCAACCTGTTGGGATCTAACATATATTTAGGTTTCTGCAACACTATGAAATGCAAAAACCTCTTTTGGTCCAGGTATTAAACCAAACTCAAATAGTAATGCATTTTTGAACAACTGGTCAGGCATTTGTTTGTGCTTCAAACCCATTCCTCATTGGCAGAAGGTCATACCCCAGCTGAAGAAGGCCAGAACTAAAACTGTTCTTATTGTTCAAAGCTGCAAGGCCAGTGAAAAAATCTAGATTTGCCTACTTTTAGGACGGTCCTATATGAGACTGGCAGTTAGCCTAGACCTCCTCTCCAAGATGGGCAGTGGCTTTCTGCAGCACAACCTTCTACAAGTGTGCTTAAATGCCTGACTCCTTAATTCTTAACCAGTGGACATGTTACCTACATGCATGAACATTCTGAAAGAGGTCCTGCATCCAGCTACAAGGTTACCTTTTATCTTCACATTGGAGGTATGTCAATAGGAGACAGCAGTTCTTTATCTCAATAGTCCTAGGATTGTGTATCTACCCTTAGAAAAATACTTTATTTCTCTTAGGAGTTAAATGTGTCACTTTTTTTGCCAGTGCTTACATTTGACCTACATCACTATTTGTGGGAGATTCTTTTTAGCTGCCATTACATCATACATGAGGGTTTGTTTAAACACAAACTGAACTGTGTTGAAGCAGAAGAAAAAAGTGAAAGTAACTCCAAGCATTTTTTCTTCAAACGTCCCAATTTATCCTTCACCGGTCTTCTTTTGCTAATGTGTCTTCCTGGCATAGACGTGAAAGAGATCTAAGGTATTTAAGTCCCTAAGTTAAGATTTTGATGGAACCAAAGATATTCAGCAAACCAAACGATGTTTGCAAATATTAGTGCTAGTCAAACTGGATAGCAATTTTTAAACATACCTTACCAGGACTATTGATTCCTGAATCTTCAAATACCATACCATCAGAAGATTAACTGATCATAAAGCAGTCACCGTGAGGAAAGACAGCCACTACTGCTGTTCTCAGCAATGTTCATGGTAATGACATTTGTAGAGCTGCCTTTTGGAGCTAATTCTATTCCTTTTCAAGAAAACGCCATCTTGACTCTGATTTTAGGGTCATCATCGAAACCTAGCTACAAAAGCTGTTTAAATTAGATCAAGTATTTCTTCTGAAGTATATCAGCTTCTCCTATAGTCTCCAGCCTCTCACATCCTCCTTCTGATTAGGGCCTGGCTTTGTACCTTGGGCTAGTGTTTACGACTAAAAACAAAGGTCCCATGATTGATAAGGGATGGTTTGAGCCTCTGCTGTTCCTTACTAGAAACAGAAGTTATTTGGGGCCCCAGCGGCCTGTTTCACCCTACTAAGATCAATGTTACTCAGACCCCAGATATGTTTTTTTATCTCATTCAGAACATAGATATAATTCATGCCCCTCAGTTTATGCCGTTTAGCAAAAAGAAGGTGTATTCAGACAATTACGGGAATGGCCTTTCGTCAAAATTTCAAGATGCACTAATTGGCTTTGAGGGGTCCATTTCTCCACAATCACAGTATCTGTCACAGAAGGACTATGAGGGTAAGATGGATCTGGAGTCTACCTTGCTCCACCGTTACTCAAGCTGACCCACATGGAACCACTCCTTAACTGTTACGACAAGGTGCAGTGTTTACTCTTAGGACTGATCTTGTGACGTAGTCTTTCAGTTCCATCAGAGCCAGAATCACCCCCTAACATGAAGCTGGGGATGGGCCTCCCCAAGAAGAAACCTTCTTGCTCTGAGTCTGATGATGAGGAGCAGGTGGGACACCTGGATTCTTCATGTCTGGTGCCCACATGGCTGCTTGCTGCCTTTCCTGGGAGACTCTGCCCGTGGGCAACCATGTTATCAGGGGATCTAAAATGTTCCTGTGAAGGAATCTTGTTCATCCAAATCTGCCCCTTATTGCTCGTTCTGATAGAGTTGCCATGGTGCTGCTGCTCCTTGTAGGGCTGAAGTACAGTGGATGCTGATGTCTTGCTGTCTTCTGCTGGAGGCTCCATAGCTGAATCAGGTGGGCCTGGCCCAAAGGAACATTTGTGTCTTGTAGTCATGTCCTCCAGGTAGAGGTTCTTGTGGATGGAAAGCGAGGATAAGGAGGGTAAAGCTTTCTGAACGGCTGAATCTGTGTACGAGAGCATGAAAAACAACATCAGCATCATTAATCAGCCATAAGAAACCGTGAGTAAAAACTTGTTATGAATTTGGTCACAAGATGCCAATGTGAGACACCAAAAGTCTCATTCATTTTGGGTGCCTTTCACCAAGGAGTTCAATCACACACACCCACAAAATCTCAACATTTGCAGCAAAGTCGAATGGGTTGCTCTTTGAAAGGTTGAGAAGGATGACAGAGAGTATGCGGACTGAGTAGACTTATTGCACTATGGACTGCTAATGGCAAACTGAGGAAACTGGTGGGGATTTCGAGACCGCTTTCTAGGTCTGTGTTATTGATGATATCAAAATGACATATAACCTGTACCTCGTTCTGCTTGTTCTTGTTCATCTATTAGTTCTAAAGGTACAAAGTACATGATAACACATGTAGGAAATGTGCTACTTTTCATTGCCCTTGTGCTGGGCAAATGGTTTTATAGTGCCTAATAAACAGAATTTACAACAACAAAACAAAAAATGTAGCAGCAAAGTCTTGTGGTGTGTGATCCTCACCTCTGAGAACACTCACTTGCAGCATTTTATAGACTCCCACACCCATTAAGTAGGACGGCAGTATGAGTGACTTTTATTGTGTATTAAAACCTTTCTTCAGAAGTGTATGATGTCTTGTGATTGAGGAAATCATAATACACAAATTAATTTCTTTGACTTTTAGAGTGGGGTAGGTTTATTCTAATGGAAGTTTTAAAGACTCAAATCTTTAAAGAATGCTACATCACCATGAATTAACTGACCACAGCCCAGCTATCTCCCCTGCCACCTGTCTTTATGCTTGCCTTCGGCCCTTTACAGTGCTCCACTGCCTTTTGGCTAGGTCTGTGCTATAGAACTATCATATAGATACATACATAATGACCTGAGGCACCTAGACCTGAAAGTTCATCTAGAGCAGTATAGAGGGAAAGGGCGGGGGGGGGGGGAAGCGATAAGCGTTTCAGATACCAATTTTGTTGTTCAGAGGCCAACACATCTATTGGTAAATTAGTGGAAATCCTGCCAAGTCAGTGCCGTAGCCTGACGAGCTACTGCAGACTCTTTGGCAGCCCTTTCTATCTTTTGGAGACAGTGCCCTGCCATGAACTTAGAGGACTCCAAAGAGACCAGGCTACAACTGGAGATGCTGTTCATTTAATATAATCGAAGTAAACTTTACATTTGGTCTTTATTTTCAAGTAACCTGAATGTCAAATCTATTTGTAAAGGCTAGAAGCTTTATGAATAATGTTGACAATCCCCGCTCTCAGTTAGCATGATATATTAAAAGCCATGGCTTCTGATGTGTCAAAGGTTGGCTTTGAAATACCTATGACATCTTGGGCGGACTTATAGCCTGCACATTTCACATTCTATCAGCAAGGGCTGTATGGTGTTAGCCGATGCAAAGATTAGGAGTGTTTGTTTCAAGTGGACTTTGTGTGTGACAACCATCTGAGCCATTGTGCCAAATAATTATTTTCTGGTCCTAGATCCGCCGCTATATTCCATTTCACCCTCCTCTCGAACACTGAAAACTGCACTTTTCATTTTTATATAGGTGCTACATTACTAGTGTACAGAAGTTCATATAAATGATATCCCAATCCACTGTTGCCATGTGACGGTGTGAGCTACAGGTGCATTAACATAATGAGCTATTTTGCTTGTCCCCTAAGGGTTGTGCTGGTGGGGAGTGAGTGTGCCCCTTTAGAGACATTCTTCTTTAGGGATCATAATGATCAGTCCTGTCTCTCTGCCACCCTTCAGATTGGGGCATGTGGTCTTAGCACATGAAAGTAGTAGAACACTTTGGCCCTCATTTACAATGAGCAGCAAGCCTTCCTGCATTGTTGCCGTGCATCAAAATAAAAGGGCAGGAATGCACCATATCTACAAGATACGGTGCATTCCTGTCCTTCCTACCAGCGCCAGCGCACAAACCGCAACTATGCGCCAGCGCAGACACCCTTGCATCATTTTGCAAGGGTGCCTGCGCTGAGGGTTAAGATTCCTGCACAAAAACAATCGTTAAAGGCATTTTGCTCTTTCTATGCATGCTGCAGAGTTATGCGTGAAAGGGAAACATATTTACAAAGCCATGACAAGTTACGCAGGGTGACTTTACATGGACTTGTAAATATGGGGAAGCCCATTGCGTTGCTGGTACGTCAATAAAAGTGATGCACCGATGGAGCAATGGCTTGTAAATAAGCCCCTTTATGTCTAAGCTTATTAATGAAGTATCCTGTAAGCATTCCGCTCACTGAAGAATACTTTGTTTGAGGGATAATTGAGACCCAGCTTTCTACTTTTTACAGAACAGAACATTAAAGTGCAGGAGGAACTTCTCAGTTCCTTCGTACTCTGGTGACCTCAGCACAAACAAACATTCTATCCACAGCCCATGATAAAAATGGAAGAAAATCAGAACCCTCAATTACTAACGTGCCTGTGTGCAACATGCAGGTAACTCATTAAACAGTACCATATCAACTCCTTAAATAATTTAGACAACACTCAAGTTTAATACCCTCATATTATTCTATAAAGAAAAAAATAAAATCATAAGATCCTTCATCAAATTGAGAAAATCAAGCTTGCTTCTGCTCATTGATCTACCCCACTGTGCTGCATCCCACAGTGGACACCCTTCAAACCTCTTGCAGACCATGCCTATATACTTAACTTTCTCAAAGCCACCTTTTATGAAGCTGTTGTACCACCATCCTTTGTAAAAGCCCGCTCACTTATTTGATATCATCAACACTTCCCAGAAGCTCTCAAGACAGTCCAGAATCTCTAACTACAGAGGAAACCCACACAGCTGGCCCTCACTCATCTACACTTTATTGGAAACATAAACGAAAAAGGAGTCTACACCGAACTCTGAGCTGACATCAAAGGAAACTGTCTCCTGCATGACTTCTAATCCTGTTTTGAAACACACTGCAGGACAGAAACAGCTACTTTACAAATCATGGACAATGTCCTCTTGACCATAAGTAGAGATTGCCCCTCCCTTCTGATAATGTTTGAGCGATTGAGCCCCATCGACCATTCCAACCTCATCAACATCTTGCAGTTTCAGATAAGATTCACTGTTTATGTCCTCCAGTGGTTGCCCTCCTACCTCGCCAACTTACACCAATTTGTTAATGCACACACCTCCAAATCCCAGAGGCTCCGCATCACCTGTAATCCTCAACATAGAAACCCTTCAAACTCTACTTATTCATAACAGCATCAGAATACATCAATGTGCCAAAGAGACGCGACTCTACACAAATATCTCGTACGTTCCAGACATCTAATCCAGTTTCGAAACACACTGCCGGACAGAAACAAATACTTTACAAATCATGGACAATGTCCTCTTGACCATAAATAAAGATGGCCTCTCCCTTTTGATAATGTTTTAGCTATCGCGATACATCGACCATACCAACCTCATCAACATCTTGCAGTTTCAGATAGGATTCACTGTTTATGTCCTTAAGAGGTTGCCCTCCTACCTCTCCAAACAACATCAATTTGTTAATTTGCGTTCCTCCAAATCTCAGAAGCTCTCCATCCCCAGCTGAATTCCGTAAGGATTCATCTTGTCCCCTGTAATCTTCAATATAGAAACCCTTCAAACTCTTCTCATTCATAGCAGCATCAAAATACATCAATATGCCAAAGACACAAACATCTCATACGTTCCAGCACATCCTCCATATATGGATGTCCAGCACCTAAAGAAACTGCAATCTAATTTTATCATAAGTGACTTCTTTCTCTTTGCCAAGAACAAGCAATAGTCAACACCTGGCTCGATGATATTAACGTGGTGGCACTGAAACCCAATTTTCAACCAATGACAGGTCACTAGGATTCACCCTTAACACTGACCTTGAACTCCAGGAACAATTCGCCAAGAAACCCAATATGGCTTTTTACCATGTCCCACTGAAGGAAGTGAAACCAATCCTCCCAGACAGCGATTTTATAACTGACATTCAAGCCCTTGTGCTCTCGCATCATCTTCAGACCCTGCTGCATCATTTACAAAATCATTAGGACTAGTATTCCTGCCTCTCTGGCTATAACACTCACTCTCTACGATGGCTCTTGGTTATTTCCGTAGCATTAACTGTCATCAGACTGGAGACAAAGTGTATGAAAGAAAAAGTTAGACAACAGGTCTTCTCCATCTATGCAATATTGTGTTTGAAACAACCTCTCCAGGACCACCTCTACCCATCATCAAAGTAGGAGAGAGTTGAAGACACCACTATAAAGGACACAATATCATGCCAAAGTAAATAATCCACCTTTCTACTAAGTACCCTTTAAAGGAAAGTACCCCATTTTGTCATGGTACTCCCCACTTTTTGCGTCTTAATTGATGCAATTTTGATAGAAGTGCACTGAGTTCCTGCTAACCAGGTCCCCAGTGCCAGATCTCTTTCCTTAAAACTGTACAATTGTTCCCCAATTGGCAACACCTTTAGCACCTCTGTATATCCCTAGTAGATGGTACCCCTGGTACCTAGGGCAAGGGTACTAAGGAGGGTACCTAAGGGCTGCAGCATGTATTGTGTCACCCTAAGGGATCTTTCACCACACCCATGCAAACTGCCATTGCAGGCAGCATGACATGGTGCAGACACAAGTGAAAACACAACATGGCACACCTTTTGTATGACATGCCTGCAAACACTGCATACAATATATGTAAGTCACCCCTACAGAAAGCCTTACAGCCCTAATGTAGGGCGCATTACATTACATGTGTGGTCTTATCTTCAGTAACAGATATGCACCTGTGATGTCTAAGTCCATTCTTAGATGTTCCAAGTGAACAGGGAAGTCATCTTAAGTATATGTACTGGGCACTAGTGATCATGAGTTCCCCAGCTACAGGATGGCTTCACCAAACCCATAGATGTTTGGTATTTCAAATATCCCATATTAATAAACCCACACTGATTTCAGTGATGAATTTATTGATACATGCACCAAGAGGATACCTTAGAGGTACCCCCTGAAAACCTACTTGTCCACTAGTGTGCTGGCTGAGTGGTACAGTCCTGCCTGCCACCACAGATGTGCTTCTGACCCCCTACGAGGTGAAATCCCCACTCTCAGAGGTAGGAACACTGCCTGCTCTAGCAGGAGGTGTTTACACCTACTCCAAACAGGATGGCTAGCAATCAGCCTTACCAAGGCCAGAGGCTTCAAAGCCTTTGCCACCATAGATATGTGACCCTGGCATCCCCCAGACCTGGCAGGTGCCACCCTCTGCCCTGAGGCCCATTTGAAACCACAATAGACGGGAAATTAGTAGACGTGGAGCACACTCAGGTCAGACACACCCCTGACGTGCCCCACTCAAGGAAAATTCAGCCATCTTGGTGATGGCAGAATTTGGGAAATGGGGACAGGATTATGCCCACTTTCCACAGGAATTGATAATATAGAGGGGTTAGTGACCCCAAGGGTAAGTAGTCGATTAGCTTCTACTCTTCACTCCCCTAATGTCCCTAAATGTAGTACTTATGTGGCCCCCCTATATCCAGAACTTCAGATTCCACTAACTAAAATGAAGAGCCCACCCCTGCAAGAACTGAAGACTGCTGTGGACTTTTGGCACCAAACCCTGCTTGCGGCACAGAAACTCGACAATTGCAAGACCTGAATCGTCCTGCAGCTGTTAATCCTCCACAAGCCTTGGAGGGTTGCCAGCACTTCGCCAAGCAGTCAGTACCTCACTTTGAGTAGAGGAGCTACTCCCCTGCCGCCTGCAGGCACCGACTGCCAAGTCTGGTTTATAGAAACTGCCGTCCATCATGTCACCGAGCAGTGGCCGCCCAGTAAAAGGTCTGCGCACTCTAGGAGATTAGATCCATCTTCCTGCCAAGCCTGAAAACGCCAGGACCTCACAAGCCCTCCTGCACCAATACCCTTGCCGCAACCAAAGCTTATTGAAAGTCCAGTCTGGACTACAATGACAGCCGTCTAGGGATGCCAGCACCTCAGATGCTAACCTATAGAGTAACCCAGCTGTCCTGTTTGGGTCTCCCTTGCTGCTCCTGACAAACAATAGTGAGTGCCTTGACGCACAAAAGCCAACCAATTACAAAACACCCTGCAGCCGAGCCGTGTTGGGCGGAAGGTTGCCATCCTGTCCAGCACCTCTGCACCTGGACTAAGTAGGGCAGATAAGACCGATCTGCTGGTGGAGCTTTGGTCGTTGTCCCTCTACCACCTCACGACCAAAAGTTGTCCCACAAAAAAGTAATGAAAGTATATGTATGCAGTGAATGTTATTTCTCCCATAAAAAAGCATTACACGTAAAAACACACTGTTGATTAACATTTCTAAAACTGTAAAAAGTCTAATACGAAAAAGTCCTTACCTCTTTACAAAGTACTTGGTTTCAAAATATATATAAAAATACCTCTAAATTGGTGTGGATCTCCTTTTTAAATGTGTGAATCATTTATTGACTCTGTGTGTGCAACAAAGGCCTAACACTCCTCTCTGATAAGCCTAAGGCTGCTAGACCACACTAGCCTAGATAGAGCACCTTGGAATCGCTAGAGCAAGCCCTGTCCACTCATAAGGGATACCTAGGCTCTTTACACAGCATACCTCTTTTTGGTATACTATATAAAGAGCCAGCTTCCTACACACTTACCCTGCCTAGATTCAGACCCTGATAGCGTCCCTGGAGAAGTCCCTCTGCATTTCAACTAGGTCATCTCTATAAAAGTATCACATATACATATCTACTTTCTTCCTTAAAATCAAGAAGTAGTTGGAATCAATTAGAAAGATATGTGGCTCCACTAATACTGTCGACTACAAAGGATATCAGGCTAATTATTGCGCCCTGGCCTGAGACCCACAGTCCCTTCAGTCCAAATGAGCACTAATTCCAACAAGTATTTGCAATGCAATAGGTCTCGCATTTACGTGAGTTTAAGCTACTGCCATTGTAAATGACAGTGCCTTTGAGTTATGTTTTAGCCATTGAGAATGCCAATAGCTCAAACTTGCGTAACTGCGAGACCTATTGCATTGCAAATGCTTGTTTCACTATCTCCATCTTTGCTGTTTCGTAATGTTGACATGTACGGTTTTGCCCCCCAGCCACCCTAAATATGCCTCTTTTCTGCGGAGCTTGAGTTTCTACACGCCACCCCCTCTGCATCCTAAGCTGGTTTTAGCTTTAACTTTCACTTTCTCCAGAATAGAAACTTAACTCAATCCACGGTGGGACACAGGGACCGGGAGAAAATGAGGGTGGACCGGAGGAACAGCAGACAAACACATCGCCGTACAACAGAGTCAGGTAGGTGCTTTTATGTTTTTTTTCTGCTTGAAAAACCGAATAAAGATTTTGAAAGAAAGAGTCGGGTAGGAATGGAGAAAAGGCTGCCCTGGGGGCCAGCACGGGACACCAGCACGGGCAGAATCGATAATAACCACAGCTCGTGTCGTCTGTCAGGTTTCACAATTACCAACACAAACGACGTACGATTTACCAGTCTATGAAATCTAAGGGGCTTATTTACAAGCCCCTTGCGCCGCCTGTAGGTCCCTTTTTCCCATATTAAAAGTGACGCACCGGCGGCGCAAGGGGCTTGTAAATAAGTCCCTTAGTTTTTCAGTTTGCCAGATTCAAATTCTTAATTTAGTAGTAGTGTAAAAGAATGTAAATGGAACTGAAGCAGATTTTAATCACTCATCCACGTTAGGTGCACAAGGGAAACCAAGAAAGCCCCTCCAGCATGGGGGAGGGGCGGGGGAGTGCTACAGGGTGGTCCAGCTTCAGTACAAACATTCAGGAAGTGGACCACGGAGCGCATGGGCATTGGACCCTTCATATCCACGCCATCATAGAGTGCGCAAAAACACAGAATAACTGTCGTAGCTTTTTGCATTAAAAACTTGCACCGGGACACTCCTCTGAGTATCTGCGCGCTCTACAAATCCCATTCATCATCATCAAATCTAAACCTTTGCTTCAAATTCCGCTCTTTCATTTATGTCATCCGTGGGAAATGCGTGTGACGTGATCTCTCCGTCACTTGTTAACTGTGCCTCTACAGGGAAGGACAAATAGGCACGGAAGACAGCTTCTGAGCAAGAGACTAGGGCTAGGCTCAGCTCTGAAGCAGAGGAGAACACAGCACACCAGGACACAGCAAGACTTGTGCTCGAGCTAAATGATGTTTGCTACCTTTTCCCAATACCATATTTTATGTTTCCACGTTAAAGTTTTCAAGCTAGTGTCTTATTAACTGCTGTCAGTATTTCCTTTTCGTAGCACCTTCATCGTAGGAAGCTACAGGGGAGCCCCTCCCGAGGGACCAGGCAAGGAGGTACAGACACCTACTAAGGGCACAGTGGAGTACAGAGGGGGTATGCTGTCTACTCAGTGCAGCCTCCTCAGGGATAGTAAGCGCTATGTCAATGCAATTACAGTGTACATCCTGCCCTCTGCAGCAGACCCGCGTGAGCCCTTGGGGCACTGCTGCCTGAGCTCTTCAGCCTATTGTTAATATGGGTCAGTTAGTCCTATCCTGCACAATCTTCGATCAATAGTATTAAACAAGAGCCTGTAAGTGGGGCGTGTGGCACGTGTGTGAGCATTAAAATAATGCTATTGCAGGAGGCTGACTTGCCTAGGAAGCGGGACAGGAGATGTGCACAGCGCGTGGCTGTACGTGCGCGTACACCTGCTCAAATCGCCAAAAGCTCTGCGCGTGCCCATCTCCTGTCCCACTTTCGAGGCAAGTCCACAACAATAAGCCTCGCTGGTGTCAGCGCTTCGCGCTGCGTACACCAGGCTTGACCGAAAAAGACTAAGTGGATTCAAGTTATGGATTTGTGATACGAGATCTAAAACTTTGGATATCTTGCTGTAAGAGTTCTGCCCCCTTTCGAAAATGGACTGATTGCTCTCTTCATTGCCCTGTTCTTCAGGCAATTTGTTTCTCTTCCACACATTCATCATTGCCTCTGGACAGTATGCATTATTTTTCTGTTCATATGTGCAACTAGTTAATGTGTATGTAACTCTATGTATTTTCCGACAGTATCTAGTTTGCAGGTTGGTTAATTCATATGTAAATATAGACCTATTTCTTGACAGTACCTAGTAATCAATTTGTCCTTTTTAGTCAACTCACTGCCAGGTTTTTGTCTGAGATTCACAATTAAGTAGCAGTACACAGCTTACATGGTTCAACAACTGAGAGGGCGTCAGGATAGTTTGGTATTCCCATACATTTCTAAAATGGCTAATTTACCCTTGTTGTGTCCCTAATATGTGGTCCTTAAAACAGAATACTTTCAAGTGGTTCTCACATTAGAGATAAAACATCTTTATACTTCCCTCTTCCCACTGGGCCCCCTACCTGGGCCTGCAACCATGACTGGGACTGCAACCTTCCATGAGACTGCATGCATTTCACAAGTTCTTCATTCTCTACCTTGTTTTTGCTGCATGTCAACCTGTGTCTTCTCAGTGGTGCTGTATGGTGTGCCTGGGGCCTTATTGCAGGCAGATGACATACCACTGGATCTTCCATCACCATGTTCTTGTCCACTCAAATGTGCATTAGGTCCATTGGCCGTGCTGCCTCCCTCAAGCGCTTGTGTCCCGAATGGTGGAGCCTCAGTGGCGAGGACCTCAATAGACTTGTGGGCCTCTGATTGAAAGTGGCTTGATTCCAGATGCATGCTAGCTGAGATGAAGGCACCACTTTGAGATACCTTGGCTTTGGCTCTGTCTGCTTTCTTGTTCTCATTCACCCACTTGCACTCCGTTGGCTTCACATGTGTTAAATGGGCAGTGCGCAGCCCACCGGCTCCCCTAATGGAGCGCTTGGAGACAGGCGATGGAGCCGACAGGAAGGCGGAGTCTGAAGAGTCTGAGCCAGAGGAAGAGTCAGGCAGTGCTATGCAGGATGCAGAGCACAAAAGCATTCCACCGCATGGAAGAAAGTCCTGGCCGAGGAGGGATCTATGACAGCGATGGCAGCGGAAGCAGCACGCATGCGCATGCCAGTGCTGGCCCTGGTGCGTTACCCGCTCACAGTCCAGGCCTGTGGAGGAAGACCCAAAGACAAGTGTCAGTGTACTCCAGTCTTAAACATATTCATAGTTTCTTTCTGAGCAAAATAGAACATCCAAAATCAAGAATAGCATAAACAGATGATGATTATACATAAGGGATTGGAGGTTTCTGTACCTGTTATAACTAATAAATATTACTTCCATTCTTGATGTGTTGTCCCTCTCACACTGATTACACAAGTCTGTTGCCGTTGGCTCTGCTCGGAAGTCAACTCTTCATGATTGGTGCTTGCCATTCATGGGACTCTAGATTAACATTTTAACTTAAGTACACCAGTGGAGTTTTGGGTAGTAATTCGGAGCATAAAATATTTTTTTTCTTACCACTGTTCTCATGGAAACTTAATGCAATTACTTTTGTTAGTCAACAAAGATCTTGGGTTATTAATAGAAAATCAAATCATCATGTCTGCAAATTGTTTTATCTCTGTGATGTTATATAATTCATCATTAATATCTTTGTATCAGCAGTAATCAGGTGGCACAAGGCGTGACTGGTTCTGGGCTATCTTGTACAAGATCAGGCTCACAGTTACAAACAATGAATAGGCTCATAAAGTACAACCACAATACATTCCGAGGTAGCAATCCACTCATGTGGAACTGAAAGTGGGGATCCCTTTGAAATTCACCAGGAAAATTAGAACAGAGGCGTAAAAGGTTTCTTTTGCTTGGTGTATGGTGATTGTGTGCTCCATTTCAATCCTCACTTATACCACCTCAGAGTTTCATTGTATGGAACAATTAATTGCTGCTGGACACCAACAGTGGGGGCATAAACACGCTAAAGAGAAGATCAATACATGGGTTCTGGGGAGTATAGATCAGGTCAGCAGGAAAATACATTACTATTTTAAGATTTGCGGGGCATATTATCAAGGGGGTTTATCTCTGCTTTTTTGGCTTTAAAAGCCAAGAAAGCGGAGATAAAATTATCTCCCTATTACCTAGCTGTCGCGAACACCAGTTAGCGACAGCTAGTAGGAGATAGCGACAATCTTGGGCCCTGCTTTGCATGTCAGTGATATTTATCACTAATGACATGCAAAGTGGGCGTGCCAAGATGTTAGCGACTGGAAACAGTCGCTAACATCGCTATCTCCTATTACCAACTTTTGGAGAGATTCGCGCTAAGCGCGAATATCTCCAAAAGCTAACACCTGCCCCTCAGCAGTTCTTAGCCATGTTATCCAATGGTAGGTGGATAACATGTCTAAGCGCATTAGCTCGGTAATGCATGAATATCGCTGACTTTTCAGCGATATTCATGCATTTCGGCCGATTTTTATCGCTTAGGAGATAAACCTTGATAATAGCAAGGTTCCTAAGCGATAAAAATCGCCGCAGCTCGGCGATAAAAATATCGCCGCTAAACCAACATACCGATAATTATCGCTAGTTGTTGGTAATATGCCCCATAGTTCTTTAACTGTTTTTTTTGTGCTCATTCCTAGTGTATCCGTCAGGTTGTGTCTTCCACAAACAAAGGTGATCCAGTTCCTGCCCAGATCCCACACGGAGATGGGCGCTCACCAGAGCATTTTCAAATCTTGGGCCCATACTTGCTCTGGGCCTGCTTTCATTTATTCCTTTAGGCCTCCCAAGGTTCCGGCTTTTGCGTTTTTGGGCACATTTGTGATTAAAAACACTGTTATTCCCTCACTGAAATTATAATTTTATTCTTCATTAGGCGAGCATTTTAACTTTTGATTTTATATTATCACCTGTAATATTTCTTAGTGCTATTTTCAACTGAAGTACCTGTCATTTCTTTCTAGGATTATCCAGAATGTGTCATGGTAGGAAGACTTGTCTGGGTTGTGATGTTCTGCATAACAATGTTGTGTGCCTTTGTTTGGGATATAGTCTTGTGCAATTAAGGCCAAGGGAATAGATTACCTTCCAGGTAATAGCCAGGCAATTTAAAGAAAAGCTGGGTTTGGCCACTTACCTCAGTATAATAAATGGTTATTTATAAAATAAGAGCAATAACAAATATATTCTCCTGTATACTGTACTGATAGCTGTATGGCAAAAGGTACAAGGTAGAGGTCAATTAAGACCAAAGTACAGGTCTTACTAGTACATTATGTTTCTAGTACATCATGGAGATTCACACAACCTCAGCCAATATGTATTTCACTCTCTTAGACTGGCTAGCCCAGGGCTTTCACAGGACTGAGAATGTAATGTTATGAGGAGGCTCAAATCAGAAAGTAAATTCAACGGTGAAAGGAGATAAATCAAAATATAGTTGACTGAGGGGAGTGGCCTAGCAGGGGGATGGAGCAAACGCGATGCCCAGGTACTCCGCTCTCCTTCAAATTAAATCAACTTAAATCAGCGCCCTAGTCATGTCTTGCGGCCGCGATAAGCTAAGCAGCACCCTAGACTGCTTAGGTCAAACAAACTTTTCTCACCTGGCTTATATTGTGAGAAGCAAGGTGACAGGCCGAGTCGCGAGGCAGAAGGCAGCCATATTGCAGCACTGAATCCATCTGAATCTGGCTGGGTCCCTTCCTGCCAAGTGGGCCAGAATGAAGCAAAAGTATAATCTCAAACTAGCAAGCAGCACCAAGAAGGAACCAGTGGACGGGGGCTCTCAAGACGGGCTGAGGCGGTCTGAGTGAAACGGCTGGCTACACACATCTATCGGCCTCACTCTATCTATCGCCCTCACTCTATCTAACTATCGGCCTCACTCTATCTTTTGCCCTCACTCTATCTATTGCCCTCACTCTATCTATCGCTCTCACTCTATCTATCGCCCTCACTCTATTTATTGCCCTCACTCTATCTATTGCCCTCACTCTATCTATCTGTCGCCCTCACTCTATCTATCTGTCACCCTCACTCTATCTATCTGTCGCTCTCACTCTATCTATCTGTCGCTCTCACTCTATCTATCTATCGCCCTCACTCTATCTATCGCCCTCACTCTATCTATCGCCCTCACTCTATCTATGGCACTCACTCAATCTATGGCACTCACTCAATCTATCGCACTCACGCAATCTATCGCACTCACTCAATCTATCGCCCTCACTCTATCTATCTATCGCCCTCACTCTATCTATCTATCTATCGCCCTCACTCTATCTATCTATCGCCCTCACTCTATCTATCTATCGCCCTCACTATATCTATCTATCTATTGCCCTCACTCTATCTCCCTGTTCTCTTCTCCTGTGCCGATCTGCTGTTCTCTTCCACCTGCCTCCTTCTTTAACTCCCTGTTCTCTTCTCCTGTGCTGATCTGCTGCTCTCTTCCACCCCACCTCCTTCTTTAACTCCCTGTTCTCTTCTCCTGTGCTGATCTGCTGCTCTCTTCCACCCCGCCTCCTTCTTTAACTCCCTGTTCTTTTCTCCTGTGCTGATCTGCTGTTGTCTTCCACCCGCTTCTTACTTTAACTCCCTGTTCTCTTTTCCTGTGCTTATCTGCTGCTCTCTTCCACCCCACCTCCTTCTTTAACTCCCTGTTCTCTTCTCTTTTCCTGTGCTAATCTGCTGCTCTCTTCCACCCACCACCTCCTTTAACTCCCTGTTCTGTTCTCCTGTGTTGATCTGCTGCTCTCTTCCACCCCGCCCCTTCTCTATCTCCATGTTCTCTTCTGCTGATCTGCTGCTCTCTTTCACCTCGCCTCCTTCTCTAACTCCATGTTCTCTTCTGCTGATCTGCTGCTCTCTTTCACACACCTCCTTCTCTAACTCCCTGTTCTCTTCTCTTCTCCAGAGCTGATCTGTTGCTCTCTTCCACCCGCCTCCTTCTCTAACTCACTGTTCTCTTCTCCCGTGCTGTTTTGCTGCTCTCTTCCACCCCACCTCCTTCTTTAACTCCCTGTTCTCTTCTCCTGTTCTAATCTGCTGCTCTCTTCCACCCCACCTCCTTCCATAACTCCCTGTTCTCTTCTCCAGTGCTGATCTGCTGCTCTCTTCCAGCCCACCTCCTTTGTTAACTCCATGTTCTCTTCACCTGTGCTGATCTGCTGCTCTCTTCCACCCGCCTCCTTCTATAACTCTGTTCTTTTCTCCTGTGCTGATCTGCTGTTCCCTTCCACCACCTCCTTCTCTAACTCCCTGTTCTCTTCTCTCATGCTGATCTGCTGTTCTCTTCCACCCAGCCTCCTTCTCTAACTCCCTGTTCTCTTCTCCCATGCTGAGCCGCTGTTCTCTTCCTCCCGCCTCATTCTCTAACTCCCTGTTCTCTTCTCCTGTGATGATCTTTCTGCTATCTTTCATCCACCTCCTTCTCTAACTCCCTGTTCTCTTCTCCTGTGCTTATCTGCCGTTCTTTCACCCCGCCTCCTTCTCTAACTCCCTTTTCTCTTCCCCTGTGCTGATCTGCTGTTCTCTTTCACCCGCCTCCTTCTCTAAATCCCTGTTCTCTTCTCCTGTGCTAATATGCTGTTCTCTTCCACCCGCTTCCTTCCTTAACTCCCGGTTCTCTTCTCCTGTGCTGATCTGCTGCTCTCTTCCCCCCACCTCCTTCTTCAACTCCCTGTTCTCTTCTCCTGTGCTGATCTACTGCGCTCCTCCACCCCGCCTCCTTCTGTAACTTCCTGTTCTTTTCTCCCGTGCTGATCTGCTGTTCTCTTCCACCCGCCTCCTTCTTTAACTCCCTGTTCTCTTCACCTGTGCTGATCTTTTGCTCTCTTCCACCCCACCTCCTTCCTTAACTTCCTTTTCTCTTCTCCTGCGCTGATCTGCTGCGCTTTCCACCCGCCTCCTTCTTTAACTCCCTGTTCTCTTCTCTTCTCCTGTGCTGATCTGCTGCTCTCTTCCACCCGCCTCCTTCTTTAACTGCCTGTTCTCTTCTGCTGTGCTGATCTGCTGCTCTCTTCCACATGCATCCTTCTCTAACCATGCACACACACACATACAACCACACACAACCACACCACACACACACACAACCTCACACACAACCCCACACACACAACCACACATGCCCCCACAGACACAACCACACACACACCCCGACACACACCCACATGCCCACAACCACACACCCACAACCACACCCCCATACAACCACACACACTCAACCACACACAACCCCACACACACGACCCCACACACACGACCCCACACACACACAACCCCACACACACAACCCCACACACACAACCCCACACACACAACCCCACACACGCAAACACACACACGCAAACACACACAACCCCACAAATACAACCACACACACACAACCACACACACACCCACAACCACACCCACATCCACACACCCACAACCAAAACACACACACAACCACACACACCCACACAACCACAACCACACAACCACACAACCACACACACACACAACCACACCCAACCACACACACAACCACACCCAACAACACACCCAACTACACACCCAACTACGCACACAAAACACCACACGCAACCACACACACACACAACCACACACATCTATCTATCTATCGCCCTCACACCATCTATCGCCCTCACTCTATCTATCGCCCTCACTCATCTATCTATCTATCTATCTATCGCCCTCACTCTAGCTATCTATCGCCCTCAATCTATCTATCTATCGCCCTCACTCTATCTAGCGCCCTCACTCTATCTAGCGCCCTCACTCTATCTATCTATCTATTGCCCGCACTCTATCTATCGCCCTCACTCTCTAGCTATCTATCAATCTATCTATCTATTGGCCTCACTCTATCAGAACCCCCCCCACACACACACAACCCCCACCACACACACCCACACACACAACCCCCCACACACACAAACACACCCCACACACACACATATACACCACCCCCCCACACACACACCACACACAAACCCCCCCACACACACCCACCCACACAACCCCCCCCACACACACAATGCCCCACAAACACAACCCCCACACACACAACCCCCCACACACACAACCATCTATCTATCTATCTTTCTATCTGTGGCCCTCACTCTATCTATCGCCCTCACTCTATCAGCCTCACCCTATCTATCAGCCTCACCCTATCTTTTACCCTCACTCTATCTATTGCCCTCACTCTATCTATTGCCCTGACTATCTATCACCCTCACTCTATCTATCTATCACCCTCACTCTATCTATCTATCGCCCTCACTCTATCTATCTGTCGCCCTCACTCTATCTGTTGCCCTCACTCTATCTGTCGCCCTCACTCTCTGTTGCCCTCACTCTATCTGTCGCCCTCACTCTATCTGTTGCCCTCAGTCTATCTATCTGTCGCCCTCACTCTGTCTATCGCCTTCACTCTATCTATCTATCGCCCTCACTCTATCTATCTATCTGTCGCCCTCACTCTATCTATCTATCTTCCTCCTCACTCTATCGCCCTCACTCTATCTATCCATCTATCTATCTATCCATCCATATATCCATCCATCTATCTGTCTTTCTATCTATCTATCTGTCTTTCTATCTATCTATCTGTCTATCTATCTATCAATTTTTCTATCTATCGCCCTCACTCTATCTATCTATCTATCTATCTATCGCCCTCACTCTATCTATCGCCCTCTATCTATCTATCGCCTCACTCTATCTAGCGCCCTCACTCTATCTATCTATCCATTGCCCGCACTCTATCTATCTATCGCCCTCACTCTCTAGCTATCTATCAATCTATCTATCTATCGGCCTCACTCTATCAGAACCCCCCCCCCACACACACACACACAACCCCCACCACACACACCCACACACACAACCCCCCACACACACAAACACACCCCACACACACATATACACCACCCCCACACACACACACCACACACAAACCCCCCACACACAAACCCCCCCACACACACCCACCCACACAACCCCCCCACACACACACAATGCCCCACAAACACAACCCCCACACACACAACCCCCCCCACACACACAACCATCTATCTATCTATCTTTCTATCTGTGGCCCTCACTCTATCTATCGCCCTCACTCTATCTATCAGCCTCACCCTATCTATCAGCCTCACCCTATCTTTTACCCTCACTCTATCTATTGCCCTCACTCTATCTATTGCCCTGACTATCTATCGCCCTCACTCTATCTATCACCCTCACTCTATCTATCTATCGCCCTCACTCTATCTATCTATCGCCCTCACTCTATCTATCTGTCGCCCTCACTCTATCTGTTGCCCTCACTCTATCTGTCGCCCTCACTCTATCTGTTGCCCTCACTCTATCTGTCGCCCTCACTCTATCTGTTGCCCTCAGTCTATCTATCTGTCGCCCTCACTCTGTCTATCGCCTTCACTCTATCTATCTATCGCCCTCACTCTATCGCCCTCACTCTATCTATCTATCTGTCGCCCTCACTCTATCTATCTATCTTCCTCCTCACTCTATCGCCCTCACTCTATCTATCCATCTATCTATCTATCCATCCATATATCCATCCATCTATCTGTCTTTCTATCTATCTATCTGTCTTTCTATCTATCTATCTGTCTATCTATCTATCAATTTTTCTATCTATCGCCCTTACTCTATCTATCTATCTATCTATCTATTGCCCTCACTCTATCTATCGCCCTCACTCTATCTATCCCCCTCACTCTATCTGTCTATCTATCGCCCTCACTCTATCACCATCACTCTATCTGTCTATCGCCCTCACTCTATCTATCTATCTATCTATCACCCTCTATCTATCTATCGCCCTCACCCTATCTATCTATCTATCTATCTATCTATCTATCTATCTATCTATCTATCGCCCGCCCTCTATCTATCTATCTATCGCCCTCTATCTTTCTATCGCCCTCTAGCTATCTATCTGTCGCCCTTAATCTATCTATCTATCTATCTATCTATCGCCCTCACTCTATCTAGCGCCCTCACTCTATCGCCCTCACTCTATCTATCGCCCTCCCTCTATCTATCTATCGCCCTCACTCTATCTATCTATCGCACCACCACAGCATCACTCAAGGGCACCACAGCATCACTCAAGGGCACCACAACATCAGTATGCGCTACCACCGCATCACTGAACGCCACAGCATCACTCGTCGCCACCACAACACTCGTCGCCACCACAACATCACTCAGCGCCACCATAGCATCAATCTGTGCAACCATTCAACAACAACTGGTTCAAATATGTTCTCTTAATGTTTCAAGCTTTATTACAAATGTCACAAAAAGATGTTAATATTTCACTTCTGTTCTTGGATTTTCGTCACAATAAAATACACTGAACATAATCTTCACAAAAGTTATTTACAAAAGTTTAATCTATTGCCATTATAAATTACAATAACTTTTATTTAAGTATTAATTATTTAAAAAAATTAAAAGCCATTGTTATTTGTAATATCAATACATCTAAGTCACGTAAATACAAAACATGTTGCATTACAAATGCTATAGGTGTCACATTTGCAAAAGTTAAAAGTATTGGCATTGTAAATGACAAAGCAATTGGTTTCGCTATTTTCAAAACCAACACATAAATAAAAAATGTGTCATTTACAAGACCAATAGCTCAAACTTTCCTATGCGAGATCTATTGCATTGCAAATGCTTGTTCACTTCATCTCACCACTTCTCTCTCCTCTCACTGCCCTCGCTCCCTCTCATCTGTCCCTGCTACCCGCTCCCTTTCTCTTCTCGGTACTTTCACTGTCCCTTAGAGTTCCATCTCCTATTGTTTGTCTGCTCTTCTCCTGTCGTGTAAGTATCAGCTCCTTCCTTTCTGTCCAGCATGGTCCATGTTACCCCTAGAGCCTCTTCTCTCCTCTGTCTTTTTTCTCTTTCTCCCACTATCCCGATGTTCCTCCCCTCTCCTGTTCATTGCTTTCCTTCTCGGTTTCTGTCGCTCTTTGGTTTTTCTCGCTCTCCGGGCGTGCTTCCGTCCCTCGCATCCTCTCTTCGCCTCACTCCCCTCCCCTGGTCCCGGCCAGGCCCTCATTTCATGTTATGCGTGTGTGAATGTGGCGGGGCGCCAGAGTACGCATGCTGCGACACATGAAGCACACCATGTACATCATACGATTAATCGACAGGCGAAGTACCAATACAAAGCGCTGCGCGGCTTGCCATGGTAACCTGGTCTGTGCCCTGCTGGGCTGCCAGGGAGCCCGAGCTGCAGCCACGCGGGAAACGGAGCCGCATTCCAGGGCTGCAGTCACCCGATAAGGCCGAGCAGGGCGTGCACCGGTAGGGGCCAGCGACAGCCGAGGGGCTTGGTCAAAGGTCAACAAACACATTTGTGAAATTGGCTTAATGCCTTGTCACTGAACAGCTCAATGGTTCTTCTGGGGAGGTCTGGGATCTGCTTAAGTGGGTGGTGCGTTCTCCACGGGACAAAGGAGATGGTTTCATGAAAGCGGGGCTGGTGGCACTAGCAGCTTCTAGAGGCAGGAAGGTAGCCCAGTGGGTGGAACGCTCGCTGCTGCTGGAGTTTTTCATGCACACATGCCACAGAGGTGCAGTCACGCTCTGGCGTTAAAGTTGCCACCACGCTCAATGGGGAATAGAATGCATCGATTCTGCGCTAACCTTAGAGAAAATAGGATACACCTGTGCTGGGATAGGAATGTACCCTGCATGAGGTACAGTTGTGTCAGCTGCTCTGTAAGTCCAAACTGTACACCTGCGATCCTGTTTTGTAAAAAAAATACATTTTTGGTGATGCCACATACTAGTATCCTGTGGGCATGTGTTGACCTAGCCCTGATCTTTTGACAGTGGTAAATTCAGGACCTAGTCATGACCCAGGAAGGATGCACCACTCACACTCTCATAGTGACTCATGGGACTGCGGGTTTCATGCGTGGAACGCAGTGGTGGCAGAGTACCATGGTTGGCGAATTATCGTGGCAGGCGTTTTTCTGAGAGACATGAATGTGCACTTCCAGGTCCATTTACATAAAGTTCCACTGCTCATGATGATCCCAGAATCCTGAATGCAACATGCCATGCATTGTACGTATGCATGTGTGCTAGACGTGATAGTGTGTTGCGCATGAGTGATACAGGCCTGCATGTTCCATTTACAAAAAACCACAGCATGGACCTGAATAGAAGATGGAGGAGAGGATGCTTTCTCACAGCTGCATATGTGTACTGCTGCCTTCTCCTAGATGGGAGGGGGAGAACTAGACGCCAATGTGAGGAAAAAGGAGAAAGGCTTTCTTTAGAAATGCCCGGGCCCTTCATGATTCATGGAGCTGTAAATTACTCTGACTGGAGCTGCCATTAGGTAGATGGCAGGCAGTGCTGGGTGAGGCATGCAGTTTCAGTCGGCAATCCGAGAGCTATTGGTGTTGTCAATGACAATGTCTTTTAGCCATGTGCTATGGAGATGAGTGGATGTATATGAGGTGCGGAGTGGAGTTATGTCGATTGGATTGGAATTATCTATTGAGGAATTGTGTGGCTTGGAATTTGTGTGGTGTTGGGTGGAGTTATAGGTTGTGAAATTATGTGGCATGGTGTGCAGTGGAAATATGTGGATAGTAATTATGTGGTATTGATTGTACTGGCATTATGTGGAGTGGCATTATGTGTCATTTGAGAGCAACAATATACCAAGCAAATGGAAAGCCTATGGGTGGGCTAAAGCTCACAGATTGAACACTACAGGTCTCTTTAAGACATTGCTTGAGCTGAGACCTAAAAAGGAGAATGGCATTACGGTGCTTTCAATATCAATCTGAACTACACTCCGAATTCTTGTCTCAAAACGCGACCAGTGTCTGTGATGACTCTCTGATGGTGCGCCTGTTCAAGTCTATAGCATCACATGAAAATGTTAACATCACAAGAGCCAGCAGATGAAAAAAAAATGTTTTGCCATCTGATGCAATTCTTATCACATTTTCATTGTGTGTGCAAGTTTCTGAAGACAGCCTCGTATTTAAATAGATAGATAACTGGGTCATAAAAATACTGCAAACAGAGATAACTAGATGAGCCATTAGTTACATTTATTCAGTACTTAATTTGAGCAGGTGATTTCCGGTGCTCGACTCCGGCACTTAATTGTGAACACCGGCACTTACGATAGTCCACCACATGGTGGCGCTGAGTGTAATTAGAGATTAGTAGAACAACAGCTGTTTATTAATGCAATATACATTTAGAGCAATTAATTCCTACTGCCCAAGCATAGCTTTGGGGACGTGGAGTAGTGTGAATTATCACATTTGTAGGTACTATGGGTAGGTATTTTTATTGGCAGTGGTGGCAGGGGCAATGGGTGGTTAAAGCTGCTGTGGCCTCTTGATGAGGGAACTGACACATGTTTTATTACAAATTATGCACTTTGGGGCATATTATCAAGAACAGCGTTAAAATTAGAAGCCCAGGTTCTGGTGTGAACCTGGGCTTCTGTTGGAATTCACAAGGGCATATTATCAAGTCCATAATCGCCGCTTTAGCGGCAGTTTCCTGCCGCTAAAGCGGCGATAATTTTAACGCCGTTCTGGGTAATATGCCCCCAAATGCATTATATGAAAAGAAACCTACGTGTTGTAACAGAATATGCAACAAATCCAACAATCAGCCATGCATAGCAAACGGACAGGAACAAAAAAGCAACATAGGGATTGTGTTATGAGGGACACAAAATATGTTAGCTTTCCGGTTTTATCCTTGAACTACAGACTACTGGATAGTAAAAGGCAGGAAGAGGAGAAAAGAAATGCAGTCAGGTTGCGTCTAGAAAAAATCCTTATATGGAAACATCACGCAAGCATTGCCGTCGGCGTTTATCAGAATCTATTAGCATGTGGAAACTGGTAGCTTTACTTTGCAATACCTACATGGCTGTTACTTTTTTGCACATAAACACTCTGTTCAGCTCCATCTATGTCGCCATCCCTCAACTGGTCCACAGAACTGGAACTCATTCTTTCTGCATGGTTCTCAAAGATGAGTCTGCGTTGCCAGATACAGAGGGCAATATACATTAAGTTGTGAAATGATAACCCATAAAGACTGGTGGATCGTCTGTCTGCTTTAAAATGACTGTGAGCTTTAATGACTGTCACTGAGGGAGGGCATTGGGGTATGAGGGAGGAGGGTTGGGTTGAGAAGGGTATGTTGGGTTTATGTAAAGAAGGAAAGGCTGGTCTAAAATGTGTTATTTCTAGTGCCTACATTCACCAAAAGACAATAAAAGCGATTCACAACTAAAATGACCGAGTAATACAAAGTATACTGCAGTACCTTGACCCAAGCTCTAGGAGTTAGAGGTTCAGTACGGGCAGAGTTACGGCCAGAATTGTTGACTATGGTGCTGAGAAACAGGATTCGAATTTTGGCGCCTGCACAACATCCTGTGATCTTGGGAAGATCACTTAATCTTCCTGTTCCTACAAAAAGGAAGGTGTCCTTGAGTAAAGTAATTGGCGCTCACATAAAGAGCTCTGATACATTTGTGTGGTGTTTGCACTATACAATACTGCATTTTTTTGTAAAGAGAGATATTTAGCGGCAGATTACGATGGTTGAAGGACCGTCACCGCCATCAATGCAGTGGCGGTCCTACTGCCATCAAACCGTGATTTTCCCCCCTAACACATTACAATGGCAGGGGGATCCAGACTGCTACCGTGGCGGATGCAAAGACCGTCCGCCACGGAACCGCCACAAGCAATCGTACCAATTGCCTGGCGGAGGGGTCTGCATCCATAAAATGGTGGTGGTGCCTAGCAGGCTCCATCCGCCACATTAGTATGCTGCCTTCAGCCAGCCTTTCTGTGGCGGCGAAACCGCCATTGAAAGGCTGGTGGAGATTGGTTTTGGAGGCCCGTTACGGGCCCCACTTGTGTTGGGGGGAGATGTGGGTGCACTGAGGGGGTACCTATGGTACCCCCCTACATTTCACTGCACCAAGTGGCAGGCACCACATGGTGCCTGCCACGTGGTGTGGGTGTGTCGGACCGCCGCATGTATTGCGCAAGGTCCCGGTCACCACCACGATGGCAGACGGACTCCAGTCCATCCGCCATCGTAATCAGCCCCTTAGTGTACTGCAGTACATTGACCTGAGCCCTTGCAGTCGGAGGTTCTGGATGAGCGGAGTTACGGCTAAAGCTGCAGTCTATGGTGCTGAGAAACCTGGTTTGAGTTTCAGCATCATCACAACATCCTGGGCAAATCACTTAATCTCCCTGTTCCTACAAAAAGGAACGTGTCCTTGTGTAAAGTAACTGGCGCTCACATAAAGAGCTCTGATACATTCGTGTGGTGTTTGCGCTATACAAAACACATTTTTTTTTTAAAAGGAGAGCGATATTTAGGGGGCGATTATGATGGCGGAAGGACAGTCACCGCCATCAATGTAATTGCGGTCCTTCCACCATCAGACCACGATTTTCACCTAACACATTACCATGGCGTGGGGATCCAGATTGCGACCGTGGCGGATGCAAAGACCGTCTGCCACAGAACCGCCACAGGCAATCGTACCGATTGCCTGCCGGAGGGATCTGCATTCATAAGATGGTGGTGGTGCCTAGCAGGCTCCATCCGCCACATTAGGATGCTGTCTTCAGCCAGCCTTTCCGTGGCTGCGAAACCGTCATTGAAAGACTGGTGGAGATTATCTTTGAGGGCCCGTTGCGGGCCCCACTTGTGTTGGGGGAGTTGTGGGTGCACTGATGGGGTACCCATGGAACCGCCCTACATTTCACTGCACCAAGTGGCAGGCTCAACACGCTGCCTGCCACGTGGTGCAGTGAAATACACAACATTCATTTTGAACATCGCAGCGGGTGCTGCAGTCAGCAGCACCCGCCGCAATAGTGCAAAATGCGACCCCCATGGTGGCAGTCGCATCCTAATTGGGTGTGTCAGACCGCTGCATGTATTGCGCAAGGTCCTGGTCACCACCACAGTGGCGGACGGACTCCAGTCCGTCCGCCATTGTAATCAGCCCCTTAGTGTACTGCAGAACATTGAACTGAGCCCTTGCAGTCAGAGGTTCTGGATGGGCGGAGTTACGGCTAAAGCTGCAGTCTATGGTGCTGAGAAACAGGGTTTGAGTTTCGGCATCAGCACAACAAATCTGTGATCCTGGGCAAATCACTTAATCTCCCTGTTTTTACAAAAAGAAACGTAGACTTGTGTAAAATAACTGGCACTCACGTAAAGCGGTCTAATACATTCAGGTGGTGTTTGCGCTATACAAAATTGCATTTAAAAAAAAAAAAAGATACTGAGTGTACTGCAGTACCTTGACCCGAGCCCTTGGAGTCAGATGTTCAGGATGGGCGGAGTCACCAACACATTCCCTTTGGGAGGATACCTGGCGAAATGAGGCAATCAATACATGCCATTTTAAGGAAAAACACTGGTTAACTGACAGAGGAACTAAGACAAATAAAAAGTTGTTCGAAACAATGCCCTACAATGTCCGCTGCGTATGTCTAACAGTAGTTGGGGAGACATTTCTAATCAGCCAATGAACCAGCCTCAACAAGAACTTTGTAACGGTGTGAACAGTCCTGTTGTAACACCCACTTTATCATTCTGGCCCAATCTTGACCTCTCCACCTTTCTCACCATTCTGCAAGTTATCTAATCAGGCTCCCTATGGATCCTCTACTACCATCCAAACTCTGTCTCCTGGATCTGATACTATTACAAGTGATGGCTGATCTATTGAACACTTCATAACGTGAGGGCCTTGTCCCTCAGAGCTGGAAGCACGTTATGAATCAGGGGGATTTGGAAATCACTAGATGCGTACTTAGACGCGTACAAGCCCCCTTAAAGCCACACTGGCTCCCTTCTCTCCTCCCCCTATGGGGTGGATCGTAGCGAAGGTGAACACCAAGGGCCGATTGGACTTTGGGGGGGCTTGCTGGACTGCCCGTTTCGACCACCTCTCCCGCCATAGACCATCTAGTGGGGTGTCAGCTTTGACACATGACTAAAACACCTATCAGACTCAGAATCATAGAGCCTCTCTCATATTTTCCTCTCACGTCTTTTCTTTCTTTCTATCAACCTTTGCCTAATTTCCCAGCAAGTCAATGTAAGAGGGTTTTAGCTAAAACAGATATCTTACCTTAATAGTACATGTAACCATTGTATATGGACTATTTTGGCTAACCCCATGACAGAATGCTATTGTATTTGTTTGTATAAAAATCCAATAAAATACTTTGAAATAAAAAATAAAAAAACGAATTTGGACGCTTCTGTCTGGTCGAACTTCAGACCAACCTCCTGGCTACCTGTACTTTCCAAAATTTTGGAGAAACATGTCAATGCTCATCTTACATCCTATGTAGAGGCCCAAGAACTTTTCCATCCCTCACAGTCAGGGTTCAGGGCACACACAGTACTGAATCCACCCTTCTTGGAGTCACTGAACACCTTAGACGACTCCTGGATGAGGGCGGTACAGCTGCAATATTACTATTTTTTCATACGCAGATGACACACAAGTTATATTTTCGTTGTCATCTGCTAATGACCACAGAACTTCTGACCTTAATTTGGGCTTGAGCCGAGTGGCCTCCTGGATAAGTGCAAACTCTCTAATGCTGAATGGTGATAAGACATAGGTCACAATCCTGGATAAACATACCCAGCTTTGGGACCCACTCCGACTTCATCCACTAAGGTTAAGAACCTTGGTTCTGTTATTGATGACAAACTAACAATGAAGCCTCAGGTATCTAAAGTTACCGCAGCCTGTTTCGCTGTACGGAAATGAGTGAGGAAGATCATCCTGATGATCCTCCAATCGGCTCAGAAAACTGTGATCCAGGCCTTAGTTATATCCAGACTGGATTACGTTAATGTCTTATATTTGGGTGCATGCCAGGCATCCATGAGGCGCTGCAGATGTTCCAGAATGCAGCAGCTAGGCTGCTGTACCGACTTCCCAAATATGCCTCAGTTTCACACCTCCTTCGTGAACTGCACTGGCCGACAGTCTCTAAATGGTTCCAATTTAAGGCTCTTTGCTACATGTTTAAGGCAAAAACCAGAAGAGGTCCATACTACATCCAAGAACTAATGACATCTTACATTCCACCAGTCTCCGGAGGTCTTCCAACTTGGCTTTCTGCACTGTACCGAGATTTCCATCTGGCTTGGATGGGAGGACAACTTGGCTTGCTGCACTGTACCGAGATTCCATCTGACCCGGATGGGAGGACGCTCTTTTGCAGTACTTGAAATTGTGAAACTTTCTTCCCAAATCCTTAGAGACAGTACCTCGCTTCTTGCGTTTTGCAAAGATTTGAAGACATGGCTTTTCTAAGTAGATAGTTCTGTTCCATCATGCCAAGCGCTGGGAAACTCTCAGGGTATCTGTGTGCTCTTCAAAACTATAAAATAAATACAATTAAATTAAAACAAATAACTCGGGCAGGGCTAAAAACGGAAGAGGCATGACGTATGCATGCCTTTGACAAATTGGGAGAAGGCAAAATGGAGTGACAATGGTGCCAGCAAATGGGAAGCCACTGGGCAGGCTGTAACCCACAATATAGATAAGAATGTCTTAGTTTGAGTCAATGCATGTGCACCATCTAGAGCTGAAACTTAAAAAGGAGATGGATTTTCTTTAGAGATGCGCAGGCCTTTCCTGGTTCATGGGGCTGTAAATGACTCTGATTGCAGCTGCCATTAGGTAGATGGCAGGCAGTACAAGGTAAGGCATGCAGGATCTGTTGTTAGAGAAAGGAGCACTTTAAGGGGGCACAGATTATTGTCTCTCTTCTTGATCTCTGTGAGGAGGGGTCATAAATAGCTGGGTGCAGCCTGTGCCTGCCTCCTTGTAATTCTGCGGTAGGCACTCCACCTGGATAACTGCCCCACTGAGCACAGCACCCTTGAAGACAGAGGCAAGCGTGGAAGGTGGCCAGACCAGGAGACATGTAAGGGGAACCGAACAAAACCAGTTCCAAGGAAGCAGATTTGGAATACACAACCTCAGTCTGCGAGACCGGTCTAAAGATGGGACCTCAAGACCCATCTGTGTTTATTGTTGTAGTCTCTTCTTCTGAGGAAAGGGTACTTTGCAGAGTACTCAGAGAATGCTATGCAGCCAAGGGTTGGTGTTGCACTGACAGCCATCTCCCTAGAGGTGAGGGAACATCGCCTGGAGTTCGATCTGAAGGAGGAATTACTGGGATCCTCTGGGTGCTAAAATATCCTAGTTGTGTGTGAGGAATGAAAGTGCCAACCCTTCAAGAAGAGCGGAATGCGAAAGGGTCTGTTTTTTATTGACCCCAGTGTAGTTCTGTCCGACAAGAATTTGCTAAGCAAGTCCACTGAAGGACTAGTGGTATTAGCAGATCGGGCACTGCAACCATCGTCATTTATGCCTGTCGTAGAAGTCAGGCACCTGTAGTGGTGTGCCTGTATGGTAAGCCCTACTGAAGCCTAGATCTGCTGGTGGCATATGTTCCCCACAGCTGAACTACATGACCACAACAATGCCAAGTAGGTTGTTGGGTCCAAGGCAGTCCGGAAGATTGGGACCCAAGAGGTACCCTGTGGGCACCTCGTGAAGAATCAAGTTCATCAACTTGGGGCACTGTATGCCGAAGTTAGTGCCTGGCATCTCGGCAGCGAAGATACAGAAGCAGTGTGGCCATCACGCTCAAGAAGTGCCAAGTGTTCACCGGAGTGTTGGAATGAGCCACGTTGTGAATCAAGTACACACCAGAGCTCCCGAGTGAGTGAGTCACAATCTGCAACCTGGTGCCCTGAAGATGACCCTAATCGGAAGCAACCACTCTTGCTGTGCAGCTTATTAAACCTGCTCGATCCATGACATTGAGCTTACACTCAAAAGGATGGCTCAATTGTCCAAATATTATCTCCTTTGGCCCCTTTTATTACTCATTTAAAGAAAGCAATGTGTTAAACTAGGCAACTTTAACTCCCAACCGAGAACAGTTACAAACAGTTATTATGTATTGGATTAGATTGAATTGGAGTGGACCGAAATAAGGTGAGGTGGATTGGCTTGTGTTGGATTGGAGTGTGGTGCATTGCAGTGGAGTGGATTAGATTGGTTTTGGGTGTACTGGATTGGATTGAATTGGGGTGGGGTGATTTGGAATAGAGTAGGGTGGTTTGGAGTGGGGTGGATTAGAGTGGAGAGGGGTGGGTTGGATGGGGTGGACTGAATTGGAGTGGAGTGTAGTGGACTGAAATGGGTCGGATTGGATTGGAGTGGAGTGGGGTGGGTTGGAGTGTGGTGGGCTGGTGGATTGTAATGAGTGGAATGGAATGAACTGGGGCGGGTGGGTTGAGTTGGATTGTTGTAGAGTGGGCAGATTGTTTTGGATTTGAGGTGGGCGCATTAATTTGGATTGAGTGGGGCAGGATGCTATGGATTGGACTGGGGTAGATTGGAGTGGGGTGGATTGTTTTGGATTGGAGTTGGGAAGTTTATTTTGGTTAGAAGTGGGGCAGATTGTCTTGGACTGGAATGGGGCAGATTGTCTTGGACCGGAGTGGGGCAGATTAGAGTGGGGTGGGTTGGGAGGAGAAATATTTGTATGAAAGTCATTAATTCAGGGAGTACAGATGGTGGAGGCTGCTTCAGGGAGTAGAGAGAAGAAAGAGGAGGGTCCTGCAGGGAGCAAATACAGGTGAGGATGGGGTTCTTCTGCAAGGAGCAGAGAGCAGTGTGGGGATCCTGCAGAATGGAGAGTGTAGCTGCCAGGATGGTGGGTGAAGAGACAGGCGCTTTCAAGGAGTGGGGTTGAGGAGGGGTGCTGCTGCTGCGAAACATGGCTGTGATGGGGAGCAGGGGCAAATAAAACAGGGAAATCAGAGAACATCAGTATTTCAACCACAGCTCTACAAATGCAATCACCATTTGTACTTAATTGAATAATGCTTGTCTGCAAACTATTAAAAGGGAAATGAAGTCAATTGCAATATACAGCTCTCTATGGAGCAATACAACATCTTTATAATACTAAACTTTCTATTGAAAACAGCGAAGCTAATGGCCTGCCAGTAACTCTTAAGCGTGTGTACTTTTACTCAGCAAAGAGTTCCCCATTTAGAAAGCGGATATGTTGGTCCATGGTGAGTGGTGAGCTGTACATTATAGTTGGCCGCACTGCTCTTTTAGTCAACTGCTGGCAAACCATACTATAATGCATACAAAGGGGGAGTTGTCTATTTGCTGCTGCAATTAAAGTACTGACAGATTCTGCACAAAGCTTCTAGGTTTTCAAGACGGAATTAGTTTAATGTTCCTAAACAGTGGGTACAAGTATCTTACTATATCCTAGCACTGTCAGCCCTTCAAAAACATATTTTCACATCACAGACTTAACAACAATATTATTTAGTTTCAGTAAATTTAATTTTTGCTCTGGCATTAAAACATGCTGTCAATAAACCGCGAGTTCTGCTTTATATGCAGCTCACTGCCACACTGAACAGTTGGTACAAATCACTTACTATGTCCCAACACTATCAATCCTTCAAAAACACTGTGCTGGTTTCTTCACGGACTCGACACCGATATTGTTTATATTTAGTCAATTAAAAATGTGTTTTCTTGTTAAAGCGTTTTTAACTTAATTAATAAGTAACTAGTCCCTGCCGGTCCAGCCTTTTCTATTTAAAAGTGATCTGAGCAGGGATTATCGGGAGCTTTACATTGCATTTACTTGGCTGCAGCACAACTTCATTAAAAAAAATGCAAATGTCGTTGTGTTTTTACAGGTGCAGATGAGGTGTTATTATAATATAACGCACTGTTGGACCCGGCCCTTTGGGCAGGTTCACCCCTAGACTTTTTGCTTTTTCCTAGCCTGTTTTTGGAACCTGGTGGTGGTGATTTTAGGCCTCTGTGCACTTTTTCACTGTGGTACAGTGTAAAGTGCTTGAGCTCTCTGTGATGTGTGATGAGTGACCTGCCCTCCCATAGGAATGAATGGGGAATATGTATGCCCATGGTAGTTCCTGATGTGTGGGGAGTGCAGGGGCGAGTTTGGTATGTATGAACTCGTGAGAATGAATGCTGAAAAATGATATATGCGGCATGACTGTGTCTAGTCTAGAAGTACTACTTTTGGAAGTTTTCCATATTTGTGTAAGTTGGTGCTGGCGTGTGATTGGCTGGTGAGCCTGGCCCAGAGTGCCTGGGCCTGCTTGTGGATTGACTGTCTGGTTTGAGGATGACAGGGGCTGGAGAGCCCAGGAGGTTGTCTGAAGTCAGCCCATGGATGAAAGGCAGCATCTGCTGCCAGGGAAGTGGGAGGAGATGGCACCTGACAGTGAAGGGCTGTGCCTGCCTAACTACAAAGCTGGCTCCACCTTCCGCTGGGCGGCTGTCACCTCTGTCCCTGATACTGAGGGGACTTCCCTATAACCAGTTCTAGCTGGTTCTCACACTGCCTGCTTCAAAGGACTTCAAAGACTTTTGGCTGTATAAGAAGGGGCTGTGCTCCCTTCCAAAATGTTCTTGTTTCTAACTTGAATCTGCCAGGGGCATGCTGCTGCTGGGGCCCAGGGGAATCCCTGGGCCCTGCCCAGCTCCTGGACACCTGATGGACTGATGGGGGAGTCTTCCTGACTGTCCCCCTGCTTACTGGACTCCTGAAGGACTTATTGCTGGGACCTGCTGTGTGCTGTCCTTGCTGGGGGCTGACTGGGCTCTGCCCCCCTTTGTTCCAGGGGGGACTTTATTGTTGGACTTGCTGTGTCCCTGGGACCCTTCTTGATGCAGGGGTCGTTCCTGTGGGTTTGTCTATGCCCCTAGCGCCTTGAGAGCGCTCTTTGCGATATTACGAGCATTTTTGGTGCCTCACACCCGATGCGTGAGGTTTTGCAGGTGCCACCCTGCGTTATGCCCGAGTAGTGCTATTTTTAAACTAAAGGGTGCTACCCCTTGTTTTGATGCCCTAGCGAGTGCCCACCTCGCTTATTTGCCGTTTTTCATATTTTTAACTTGAGGGAGCCCACTCCTCGGTTAATTGAGACCCCGCCTAAGAGTGCCTGAAACGGGCCGCCGCGCTGCCCGCGACGACCAGGAAGTGCTTGGCCGGCCGGCCAATCCCAGCGCGGCCGGCCGGAAGTCCCGCCCCGCAGCCTGTGAGGCGGGGAGAAGAGGAAGAAGGCGCCCGAGAGGTGTCGGCCGGTGCAGAGAGGAGAGAGAGCGGAGGGGGGCGCGGGGCACATTGTCGGTGCCCGCCCCCGCCGCCGGTCAAGCCCCGAGTGAGGAAGCGAGCGGCCGCCTCACAGCGAGAAGGTGAGAGCCAGGGGGCCCGAGGCGCATTGTCGCCTCGTGAGTCCCGGTGAGTGGGGCTTTGCCTGGGCGGTTCCCTTCGTCAGAGCGGCCCCGTATAGCAGCGGGCCGCTCCAACGGTGTGCAGAGCCTGGGAAGGCTCGAGGGGCCAGTGTTTGTGTTGAGCCCCGCAAGGCTCCAACGAGGGGGCAGAAGAGAACGAAGGGGCGCCGGGACACATGGTCGGTGTCCGCCCCTCCCCAGTAGCGTGAGCTCGCGCTTTTTGTAGTATGAAGCCATGAGGGCTTCAAGGGCGGCCCCGGATGACAGTGGGTCGCCCCAACGCTGAATAGAGCCTGTTAGGCTCAGGGGGGACATCTTTGCTGAGGAGCCAGAGGGCTCCAGAGAGATATTTGTTTTAGAGCCTGTGTGGCTCAGGTGGCACAGATTTGTTCTAGGGGCTACTGAGAGCCCTGCCACAGCTTTTTGATCCCAGCTGCCCAGCACTTTGTGGGCAGCTGCCACGTTTAGGCTTTTTGTACTTTGAGACTGGCGCTGCATGGCAGTGTACCCTGACATTGACTCAGGGCGTCTGAGCCCCAACAAGGCCAGTTGGCCTAGGGACTGCCACAGGTGGTGGCTTATGTAAGTTCTGCACAATGTGGTTATCTGCTATGTCTAGGATGGTAACTGCCTACTGTGTGTTTTTGCGCTATTGAGTTGTTGTGCACCTCTGAATGTTTTATTGCATCATGTGTCTTTGTTTCCCTTTACTACTACTGAATGTAGGTTTATGCATCATGGGTAATATGTTCTTTCTTAGACCCCTAAAGGCTGTGTGATACTTAGGTGGTTGTTCTTTTTAGTACAGGTGGTCCTAGTAAGGTCCTGGTTCCTGTTACCAGTGGTTACTGGTTGTGATCTTTTTGATTATCATTTTATGTTTATTATTCTTTATTCTAGAAGTGCTATATCTGAATATGACAGTGGCCCATGTGGCCCTGTCTTGTGAATAATCCCATCTGAATATTGCCCGTGCCAGTTGGCACAATGTATATGTGTGATTTTATCTGATGTGTTTTTACAATACAAAAGTTATTTTTATAATAACCTTGTGTGGAGTCTCTTTTGTGGTGTGCCTAGTATGTTGTTGCTGTTGTGCGCTGGCGCAAATGCTTTACACATTGCCTCCGAGTTTAGCCTTACTGCTTGAGCCAAGCTACCAAGGGGGTGAGCAGGGGTTATCTTGGTGTGTGACTTCCTTGCCCTGACTAGAATGGTGGTTTCTGCCTCGCTTTGGCGTCAGCCTTAGCTTACCAGAAATAGCCAGTTCTAACACGCACGATTATATATTTGTGCAAAAAGAGTAATATACGGCCTTTAACACTGTGTTAAACGCCATACGATATTGTTTTTGCACGAATATTTCAACATGTGCTAAATGAAAGTAGCAACTTAATTGCTACTGTAAACAACCAGCACACATCAGTAGTGCTTTTTAAATAATTTTTGTCACCAATCAATTAAAAGTGCAATGTGACCAAACATTATATAGATCCCCACATAAAAGAGCTGGTACGGCTGGGTCAAAGCCCGTTACTTAACAAATAGGTAAGCGTGTTTAAATGAGAAAGCAAATACATATGTGCGCAAAGGTAATTAATACAGGGTGTATACAGGGTGTATACATGGGGTCTGCTTCAGGGAGTAAAGAGAAGAGAGGGGAGGCTAATGAAGGGAGCAAATAGAGGAGCGGGGAGATGGATGGGGGTTCTCCTGCAAGGAGAATAGAGCAGAGTGGGGGTCCTACAGAATGGAGAGTGCAGCTCGGGTGGCAAGTGAAGAGACAGGCGCTTTCGAGGAGGGGGGTGAGGAGGGGTGCTTCTGCTATGATGGGGAGCAGGGACAATAAAACACGGAAATCAGAGAACCGCAAATATAAACCCACAGCAGTAGTTTTTGATTTAATTAAATTATAGCAGCAAACATTTAAACGCACAATGCCACCAAACATAATGTAAAGCTCCCCGTAAAATATATTCTGCGTGCATTTTAAATACAGCCAATACAAGAAACTATATGTGGCTAAAACAACCAAGTAAGAGGATGTGGTGTAACATATAGAGCTCTCGACTTTGAGACCAGTGGCGACTGGCACAGATCGGGGGAGGGCGGTGGGGACAGGGGCTAAAAAAAAAAAATACTTTCTTGCAGCGTCTTGCCGCACTCTCCACCATCGTCGCCGGAACAGGAGCACAGAGCAGCACTCAGGCTCCCCTGAGCCAATCATAACGCCGCAATGTAGCATTGTGATTGGTCTGAGCACCGTGGTTCGGCGCTCAAATGGTGACTGAGGGCCTGGGCATGTTCTGCATGCAGGCTCTAATGCAGCCTGTGTGGAAAACATGCAAAGTGTGTATGGCTGTTTGGCCGGCCCTAAATTGGTCGGCCAAACATTCATGAGCTCCATGGGAGGGCAAACCACTCCTCCTCGCCCCTGCTCCTCCAGCAGACCAGCCCTGCCCACAACACTGCTGCAGCAAGGACAAAATAAAATTATAATAACTTAGTGTTATCATTTTATTTTTCTTGTATCCCAAACTGCCTTTATCTATACTGCTTTCATAGAAGTGGGGCGACACTCTTCTGCCTCAGCGGAGGACCAACACTTTTTGAAACTGAGGAACCAGGTTCAAGTCTCGGTGGTGGCTCGCTCTGTGCCAACAAAAAACATGCCCATTTGAACCATTACAATGAAACAATGGCGAAACTGAACACAATTATAAATCCTTTACGAATGCTGATCATACTACGGCAATGGTTGAACTCCCTCCCAGTGCATGCATCTGGGGAGAACTTGTAGAGGAACAAAAGCCCCAGCGAGTGACAAGGAGAGAACGGAAAGAAAAAGTAGTGTGCGAAAACTAAAACATATGGCCAACAGTGCAAGGATACATGTAGCAGAGGAGGTCTCCAGGGCGGAACCAAACAGTCAAAAGGGAGGACAAATGTATACTATTCACCAACTAAAACAAAGAAATTTCTAAAGCGAAATGAAAGAACCAATGGTAAGCACTGGGCGTGTTCAAAGCCCACAGACTGAGTACCACATGTCTCGAAGACAGCAAATGCACTGCCTAGATGACCCCTAAAACACTGTTTTATTGCTAAGAAATTAGAAGA
This sequence comes from Lissotriton vulgaris, assembly GCF_964263255.1. NCBI lineage: Eukaryota > Metazoa > Chordata > Amphibia > Caudata > Salamandridae > Lissotriton > Lissotriton vulgaris. Next base: position 1,504,228,227 of record NC_141693.1, read on the forward strand.
AACAGAGGCTTATTTTACGTTGTTTTGATCCCTTCACAGGAATGTGTGCATGAATTTTTTTAGAGCCTTCTGTTGCTCAGGAGTGTGACAATGAGATGCCTTTGACTACATGGTATGCGCCATTTCCAGATAATTATTATATGCATGAAAGAGAGGGGCAGGTTGCTCAAGACAGGCAAACTGTATTTTTGATCACGCTGGCCCTATGTGCTAGGTTGTTGGATCATTCAGCACTGCAGTCTATTACAATTTTAGCTTGTTCTTGTACATGATTGGCCGTTTTTGTGTCTTTTTTTGATATTCAATTTTATTGATTTTAAATGAACACATATGCAGCAATGAAAACACAGCCAGTTTATTGCACAGTGAGCAGTAAATAACAGTGACAGACAAAACGGGGGGAGTAAGCCTCCCACATACACGAGTCCGACTAGGAATAGCAAGTGACAATGTCCACAACCATGTCCACCGGGAAGCCTCCGTAAGTTCAGTCTTCTACCACCCCAACCCATTTAGCCCACACCCTTCAAAACTTTTTAGGGCAGCCGCGGGCAGCATACATGGGGCGCACCTGCGCTGCACACCAATCTACCCCCCTGTCCCAATGTGTCATGGAAGGGGCCAACGGGTCCATCCAAAGGGCTGCAATATCTTGTTCCCGTCAAGACCATCAGTAACTCCCAAGAGTATGTTCATAGGGTTCAGTTGGACCGCCCAGCCCAGGACCTCAGTAATATCAGAAGTCACTAGCTCCCAGTAATGAGTGATATTGGGACAGAGCCATACAATGTGATAAAATTCTGCTTGGGAGCAGTGACAGCTGGGACATGAAGCATCAGGCCGGAGCCCAGAGCGATGATGGTGCAGTGGCGTGAGGCAGCCCGCGTGTTTTCTTTTTGTTTCTTATCACACGAGATTATGTACACAGTCAGTTTTTGATTTCGCATCAAGTGAAGAACTGATCATTTTATAACAGTTTTTTTTTTAAAACAGATTTTATATTCTTATTGTATGCATGTCTTATGGTTTTATACCGGAAATAAACTTTGAGATAGTTACTGCTCACAGGAGGAGAATGAGGGCTGAAGTGGGGGGCAGAGCCTAGGAGTTGCAAAATCCATCCACGCTCACTCTTCTAGCATACTTTTCTAAGCTGTTACAGTGCCTCAGCACCTACTCTCTGCTACTGTCTGATGGCAGAACTTAGTATTCCTTAAACTGAAAGAGCTAAAGGTATAAGAATATATGAGCTATGGTATAGTACCAGACTATCAATTGTCAGAATATCGTCTGACTTAAATGTCGAGTCCTAAATATTGCTTACAAAAATATCGCTCCATTGGAATTAATTATAGAAAATCTACAATCAATGGGAGAATAGGTTTTTAAAAGATATTTAGGACATGATTTGCATGTCAGAGGATATTCTCTATAGTGATATTTTGACATTGCACCACACATTACTACAGTGAGCAACGTACTTTAGTCACTAGTCTGAGAATTCATGGTGACATAACCAAGGCCTGGTTTGTGATTGTGCAAGCACTTTTTTAGGTCTGCGCTAGCGTAGGCTGCGCTTGCGCAGTTTCTCTGGCGAGATTTTATGTTTTCTAGAGTAGGGAGGTAAACGAGCTAGCTCTTCTCCATTGGCTGGCTTCCTAAACGGCGGCCAGCCATTGGAGAAGAGCTTTGTCCGTCACTTTAAACCCCGTCCGTTTTTGAATTGAGGGGCGTGTTTTTTGCTGCGCTTTCTCTCCGTGACGTCTTCAGTAACTCAACAAAAAACACGCCCCCCAGTCTGAAATGGACGGGGCTTACCGACTCCTGCTGCTCGTCTGCCCGATGCTTGTTTGTAATAAAAGAAGCGGCATGACCGTGACGATAAGGCAAAACGCCGGTCTCCCTCCAGATTCTCTTTTTTTTAATATACCACAAACGCGGCCCGAAAGGCATTGGAGCGTTCTCCAGGGGAGAGGGTAGTTCGTCCGCAACGTCCACCATGCGGGGGGCCTCGGCAGCAGGAGCGGTCTCCAGCTTGCCTTGCGTTTCCACCAGGCGGGCCTGCGCGTCAGCCTCATGCCTCCTTGTGGCCAGATGCACCAGACCCCACAATCCCTGCGAGTACGCTGTCCCCCACTCCTCACTTGGCGCTGAAAGGCATTGGAGCGCTCTCTAGGGGAGAGGGCAGTTCGTCCACAACGTCCACCATCAGGGGGGTGGGGGGGGGATCTCGGCGGCAGGAGCGCTCTCCAGCTTGCCTTGCATTTCCGCAAGGGGGACCTGCGCGTGCCACAGCTCTCCCCCACAGTCAGCATCCTGCCTCCTCGTGTCCAGATGCTCCCGAGCTCACAATGCCTGCGAGTCCACTGTCCCCACTTCTCACTCGGCGGAGGTTTCAGCCCGTGCAGAGGGTGAGCGGCGTCCGTCGCGCTCTAGAGGGGACCTCCCAGATGTCAGGGCAGCAGTCCGACTCGTTGCTCCAGGCTCATCGGGAGGGATGATCGGCCGCCGCCATTTTGCATATGCGCAGGCCGGCTCCTCGCTCTTCGGAGTCCCCGCGTAGCACCGGGGGTCAGAAGGCGCCGGATCTTGCTCTCAGCAGTCCTCAACACCTATGGGCACAATCCTCGGTTGGGCACAGATCGGTGTCTAGCCGTTCCCGCCAACCCGATCAGTAGCATCCTGGGCATGCATATGCTCCTGGTGTCGTTGCCCGAGTCTGCACCGGTGGCGCCGTCTCCGGGGGCCCAGCTTGCAGTGGGTGCGCGAGTGAGGACGCACAGGGCTCGAGTATGGGGCTCCCGGGATTGAAGACATACCCCATGTGAGGCGAGCGTGCTGATGCTGAGTGCGCACACATCGTTTTGTGACTTGCAGGTGAGTGCTTCGATCACCCAGGTACCAGCGAGAATTGCAGCATGACGCATGAACTGCAGACTTATTGACAAACGCACATTGGGGAGGCAGATATTGATGCCTGGCGGCATGCCCTGGCCCCATGGAGCAGCCCCGCTGCAAGGGAACCTGCATGGGGGGATCACGGGGTGTTTTTACTCGCACTATCCAACAGTAAGGAAAGGAAGCTCGCCATGGTTACCTCCGGTCAATTGCAGCATTTATCGCTAAACGTTAGTATCATTCTTTCCCTGTTTATTTATGTTCAGACACCACTTGTTCTTGCCTCTGTTCCCTGGGCCGTTACTGGGCAGAGATGGGCGTGTGGCTGACCTAGACTGAGGGAAGCAACGGGTGAGGTCTGGGAGTTGGTGGGGGCCTCGAATAACCCATTTGTAAATAAGGAGACTCCGCTGGGTGAGGGTGTGTGTGTCTCTGTGGCTTTGTGTGTCTGTGTGGCTCTGTGTGTGTGTGTTTGTGTGTGTGCGGCTGTGTGTTTGTTTGTGGGGGGTGGCTCTGTGTGTGTGTGGCTCTGTGTGTGTTTGTGTGTGATTGTGGCTCTGAGTGTGTGTGTGGCTCTGTGTGTGTGTGTGGCTCTGTGTGTGTGTGGCTCTGTGTGTGTGTGTGGCTCTACATGTGTGTGGCTCTAAGTGTGTGTGGCTCTAAGTGTGTGTGGTTCTGTGTGTGTGACTCTGTGTGTGTGTTTGGCTCTCTGTGTATTTGGCTCTCTGTGTGTTTGGCTCTGTGTGTGTGTGTTTGGCCCTCTGTGTGTTGTTGGCTCTCTGTGTATGTCTGTATGTGTGGCTCTGTGTGTGTGCGGCTCTGTGTGTGTGTGCCTCTGTGTGTGTGTGTGTGTGTGTGTGTATGTGCCTCTGTGTGTGTGTGTGTGTGTGTGTGTGTGTGGCTCTGTGTGTGCGTGTGTTGGGCTCCCTGTGTTAGGCTCTGTGTGTGTTGGGCTCTGTGTGTGTTGGGTTCTGTGTGTGTGTGGCACTGTCTCTGTGTGTGGCTCTGTGTGTGTGTGGCTCTGTCTGTGTGTGTGTGGCTTTGTGGGTGTGTGGGTCTGTGTGTATGTGTGGCTCTGTGTGTGTGTGTGTGTGTGACTGTGTGTGTGTGGCTCTGTGTGTGTGGCTCTGTGTGTGGCTCTGTGTGTATGTGGCTCTGTGTGTATGTGTGGCTCTGTGTGTGTGTGTGGCTCTGTGTGTGTGTGTGGCTCTGTGTGTGTGTGTGTGGCTCTGTGTGTGTGTGTGTGTGGCTCTGTGTGTGTGTGGCTCTCTGTGTAGGTGTGTGTGGCTGTGTGTGTGGCTCTGTGTGTGTTGATGTGGGTGTGGTTGTGTGGGTCTGTGTGTGGCTCTGTGTGTGTGTGTGTGGCTCTGTGTGTGTGTGTGTGGCTCTGTGTGTGTGTGGCTATGTGTGTGTGTGGCTCTGTGTGTGTTGATGTGGCTCTGTGTGTGTGGATGGGGCTCTGTGTGTGTGGATGTGGCTCTCTGTGTGTGGCTCTGTGTGGGTGGGTGTGTGTGGCTCTGTGTGTGGCTCTGTGTGTGTGTTGGGGGGCGTGTGGCTCTGTGTGTGTGGGGGGGTGCAAATGCAATAGGTATCGCATTTGCAAGAGATTAAGTTATTGGCATTGTAAATGACAATGCCATTTATTTATATGTTTTAAAAACAAAATGAATGTCATGAGCAATACCAATATCTCTAACTTTAACAAAGACGAGACCATTGCAATGTAAATGCTTGTTATATAAATGGAGCCCAACAAAAGACAGAGCCACGGATTCTGAAGGACATATGACAAGAGAGGCTAAAAAGGGATTGTTCATCACTTTCAATGAGCATTTCGAACCAGTACTTACTGATCGTCTCTCCACAGGTGTGACAAGTCTCAGCGTGGGTGCTATCAAAACAAGCACAGCAGTAAGGGTGGCCCCCCTTCATCACATAGCGCTGGCCTCCCAGTGCGATACCACAGTCTGTGCAGCAGAAGTGCCCAAGGTGCCAATGCCAGCCTTCAGCCTCTGTAAGCTCCTTGGTGAAGATGAGCTGAAGGGCAAAAACAGCATAAAAAGGATGTCAATTAGGGCTCTAGAATGGCAACTCTCATAGCTAAAACCCTGGAGTGGGTCTCTCGTCGAAGGGCAAAATCAGTGCAAAGGGGATGTCAAAGTGAGTTGTCAGAGCAGGATCTGAGGGACATGAGCTCTAAGAGCTAACACGACACCAGGGTGAGGTTCTGAAATAGGAACTCTCAAAGCTGGTACTCTGATAGGCACTCTCACAGTGGGTCTCTGGGATGCGACTCTTAAAGCAGAGCTCTTAAATTTGGGGGTTGGGATGGGGCTCTTGTCAGACACTCTTAGAGCTGTGCGGATGTCCTTTGGTGGGGCCCTGGGACTAAGGTTCTCATAAATGGAGATCTGAAATAATGGCTCAAGATGGGAATTTTCTTGGCAGGAGTTTTAGGGCTGGGGTGGCTATATGGAGTATCCTTTGTGTTTAGGTTCCAGAGGTGGGGACACTAGGATTAGGGTGTCCGTTATGGGCTCTGGAATGGAGGCTCTCAGAACTGGACACTTGGGGAGTTAGTGACTGTGGTTTTCAGGCACTAAGGGGCTTATTTACAAGTCCCTTGTGCCGCAGGTGCATCACTTTCAACACAAGAAATATTGGTGGCGCAAGGAGCTTGCAAATAAGCACCTGAAATGGCAACTTCTGGAGTAGTGAGACTCTGGAGTAGTGAATTTTAGGATATGGCCTATCAAAGCGAGGCAATCTGAGGTCGGGGCACTAGGGTAAGGGATTTCAGTAAAACCTTCAAATTATATAGGGCTTTGGGGCGAGTGTGTTTTTTCTTGGGTAGGTTGCCTTTTAATGAGGTCTCTAACCAGAGTTACAGTGTATGTGCGTTTGTAGCGCTCACTGGTAATTTTCTTCTCCCCAGAAGTGTGTTGGTTCCTCTAGCCCCACATGGTCCCTAAGGTACACTCCAAGGGCCCAATTTATTCTTTGGCAGACACTCCATCAGGATGACGGAGTAAATTACTATGTCGCCCTGATGGAATAACTACCCGCCAATTTGAGAAATTATCTCCACGCTGGGGGTCATTTCTAAAGCATTGGTAGAACCGCTGTCACCTGGTTGCTGTCCATGTTTTCATAAGTTTGACGCAGGATTTTCTTTTTTAAATTAAAAAAAGCCTCCCTCGCCATAGAAGTCATCTCCCAAGGCATGGGGACATTTTTTGTCTTTTACTGTGCCTTACCTCCAGGCTTTGCATGGCAATGAAGGGCAGTAAAAGACGACTATATGTCCGCCCATCTATATTAGGTGGGAGGACATATCGCCAGTTCTCCGGCGGCCCTTACTCCATCAGGCTGTTAGTTTCTGTCATGGCCAAACTTTTCTAAGTAGTGTTCGCTGTTGTTAAACTATGAACCAGTCAACAATAAGAGAGAAGACCCCACATGTTCCAGGGAACAGGGTACTGCAGACAATGAGAAGTCAAAGGGCTATCCCTGGAAAAGGTAGAGACGGAAATAGTAGGTGCAAACAAAGACTTTATAGTCCAGTGTGTATCAATCGTACTATTGAATAACATCTTTCTCTTCAAAAAAGATCTTTACATCCAACGCAAAGGGACCAGTATGGGCGCAACTTGCGCACCGAGTCTGGCATGCATCTATGTGAGTATATTTGAGGAAAAGCATTTATACAATGACATTAGTCCCTTCTATGAGAATATCAGAAATTGGGTAAGGTTCATAGATGACATTTTTTTCATTTGGTCAGGACCCGAACAAGTTTTAAAAGAATTTTTAATTTGGATTAATTTAGGGGATGAAAATCTAAAGTTCACAGCCTCATACAGTAATAGAAAAGTGGATTTTTTAGACATTAGCATCAAGGCGGAAAATAATCTGTTAGCGGTAGAACTGTTTCAAAAGAAAACTGACCGTAATACGGTCTTACATTATAACAGTTACCAGGTCTTACATTATAACAGTTACCACCCCAAAAGTCAGAAAGATAACATTCCATTGGGAGAGTTTCTCCGACTAAGGAGGAATTGTACCTCCTTAGATGATTTTTACAAACACGCGGAAGCTACTAAACAAAAGTTTATGGATAGGGGATACCCAAAGAAACTCATTAATCACTCATTAAAAAGAGCCCGATATTACAATAGTGAAAGCTTGCTAGATAAAAAGGAGAAAGACGCAACCATGGACAAAATTGTCATGGTTAGCCAATTATCAGGGATTGCCAATCAGATAAAGAATGTTATTAATCATAATTGGAAAATCCTTAATGAAGGAATGGAAACCAAACTCCTTAGGCCACTGTATGCCTATAGAAAAAAAAAATCTACGGTCTACTCTGGTACACACCTTCAGAGAGGACGTTACAGAAGGAAAAAAAACCCTAACTGGCGCCAAGGCGGTAGGAAATCACAAGTTCGGCTCGTGTAGTGTCTGCGATTCATGCTTAGTGACAAAAGAAATATGCCTAAATGGAGTCAAACATAAGATAAACACCCTCAATAATTGTAGGAGCAAAAATTTGGTATACCTGATCCTATGCCCATGTGGCCAAGGCTACATAGGCGAAACAGGAAGAGAACTTAGGGTGAGAATAGGAGAACACAAATCAGCCATTAGACTGAATAAAGATAATGCCCCTCTGGTAAACCACTGGAAAGACAAGAAGCACAGTGAGACAGACATAAAATGGATAATACTTGAAAAAATCAAAGAACAGACAAGAATGAGCAATAGCATGAAAAGACGTAAACAACAAGAACAGTGGTACATAATACAATTCGATACCATTAAAAATGGGCTGAACACCAGAGAAGACTGGGATTCTTTGATCTAAAGAACGAGTATGAGTTTTGTATAACAGTATATGTAACTACCCATAGTAATACAAACCCTGTTTCGAATAACAATCTGTTTTTATTTTAACAACCTATTCAGTTGAGTTAGGCATACCTAGGACCCTTTATATACACAGGGTGAATATCCACATACTGCGTTTAAGACCTAAAGTATGAGGGATTATACCAAAATAGGATAGAGCGAAGTAATAGGGAACCCAAAGATATATAAAAAGATATGATGACACGAAGCATGAATATGATGAAATCTAGGAGTCAATGTGGTACCCTAACATAGAAATACGCAAAAGGGTAGGGTCCACAAGCTAATGAAACCAAGGTGCAACTTGAAGATATATCTCTAAACCTAACATCCTGAGGTGCACAAAATAATCTCTTGTAAATGGCCGCTGTATTCACGGACGATAAAACCTCGCTTTACCCATGCCCAAGTAGGATAATATACGGAAATGAAAACCAGTGCTATTTCGTGTGATCAGAAGGGTAGGTTTTTAAGAGGAATGTGTACTTCCGAATGATCTCCCCTCAAGATTAGACCTCAACATAATGATCAGCCAATTGTAAAATACACCACTTAGTAATGGCGACTACGCAAATGGGAGAAGGACACCTCCATTACGCATGCGCGGCTAGTGTCTGCAAATGCACGAGTGGGATAATATACGGAAATGAAAACCAGTGCAATTTCGTGTGATCGGAAGGGTAGGTTTTTAAGAGGATGATGTACTTCCGAATGATCTCCCCTCAGGATTAGCCCTCAACATAAGGATCCGCCAATTGTAAAATATACCACTCAGTAATGGCGACCACGTAAAAGGGAGAAGGACTCCTCCACTACGCATGCGCGGTTAGTGCCTGCATACGCAAAACCCAGCTGTGATCCATTAGCGGGAGGGGGATACGTATATATAAGAAAATGGAAATACGTCCCATTTAACAGAGAGAATACGAGACCGGACATACCCGTGGCTGCCCCTGTATCAAGATAAAAAAGGTAAGCAGGAGGGAATAGTAGCTCCGCTAAGCTGTGGGTTAATATTAGACATAGATATTGGGACAAATACAACAATACGGACGTATAAAGTGGGCGGTTATATGCGACCTAATACCTTAATATTGTAAGAATAAGCGCATGTAGAAGGGGTGCAAATGCCTAAATAGCTGAAAGAGGGGCACTAGTAAACGTAGGACATGTATAATTAATCTAAGGCATAGAGAAGGGGATAAATATAATAATATGGACCCTCGGAAAGGAGACTCAAATAAAACTCAATACCGTAACAACGAGTGCCTCGTGAAGGGGTTCACGCACCCATACAGCTTTAAGATGGGCTCGAACGAAAGTAGTAGGTTTATAATTAAAGTGTACAGTAATAGTGATGCAAGGCAAATGTGATTACTAGATCATAGGAAAAAGGGAAAATGATAAGAAAATGGTATTCGGCTAGCAGTAAGGAAAGATAAAATCGGCCATATAATAAATAAAAAACATGGAAAAGAAAGGGTCGGGATGTTATATAAACCAAAAACCAAAAAAAATAATAATAAAGTTGTTCTTTTGGGTAAATATAAAGATCAGGGCAGAACTAGTCGAATTTTAACCAATAGTATCATAATGAGAAAATCTGCAAAGTAAGGCAACATAAAAGAGTTGGACGAGGGTTCTGTTATAGGGTAAAACTACCACACGGAGAAGGCAAAAATGTAACTTGTTTTCCCCACAGATCCATTAGAGTACCCACAACCCACAATCCGTTATCAAGAGGCGAGTGGGGGCCAAGTAATAGAAGGAAAACCACAGGGAAGGGAACACCCTATGTAACTGAAGGTATGTACATGACTGATCAAACAGCTAGGGCATACAAAAACTTGAAATAGTGAATGATTCCTCAAAGATGTTTACCCGTATTACTCTTCATAGGGGTTCCACTGATGTAACATAACGAGGACACAACCCAGAAGTCCCACATCCGGAGTGTACCATATGATACAAAGGGCAACCGAACACCCGAAGAAACAACGTCCATCGGTAATATAAAACTACTATAACCTTGAAAATAACCCCCCCAAGCCAGATATTAACATATGAAAACCAGGAAATACGAGGTCTGATACCTAGTGATACATATTTCTGTATACCTTATCACCAGATCTATTAGAGGAACTATCCAACAGACCAAGTCCAGGGTCTGTTGTGTGAGGAAACTATCCAAAACTTAATACAGGAGATTCAGAACCCTGTCTTAAGGTCAGTATACCTGAGTGAGTGGTATGACTGAGAGAATAGATCTGGTCACTAACTACATAATAACGGAGGGAGTAGTAATCAAATCTATGTAATAAAACTCATGAAACCCAGAGAATAGGAGGTATCTGGTCAAATGATAAGTAATGTGATGAAGTCATTGGAATAAGCTGTGTAATATCATAAGTAAAATGTTTATCCGAATGCTGATATGCACCCAACGAATGGCTATAAACCTGTGTTTACATTGGCATTAGCTTAAGTAAGAAAATGATGTTTAACTACAAAAGTTATCATATACTGATTGATCCTTCTCTAATACACAGAAAGGATACCTGTCATAACCCCAAACGATTTTGAACTGTCCTGATGAAGATGTGACGATATCCAAGGGCTGATACACCGAAACGCGTCAACGCTTTTTCCCATAGAATTCAAGCCTAGGAGATTCTCGATATTTTGCACATTGTAATACGGGAAACCTGTATGAATTAATGCATAGGCTGGTGAATCTTACAATCCGTAGTAACAAGGTGTTTGTTTTAGAGTAGGGGTTTCATTCTAGAAAAAATCTGTCTTTTTTCCCAAATAATTTTCTCTGTGAACAATGATAGGATTATGTTGATAATTTAGAAACTGTATTCTCTTTTCTTGTTTGATACACTGTATAAATATAAGCTGTTGGTCCTGGGGGACTTCAACTTATGGCAGGGGGGTCCACTGGACGGGGAGCTCCGAACGGGTTACCCAGTCGACCCCAGCCGACTGACTCTGCTCTCATACTAGGAGCAATCGGTCTGGGAGCTCCGGTTGTCCTGCCCAGTTGACCCCAGACGGGTGCCCCTGGCCCTGGTCTGGGAGCTCCGGACAGTTCACCCAGTCGACCCCAGCCGAGCGTCCCAGTTCTTAGCTTTGGAGCTCAGGACATTTCTTCCAGTCGACCCCAACTAAAACTTTTTCCCTGTCCCTCCTTCGAGGAATTCTGCAGCTTGGCACATTCGGTGTCCTCTGGCTCTCCGCTTGACCCACTGCCTCCCAAATTTTGGAAGGTTTTCCATGCGGAACTTTTTCAGCCTTTGTATACCATCTGCCTCCAGTCCCTGGAGTTGGCATCTGTCCCCGAGTGCTGGAAGCTAGCAGTAGTGTCACCTCTGCTCAAGAAGCCAACGCTGGACCCGGCCTGTCTCTCCAACTATAGGCCAATCTCCTTGCTCCCTTTTCCTATTAAGATCATGGAAAAATGGGTGACCCGCTCGCTCTCAGGCTTCCTGGAGAACATCGGGTGGTTCGATGAGGCACAGTTTGGCTTCCGCCCCGGGCACGGGACGGAGTCTGCGCTGGTAACCGTATTAGACAACCTTCGTTCGCGGGTCGACAGCAGTCGGGCAGCCTTTTTAGTGCTGCTCAACATGTCGGCCGCGTTCGATACGGTCTGCCATCGGACCCTTATCAAGAGACTTGAGGAGTGTGGGGTCACAGAGGGTGCTAGAGACTGGCTGGTATCCTATCTTGGCAGTCGGCAACAGTTGGTCTCGCTCCCTCCATTTCGCTCTGAGCCAAGGAAAGTAGGGCAGGGGGTCCCACAGGCTCAGCCATCAGCCCTATACTTTTTAATCTGTACCTCCGCCCTTTGGTCCAGCTTATAAAATCTTTTGGTGTCTCTGCTTTTAATTATGCCGACGACACCCAGCTGGTCTTTTCCTTGGAAGGAAACAATGCGGTCCCGCTGGAGACATTTCATCGCTGTATGGCAGCCACAGCGGACTGGCTACGGGCAAACTCCTTACAATTTAACAGCTCAAAGACGGAGGTGCTCTATTGTTCCACAGACCGGATCCCGCGGGTTCTTCCAGAGAACTTTTGGCCTGCCACCTTTCCTGAGCCAGTGTCGGCGGCGGAATCTGCTCGCAACTTGGGGGTGATCTTCGGCCCAAGTCTACAGCTTGACATGCACGTCAACAAAACCACTTCTACGTGCATGATGCTGTTACGCATGTTGCGTAAAGTTCTGCCCCTTCTCCCTGCTCAAGCTAGGCCGGAAGTAGTCCGCGGTACCATACTAAGTCGTTTAGACTATTGTAATGCGCTACTTCTAGAGGCCCCAAAAAACCTGTTGGGGAAGCTACAACAGGTGCAGAATATGGCCGCCAAGTTGGCTCTCTCCCGCCCTAGGTCTAGCTCTTCTACTCTAGCTTTAGGAGAGCTACACTGGCTCCCGGTACATCTGAGAGTGCTGTATAAAGCCGCGTGCTTGGTGTTTAAGGCAGTACATCAACAGGGCCCAGCACCTTTGCAGAACATGTTTGCCTGGTACTCTGCTCCGCAGCCCCTCCGTTCTTCTTCGGCGCATCTGCTGGTAGTCCCGAGGTTTCAGAGAGTCAGGATGGGTGGCCGCTCATTTAGTGTTGCAGCGGCCAAACTTTGGAACTCCCTACCACTCTCCTTGAGAAGCCACAGGGACTACTTTCCGTTCAGGAAAGCGTTAAAAACGCATTTGTTCCCTAAAAGTGTTTGAGCAACGAAGAGTGCAACCGTTCAAGTTCAAAGCGCCAGGATGCCCTTTGGGTGACAGGACTGCGCTTTACAAATACACAAAATAAATAAATAAATAAATAAATAACTTCTTTTTAACTCATTGTACAATATGAAATGTTTTTACTTTACATGTTTTCAGTATTATCGAATTGATTTCACACTGAATTTTTAATTTATATGTTTTTTAATAAAAAGACTGCAAACGGTATAAACTAGTTTGTAACCAGTGACTTGAATAACATTTGTAGTACATATTGTGAGTGAGTGAGATAGCTTTCCGTCATACTACCTTTTCCAGGGATAGCCCTTTTACTTCTCCTTAAACTATGAACCACCAGCATATAAATTAATTGGGCAGGCCATTATATTGACGACGGGGTATGCTTATCGCCAATAAATAAAGCAGGCACTTTATTTTGCTTACCTGGTCACATGATGCACAACGTGGTCTGAATAGCTCTGCATGGTGGCGACCACAGTAGATCTGTCCATGGTGGTGAAAGTAGATGAGGTCGAAGAGTGGCTCCTCACAGGTGCAGCAGACGAAGCATGAGGGGTGCCAGCTGGACTGGCCCTCCAGCCCACCTGCCAGAACTGCCAGTGCACCACTAGGGATCCTTCGGCCACACTACAAGAAACAGAAAGGCTGTTAGGATTTGGATCTACTGCCAGATCAGCGACTATATGCCTAATAGGTTACATCCTCTCATTGGATGCTCAGATCATTTCTGCCATCTGAACAGAGGCTGCGTAGCGGATCTACGCAGAAACCATTGCTCCTTAACCACAAGACACGCGGGGTGAGAATGCAGAGAGGAACTTGGAGACCTGGGTGGCAATGTTAGATTTGATAGAGGGGCAGCAGGTGGTACATAATCAGTCCTTGCAAGGACCTCAGATGGTTCCTACCAGTATAACAATCCCTTACAGAGATCAGGCACAAACAGGACGGATGCTGATACCAATTGGAGGGAGGGACGGAACTACCTCTACCCCCCTTCACTCGCTAGATGTGAGGGAGAGGAACAGTGATGACTACCATGACTGACGGTTGTGATCAAGATGATATGTGTTCCTATTGCTTTGTTGCCGACACAGGATTGCAAACTTGATGCCCCTAAACCATGATCAATGCTTATGATACTGTACGACACTGGACTGCTGCATTGAGCCATTGTTTCTTGTTTACTGTTGTTTAAAATAAAATGACAAATAAAGTTTAAAAAATACCACAAGTCATAACACGCCAAAAAGGAATACAATTTATTCAAAATCTAGGATTATAGCTAGAGCATGAACACACCAACAGAATGTTACTACTGCTCAGTCTTAGGTTTCTTCTTCTCCCAAGACTCACAGCATTGGTGGAGAAGTGGGGAGTTTATATTAACCTGAGTGGATATGCAAATAATCTAATATACCCCTCCCTGCTGTGGCCTCTTCCGAATATCCCTTTTGTCGCTTTCTAAACTATGTTCTGCTTCCATTTATAGTCATCTACTTCCCAGTCAGACACATACTAACCTTCTCTGAAGAGTCAAATTTGCTTCTGTTTTTCCAACTCCGGAAACCCTAATGATGATCTTTCTCTTTTTATGCTTATTTCTATTTACACACCCTCAAGATAAAAGCAGGGACCTAACCGCCCCAAATAAATGTATTCTTGGTTTGCCAGTTAGGTCTGGGAGCCCTGAGTCAGATCTGCTATGTCTGTGTTTGCTTTTATCATCATTCTGATTTCACTAAGAGGTTTTAACTATAATGTTTTCGACCAGGAACATATTTATATATGGCAGGCAGTGTGGCGGAGGACTTTACATCAGCCACCTTGTCTTTACTCCACCCACATTTGAGATGTCCGCTGGTCTCGCGGACATCTCGATACATTGGCAGGAACCGATATCGTGGAAGTTCCTGTTAATGTAGGAAAAGTCTGATGGATGGCTCCGTCAAACATGATGGCTGGCCGTCAAACTTTTCCAGGGGTTTGTTTTTCAAAAACAAACTCCTAAAGTGGGAAATTGTATTTGAAAAATAAATAAAACTAATGATCCCCACACCATGGGAATTATTTCCCATGGTGTAAGGGGAATTTTCGTGCATCAGACTGCAGACGAACATAGAGGAGGACGTGGAGCTTGTGGGCAAGTACAATTTATTTTATTTTGTTTTTTAGGAATGTGTAATGCATGGAAGTAGTGATCAGGTTAGTGTTTATGTTTTTTAGCGGTATTAGGTGGAGAAGTTGTTTTTATTTGGGCTTTTGGAGGGAAGGGTTGTTGTTGTTGACTTTTGAAGGGAGGCGTTTTTTCAAATAGGTTTTTTATGAAAGCGATGGGGCACTTCGCTCAACCTACCATTTTCTAAGTCTACCATCCCCCCCTGCTCTCACCTACTATCAGTGTATCTATTTGCAAATGAACCCAATGATACCCTGAAACCTGCAAAGCTTTTTCAAAGTCACCTAGTAAGGATCACAGCCATGTTTTCTTCCACCATAAACTCTTAGTTTATTCTACTTTGGCAACTGGACCACCCCCAAATGAGAACAAAACGCCTAGAAATACACAACCATTTCTTTCACTCTACTAACCTTACAGTCAGATGCTCAGGTTTGCTAAAAAGAACATTTCTGCTCATTTCCTAAAATCCAATCACCTTTCCTCCACTATGAATAGATCATTGATACATCCTCCACCAAATCTGTCATGTTCTTCCAATGTAGCTACTAAGGGGGTTACATTATGCTTTGCTTCCAAATCCCAGCTGGGTTATGCCTTATTTTCACCAGCTTTCTCCTTGGTTAGGGCCTCAGCTAAGGTGTCCCAACGTGCCTCAACCAGTCTTCCAGTCCTTCGCTCCAATGTCTAATCAGGTATGTCATGCCGATCCTATGACACCATTGCTACTTTACTTATTCATTATGTCTACCATATCCTACTGTTATCTACCCTCAGTAACATTGACAGTTTCCCCTAAATCCCATTTCATGAAACATCTGCTGACTTTTCATTTTCCTCTAATTATCTAGTGATAGTGCCTGTGCAATCTTAGAAAAGAACTGTTAATTCACACTTTTTATATTATCTACATTCCTCTAACTTGTGACTAGGATGTTTAAGTGAAATTGCACTCCTTGCTGTCTCCAGTTTTACCTATCCTCTGTGTTGGCACTTTTTGATTTTCATGTTGCCTTTGATACTGTTAATCACCCCACTCTTCTGTATTATTTTCTGGTTCAATCCCAGAGGGTCCTCCTCTTTGTCTGGCTGCTTTTTCAAAGGTTCGTGGAAACCATCTCTTTCACTTTCTACCTCATAATCTCACACTCAAAATGTATCTACATGCTCTATCATTTTTATTTTTTTTATTTTATAGAGTTTTATATGGCGCAAGCTTGACCTGAATCGGGTATCAGAGCGCTTTACATAGCACCAGTTGTGTTACATAAGGACACATTCATTTTTGTTAGGCAAGAGGAGATTAAGTGATTTTGCCCAGAATCACAGGATGTTCAGCGTCATTGCCGAGACTCGAAACCAGTTCCCCAGATTCGAGGTCGACCGCCCTAGCCGTTAGGCCAACTCCTCTCCCATCTCTCTCTTCTATCATGTCGTCCTTTGGGTTTCATTCTCATTTTAAAAGAAAATATACACATCTATTTTTAACTTTCGTCCTTCACTGATTAATTGCACACATGCATTCTGCCTCTCTACCTCTATGTTGGGTGGAAAATAACTGCTCCTGTCGTTACCCATCTGCTAGTCTTTCTCAACCGTCCTCCAATTTATTTATTTCATCCTAAATTTTTCCCACAGTAGCATGTTATAAAAGTGTTATTTTCAACTTTTCACTATTGTTATAAACTTGCATCTTTTACACGCATGTGCTGCTTTTTGTTATACTTCGTACATGCAACACTGGTCCCATGCATACAGAAATTATATGAAAGGAATAAAATATAGACAGAGTCAATCTATATTGCGAGTGACATGTCCAGCCGGACAGTGGTCTTCAAAGTTTACTCAATATATAGTTCAATATAACACAAGGAGTACCTTCCACAGTTCAACCAGTGTGGAACACAAGCCTGTGCCCAGCACTAACAGAACAGGTACAAAGTTGGATATAGAGAGCGAAGAAGGGCTTTTTAAGGCAAAGCACGTTTTCTGTCATAAATGCAGTTGTACAGAATTTTTTAACAGAGCACCATTACAACACATAGTAATCACGTTTTAGCATTAGGTGCTCAGTAGGTCGACGGCATTTCGGACCCCCTAGTAAATCACGGGGACCATCATCAGGACATTTCAGTGAAAGCCTTAACAGTAATTTAGCCTCTAAATGCCGTTATGCCTCAATCAGGAACGGCAGTCGGCAGTGGTGCTTCCTAGACGCCAGGAAGCACCACTGCCGACCGACTGACACGGTTCCCCTGGCTCCGACGGACTTCATTATTATACCGCGGACCAACGCGCCCGACTCTGAGTGTGCGTTATCTACACCTTCCCACTGCCGTTCCTGATTGAGGCATAACGGCTGGACATGTCACTCGCAATATAGATTGACTCTGTCTATATTTTATTCCTTTCATATAATTTCTGTATGCATGGGACCAGTGTTGCATGTACGAAGTATGTTCCCCGAGGTCCCTGCTGACTGATTTGGGGCCCCTTGTTGTTGTTAACAGAGCTTTTTGTCATACAACGTTTAACAGATCAGATCTCAAAAGAGATTTCTTTCTGCCAAAATTATCCAAACCATCGTTTAAAATCCTGAACTTCAGTTGTTCACTTTATGTTGATCTATCTCAATACACTCTAATACTCTTTACATCCATCCTTCAGGCAGTAAATATACTGTATGGTCTTCATTCCTCTTGATATTACTCCTTCCTGGTATCATCTTTACCGTCCTCCTACTTCGCATGGACTTATGTGTAGTATCTGCATTAGTTTAAACCCTCTGTCTCTTCCCTATATCTCACAGACTAAGATCTGAATACCTTTTACCAAGAACTCTACCTCTGTCTCTTTACATGTCCTCAGCCACCTTGTTCTCCTTTAAGGTGTCGTCTTTTCTTACTATTGGTATCTAAATTCTGGAATTCCAACCAGACCCTACTCTGTAATTCTTTTGTTTTAATGCTTGCTGATAATAGGTGCTTGAAACCTTTTCTTTCTTCTGTATTTTTAGTGTCATTATTTCTAATTGCAGTGTGTGATTGTATTAAAGTAAACGATCACTGTGAGCATAGTTGTTCTTCGTGCTGTTTGTTCTCTGTGCTAACAATATGGATGTTAACTCCGTGCAGTTACATTAATACATCTGTGAAAATGGCCCACGCTTCAGACTGCATCCAGCAAGAAAAAGTATTAACTCATTGGTAAACGCCAAGTTCGATGAGGCCAAAGCACACTTATCTGGATCTTCCCACTGAGTGGTGTAGGCTGCCTCTTTCTTGGCGTTAGGAAACACAACTCAACAGCTACAGCACCGAGAGAATTACAAACGATTGCGTTATGTGAGATCCAGCCAATCAGGGATCATGGTTGTTCCAAGATAACATTTCAAATGGAGAGGCTATCGAAAGTTGTAGGTTCTAGATTCAAGCATCTTCATTCTGGGACTATATTGACTTATAAGTGTGGATACTTCCAAAATGATTCCCCTTCAGATAGACAGTCAATGCTCACATCTTTAACCAATTTCCCGGAGTTTCTTACATACATTTTTGATGATATGTAATTGGGCATACTGGTATTCCTATTGTACAGTAGTTCCTGAAAATTCTACAAAAATACTGGTGCGTTACAGTTACTCTTTTTTTCGATCATGTTCTTAACTCCGAGAACAATGGGTGAGATTCACAATGTACGCTTTATTATTGCCAAATAAAATACAGGTGGTCCTCTGATTCGAGGGCACAGATAGCTTACAGCCACTTGTTGGAAGGTACCGCTGACTTCCATGCTGCGATTGCAGGATACATATATTTTCCATACTCTATGCAAAGGGTACAGAGGGATTATACCCCCTGGTCAGAGAATAGTAGAGCCTACCATGGTCCCATTTGGAGCATAACGTTTCTGCTCTAGAAGAATATGTAGCTTCTATTTCGATGTAGCAGCTACATCACTGTTCCACTACAACATTCTTCCTACTGACATGACATGGGTGAGAACCCTATGTCCCTGATCAACTTTATTTTAGGCACAAGTTAAATCCCATAGTTGTTATGGATATCTGTGTCAGGATTAATCAAGCAACATCTAAACGTATGGCACACAATGGAAAATAATGCCCCTGTTCCCTTTCAACAAAGAAAAGGACTCTAAGGTTTAGGTTACAAACAAGACATGTTACAAACTGTGGCTAGTGGTGCAATGGAGGATGAGGTTGAGACAGAGGCAGAACTTTCAGGACAAGATGCACCCTACAGCCAATCAGAAGAAGCCCAATAGAAAGCAGGTCAAGGTGTTCCAGGGTAAGCTAAGCAGTGACCACAGGAACAGACGGACTCCTCACACCTTTTCCGAGTTGTATGGGTCCCTTTGCCCTTAGTCCTTGCTCACCACCAAGCATCCCCATGTCTGATGTTTTTTCTTCCATTCCCACAGTTCTTCCCTTTCTCTTACCTGTGGGACTCGCATGGTCCTCACATGTACCAGCTGCCCTTCCTACCAACCTGGTATTCTTCAGAGTGTGCACATGTTTGCGCTGTCCTCTGTCCTTGGCATATCCCCTCAACTCATAGGGGCATATTAGCAAGGGTGATATCGCCGCTTTAGCAGGACTTTTTCCCGCAAAAGGGGCAATATTTTTATCGCCCTATTAGCAAGCTGTGACAAACAGAAGTTAGCGACAGCTTGTAGGCGATAGCTACAGGTTTGGGGCCTGCTTTGCATGTCAGCGATATTTATCGCTAATGACATGCAAAGTGGGCGTACCCAACCTGTTGGCAACTGAAAGCCGTCGCTAACACAGCTATCGCCTATTAGCAAGGCAGGCGAAGCGATAAAAAAACTTGCGCTAAGCGCGATTATCGCCAAAACCTAACGCCTGCTCAGACTTCTTAACCTGTATATCCAATGGGAGGTGGATATTCAGATTAAGTCCCCGTTAGTGATGATGCCTGAATATCACTGGATTTCCAGCGATATTCACGCATTGAGCCGCTATCGCCGGATATTTTATCGCTTTGGAGATAAACGTTGCTAATAGCACATTATCTCTGCGATAATATCCGGCAATAGACGGCGATAAAAAAAAAAAATGCACTAAGCACATTTAGCGATAATTATTGCTATTTGTTGCTAATATGCCCCATGGTTCTTAGTTATGGTAATCCCTTGTGGAGCATCCTGAATACACAGCAATAGGCAAACTTGTTGTGCAGACGCAATTCATGTTTAGAATGTTCCTTACACTAGCAATAGTGGACAACGTTCCACCAGAAGGCCCAGATAACATCAGCAGAAGTCTCTTCTTTTTCTCTTATTCATCCTGGTGAAGGGATCTGTGGCAGGTGCTGTATACCACCTTCATCACTTTAGGATGGCATGTGGAGGACTGGTGGATTGACGTCAGACAACTGTACGTATCTTCTCCCTGCCCCGTTCACTTCATACCTCTTGTGTACCATCCGCCTCCCTCTGCCTGCTTGCCTTTGACATGGACGAGTCTACTCACCAGGTATTTCTTCATTCTTTTTAGTTAGATGCATGTGTATCAAAATGAACTCAGGAGAACAGGCATATATACCGGGATTCGATGTAATACAGAGCATTGGCCCTCTGTCTTGAGGATAAAGATTAATTGTATTCTCCAACTAGAGAGAAGAGATGCATCTGGGTTCTGATTGGAGGAATCAGATCACATCAACCCATCTGACTAATGTACAGATACCTTCCACCATCTGTGAGTATCAGGTACGTATGGCTTCCACCTCCTGACTGCATGGTAAAGATTGCTTCTATCTTCTGGTCGAAGGGCAATGGTTTTAGCTTGCCCTCTCCCTTGCGTGTCCCTTGTTGGAGGATAACGATGCAATAGGTTCACTTACTGGGGGATAACATTGGCTTTTATACTCTGGTTGTCAGCTGGAGATGGTCTTCTAAATCTGAGTGGAGTAAAGATGGATCCCACTATCTGATTTAGGGTAAATATTGTTTATGACTTCTTCTCTAAGGAATAAATAGTGCATCTTCTTCTGAGTGGAGAGTAATGATGGCGCTGGTTCTCTACTGGAGGTTAAAGTTGCCATTAACCCTATTGATTCCAGAGTGTCTTTCATATACTGATTATCGGATGAAAGTGGCAGTCTGACTTGAAGTGGTGGATAAAGGTTCTTTCCACTCTCTTACTGGAAAGTAAACATAGCCTCTACTCCTTGATTTGAAGATGAAAATGACACATGGCCTTTGTGTTGATGGCAAAAAATGGCTTACAGCTTGATGAGTGAAGATTGAAGATAGCATTGTGTGTAAATTAAAGGTGGCCATAGATATTGCTGGTTCATCTTACCCGCTCACAGAGGTTCCCTGCATGCACAGTGTTCACAGGTTGCACACTCCCTTGTCCCAAGGACTGCAGTCTTCTCTGGATGTAGAATTGCTGCAGCTGCCCCCGCTCCTCCTCTGCCAGGGCTGTGCAGTACCGCTCCTGGAACACAA
The DNA here is from genome assembly GCF_964263255.1 of Lissotriton vulgaris. Lineage (NCBI taxonomy): Eukaryota > Metazoa > Chordata > Amphibia > Caudata > Salamandridae > Lissotriton > Lissotriton vulgaris. Next base: position 1,504,249,472 of record NC_141693.1, read on the forward strand.
ACACACCGCAGTCAGGTGCCACAGCATCTCTTCTGGGAAGACAGAGCCCTGGTGCATTTGGGAATAAGGAGGGCAGACCTCACCTAGCAGCCTCGGTGAGACTCGAGGGTCAGTACACTGGCAAAGGTGAGAGAGTTAGCCAAAGTTCTTACAGCCCTGTCCAGGCAGAAGGGACAAGCGTGAGCCAAAGCTCACAGACTGCCGTGAGGTGGCATTTACCAAACCCAGCAGCAGTAGAGTGAGCGAAGCTGTTACAGTGCTGTTATATGAAGGAGAGGGCAGAATGAAGGAACGCAGAGTCGAGCCAGTGAAAGATGGTGGACTGTGAATGATGACATTTCGCCCCCCCCCCCCACGGCCACCAGAAATATTAGTGAAGCAGCTCACAAAGGTGGAGCAGCAGAGGGTCTATGAAGCTGTAGTGGGAAGGAGCAGTGGAGCCTTCGGCGGGGTCACTGGGGACACAAGGGTGGGTCAAAGGGGCATGTGGCCATGAAGAGGGAAGAGAAAGAGATTTGGCAGGACCGGGGAGAGAATGTGGGCAATGCAGTGGCCAACTCTCTTACATCACTGTCTTGTGGTGGCAGCTGGCACAGTAGAGTCCTGATTCGATGTGGGCACCTGCTCGTTGGTAGGGTTGCTGCATCCTTCATGGACAGACTCGTTAGTGCCACCTGCAGGGACAGGAAGAAGCTACAATTGAGAGTGATAATTTTCCAAAAAATTGAAAATCTTAATAAACTATTTATATCTGCGACACGTGCGTGACTCTAAACAAAATTGGCACTAAATTGTATGACCTTTTTACCGGTCTTTCTGATTAAAAATGTCCTTCCTCTAGTTTCCAGTAAACAGCAGAACACTCAATCAATATCTCCCATTTACAGTTCAGGGTAAATGGAGAAAAAAATATTGGGACATATTTTATATGCAACTGGGGGTTGGATAAAGTGAGCCAGAAGGTCTTAGTACATTAGTATCGCAATGGTTTCGGCATCACTAGATTGGGAGGAGTAGCACATACCACTCATGGCCAGTTGTACAATGTCTGTTTCACGTGAGTTGTTGCCATGCCACCTGTGGAATGCAGGGACTCTTCTATAACCAACGGAAGCATGTGCCACCTTGTACCACCTGTGGCACCCACTGTAACCCTGTAGGGATCTGCATGTTTACATCACCAAGTCTGTTCTGAGATGTCTTCTAAAACAGTTGCATGAGTGCAGCCCCACTCTTACGGAAACATGGGCCGAGCTTTCTCTGGCCTGCTTATGGCATAAAAACCCCTACCACACAGACCAGAATGCACTCACACGCTCTTTACCCATCCATGCACCAGCTTTATCCTGGAGTCCTGTCCCTCACCCCTGGCTCCTTCAGCCTCACAACTGGAGTGTAAATCACAGGAAGAGTGTAACTCTGGTCACCCCACATGCCACCAAAGCATGACCCATATAGGACACATGACAGACAGACACTTCCAAACGTGGCATGCCCACAGAATAGCGCACTCCCTTTCTGCTGATGCACTTTGGTGCCTCGTTACAGGTATGAAGAGCAATAGAAACGCAAGTGCAATTTACGCAACTACAGTCATAGTAGGAGCTTGGGTGCATTGAGGCTAAGTATGTTAATGATGGTTCCTGCACAACCGCAGGGCTTAGCAGGAGGTAGAGGTGATCATCCCGGATTTTAAGCACAGTGATGCATCGCCTCCCATGGCTGAGGTGAGATTTAACACAGGATGCCTACTGACAAACCTCCAAACTCATATCACCATTATGGACAATGCATACCTCCCCAAGAGGGGTTTTATTTTGCTAGAGATGCAGATAAAGAAAAGTGTCTTGGAAATATCATGTACTATGCACAGTTTGACAATGTTTGATATGTTAAATAATATAACTGCGTTTTTTAAAAGTGAGGTTTAACCCAAAGATCGGGGAGGTTCTAAGTGCCATAACACAGCTACTGATCCTGCTCTGCAGTATTTGGCTGGACATGTTGATCCAGAGGGCACGGAGTCTGCTACAAGAACTTTTTGACCATACCTGAGCTGGTGTGGAGTCCGATGCAATGCTGGGGACCTCCTCTTGTGGGCAGCCAGAGTCGCTGTCAGAGGACGAGGGATGTCGGGTGTTGGAAGGAGGCTCCCTGGCCGAAGTCCTTGGCCCCTGCTGCCAAGCCGGGCTCATCTCTGACATCAGCAGACCCCTGAGGCTGAAAAACATAAACGGGTTACTGCCAAGGACTTCAGAGCTGCAGGCAACTACAAGGGATAGACTTCAAGAAGAGACTGATTAATGGAAGGAGCTTAGCAAAAACCGTAGAAGAAATCAGTAAACCGTATGGGCTTCAAGAACCTATCAGAAGAGAACAAAGGGCTTAGAAACACCATTTACTGGGAAGGGCTTGAGGAAGTTTCTGGTCAAGTGATGACAGGGAAGTGTGTACACAAGCTCCTAGGAAAGTATTTGTTACTGGTAAAGGCATTGAGAAGCTTTTAGAAGACATCAGTTATTGAAAAATAAGGTCTTAGAAAAACAGGTACTGGGAAGTGCTTTGCGAAGTTTTAGATACATCTGTTCACTGAGATTGGCTTCAAGAAGCTTGTAAAAGATAATGGGGCATATTATCAAGACAGGCGATAAAATTATCGCCGCTTTAGCGACAGGAAAACTGCAGCAAAAACGGCAATAATGGGCTTGATAACATGCTCTATGGAATTCCAATTGAAGCCCATGTTAGATATGAAGGACATCTAACATGGGCTTCAATTGGAATTCCAGAGAGCATATTATCAAGCCCATTATTGTCATTTTAGCAACAGTTTTCTGCCGCCAAAGCAGCGATAATTTCAACGCCTGTCTTGATAATATGCCCCAATGTTTTTAGACCAGGACGTCAATTCTTCAACAACATTCCAGTAAAGATTACTTCTTGTGAGAAGCTTGTAGCACAGATAAATTATTGAGAATGACTGAAGCAAGTTACATGATTCTTTGCCTCTTCGTGAAAGTCCTTACCCTTTTTAGCAGAAATGTATATCTTAAGGGAAACTTTCTTTTAAACTTGGCGCAGGCGCCTCTCTCCTCACCGGTTCTACGTGGTGTCATGGGGTTTCTAACGTAGCAGAGCACAGAAAGAAAGAAGAAGGTATCGACATATACCATTTTGGATGGAAATTGAGTTAGTAAAATGCAGCCCGATTTGAAAAAGAGTCAAGTTGTGATAGAACAAATCTATATCAGCATATCTGATGCAACTAGGACGTGGCAACTTGTCACCTATGACATAAAACGTCTATGTTGGACTTGGCCATCTTGGCAGGGTCATCCCTGAACTTTTTGCCTTCCTCCAATATTCTCTCTGACCTGTTTTTGTTGGTTTAATGACTCTGGGCACTTTACCACTGCTGACCAGTGCTAAAGTGCATATGCTCTCCCTACTGTAAAGTGTATACATTAATTGATTTCCATGATTGGCTTATTTGGTTTACTATCAGTCCCTAGTAAAGTGCACCAGGAGTGCAAGGGCTTGTAAATACAAATACTGCTAGTGGGCCTGCAGCGCTGGTTGCGCCACCCACAGAAGCAGCCCTTTAAAATGTGACTAAGGTCTGCCATTGCAAGACCTGCGTGCAGTCTGGTACTGTCATGCTAACTGCGCAAGTACACCTACTTGCCAGTCCCTAAACCTTCCCTTAACTTCATATTAGTCATCCCTATGGTAGGCCCAAGGGCAGGGTGCATTGTAAGCATAAGGTAGGACATGCCCTGATGTGTGTGGCATGTCCTAATAGTGAATTACAGCCATTTTCGTTTTTCACTATTGTAAGGCTACCTGTTCTTATAGGCCAGAATGGACTGCTGGAATTATGACACTATATAATCCCCTTTTCTGAATCACTATATAATCCCAACAGATAATATCCTGTGTTTACAAATGCTACTTTTAGAAACTTAGCATTTGCTTGCCTAACCATTTCAGCCCGCCTCTGCCAGGATGTGTATCTGCTGTATGGGTTGTGTGAGTCACAGGGCTAGGGATGACAGGTGGTGAATGGAGGGATTACACCAGAGTGGGTGGTGGGAGAGCCCCTTGTCTCTGAATAGGGCTGTGCTCTGCCACCACAATGCTGGCTCCACCTCCTGGGGAGCGACTGATGACTCTGCCCGACACCTGGCCCAGGAAGAGGGAGGACTGTCAACAGAGTGCTCCTGACTGTACTTGTCATCTCAATCCTGGCTCCACCTCCTGCGGAGCGTCTGCTGTCCCTGCCCCTCTCACTGAAAGAAGAAGCCAGGAACAGCAAAACAAAGTGCTCAGGGAATGAAATGGACTATGCAAAAGCCCCCTGGCCTGAAAGAGCAAAAGAAACGGACTATAAATGTAGGAGCCCAGCTCCTAACAAATCAGATCCTGTTTTCCCACAACGAACCTCTGCCCAACTAGAAGGACCAAAGAAGAAGCTGAAGGACTGACCTGCAGTGGCGCCTTGCTGAAGAAGGAGAGGAGAAGACTAAAGAGGACTTTGCTTTGCTGGGCTGAAAACTATCTCCAAGGGCTTGTCTGAGCTTGCCCCCTGAATTGAACCCCAGGACCAGTGGGTTTATTGTGCTTTGGCTCGTCCGCAAATTGCAGCCGTGTGTTTCCTCCCGCCGGGGTTGAAGTCTGCGCCCCCTCGCCCCCTCATAGGGCCGTGGCACCGAGGAGGTAGCCTGCCTTTCTGCCCGTTGAGAGCCTCTCTCTGCCAGAGCCGCTCTCTGCCCCTCGGGTCAGGCCGCCTGCTCCTCTGCCACCCCGCCCGCTATTGGAGCGCTTCCTCGCCCCTCCCGCCGGAATCCTGGTCACAAGATTTCCAAGCCTGAACGGCAGCCTGTGCGCTGCCTTGCACCCGGCCGCCCCGCTTTGCCCTCTGACCGATGGGAGAGGCCGTGCCACACCTCGAAGGGACCCGCCCCCAGTTCAGACTGTACTGGATGCCCCGTGCTGCGCCCGCCTTCTGGAGACCATCCACCGCGTAAAGAGACCCCAAGGCACGCTCCGCCACCTGTGCGTACTCGCTGAGTACGACTCGCCCTACTGAGGATGCCGCGTGGACAGGAGCACACAAGAAACTTCCCCCACCTCTAAGCACAGTGTTTGTCACGGGCTCGGGTCCCGCAACGTTCTTATTTCCCCGTAGACACTGTGCGCTTTTATTGGTTCCAGTAAGCTTCTACCTGTCAGCCCTGTACGCCGCTAGCATGAGGCGCTTATCCCGGGTAGGAGCCTTCAATTCGTTCAGAAGTACGAGTCGCACAGGAGTGGTACGACTCGTACCCCGCAGCAAAATTGACCGCGCCGTACGCGGTGCACCGCGAGACGGGTGGGAATCGGCAGGGCCTGTTTTCCCCACCCGAACGACACGTACTGAAGCGCTACAGAGCACCCAGCCATAACGGACCTTGCCCCAGAGCCCTGACATAGTGCCCTGAGTGTGGTGGAACTGTTTTTAAAATAAGTAGAACTATATCGAAGCAGCCTAAAGCATTCTTATGAACTTGAAAGAACACTTGCCATTGTGAAATCTTCTGTCCCCAATTCTAAAGCGTTATTTGGGTTTTGTGATAATACTTGCATACTAATATATATTTTTACATAAAGTACCCCTATTTTTTTTATAAAAACTACAGCCTGTTGTCCATTTGTGGGGGATCATTGGATTTACTGTGTGTAATCATAAATGCTTAACTGACAGCACCCTGAAGATTAGCCTTGGCTGCTCGCGCCACGCAACCTAAAGGGTGAGCAGGGGTTATTCTGAAGGGGTAATTCCCTTGCCCTGATAGGAAGAGAGGGTCCCTGCTTGTCACAAATACCTACCTGTGCCAACCAGAGACCCCCAATTCTAACAGTCTATATCAGCGTATTTGATGCAACTTGTACGATGCCTCCCAAGATGATTAAATATATTTAAATAAGCATTAGACTCCGACCATACACATAATAATCTCTTGGAACCTGGACAGATTATCCTTGGAGGTTGAATAAGAAATTGTCGATGGACGCTTATTATTTGGATTGACAGTGTTGAATTGAACATATATTGCCCTTTGGCATTATGTCCCCTGGGAACTAATTGTTATATATCTGGAAAGGTCCTGAGGAAGGTGGTCTTCACACCCTGAATCCACCAAAACGCACGTTGACCTAGTGCCGAGTCTCATGTTCCATTTGGAGACTCGGAAGCTGGCAATAGTTCTCTCTTGCCTGACAATACTCAACTGTGTACAGATATTGGATGAGTGTAGTTGATGTGAGCCTGTATGATCTGGTGTGACTGTAGTATGATTGCATGTATTTATTTCTAACCAGGGGGGCATATCTTTTTTTCTGAATTTGTTTCTCTTTTTGCAATTTTACTTAGATTATTGTTCTCTGGATTGTAAATAATCACTGCTATAAAAGAAATGTATTTGTGAGCCGAGAAATCCAGTAAAACATACTATTGTGCTTTTTGTGTGATATAGATACAGTTTGTAAAAAATGAAAAATTTCTGGTAAAATATAAAAATATGAAAAATGAGCTGAAAAAAAGAAAAAGACAAGTTTTTTGATTAAATAAAATAACAAATGAAATGATCAGAATTATTACTGTTGCATTTTTGATGTATTATTAAATATATAGGAACTATATCCAATGATGAAAATAAGATGGTCGGTGAGGGAAATATTTAGTTTAGCCTCTCTCCTCATATACCTTCACGCTCAGTAAGCCTATCTGTTTCTGAGCCTCTCTGTTGATCGGGATTCACAGAAAAATTAGATGGGAATTTTGTGTCTAACTTATGAGCCCTACTTGTGGTTATCTTCAACTTACTTTGACCATGGGGTGTGGAAGCATTTGGCTCCAATAGGGAAACACTGCTGGCCCTACCTGGTTTTGCCTCTGTCAGCAGGGGTTCTATAGCAGCTCTCTGGTTCCCTGGTTCTTGGGTGTCCCTAGTTGCCCCCACACATTCTTGGTCTATTGCATTGACGTACCTAAGGCAGGATTCTGCCTGGTCTTCTAATGGTGGTAGGTGTGACAGAAGCTCCAGGAGTAGGATTGGACCTGACAGGAATCGGTAGACCTCCACTGGGCCACGTAGCAAGGCGTTACACCAGCAAGTGAGCATTTTGAATCTGCTGTGTCAGCACGCAGTGCCATGATATGCATATGATCTGGAGGACAATGCTGACTTGCTAGCCAGCTCCATGGTAAGTGGCCTATGACACACACATGTGATAGCAGGGGAAGTCATATGTTCCCTATTGCATAACAACAGTCTTAATACTTTGATTCTTTGAGGCAGAGGGAATGAAAGAGGCCGGCTGTGTGCTCAGTCAGAATGTTCATCCTGTGGTTAGATGAACATATCCAACTGACACATGGCACAAGTGGCAAACATGTGAAGCCTTTTATATGACCCTTTGGCAGTCAGTGGTCAGTATCTTAGGTGGGCATTTAGTTTAAGCGGTGTCCTTCCTAGTGTGCCAGGTACAATTTCACTCGATTGGAGTGGGAGCCCTATAGGAGTATATGGGAAACATATGGCCTGTCGGAAGGGAGAGGATGAATCGAGAGGCGCAACATCAGCAACACTGACCGAGCATCACTTAATATTGGCCCTGTGTCAAGCTTCTTGTAACACCTAAGGTAAGCTACACATATCACAGACCCCTGGCTTCGGTTAAACTTAATACCAGTTCTGGGCCTTCTTTGCTTAGCACCGACCATGTACAGAGCTTCACAGGGCATTTAACATGGGATGGGCTTCGCTTATCACTGACCCTAAGTAACCATCACATTGCACTAACCCTGCATGAACTTCATCTAGCACAGACATGAGGCTGAAGATCACTTAACTTAGGCTGACCTTTCCCTAACACTGACCCTAGGCTGAACTTTGCTTAGGATCAAGTGTTAGTTAAGCTTCACCTAGCATCGATCCTAGACTGAACTCTGCTTAGCCCTGACTCAGGGCCTCAAATTACTTTGCATCACCGTAGACCGCATACTGAGTTGTCAGTTTCTGTTGATTGTCTATGGGTGTACAATCACTGTTATTTGAGGAGCCCATCTACAGATGCTGCCTGTGGATGTCTTTAGTCGTGCCTCCCTCCAGCGGGTGGTCCTCACAGAACACACCACCACCCTAGAGAAGAACGGCTAGCACTCCCACCACACTACTACTCATCAGTGAGATACATGGAATACATGCCGGAGAAGATGCACACCAATCATCTCACATACTTCCATAAACATTTACACAGTATCTAGTGCCACGTGATGCAACTGGACCACATGTGAGGTCCATACACCTCACCCAACTCTTCCCACATGCCATACTAAAATCACTGACCTCTCAAAGAAACCTACAGATTCACATGTAATCACGCCACACAGTGAGATTCCGACAGTGCCACACTAGTGGCATTTGCATGCTATACTAAAGCCAAAGAGCATAACAGAACAGAGACCAAACATACAATGGGAGCAAGATATAGGAGAAATGGACGATGAAGCGTGGGAGGCCTTAATGCTCCACTGTGAAGTATCAATAAAAATCGAATTTCAGACTCATTTAGTTCAAAATCCTACCCAGGTTGTATTACACACGAAAGCAACTGATGAAATTCGGCAGAACAGGAAATGACACATGCTTGTGGAAATACAGGTAACAGGAGACCTTCATACACACTATGGGAATGTTCAGCTATCCGCAAAAATTGGTCCAGAATCCAGAGAGAAAGGGAGACAATATGTGGGTGCCCTCTAGAACTAGAAACCAGCACCACACTGTTGGGTAATCAGAGAACACATGATCTCATGAGATTCCAGAAAATATTGATAAACCAAGGATTAGTAGTAGCAGAATGAGATGAAGTACAAAAGTGGCGAACATAAGAACCACTCACAATCACAAAAAGGCATAGAAACATGGATCTGTGCATGGGAATGGAGAAATGGAGAAAAGAATGGAGTGACCCCGAAAGTATGAGGAGGTATGGGGAAGATGAAGAGTGCATGGGCGTCAGAGGAAACAATACTATCACTGAGACAGTGTACACTACTATCACTGAGACAGTGTACACTATCTGACATACCCACAGACAATGGCTGATGAACCACGTTGACTGGAAGTAAGAACAAAACAGCATGCCTTCCATAGATAGAATCTTAATTAAGAACACAAGTAAATAATGAGAAAGGATGGTAGAAGAGAGGAGTATGCAAATGGGGGGAAAAGATAACGGTATACAAGAAATGAAGATGCCGAGAAAACTATATCTTTTTTGTTATTGCTTGGAGAAAACAAAACCACCAAAAATCCTGTTTAAAAAACAGCAGAGACATGGGTTACAGTTTGCATAGCACTGTTCCATGCATCGGTGTAGCGGGCGTTGCCAGCACCCGGGATAAGGCAAGTATCCTTCCACTTTTCTTTTTAAATGTTGCACCCCTAAGAATGCCCCTGCTCCCCTACGAATTACTCTAAGAATTTTGCACATTAAAAAACTCAATACAAATGATTTAAAAAAATTAAAAAAGCATAGTGCCATTGATTTGGTAGACGGTTTGGCTCTGATGTTCATTCTTTCCCATCACATTAAGGTTGAGACGGTCCATGATATTCTGAAGCTAGCCCTCAGGATCACTGGACTGTTGTAGGGGCTCTGTCCCACACTGGTGTTGGGAGATGGACCGAATTACGGCTGAAAGAGATGAAAGTACTCTAAGAAGGAGTCTCTGACCAAGCTGTGCTTAGCAAAGTTCACTGAGCCAGTTCCTCCATCAAACTGATCAAGGCCCGAATTTCAAGTAACATCAACAGGCAAGCTTGACCTCACCATGATTTTGGGCCAACTTCACTTTGCATTTTTGGTAAGTCGAGCTTCACTTAGTACCTATCCGCGGATAAACTTCTGCTTTTCCAAGCCTTTCTGAGCACTGGCCCGACTAAGTCAGGGTCTAACATGTCCAGGAGCTTGTTGCAAATTAGTTATTACTGAAAAGATCCTTCAGTATTAAGTCTTATTCTTTCGTGCCCTTTAAGCATTCATTCAGAATCTCTGTACGTTCTAGTGCCTTGCCTCAGCCAAACGGGATTCCAGATTTGCCAGTTAAGATCTGGTCAGCTGGTGAGGTGCATGTTGTTTCTCTGCTATTTACCTACCAGACGTGACTTCCAGAAGTATTATTATACTTACAACAGTGCTCATCCTAGAAAATTATGCGGAGTGAGCTTCATACCACCCTGACCCTGGAACAAACTTGGCTTAGCAAAACATCTGTGCACTCAGCCGAGCCTAGCAGAGATCTGGGCCGAGCAGCACCTAGGACTAATTTTGAGCTGAGCTTCTACCTGAATCAAACTTCACCCCGCCTCAGGTAACAACTTGAAACATCAAGCAGGCATGGCCTCTTTTCAGGGGTGGTACTGGTATTACGAAACAAAGAAAAACCCTGGAGAGCTATGGGACAAGAGGCCACCAAGTCACACAGCATCCTCAAGGATGTGTCCTACAAGTCTACCTCTAGGCAGATGCACTGGAGACTCCTCCAGCCAGTCCTTGAATTTACTCAACATTTGGCGTGCTGGTATTTTCGAGCCCATGCCTTAAGTGTAATAAGCATTTACAATGCAATGGTCTCGTCTTTGTTAAAGTTAGAGCTATTGGCATTGCAAATGGCATTTTTTTCATTTTTCATTTTTAAAAAAACATAAATAAATGGTATTGTCATTTACAATGGCAATAGGTGAGCATTAGAGAGTAGTAGAGAGTATTAGCAGACACAGAGCCCCCCCCACACACAGAGCCACACACACACACAGCCACACACACACACAGATCCCCCCCACACACACACACAGAGCCACACACACACAGAGCTACACACACACACAGAGTAAGTAGTAGAGTGAGTAGTGAGAGTATTAGAGAGTGAGTAGGGAGTATTAGAAAGTTGTAGAGTAAGTAGTAGAGTAGTAGAGTGAGTAGTGAGAGTATTAGAGAGTGAGTATTAAATAGTGAGTAGTAGAGACTGAGTAGAAGAGTGAGTAGTCAAGTGAGTAGTAGAGTGAGTAGTAGAGTGAGTAGTAGAGAGTAGTAGAGAGTAGAGTGAGTAGTAGACAGTAGAGAGCACGTAGTAGAGAGAGTATTAGAGAGTGAGTATTAAATAGTGAGTAGTAGAGACTGAGTAGTAGAGAGAGTAGTAGAGTGAGTAGTAGATAGTGAGTAGAAGAAAGAGTAGTGGAGAGTAGAGTGAGTAGTAGAGAGTAGAGAGCGCATAGCAGAGCGTAGTAGAGAGTAGTAGAGAGAGAAGTAGAGAGAGTAGTAGAGTCGAGTAGTGGAGGTTGGAGGGTAGGGTGAGGGTGGAGTTTTATGGTGAGAGTGGCGTTGGAGGGTGGAGTTGGAGGGTGGAGTTGGAGGGTGGAGTTGAAGGGTGGATTTGGACCTCTGTCATAACACACAGCAAATGTGACAAGAAAGAAATCAAGAGGCAGTTGGGCCCCATCCCACCTCTGGGTCCCTGTCCATTCCACCGGCTGCACCACTAGTAGCTATGCCCGGCATAGGTACTTAAACATTTGCAGCCTTTCTAGATTCAAATGTAACCTCCATACCTCAGGAAATCTTACCTCCTCCCTTAGAGAGTTATTACAAAGATCAAAATGGGCTAATTAGATACCATAACCTGAGATATTTTGCTTTTTGTTTTGCGTAATAGTGTCACTCAAAGAATGAAATGTCACACATAGGTAAACTGAAAACTTGGCAGCTATACAAATTTCTACTCGCTGCATGCGATACGAAGCCTGTTGAGTGAGTCTCATTCGCAATGACGACATAGACTTGATGATGTCTTCATAGCTCTTTCGTTACACCCACTGCTCCCCAATCGTTTTTTGTAATCGCATTCTTTTGACTCCGTTGACAGTCCATAACCAGATCACCATTCAACGATAAAGCATTTCTTACCTTTGTTTTCCCGCTCCAGGCTTCTCTTCCTTTGGTGCTTCCCTGCCTTGTGTTGCTTATTCTGTTGCTTCAGGACACCGGGTCGGTGCGGTTGTTGCGCCCCAGACAGCATTTTCAGTCAAAACAATGACCTTAGTTCCAGGGCAGAATGCGCAGGAAAACACGTGCACGGAAAGCAGTTTCCGGGTCACAGTCGATCGAGCCCAGAGCTGGGCCAGAGTGTCCAACCTGCTTGATCATAGAGATGGCATTCATAGCGAGGAGCGGCGGGTCACAGTCGATCGAGCTGGCTTTGAGACTTATTATCAATGTGCAAGGGGCACTGCAGCGATGACGAATATTACCCTGGTAAAGGCATTTCAAACTGACAACGCATTATTTACAATACTGTTGGCAATCCTGCTTGATACTTTAATAGATTTACTGCTAGTAAACTTGCACTGGATGGCCACTAGTGTAATTGTTTCGGATGTGCTCACTATTACAAGACTAATAATTAGCACGATTTTTAGTTTGCAAAAGTAGTTATTACTACAGAAAAGAGCTTACACTGAATTGGATTTTGTCAAATAGTTGAGGACAATGCTTTAAATTGACTGTTACTGAGTACCTGGCTGTCTTTAATTTGAAAGGCACCGTACCTTCACTTTCTAATGCAACACATTTAACGGGAGAATGCCAAACCTTTTTAGGAGCATAAAAAAAGTATTCTGAATTGTGAGTACCATCACGTTTGTATTTCTATTTAAAGCACTGGGAATGGGGCAGCCTGCACGGTTACATTACGTGTACGTCGGGTGCGAGTAAACAAAACGATATTTTTTTGGATTATTAATAAATGACCGGGTACAGGACGTGTCAAGCTCGGCGGTTTGCATTTTACCGATCCTTTGTCCCCCGGGCCGCAGCAATACCCGGCCTTCCCTCTTCCGTGCAGCTGGGTATACACCTGTTACAACGCATTTGTTACAACGCACTACCATTACAACGCATCTTTTACAACGCATACCATTACAACGCATTGCGCTGGGGGGCGCTCTAGGATAGGGAATAAGTGTAATTTACTATCCAACACCTTCCCTAGTGTCCACGGGGACTGGAGTTAGAATAGTAAATTATACTTACCACTATCCAGCACCTCAAAGCGCTATGCGTTGTAATGGTATGCGTTGTAATGGTCGCGTTGTAATAGTAGGTAGTTGTACCGGTATGAGTTGTAACATGGTACATCCGTGCAGCGGTCGCCACTCTGCTGTTGCTGCTGAGTGCAGTGGCATAACGAAGCCGGGCTCCGAAGAGGAGGAGGCCGCGTGTACTGCGAGCCAGCAGTCCTGATTGGCCCAGGCCTGCCGAACAAGGCCCTAGCTCAATCCCGAGCAGCCCAGCCACCTCCAGAACAACCACGGCAGCCGCCGCAGCCCAGCCCAGTGGGTGCCAGGTAATGGCGGGAAGACTGGCTGCAGGGGAAGGGCAGGGGACCCCAAAATTAGAGATGAAACTTGATCGGGCGCTGCGCGAGGCCTTAGGACGGGCCTCCATAGGCCTCTCTAGGCCCTGCCCGCGGCCTCTGGCAGAGAATGGGAGGGGTTGCAGGCACAGCTGCGACAAAGAACCTCAGCGGAAAAAAAATGGACAAAAACAAAATGTCCTCTGAAGCTACGGGGTGTGCTGACACCGTCAGGCCTGGCCTAAATGTTTTTCGGATGTTCTCTGGTATATCCTGTTACAAAATGCTTCAAACAAGCGATGACTAGACATTACATGCGGAGCGAGCAGCTAGTACGCCATACCTCTTAGTGCATACATACATTATAAATGCGAAAGCGGACCACGCCATGCACACCACCATGTTTCTCCGAAGTCAAGCAGAAATGCCTCGGAGAAACGCCCCGTCATTTTCCGACTGGGTGGCGTGTTTTTCTTTCTCTCCTCTTCCCATTGGCTGGAATGTAAAATTCCAGCCAATGGGAAGAGGAGAGAAAGAAACGAAAAAACACACCCCTCAATCCCAAAAAGACAGGGCTTAAATGGACAGACGCCCCTCTTCTCCAATGGCTGGCCTCCGTTTAGGAAGCCAGCCAATGGAAAAGAGGGGCGGGTTCAAGCCTCACTTTAGAAAACATAACATCTCGCCGGCGAGACTGCGCACGCGCAGCCTACGCAGGCCGAGACCTAAAAAGCAGAACTACGTTTCCAGAAGGCGACGAGTAATTGAAAACAGTTAAGGCTGGATTAAAGCGTCATTCGGCGTGGGCGGCACACCTGCCAGTGTGGCATACCTGATTTGATCATGCAGAGAACAAATATTCCTGCACACTCTACCTGACCTCGAGGTACTGGGATATTTCACCAGATTCTGTTCAGAAATGTCTCCATGAGATAACTTCTTTCCATCCCATGCGTTTGGAAGATTGTACAGTAAAGTGAATAGATAGGCCTAATCAAAAAGTAATTTATTCAGGGGAGACCTCTCCAAACTTCCCCTGAAATGGTCCGACTCGCTGCTTTGGAAACTATTAGATTGGTGTTAAATATTTTCCTAGGCTGCTTTTAGCTCCCAGGCCAGCCCTGCCCGCTTTCCTTCCTCTTCATCAGGACTGTTCCACAACACTCCCTTCCTCTCGCCCTTTCCACAGAAGGCTCTGTTGGAGATTCCTTCCTGTGAGACCACGCTCCCATGATTAGATTGTCTAGGATGGGAAGCAGTCCGTTATTTATTTTTACGAGCACTCCAAATCTGTGCGCCTTTTGTCATAAATAAAGGCACCCTGAGATCAACATATTTGCCAACTTTAAACCCTGCATGTGAAAATGCAAGTTGCTGCGCAGACCGTATGTGGGCCCACCTACTAACTAGTAAAGAAAATGAAGGTGCAGGCCTTAATAACAATTATTTGCAGGTAGCACAGGCTTTCTTTAGTCCCAGCTTGTATTCGCTCATATAAGGATGCTGCAGTCTTCCAGTGTCCGCCTCTAAGCCAACCTGATATTCTTGCTAGATGAAGGGAGAGGCAAAACACATCTGCGTATTTACTTTTATTTAACAAGTCAACAAAGTCATCCTTCTAAATTGGCAGAACTCCTTCTTTCATTCCTGTCTGGAGTAAAGATGTTTATTGTACAGGAGAGGGCGGCCATACATTTGGCAGTATTTTACTAGGAGTGTAAATCACCAACTGCAGCAGCCAGCAAGAAAAAAAGCATTTGCAATGCAGTCGGTCTCGCCTTTGGGACCTTATATGTATTTAGCTATGCACCACATTAGCCAGGGTGCTGAAACATCTACTGTTCTTTAACATGGAAAGAAAGTAAGCACCAAACTGCGTGACACACCAGGTTTGGGAACTCATGGAGAGAAATATTGCCTTTCTCCGGGAAATGGTATAGTCCAAAGCTCTGTTTTTAATTTAAAATCATGGCCTTTGGTGGTCATATCACTAAAAATACAAGATTTAAAAAAAGTTATTGTCTACGGGTGCTTGTGGAAGACAATTTCTATGGACTGGAATCTAGAGAATTCTAAAGTGATTCTGGTATTTTACTGACCTCTGCTGGTTGTTTACTATCAAGAAAGTTAAATAGAGGCAGTTGCCAGAAAAATACAAAATAAAGAAAGTCCCTCAGCAGAAAGTAATTCTGGTATTTTACTGACCTCTCTCTACTGGTCATTTTCTATCAAGACAGTTAAATAGAGGCAGTTGAACAAGCAGAAAGCAATTCTGGTATTTTACTGACCTCTACTGGACGTTTTCTATCAAGATTAAATAGAGACAGTTGAACAGAAAAAAAGTCCCTAAGTGGTAGCAGACAAGTCCTAGGGCTGATCTCCAGAGCCCACAAAGTACATATACATATAAGTATATACTAAAGTATATACAAGAGGTCTCGAATGCTCGACCTAAAAAAGGGCGTTTTCTATAGAAATTTCAAGCTTCACCATAAATATTTTGCACAATGTTTTAAATTTGCTAGTTCTAGTGAAAGGCTGCCATTTTAATAGCTTCTCATTAATGAAGATTATCAGTAAGCAATTTTCTCCTTACCAAAAACACGTCCCCGTCCCAGTTTACACTGTAGGAGGAAATAAACAGATATCCAGTTCCTGAATGCCAGCACCAAAGGGACAGAACAATACTCATGCTCATCGCTTTAATGTGTACACAGCTATACCAACCGTTTGCTATTACCCCTTAGAAGATGCAAGTACCCCAACCAAAATTAACAGAATCATTTAATTCTAACCTATAGTGTTAAACATCTCTTCTAACAACCAGGTGGCAGCCCTATAGATTTTCATTATCGGGACACCACAAATTTCTGCCCATGAGGCTGCCACTCCGCTCCTGGACTGCCTCGAACAGAACCAGGCGCTGGAAGGTCCATATTAGCACATGCGTTGTTGATATAGCCTGTCGCACCCATCTACTCATGGTCAGAGTAGAGGGTTTTTAGCTTTAATCGGAGGGCCAAAAGCAACAAACAAAGAATTACACTTTCTGATTTATTTTGTTTTTTTTTTAAGTACTGCATCAATGCCCTTTTATCATCCAAAGCCCAGGGATGCAAGGGTTCATTTTGGACCTGAAAGACTGGAAGTATTAATTCCTGGTGTCTGGGAAACTGTGATTGTACTTTTGCACGAAATGTTGGATCTAGCTTAGGAACAGTCCTATCAAGAGAAAATGGATGTAAGGATGTGCGGCCATAATTGCCCTCAATTACCCTATTAGTGTTCCTGACTTGATTGTTACTAGTAATTGTAAGCTACGGAAGAGAAGTAACCTCAAAAAGTGCAAAAGTGGGCTTCTGAGGACAATTTAACTCTGTAAGTAAATACCAAGGAGGAACAGAACAGGGTTCTTCACCTTACACCAGTTCTCAATACTATGCCAGTGTTTTGTAGAGCTGATAAGGTGGCCTCCCGTACTCCTTGGATTCTTAGCTCCAGTAGAAACACTCCTGCCCTCTCCGTGTTCAAAAGGGCTCCAATGAACAGTCTCGGTTGTGCTAGCACCAACTCAGATTTCTTTAGGTTGAGGAGGAATCCCATGAAGTCAAGGCAACTGAAAAAACTTTTTAGATCAAGTTTCGCCCTAGAAATGAAAAAGAAACCATTACCTAATCGTCCAGATAAGGCAAGATCCGCATACATTTCAAAGGTAGAAGAAACACAATTAGTGCCAATGCCTTTGTGAACACTGTTGGTGAGGACGTCAAACCAAATGCCAGAGCTCTGAACTGGTAAGGACTCCCTGAAACTGGGAAAAAGCAGAAGAAGTTGACTTGTAGAGTGTATTGCCACTTGGATGTTTGTGTCCTGAAGATCCAGGGTCATCAGCAGATCACCTACCCACACCACTGCCCGAAGGATCAACATTCTGAACAGAATCTTCTGTATGAAAAGATTTAGGGCTAGATGTAGGTAAATAGTATTTACTGATTCTAAAATACCGAATTTTACCGTTTCAGTATTTTAGAATCGGTAAATGCTATGTAGCAAAAAATTCGGTAAAAATTACCGGTAAGATTCGGTATTTACCAATTCGGTATTTACCGATTCGGAAATTGCCATTCATTCCTATGGGCCTGGAGGCCCATAGGAAGGAATGGCAATTACCGAATCGGTAAATACCGATTCAGTAAAATGGGGAAAACATTCATGGGTGCCAGGGTGTCACTTTGACACCATGTTGCACCCCCGAATCGTGCTTGTGTGCAGATGTATCACACATACATGCCCCAAGGGCATGTATGTCTGCCACATGGCACAGTTGAAAATGCACAGATTTGCACTTTCAAAGGTATTCGTTATTTACTGTGTTTCAACAAAAAGAGAGGTAGGGAGCAAGTAACACTCTTATTCCCCACTTGACATCAGAAACAACAAAAAAAGAATGTTGTAAATTATTGGACAAAGAAGTATTCAAGCACAAAGAAAAACAGCACCTATTTGGTGTGTCTAGAAAGCCCTCACTCACCGACCTGGTCGGTGACATGCTTCATCATTGGGCCCCACTGGGAGTGACCGAATGCCACCCCAGTGTGATTCAGCACCAGATTTACTGCGGAGCGGGTAATGTGAAGATGTGGGAGCTAAGTGATAGTGTCAGTGGTTAGTGAATATGTGAGTAGTGAGTTTAAAATATGCCTTAGTTGTATCAAAAAATGTTTTATTCACTGATCAATAGGGCATATTAAAAATGTGTTGGAGACCTAGACCAATTAAGTTGATTGGTCTGTTTCCAGTAATGTTAGGTGATGGTCAACATGTTTCTGCCAATGTCGGTTTCAATTACCTGGCATTCGTCAGGACCTAGAGTGGGCTATACCCCGGCGGTATGGACACGCTAAGGTCCACCCTACCAAGTAACGTGAAAGTAAAAAACTGTCTGAAAAAAGTGCATGGAAAAGGGAATACAAAAGTAAAATTCCCTTCAGGGTCTCTCAATTCCGGAGACTGAAAAATAAAAATGCACTTGTAAGGTGAGGCACTGTCACCCCATAGACCTCAGGTGGGGGGAGGTAGCGTATTCGGCACACCGCCCGCGACGCTAGGCACCCGCTAGTAGACCTGCATGCTCTCTCGACGAGACCCGGTTCAGAGGGAGCATGCAGGTCTACTAGCAGGTTCTCATATTGCTCCTTTTGATAAAACAGTGTCTACTATTTTTAAAAGGTACTCTTTCTTTATGATATCCTTTGATATGGCGATTTACCGGATTGACTGCAGAGGTTGTTCTATAAAACAGCTATTTCTTATTATTGTCAGAACCCATTTGTCGTTCGCCTGGGGCTTCCACTCATTGTAAAAAAGCAAGAAGTATTGTCCCCACCATCAGTGGGTGACAGTCATGACTTTGGAATTGGGGCCATTGAGCTCGGGCTTTATCTCAGTACTCAGCCCTCGACCTCAGACTCAACCCTAAAAGAGACATGAGTTCTCATTGTTTGCACCAATTTTAACTGGAAAAAGGATTTCCTTACAGAAAAAGTTCTAAATGGTTGCAGAATTTTCATTTCTTCAGTTGTCTTTATTTCTAAGTCATTGAGCCTTTCTCCAACCAATTTTTGGCCACAAAGCGAATGCTTCTGGAATAAGGTTCTCAGGGTGGATTCTAACTTCCACCACTTCAACCTAAGTGTCCTTTTAGCTGCTAATGAAGCCCCGTTGCTGTTGATGCAGACCATAGGCATTCCAACGTAGTGTCGGATATTTTCTGAACAACTCCATACTTCCTAAAATTGCCGTTGGGCCTTGCTCAAATAGAGGCTGAAAATGATTTAGCATTGTTTGTATAGCATAAGCTGCATATAATCAATCAATCAATAAATCATAGCATTTGTAAAGTACACTACTTACCCGTGAGGGTCTCAAGGCGCGGGGGAGAAATGCTGCTACTGCTCAAAAAGCCAGGTCTTGAGGAGTATTCTGAAGGTCAGCATGTCTTGGGTCTGTCGTAGGTGGATGGGGAGGGTGTTCCAGGTCTTGGCGGTGAGGTGGGTACACGATCTGTCGCTGGAGGTCGCTCTTCGGATGCGGGGTACTGTGGCGAGTACAAGGTCGGCGGAGCGAAGCTGGCGGGTGGGGTTGTAGAAGCTGAGTCGTCTGTTGAGGTACGCTGGTCCGGTGTTGTGGAGTGCCTTGTGTGCGTGGGTGAGGAGCTTGAAGGTTATCCTCTTGTTGACGGGGAGCCAGTGCAGGTCTCTCAGGTGGGTGTGATGTGGCTGCGGCGAGGGATGTAGAGGATCAGTCGTGCAGAAGTGTTCTGAATGTGTTAAAGTTGTTTCAGGAGTTTGGCCGAGGCTCCTGCGTAGAGAGCATTTCCGTAGTCCAACCTGTTGATAACGAGGGCCTGGGTGACCGTTCTTCTCGTTTCGGTGGGGATCCACTTGTAGATCTTGTGGAGCAAGCGGAGGGTGTTGAAGCAAGAGGAAGAGGCCGCGTTGACCTGTTTCGTCATGGGGAGGGTGGAGTTCAGGGTGACCCCTAGGTTGCAGGCGTGGCCGGTGGGTGTTGGAGCTGTTTCCAGTGCGGTCGGACACCAGGAGTCGTCCCAGGCCGAGGGGGTGGACTTGAGGATGAGGACTTCCGTCTTGTCCGACTTCAGCTTCAGTCGGCTGTTCTTCATCCACTCGGCGACGGCTTTCATTCCTTCGTGGAGGTTGGTTTTAGCAGTGTGGGGGTCCTTGGAGAGGGAGAGGATCAGCTGGGTGTCATCGGCGTAAGAGATGATCTTGAGGTCGTGCACTCGGGCGATGTGGGCGAGCGGTGCCATGTAGATGCTAAACAGCGTTGGGCTGAGGGATGAGACCTGGGGTATGCCGCAGATGATCTCGGTGGCTACGGAGTGGAAAGGGGGGAGGCGGACGCTCGGTGTTCTGCCGGAGAGGAAGGCGGTGGTCCAGTGCAGGGCCTTCTCTTGGATCCCGGCGTCATGGAAGCGGGTGCGTAGTGTGCGGTGGCAGACCATGTCGAAGGCGGCTGACAGGTCCAGAAGGATGAGTGCTGTGGTTTCTCTGTTGTCTCGCAGGGCCCTGATGTCATTGGTGGCGGCGATGAAGGCAGTTTCGGTGCTGTGGTTTCTGCGGAACCCGGGCTGGGTCCAGAATTCTGTTCTCTTCGGGGTAGTGGGTCAGTTGTTTGCGGACGGTCTTCTCGATGACCTTTGCCAGGAACGGGAGCAGGGAGATGGGCCTGATATTCTTGAGGTCCGCCTTGGGTTTCGGGAGTAAGGCATTGATCTCGGCGTGCCTCCAGCTCTCCGGGAAGGTTGCTGTCTCGAAGGAGATGTTGATGGCTTTCCGGAGATGTGGTGCGATGGTGTTGCTGGCTTTGTTGAAGATGTGGTGTGGGCATGGGTCTGACGGGGATCCGGAGTGGATGGTGTTCATGATTTTGATGGTGTCATTGTCGTTTATGTTGGTCCAGGAGAGCAGGCGGTCGGGGCAGATGGTGGTTGTGGGGACAGAGGTCTCAGTGTTTGGTTGGGCGGTCATGGCGTTGAAGCTATTGTGGATGTCTGCGATCTTGCGATGGAAGAAGGTGACAAGCGAGTCGCACAGGTCTTGGGAAGTCGGTATGTCGTTGGTGTTGGAGCAGAGGTTGCAGAGTTCCTTCACGGTGTTGAAGACCTCCTTGCTGTTGTGTGTGTTGTTGTGTAGGCGGTCTTTGAAGGAGGCCCTTTTGGCGGATCTGATGAGGTGATGGTGTCTGCGGGTGGCGTTCTTGTGGACTGCGTAGCTGTCCGTGTTCGTTCACAGTGCCAGTTCTTCTCTAGCTTTCGGCAGGTTTGCTTGGAGGCCTGGAGGTCTTCAGTGAACCAGCTGGCTTTCTTGCTGGTGTGGCTGTTGGAGGGTTTCTTGAACGGGGCGAGGGGTGTTGGCGCAGTCGTCAATCCACTGTCTGAGGTTGCGGGCGGCGGTGTCAGGGTCGGCGGGTGGGCTCTGGGCAAGGGTGGTGGTTAGCTGGTCTTCGGTGACTTTGCTCCAGCAGCGGCGAGGGATCTGTTGGGTGCAGTGGTGCACAGTGGTTTTCCGGAAAGTGAAGCGGATGCAGCGATGGTCGGTCCAGTGGAGTTTAGTGTTGTGGTTGAAGGAGACGTGGGGGCTTGCGGAGAGGATGGGGTCAAGCGTGTGCCCGGCGGAGTGAGTGGGTGCTGTGACATGTTGTCTGAGTCCAAGGTTGTCGATCAGCGTGGTGGAGTTGGTGTCGTTGTTGTTCTCGAGGTGGAAGTTCAAGTCCCGAGGAGGATGTAGTCCGTGGAGGCGAGGACGTGTGTGCTGACGAAGTCAGTGATGGAGTCGCTGAACTGAGGTAAGGGTCTGGGGGTCTGTAGACGAGGATTCCTCTGAGGGTGGTGTTGGGGTCGGTGTGGATCTGGAAGTGCAGGTGTTCAGCTGTGTTGAGGGTGTCGTCGGTGTTGGTCGAGACACTAAGAGTGTTCCTGTGGATGATGGCGATTCCACCTCCTACTCCGTTGGTGCGGTCCCTGCAGGTGATCTTGTAGCCTTCCGGGATGGCTATGGCGATGTCGGGTGCCGAGGAGGGGTTCAGCCAGGTCTAAGTCTGGAAGGCGACGTCTGGGGAGTTGAGTCGAGTACGTCCCAAAGTTCAATGGCGTGTTTGCATGCGGAGCGGGTGTTGAGAAGAATGCATCTGAGGTAGTTAGGTTCTTTCCCGGTGGGCGGCCTGGCAGGTTGGGTGCTGGTGAAGCTGCAGTTCCTACTGGAGAAGGGTCCATGGGTGCGCTGCGGGGCCGCCAGGAAGCAGGTGTGTGATCGTCCGCTGTTGAGTGCATCGAGGGTGCTGGCATCGTAGCGGTTTCGGGTGTCGTGTCGGTCGTGGGGACCAGGAGTTCTGGCGCTGGCCATGGTCTAGGCACGGGCGGGCGCAGACGGGCTTGCCAAAGGCGCGCCTTTGGCGCGCCCCTGTTGCGCGCGGCCGCCATAAGAAGGGGAGGTGGGAGGGAGGAGCAGCTGGGAGCGGACCAATGGGCGAGAGGGGGGCTGAGCCGCAGGGGGTGCAGCGGTAGGAAAAAACAGAAGGGAGGAAGGTGAAGAGTACAGAAGGCAAAAAAAGGGCACAGAATAGCACAGGAAGAAAATGGAGGAATGAGGCGTAGCAAATATAGGCTAATACAACAAAGTGCAAATACAAAACCTCTAAGGCGAAGTGTGGCGAGCGGGGGCGGGACTGCAGGGGACGCAGCGGCGGGAACCACGGGAGGAACGGCGAGAGGCAGGCAAGGGCACAGAAGCACAAGAGCCAGCAAGAGAATGAAATGCGAGAACAAAATAAAAATACAGCAAAACGAAAACGAGAACAAAATAAACAATACAACACGGCAATAGAATTAAATTAAGTAACCTACGGCCTACCACTGGCCACCAGGGATGAGGCCCAGGTGGTAGCCTGCGGGTGGAAGATGGCCTCGAACTTGCGTCAGAGGCAGCAGCAGCGAGCTGGGGACACGGGCAGACAGGTGCTCCTGCGGCGTGGGGAGTAGAGGGATCGAGGGTCGCTCTCCCCACCGCACGGCAGCCGCCCTAAGAAAGGGAGGTGGGAGGGAGGAGCAGCTGTGAGGTGGGGTCGGACGAATGGATGAGCAGGGGGGCGGGCCGCAGGGGGCGCAACGGTGGGAAAAAACGGAGGGGCGGAAGGAGAAGAGTACAGAAGGCAAAAAAAAGGGCACAGAATAGCACAGGAGGAAAACGGAAGGATTAGGCGCAGCAACTATAGGCAAATACAGCAAAGTGTAAATACAAAAACACTAAGGCGAAGTGTGGCGAGCGGTGGGAACCACGGGAGCAACGGCGAGAAGCAGGCAAGGGCTCAGAAGCACAAGAGGCAGCAGGAGAATGAAAAGCGAGAACAAAATAAACAATACAGCAAAAACGAAAACGAGAACAAAATAAACAATACAGCAAGACAATACAATTAAATTAAGTAACCTAGGGCCTACCACTGGCCACCAGGGATGAGGCACAGGTGGTAGCCTGCGGGTGGAGGAGGACCTCGAACTTGTGTTAAAGGCAGCAGCAGCGAGCTGGGGACACGGGCAAACAGGTGGTGCTGCTGCGTCGTGAGGAGCGACCTGCCTGTAGATGGTCAAGGGTCGCACTATACACTGGTCCTAACTGAAAAATGTGCTTCTGCATACACTCACTTCAAGACACTTACCATCTTTTTATCTGCCGGATCAACCAACAATGCTTCCACTCGAACCAAGTGATGTTGAGGAAGCCATACTCGAGAGAATGGGATTTACTTTGGGTATCTGTGGGGAATGGGGTCCAGAAGCTGCTTATTCAATGCTGGAGATACTGCCTTCTGTATCATGTACTGGTGATTAGCCTTCAATAAGGTCACCAAATCACTCTCCTCCTCCAGATCCACCCGACATGCTGCCTTTTCTTTGTAGATTTCTCCTCTCACTCAGGATAGTGGTATGTGCTCACCAGCCACCACTTTTGAATTGAAGGGGCTTTTACAGCAACAAAATCCCTCCACAGAAGATGCGTGCTTCGGCCAGATCAGGTTCTTATTTTACCTGCTGAGTAGGGAAATTAACTCAGACATAACAAGCATTGGCAAAGCCAATAAGTTTCGCCTATGGAATATCTTTTGGCTTTGTCAATTTTACATGTTGCACAGCAGCACGAGCTACTGCACAACATGGTTTAAAGTAAAAATATATAAAATTGCTTTGACGCAGCCAGCATTGATCGTGTCATAGTGCTTCTTTTCCCCTTTAAGCCAATGTCTAAAAACTCAGGGTCAGGGGTCAAGCAACACAATGGGGTTGTGGGAGAGGTAAAAACCGACGGCGTAATGGTAAAAACAAACAGTGTGAAGCGGGGGCGATTAAACAACGGACATGAGTGTTGGCGGGGAAACAACCAAATCAAAAGGTCTTGGCTAATGTTCTGATGGAATTCACCCAGCTTAATTACCATTGGTCAATTATGTATGGAATGCACCAAAGGTATTTTCAACCATTCCTTTTTCTCCCAATGCTAATTCATATTGTAAGTAAAACTGCTTCCAGGCTGCTTCACTGAATTGGCACCCCTATAATTAATCGTAGCTGAGAAACCAGAGCTTTAATTGGCAATGCCTCCGCGGAAGGTCTGAGGTAGAACAGGTTTGTCTAGTGGTCGTGCAGTTAGGTGTGGATAATTTCTAATCCTGGTCTTACAAATGCGTGCAGTTCAGGCTAATCACTGTGAAGCAGTTCTCATATTTTACAAACAAGCATTTGCAATGCAATAGGTTGCGCATTTGCAAGAGTTTGAGCTATTGGCATTGTAAATGACAATGCCTTTCATTTATCTGTTTTGAAAACTTGCAAGAGGTGCGTAAACACACAATTTGTACTTACAGTCCTTGCTTCCTAGAAGCAAGGTTGGCAGTAAAAGAGGCGCAGTTACTGCCAGCCTTGCTTCTGGTAAGCAATGGCTATAAGTACAAAGTGTGTGTTTATGTAGTGCTTGCAGGTTTTCAAAACACATAAATAAAATACATTGTCATTTAAAATGCCAATAGCGCCAACTCTCGCAAATACAAGACCTATTGCATTGTAAATGCTTGTCTATGGTATAATTCTCTGGCGTGTGTTGTAGCCTCATTCTCCAGGACTCGAACTCATAGCTGCTAAGGTTTCAGAATGCTTATGTGTGACAGTTCCTTAGTTTCGGTGATCTTATGAGTCACTGTTCTTGAAAATTTCCCCCCGTTGCCAAAACGTTTTCTCTGCACTGACTTTATCCTTATAGCTGCCAAGTTTTGAATTTACATATGTGTGACATTTCTAGGTTTTTGGTGTACTTAAGTGTGACATCTCAGTTCCTCGTATATTTCATTGCCAGAAGACAAAGGACCAATGCTCATATCATTAGATAAATATTCGAAATTAACTTTTTTGGTCATGTAATTTGAATAAACGGACTTAACATCCCATAATGCAACCTACTCTCTGTGAAAAAAATCTGATCTGGTGGAAGATGTATGTTAAACAAGCCAAGTGGATGGTAAACAGATGTGGCATGAGTTTGCCACTCTCTCAGACCTTATCCTCTCAGTTGCCCCCCCAACACAAAAGGAAATTCTAATTTGTCTATTTAGAATGCCACTGGAAAGTTAGTGACTTATAAATATCAATTTATTGTCAGCAGGCCACTGTCATATGTTACTTGAGGACTATTGGACAGAACCGAGAGTGCAAGTTGAAATTGGCAGATTGCATTACGTCATTCTCTGGACACTCACTGTGCGAGATTCAATTGTCAATAAAATATTGTGGCCCCTTTGGAAAAAAAATCTATTTATTTACTTGACTGCTACTGAAAGATGGAGCAGTCCCATCCCGACTGTTATCTAAGACAGCCAAGTATAGGTCGAAGTATAAACCGATAGAATTGAACAGCATCTCTCCAAATCTTGCTCAAGTTGTTACAATTACAATAAAATCCCCATGAAACAGGCACTCCTATTTTAAGAACAAGGAGCACGTATAGGCATTGATATATGATGTAAGTTACTGAACGGTCCAGCTCTTCCAGAATGCAGCTTTATAACATGGTCAGTCATTGTTTAAACTTAGTGTGAAATCAATCTGCTTTGTTTAGCCAATGTCACTGTATAGTTTTTAAGTGACCCATGTTACGTGTGACACTACGTAGTTCTGACTTTTTTTTAACAGCAATTTTAGGACACAGTTTTTCTTTCCCCATGAAAGCCCCACATGCAAGGGAATGGCGCTGGCTTACAAGACAGATATTTCTATGGGTGTGACGCCCAGCTTTTGGGAACATGCAAGCACATTTGAGATAGAAAGACAGCAGTGCTATGGTAATGATGACACACTTGAAGCTACGGGACATTAGGGCTCATCACTCCCTACTCCTCACCATCGCCTCAGTCCAGACGCACACAGTCTAAGGAAAGTTTGGGTTGCAATGCCACCCTGTAAATAGTAATGTAAATTACGCTTTCAAGCAATCGAGCTGTGCAGCTGATGTGTCCTGGTCGTACAATCCTGCATTCCAGGATTGTGAGAGAGCGCAAATTTGAATAAAAATCATGTATAGGCCGTATTTACAAGTACATTGTATAATGTAGGAATGAAACGTATATCGTAAGGTGAAGTGACACGTATAGCATATAGATAAATGATATAATCCAAAGTAATATAGGAAATGTAACTGTATTCACTTTAGAACATGTGTTAGATTTAGAAGGCCCGTATATGTAATGGGCTGATGTAGAGATGGTGTAGAAATGCTTACGAAATGTAGAACGTACAAGGTCGAATTCATGTACGTGTGTAACCTTAAACGGAGAAGCGGCGAGAAATGTAACATGGAGAAATGTGCAGAGAGCATACACGGCGATGTAACGAATGAGAATATAAAGTTATGCTTTATGTAGTTTATATTCTATGTAAAATGTATTCATATATATGTAACTGACTTTTGCTAAATACGAATATATAAATGTGTGTTAAAGGTTATACTGTGTAGAAGGTTTTAGGAATGTTAGAAAGGTTTAGGTCATTTGTGATTCTAACCTGGCTGACCAAGGGTTAGCAGGAGCACAGTCCAATGTGTATAATTTAGCGGACTTACAGGAGTCGTAAATAGCTTGATGTGGACGTGAGAGCCAAGAAGTCTAGCACTTGTTAGATTTAAGGTGACAACGCTGGACAAGGTTTATGGCCTGAACGTGATAGGAAGCGCTAAGAATTTGAGACTTGTTTTTGAATGACCATTCACAGGACCTAGAAGGTCAAAGAATTTCAGTTGTAAGTTAAAGTCTTGTTTAAGTTCATATGACTCTTGATTTGAAAGTGTCAGTTGAAGTCGCCAATAAGAAGATGAAGATGACATCTAAAGAAGAAAGGTCAACTTAACGGACGGCGAAAGAGATGAAGCAATGGAAGAAGCTAGAAGCTGACATCATCGGGGAAAGTCCGTGGTGGGCGTCAAGGGGCGTTCCACCCACACTGTGATTGTGTATTTTAGGGACAGCACCCCGGGGATAAGATAGCGAAGGCGAGAGCGAACAGCTCCGAGCAGATGCCATCATAGAAAGCTCAGAGTAGCGATTAGCCAAGGCGATTGGCTCATAACAGCTCAGAGAGAGAAGGGCGAAGGGTAGATGACTTGAGCAGATGCGCTGAGAAAGATCAGAGCGTAAGAGAGCAATAGGCCGAGGACCCTTAAGAAGAGCGGATGGGTAGGCAGAGAGGGTACTGCTTCTTAAACTTAAGTTACCTTTAGAGGCTAAGAGAGTTTGAACTTCTTTGGGAGTCAAACTGCTGACACCTTTTAGGTTAGGAACTTGCGAAGTAGGGATGTCACTTAGTATAGAGTAGGGACAGATTTAACGTGATACTTTTCTCTTTCTGTAGTTGACGCCAAGGAACCACTTCACATCGATGCTTTAAATTGCTGATATTGGAATTGATTTTGTATTCTTTTGTATACGCTTTGAGATTTATCTTGAGAGGATTGTAATTCGCATTTAAATTTTGAATTTATATAAACTTTCAAAACTTCATCAGTTGTAAGTGGTTCTTCAGAGTGGCGTCAGTTAATGGGGTTCGTCTAACCTATGCGGGGGTTGTCTTTTACTCAATGACAGATACTAGCGGTCCAAAATAGATGAATGAGATAAGTTATTAAATTGATCATAAATTGATATCAAAATCTCATTCCCCGCAGTTGGTAGCAGAGTAATGATGGTTATCTTCTTGAGGAAGACGACCTAGGCCAGGTTTAGTTTACCCCAAGGTCCCTAGTCATCGACGACCAGAAGAAGAATCCCAGTCGAAGACGGTGCTGACGGTGCGACGAGAGAAAAGCAGCAGAGTCGGTCGAGAGTGAGTATAAGGGTCATGTGTTGTAAGATTGCGGTGTTTTATGTTGTTCCTGTGTTGTAATGTCAAGCGGAGTTGAATGCCTGTAGAGTGATTGAGGGAAGGTTGTGAGCGCGCGCAACCGGATGAAATCTTAAGCTCTAGGGAAGGACTTAAGTGGTTCGGGTGTATCGAACACCCAGAGTAATTTGTCTACCATTGAAAGGGGGTCATGAGGTACCATTGATTTCCCGACAGACCGATGATAGGGGGAGCGTAAGAGTGAGTGAATGAGTAACGGACGCTGGTCGTACGTTTACTGTGTGTAAGTAACCTATCAGTTGAGGCGACCGTCTGACCGTAAGAGGGAAGACGTTTCGTCAGTTGAGGTGACAATTACAGTTAGACTGTGGCCGTACAGTCAGAGAAAAGTGATCGCTTGGACGGAAGTAGTCATTTTTCAGTGTATGAATGAAAACGCATGTGAAATTGTGAGACGGGTTGAGAAAGAAGGAGAATTGCTGCAAGAGGGAACGAGTGACGTCAGCATAGAACCGCGTTGAGATTGGTTAGTTTGTCAGACGTCAGCGAAGAGTCGCACTGAGATAGGCCGATTAGCGAGAACCGCGTAGAGATTGGTTGGTTGGTTGTCATCGGGACGTAAACAAGGAAGAGTAAGGGGAAAATTGTAGATTGGCGAAAATGAAGTGTTTTAAGAGCTTAAGAGCACTCTTTAGGAGAAATAGAAGAAACTTATATGCCGGAGAAGAAGCTCCACCAGAAGGCACACCAGCTTATTATATGTCAGTGAATGTAGGCTTGCACTCGATACTATGGATCTCCGAGTGGAATAAGCTAACAGAAGGGAATAAGGAACTGACGTTTCCGAGATTCGGAACGTTTAAACTAGACGTGTTGAACCAACTGAAAGCGGTAATGCTTGCAACAAGACCTCTACCGAGGCCAACACAGTTCGAAGCACTTAGTGTATGGTTTAGAACAGCACACGAAAAGAGCGTAAAGAGGCGCCAGGAAAGAGTGAGAAGATCGGTAAAGGCAGTACAGGATGCCAAATGGGACGATGAAGCCAAAAAATGGAGGGTGCAGAAGATAGAAGCAGATAAACTGTACCCGATGCTAGAAGTTACGGGAGAAAGGAAACCTCAAGAGGAAGATGAGGAAAGCGAGACAGAAGAGGACCTGATAGAGAGGCTATTGACAGATAGACCACCTCCGTACAGCGGAGGGGCAGCAAGTCCCATATTACCACAAGCGGGCGGGGCTAGATGGGGGGAATATAAATCGATCCCGGTAACAGAATGGGATGCCAAGAAAGAGGAGGAAGTACCTCAATCTAGTTCCGAACAGAGGGTAGTGGGAAGATTCGTGGTCCAGAAAATGCCAGAAACGCAACATGCAAGGTCTTATCAAATGCCGGATGCTCTACAAGTACCGGTTACTATAGGCCCTATCGTGTCAATCTACAACCCAGAAGGGGTCCAGCAGGAGGAACAGGCACGATGGGATAGGGAAAGAGCAGAGATGGAGAATAGGGATACCATGATGAATCCTCAGAGACAGATATTAGCACCGATGAGTCGGAGTACTCCATTAGATGCAGCAATAGGTCCCTGGGTAGAACAAGGGCGTCAAAGAGGGCCAATGGACTTAAGGGGACCAAAACCGAAAACCCATAAGGAATTAAGGGAATATCTGAAAGAATGGGATATTGCTGAAGAGGCTCGGAATAAAAGTTTAGAAACAGGAGCAGAGTGGAGAGATCAGGATAACCGGATTCTCTCTCATTGTGGAGCTGGCGAAAGCAGCCCGGAGTGGGAGAGAGGGAGTCAGGAAAGCAGAGGAAATAATTGTCCTACTAGCAGCGGCAATAGGCAAATGTGCGACGACAGGAGTACAGGGTGTGGCGAAGTGCCTCGCGTCACCTTTAGTGAAGGAGAACGAAAGACGCAGGAGTACCGTAATACTTTCAGATGCACTCACCATACCCCGGGTGAAACAGTGCAACATTGGAATCACGGGAACATGGAGAGTCGTGAAGGGTCTCGCCATGCATCCGGTGATCATGGGCGAAGTCACGAGAATATAGGGAGTCGCGAAACGTCTCGTCATACTTCAGGTGATCAAGAACGAGATCGCGGGAGCATGGGGAGCCATGAAGGACCTTATCGGTTATTGAGCGACACCAGACAGCAAGCGAGTTACAGTGATTTAGAACAGAACGGTGGATTCTATCTCGTATCTGGAGAAACCGAGCCGAAACGACGAAGTATAGGGATGGGGGATGGAGTAATGTTCCACCACACCCCACGGGAAGATGGAAAGGCTTGGGATCTAGAGAGGTGGGAACAAAGAGATGGAAAGAAAACTCCTCATAACTCACCTGTGTTCAGGCGTAGGGCGCATAGTGGAGGTGAGAGGGGTATGAGCGAACCACCTAGGACTGACATACTGAGAGCTGAAATAAAAGCAAAACGGCTCGATGTAATGAGCTTAAAGTCAGACTTAGATGAAATAATTGATGGCACAGTGGCAATAGAGAGATTAGAGCTGTACGCACCAGATGAAATATTGTTCCTATCCAAGGATGTTACTCGGAGAGCGAGGTCAGCTCATGAAAACTTATCGAATTTGGCAAATAGATATATGATAGACCTGTCACGAACTAAAGCTTTACAGGGTAACCATAGGCTAACTTGCTCGGATCAGGATCTGGATGAGCGTAGAACGATCGCGCTGAAGGTACACATAAGGGAACTGATTCAGAGTATTAGATTATGGAGGAATTTGGATAAATGGGAGGAAAGATGGTCTAAGAAGGGATCCGTTAGAAGGAGTTCACTTACAAGGTCCCCGGATACAGACCTAATGCGAATGGAAGCTTTCCCATTGCGAGAAATCGCGAACGGAAACTACGTTCACGTACCCTGGAGTAGGGGGGATTTGGCGGCATTTACCAACTCCTTCCCAAAGCTAAGAGAAAATCCCGTTGAGTGGTACAAGCAGGTAGAGAGGTTCGTAAAGATCTCTAAGGTGCTGTGGATCGATTTGAACACATTGTTCGATATCGTAGTACCCGGAGATTTGTGGACGGCATGCAAACTTAGCGTTGAATGGCCTACCTGTGAACCTCCGAGAGATGCCAGGACAAATGGTCCCTCAGACAGAGTCATGGAGAAATATGAAAGAGTAATAACATGGCTAAAAGAGAAAGTGCCAGTGCAGGATATAGATTGGGTTAAGATAGATCGAACAACTCAAGAGCCCAAAGAGACAGTTCACGAGTTCTATGAGAGGCTACTGAAAGCATTTAAACAATACAGTGGGTTAGACGTAATGGATCCTAAGGACATAGGACAGTTTGTGTCGAAGTTTGTTTTAGGATTAAGACCAGACATAAGCCTGATGATACAACAGCATCTGATCTGTTGGCAGAACAAACCTTTAGATGAGATTCTGAGGTATGCAAGGTACTGTAGCGATGAGATAGATTCGAAAGCGAAGAAACTCAAGGAAAAATTAATGCTGGTACAAATGCAAGCAGCTGGAAAAGGTGGACAGCGGCAACAGGGAACAGGAACGCAAGCAAAGAAACAGAATAATCAGAGCAGAGATGAGGAAGAAAGACCGAGACCGAGAATGGATATCGCGACACTGAAAAGGACAACGAGGTGTCATCAGTGTAACGAAGTGGGACATTGGAGACGCGAGTGTCCTTACAATGTTGAGATAGGGGAATTAGAACAAGAGGAGGAAGAGGTACAGACTAACGTGGTTAAGGGAGCAGCAGCCCCTAAGGGAAAGTTTATCAAAGGGGGGACTCAGACTCCTCGAGCCCCGTTTCCTCAACCGCCTCGCATTGCAAACGGAGGGAAAACCTATAGACAAATGCCATTGTTTGTAGGAGGAGAGGAATGCTATTACGTTGATCCTCTTACAGGGCAACGAGTAAACAGGGAGGAAGACTGTACTCTAGGAGCAGCCCTGGAAGTAGATCAGAGAGGACCATACGTAGAGGCTGAAGTAGCTGGATGTCCTACGACCTTTTTGGTAGACACGGGGGCCACTCGATCCACGTTGAGATCGGCGGTAGTCCCAGGTTTGCCAATATCGGGAGAGACGATTCAGGTGGTAGGAGTCGCAAACAAGAGGATGACTAATCCTCTGACCGAACCAGTGTCAGTAAAGATAGGGAATTACAGTGACGAACATCAGTTTGTGATCTGTGATTCTAGCCCTGTGTGCTTGCTAGGAAGAGATCTGTTGTGTAAACTGAATTGCACAATACATTGTACACCTGAAGGAGTAGAAGTACAGACCAATGATGAGGATGCCGATTTTAAAATTGTAAACTCGCAAGAGTGCGTGGAACTATATCCTACCTTAACAGTGGAAGAGCTTCCACAGGATTTGAGGGAGAAAGTGTCAGCTGAAGTGTGGGATTTTACTGGAGAAGAAATAGGGCTGATCAAAGGAGTAGAACCAGTAAAAATCTTGGTAAGGCCCAATGCTGAGTATCCAAGAACCCCACAATACAAGTTGACTCCAGAGACGATTGCAGGAATAAAGCCTGTGATCGAATCTATGATTAAACAGGGAATACTGAAGGAAATCGTGGGTAGTCCATGTAACTCCCCGATTATGGGTTTGCAGAAGCCTAGTGGAAAATACAGAATAGTGCAGGACCTTCGGAAGATTAATAACATTGTTGTCTCATGTTGTCCAGTGGTACCGAATCCATCAGTGATATTATTTCAGATACCGTTCCAAGCTGAATGGTTTACAGTGATAGATTTGTGCCAGGCTTTCTTTTCGATACCTTTAGATGAAGAGAGCCAGTATCTTTTCGCTTTTAAGCTGGAAGATCGCGTCTTAACATGGTGTCGTATCCCTCAGGGGTATACAGAAAGCCCATCGATCTTTAACCAGTTATTAAAACGAAATCTTGAAAGTCTAGTACTGCCCAAGAATTCGGTTCTAGTCCAGTACATAGACGACCTCCTAGTTGCGTCAGAAACTGAGGAAGCTTGCAGAGAAGACACCATAACCTTGTTAAATCACTTGGCCGAGAACGGACACAAGGTGTCTCCAAGTAAATTGCAATATTGTACGACTGAGGTGCAATACTTGGGCCATAGGATTGAAAAGGGAAAGCGGAAGGTGTCTCCAGACAGAATAGAGGCGATCATGAAAATGAACGCGCCTACAACACAAAGAGAAGTCAGGATGTTTCTAGGTATGGTCGGTTATTGTCGGCAGTGGATAGCCAACTTCTCACTGAAGGCAAAACCCTTACTACAACTGACGCACAAAGGAGTAAGTGATCCGGTACCATGGGACAAAGATTGTTTGATGGCGTTTTTGCAGCTGAGGGAGGACTTGTGTCGTGCCCCGGCTTTAGGGATGCCGGATTACACAAAACCATTTTTGCTTTACTGCTGCGAAAGAGAGGGATGCGCTTTAGCAGTTTTAGCTCAGATTCACGGAGATGCGCGCAGGCCAGTAGCGTATTTCTCGGCTACATTAGATCCAGTAGCCGCAGCGTTGCCCGGATGTCTCAAATCCGTAGCTGCAACGGGTGTCAGCATTGAACGTTCTGAAAGCGTAGTCATGGGTCATCAGTTAGAGGTATACGTACCGCATTCTGTAGAATTGTTAATGACCAGGACTAAGACTCAGCATCTGACAAATAGCAGGCTCACACGCTACGAGCAAGTCATACTGGCTGCCGAGAATGTGACCCTAAAAAGATGCTCCGTCTTGAATCCTGCAACTTTGATGCCACTTCCAAACGAGATTGATGACGAAATTTGTACAGATCATGACTGCCTTGATGTGACTGAACTATGCACCAAACCGAGACCCGATATTGTAGATGAGCCATTGACTGACCCCGATGAAATATTCTTTGTTGATGGTTCATGTGTAAGAGACAATATCGGTCAGCTGAGAGCAGCTTATGCAGTTTGCACAATTACGAGAGTAATAGAAGCCGCTTGCCTGGAAGGAGTACACTCCGCTCAGGTAGCTGAAATTGTTGCTTTGACTCGTGCTTGCTTAGCGGGCGACAAACTTCGAGTCACCATATACACCGATAGCCAGTATGGTTTCGGGGTAGTTCACGATTACGGGCAGTTATGGTCTCAAAGAGGTTACATGACCTCCTCGGGTTCTCCTATTAGGAATGGAGAATTCGTGAGACTTTTGTTAGAGGCATTGCAAGGCCCAACAGCTATAGCAGTGGTCAAATGCGCAGCGCATACAAGGAACGTTGATTTTGTGTCACTAGGAAACCGCTATGCGGATGAAGTAGCGCGTTACTGCGCAGAACAGGGTTATTCTCACACTGATGTAAAAGTGGGGGGAATCCAGGAAAGAACTGAATTGACAATGTTATTGGATACTGTAGATACGTGGGATGAATTAAGAAGTGTTCAGGAAAATGCACCAGATGATGAGAAAAAGAGTTGGGAAACAGCAGGTTGTTCCAGAAGCGAGATGAATTTCTGGATCTCTGCCGATGGGAGAGCAGTTTTACCAAATGAACTTGTTAGTCCAATGGCAAGAAAATTGCATGGATCAGTACACATAGGTAGAGATGCTATGGTGAGAGTATTTAGACAAACGTGGTTTAATCCCAAATTTAGAGTAGCGGCAGAAGCAGTGTGTCAGAGATGTACGATCTAACTAAATGTGGGCAAGAGAACACCAGTTACATTGAGTCATATTGGGAGGTCTGGGGGGCCTTTCAATAGGATGCAGCTTGATTTTATTGAAATGCCTAAATGCAATAGACTCAGATACGTTTTAGTGATTGTTTGCATTTTTTCTAGATGGGTTGAGGCTTACCCTACACGTAGGTGTGATACACTTACAGTAGCAAAACTGTTACTTAGAGAGTTGATACTGAGGTTTGGGGTGCCATCCTCTTTGGAATCGGACAGAGGAACTCATTTTAATAGCGAAATAGTGAAGATGCTATGTTCAGCTTTGAGTATCGATCAGAAATTACATTGCAGCTATCGACCAGAAGCTTCAGGGATTGTAGAGCAAATCAACAGCACGATAAAGTCCAGACTGGCCAAAGTTTGTTCAGCAACATCCCTGAGTTGGCCAGACGCACTTCCAGTGGTTCTTATGAGCATAGGTAGCACACCAGATAGAAAAACAGGTCTCTCTCCTCATGAAGTGCTAATGGGGAGAGCCATGCGATTGCCATCGGTTCCGACTGCAGCTCTAGTGAACATCACAGACGATTTGATCTTGGACTACTGTAAGGGACTATCTGATGCCGTTAATTCTGTGTCCCTCCAGGTCCAGGCTGCAGAGGTTCCATCAGCACAAGATTTGTGCCATGACCTGAGTCCGGGAGACTGGGTCCTGGTGAAGAAGCATGTCAGAAAGAATTGCTTAGACGTGCGCTGGAGAGGACCGTTTCAAGTCATACTTGTGACGAATACTGCAGTAAAGTGTGGAGGTCTGCCAAACTGGATACATGCCTCACACACCCGAAGAGTGCCAACACCTCTAGAAGAGACAGCTCCTCTCTCGGATGAGAATCCAGCGGAAAGCGGAGAAGCCATAGAGGGGGAAAGCCAAGCTGTGGAGGTGAGCGAAAAGACTGAGATTGAGACGGAACAGGTCGACGAAGGTCAAGACATCAGTAAGACCGAAGTCGCCTCAGGAGAAGAAAGTAATTGGGAGTCCGACACAGATGTCGAACAGACTGAGAGTGACCAAGAGACAAGTCCAAGAACAAGGAGCAGAAGGACAAGAAGTGACAAAGCCAGTTGGCCGGAGAGAAGGATAAGGCCAAGTTTGGAAGAAAAGCAAGAAAGAACTCTTGTTCCGATTGCAGAAGAATCAGACCAGGAGGAGGAAACTACAGACTCAGGAACTGAAAGTCCAAGAAGATCGAGGAGGGTACGTGTGCCCTGCAGAAGGTACGCCACCCCAGAGTGGACTTATCTAGCAGATGTCTTGGGGACAGAAATCTGGGAGAGTGAAGAAAGTGAAAGTAATCGATCACGATCCATTTGTGGCGGTGGAGATATGGATGTTGACGCCTGGACTCGAGACTGAGGGATTACTGACTTTCACACTTCCAATACCCCCATATTTGAGTCAAATTCAAGATCTAGTGTTAAATAGATTACAGTTTCCGACTTTCGGTCATCAGATTCCGGAAGAAGAAGAAAAAGTTATTCGTTTTGAATTATTAGAAATTGTTGTGAAAGCTGCAGGTGCGAAAATAATTGTTGATGCATAAGAGACTTTTGTGTATAAGCTATAAAGAAGAAGATAACTTAGCGCCGAGTGGAAAGAAGAATAAAATTAGGGATTACATTTAGAGGACGGAGAAGGGTTAGGGTTGTCTGTTGCCGAGAGGAAAAGACATTGGCGCGAAAAAGAGACTTTGTTGATAAAGAGCACTTTTAATAAAGAAAATAAAGACTTGCAAAGAAAAACTTTTTCGCAAAAGAAGGAGCTACGCTGTTTTGATAACATGGAGAACGGCAACCCAAACCGAAAAGCTAGATGTATAGTAGGTACACTGATAGCAATAGTAATATTTCTCATAATTGCAGTAGTGACCATATCATACATGATAGGACATGAAAGTGATAAAGAAACAGCAAATGTACAGCCTGTAACGACTTTGAGACCTGCTCTTGTGGGGAGGAAAGAGGAGAGCAATGAAATGCGTGAAAAGGCGTTATCGGCAAATGAAGCTCGTAGATTACATGTAGACGAGTCACAGGGAAACTTTAGGTCAAATGCATATGCCAAATTGTTATATGAGTATATCGATGCCATGGAGGCCAAAGATTGCTATGTTTGTATGCAATTGCCGGCTTCTGTAGACGAAGGCATTAGATATCACCATCTCCCTTTGACTTATGGGATAACATGTAGCTTACTGCTTAGTATATTTTATGGTAGGGAAGGATTCGAGTACTACTTTTCAAATTATGATTCGGTACTGCCTGAAGTTCCGAATTATAAGCAAATGAATAAGTGGGACTATTACAAAAAGGAGGATAGATTAGCCAAATTCTTTCTTCCTTGGGATACATTAGATACATCATATGCACGCAGAAATAACCTAACTTGCAAAGTGTCCGAGGTAGAGAAGAAGTTTATAGGACAAGTAGATGATAGATACAGAAGGCAGAAGATTCTAAAAATGTCAGGACAATGGAAAACGGATTGGACCGAAGAAGAGAAAGCACATAAAAAGAAAGGTAGCAA
Organism: Lissotriton vulgaris; assembly: GCF_964263255.1. Lineage (NCBI taxonomy): Eukaryota > Metazoa > Chordata > Amphibia > Caudata > Salamandridae > Lissotriton > Lissotriton vulgaris. The sequence goes on from NC_141693.1 coordinate 1,504,287,112, forward strand.
TGGTCCAATAGCTTTGGATAGAACGCAGAAAGGAAAGTTATGTTTAACTCGAAGCAAGACGTATTACGAGAGTGTATTTGTAGGTGAAGTGAATTGTGAACATGCTTTTAGATTAGAGTATTATACGAAAGATTTCATGAAAGGAATGCAAGCTATTCCGAATGTATATTTTGTATGTGGAAGAAATGCCTATGTAAAACTACCTGACAATTGGTATGGTTCATGTTACTTGGCAATTGTCTTCCCCAAAATATATCATGCAAAGGATGTAGCGATAATGGAAGGAAAGGCTTCGAGGAGAGCGAAAAGGGAAGTAGGAGATGCAGAAGTAGTAGGAGATGTATTTGGAGCAATGTTTCCTATGTTAGGTTTAATACTTAACGATGTTAAGATCAGGAGACTGGCTACAGTTGTGGATAGATTATCTGCAAGTACTGCAAGATCTTTAATGTTGGTAGAAGGCGAGATGCAGTCGATTAGAGCAATGGTTCTTCAGAACCGACTTGCTTTAGATGTACTGCTAGCAAAAGAAGGCGGAGTTTGTAAGGCTTTGAAGGTTCAGGAATGTTGTACTTATATTCCTGATAATTCGAAACCACTTGAGAAAGTCATACAGAACATTACACAGATTCATCAAGAGATCGAAGATTTATCAAAAATAAACGTTTGGGAAAAAGTCGGTCATGGAGTAGGAAAGGTTGGGAGTTGGTTTTCCAACCTTGGGAAAAACATAGTATGGTATATATTAAAGCCTGTATTGATAGTATTAATTTGTATAATCACATTGCTAGGTTTAGTAAAATTATATAAATGGTATAGGTCGAATCGGTTACAACGAACAATGAGAGAGCAAGAAAAGAGATTAGCTGCTTTACAAGATCAACAGTATAAAAGTTTAAGAGCTCTCGAAACGATGAAAAAAGGGAATATTGTAACTAGTTCTGTTTAGAGATGTTATTCAAATTGCATTTAGTGATGACTCCTAGAAGTCATCAAAGGGGGGACTGAGAGAGCGCAAATTTGAATAAAAATCATGTATAGGCCGTATTTACAAGTACATTGTATAATGTAGGAATGAAACGTATATTGTAAGGTGAAGTGACACGTATAGCATATAGATAAATGATATAATCCAAAGTAATATAGGAAATGTAACTGTATTCACTTTAGAACATGTGTTAGATTTAGAAGGCCCGTATATGTAATGGGCTGATGTAGAGATGGTGTAGAAATGCTTACGAAATGTAGAACGTACAAGGTCGAATTCATGTACGTGTGTAACCTTAAACGGAGAAGCGGCGAGAAATGTAACATGGAGAAATGTGCAGAGAGCATACACGGCGATGTAACGAATGAGAATATAAAGTTATGCTTTATGTAGTTTATATTCTATGTAAAATGTATTCATATATATGTAACTGACTTTTGCTAAATACGAATATATAAATGTGTGTTAAAGGTTATACTGTGTAGAAGGTTTTAGGAATGTTAGAAAGGTTTAGGTCATTTGTGATTCTAACCTGGCTGACCAAGGGTTAGCAGGAGCACAGTCCAATGTGTATAATTTAGCGGACTTACAGGAGTCGTAAATAGCTTGATGTGGACGTGAGAGCCAAGAAGTCTAGCACTTGTTAGATTTAAGGTGACAACGCTGGACAAGGTTTATGGCCTGAACGTGATAGGAAGCGCTAAGAATTTGAGACTTGTTTTTGAATGACCATTCACAGGACCTAGAAGGTCAAAGAATTTCAGTTGTAAGTTAAAGTCTTGTTTAAGTTCATATGACTCTTGATTTGAAAGTGTCAGTTGAAGTCGCCAATAAGAAGATGAAGATGACATCTAAAGAAGAAAGGTCAACTTAACGGACGGCGAAAGAGATGAAGCAATGGAAGAAGCTAGAAGCTGACATCATCGGGGAAAGTCCGTGGTGGGCGTCAAGGGGCGTTCCACCCACACTGTGATTGTGTATTTTAGGGACAGCACCCCGGGGATAAGATAGCGAAGGCGAGAGCGAACAGCTCCGAGCAGATGCCATCATAGAAAGCTCAGAGTAGCGATTAGCCAAGGCGATTGGCTCATAACAGCTCAGAGAGAGAAGGGCGAAGGGTAGATGACTTGAGCAGATGCGCTGAGAAAGATCAGAGCGTAAGAGAGCAGTAGGCCGAGGACCCTTAAGAAGAGCGGATGGGTAGGCAGAGAGGGTACTGCTTCTTAAACTTAAGTTACCTTTAGAGGCTAAGAGAGTTTGAACTTCTTTGGGAGTCAAACTGCTGACACCTTTTAGGTTAGGAACTTGCGAAGTAGGGATGTCACTTAGTATAGAGTAGGGACAGATTTAACGTGATACTTTTCTCTTTCTGTAGTTGACGCCAAGGAACCACTTCACATCGATGCTTTAAATTGCTGATATTGGAATTGATTTTGTATTCTTTTGTATACGCTTTGAGATTTATCTTGAGAGGATTGTAATTCGCATTTAAATTTTGAATTTATATAAACTTTCAAAACTTCATCAGTTGTAAGTGGTTCTTCAGAGTGGCGTCAGTTAATGGGGTTCGTCTAACCTATGCGGGGGTTGTCTTTTACTCAATGACAGATACTAGCGGTCCAAAATAGATGAATGAGATAAGTTATTAAATTGATCATAAATTGATATCAAAATCTCATTCCCCGCAATTGCACGACCGGAAGCGGAAGCTAGCGGAGTCGGAGTCGGAGCCGGAGCAGAGTGAGCACAATGTGCGAGTGAGAGTGTGAGTGGGTCCGGCGGTAAGAGGCGAGCTGCGTGCAGGCAGCGGTGGCGAGGGGTGAATGAGGGGGTGGTGTTGGCTGCGTCATCCCAACGCATCTCGGGACCGTCAAGAACACCAGGGGGCAGATTTATGAAGGCCTTGTGCCGCCGGTGCGTCATTTTTAACATGGGGAAAAGTGACGCACCGGTGGCGCAAGGCTTTCATAAATAAGGCCCCAGGTACCTGCAAGCCGCGTCGCGCTAGGAACTCGCGCACGCTGCTCTACGCTGTCCTGCTCTGCCGCCTGCCCTGCTTTGCCCCCCCCTGCTTGCCAGACCCGTCTCGGATCTGCCCTACCTTGCCACTGCCCTACTCCTTCCTGTGAGACATTAAGGTGCGGGCGGCGATTTGAGCAGTGCTGGTCCTAGGCCTTCTGAGGCCCCGGGCGAAAGGGAAGATGTGAGCCCCCTCCAAGTGACATCACAGAAAGTGACTTTGCAGGACTTTTGATCTTAGTTATTTGGCATCAGTGAAGCAAACTAATGTGGATATCAGTAACATGGACAAAAGTAGAGGGAATGGAAAACAGGTGAGCAAATATCCAAGAGTGTAACACTTGCAGTCTCCTTAAATGATTAGTTGGACATGTAGTGCCTGGCGAAAGGAAAAAGAAGGGGGAAACTTCACTGATCTTTACAATACCTAAATGGACTTTATTTCTGGTGCTCCCTAGTACAGAAACAGTGGAATGTTCAGCTCTGCTGGGATTTGCATGAATGTGTACCTGATGGAGCAAGGATTCGCACGTAACGCGACTTGCTCTCTTCATGAACCTCGCCTTAAATCATAACTGTACTAACTCCGATTGTTTGTCATTTATTTGTATTTCCCCAACACACGGGTGTCCCTAGGAGGCTTGCCTATGTGTTTTTCATCATAATCAAGCTTGCACATTAATAAAATGGCCGCTTTGCAGAAATTCAGTCTGCGCATGCGTCGGTCATACCCATGTGATGTGACGCATTCGCAATCTGGAGGGAAAAGTTTGCACATGCGCATTGTTGCTAAAATGGCCGCTTGTCACTAATCATGCTTCATGCTATCTTAAGCCGCTTTTGTCTATGCCTCTTTTCTGCACTAACTCTTAATGCTATAAGTATTATAAAATAAGGGATTAAGAGTAGTTGGTCATGGTGTACAGTGTATTCATTTTATTCTGTGTTATTAATTTGTTTTCGCTTACTTTTCATGTACCGCGTAAATGAGGGCCTTGAAGTGGGGATGGAATCCATTTTGAAGCTGACGTATCCCTCATCATGTGATCAAAGATCTGGGACGTGCAGCAATGGAACCTGGCCAGTTGGCCATTGAAAAGGGGACTGTCCTTTCCAGGCGCACCTTTGCCCTTGAAGATGTGCTATTTTTATTCTGAAATGCGCAACAATGTTGCAAACCTTTTCTTCACTATTGTACTTTCCCACACGTATGCCTGGGAACCCAGATGTTAGGGGGAGGGTAATGTCACGTGAAATACGTAATAGAAATATAGGTGGTGACAAATGTCTTAAACCACCTCCCTTGACCAATCAGAAGATGGGACTTTGTCATTTTGCAACATTTATGGGTGGTCTTGGGGATTTAAACCTGTATAAATAGCCTAGCTTAGCTTAGAGAAATTGTCCGACTTGTCCGAGTAGCAGACCTGTCACTGACCCTACGAACTCTATAGGTGCCTGATACAGAGTGCTGCGGAGCATTCTGCCTGAAACTTTCCACAAACTCCAAGGGGTGGAAATTAGTCCTAAGTGCTAAACGAAGCACTTTGCTGGGAGATTCGAAAACCCAATCAGGGTGTTGGCAGATTCCGTGCAGAAGAGGGGGTAACGCTGGCGTTGCATCCGATGCTGTGAGGGGTTGGTCGTGCCTTGGTGAACCCAGTCCTGACCCAGACCTGAGGGGTATCCTGTCCTGACTGTCCATGAGCTGTACCTGCTCACCTTCTGGTATTCCCTGAATCCTTGAGGGTCCTTGTCCCGTTCTTTCCCAACTGACCCGTGGCCAGGGTTAGTCCTCATTCGCACCTAGGTAAATATTGGCATAGGTGTCTGTCTATACTATACCCTCAACTTTTCCTCCTCTGATTAAAGCAATCTTGCCTGTGATATTCTCCATATCTCCTTTGAATGTAATTTTATGCAATTGATTATTAGTAAATGTTCCACTTTTACCCTTCCTATAGGACATTGTTAAACCCGACTGTTTATCTAGCTTGTTCCACTTATTCCCTTTCCCTTAGTATGGTTGCCGTGAAGTTAGAAAGATAGCATAAGGTTTAGGAAATAGTATAAAATTATTAGGTCACACATTAGGTTTTTCCTCACGTCCTTGCCCTAGATTAAACTGTATTAGATAAATATTCATTATGATTCATGCCCTATAGTGTTCCCTTTTACTCTATGATACTCACTTTAATCCATAGTTACATTCTGGTTCTGATTTTAATCATCGATGTATTGCTTTGCATTTGCCTCCTTGTAATGGCATTTTCGTCCTAAACTTATACTATATAAAACCCTTAAAACCATCAAGGTGTCTGTGGTCATTATACGTTAATGTAATATTAAAGGTATTAAATGTGTAAATTAGAATTTTCTCCCCTTTAGGAAAACCCTTATCACCTGTCCACTGCTAGCTCCTGATCTGTCAGGAGTAATGTGCCTGTGGTAAGTCAGGTACATGAATAGTGAGTGGTGTAAGAGTCACCCACCCGATTACTGATAGTAGCGTGATAGAGGTTTCACCCGGTTCATTTGCAAAACACTGTCATCATATGCACGCCAGGGCCCAGTGCGTGGAAAATTTGGTAATCTAAGTGACCCGGGTGACCCGCCCCCTCTATCAGTAATTTCTGGTAAGCAGAGGAATGGTTAGGACTAGTAAGATAGGTAGATAAGATAGTTAGAAAATAAACCGTGAAAAATAAATGTGCTGCTAAAATTTTAATATTGATTATGTTACTTAATGTTTTATTGCGCAACTGTTTTTAAAATATTTTAATTGTTTTGAGATAATTTTATATATATGTATTGCTGTTAAATATTATATGTTTTAACCAATTGTGTGTGACTGTTGAGTGTTGTCTGAAATCCCCGGGGAATTGTATAACGGATGGTGAGTAGAATCCATCGCGTTCTGAGGTCATTTGTAGGGAGGAAAGGTTAGTGCATGGTTCAAGTGGAACTGGAAGCGCTAATTAGGTCTTTTTCGGAAAACTGTATGAATGAAAGTAACGGGACTGCTGATAGAAACCTTGGTCTGATATCACCTAGTAAGGGTCACACTAAGGGAGTAATAGAGTCATCGGAGCTTGTATGATAGCAAAGGGAAACGCTGACGAACCCCAGGCTTAGTATATATCCCGGGAAGAAGTGGATGAGACTGGGTAATAGCAGGTTTTCTAATGCTTGCGTGAGGGTAGGCAAGAGAAGTCTATCCGAAGTGTATGTAAAGTAGACAGAAGTGGTTTACTTGCAGTAAAAGAAGAACTTTCTATCTCTTTAGAACACTCCTACACAATGGCGAATGTTATACGTTGTTGACTAAAATTAACCATAGCACCTTAGAGAAAATACAAAGTTTCCGTTACCTTGTAAAGGAGGGAGACAGTCGAAGGGCTGCTCTGACGTCACTTCGTGCCGCGCTGGTATTGGTTAAACCAGCGGGTGTGTAGTGAAGCCGAAATTATAAGGGAGGGGTGAGTGCCTGAGCGTGAGAACGCGTCTCGCGAAAAGGCCGCACACCCATTGGTCGAGAACCTTTGCAACCTCTGCACTGATTGGTTGTTAAGAAATTGGAGTCGCGCTAGCATTGGAAGCACAAACGAAGTAAAAATTTTCCGCACCGAGCTTATAGATTGTTACGAGCGGTGTATGTGGTACCCTGATTTTCTGCCTGATCCACGAAATCTAGGGTGTCATAAAGAGTTGATGAGCAGAGGCAGACCTCACAACATGTACGGAGGAAAGAGAAAAATGTCATTTGCCAGCAAAATAAAGAATTTCTTCAAAACTGACAAACCCGTACGAACTAGGGAGGGCGTGATCATTCCTCCGCCAAATACTCCAGCCTCTTTCATGATGTTAGAAAAAGGGTATCATACCTGTGTATGGTTAGAGAACTGGGAAAAGTACACTGCGGAGGATGGAGTTTTAGCCTTTCCCATTGATGGTACTTTTAACGGGAGAGTCCTATTTAACCTAAGGACCCGAATGAATGAATTACATCCCAGACCTAGATTAACCCAGTATGAAGCTTTAGAGGAATGGGAAATTGAGGCTCTAGAGCGAGACAGACCCCGGATGGACAAAGGAGTGACCCGATGGTATCCAAAAATGGTAAAAGAAACCAAGGAGCAGAAATTGAAACAGTGGAGACAAAATATGATGGTAGAAGGGTTATTCCCCATGTTCGGAGCTAATGAAATGGCGGGAGGGAAGAAATGTACTGAGAAAACCCGGCACATGATGCCCCTGGGTGAATCGGAAGATGAGTTTTTAGAGGACTTATTTATGAAAGGTCCTCCGCCTTATAATGAAGACACCAGATCTCAGAATCAAACTACCCCATTGAGACCTTCAGGAAGAAGAAGTACTAGTGAAGCCGATTCCACAGGGATAGAACAGAGAAGAGCGGGAGGAGAGGGATTTGGTAGACCCGACCCCGTGGTCCCGAATTACAACCCCTTTGGCGAGGAAAGACCAGTTTTATCCACTCCATCTGCTCCAAATATATATCCTTCTCTAGTACCCCAAATGATACAGGATCCCCCCATGAATCGAATATTACACGAGCAGGAAAGGGATGCCCTGAGAGGACAGCGGAATGATCTCATACATGCCATAGCTCAGATAAATCCAAATCCTGAAGCCCTGACGATTCCAGTAACCATTGGTCCAGTTTTTCCTCTATATGGGGACAGAATGAATACTCCTAAAACTCCAGTCATAACCCCGATGATGCCCCCGCCCAGAAGGGAACCACTCATTATTGATGACCAAGCAAGTGAATGTGAGTCCATGGCTTCCTTGATGGATCTACCTAATAGGGAGCAGGGACCTAGTATGTCTCGAATGGGAACTCAGACTGGGAACAAAGACGTACTAATAGAGTCTTCATCAGGAACTCAGAGTGCGACAGTGGTAACTCCTGAGGAAATAGAAAGATGGACCCGAGAATTAGAAAAGGGAACCCCTCATCCGAAACCACTAGATATTTATAAGCTAAGAATAGAGCTAGAGGAACTAAGCGCAGGAAATGTGGGTTTAGAACGATTGAATGTCCGGGAGGAAGATGAGTTGTTGTTCATGTGCAAACACCTTACTCGGAACGCAAAAATATACTATGACAAATTAATGGACACGGCAGTATGTATGGGAATAGATATCAGCAGATCCAAAGTACTACAGAAATCCTACAGAGTAGAATTTTCAGACAAAGATCTAGAAAACCTGAATACCGCAGGGAAGAAGACGCAGATTAAAGAACTGATAAACTTAGCACAGAAATGGGGAGATCTAGACAAGTGGAAAGCCAGATGGGCAAAGAAAAAGGAGGATAGCAAGGAGAGACCACGGACTGCTGAGTACGTCTTACAAGAAGCTGACAAACCAGAAAAATTATGTCCCATGAGAGAAGTCCCAGGGGGAAAATATGTCCATGTCCCTTGGTCCAGACAAGATATAGTATCATTTACCAATGACTTTCCAAAATTACGGGAGAAACCAGTCGATTGGTACCGACAGGTCGAACGCTTCATAAAAGTTAAGAAATGTCTTCTGAAAGACCTGGATGGTTTTTTCGACATTGTGGTCCCCGTAGATTTGTGGACCGACTGCAAAATTGAAATTGATTGGCCTAGCGAAGAATATGCGAGAGACGAGATAACAGGAGCTCCCGCACCTGAAGTAATGAGGAAGTATGAGCAAGTCATACAGTACCTCAAGAAGAAGGTGCCCGCAAAAGAAACTGATTGGACCCGCATAGATAGAACTACCCAAGAGCGTGATGAATCAGTCCACTCCTATTATGAAAGGTTACTGCAGGTCTTCAAAACTTATAGTGGAATCGATAATGTGGACCTGAAGGATATGACACATTTCTGTTATCGATTCGTGTTAGGATTGAGACCTGAAATATCCCAGTGGATTAGGGATAACAAAATCAGTTGGCAAGGGAAACCCATTGATGATGTTCTCAAATATGCCAAATACTGCGAAGATGAGATCGAGAACAAAAAGAAAGCCCTAAAGGAGAAAGTTATGTGGGCTCAGGTGAAATTAGCTGAACAACAAGAAAAACAGTTAAGTAAAATGACTAACAGTAATAATGCTGCAAATCCGAATACTGGGGGTGGAGGCAGGCCCCGGGTAAAAATGAGTAGGGAAGAGGCTATGGAAAAATTCCCCTGTCACGGATGTGGTCATATGGGGCATTGGAGAGATAAATGTCCGCACTTGCAGGCTGGTAATGCCCCCGTAAATGGTTTAAATCCACAGGTGCAGAAAGAGGGGATCCGAAAGACCCAACAGCAGGTAAATCAACCCCCGGTGCCACGCGCTCCTAGACAGAATTATAGGAATCAGGGTCAACAGAATGAAAGGGTCGAAGTGTGGGAAGGAGAGAATGAAAGAAATGCACCCATTCCACAGTACCTGTTAAATGATACTTTTCTCTGCGATGATCAATACTGACGGGGCCTGAGAGGGGAGGACAAGGAGTGCGTGCTTGGTGCCTCCTTACCGGTAGACCAGACTGGACCATACATTGAAGGAAAGGTTGAAGGGACAGATGTCACCTTTCTGTTGGACACTGGTGCTACCCGTTCCACTGTGAGAACAGCGGACGTTCCTAACCTACCCCTCTCGGGAGAAGCTATCCAAGTAGTGGGAGTTTCAAATCAGATAATCAGTACTCCGGTAACCGAACCTATGGAAATTTCCATAGGAAATTTCAAGGAAATGCACAGATTTGTGGTCTGTGATTCCAGTCCTGTAAACCTATTAGGACGAGATTTGCTGTGCAAAATGCGTTGCACCATCTTTTGCTCACCAAATGGTGTTGAAATTCAGACCCCAGATGAAGATGGCCTATATAAATTGATGTTATTGAGGCCCGACACAGAAATAAAGCCCATGTCCATTGAAAGTCTACCTGAAGAACTCCAATCGAGCGTAACACCTGAAGTTTGGGATTTTACTGGAAAAGATGTAGGCTTAATGGCAAATGTAGACCCAGTTAAAATAACTATAAAAGCAAATGCCGTATACCCTAATACCAAACAGTATAAAATGAGTGCAGAAGTGAAAGAAGGAGTCGCAAAGGAATTAAACAGATTGCTCAAAGCAAACATCATTCACGAAGTGATGAGTAGTCCCTGTAATTCACCCATACTTGGAATTAAGAAGCCTAGCGGAAAGTATAGGGTAGTGCAGGACCTGCGCAAGGTAAACCAAATTGTAGTACCTTGCTGTCCCATAGTGCCTAACCCCGCAGTAATACTGTATCAAATTCCTTGGGATGCGGAATGGTTCACTGTCATAGACTTGTGCCATGCGTTCTTTTCCATCCCATTGCATCCAGAAAGCAAATTCCTTTTCAGTTTTGAATTCAACAGCCAGGTCTATGTCTGGAATCGTGTCCCCCAGGGGTACACCGAAAGTCCATCGATTTTCAACCAGATTCTAAAGAAATGTCTTGAATCCTTAGTACTGCCTAAAGAGTCTGTCCTGGTACAGTACATAGATGACCTGCTGGTAGCATCTAGAAGTCAAGACGACTGTGTAACTGATACCATTGCCTTGCTGAATCACCTAGGAAAGGGAGGACATAAGGTCTCACCAGACAAATTACAGTTCTGCAAAACTTCAGTAAAATATCTGGGGCACCAGATAGAGAAAGGGATCAGGAAAGTCACTACAGAAAGAATTAAAATAATTCGAGAAATGTCACTACCAGTAACCCAGAAAGAAGTAAGAATGTTCCTAGGGGTTGTTGGGTACTGCAGACAATGGATCGTGGGTTTCGCGGCTATAGCTAAACCCTTGATTAACATGACAAAGAAAGGAGCGGAAGACCCAGTTTGTTGGAATGATGAATGCATGACTGCTTGGGTAACATTGCGAAATTGTCTGTGCACAGCTCCAGCCTTAGGAATGCCTGACTATTCTAAGAACTTTGAACTGTTCTGTGACACGAGAGACAATTGTGCGCTCTCTGTCTTAACCCAGGAACATGGTCTGATTAGACGTCCCGTGGCCTACTTCTCGGCCGCCCTAGATCCAGTGGCTGCTGGATTACCTGGGTGCCTGAAAGCAGTAGCTGCTACCTGTACAAGACTAGAGCAGAGTGAGAACATTGTGATGGGACATCCTGTCACTGTATTTGTTCCACATTCAGTTGTGAGCTTGCTCACCCGAACCAAGACACAGTATCTCACCCCTAGTCGGCTGACTAAGTATGAGAGGATTCTCATTGGTGCAGAAAATGTAATAATCTCCCGATGTAATACTCTAAACCCCGCCACTCTATTGCCCCTTCCCATTGATGTAGAGGCAGGAGATGAAATTGACCATAGTTGCATAGACTTGACTGAATTTAGCACAAAACCCCGTCCTGATATCAGAGAAGTGGCCTTGGTTGATGAAGACCTCAAAATGTTTGTGGATGGTTCATGCTTGAGACATGAGAATGGAGGTTTGAGTGCTGCCTATGCTGTAGTCACTTTGGAAAAGACCCTGGAAGCTTCCTATCTTTGCGAAGTTAAATCTGCTCAAGTAGCGGAGCTTATTGCTCTAACAAGAGCTTGTAAAATAGGGAAAAACAAAAGAGTAACTGTTTATACTGACAGTCAGTACTGTTATGGGGTTGTTCATGACTTCGGCCAGCTTTGGTTGCAAAGAGAATTCATGACTTCCTCAGGTTCTCCCATCCGAAATGGGAAACCAGTACAAAACTTACTAGAAGCCATCCAATTGCCCAAAGAATTGGCTGTGGTCAAGTGTGCGGCTCACCGATCTGGAAATGACGAGGTGACAGCCGGAAACAGATATGCTGACCAAATTGCCCAGTACTGCGCCCGACACAAAATGTCCCTCCTAATTAAATTATGGGGAGGTGAAAGCAGCTGCCAACTGATGTTGTTTAAAAGATTGGGAACATGGGATGAATTGAGAGAATTACAACAGACCACGGACAGGAAAGAAAAGGACATGTGGAGGCAGGATGAATGTCGATCAAGGGAAGGAGATGGTGTTGTGGTCCACGTGACTGGTATGCCTGTACTACCTGAACGACTGGTTACCGCAATGGCACGGATAATACATGAACCAACACATATTGGGAGGGATGCCATGTGCCGAATGTTTGAAAAGGTGTTCTACAGTCCAAAATTCAGGAGCACAGCAGACAAACTTTGTCAGAGGTGTTTAGTGTGTCAACAGTTCAATGCAGGAAAGAAGACAGTAGTGGAACAAAGTACCATTGGGAGAGCAGAAGGTCCCTTCATAAGGATGCAGGCAGACTTCATAAAACTGCCCCTGTGCAAAGGATATCAATATGTCCTGGTCATAGTTTGCTTGTTTTCCCGGTGGGTGGAGGCTTATCCAACAAAGAAGAATGATGCCCTGACGGTAGCTAAATTGTTACTTAGGGAACTGATCCCCCGCTTTGGAATTCCTGAGACAATTGAAACAGACCAAGGTGGACATTTTTCAAACGAAGTCCTAAAAGAACTCTGCAAAGCATTCAAAATGGAGCAAAGGCTGCACTGTGCCTATCATCCAGAGGCTTCTGGAATAGTCGAGCAGATAAACGGCACTCTCAAGTCCAGGTTGGCAAAACTGTGTGACTCCACAAAAATGAACTGGATAGAAGCTTTGCCCATGGTGCTGATGAGCTTGAGAAGTATTCCAAACAGAAAGACAGGCTTGAGCCCCCATGAAGTGCTGATGGGAAGAATGATGCGACAAGCATGGGTACCTGGACACAAACTGCTAAGTATTTCTGATGATATGGTGCTAGAGTACTGCAGGCAGTTGGGTGACCAAGTGCGTTCTATCTCTCACCAGATTGGAGAGACTGCTGTCGAATGGCCTACAACCCCAGCACACAAGCTGAAACCAGGTGATTGGGTGGTGTTGAAGAAACATACCCGGAAGAGTTGCCTTAAACCGAAGTGGGGCAAGCCTCGACAAGTGATCCTTGTCACCACAACTGCTGTGAAGTGTGCTGGTGTACCAAAGTGGATCCATGCAAGTCACACGAAGAAGGTGACTGGAGAAAACGCGACTGAAGACGAAGGTAGTCCAGCTGAGGAGACTCTAAAGGAGGGTCCGGATCCCGCTGACATCGAACTACCAGGCACAAGTCAAGAAATTGAATGGTTTCCTGCTGATGACCAGGTTCTTGATCCAATAAGAACCAGAAAATATTCTTACCTAGGTAGTGAGTGGGACAGTGCAGGTGAGTCAGAACAAGAAGGAGAAGGTCAGATCATCAAAGACATCATAAAATCTGATCAGGGAATAGGCCAAGTAGGGACAGATCAAGTCATCGACACTCCTTTCGAGACAGAGGAGACCGGAAAGGGACAGATAGTAGTCAAAGCAGAAGTTCATGCGGAAGAAAATCAAGAGATCGAAGAGCATGAACCAGGCCAGTTAGTAATAGATGAACGTGTTCAGGAAGAAGAGTCCGGTGAATCACTCACAAACGAAGCTGTAGTGTAGTGGTGCTAGTAATGATATGGATAGGATTAACAGTGTTTATACCTTTTATGATAAGCAAAGACCCTACCATATATCCTACAGACTTGACGACACAAGACGCAGAAGTTGTACATACTGAAGAAACACCACGAAGAGTAGAAAGACGTGACAATGCAATGAGTCTGAGACATACACGACCCGACTTAGAAGCATCAGATGAGGGAGAACTACATTATCCCCAAATGAAGAACAGGACACACTTAAATGTTTTCGCAAACCTTTTAGTGCACTATGTAGAAGCTATGGAAATAGAAGATTGCTATGTCTGCATGATGCTACCTACTTCAGTAGCTGAAGGCGTGACATACCACCATTTACCCCTGACCTATGGAATTTCCTGTAGTATTTTAGCTAGTTTATTTTATAGAAGCACTTTACAGTATTATTACTCAAACACTGACGTTATCTTTTCAGAACTTCCTATTAGAGGGAATCTGAACCTTGTACATACCCTTGGTGGAGTGACTCGCTACATGGGGGAATATTTCCTGACTATAGGTGACATAGATCTGAATGAAGCTCGTAGAGACAACTTGACGTGTTCCTTACATGCTCAAGAAAAAATGTTCTTGAAAATGGCAGAGAAGAGAAGGGAAAAGTTTCAGAAAAAGGCAAATGACGAACAGAACAGAACCCCTAGATGGGCAGAAAACATGGATAACACCTCACAAAGCGAAGTTACTCCTGCTCTGTTGCTGGATTTTGAACGGAAAGGGAAACTCTGTCTTCATAGAGAAAAGACTAGTTATTATAACAATGTATTCATTGGTTCCAGCGAGTGTGAACATAATTACAAGGTAATTGGAGGTTGGGGTTTCAAAAATGGGTCAGAACCTGTGTTTCCAGGAATTTATTATATATGTGAAAACAAGGCTTATTTCAAATTGCCGGATCACTGGTATGGAAGCTGCTACTTTGGCATTGTCTTTCCGAAAATATACCATGTGAACAATGCAGCTGGAAGCAATGAGATTACTAATGGCTTAGTGCGTAGAAAACGTGAAAGTGTAGGAGAAATTATAGGTGATATTTTTAGCGCACTGATACCTGGAATGGGGGTAGCTCTGAATACTCATAGAATCTGCAAATTATCTACAGTAGTGGATCGGTTATCAACTGACACTGCTGCTGGATTTCTGATGATCAATACCGAAATGGTTGCGATCAGATCGATGGTTTTACAGAATCGCCTTGCTCTTGATACCTTATTGGCAAAAGAGGGCGGAGTCTGCAGGATGCTGAGGGCACAACATTGTTGCACTTACATTCCTGATAAAAGTGTCGAAATTAAGAAGTATATAAGAAACATTACTAATTTGGAAAAATAACAAACCATTAGAGGTTGACAGTGCCTGGAAGAGACTGACTGATGGTCTCTCCTCTGTAGGTAGTTGGTTCTCTAACTTAGGTAAAAGTCTTCTATGGAAAATACTGATGCCAATAGCTGGAATAGGTTTGATTGTTCTGATCATATTCATCTGTTGCAAGTGCCAGAAATGCAGAAAATATATAGTGAATAAAAGAGGAAAGCGAAAGGCTGAAGACTTAGAATTAGAAGAATTAAGAAACCAGATATATAAGAAAATAAAGAACAATCATACACACAGAGAGGCGGAGAGAAAGCTCAACAATAAGTTCACTGAGGTTGAGATGGATGAATTGGATGAATGAAGTTGGCATCTGTTTTCATGTGTAGTGATGATAGTAAATATCATCAAAGAGGGGATTGATGGAGCAAGGATTCGCACGTAACGCGACTTGCTCTCTTCATGAACCTCGCCTTAAATCATAACTGTACTAACTCCGATTGTTTGTCATTTATTTGTATTTCCCCAACACACGGGTGTCCCTAGGAGGCTTGCCTATGTGTTTTTCATCATAATCAAGCTTGCACATTAATAAAATGGCCGCTTTGCAGAAATTCAGTCTGCGCATGCGTCGGTCATACCCATGTGATGTGACGCACTCGCAATCTGGAGGGAAAAGTTCGCACATGCGCATTGTTGCTAAAATGGCCGCTTGTCACTAATCATGCTTCATGCTATCTTAAGCCGCTTTTGTCTATGCCTCTTTTCTGCACTAACTCTTAATGCTATAAGTATTATAAAATAAGGGATTAAGAGTAGTTGGTCATGGTGTACAGTGTATTCATTTTATTCTGTGTTATTAATTTGTTTTCGCTTACTTTTCATGTACCGCGTAAATGAGGGCCTTGAAGTGGGGATGGAATCCATTTTGAAGCTGACGTATCCCTCATCATGTGATCAAAGATCTGGGACGTGCAGCAATGGAACCTGGCCAGTTGGCCATTGAAAAGGGGACTGTCCTTTCCAGGCGCACCTTTGCCCTTGAAGATGTGCTATTTTTATTCTGAAATGCGCAACAATGTTGCAAACCTTTTCTTCACTATTGTACTTTCCCACACGTATGCCTGGGAACCCAGATGTTAGGGGGAGGGTAATGTCACGTAAAATACGTAATAGAAATATAGGTGGTGACAAATGTCTTAAACCACCTCCCTTGACCAATCAGAAGATGGGACTTTGTCATTTTGCAACATTTATGGGTGGTCTTGGGGATTTAAACCTGTATAAATAGCCTAGCTTAGCTTAGAGAAATTGTCCGACTTGTCCGAGTAGCAGACCTGTCACTGACCCTACGAACTCTATAGGTGCCTGATACAGAGTGCTGCGGAGCATTCTGCCTGAAACTTTCCACAAACTCCAAGGGGTGGAAATTAGTCCTAAGTGCTAAACGAAGCACTTTGCTGGGAGATTCGAAAACCCAATCGGGGTGTTGGCAGATTCCGTGCAGAAGAGGGGGTAACGCTGGCGTTGCATCCGATGCTGTGAGGGGTTGGTCGTGCCTTGGTGAACCCAGTCCTGACCCAGACCTGAGGGGTATCCTGTCCTGACTGTCCATGAGCTGTACCTGCTCACCTTCTGGTATTCCCTGAATCCTTGAGGGTCCTTGTCCCGTTCTTTCCCAACTGACCCGTGGCCAGGGTTAGTACTCATTCGCACCTAGGTAAATATTGGCATAGGTGTCTGTCTATACTATACCCTCAACTTTTCCTCCTCTGATTAAAGCAATCTTGCCTGTGATATTCTCCATATCTCCTTTGAATGTAATTTTATGCAATTGATTATTAGTAAATGTTCCACTTTTACCCTTCCTATAGGACATTGTTAAACCCGACTGTTTATCTAGCTTGTTCCACTTATTCCCTTTCCCTTAGTATGGTTGCCGTGAAGTTAGAAAGATAGCATAAGGTTTAGGAAATAGTATAAAATTATTAGGTCACACATTAGGTTTTTCCTCACGTCCTTGCCCTAGATTAAACTGTATTAGATAAATATTCATTATGATTCATGCCCTATAGTGTTCCCTTTTACTCTATGATACTCACTTTAATCCATAGTTACATTCTGGTTCTGATTTTAATCATCGATGTATTGCTTTGCATTTGCCTCCTTGTAATGGCATTTTCGTCCTAAACTTATACTATATAAAACCCTTAAAACCATCAAGGTGTCTGTGGTCATTATACGTTAATGTAATATTAAAGGTATTAAATGTGTAAATTAGAATTTTCTCCCTTTTAGGAAAACCCTTATCACCTGTCCACTGCTAGCTCCTGATCTGTCAGGAGTAATGTGCCTGTGGTAAGTCAGGTACATGAATAGTGAGTGGTGTAAGAGTCACCCACCCGATTACTGATAGTAGCGTGATAGAGGTTTCACCCGGTTCATTTGCAAAACACTGTCATCATATGCACGCCAGGGCCCAGTGCGTGGAAAATTTGGTAATCTAGGTGACCCGCGCGCTCTATCAGTAATTACCAACCTATAGTTACTTTCCTGGAAAAGGCCTGTCATTCAAACCTATAATTTTTGTATATTACAGCAGTTCTATTGATGTACCCTCTCATCCGTTTTTATTTTGGTTTAATCATTGCAGAAATTGATTTAATCATGTCACCTTCCGTGGCTATCGATCGACCTTTAGACATTTTAACTTAAGTTAAGTGTATACTAATATATAATACGATGGATTGAACTGAAGCAAGCAGGTCTCTTACCTTAACGTAGACAGTCTGACTCAACACACGGACTCAAGCAACGACGTCGTCCAACTCCTCCCTGCAGCCCTGCCCTGCCCACGCGGCCCGCCGCCCGATCCGAGTTAGTAAGTGACTGACTGCCAGTGCCAGGTCACGTATGGCGTGTGCGCATGCTGAGTGCGTCACACTGAGCGGGGGCTGGCCATAAAATCATGTCCAGGGCCGTCATTGGTAGCGCTTTCGCGCGCTACCAGATTGACGGCCCTAGGACCCACTGTCACCTGCATGAGGAAGATTCAAGGCCAGCGACGCCAGCGTCACGTCACCACCACAGGGCACGCACCACCACCACCAACCAAGCTAGGTGGTGGGGGGTGCGTGCAGGCGTCTTTGCGTGCGTGCGTGCGTGCGCAGACAGTGTTGTTCCCTGTATTGTGCAGGAGGTGCTGATTTAAAAGGAGCAGCAGGCTCTGCTCAAAGATGTGACGTAGTCACGCAGATACCCTAGGTGAAGTAAGAGAAGAGTGGGCCCAGGGGGCAGTGATGGCTAATGAATAATGGCTGGCTGAATGAATACAGAGCTCTTAGAAGTCTCCTCTCGCACTTTCTTTGCAGCCAGCAGACACCACAGAAATGCTGATTGCACCGTACGTGCAACGGAGTGTGGAGAACGAGGCCTGGCTAGTAACTGCAAAATAAACACACACACACTCGATATTATTGGACGGAAGAATGCACTGTGCTGTGCTCACAGTCACTGCGTAGCGCTTTTCCCCATCATCATGTTGTCTCCGGAGAAAATATATTGTGACGACTGCATAAGATTCAGACTGCTGCCAATGTACCTGGTTTCACGGGCGAAATGCATCGTTGACGCTGATAATCATTAGCATATTGGACAACAGCCATTCAGTAGAAAGTCTTCACGTGCGTTTTACTTCTGTTTACGGGTGGCCAGTGCACTTTAGTGAAAGGCGACCCTCTGCTTGTACAAGGGCCATATTTGGCATTTCACACCAAAGGGAGGTACAGTACACACTGTCATTTCATGTTGGATACCTTATTTTGTGGAGTTTTATATAGCGCGACCTTGGCCCGAAGATACTGGAGCGCTTTACATGAGCACCAGTTGTTAGCCAAGGAGGCCTTCATATTTTTGGGGGAGACACGGGGAGATAAATCGATTTGCCCAGAGTCACAGGATGTTGAGCGGACGCCCGTGATTCTATTGATACCTGGTTCTCCAGCTCCAAAGTCAGCCGCTCTGGCCATTAAGCCACATCCTCTCCCTTTCACCGAACATTCTACATATACAGTGATAAACTGAGGGCAAGCAGCAGTATTCCTTTCAAGCAGATGTCTTGCTTCCACGTGACCCTGTGTGTAACAGATTTCAGAGCTTCGAAAGGGGATTTCCCATCGAGTGCACTGCTTCCAGCCCGAGTCTAGCGCCGTTTATTCCCGCAACTGCGGGGCCGGCGCGGGCCCCCCTGAGCGCGAGGCCCTGGGCAGCTGCCCATACCGCCCATGGCTAGGACCGGCCCTGGACTTGAGCATAGGAGCTAGGCCGGTGCTGCTTGCGAGCCGGAATCTCTGACAGAATATCGACGGACAGAATATCGACCTACAGAACATCGACTCTGGAATATCGAAGGCAAGTATATAGACACCCTATCTACAACATGGTAAGTACAAAAATATCGAAACCAAAATATCGATGTTAAAAATATCGTAATTAAAAATATGTTTTTTTTTGTAAAAAAAAAAGTAAAATAAAGTTAATAATACTTATAAATAAAATAAACATATTTAAACATATTTAATAATGTTTAAAATTAATAAATAATACATATTTAATAATAAAACGTTAATTAAAAATAAACATAAAATATATAATATATACGTAATAATAATTTTTAATAATTATTTTAATTACTTATAAATTATTAAAAAATACTATAAATTACAAATACATCTACACACATGAAATAACATAAATACAAATAAATAATTATATTTAATAAATTAAAAAAATTAAATATACTTTAAATTTTTTTTAAATTTATGAAATACAACATGGTTTAAAATAATACAAAAATATTAAATACATAAATAAATAAAACTACTATTTAAAGTCCAAAAAAACTACAGTAATGAAAACATTGGATAGCGTAGAATGTAAAATTACTATTCCCACTCCAGAAAATTCAACAGTAGGGAAAGCGTTAAATAGCGTAGGGGTCAAAATTACTATTCCCACTCCAGAGAGTGCAACAGTAGGGAAAACGTTGGATAGTTTAGGGGTAAAAATTACTATTCCCACTCCAGAGAGTGCAACAGTAGGGATAGTGTAAGGGTAAAAATAACTATTCCCACTCCAGAGAGTGCAACAGTAGGGAAAGCGTTGGATAGTGTAGGGGTAAAAATTACTATTCCCACTCCAGAGAGTGCAACAGTAGGGAAAGCGTTGGTTAGCGGGTGGGTAAAAATTACTATTCCCACTCCAGTGAGTGCAACCGTAGGGAAAGCGTTGGATAGCATAGGGGTAAAAATGACTATTCCAACTCCAGAGGGTGCAACAGTAGGGAAAGCGTTGGATAGCGTAGGAGTAAAAATTAATATTCCAAATCCAGAGAGTGAAACAGTAGGGAAAACGTTGGATAGCGTAGGGGTACAAATTACTATTCCCACTCCAGAGAGTGCAACAGTAGGGAAATTGTTGGATAGTGTAGGGGTAAAAATTACTATTTCCACCCAGAGAGTGCAACAGTAGGGAAAGCGTTGGATAGCGGGTGAGTAAAATTACTATTCCCACTCCAGTGAGTGCAACAGTAGGGAAAGCGTTGGATAGCCTAGGGGTAAAAATTAGTATTCCAACTGCAGAGGGTGCAACAGTAGGGAAAGCGTTGGATAGCGTAGGGGTAAAAATTACTATTCCAACTCCAGAGGGTGCAACAGTAGGGAAAGCGTTGGATAGCGTAGGGGTAAAAATTTCTATTCCAACTCCAGAGGGTGCAACAGTAGGGAAAGCGCTGGATAGCCTAGGGGTAAAAATTACTATTCCAACTCCAGAGGGTGCAACAGTAGGGAAAGCGTTGGATAGCGTAGGGGTAAAAATTACTATCCCAACTCCAGAGAGTGCAACAGTAGGGAAATTGTTGGATAGAGTAGGGGTAAAAATTACTATTTCTACTCCAGAGAGTGCAACAGTAGGGAAAGCGTTGGATAGCGGCTAGGTAAAAATGACTATTCCCACCCAAGTGAGTGCAGCAGTAGGGAAAGCGTTGGATAGCGTAGGGGTAAAAAGTACTATTCCAACCCCTGAGGGTGCAACAGTAGGGAAAGCGTTGGATAGTGTAGGGGTAAAAATTACTATTCCAACTCCAGAGGGTGCAACAGTAGGGAAAGCGTTGGATAGCGTAGGGGTAAAACTTACTACTCCAACTCCAGAGGGTGCAACAGTAGGGAAAGTGTTGGATAGCGTAGAATTTAAATATAACATACTAATAAATAATTTTTATATTTAAAATAATGTATAATTACATTTTTAGATAAATCTACAACATTTACAATTAATAATTATTAAAAGCAATTACAATTGAATAATTAACAATAAATTAACAACAAATATCAATAAATATTAATTAATAAATAATACTCACCAAATAACAAAAATAAATAATAACATATTTTTAATTACCAAAAAATATTAATTATTTAAAATTAATTCACAATTAAAAATTATTAAACAATAAAAAAATCATACCAAATAATACTTTTAATGAAAAATTGATTACCAATTAATTATAAATATTTTCCAATTAATAAAAAAATACCAATGAAAATATAAATTGCCAATTAACAAAATGAATTACCAATTAAACAATTAATTAGCAATTAAAAAAAATATTTCCAATTAAAAACATGAATTACCAATTAAAAAAATTAGATAACATTTAAAAACAACAATTACCAAATAAAACAAATCAATTAAAATAATTAATTGCCAATTAATAACTAATAATAAATAAAATAATTATCCATTACAAAAAAATATATAAATCATGAATTAATTACAATTAAATTACTTCCCACCCAATTCCCCTATAAACCCACAACCCGCTACAGAAATAAAAACAAAAATTAATTAAAATTAATTTATAATTCCTAAAAATGAATCATTAATTCAGTATATTTAAATTACTTCCCACCCTATTCCCCTATAAACCCACAACCCGCTCCAGTACTAAAACATAAAATGTACTTAAAAATAACATTATTAATATATAAAAATAGTATACATATAATTTAAAACAATTAAAATACTTAACAAAAACATATTACACATACAAAATAAAATACATAAAAATAATACAAATATCGATATTAGTAACATCGAAATTAGTTATATCGATATATATGCTATCGATATTACTAACTTAAATATTACTTACATCGATATAAAAAAATTCGATATTACTTACCTTAGGGTCGATATTCTGTCCAACTATATTCTTGACCTCGATATTCTGTATCTTCGATATTTCCAACTCGTTATTTCTGTAGGTCGACAATTAGGAATCGATATTTAGACTTTGTACCTGCGAGCCGGTGGGGCCGCCTACAGTCGTCCGCCCGCTGGCCTAGCCGCTCTAATTTAATTAAACTACAGAGGCCCTAGCCTTGCACCAGCCCGGCATTGTATTTACTCACCGCACCCCTCCCCAACCCCTTCAGCCCCCCATGCTACTGCACAGGTGGGGGTTGGCAAGGGAGAGGTTACAGTGGGCAGCAGGAGTAGCCTGAAATAGAGTGGAGTGTAGCTGCCGCCCACTGGGGAAAACTCGCAATAAACAAGACGGAAGGCTAAAAATTTTGACCCACAAGGAAGATAAAGTGCCAAAGAAAGGGGGAGTAGCCGCCCCAAGTTACAGTCCTACCACAATGCGGTCCAGAAGGCTCAGAAAAGTAACAGCGAAAACCTGCAAGAAGTTGAACAAAGAACCCATTAAATCACCTGTGGAATCAGAGACTGTATTATCCCACTTCTCGGCGCCACCACCCCCGCATTTGCAGTACTCTGAACAGGGATTTGGCGCCATAGGCTGCACCCCAGAGATGGAAACAACAACACCCCTAGTGCCCTCAATTCAACAATATAATACGCAAGATGAAACAACTAACGGCGCAAAAAAGAGGACCCTCAGAGATTATTCTAAGAATCGTGGAATTACAGCCCAAGCCTCAATTAACTCTAACGAAACACTGTCTCTAACAGCACAGCCTTTCCAAACTCCCCTCAATACAGACTCAGTTCCAATTAAAGTGCAGGCCATGATTCACGAGCAACCTCACAACCAGGTTACCAGCACGTCCCCGGATGGTCAACCAACAAGGGACGAATGTTCTACTCCTGTAAGAAGTAGGCTAAGATCAGTCACTCAGTCAGGAGACACGCTTTATCCTACGCAACAAGTCCATCAATCAAATAAGGAACAAAGCTCTTCACCAATAACTATTTCAGGCAACGATTCTCCCATCAGCCTGAGATCACTCTAACAGCAGGAAACTAATGTTCATACTAACAACATAGGTTTTCCTGGAAACAAGATACTTTCTACCCGTCAAGCTGCACAGTGGACCAGGACATCCCCAGGCAACATTAAACCACTTACTCCAACAACGCCTCATGCTTTGGCTCATCATGAACCCCCCGAAACAAAGCCAGAAGAGCCTAATGATCGCTCTCTTTTGGATTGATCTTTTTTCAAAACAGAATTTAACAAGACAAAAGATATGATTGAAGGTCACAATTCAGCAGCGTTTCAGCCCACTACTGTCTGGCCCCAGCTTTTGCAAACCCTAAAATCTACAGTGTCTGCATTAAACTATCATTCAGATAAACTTGAACTACAAGTCGACCTACTAAATACACTAGCAGTATTCACGGAAGCGATTGACAACAAATTGGAAGGTTTGATACCTTAATTACAAAAGTACAATCCAGAGTCAACTTGACCCAAACGATATGTTGTTGCTTGCCAATAGTCAACAGCTTGTCTTTGCTTCCCCAGTTCCTCACCTTGGTCCTGACAGGAATCAGGAAATTACCATCAGGTCTGCAAGGCCAACCACATCTTTTATGCTCACATCCAACCAATTTAACCACTCAGAAAGCCAAAGACCAAAGCATAAAGCAAAACAAAAGGATACAAGGTTTCACTAGTAAAAGTTGACAGCTGACCAACGCCCTAGTAGCAGTCCCGTCTCTAGCAAATCAAGCGCCACCCAAGGAGTAGGTATCTTCCAAATAGCCAAACCGGACAATAAGAATCAAATTACGTCAAAAATAGAACCATTGTTTAGGTCCAAGATAACGTAAAGTTCTGACATCAGAGATGCCGGCTTAGGGATGGAAAAAACTAATAAATCCCCTCAAAATCAACACCTGAGCAAAAGGGAAAAAAAGAGACTAAGAAAAAAACGTAATAAGTGCAGTACAGCGATTCAAAATACAACCAATCATCTCCCCCACACCAACAAAGGTTACATACAACTTGGCTCGATCAGCTCTGCAAGTTCTGACAGCAATTCCCCTTTGCCACAACAATCACCTCTACAAACAATAATAGAGCCGATTAGCAAGGCGACACCAGCATCTTCCCACTGTAAAGAACACAAAGATTTACCCGGGCCAGGGGAGAGGTTTCAGCGAAGACTCTACAACCCTTGATCTTAGACAAGCTGGAAAAGGTCACCAAGTTAAAATCACCACCATACACCTCAAAGACTGGACTAGAAGACTCGACAATTCCAATAAACATGGCAAACATACCGAAGGAGAACCAAAATAGGGAAGCCACAGAACAGTATGAGGATGAATTTAGGTCAAGAGATAAGGAGAACTTCCAGATAACACTGTTAAAGAATCTGTATACAACACAAATGGGTAAACACCCTCTCAATGAAGTGGATTACCAACCTCGAGGTGAACATCGACCTACCCCAGACAATGGATAAAACTAACCACATGATCCCCGGCCAGGATTATACTGCAACAAACCAAAAAGCTAAATTGTTATTTATCCTTGAATACTTCACCTAAACACCACCTGACATCTTGAATAGAGTGAACATCCTCAAACGTTTCAAATCCATTTCCGAACTGTGTCATATTGAATCTATCGATATAATTTCAATTGTAAATGTATTGCGATTTATATAGCGCACGTATCACCCGCAGGCATCAAGGCGCTTGCCTTGGGAACCTGTCCTGGTATTCCCCTGTGAGATAACCCCAGCAGGGTATCCACAAGGTGAAAGCCAGGCATCCCGCCGCGAGGGGCCGTAGTGGAGATTAAGCAAGCTATTGCCCAGAGTCGCAGAGTGTGAACCCGTGAGTCGAGTAGGCACCGGAACGAGAATTATCAAGTCCGTGGAATTTTTGAGCCCAAGACACGCTGAGGCGGGGAATTGAACCCTGCTCCATGACCGATCTCAGCTTTCGGGTCTCCCGTCTCTAACCCCTAAGCCACACTTCTCCACTTGAATTTAAATCCATCAGAAGTAACCAACCCACCGAAACCAATGCTAATTACTTTTTTAACAGTAGCAATTAAGGAGCAGGTAATACTAAGGTCTGATCAATTTAATAAATGGGGCATTAAAATAGTTTGTCAAACCGAACCACGGTACCCATTGGTTCTTGCAAAATCCCCGGCCTCACTAGACAAATTCGGGCCACCATCTTTTTCAATACTAAGATCAGCTAAAGGTCTATCCCCCGTAAGGGCTACCCACCCTGAAATAGAGGAGTCCAAAACCACAGTGGTTGATTGGGCATGGCTGCCAGCGGCCCTGGACGTGGGAAACCACGATTGAACTGGTGTTCAACCCGGCCTCTCAGTATGTTCGTGGAACATTAATGGCCTTACCCCCAAAGTTCAATCTCCAGATGTGATAAAGTTTTTAAAACACTATGAGGTTAAACTATTGCAGGAAACATGGTCTTTGGCTAGCCTTCCAATAGAAGAATATTTGGAATATATAACTCTGGCCCAGAGGCTGCACAAGTCTGGCCGACCCAGCGGCAGCCATTCAATCTACGTCGCAGCCAAGTTAAACGTTAATATATTTCAACTCCAAGTTTGATCACCTAATCCAGATTTTGTGTAACCTACAAAGTAATCACGGAAGAATAGCCTGTTTAATATCTGCCGACTACAATACAAACCTTTTTCAAGAACTTCCAGAAGAGTATGATGCACCATGGCCAGATATCTTGGAACAAACAACACCTATCGGTAACAAATATAGCATACTTGGCAAATGCATGGTGCTACAACTCAGCATCCTGGGTTACACAACTCTGAACGGTCGCTTCCCAAAGGATAGTCCACCAAATTGGACAAGAACAAAAGGTTGTACTCATTCCTTTCTAGATTACGCCATTTGCAACAAGGAAATGCTCCCTCTGATTGAGAATTACACAATAGTTGCACGAGGAGACAGTGATCAACGACCTCAAGTGATCACCATGTCATTCCACGTAGCACGGCATGCTGCGACAAGCCGGACAACAAGAGGAATTCGTACAGAGAACCTCAAAAGGTTGAAATGGTCAGATCCTATTATACCAACAATAATGATTAAATGCAGAGCACTGCAAGGTTTGATGAAATCCCGCTCACTACATCATGAAAATTCTTCTCCCGGGAACTGCTTAAAAACTTCCCATGCACCACACGAAAAACCAAAAAAAGTAATTCAACAATAACAACTGCAGAAATTAAGAAATTAAAATCATTGCGCAACTGTGCGCTAAGACAAGCACGTAGGCACCCAGGGGAAGATCACTTATTTAATACATATAAGCAAGCTCAAAAAGCATTTCAACAAGCAATATTGTTAGAGAATAATAGGCTCTCCGAGCAGTTCTGGCTAAAACTGATACATGCAAGCTAAAACCATAACCCAAAATCTTTTTGGTCGCTTGTTAACTCGAAAACACACAACCAAGGAGGACAAAGCAGTGCGAACATCCCGGAAGTCGAATGGGTATCCTTTCTAATGCCAAAACAAAACGGATACTACTGGTCTGACAACAAAGTAAAATACGGCCAAAAAAGAGAGACTATAGTATCCTTTCTAATGACCCACTTTGAAAAACCAGAAAAGGTAGAGGGTCCATCGGCCCAAACCTCCAACTTTGGCCCCTCAACTGAACTCACGCCAATCACTAGGTATAATACATGTTGGGACACCTGAGGAACACGCTGAATTGAACATAAGGATGCCATCGGTAACCAACACTGAATTGTTGCTCTAGCATGAAGAATCGCCCCAATGGGTACCCACAATACTGGAAACTCTAACGAAAAGAACAACACAAATTATAACCGTGGGCCACTCAGACGGAGCTCCCGGGCTAAATGGTCTACCCCAGGCTCTGTACAAACAGGACACGGACTTTTGGGCTAAACAATTGGTACAATTGGTGTGGCTCACTGGTTATAGGCAGCAGCAGAGGACGGCCCGGGACCAGGGTTCAATTCCCAACGCGGCAGGGTCGTGGACCACGGGCGGCAGGGTCGTGGACCAGGGTCAGCGGACTCAATAATTCTCACCTCGGTGCCTACTCTAACCAGAGATCACACTCTGCAACTCTGGGCATTAGCTTGCCTCATCTCCACAACGGTCCCCCACATACGCCGGGGATGCCTGGTTTCACCTTGGAGATACCCAGTAGGGACCATCTCACAGGGAAAGTCAGGACGGGTTCCTCAGCGGTCTATTGCGCAGAGATACTCCTTCGGGAGTCGATTCTAGCGCGTTAGAAACCCGCAATTAATTTACTTACTGCTGGACTAATCAGGTCTTACAGGAATCTTGGCGTGCGCCATTATACATCCAATTTAAAAAGCGGCAAGAGATCAGATCTCAAAAACTACAGGATGATTTCTCTATTGGATGTGGATCTTGGGCCACCAAATAACATCTTATACCCTTTAACCAGACAGGATTTGTGCCAAAATCAGGTACCATAACCAACCTGCTTGTAATATCTGTCCTGTTGGATAAAGCGGCGACATCAGGAATACTAATGCATGGCTGTTTTGTTGATTTCAAGGCCACTTTCGAACGCGTGCCCAGACGCCAACTATGGCTCAAACTGCGGAAATGGGGGTTTCCACCTGTTCTTTTACAAGCCATAATTGAGCTATACACTAATACATGGATCTGTATAAACTTGGAGATGGATCCTATATCGCCAGAAAAATACAAACATCACATGGAGTAAAACAAGGTTGTGTGCTGGAGCCCCTCTTTTTTAATCTCTTCATTTCCGACTCGTCGGAGTTAACTCGACGAAGTCAACTCTCATCCTCCAAAACTTGCTGTTTTTTATCAACTATTAACTCTATGGATCTTCAAATAAAGAAAATGGAAATATGAACTTTTTCTGCTCCTTTGTCTTGTCCAAAAATTGAGATCACAGGATATGTAGAGATCAAGTGCTGTTGATACTACGAGACTTATTAGTCTTTCTTATACATGTGTTCTAGCAATGTGCAGGGGCTGTGGGAGCAGTAAGGAAACAATTGAGCACGTGGTATATGCCTTTGCCCCGCACTTCTTAATGATCGAAAGATTTTGCTGAAGGGCGAATGGACTAAACTCCGCATTCACACTTGTCGACAAGCTATTCTTGCATTTTTGAATCCGTACAATTCATTGCTTATTGTCAGGTTCACCAAGTTTGTCACAAGAGTAGCAAAAAGACTTATAAACTGCGGGAGCCAGTAAGCTAACAACTGTTAATTCATAACTGGGAGACTTAAGCCCGATGTCGTTTTGTCGCTCTATTTACTCCATTGTACTATTTGACAGCGGTCGAATATGGCATTTTGCACATTGTTTACTTAATGTCCTCTGTCTTGTGTAATACTGGAATTTTTAATTATTATATGTAGGGGTTCGACTTATTTACACTATTAGGGGTTTAGCTATCAGCTTTTTAACAATGACTAATGTCTTGTCCTATGGCCTTCGTCGACGTCAAAACTAGGACGGATCACCACGTCTCTCAACTGTTTCTTAAAAAAGGGCCAATTGTCTAGATGAAGTTTACATTTTAACAGCATGAACAAATATAGATTATTAGGTTTTCAAGCAATTATTTATTGTTGAACTTCACACACTTCTATTACTTTCCATTTGCTTGCGACGCTATTAACGTATTAAATGGCCGCATTTAGGTGGCGTATAAAAAAGCACGAGGAAATAATGTAAGCAAAGACACAGGAGTTTAGTTAATGCTTACCCTATGTGGAAATATTTTAGCAATCGTCTGATATACTTTTTTTTACTGATACACGCCCATTATTGTAATGATTTTTACTAATCAAACAATAAAGTATTCACCTGCTTTCCAGACAGGCCGTGATGTAAGTCTTTTGTACGCAAGAGAGGGTTTCTTTGCCCCCTGCGTTCACATACTCTCTTTGTCTACAAATGGCGTCTCTTCATCACGGTCAGGCAAGACGTGCTGCTGGGTGCTAAAAGCAAGTGTCAAGACATCTGATCCCCATTTTCTCAGCACGCACGTTCGTTCTATAATGGATATTTAAAGTTCTGCTGCTCCCTCCTGCTTTTGATTGCACTACGGTAGCAACTTTTACCTTGCAGGGACAGAGCCAATCCCAGGTCATGGGTGAAGGCCTCCTAGTGGGGGTCTAAGCTGGTCACCCTTACAGCCCGACTCCCACCTGCAGAGTCAGGCTCCCTGGCTATAACAACAGACACTGTCTTTAGCTTACCAGGTGGGACCTGGGGCATTGCAGGAGTCTCCCCTCATTGGTTCTCCCTCACAGGTGAGTAGCAGGCTGTGCTATTGATCAGCACACGTGTCACTGCCACAGACCTAGTAATCATTGTTCTCAGAAGGGGAAGGCGACCCCCTGAATGCAGCATTAATGAGTCACGCAACTGTACCCCCCCCCCCCCCCCCTTCCCCTCCCCCTGTCCTTAAGTGCGAATTCCTGAAGGGGCTCTGCCCAGCCGCCTCCTGCCACCAAGCACCTTCAATCCCCCAGCTCTACTCATTTAAATTAAAGAAAAGCTGCGATCTGATTTTGGGCGCAGTGCGGCGGCCCGTCCTGTGGCTGCGTGTGGCACATGGGGGGCTTGGGGGTGGGGGGGTAAGCCGACCGTAGGGAGGTTCCCCCCCCCCCCCGGCGATTTAGGAGGGCTGCGGGGGGGGGGTGTTGGGGTTACCCTGCAGAACCTTCCAGAACGTTTGGGCTTTTTTGGTAGGTTTTGGTAGGACCTGCTATTTAGGTCCCTGACTCCTCCTCCCAGTCACCATTTTAGGTTTGGTGACCTGGTGGCTGGGAGGTTTTGATAGTTTTGAGAATTTTTTTTTGATTAAGGGTATTTGTCAGTAGTTTAATCTTGTCATTTGTGCTAGCTTTTCACTACCGCTTTTGTCATGGAGGATTTTCGTGTTCTAGAAGTGATGTGTTTGCTCTCTCAGGCTGGTCGTTTGGATTTATTGGTCGGAGGGGGGCCGGCGCGTCCCCAGCGTCAGGCCTCTGCTAGGGTGGCTGCAGTGGTTGCGGCGTGTTCGTCGGCGAAGAAGTGCCGGGTGGGTCAGGTGAGTTAACGGGGCCGGTCTCGCACGAGGAAGCCGGCCCCTTGTGATGCAGCGCGCGTTGTTGCGGAGGGTGGAGAGGGTTTTGTTGGGACTCGCGTGCCTTTGCGTGTTGCTGTGGAGGCGGTGCGTCCACTTGGTATGTCGGTTACGGAGCGGTCCGGACCCGCGTCTTTATCAGCCACGTCGGGCTCTAAACAGGGGGGGGGGGGGGCGGAGAGAAAGCAAGAAGCGCTCCGCCTCCGATCCTGTGAACGAGCGCATTTCTGGGCCGGTTTCAGATTCTGTTCCACGTGGGCCACGCAGAGGGTCCTTACAGCTGGGTGATGCACAGGGCTTATGGCAGGGGTGTCTGCAGCCATCGGACATTTTGTCAAATCCTGTGGGGCGCATTGTAGCTGTCACTCAGTTTGTTGGAGTCAGTGGTAGTGGTGGTCAAGTGACAGGTGAGGCAGAGGGACAGGGAGGGCTTGAATTTCAAGGCGGTAGGGTTCCTTCTGGTTCTGATGCAAGGATTGCGCAGTATATTGATGAGGGGAATGTTGGCAGTCCTTTATTGTTTTCCACTCCTGCTTCTCAGGGGGTTGCATTATCTGTGGTGGGGAGTTCCAGGGGTGAAGGGGAGTGGGCACAAATGGGTGAAGGGAAGTTCTACTTCTGGGGTCGTTTTTGAGGCAGAGAGTATGACATCTGGGGCTGTTGGGTCATTTTTAAGTGTACAGCCGGGTTTACAAAGTTTGCATGGTGGTGCTCATCAGTTGGCTCCTGGTACTTTCTCTGTTCATGGCAGCGGTGTGGGACAGTTTGGTGGTTTTTGCTCTCAAGGGTTGCACATTTCCAGTGGAGAGGGGGATGGGCATTTCATGAGAACAAGTGGTGCCAACAAGTCATGTTTTTTTCTTCAGGGCGAGGGTAGGGTGGGGATGGGAAGTTCAGAAGTTGCTAGTTCTTCTGGGGCTTGGCAGGATGTGGTTGAGGTTCCCTTTGACGAGGTGGTGCCTGGTACATTTTCACAGTATGGTAAAGGTTTGGGGCAGGTAGGTGGTGTTTTATCTAAGGGGTCTTCCAGGTCTGTGCCTCATTGGTCGGAAGGTGCGGGTGGCCCCCATTTCGAGGCGCGTCACTCTGGTTGGGAGCGTTTTGGCCATGTGTGTGTGGAGCAGAGTGGACTACAGAGGGAGGATGAGGACCAGGGGGTGTTGGGGGGGTGTTTACGTCGAGGTCCCTCAGCGTTTTCCGATACTAGATTGGATTGGAGTGAGGATGAAGATGTAGTAGGTGATTCTCCGGTGAGGGAGGTGCCTTCGAGGAGTATCGGTAGGGGATTGTCTCTTGATAGGTTGCAGGGGAGGTCAGTTGGTAATGTTGTATTGCAACGGCCAGGGTCTGGTGCAGGTATGATGATTAGGGATCCCAGCACACGAGTCCAAACTATTTCTTTTCAGGAAGGAGATCGGTGCGGTGGTCCAGACTCGGTAGGGGTGGGTGGCCCAGCCCAGATTCGCCGAGGCGAAGTGACAAGAGCACCTAGCGCGGCCCTCTCTGTTCCACCGAGGGAGCCCATCGCGGTCAGCACACGAAGGTCTGGCGCGATCTCGCTGAACCCGCCGAATAGCAGGTCTAGGTGGTCAACCTTATCGTCGGCTATGTAGCGACAGAGTCAACGCACGGGGAGGTACAGGCAGGTACAGTCTGCTCCCCCTCCAGGAGGATATTCTAATCAGTCTATGAGTAAGGTTGCTGTTGAAGGGTTGGGTAAGACCCGAAGTGTTACTTTCCCTCCTGAGATGGAGGCGGTGGTGTTAGACTACGATGAAGAGAGTCCGGAAGAAGGTGAATTGCGTGAGGTGGTTGGGGGGGAGCCCTCTAATGTGTCTCGTAGTATTTTTCAGCATCCAAGAGTAACACAGCCAGTTCAGGAGAAGCGAGAGCGCGGCCCATCAGTCAGGGCTCCTCGAGGACAGCCTGCGTTTGATGTTTCAGCACCACGGGCGGAATCTGTGAGAGCTGTTTCTCTGTTGCCAGGTGAGGTGCCAGTTACACAGGCCAAACCTACAATGGTGTCTGTGGGGACTGCAGTGGGTGGTGTTGCTGGGATAGAGGAAGGGAGGTTGTTGAAAGGGAGGTATGTGAAAGACACTGCTGTGGGCACGGATGAAGTTCTGGGGTCTGCAGGGGGCAAGGTGGAAAGTAGTACTAATACTGAGGCTGCTGGAGGCATTAAGGAGCCTCTTGACAGCAAGGAGTTGAAGATTAAAAAATTGCCCTACATGGGTGTTACGAAACCTTTGGGCGCTCATTTAATGTTGTCTAAAAAGGAGCGCATTTGGAAGGGTGAGTATGTTGAAATACTGAAACTCTTTCACCGTGAAGTACGTTCTAAGGAGGGTTCTAAGGAAGAGGAGTATGAGCTTGCAAAACATCCAAGAGTTCCGTTAACCATTGAGAATTGGACGGTGGCTTTTCTTATATATGCAAGTGTTTACTGTGAAAAGTTTCCAGAGCGCAGCGTGTCTATTTTTAAATACATGGATGTCATTCGGAAGGCACAATTGACTGGAGGAGGGTACGCTTGGGCCCAATATAATGAGGAATTTAGAGCTAGGATGGCATGGGATCCAGAGGCAAAGTGGGGGGAATTGGATACAGATTTATGGCAGCATACGTTGGGGGCTGCCGCAGGGGGTAAGACAATTTTTACGGCCAGTGGTCTACCCCTAATTTACCAGCCCTTTCAGGGCAAGCCCACCGGTGGTGGGGTGGGGAGTGCTTCCAATACACAGTCAGGGAGTGGTACGTGTTGGGAATTTAACAAGGGGTTGTGTAGCAGAGAATATTGCAAGTATAGGCATGAATGCTCCGGCTGTGGTAGACGACAACCCTTGGTTAGATGTTGGGGTAACAAACCAGCGGTTGGCCAGCAAGGGAATCAGTCAGGTGCAGGAGGTTCTGGGACGTCCCAACATTTTCAAGGGGGTCGGGGAGGTGGAGGTGCACAGGGTACTGGGCCCAAGGGCTCATACGTCAGTTAAGCTGACACAGTTACAGCTTGCCCTTCAGGAGTATGAAGATGAAGGTGTTAAACAGAGACTGCTGGAGGGATTTCAATTTGGTTTTCATTTGGGCTATTTGGGACCAAGGCAGAGACGTTGGGCTGACAATTTGAAGTCAGAATCTGAACATAGTGCGGTGGTGCAAGAAAAATTGAATGACGAGGTACATGAAGGAAGGATGGCAGGCCCTTTTCATGACTGGCCGATCCGTAACTTGATAATTTCACCTATTGGAGTGGTCCCTAAAAAAGAGTTGGGGCAATTCCGACTTATTCAGCATTTATCATGTCCGGAGGGGTCATCTGTGAATGATTTTATTGATACAGCTATGGCTTCGGTTTCATATTTCTCAGTTGACGTAGCCATGTCACTTGTTGTGACCGCGGGCGCAGCTGCTGAGATGGCTAAGTGTGACATTGAGTCTGCTTTCCGGCTGCTTCCAGTCCATCCTGATGATTGGAGTCTTCTGGGTATCCATTTTGAAGGGAAATGGTACGTGGACAAAGCATTGCCGATGGGTTGCTCCATGTCATGTGCGCTTTTTGAATGTTTTAGCACCTTTTTGCAGTGGCATTTCACACACCATTCTGGTCATTCCCTGGTAACGCACTATTTAGATGATTTCTTTTTTGTGGGTTCCCCGGGCTCCGCGGAGTGCCATGCAGCTCTGAACACTTTCCAAGGGCTCATAGAGGATTTGGGGGTGCCTTTGGCTCCCGAGAAAACAATGGGTCCTGCCACAGTCTTGACAATTTTTGGGGATTGAAATCGATTCAGTGGCAATGCGGGCTCGCTTGCCAGAAGACAAAAAAGTAAAGATGCTGGAGTTGTTGGGTGTCATGTTGACAAAGCGGAAGGTGTTTGTGAAAGAAATTCAAGTCCTTTGGGGTCACCTCAATTTCGCGTGCAGGGTGGTGAGAGTGGGGAGGACTTTTTGTCGTAGACTGGGCAGGGCCCTGGCGGGACAACATTTGCCTCACCACCGCGTACGCCTGTCAGCGGGTGTCAAAGAAGATTTGCGAATGTGGGAATTTTTTCTCAATTCCTTTAATGGTGTGCCTTTGGTGAGAGATGTTGATTTCCAGTGGTATGTGCAAATGTTTTCGGATGCTGCAGGCAGTGAAGGTTTTGGACTGTACTGGGATGGGAAGTGGTGTGCGGAACACTGGCCTGAGGACTGGTTGAATGGTGGTCAGAGTATAACTTTTTTGGAGCTTTTCCCTTTGCTTGTAGCCTTGACTCTTTGGGGGGAGGATTTGGCGCATAAAAAAGTCCTTTTCCGAGTTGACAACATGGCTGTGGTAGAGATTGTGAATTGGCAATCTGCCAGAGATGAACAGGTATTGAAACTCATGAGAGTCTTTGTGCTGGGCTGCTTGAAGCATGACATTAACTTTCGCGCTTTGCACATCCCTGGTGTGGACAATGACATAGCGGATGCTTTGTCTCGTTCGCAGTGGGAGAGATTCCGTGGACTGGCCAGGGAAACGGACAGATTACCGACCCCGATGCCGACACATCTGTGGCACATAGGCAACGTCGCGTCTTACAACTGGTGATAGGTTCTTTATCTGTGTCTACGCGTTCTGCTTATTCTTTGGCCTAGAAGGAGTTTCTGGAATCTGGAGCCTGTAGGCGTGAGGAGGTTTGGCGTCGGTCGGAGGATGTAGTTAAATTCATCTTGGACCTCATGGACAAGGGCCTGTCAAGAGTGACTATTTCAGGCAAATTGGCGGGCGTTTCATTCATGGGAAAATTGTTTTGGGGTTATTCCCCCTTGGCTGGTGAGATTGGCAGGAGAAGGCTTGAGGGCTGGGCCAGAGAGCAGGGCAGTAGTAGAAGGCTGCGGGCCCCACTATCTTGGCAGATACTTGCGCGCTTATTGGCGATTTTGCCCTCTGTTGGTACAGATGACTTTGAGGCTTGTTTGTTTGCTATGTTAATGGCATTTATGTTCTTTGGTGCATTTCGGGTGTCTGAGTTGCTGGGTTCTAAATCCAAGGGAGGGATTTGTTGGCGAGATGTTTTTTGCTCAGAGGAGGGTGTGCATGTGTGGCTGGCTAGTTCTAAAACTGATCAGAAGAAGTTGGGTAAAGGAGTGTGGTTGGAGGCGAGTTCCCCCAGAGTTGCATGTCCATTGCAGTTGGCTCGTCGCTGGCGTTCTTTATCTGACGGTGGTGATGATGACCCTGTTTTTCAGCATATTAATAAAGCTCCTGTTACAGCCTATCAATTTCGCATGGTTTTGCGTAAGGCTTTACAGCGCATTGGTTTGGATGGGGAGCTATATGGCACGCACTCTTTTAGGATCGGCGCTGCGACTGAAGCGTTTAATAGGGGTTGGTCGAAGGGGGACAACATGAGGTTGGGGCGCCGGTCATCAAAATGCTTTCAGCGATACGTGAGAGATGATGCAGAGGAGGCGCATGCGTCATCTTCCTTTACATGAGTATTTACTGTTTTTTCTTTTTCAGGTTCAGTTGCTGGGCCCCGATCTCAAGTGGTGACTGTTTGGATTGTGGGGCACTCGTTCGTTAAATGGGCCCGGATTCAAGCGGCCCAAAGTTATTTTGATGAAGCGTTGGGTTTTAATGTCAGAATGTTTAATATTGTTTGGAAAGGTAAAGGTGGAATGCTCTGGAGGGAACTGATTCCATGTCTCAACAGCGGTATGGTTGGGGGTTGCTGCCCGGATATTTTAGTGATCCATTTGGGTGAGAATGACCTTTGTGCTACTAAGGGTGTTGTTCTATTGCGGGCCATCAAGAAAGATTTGGCGCTTATTAAGGAGCATTGGGCTGGTTGCCACGTTTTCTGGACGGAATTGGTTCCACGTAGGATTTGGAGAGGAGCAGTGAATCCTAGGGCGGTTGATCGAGCCAGAAAGAAGGTGAATGGTGAGGTTTCTAGATTTTGCCGTCAGCAGGGTTTTGGGAGAGTGTCTCATAGAGAGATACATTTTGAGTCCGTAAAGTTCTTCAGGGATGATGGGGTTCATCTTTCCAGAGTAGTTATGGATTTGTATTTGTTGGAGTTACGAGAAGTTTTAGCGAGGTCTTCGACTATGCAGCGATGAGTTTTGCAGGTTTTCCTTCTCCTTTTTTCCTACTGGGGGGCAGGAAGGGGGGGGGTAGTTCCCCCCCCCCCACCTTCCTGGGTGGCGGGGTCTAGTAGTTTCAGGTCTGTTTTGTGTCAGATTTTGGTGATTAATGGTCAGGTTTGTTTTATCGTCAGGGAAAGGATGAGTTGGTCATTGGTTGACCGTTTAGACGTTTTGGGGGGGTTTTGACAGGGGTGAAGGGTCAGGCAGGTGATTGGTTATGGAGGGCCTGGTATTCATAATGTTATTGGGGTTGTTGATGACGTAATGTTTTATAGGATGACGTATGTTTTATAATGATGACGTCAGGTTTTATAATGATGACGTAATGTTTATATGATGATGTAATGTTTTATAATGTTGATTGTAATGTTTGAAATGTTGTATTGTATGGGTGGGGGAGGGGCCATGACATTTTAGGGGAAGGGGTGGGGGGCGGGGTTTAGGTTTGTTTATTTATTTAGTGAGGTTTAGTTTTGGAAGGCTTTGCCAAGGTTTATTAATTTGTAATGTGCACCTCTTCCTAATAAAGCGGCCTTTTCCACATTCAA
This sequence comes from Lissotriton vulgaris, assembly GCF_964263255.1. Taxonomy (NCBI): domain Eukaryota; kingdom Metazoa; phylum Chordata; class Amphibia; order Caudata; family Salamandridae; genus Lissotriton; species Lissotriton vulgaris. The sequence goes on from NC_141693.1 coordinate 1,504,324,086, forward strand.
GTCTTTATGGTCTGCTTTAACCCCCCTCCTCACCCTCCCTCCCAAGGGGACATGGGGGGGGCAGCCGACCATAGGGAGGTCCCCCCCCCGGCGATTTGGGAGGGCTGCGGGGGGGGGGGGGTGGGGTTACCCTGCTGAACCTTCCAGAACGTTTGGGCTTTTTTGGTAGGTTTTGGTAGGACCTGCTATTTAGGTCCCTGACTCCTCCTCCCAGCCACCATTTTAGGTTTGGTGACCTGGTGGCTGGGAGGTTTTGATAGTTTTGAGAATTTTTTCCCTCCCTCCCTCCCTATATACATTTTTTTCCTTTAGTGCAGATTTCTTTTTACAGATTTTATATTTCTCCCCTCTCCTCTTTTTTGCCTTTTTTGCCCCTTTTTTTCCCCCTTCATCTGTAGGGCCTTTTTCTTTGGAGCAGGTATGCAGGGGATTCTTTCTGTTGTACTTGTCGCTTGGAACAGGTGCTGTGCGGGGTCTAGTTGTTTCAGGTCTGTTTTGTGTGAGATTTTGGTGATTAATGGTCAGGTTTGTTTTATTGTCAGGGAAAGGATGAGTTGGTCATTGGTTGACCGTTTAGACGTTTTGGGGGGGTTTTGACAGGGGTAAAGGGTCAGGCAGGTGATTGGTTATGGAGGGCCTGGTATTCATAATGTTATTGGGTTTGTTGATGACGTAATGTTTTATAGGATGACGTATGTTTTATAATGATGACGTCAGGTTTTATAATGATGACGTAATGTTTATATGATGATGTAATGTTTCATAATGTTGATTGTAATGTTTGAAATGTTGTATTGTATGGGTGAGGAGGGGCCATGAAATTTTAGGGGAAGGGGTGGGTTTAGGTTTATTTATTTATTTATTTAGTGAGGTTTAGTTTTGGAAGGCTTTGCCAAGGTTTATTAATTTGTCATGTGCACCTGTTCCTAATAAAGCAGCCTTTTCCAAATTCAAGTCTTTATGGTCTGCTTTAACCCCCCCCCTCGCCCTCCCTCCCAATGTGAAAGTTGCAAAGTTACCCCAAAAAACAGCTGCCATTGAGAGAATAAAGTGTAGCACAGCGCCAGGGTTGCCGACTTTGAGCGGGGATTTAGGGTTGGAACCTTGGTGTCGGCTCAACGACCTGCGATTCTTTCCAAATGATGTAATTGCGCAGCTCTACTCATGTATCGGATTATGGGCGCTCTGCGGCGGCCTGTTGTGAAAGCTAAAAGAAGTTATGGGATAGGGCGCCAAACTAAACTGTTGCACCAGGCGCCGCCAGTCCTGTGCTTGAACCGTGGCACAGTGAAAGGCACCACACCAGTACTCCTTCGGCAATTGAAAGACTGTGTGCCTTCATGGTGGTTCCCCCACTTCCCCACTTCCCTCTGACCAAGTAGCCCCAAACACCTCAGATTGCGAACAGTAACACACGCGCACACAGCAGTGCAACTCACCCCCTTGCTGTTTATCAACGAAGGTGCTAGGATTGTATACCCTAAGTAACTTGATGCCATAGAACTTACGTTATTGTACAGGTTTATTTAATATAATATAAATTGCATTCCTTTTTTGTAAAAGAATAACATTGCTTGGACAATCTGTTTGCAGTGATAGCTGTACTAACTTATAAAGACGTTCTAACCGCACACCAACCTCCAAGAGTAAGCACTGGCTGTTCGACCCACTACCTCCTGAAAATCAAAGCCGTATAGAAGCCCCCTGGGATTTCAATGAGCATGCACTATTTTTTCGTGCCAAGGACAGTGGCAACACTTGTTACAAGGAGTGTCATACTGTCCTGCGGTCGTGCAGGCCTGGAAAACTGATTGGATAATGTTTTATACCTGCATGGCTAATACTCTGAATTTAATAAGGCTGCAAACAGGCACAGACTCCCCAACCTTGAGGCTGTAATCTGCCTGTCGGCTATTAGTATCACAGCGGGATGAAGGTAAATCCCATTAAGTGCATAATTATCCTTGGAGTCTGATCCAGAAACCTGGACAAAAGACTGGTAGTTGAACGCTGATTCTTACTCGCAACCAAATTCAAAAACCTAGATACCCCTATTATACTCAAAATACTTTAATGAAAGTCCTCTTACTTGGTGAGTTTTCATGTGGTCTTGGCCTTGGTTTGTCTGCATCAGGACTAGATCAATGGCCTGCAGAGCAGCCTACTACCTGATGGAGTATTTCAGTAATCTGTCGCCTATTTTCCTATAGAGTATGTCAACGTCCTATGAACGCCTACCATCTTATAGAATATGTAGGTATGTCAGTTTATAAACTACATCAATGCAGTATATTACAACCTACCCGACTGTAGATTAAACAAATAACCTATACTTTGGTCTGTCAGTCTCCACACTATGTCGAAGGCTTATATCATGGCAGAACCAAACCTTTTATATATATATAAGGGCATTTCTTGAAACAAACAAGTGTAATTCTATTGATGGGTCGACCTAAATCAACAACCAGAGAGGTATCACATTCAACTGGACTAACCATGTTTTGTCTCAATATCCTAGGGTTCTGATGTAGCTGTATATGCACCACTGAAAGACATGCAGAGAGTGCCAAAGGCCTATGTCTCAGTCTATACAGTCCTCTAGTGAAATATATTTCAGCACACTTAACAATCTCCTATATCTTTATCTGCCTACGTAGCCAATGATGTATGTCTAGTACAATAATGCATATTTTATGCCTGCAGCCTTTTTTTGCATATTATTGGATTCACCACATTTGCTACATCATCTAGTATCTGCTACATAATCTGCAGGTTACAACAAAAAAGGGTTTTTGCTGATCCAAAACTACTTTAAAGCGTGCCATATATTGTTCTGCACAGTGGCTGACCCTTTGCAAAGGCTAACTAGTCAGCTTTCAGTTGCCAATTTCTGCAGCCAGAGGACGCTAATGAGGTGTCCAGGCTGTATTTAAATGACAAGATAGTGAAAACATTCTGTGCCAGAATGTGCTGCGTTGAACCGAAATGTTTGCCTTTTCTTGCTACTTTATTTAGTCGACCCTGCCTACTAATTTGTTTATTCTCTGCCACGTAATTCCAGTGTCCCTGCCTATATCTCAGCTTAACAGCCTATAAATTCGCCAGTATCCTATATCTTGGCCTCCCAACCTACAGAGTTCTCAACGGCCTATATTTAGGCTCAAACACAATTGGACCTTGCCAATGTCTTATATTTTGGTGCACCAGCTTACATAGTACAACACAAGTCACCCTCACCAAAACAGCCAGCAACAAAGGTCCCTTTGAAAACATCACTAAGGCCCTGCACACAAGTCTGGAATAGGTTGATCCTGCAATAAACGAGTCGAGAAGCTCATATCAACGTGTATCATCTGTTTGCATGTCTAGCTGAGGGGCTGCCAGCTTTAAAGTACATTCATCATTGACTATGTTCGTACCTGGGAGTTTTGCTCTGCCACTGACTTCTTTTGCAGTTAGCCTCATTTCCCTCATGCCCCAGCATGGCATTCTCCGTGAAATCTGCAAGACTATGGAACACCTTGTCTCTCTATACTAGTGTAAAATAGCGACTTTTTTTGCACGAATTTGGTACATGGGTAAATCCTAGTGCCACAAGGCCAAATAAATGGTAGTTATGCACCGTAGAAATGAAAGAAAACATAGCATGATCTCTCCCATGAATGTGCCTAGCTGTGCCAGCGTATGTAATCAGTAAGATATCTCATAAACAAAAATAAATACAACTCTAAAAACAAACTGCAGAACAGCAGTAGACTGTAGCTCTTGCAACAGGTGTGTCTTTTGGAAATATATGTGCTTCAAAGAAGCTATTGGCAGTTTGGAGCATCTTTTCCACACAGCAACAATACACCTTATTTTTTGTGTTGGCTGCACAGAGAGCAGATGGGTTTTCCAAATTTCTCCGTTACATATAAATAAAAGGATACGACGTGACACCAACTCACTCTGAGTACACCTAAGCATGTTATAGACACCCAGCCATTTACCCCAGGTGTATCAGAGTACGACATTTAAAGGGGTATGCGCTGAGCAACACCAGGTACCGGAGTACGGGGACACTAACCTGCTCCGGGTGCATTCGAGGGTGTCACGAGCTCTGGCAGTCACTAATCCACTCTCTGCAGATCTACGCATGTCTTCATTAGGTAGGAGGGCCCTTCCTATTCATCTGGACATGTCTAGTGTGCACACTAACCTACTCCATGTAATCCACTGTAGGCGTATCTGAGAGTGCCTTAGGATGAACTCCAGGTGCATCGGAGCAGGTCATTGACTCTGGATGACACTAATCCACTCGGAGTGTGTCTGAAGCTGCCTTTCTGAGGCAGAGGAACTCTTCTTTGGGGCACCTCAGAGTGATGATGATTGTGCTGCTAAGGGGTGGAATACAGGTGCTTGGTGTGCTAGGGGAATGTAAGGGCAGTGGGGAGATGGAACCGTTGGGACCAGGTGGGTCAGGCTACTGGGAAAAATAAAGCCTATTATCTTCGAGCACGACAAGGCAAGTCTCTCTGAATCTATTGGTTGAGAATTTTGAGGATATTTGGAGGTTTGGTAAATTAGTACTTTTGATGAATGTGGATAGTGGCATGATTTTGGTCTTTGTGCACTGTCTACAACTTGTGTACCCGACTGCCAATTATGGGCCTCCATCGTTCTCACCAACGCCCCAGAATAGTTCATGCAGCATATGTGGGGGAACGTTTCAAGGCATCCCACTTGGACCATGATATTTGTAGGTCTATGATGGTTAGCATGAAATGTTGAGTTAAGATCCATTATTCTCTCTTACAAAGTGTCTAGGGTTATCATACGCAGTGGCGCAACTAGACCCGAACTTCAGGGGGGCGGATGAGGCTAAGCCTCCCAGCCAGGGCTGGCCCTAAAACTGGTCACGCACAGTGCAACAGTCTTTTTTGGCACCCCCCATTTCTTCCTTCTCCATTAATTCCCTCACTACCATTCGCCAACAATGCACCTAATTTCTCTATAGCCCCTTTCTGACAAACATTTAATTTGTTTATAGGCCTACTCGTAATTTATTAACACTCAGTTCTGTGATCTGCATGGTACATGTTCTTTGTAGCAGGCACATTAACCCTCTGCGGGTGACAGTAGTGCCCCGTGAGTGCATGGTGAGCGATGCAACAGTGTGAGAGTAAGGTGAGACGAGTGACTGCAGGGGGAGTGAGGTGACCATATGAATTTAAGTGCAGATGTAAGTGCAGAGTGGGACGAATTAATGTATGGTTAGTGATGGGCTTGTTTGAATGAGACTACAGAGTGAGCGGTGAGGGGGACAGGTGAGTAAAGTGTCACATGAGTGCAGCAGTGGCAGTTCCTCCACTAAGGTGGATGAACGACGCCCTACTGCTCAAAAGGTAAAATAAAATGATAACGTATTGTTATTATCATTTTATTTTCCCTATTGAAGTCAGTGGTGGGGAGGGGCTGGCCAGACCAGGGGAAGAGTGGAGTGCACTCCCTAAGTGCGCATGAACTGTTTGGCCAGTACTCTTGGGCCGAGCAAACATTTCATTTACACAGCCTTGTGAGGAACATGTAATCAGTGTGAGTGACCCTCGGTCTAGGTCCACTCTCTCCCCGCAGATCAGCTGTGCCGTCTCATGCCTCCAGACCCCATCCTCCTCCTTGGGAGGTTCGAGGCTGCTGCCCTCTCCTGCGCCTGCTGCCCCCTCCAACTGGCACCAGACTGCCTGCCACCACCTTAACCTTTTTCAGACTTTTTTTTCTTAATTTTTTCCCTGTTGTGCCACAGTTATTGGGCCCATCTCTGTCTTGCTCCAATTCCACCACTGTTTTTATATTCTCGTGCCTGCCTGTTCTTTTCGCCTTTCACCGCTGCCGCCCCTGCGGCCCCTCCCCTGGAATTCCCCTCCCCCCCAGAATTCCCCCACGCCCGCCTCCCAGCTTCTCCTCTCTCCCATACTTAAAGGCGGCCGCTATGCGGTCGAGCAGCGGGTGCGCTGCCGGCGCGCCAAAGGTAATCCCATCTGTGCCCGTCCGTGACTCGACCGTGGCCAGCGCCAGGAACCCTGGACCTCCCACTACCCATCGCTACGACACCACCACCCTCCTCGCACTCAACCCTGGAAGACTTAAGAGAATGCCAACAGGCCACACCAAACACAACCCACGGCCAGTTCTCCTGCCTCCATTGCCACCAGACCCTCACTGCCACCCCGGCCTCAAACACCGTGGAAGCCTGTACCGGTGACACCCTTAAATGCATCCTCATCAACTTACATTCCATACACAAACACGCCATGGAAATCTGGAACCTACTCGACTCTCTCTCGCCCGACATTGCCTTCTTCACAGAGACCTGGACCAACGTATTCACTGCCCCCGACATCAGCACCGCCATCCCAGACGGATACAAGATCCAGAGATAAGACTGCCCCCAAACGTCCAGGGGAGGCCTCGCCATCGCCCACAAGAGCACACTCCGCCTCCCCACCTCCACCGAAACCTTTCCCTCCGCCGAATACCTGCACTTCGAGATCCAGACCACCCCCAAAGCCACACTCCGAGGAACCCTCATCTACAGACCCCACGGCCCCCGAACACCCTTCGCCACCATCATCGCTGACTTCACCGCACCCGTTGCCATCGCCTCAACAAACTACATACCCATTGGAGACCTGAACTTCCACCTCGACAACCCCAGTGACCCCAACTCCACTATCCTTCGTGACAACCCCGCCAGCATCTGACTTAAACAACTCGTCAACACACCGACCCACAGAGTAGGACACACCCTCGACCACAACTTCACGGCAGGAAACAGCGTCCAATTCAGCCGCACAACGCAGCCGCCATGGACCGACCACCACTGTGTACACTGCGCCATCAACAAACCCAAGGCACCCAAACCAGCCCCACGCCCGCCACGAAGGAAGTGGAGCAAGGTTACAGAGGAGCAACTTAACTCCACCCTAACCCGAGACAACCACACCTTGGCACCTGACGCAAACGACGCAGCCAGAGAACTCCACACATGGATCTCCAACTGCGCAGACAAGCTTGCCCTGCTGCGCAACCTCAACAGACAATGCCCCAGGAAAGCCGTCTGGTTCACCACCTCTCTCCAAGAAGCCAGACTCACCTGCAGACACCTGGGGAAGAACTAGAGAAACACCAAGACAACCGAAAACCACTCCACCTACAAGGACGCCATGATGGACTACCACAACCAGATCAGAGCCACCAAGAGGAACTACATTCACAACAAAATCCTGACCAACTCCAAGGAACTTTTCAGTGTCGTTCAAGAATTCACCAACCCACGCAGTGAAGCCACATACATCACCCCATCCCAAGACACTCTGCGACAAGCTTGGAATCTATTTCCACGTCAAGATCAAAAACCTCTACAACAACTTCATCGACCATCCACTGGATGGCCCCTGCCCCCCAGGAACACCAGCCAGCCTACCATTTCCAACTGGACACCGATCATGGCCGAAGACACCGCCTCGACCATGAAAAGCATCCACTCTGGGGCCCCCCTGCCAACCCCTGCCCCCCTCACATCTACCAAAGATCCGCGGCCACCATCGCACCCAAACTACAATGCACCATCAACACCACCTTCAAAACAGGCATCTTCCCAGATGACTGGAAGCACGCAGAAGTCAGACCCCTGCTCAAGAAGCCCACAGCTGCCCCCACCGACCTCAAGAACTATCGGCCCATCTCGATCCTCCTTTTCACAGCCAAAATTGCAGAGAAAACAGTCAACAGGAAACTGACACGAGTCATTGAAGAGAATGCCGTCCTCGACCCATCCCAATCCAGATTACGAAGCAACCACAGCCCGGAGACCCCCCTACAGATTACATGACGCAGGCATACAAGGAACAGCTCTGGACTGGATCCGCTCATTCCTCACCGGAAGAAGCCAAAGCATCAAACTCCCACCCTTCCTCTCCAACCCCACAAAAATCACCTGCGGAGTACAACAGGGTTCATCACTGAGCTCCAATCTCTTCAACATCTACATGACCCCCCTCGCAGCCATCGTCCGACAACACCGCCTCAACATTGTATCCTTCGCCAACGACATCCAGCTCATCCTCTCCCTCACTAAAGACCCCAACACTGCCAAACCCACCTTCCAGAAAGGAATGAAAGATGTCACAGTCTGGATGACCAACAGCTGCCTGAAGCTCAACGCCGAGAAGACAGAAGTTCACCCCTTCTGCATGGGACAGCACCTGGTGGCCGACTGCCCTCGGAAGCCCACCTACCCCCTCAGACCACGCCAAGAACCTATGCATCGTACTCGACTCATCACTCACCATGAACAGAAAGGTCAACGCTGTCAACACCCTCTGCATCCCCCGCAAGACCTTTAAGTGGATCACCCATGAGTCAAGGAAGGCAGTCACCCACACACTCATCACCTGCAGACTGGACTATGGAAACATACTCTACGCCAGCATCAACAAGTCCCTACTCCGCAAACTCCAGACAATACAGAACACCGCCACCAGACTCGTCCTCGACATCCCCCGACACAAACACATCAGCCAACACCTACGAAGTCTCCACTAGCTCCCCGTGGAGAAAAGAGTCACTTTCCAAATACTCACTCACGCCTACAAAATGCCTACAAAACATCGGACCCAAATATCTCAATGACAGAATCAACTTCCATGTCCCCAAAAGAAACCTCTGATCTTCGAACCTCGCACTGGCCAAAACCCCACGCATCCACAGAGCCAGACCAGGTGGAAGATCCTGCTCTCACATTGCAGCCAAGACCTGGAACTAGCTACCGGCAGACATCAGACGCGCCCCCTCCCTGAACACCTTCAGGAAGACCGTCAAGACCTGGCTCTTCTGCTAAACAGATCTGCGGACGTCCCCCTTCAGCACCTTGAGACCCTCACAGGTGAGTAGCGTGCTTACGATTCCCTGATTGATTGATTGTGATTGATGTGAGTGCAGGGTGAATGATGTGAGTGCAGGGTGAATGGTGTGAGTGCATGGTGATCAGTGAGAGTGCATTGTGATCTCTGTGAGTGCAGGGTGAGTGTGAAAGTGAAGGGCGAGAATGAGGAGTAAGTTGTCTGAATGCAGGGTGCATTCCAAGACACTTGAAGTAACTCAGCATGTCATTGAGGGCTGGCGTAGGGTGTCAGTTATTAGTTAAAACTATTGCTATTATGGAACTATTCAGGGTCAGGGCCGGACTGGCCGTAGCGAGCACCCAGTATTTTCTCGGTCGGCAAGAAGGGTGGGGGGTGGTTCTGGACAGGTGGGGGCTGTTTTTGGAGCAGTGCTGCAGTATCTGCTCCGTGTACCAAAAGCTGCTGCAGTGTTTTACATGTGCAATATCCCCCCCTCCAGCAGCCGGTACGACTGAAGCCCTTTCAGCCCTATATGCATGGCACGCCTGATCAGAAGTCTCGGATTTCCCCAGACAGTTCGGGGTTTTAGTGGACTGTCCCGGTGTCCCAACACTTTTCTTCCTTTTAAACACGTCCTGGTTTTTGCAACCACGGTCAGGTAATTGAAAGGTATGCTCTGCTTTCACAGGTGCCTGTCAAAACTGAAAAAAAAGTATTGTGTCTGCTTCTGTCAGACAGCACAGGAGGTCGGCTGCATGCTCCCATCAGAGGGGGGACAGGGTGAAGAGGAGGGCAGGGGGCTCGGGGTTGAGGTCCTGCCATCCTGTCCTAGATAAGGTTAAGTAAATACAGCCTTGTAAATATAAATATATATATATCCATACTAATATAATAAAGAGAGAGCCTAAACCTTTGAGGCGGGTAATCTCAGGAACCACAGCACCAATCACAACACCCAATACAGCGTTGGAAAGGGCAGTTGCAGCAGAAGGACATAGGCTATGCAGACGCCCACCATATACATTTAAAAGGTAAAAGAACCGTGCCAGCAAAGTAGTCCCTTGAGGGCATGTCTGCGTTGTACTGAGGGCGTGTGCTGGGGGCGTGATAAAACGCTGGGGGCGTGTGGTACGTTCCGCCCTTCATGCCATGTCTCATACCGTGTGCTGTGGGCGTGTGCTGGGGGCCTGAGCATGTGCGGGGCGTGGGATTACGGAAAAAAAAGCGAGCATTGTGCCCAATATTTCATTGTTTTTTCTTCCCAGGTTCTGTGCATTCCAGCTCCAGGTGTCCACCCTGCTCCCTTTAAATACCCCTGCACCCCATAATCATAACCCACCCATACTCCTTAAAATACCCCAACACCCTTAAACACTAACCTATCTAAACCCTATAAATATACTCTGTACCCCGAAACCCAAACCTTTCCCTAAACCCTAAAAATACCCCTGTACCCCAAAACCCAAACCTAGCCCTGAACGCTATAAATACCCCTGTACCTCAAAACCCAAACCTACCCCTGAACCCTAAGAATACCCCTGTACCCCAAAACCCAAACCTAGCCCTGAACCCTAAAAATACCCCTGTACCTCAAAACCCAAACCTAGCCCTGAACCCTAAAATACCCCTGTACCCCAAAACCCAAACCTAGCCCTGAACCCTTAAAATACCCCTGTACCCCAAAACCCAAACCTACCCCTGAAACCTAAAAATACCCCTGTAACCTAAAACCCGAACCTAGCCCTGAACCATAAAAAATACCCTGTACCCCAAAACCCACCTACCCCTGAACCCTAAAAATACCCGATCAAGGGAAAATAGGTCACGCTTTTCAAACCTGTGTCCACCCTTCCATGTTTTCCGTTTTGCCGAGTGCAGCGAGAAGCAGCCAGTAGCAGGAGAGGAACAGGGGTCGAGAACGCCGCACCCGCGGCCCCTGAGAACACCATAGCCGCAGCCAAGAACACCGCAGTCAGGGTGGCGTGCTGTCGGATTGCACACAAACAAGTATTTGCCGCATGAGACGGGACTCACTGACCGGCCTCGTGTGGACCCGAGGGAGTTTACGTGGAGACCTGTCTCTGACATTAAGCTGAAAGCGGCAGTGATAAGGAGGCATCGTCGGTAAGGGGAGGAAACTCGCTGTGTCCCGGGCAGGGTGGAGAGTAAACAGTGTGCGTCTCGGAGGAGGCGTAAACAGTGAGTCAAAGCCTCGCCAGGGCGCTGGAAAACTTTCTGGTACCACGCTTGGGGACAAAAAGTGGTATCACACCCGTGGAGCCTGTGAGTTTAATGGAAGGTGTGAAAGGAAATATTTGATTGTGCTGATACATTGCTTTTCTCGGCAAGGGTTGAACTAACTCCATTGAACGAATACTCACTACGAGCGAATTCCAGGCCAGGTTTCGCAAAAATGCAAGAAAGCAAATGGTTTTTGTTCTGAACAAAACTTTATCAACAAGGAACTGCCACATTTTGACAACATAATCGTACTTTTTAAAGACAAACTGCACAGGGAGGAAAATAGAATTGATATAACCTGCTGCCGCCCTCCTCTCCACACCACACACCGCGTAGCGAACTGGGGTGCGGTCACAGGGCAACAAGGGGTAGTAGGAGTGAACAAATAACAGACTGGAAATCTCTACCTCTGCCCGTTCTGATTTGCACCCTCGGAGAGAGACGCTATGAGGAGCGTCGTGGAGCTGAAGACCTGTGAGGACGTGAGGCAGCCTTCTCTGGTGGCACAACCATTAGGAATTAAGGCAGCCAGATAGGCAGACGGACAGATCAACTCTGGGGAATCCTTACCAGAGCCCTAACCAGGACACCCCAAGTGATAACTAAAGTGCTGTTGTGCGTGGAGAGGTGAGCACCGAAAGTTTCCCATCACACTCAGGAAAAACTTCCTCAGCACTTTAAAGACCTGAGTTGGTGGAGCAGGTACAGAGTCCTTGCATCGCGGGAGCCACCGGAACCTGCAGGAAGCTCTGGCAAGCGACACAAGCACCAAAACTTATATATATATATATATATATATGCGACAATCCCTGCTTACTCTCGCCTGGAGCCCAATCCTGGATACCACAGCGCAGAAGAAGAGAGGAGACCCGGGTGCAGGTGAGCAGTGTTTTTTATTTTATCAGGAAGACGGCACACCTCAGCATGACGTTTCGGCCTTCACAGAGGCCTTGATCACATGACGCATGCGAGGGAGGAGGCAACATTTAAAGTGAAAATGCTGGTCTGAATGTATAGCCATTGGTGGAACATGGTCACATGCAAAATGCCTTGTATCATAGACATAGACAACTTTTCAATACTGACTGCCAAACACATCACGGGATAATCCCTGATTTCAAATTTCGTCGCGGTGTGAAAACAACTATATATATATATTCACTGAAAAAACCATAGGTTTCAGACATGTTATAGTTAGGAATTAGCATTTTAAAAACCTTAGAAATTCACTGAAAAAACCATAGGTTTTAGGGGTGTTATAGTTAGCTGGACATTTCACTCGTACAAAACCATAGAAATTCCAAGTTTTAGTTAGTTGTACTAACTATAACTCGCGTGCCCGCAATCCACTGCTGACGATGTCACATATTACATCATTCATGACATGGTCAGTGACATCACTGATGACATCTCAAATGACATCACTGATGACATCACTGATGACATCATCCAGTGAATATGGTTTGGTTCAATATTTAAATAAGTATTATATATATATAGCAATCTGCATTGAAGACTAAGTGGATGTATAAGTGTCTGGATGGAGGATTTAGTAGCACTGTGATTGACTGTTTAAGTGACTAATTTAAAGTGTCTCACTAAATATATGGGATAGTGATTACACTGTGAATATCTGTATCACTCTATCTCTTGTTGTGTAAACTACTACATAAGTTGGTTACTAGCTATGTGAAAGTCTGTATTAATTAGTTAAGTGAGTATTTGTTTGGGATAGTGAATGGGTGTGTGGTTGGGTGGGAGGTGTGTGACTGTCCAAAGATGTGTAAATAGTTGATTTAGTAGGTATATGAGGTTAAGACTGTATGTGGAAACAGGTGTTTGGGTAAGTAAATCTCTTTATGGGTGTGGTGATGAGTACATATATTTCTCAATGATACATGTCCAACAAAGTAGAAATATAAAAGGCAGTGTATATGACAGTTGTTGTATATAAATAAGTATACATAAGACGCAGTGATTGTATGAGTGACTGTATGAAAAATGTATACTTGTAATAGTGATTTTATAACACACTAAGTATGAGTTACTATCTATATGACTAAATAAAGTGGTGTTTGTATAAGTGTGTAGCTAAGTAAATGTAAGTATGATCAATTGTTTGCATAAGTGAGTAGGATGACTGCATAAGTGAATAGGGTAGGTGCTGGTGAGTAATGTTGATGTAGGTGTATAAGTATATTTAATAGTGTTCTATTGATCTTTGTTAGCATGCATGAGTGAATCTATAGGTAAGTGTTTAGATGTGTGTGTAGATGTAGGAATCACTGAGTGGGTTTTTAGAAACGTGTATGGGTGTGTCAATGGTTTCAAATGTGGTACTCCATATTTTATAGTGAGTGTTGAAAGGTTATACCAGTGTATGATGAGATGTATCAGATTGTCACGTGGATGATGCCATCAGTGATGTCATATGAGATGTCATCAGTGATGTCATCAGTGATGTCACTGACCATGTCATGAATGATGTAATATGTGACTTCATCAGCTGTGCATTGCGGGCGCGCGAGTTATAGTTAGTACAACTAACTATAATGGAGGAATTTCAATGGTTTTGTACGAGTGAAAGGTCCAGCTAACTATAACACCCCTAAAACCTATGTTTTTTTCAATGAATTTCTAAAGTTTTTTAAATGCTATTTCCTAACTATAACAGGTCTGAAACCAATGGTTTTTTCAGTGAATTTCAAAGGTTTTTTAAATGCTACTTCCTAACTATAACATGTCTGAAACCTATTTTTTTTTCAGTGAACTTCAAAGGTTTTGTAAATGACAATTTTTAAATGTATTATTTGTTATATTTATTTTTTTGATACTGATTTACTACATTTTTTTAAACTATTTATTTTTAGATCTTTTATTTTTTAAATTACATTACATATTTTTAATATAAATTGAAAAAAAGTTTTTTAAAATATTGAAATTTTAATATTGTTTTTTTTAATTTTACATATTTTTTAATATATTTATATGTATTTTATATAGCAGGCAATGATATCCTATGGAAGGAAATTCAAGTTACTGGTAAGTACGGTTAGAATTACTTTTCAGGATCAGTATTGGGCTCAAAGATGCAACACTGAGGTCTCTCCTGATAACAGGTGAGTAAATCAGACTTCGTAGTTTGGCTGATTTTAGAGGAATATTTGTAAGTTTCAAAAATCGACACAGAAACTTTTTCAGCAAAAAGCAGGCAATGATATCCTGTGGAAGGAAATTCAAGTTACTGGTAAGTACGGTTAGAATTACTTTTCAGGATCAGTACTGGGCTCAAAGATGCATCACTGATGTCTCTCCTGATAACAGGTGAGTAAATCAGATTTCGTAGTTTGGCTGATTTTAGAGGAATATTTGTAAGTTTCAAAAATCGACACAGAAATATTTCAGCAAAAAGCACACAATGATATCCTGTGGAAGGAAATTCAAGTTACTGGTAAGTACGGTTAGAATTACTTTTCAGGATCAGTACTGGGCTCAAAGATGCATCACTGATGTCTCTCCTGATAACAGGTGAGTAAATCAGAATTCGCAGTTCGGCTGATTTTAGAGGAATATTTTAAAGTTCCAAAACTCCACACTTAGAAGAATTTCCAAGTGAAACAAGTCAATGTTAGCCAATGGAAGGAAATTCAAGTTACTGGTAAGTACAGTTAGAATTACTTTTCAGGAACAGTACTGGGCTCAAAGATGCAGCACTGAGGTCTCTCCTGATAACAGGTGAGTAAATCGGAATTCGTAGTTCAGCGGATTTTACTTCGGTCCAATATATATAAAGCCACTTTCCTACACCATCCCCTCCCTTCACCACTGTGCAAACACGCCCTGTGGCGTTTTTAAATTTGGGGAAATAATTCCCCTTCAATCCTGAGGGTCCCTAGGGTCCAACTTGCCCACTAGGTACATCCAGTTAGCGCCAGAGAGCTGCGTAGCAGAGAGATGAAAAAAGGGGCACGGCCTAAACCATCTCTCTGCAACGCAGCGCAGTGGCGCTTACTGGAAGCACCTGGTGGGCTAGTTGGCACCCGGAGCCCTTATGATTGAAGGAGAATTTTTTCCCCAACTTAAAATGCTCAACAGGGCGAGTTTACACACATCACCTCAGGCCCCGTCCCATCCCTTCACCACTTTGTTAACGCTCTCTGTGGCCGTTTTAAGTTGTCTGATTAAGTCCTATTCAATCCTGAGGGTCCCTAGGGTCCAACTAGCCCACTAGGTACCTCAGCGCTGGGACGCTCCCGGGCAGCCATGCGCTTTAGAAATCTTTTAGCAGTAAGCGCCACAGAGCTGCTTTGCAGATAGGTGTAAAAAGTGGCACGGCCTGGACCACCTCTCTGCAACGCAGCACAGTGGTGCTTACTGGAAGCACCTGGTGGGCTAGTTAGCCCCAAGGGGCCCTCTGGATTCAAGGGGAATTATTTCCCCAACTTAAAATGCGCCATAGGGCGTATTTGCACACGTCAACTCGGGCCCCATCCCCTTCCTTCCCCACTGTGTAAACACGCCCTGTGGCCGTTCTAAGTTGGGAGATTAAGTCCCCTTGAATCCTGAGGGTCCATAAGGTCAAACTAGCCCCCTAGGTACTTCCAATAAGTGCCACAGAACTGCGTTGCAGAGAGGTGTAAAAAGGGGTGTGCCCTCTGAACACCTGTCAGCAATGCAGCTTCCTGGCGCATACTGCAGATACCTGTTGGGCTAGTTGGCCCACAGGGACCCTCAGTATTCAAAGAGAATTAATTCGCCAACTTAAAACGCGCCACGGGCGCGTTTGCACAGTAGGGAAGAAAGGGGGCATGGCCTGAGGTGACATGTCTGCAAACACGCCCTGTGGCCCGTTTTAAGTTAGATAATTAATTCAGCCTCAATCCTGTGGGTCCCTGGGGGCCAACTAGCCCACCAGGTACCTCCAGTTTGCGACAGGGGGCTGCGCTGAAGAGAGGTGTTCAGAGGCCACGCCCCTTTTTACAGCACTCTGCAATGCAGCTCTGTGGCACTTACTGGAGGTACCTGGTGGTCCAGTTGGCCCCCAGGGACCCTCAGGATTGACGGGGAATTAATTCCTCAACTTGAACCGCACCACAGGGTATGTTTGCACACATGTGAATGCAGGCCTGCCACCTCCCTTTACCACTGTGCAAACGCGCCCCGTGGAGTGTTTTAGGTTGGGGGATTAACTCCCCTTGAATACTGAGGGTCCCTGGGGTGCAACTAGCCTACCAGCTACCTCCAGTAAGCGCCACAGAGCTGTGTTGCAGAGAGTTGTAAAAAGGGGTGTGGCCTCAGAACCCCTGTCTGCAGAGCAGACCCCAAGCGCATACTGGAGGTTCCTGGTGGGCTAGTTGGCCCCCAGAGACCCCCAGTATTCAAGGGGAATTTGTTCCCCCTCTGCAAAAAGGGGGCGTGGCCTCCGGCGTGATGCGTCTTTTTTTTTTAAGAAGGGGGGCTGTGTAGCCCCCTTCTTTTTCTATTTTTTGGGCTCTGGGGACCCCATCCCCCAGGGCCTGCCCCCTAATTTTTTTTTATTGAAAATATGTGGAAGGGTGCCGCGTGGCCCCCTCTGAGGTCTTAATCGGCCCTGGGGACCCCATCCCCCGGGGCATGGCTTTTTTCTTTTTTTTTATTATTTTCAACTTTTGGAGAGGGAGGCCACGTGGCCCCCCTCCCGGGCCTCTTGTAGCCCTGGGACCCCATCCTCCAGGGCTGGCCCTCTCCATTGGGGACGTGGGGGGGTTCCCAATCCCTCCACGGTCCCGCCGGCTCCCCGCGTCCTCCAGGAGCTGGCATTGCTTTTCCACATGGGGAGCGGCTAAGATGCAGCTCCCCGTGGGGAAAAGCAATTTGGTTTGAATTTTTGAAAGAGAGAGCAGGTTTACCTGCTCTCTCTTTCACAATTCAAACCAAGCTCCTGCTCTGTCATAGCAAACTACAGTGTCTCGGGGGTAGGCACCCCGGGATACTGCAGGAGCCGGCCCTGGGGGGGGGGGGTGGCGGTCCCCAGGGCCATCAATGGCTCCAGGAGGGGGCCACGCGGACCCCCTCCTCACATTTTCAAAGCACCTGGGGGTGGTGGTCCCCGGAAATTGAGCCCGGTAGCGGTCCCCGAGGCTGCGGGTGGGCCGTGAGCCCCCACCATTATTTTCTGAAAGCCCCGGGGGTGGCAGTCCCCGGGGCTTGGGGGGCCTGAGAGCCCCACCTATTTTAAAGACGCCCCGGGTGGTGGCGGTCCCCTTTACATAATAAGTATTTCCCCGGGATTTGGCCCCACCGGGGGCTAATTAACAACAAAGCACATTTTTTTTTAAAAATTGGCCGAAATTTGAGCTGTGTGAGCGAATCTCGACGTTTTTTTTTAATGCTTTTTTTGGCCCTGGCCGTCTTTGTGGGACCTCCTGAGCAGGCCTAGGGGGTTAGGGCGTTTGTACCCTGCCCCCTTTTTGCGTTCTGTGCGTTTGTTTTTCTGCTTTCTTGTGCCTCGTTTCTACCAACACTTCCTGGTTTGGAGTGTTGACAGCCAATTAGCATACAGCTCGTGCTCTGCAGGGTGCGTGGATCCTGAGCGGCCATAGATATATGTGAATTTGATTTTCTCTGGAACTACTGAACAGATTAACACCATTTAACCAAAAGGCATGACTCTGAACCAAGGGCTGCCTTTTTTGCCAACTTTGGGTTAATTCTGTTCAGCAGTTCGGGCTGTAGCTGCGATTAGAGGTTCCTATGGGAAATTGCATGGGGAAAACACGTTTTGGAACCCCCCTTTTTTCTCGGCCACTGCTTGACGAATCACCCCGACACTTTCATGATAGGAGAGGACCGGAGCACCCACCAGTTTTAAAAATTAGCGAAGATTCGCCAACCGGCGCCAAAGTTATTCCAAATAGAATGTTGCGGATTTCCTCTGAATAATAGGTCCTAACTATAACCAGTAGGTAATATATATATTATATACATACACTACAAGATCCAGGATTCAGTGGGGTCCCTGCAGTCACCGCCCAGTTGGGCATGTACTTACAAAGGTTTGCTGCAGGTGAGGAGGTTCGGACGTCTCTGAATCTCCGCCCCCTAATCATGTGGGAGTGTCGTTTCCAATTTTAAAAGGCGCTTTCAAAGTGGACAAGTGAATTCTCTTTCAAGCAAGACGGCATCTGAGGAAGGCAAATCATGCCGAAATGCATCATGCCGCTTGAAGTTGTGCACTAGAAATAAAGGACGCTGTATCATCCTACCTGTGGTGGCTGTCATCCTTTCTGGGAAAAGGGAAAGGTCGTTGTTTGCATGTTTAGAGCTGCCCACGAGCTCAATACAGCCCCCTTCCAGCAAGTTTTCGGCGTTTGTGTGGCAAACGTGAGGACTACTCAAGGCACTTGGGACACGCCGAAACGCCACACTCCACAGCGATTTTACTGGCAAGTAATATGCGAGACCGTGACTACACGGGGTGCTCACGCTCACTGGAGGAGTGGGTTCTCTTGTTCGCTGTGGTGATTTGCGGTCGGAAGCAAGGAGGTGGAGGCGGTCCGTGCCACTACAAGATCCAGGATTCAGTGGGGTCCCTGCAGTCACCGCCCACTTGGGCATGTACTTACAAAGGTTTGCTGCAGGTGAGGAGGTTCGGACGTCTCTGAATCTCCGCCCCCTAATCATGTGGGAGTGTCGTTTCCAATTTTAAAAGGCGCTTTCAAAGTGGACAAGTGAATTCTCTTTCAAGCAAGACGGCATCTGAGGAAGGCAAATCATGCCGAAATGCATCATGCCGCTTGAAGTTGTGCACTAGAAATAAAGGACGCTGTATCATCCTACCTGTGGTGGCTGTTATCCTTTCTGGGAAAAGGGAAAGGTCGTTGTTTGCATGTTTAGAGCTGGCCACGAGCTCAATACAGCCCCCTTCCAGCAAGTTTTCGGCGTTTGTGTGGCAAACGTGAGGACTACTCAAGGCACTTGGGACACGCCGAAACGCCACACTCCACAGCGATTTTACTGGCAAGTAATATGCGAGACCGTGACTACACGGGGTGCTCACGCTCACTGGAGGAGTGGGTTCTCTTGTTCGCTGTGGTGATTTGCGGTCGGAAGCAAGGAGGTGGAGGCGGTCCGTGCCACTACAAGATCCAGGATTCAGTGGGGTCCCTGCAGTCACCGCCCACTTGGGCATGTACTTACAAAGGTTTGCTGCAGGTGAGGAGGTTCGGACGTCTCTGAATCTCCGCCCCCTAATCATGTGGGAGTGTCGTTTCCAATTTTAAAAGGCGCTTTCAAAGTGGACAAGTGAATTCTCTTTCAAGCAAGACGGCATCTGAGGAAGGCAAATCATGCCGAAATGCATCATGCCGCTTGAAGTTGTGCACTAGAAATAAAGGACGCTGTATCATCCTACCTGTGGTGGCTGTCATCCTTTCTGGGAAAAATGAAAGGTCGTTGTTTGCATATATATATATATATATATATATATATATATATGCCACGAATACCTTCTCCACAGAAAGTCAGAAGCCACAGTAGGGGAATACAATGGAGTCTCTATATTGAGGTTGAAACAGGTGAGCATGGGCGTATGCATTTCGGCCGTGTGGCCTCTTCAGCGCCCCAGGTGTAACAGGTGAGATTTGCCACCCAACAGTTCTGGCCCAACTCAAATAGTTCTAGTTGGCTCCACCCACAAGCGGAGATCAGTGTCACCTACTTCAATGTAACGGGGTGAAACAAACTACATGTCCCAGCATGCAGTGGTTCTTGCCAGGATTGTCACCAGTGTGCGCGTGGGGCAGAGTCTGCAACCAGCTTTCACCCGATGTCTCGCACTGTCTTTCCACAATGTTGAAGCTCCTTGCGTCCCCACCTGCACAACCGCCACAAACAGGTAAACTTCCATGGGGGAAGAAAATGCGGCAGTGCGCTTCTCCCAATGCAGAGTTGCACCACTTCTGTTCCTCCTGAATGCAGTGGTGAGCCTGGTCCTTCCGATACCTCGGACTAAAGAAAGTTCTGCCAAGACAGAACAACGCCAGTGATGACCAGGACAGTTTGCGTGCAGGGGCTTCTGTTGCACGTCGCTGGCTAGCAGTGCAGTTTTATGCCACGAATACCTTCTCCACAGAAAGTCAGAAGCCACAGTAGGGGAATACAATGGAGTCTCTATATTGAGGTTGAAACAGGTGAGCATGGGCGTATGCATTTCGGCCGTGTGGCCTCTTCAGCGCCCCAGGTGTAACAGGTGAGATTTGCCGCCCAACAGTTCTGGCCCAACTCAAATAGTTCTAGTTGGCTCCACCCACAAGCGGAGATCAGTGTCACCTACTTCAATGTAACGGGGTGAAACAAACTACATGTCCCAGCATGCAGTGGTTCTTGCCAGGATTGTCGCCAGTGTGCGCGTGGGGCAGAGTCTGCAACCAGCTTTCACCCGATGTCTCGCACTGTCTTTCCACAATGTTGAAGCTCCTTGCGTCCCCACCTGCACAACCGCCACAAACAGGTAAACTTCCATGGGGGAAGAAAATGCGGCAGTGCGCTTCTCCCAATGCAGAGTTGCACCACTTCTGTTCCTCCTGAATGCAGTGGTGAGCCTGGTCCTTCCGATACCTCGGACTAAAGAAAGTTCTGCCAAGACAGAACAACGCCAGTGATGACCAGGACAGTTTGCGTGCAGGGGCTTCTGTTGCACGTCGCTGGCTAGCAGTGCAGTTTTATGCCACGAATACCTTCTCCACAGAAAGTCAGAAGCCACAGTAGGGGAATACAATGGAGTCTCTATATTGAGGTTGAAACAGGTGAGCATGGGCGTATGCATTTCGGCCGTGTGGCCTCTTCAGCGCCCCAGGTGTAACAGGTGAGATTTGCCGCCCAACAGTTCTGGCCCAACTCAAATAGTTCTAGTTGGCTCCACCCACAAGCGGAGATCAGTGTCACCTACTTCAATGTAACGGGGTGAAACAAACTACATGTCCCAGCATGCAGTGGTTCTTGCCAGGATTGTCGCCAGTGTGCGCGTGGGGCAGAGTCTGCAACCAGCTTTCACCCGATGTCTCGCACTGTCTTTCCACAATGTTGAAGCTCCTTGCGTCCCCACCTGCACAACCGCCACTGGGAAAAGGGAAAGGTCGTTGTTTGCATATATATATATATATATATAGCTGCACGTTTCTGTTGTCCCATAAAGGTGTCAGAAAAAGATAGGCTGGCACACTGGTATCCGATTTACCGATTTTATTACACCAAAGACCCCCTTCACCCCTTACAGACGCGTTTCGCCTTTGCAGGCTTCGTCAGTGTAAAAAAAAAAAATATATATATATATATATATGTATATATGTATATATATATATATATATATATATACACACACACACATTTACCAGCCTACCATACACACATATATATATATGCGCACTTTAGAAGGCTAGGCACCAACCAGGACAGGACAGATAAGGAAGTAAGATTAAAGGCTTTAGTCCTACTCCGGGCTTTATGTGGGCCGGGTCTCACCGGGTCTGAGCACCTGCAGTTTTTCAGAGGGAGCCTCGAAACGGGACTCTATTGGGCTCTGTTTTGTGCCCTGGCACAAGCGGTACATTTCTTTCTGGACTGCAATGACAGCAGGCACATCATGTGCGCGTGCTGACACTGCTTATTTCTCCCTAGTGGGTAGTGGTGAAGTTATGGCATGACGTCATGTAAGGTGAGTGTTCTAGGTGAAGAGAAATCCTTGAAAGAGAGTCATTTTCTCTCTGGATTTACCTTCTCTTTTTGAAACTCGGGAGCAGCAACATTGTCATTGTGTCACCAGTGCTTTAAGTGGAAGCTTTTTCAATAATATATACAGACCATAGCTGCTGCTTATTTAGCTTATGCACTTATGCAACTAACAACCATTGACAAAGCCAATAGTCCTGACTTGTTGTAGGTATGATGTTACTTGTTGTATCATATCTCTAGATGCAATGTCAGAAACAGCAAAATACAAGACGGGCGGCACACTATGCTTAGCACAGATTTTTTTTTAGCTTAAGTGTTTTTAAGCCACGCCCTTAATTACATTGCCCACGCCCCTTTGTGAGACCCCCAGTTTTTTCATCCCACTTAAAGCCCTGGTCTTACTTCAATTTCTAGCCTGCCCTGTTTTTTGGTTCTCAAAATCTGTCTCCCTAAAGTGCCTCACATACTCTGAAATCTGTGGACTGAACAAACAGTAACCCTCACGGCATGGGGCTGGTTTACAGTTAATTCTCTCTCTCCCGCTCTGGTTTCCTCTCTCTCCTCTGCAGCAGAGGTGATAAGTAACTTGCTCGCAGCTCCATCGCTGCCCTTCACCTGCCTCAATCATTAACAGATGTCGCGGCTTGGCAGAGTGAACAAAGCGCACACTGCCACCCGTCAGCTGTATTCGCCGGCCCGCAGAGTGGGCCTGGGCTGGTCAGCACAGCATCACCTCCTCACCCACGCACTGCCAGGACGGGGATCTGCTGGATGAGGAGGAGCATGCCCACTCGCTCCACCTCCTCGCGCCCTCACCTATCCTAGGAAGGTCCTGGATGAGTGAGCAGGAGACCAGCAGCAGCACCTCCCCCCCTCCCCACGCACACACACAAACTCCGACCACTTCACTCACTTGTTAGCAGTGCTTTAAATGGGCCGGTACTCACCGGTACTTAGTACCGGCACTTTTATATTTTGACCCCTTGAGTACCGGGACCTTTCCTCGGAAAAGAAGAGTGCCGGTACTCATGACGGCCCGGTTTTGATGCGGTTGGTACTGCGCTCCATCCTCGGCAGCTCTTTCTCCACGGCCTGCAATGGGTAAAGTGCCTTTCAAATGGAGCTGAAGCCTTGGCTGCGCTGGTTCAAAAGCGCCAACACAGCAGCTCAGCTTCAGTAGAAGACAGAGTTGCGTGTGCTTCTCTGGAGTGAAAGGTGGAGTATCGCTGCAGGGTCCCTTTCAGTGGGGGTTAGAAGGTGACTAAAAACCTGATGGGTGCGAGTGTGGGACACATTGTTCAGGGCATGCAGCTTGATAGCATGCCCATTGTTTTGAACGCCCGCAAATCTTCGGCCATCAACAATTTAAATGAAAGGGATTTGCATGAAACAAAATCCATGCCCTCTAGATTCAATCAATTCATTCCGGCTTTTTTTTTCAAAACTGCAGCACTTGTACTCTTTCGTCTGTGTGTCATTTATTGATACACATTTGTTTATTTTAAACTTAGGTACGTACTATGTAAATGGTTAGACATTTTTATTAAACTGTATTCATATGTTTTGCATACAAAGCTTAGAAAGGTAAAAAAAAAAAACATAGCCCCGCCCCTTGCCCCGCCCCCAAACTCCACCCAATCCACTGCTTATTTTTGGTGAGTACCTGCACTTATTTTTTTCCATTTAAAGCACTGCTTGTTAGGGGAGATGTGCTGAGGAAGAAAACACACTCCCACCATCTTCGCCCACGCTCAACTGCCCATCTTGGCAGGTCATGGCTGAACGAGCAACAGGACAGCATCGCCCCCCGCCCCCCCCCCCCCCCGCACTCCCCCGTTCCTACCTACCCCGTGGCAGGGCCTTGCTGTTTCAGCACATGTGCACTCCCACCGCCATCGGATTCATCCTACCGACCCATCCAGGCAGGTCCTGGCTGAGTGAGCGGGAGGACAGCATGACCCCCGGCCCTTACACGCTTACACGCACTGCCCTCCCTGAAGGCCGGGACCTCGATGGTTGAAGAGAGCACACTCCCGCCAACCTCCTCTCGTCTGTCATCAACTACCCATCTGCTGGGCCAGACTGAGGGAGGAGGTGACTTTGAAATGGACCTGTGCAGAGACGGTAAAATGTCGCTTATAAAAGAGCAGCAAGTTCTTCTGAAACACAGAATCTTATTCCTCTAGCATACCGCACGCTCTTATGGAATACATCAAACACAGCACCGTATTCCGAAATACACCAGCTTTTCCAGCTCGGCATATTCTAAAATTCAGCATCCTCTTCTACAACAGTGATTCGCTGTCTTCTACAATACAGCACATTATTCGAAAAGACAGTTTCCAAAATATTACTCGGCTCTAAAGCACAACCTCATCGTCTCAAACGGAGCAAGCTTTTCTAAAGCCAGAGCATCTTCTGCTAATATGCAGAATCCTCTTCTTAAAAACGCCGAATCTTCTCAAATACAGCATCCTGTTTCAAAATACAACAGCCTCATCAAAAACAATAAAGGTAATCTTCTTAAATACATTGTCATCTAACTTACAGCACACTCATCTTCTACAATGTTTATAGCACGCCCTTCTAAATCACATTCTCATTTTAAAATATAGCACTATCTTCTAGAATGCAGCCTCTTTTTGCGGTCTCACTACAGACAACTTCAGCAGCCTGGCGCAGCCAGCACTGCATACAATAATAGAGTGGACTTTTTTCCACCCCTTTGATCTATACTGGATGGGATTCCTCCATATTCCTGTCCCACCCCTCGTGTTTCCTCTGTACTCTAACTTTTGATTGGTTGAGTTGTATCCTTCCACTGATGACGTCCTGGTACTATTTTCTTTTTTCCAAGCTTCAAATGTTATGTAGCACTGGTGAGAGTGCGTGTCTCGCTCCTTCAGTTGCTTTGTGTGCAGTGGCGGCTGGTGACATTTGAAAGTAGTGGGGCGTAAAAGTTTGAGGTGAGTGCTTGGTGGCGAGTGAGCCTAGTGAGTGAGTCTGACTGCCATAAGGTGGGTTTGCGGGACATTTTGTGGTTTTGTAGCCAAAACATATGGATGGTTTATGCGGCTTAGGAACAATGTACATACCACTGCACTAAACGTTTCTTACTTAACACACAAGTTCTCCGTCCTGGGACACTACAGCGCCACAGCCCAGCACTGCAGAACACTCTCTACCCTGGGGGCACCACACAGCCCAGCACAACGCTCTCTATCCTGGTAACACCACAGCGCCACAGCCCAGTACAAATCTCTCCATCCTGGGACACAACACCACCACAGCCCGGTGGCGCAATGCTCTCTGTCTGACCTGGTAACACCACAGCATCACAGCCCGGTAAAATTCTCTCCATCCTGGGAAATAACGTCACAGCCCAGCACAATTCTCTCCATCCTGGGGACACCCCAGCTCCACACCCAGCAGAATGTTCTGCATCCTGGGGACACCACATCGTCCCAGCCTAGCATAATGCTCTCCATGCTGGGAACACCACGGAGCCACAGCCCTGCACAATATTCTACATCCCGGAGACCCCGCAGCCCAGCACAATGCTCTGCATCCTGGGGACATCATTAAGCAAGCCAGTTCATGAGAAGTGTTTACTTCGGCATTCTTCGGCAAACAGCCTGTTTTTCAATCCCTGAAGGAAAGTGAAGTAGTTCTAAAGAGGCAATCGTGGCTCCATGACCGGACACTGAGAACAGGATTAAGCATGTTCCAAGCTCATTCAGCGCCCACAGAGAATAAAACTCTATAAATAAATATAAAAAACTTACCTTGGCAATGGCTTCCCGAGTTCCCGCTCTGACTCTTGAGTCCCGAGACTGCTCCCGCCATCCTGAAATTCGAATGCCTCCGCTCTCGTCACGGAAGGCTGCAGGCAGCCTCCCTCCCCTCCATGGCAGCCGGCGCTGATTGGTTCGGCCGGCTGCCCTAAAAACGTCATTCCACTTAGTCTGCATCCTGCAGAACAGAAAGTGGGAGGAGGCTTGGGGGAGCGGCTTGCCCTCTGTTGCTAATACTGTCTGTTTGGACTGCCTCTCAGGCTGTCCAAACAGTCCGTATTAACAACATTGGGCAAGCCACTCCCCCAAGCCACTCCCCCCTTCCCTGAGACTCGAGTCGAGTTAGTAACCAGGAAGGAAGTTCTGACTGTTCTGCTGACTGTAGTGTTTTCTCGCCGTGCGAGAAGGGCAGGCAGAAACAAATGGTAGTTATAAATAAATAACTACCATTTGTTTCTGCCTTCTTCTCGCACGGCGAGAAAACAGGGGGGGCGGCGCCCAAACGCCCCAATGGGGAAACCGCCACTGTTTGTGTGTACTTTGAGTGCATTTGAGCACTTTCCCTTGCTCCCTGAACTTCTCCGTTAGCATCTCTCCCTTGCCATCCTTCCTCGAAGTACTGTTCTCTTTTCCTTCACTCTCCCCCATAGCTGAAAGTAGAGATGAACATGACTCCTGCGCAGAGTGCCAGGCGCCCGATGATGGGTTTGGAAATGCCCTGGCTCTTGTCCTGCAGCACTGTCCTGTGCCCTTGGGCCTCTCTCTCTGCTGCCCTATCCTGCTCCATGCTGCCTGCTGCGATTGGCTTTTCCAATATTAGATGTTTATAAAATGCACCCGTATTGGCAAGCCAAAAGTGGTGTTTGGCCTTCTAGAAAGTCGTTTGTTATTTTTTCTGGACGGCCACCACATGAAACTATTTTCATGCTTTTAACATTGGTGCACAATTGGCATGAGGCAACTAGATTTTTTTTGTTGCAGATTTATATAGGGCGAACTCGACCCGAATGTATTAGAGCACTTTACATGAGCACTGTTACCTCACAAAAGGACACATTCATTTTTTTAGGCATGGGAACATGAAGTGATTTGCCCAGAATCACACGATGTTGAGCGGACGCCGAGTCGCGAACCTGGTTACCCAGCTCCAAAGTAGGAAGCTATAGCTGTAAGGCCACATCCTCTCCCCGATTTCCAGCTTGGAACTACGAAAACATTATTTTCTATACTTTCAAGATGGCCTCCATTGTGCGTTAGGTCATGTGGGGCCACTCAATGTGTCAGCCACCTTGAAAGTAAGGAAACATTATTTTCTGTCCTTTCAAAATGACTGTTGAGTCGCACCATGTTTCAGGACACAATGTGGCAGGCGCCTTGAAAGTATAAGAAATAGACTATCGACATGGCTAGTCACTGCCATTGGCTTTGCAGTTGTGGCATTCTTTGAAAACAACTAGTAATGGCAAAGGTAACAGAAGCAAATACAATGCAATACCAATTGGCCTTGCCAACGAATGTTCTAAAAGTCTGCCAACACGGAAAAATCTGAACATAGTATATGTAAATGAGCTTAAGTGTATGGTGATCAACAAGCTAACTTTAAAGAGAACAACGAAATTAAGATGCTAAAAATAAACCACATAACTAATAGACAGGTGTTAGATTTGGGGGTCTCTGGTTGGCGTAAGTATTCACTTGTGATAAGCAGGGACCCTTTCCTCTAAGTCAGGGCGAAGGATGACCCCTTCAGAATTACCCTTGCTCACCCTCTAGGTGCGTGGCGTGAGCAGCCAAGGCTAATCTTCAGGAGTTATTGGGTTAAGCATTTGTAATCACACACACAGTAAATATATCAATCCCCCCACAAATGGACACCAGGATGTGGTTATGTAAAAATACTTCTTCTTTATGTAAAAATATATCTATGCAGGTAGTGATTTATCACAAGACCAATATAACACAGTTTCAGGCCACAGGATCTTAAAAAGTAGGTAATTCGTTTTCTGTTGTACTTTAAATTGTCAAGGTTTCTTCAAGAATGTTCACTCAAGCCTCCCTCCCTTCTCCAAACACTTTATCTTGGGTCTTAGCTCCTTTAGAAAGGGTAGGAGCGAACTGTACGCTTCTTAAGGCTCCTGTGTGCTGCTTGCGATGCGATGCTCCGGGGCCCTACCGATGCTCACGCATCTCGCGGTACGGGCGTACGGGGCTGAGAGGCTTCCAGGGAGCGGTACGAGGCGTACGGATCAGGCGGTTCGCCACGTACGGCCTCAATCCAGCATATGGGTGTCAGCGGTCGGGACCAGCGTACAAGCAAGGGAATGCTTGTCAGTTCTCAAAGGTGCTGCAGGTTGGTACGCGACGTACCAGGGCGCTTGGGGGACAAAATTGAAGGTCTTTTTAGGAAGCGTGGTGTACAGTCTTAGTACAGGGTTACAGGCTGATGGGGAAATAAGAACGGTGCGGGGCCCGAGCCTGTTGTCGATTTCTTGCTTTAGACGTACTGACACCGCGAATCGGCAGTTGTCCCTCGATGCAGTGGGACGTGTCAGGCTCTTGGTGCGCTTCGAAGCGCAGACGTACCTTGGGATCTGAGGAGTGGCAGGATGCTTCCGAAGGCGAAGCGCGGCACGGAGACCTCCAGTACGGGCTGTAGAGGTGGCGAGTCCTTTGGTTATGCGGCGCGGCCCTTCATGAGGTCAGAGGGCACAGCGGGGCGGCCGGGTGCGATCACAATGCACGGGCGGCCGTCCAGGCTATAGATGTGCGCTCGGGGCGACCAGGATTCCGGCGGGAGGGGGGCAGATGAACACTCCAAGTCCTCCAGTAGCGAACAGTGGCAGAGGAGCAGGCGGCCTGACCCGAGGGGCAGATAGCGGCTCTGTGTAGAGCAAGGCTCTCAACGGGTGAAAGGGCAGGCATGCTCCCGAGTGACACAATTCTAGGAGGGGGTGAGGGGGGCGCAGTCTTGCCTCCGGCAGGAGGAAACACACGGCTCAATAGCAGATGAGCCAAGGCACAGAGAACCCACTAGTCCTGGGGTTCAGATCAGGGGGCAAGCTCAATCAAGCCCTTGGAGAAAGTTTCAAGCACAAGTCAGCAAAGTCTTTTTAGTGAGTCTTCTCCTCTCCTTCCTCAGCAAGGCAGACAGCAGGCCAGTCCTTCCAGCTTCTTCTTATTCCTTCTAGTTGGGCAGAGGTTCGTTGTGGGGAACAGGATCTAGTTTCTTGGGAGCAGGGCTCCTGTACTTATACTCAGTTTCTTTTGTTCTTCCAGGCCAGGGGGGGCCTTTGCATAGCCTAATTTAGTTTGTAAGCACTCTGTGGTGCTGTTCCTGGCTTTTCCTTTCAGTGTGAGGGGCAGGCACATCAGACGCTCCGCAGGAGGTGGAGCCAGCATTGTGATGACAGGGGCAGCCAGGACTACTCTGTTGACAGTCTTCCCTCTTTCTGGGCCAGGAGTCGGGCTGAGTCATCAGTCGCTCCCCAGGAGGTGGAGCCAGCATTGCTGTGGCAGAGCACAGCCCTATTCAGAGTCCAGGGGCACTTCCACCTCCCACTAAGGTGTAATCCTTGCATTCACCACCTGTCATCCCCCAGCCCTGTCACTCACACAACCCAGACAGCAGATACACATCCTAGCAGAGGCGGGCTGAAATGGTTAGGCAAGCAAATGCTAGCTTTCTAAAAGTAGCATTTGCAAACACAGGATATTAAAATAAACTTTACTAAAAGAAGTATTTTATTATTCTGAGTTCAGGCATACTAAACTTGACTTTCTACCATGATCCTTGAGCCTGCTGGGATTATAGGGTGTAATAATTCCAGCCGCCCATCTTGGCCTAAGAGAACAGGTAGCCTTACAATAGTGAAAAACGAAATTGGCTGTAATTCACTATTAGGACATGCCACAAACATCAGGGCTTGTCCTACCTTACACTTACAATGCACCCTGCCCTAGGGCCTACCATAGGGGTGACTAATATGAAGCAAAGGGAAGGTTTTGAGGTTGGCAAGTGTGTGCGCTTGCCCAGCCAGCATGACAGTACCAGACTGCACACAGGTTCTGCAATGGCAGACCCTAGACACATTTTAAAGGGCTGCTTCTGTAGGTGGCGAAACCAGCGCTGCAGGCCCACTAGCAGTATTGGCATTTACAAGCCCTGGCATTCCTTGGGCACTTTACTGGGAACTGACAGTAAATCCAATAAGCCAATCATGGAAATCAATCACATATACATTTTACATTGGGAGCACTTGCACTGCGGCACGGATTGGCTGTGGCGCAGTGCCCTGAGCAGCAAACACAGGCAAAAACATCTGAGGCACATCAGCAAAAAGTGGAAGGGAGACTCACGCCAAGGTGCCAGGTCTAACACGTGTCCCCTCCAGCTGAAATGTGGGGAGAACTACCCTTCCCCAGGGAGTTCCTCATCACTAAGGCGGAAAAACCTGGACAGACCGTCAGCATTGGCGTGATCTGTGCCAGGGCGGTGTTTCACCGTGAAGTCCATACCCTGTAGGGAGATGGACCACCTCAACAGTTTTGGGTTCTCACCCCTCATTTGCATCAACCATCTGAGGGACCTGTGGTCTGTCTGAACCCGGAAGTGAGACCCAAACAAGTAGGGTCTTAGCTTCTTCAATGCCCAGACCACAGCAAAAGCTTCTCGCTCTATTGCACTCCACTTCTGTTCCCGTGGAAGTAACCTCCTACTGATGAAGGCTACAGGTTGGTCCCAGCCCTCTTCAGTTACTTGTGAGAGAACATCCCCTACACCATGCTCTGAAGCGTCTGTTTGCACTAGAAATTCCTGGGAGAAATCAGGGGCCAAGAGAACGGGCGCCGTGCACATGGCAGTTTTCAGGGTGTCAAAAGCCTTCTGACAGGTCTCAGTCCAGATCACTTTCCTGGGCTGCTTCTTAGAAGTCAGCTCTGTCAAGGGGGCAACAATGGTGCCATATCCCTTGACAAACCTCCTGTAGTACCCAGTGAGCCCCAGGAATGCTCTCACTGCAGTCTGGGTCTTGGGGGGTTCCCAAGCCAGGATGGTTTCAATTTTGGGCTGCAAGGGTGCCACCTTGCCACTCCCCACTTGGTGTCCAAAGTACACCACTGAGCCCTGCCCGATCTGGCACTTGATTGCCTTGATCGTGAGGCCTGCCTTGCGCAGTGCCATCAACACTTCCCAGAGGTGTCGCAGGTGTTCTTCCCATGTACTGCTGAACACTGCAATGTCATCCAGGTAGGCGGCGCTGAACTCAGCCAGTCCCGCCAACACCTGGTTGACCAGTCTCTGGAAGGTGGCAGGGGCATTCTTCATTCCAAATGGCATAACCCGGAACTGGAAATGCCCATCTGGTGTGGAGAATGCTGACCTCTCTTTTGCCCCATCAGTCAAGGCGATCTGCCAGTACCCAGACGTTAAATCAAAAGTGCTGAGGAACCGGGCAGCCCCTAGCCGATCAATGAACTCATCAGCTCTGGGGATGGGGTGCGCGTCAGTCTTGGTGACTGAATTGAGTCCTCTTTAGGCCACACAGAACCGGAGTCCAGGTGTGGCTCCCTGCGCAGCAGCCTTTGGCACAAAGACCACTGGGCTGGCCCAAGGACTGCTGGATGACTCAACCACCCCAAGAGCAAGAATTTTTGAGACCTCATCCTTGATGCAGGCTCTGACCCTGTCAGTTACCCTGTAGGCCTTGTGCCTCACAGGTAAGCTGCCTCCTGTGTCCACATCATGGACGCACCAATCTGTGACACCAGGAACCAGGGAGAACAGATCTGGAAACTGCTCCAGCAATTGGCGGCAGTCATCCTGTTCTTCAGGCGTCAGGGTGGGTGAGAGGTGAACTCCATCCACTGACCAATCTTTCTCAGAGGCTACCAAGAGGTCAGGAAGAGGCTCAGTCTCCTCCTCCATCCCATCATCAGTTGCCAAGAGCATGCCCACTTCGGACCTCTCCAAGTGGGGCTTAAGGCGGTTAACATGTAGGACCCTCAAAAGGGTTCCTGGGAGACTGCATGTCCACCAAGTAGGTGACAGGACTCTTGCACTCCACAACCTCAAATGGACCTGTCCACTTATCCTGAAGTGCACAAGGCTCCACTGGGGCCAAGACCCACACCTTTAGTCCAGGTTGAAGTTCTACCAGAGTGGCATTCTGGTCGTACCACCGCTTCATCTCTTCCTGGCTGGCTTCCAGATATGCCTCAGCAAGTTGCCTGAATCGCCTGGTCTGGTTTCTGAAGACCAGCATGTAACTGTATACATTCTGGGGAGGTTTCCTGGGAGATTGCTCCCAGCCTTCCTTTACCAAACTCAGAGGTCCTCTCACTGGGCGACCATACAGCAGTTCAAAGGGGCTGAACCCTAGGGACTTCTGTGGCACCTCACGGTATGCAAAGAGAAGGCATGGCAAGAGGATGTCCCACTTACGCCTCATTGGCCTCCAGGCCCATGATCATGCCTTTTAGGGTTCGGTTGAATCTCTCAACCAAAGGATTTCCTTGGGGGTGGGAAGGGGTGGTGAACTTGTATGTTACACCACCCTCTTGCCAAAGGGATTTCATATACTTGGATATGAAATTGGTGCCCCTGTCACTCACCACCTCTAGAGGGAATCCCACTCGTGAGATAATTCCCATTAGTGCCTGTCCCACGACGAGGCCGTCACTGTCCTCAGAGGGATGGCTTCAGGGTACCGGGTGGTACAAAAGGGGGGTGGTAATGGACGGAGCATCTGAACTAATCAAACACTCACACCTAGTCAAAAGATCTGGATTTAATCCATCACCATTCTTTAGCCCACTCTGTCACCCCAGTTCAGAGATGGCTTTATGCAAATCAGTCTGACCCTGTGCCTCATGGGAACAGTCCAGCCCGAACTGCCAAGCCATGCCTTCCCTGGACCGGAAACAAGCTTCCGAGGACCGGTTTCTGGCATTCCAGCCGTCTTCAGCCCGGCTTGCTTGAATCCAGTGGCAAAGTGAGCAAGGGACTCACGTCTGAGCATACCCTGCCACACTTATGGTGGCCAAAAGCAGTACAAAAGGGGGTGGTAATGGACGGAGCATCTGAACCAATCAAACACTCACACCCAGTCAAAAGATCTGGGTTTAATCCATCACCATTCTTTAGCCCACTCTGCCACCCCAGTTCAGAAATGGCTATATGCAAATCAGTCTGACCCTGTGCATCATGGGAACAGTCCAGCCCGAACTGCCAAGCCATGCCTTCCCTGGACCGGAAACAAGCTTCAGAGGACCGGTTTCTGGCATTCCAGTCGTCTTCAGCCTGGCTTGCTTGAATCCAGTGGCAAAGTGAGCAAGGGACTCACGTCTGAGCATACCCTGCCACACTTATGGTGGCCAAAAGCGGTACAAAAGGGGGTGGTAATGGACGGAGCATCTGATCCAATCAAACACTCACACCCAGTCAAAAGATCTGGGTTTAATCCATCACCATTCTTTAGCCCACTCTGCCACCCCAGTTCAGACATGGCTATTTGCAAATCAGTCTGACCCTGTGCCTCATGGGAACAGTCCAGCCCGAACTGCCAAGCCATGCCTTCCCTGGACCGGAAACAAGCTTCCGAGGACCGGTTTCTGGCATTCCAGCCGTCTTCAGCCCGGCTTTCTTGAATCCAGTTCCTTGAGTCCACCAAGACCAGGATGAACCTGTTGCCCATGGCTGTCTTGGGGTCCAGAGGCCCAATAATGTCAATACCCACTCGCTGGAATGGAGTACTGACCACTGGGAAGGGTTGCAGAGTAGCCTTGTTCTTCCCTCCGCTCTTACCACTTGCCTGGCAAGTCTGACAGGTCCTACAGTAAGCATCTGAGCTCCTGTACATTTGGGGCCAATAAAAGTGGGTGACAAGCCTGTCATAGGTCTTGTCCATCCCAAAATGTCCTGCTAAAAGGCACATCATGAGCCAGCCCCAGTAGGAAGGCTCTGAACTTCGGGGGTACCACCAGCACACGGGCTGACCCAGGTTCAGCAACCTTAGGCTCAGAATATAGGAGGTCATTCTCCCAGTACACATAATGTGTCCCAGACTGAACACCTTTGGCCTGGTCTGCAGCCTGTTGCCGCATACCCACGAGAGAAGGGCATTCTTTCTGCTCCCTGCAGAATTCCTCCCTGGAGGGGCCTCCTTCTTGCTGCCAATGGGTCAGCTCAGGCAGGTCCCCCAATTCAGCAATCTGTTCCCCTGTAGGCTCCAGGGCATCCCCCTCAAGGTCTGCTTCCTCCTGGACCGTGGGAACTCCAGGGGCCGGTTTCCCGCACCCCTTGCGCCTTCGCTCTAAGGCCGGTTCCTGGGCCCCTCCTTCAGGCCCCAGGATCTCTTGAGCACCCCTACTGGTTGCCATTTCCCGGTTGCCACCCCCCCCCCCCCCAAGTCAAGCAGGCCCACTATCCTCAGGTGAGCTGTTTTCTCCACCTTTTCCCAAGGGGAGTCCTCCAGATCATTCCCTAGCAAACAGTCTACAGGTATGGACGTTCTCACAACAACCTGCAGAGTACCAGAGACCCCCCCCCCCGCTCAAAGGGAACTTGAGCCATTGGACATTGACTCTCTGAGTTGTCAGCATTGACAACCCTACAGTAGGCATGGGGTACAACCTGCTCTTGAGACACCAGGTGCTGCCTCACTGTAGTCACGCTGGCTCCTGTATCTCTAAGAGCCTCTACTTTCTTACTATTGATGGTCACCACCTGCCCATATTTCTTAGTGTTAGTGGGCAGGTAGTTCTCAGGGACCATTTCACTGTCTCCTAAAGAGACTAGGGTCATCTGGACAGGATCTCCACCCCCTGGGACTGCTATTTCCTCCCCAAAATTAACACTAGCCATTTGCCGGGGTGGAGCACCAGTGGGTGTTGGTTTGCCAAACAGGTGACACTTAGAGTCAGTGGCAATGTGACCCGGGTCACCACATCTGTAACAATTTAAGGGCCCTCTTGGAACAGGTCTACCTGTCGGGGCCCCGGTCTGCTTCAGGGGTGGGGGAGGCTGAGAACCTTTCCCCTGGTTCCCTTGGGGATTACTTTGGGGGCCTTTATGGAACCCTTTCTGTTTACCCCTGTCCCCCCCCACTCTTCTGCTGGGGACCCTGACCACCTCTGGCTGAGTCTCCCACTGGACCCTTGTGGTCCCTGGTGCTGAGCCAGTGGACCGCTTCCTCAGCAAGCTTCCTCAGGTTGGTCAGCCTCCTGTCAATCAGGTGCTGGCATAGCTCAGGAAAACAATTAAGCGACAAGTGCTCCCAGGCCATTAAATCAAGAAGCCCTTGAAAATCATTCACCTTACTACCCTTTACCCATCCATCTAGTGCTCTGCAGAAAAAGGTTACATACTCCACATACGTCCTCCCAGGAAGTTTAGTACAATCCCTGAACCTCTGTCTATACATTTCAGGAGTTAACCCTAACCTGGTCATTAAGGCATCTTTCATGCGGGAATAGGAATTGTGTTCTTCAGGGGGCAAATCTAGGAGGGTGTCCCGCCCTTCACTAAGGAACCTCCCCCACAACCCCGCTCCCCAATCCTTGTCAGGGGCCCGGTGGGAGGACATGGCTACTTCATAGGCCCTAAACCACTGTCCTATGTCATCCCCCTTAAAGTATTCCTTAACCACATCTTTGGGTATGTACACCTTGGACTCTACCTGCACCAGCATTGTGCTGCCACCAGGAGGAGTTGTTTCCAAACTTTTCGCTTTCAGCTCCAACTCCTTCAATCTCATGTCATGATCCATTTGGCGTTGTTGCGCTTCCATTGCCAATTTTTGCTTCTCCGTTTCCATTTGTCCAGCTAACTTTGCCATCTCCATTGCATGTGCCCTGTCTGCTGCCCTGTCTGCCAGCTCCTCTGGTGACAAGCCTCTGCTGGGATCCACAATGCCATCTGGTGGTATGACTTCCAACGCATTCTGTGGCTCTCTTGACTCCTTCCAGGCTCTCAGCGCCTTGATGTATTGGGCTTTCTTTTTGCACCCTGTGTGTGAAACTCTGAACTTTTGGCAGTAGCTTCTCAATTGCTCTACTCTGTAGCCCTCCAGTCCTCCGTGTTCCCAATCTACATCTTCAATTCCAGAGATCTCAGAGGGTGCTCTTCCAGCAGGGAGTGCGCCAGGCATGGCTTCAAAAAAAATGGGAGATCTCTCAACAAAATTAAAAAATGGAAATCTGTGGCTGCGTTATAGGTCTGCTCTCACTATGTGGTGATCAATAATTCACTGTATGTTAACTACAAATGCAAATTCACAAACCCACCGCTGCCACCAATGTTAGATTTGGGGTGTCTCTGGTTGGCGCAAGTATTCACTTGTGACAAGCAGGGACCCTCTCCTCTTAGTCAGGGCAAAGGATGACCCCTTTAGAATTACCCTTGCTCACCCTCTAGGTGCGTGGCGTGAGCAGCCAAGTCTAATCTTCAGGCGTTATTGTGTTAAGCATTTGTAATCACACACACAGTAAATATATCAATCCCCCTACAAATGGACACCAGGCTGTGGTTATGTAAAAATACTTCTTCTTTATGTAAAAATATATCTATGCAGGTAGTGATTTATCACAAGACCAATATAACACAGTTTCAGGCCACAGGATCTTAAAAAGTAGGTAATTTGTTTTCTGTTGTACTTTAAATTGTCAAGGTTTCTTCAAGAATGTTCACTCAAGCTTCCCTCCCTTCTCCAAACACTTTATCTCGGGTCTTAGCTCCTTTAGGAAGGGTAGGAGCTAACTGTACGCTTCTTAAGGCTCCTGTGTGCTGCTTGCGACGCTCCGGGGCCCTACCGATGCTCACACATCTCTCGGTACGGGCGTACAGGGCTGGCAGGGAGTGGTACGAGGTGTACGGATCAGGCGGTTCGCCACTACGGCCTCAATCCAGCGTATGGGTCTCAGGGGTCAGGACAAGCGTACAAGCAAGGGAATGCGCTTCAGTTCTCAAAGGCGCTGCAGGTTGGTACACGACGTACCGGGCGCTTGGAGGACAAACTTGAAGGTCTTTTTAGGAAGCGCAGCGTACAGTCTTAGTACAGGGTTACAGGCTGACGGGGAAATAAGAACGGTGCGGGCCTCGAGCCCGTTGTCGATTTCTTGCTTTAGGCGCACTGACACCTCGAGTCGGCAGTTGTCCCTCGATGCAGGGGGACGTGTCAGGCTCTTGGTGTGCTTTGAAGCGCAGACGTACCTTGGGATCTGAGGAGTGGCAGGATGCTTCTGAAGGCGGAGCGCGGCACGAGACCTCCAGTACAGGCTGTAGAGGTGGCGAGTCCTTTGGTTATGCGGTGTGGCCTCTTCCTGAGGTCAGAGGGCACACCGGGGCGGCCGGGTGCGATCACAACGCACGGGCGGCCGTCCAGGCTATAGATGTGCGCTCGGGGGGACCAGGATTCCGGCGGGAGGGGGGCAGATGAACACTCCAAGTCCTCCAGTAGCGAACAGTGGCAGAGGAGCAGGCGGCCTGACCCGAGGGGCAGAGAGCGGCTCTTTGAAGAGCGAGGCTCTCAACGGGTGAAAGGGCAGGCACGCTCCCGAGTGACACAATTCTAGGAGGGGGTGAGGGGGGCGCAGTCTTGCCTCCGGCGGGAGGAAACACACGGCTCAATCGCAGATGAGCCAAGGCACAGAGAACCCACTAGTCCTGGGGTTCAGATCAGGGGGCAAGCTCAATCAAGCCATTGGAGAAAGTTTTAAGCACAAGTCAGCAACGTCTTTTTAGTAAGTATTCTCCTCTCCTTCCTCAGCAAGGCAGAAAGCAGGCCAGTCCTTCCAGCTTCTTCTTCTTCCTTCTAGTTGGGCAGAAGTTCATTGTGGGAAACAGGATCTAGTTTCTTGGGAGCAGGGCTCCTATACTTATACTCAGTTTATTTTGTTCTTCCAGGCCAGGGGGGCCTTTGCATAGCCTAATTCAGTTTGTACGATTCAGAAAAGGGGGTGGTGATGAACAGAGTGTCTGAATTAAGCAGACCACTCTTACCCAGTCCAAAGATCAGGGCTTGACCATCGCCGTTATTTATCTCACTGCACCATCCCAGCTCAGAACCTGGCTATATGCAAATCAGTCTGTCCCTGGCCCAGTGCATCATGGGAACAGGTCAGACTAAACTACCAAGCCAATTCTTCACCAGAAAGGAGACAAGCTACCGGGGACTGGTTTTTGGCATTTCAGCCGTCGTCGGCCCAGCTTGCTTGAATCCTGATGGTGCAGTGAGAAAGGGACTCATGTCTGAGTATACCCTGCCACACCTATAGTGGCCAAAAACGATTCAGAAAAGGGGGTGGTGATGAACAGAGTGTCTGAATTAAGCAGACCACTCTTACCCAGTCCAAAGATCAGGGCTTGATCCATCACCGTTATTTATCTCACTGCACCATCCCAGCTCAGAACCTGGCTATATGCAAATCAGTCTGTCCCTGGCCCAGTGCATCATGGGAACAGGGCAGACTAAACTACCAAGCCAATTCTTCACCAGAAAGGAGACAAGCTACCGGGGACCGGTTTCTGGCATTTGAGCCGTCGTCGGCCCGGCTTGCTTGAATCCTGATGGTGCAGTGAGAAAGGGACTCATGTCTGAGTATACCCTGCCACACCTATAGTGGCCAAAAACGATTCAGAAAAGGGGGTGGTGATGAACAGAGTGTCTGAATTAAGCAGACCACTCTTACCCAGTCCAAAGATCAGGGCTTGATCCATCACCGTTATTTATCTCACTGCACCATCCCAGCTCAGAACCTGGCTATATGCAAATCAGTCTGTCCCTGGCCCAGTGCATCATGGGAACAGGGCAGACTAAACTACCAAGCCAATTCTTCACCAGAAAGGAGACAAGCTACCGGGGACCGGTTTCTGGCATTTGAGCCGTCGTCGGCCCGGCTTGCTTGAATCCTGATGGTGCAGTGAGAAAGGGACTCATGTCTGAGTATACCCTGCCACACCTATAGTGGCCAAAAACGATTCAGAAAAGGGGGTGGTGATGAACAGAGTGTCTGAATTAAGCAGACCACTCTTACCCAGTCCAAAGATCAGGGCTTGATCCATCACCGTTATTTATCTCACTGCACCATCCCAG
The DNA here is from genome assembly GCF_964263255.1 of Lissotriton vulgaris. Taxonomy (NCBI): domain Eukaryota; kingdom Metazoa; phylum Chordata; class Amphibia; order Caudata; family Salamandridae; genus Lissotriton; species Lissotriton vulgaris. The sequence continues at coordinate 1,504,362,801 of NC_141693.1, forward strand.
CTCAGAACCTGGCTATATGCAAATCAGTCTGTCCCTGGCCCAGTGCATCATGGGAACAGGGCAGACTAAACTACCAAGCCAATTCTTCACCAGAAAGGAGACAAGCTACCGGGGACCGGTTTCTGGCATTTCAGCCATCGTCGGCCCGGCTTGCTTGAATCCTGATGGTGCAGTACCCGGAAGCTTGTTTCCTTCCCAGTATAAGAATTGGCTTGGTAGTTTGGTCTGCCCTGTTCCCATGATGCACTGGGCCAGGGTCAGACTAATTTGCATATAGCCAAGTTCTGAGCTGGGATGGTGCAGTGAGCTAAAAAACGGTGATGGATCAAGCCCTGATCTTTGGACTGGGTAAGAGTGGTCTGCTTAATTCAGACACTCTGTTCATCACCACCCCCCTTTTCTGAATCATAGTTCAGTTTGTAAGCACTCTGTGGTGCTGTTCCTGGCTTTTCCTTTCAGTGTGAGGGGCAGGCACATCAGACGCTCCGCAGGAGGTGGAGCCAGCATTGTGAGGACAGGGGCAGCCAGGAGTACTCTGTTGACAGTCCTCCCTCTTCCTGGGCCAGGTGTCGGGCTGGGTCATCAGTCGCTCCCCAGGAGGTGGAGCCAATATTGAGGTGGCAGAGTACAGACCTATTCAGAGTCCAGGGGCACTCCCACCTCCCACTAAGGTGTAATCCTTGCATTCACCACCTGTCATCCCCCAGCCCTGTCACTCACAAAACCCAGACAGCAGATGCACATCCATGACAGTACCAGACTGCACACAGGTTCTGCAATGGCAGACCCTAGACACATTTTAAAGGGCTGCTTCTGTGGGTGGCGCAACCAGCGCTGCAGGCCCACTTGCAGTATTGGCATTTACAAGCCCTGGCATTCCTTGTGCACTTTACTGGGGACCGACAGTAAATCCAATAAGCCAAACATGGAAATCAATCACATATACATTTTACATTGGGAGCACTTGCACTGCGGCATGGATTGGCCGTGGCGCAGTGCCCTGAGCAGCGAACACCAGCAAAAACATCTGAGGCACATCAGCAAAAAGTGGAAGGGAGACTCACGCCAAGGTGCCAGGTCTAACAGGCAACTGTAGCAGAAGTATGCATGCACACTGGCACAAATATCTAAAACAATAGAAGGCCTCAATCATAGAGCTGAAAACAATCATTCAGAATCAAAATAATTGTCTTTTCATGTTCATGAATGCAGGAGGTGGCGCTAGGCAACAGATCACATTTTGACATCGTGAATCCAGCTCTATATAGATAACTTAGAAGGCGCTGTCTGCTTCTCAGCAAAATCTACTAAACGACCTTCTCTTCCAATATGCAACACCAGATCCATCTAAAAGACAAACTCCTCTTCTAATACACAACACCCGTTTATTTTTCATTTCATTTCATTTCAAATAAGCTTTATTCGACAGTGATGTCATAAAAGCACGACAATAACAATTCATCAATACCACATCAACATTATTAGTTAAAAAAACTACAGTATGTGAACGTATATAAATAGAATAAAAAGGTGTTAAATTACATTACTAACTGACGAATAAATCATGTTAAAAAAAGTTGGGGAACCCCTTTAAATTCATCCGTGATCTCCCTGCAGCATTTCATAACTCCATTTCTCAGCAGCCTTTCTAGATCGATTATTCAATGGTAAATTATCGGTTTTTAATATACCTAGTGTGACACCTTTGTTCGAATGGACCAAGCCCATCCCAGAAACTTGGCCATTGCAATGGCTATGGGTAAGGCTGTATCCGTGGTAAGGACTCTTAATGCTTCATCATGCCTTCCAAATCCTAATAGTTTACAGATGGGTTTAACCCACGCATTGCGAGGTTTGACATATGATGGGCAAAAAAACAACAGATGGCTTATCGTTTCCTGTCTGCCGGGACACCATGGGCATTCATTATTAGTGGCTCCCGCCCACTTGCTAGTAAAAAACCTAACGGGTAAGGTTCCCACCCTTAACTGAAAGTACAATTTTCGATCATGGGGTTTCTCAACAGCATCCCAATATTTTTCTAAAACAGACCTTGGCTTAATTTCCAGAAAACGGCCTGTGCTTAGAGGATCCATTGGAACATACAGAAACCATGACCATTTCCCAATACCTCTCCTTCAGTATTTTTTTTTAGGGGAAGTCAGCATTGGACGGGTCATTCCACAATTCACTCATGCCCAGGCTCATCAGGAGCGATCTAATCTTCTTCAGCCAGAGTATCTTATGAAAACGGTCTACGTCCATTATGTCTTTAAGACCTTTGGCATAGTGCGATAATTCATCAGTACACCACAATCTTCGCCAGTATAGTAGAGGGTGAAGTTTTGCCTTGTCTTCTACTGCTTTCCTGCCCAAGTCTAGCAGTAGCGGTCGCATGGGTGTACTCTGTGGGACTCCGGTGACCTTACGAAGAAAGGAATTCTCGGCTATGGTTAAATGGTTTAGATTTGCGAACCCCCAAAGCTCAGCGCCATATAGGGCTGAGCTTGGCACCTTCATGCCATAAATCTCCAGCACCGGGCTAATTGGCTTGGTGAAGGAGGATTTAAGTTTGGCGCTGAGAATCCCAGACTGTTGTTTATGTTTTAAAACAGCCACATCAAGTTGTTTGGACCATCTCATATCCATCTGCAGGGTTACACCCAAATAAGTTAAAGCGTTAACTTTTTCCAGGGGTGCATTATTCATATAGACTTTACCCCGGAATGATCTATGCTCATTAAAGGACAAGAACTTTGTCTTTGCCGTGTTCATTTCTAGGCCTCTAATATGGCAGAAATCTTCAAACCGGTGCAAGGCCCTTTGGAGGCCACTTGGTGTCTTGGAAATAATTAGGGTGTCATCCGCGAACATGAGAATGGGAATGTGATCACCTGCTAACACAGGTGCGTCAGTGGGGACCAAGGAGAAGAAGTCAGCCACCCCGTTGACGAAGAGTGAGAACAGGGTAGGAGCTAAAACACACCCCTGACGCACTCCCCTGTCAACAGCAAATAACTCAGTAACCTCTCCCCTGTTCCCCCACCGAACCCGTGCATGGTTGTCCTCATGTAAGCGGACAATCAAAGACAACAATTCCGGGGCCATCCCCATCTCCCTCAAGACAGACCACAGCCTGCTACGTGGTACCAGGTCGAAGGCTGCCTTCAGATCGACAAATATGGCATATAACGCCCCTTTCCCCAGAACTACCTTCCAATAAATGTTAATAAAACGGAAGACCTGATCTATGGTACTTGTAAGGGGTCGAAAACCAGCCTGCAATGGGGTTAAAATTTGTTTTTCTTCTATCCAAGACTGATTTTTAGATAATATCAGCCTCCCCATAATCTTTTGACTAGAGTCTATAAGGCTTATTGGCCTATAGTTACCGGCCACAGTTTTGTCCCCCTTCTTGAAAACTGGGATTATCTCTGCCCCCTTCCAGGAAGGCAGAATGGGTGCACCGCATGCGATTGCATTTGCAACGTGTCTGATATATAAGCACCAGGATGGTTTATTATTTAAAAAAACATCCGTGGGGATACAAACTATGCCAGGAGCTCTTCCAGGTGTGACTGTGTCTATTGCCCTGTCCACCTCATCTAGTGTGAATACCCCACTGGAAAAAAATGTATATGGAAACGAGTCAATGTTCCGCTCATCTGCATGGGAAGCATACTGGGGTTTAAAATACTCTACCCAAAGGTGATGGGCGACATTATTCTACGGTTGATCTGGGCGTCCACCCCCATCCCTTTTGTACTTATCCCAGAATAATTTTGAGTTTCTAATCTCGCATGCTTCCTTTAACTCCTGTCATCTGGCCTGGTCCCATAGCCTTTTAGCTTCCTTTACGGCTTTCCTATAAAGGTCCCATGCCTGTCTTACTTTACCTGAGTCCCCGTCTCCTAGGGCTACCGCCAGCTCTGCCCTTGCGTGCTGACATTTCTCATTATACCAGCCTTGTGGTTTCTTGTACCTATCTTTCCTCTTGTTAACAGGTTTACAGAAATATGACTTAAGTCGGTCAAAAAGTGTTATGTGCATCTCTATTGTTTGCGATTTCGAGGTCAGGCTATCCTCGCTAGTTCCCAGCACCCCTTTATTCAAAAACACAGCCGAACTTCCCACTATACAACATCAATCCTGCTAAAAGATACCCCATCTTCAGAAATACAAAATCATGTTTCTAAACAGAGCTTTACGTTTAAATATACAGCACCCCACCCTTGCAAAAAATACAGCAACCCATCCTTATAAATAACAACCTCCCCTTCTAGTACTCATGATTATTCCAAAATACAGCTTCTTCTAATAGACAGCACAGCTAACTTCTAAAACAGAACCTCCTCTTCTAATGCACGTCGTTATTCCAAAACACAACCTCCTTTTCTGATATAAAGCCGCCCGTCCATCTAAAAAACACAACCTTTCCTAACATACAACACCTAGTCCCTCGATAACAAACCCCCTCTTATAAAACACAACATTAATCCTCAACACAACCTCCTATCCTAACATACAGCATCCTTCTAAAACACAACCTCCTCTTCTAATATACAGCGCCCCGTCCTTGGAAAACACAACCTCCTCTTCTAATATACAGCACCCCGTCCTTGGAAAACACAACCTCCTCTTCTAATATACATCATTATTCCTCAACACAACCTCCCCTCCTAAAATATAGCATCCTTCTAAAATACACACAACCTCCTCTTCTAATATACAGCACCCCGCCCTTGGAAAACACAACCTCCTCTTCTAATATACAGCACCCCGTCCTTGGAAAACACAACCTCCTCTTCTAATATACATCATTATTCCTCAACACAACATCCCCTCCTAAAATATAGCATCCTTCTAAAATACAGCCTCCTCTTTTAATACACATCTTTATTCTAAAACACAACCTCCTTTTCTAAGATACAGCAACCCATCCTTATAAATAACAACCTCCCCTTCTAGTACTCATGATTATTCCAAAATACAGCCTCTTCTAATAGACAGCACAGCTAACTTCTAAAACAGAACCTCCTCTTTTAATACACATCTTTATTCCAAAACACACCTCTTTTTCTGATATACAGCTGCCGGCCCATCCTACTAAAATACAGCCTCCTCTTCTAATACACATCTTTATTCCAAAACACAACCTCCTTTTCTAAGATACAACAGCACCTCATCCTTCTAAAACACAGCCTCCCCTTCTAGTCCACATTATTATTCCAAAACACAGCCTCCTCCCCTGATAAACAGCATCGCATCCTTCTAAAACACGACCTCCTCTTTCAATATGCAACACATTTTTATTCCAATACACAACGTCCTCTTCTAATATGCCCCGCTCCAACCTTGTAAAAGACACACCTGACCCGCAGCGCCTGAGCGGTGATATTAAGTTTAGGAGAGCAGGTATCTTGGGAGGGGTGGGACACAAGTGACTCAGGCCATGGGGTCTGGGAGGGATCCTCTTCTCCATACCCTCACGCATTCTTCCCCTTGACAAGCACCCTCCTTCACCCATCACTCCCCTATACCTCATGCATATTAACTCGCCACTCTTTAAAGCATCTTCTCATGAAGGTTCCATCAACTCACTCACACATTTCGGCTGACTACTCTCTTCGCCACTTACCCCCCCACCCATGCCAGGACTCCACTGTGCCCTCCCTTTTTCTTTCATTATCCATAATAAACCGCCAGTGCCTTCCCCGGCTCTCCCTTATTCACGCACCCACAGTCAGTCACTAAGTCACTCTTTCCAGTGGTCTTGCCGGTGCACTCACCCTCACTCAGCTCTTCCATGGGCCCCTCAGATGCACTCACTCTCACTCAGCTCTTCCATGGGCCCCTCCCATGCACTCACCCTCACTCAGCTCTTCCAGTGGTCCTTCCGATGCCCTCACCCTCATTCAGCTCTTCCAGGGGTCCCTCTGAAGCACTCACACTCACTTAGCTCTTCCATGGGCCCCTCCCATGCACTCACCCTCACTCAGCTCTTCCATGGGCCCCTCCCATGCACTCACCCTCACTCAGCTCTTCCATGGGCCCCTCCCATGCACTCACCCTCACTCAGCTCTTCCATGGGTCCCTCTGAAGCACTCACCCTCACTCAGCTCTTCCAGGGGTCCCTCTGAAGCACTCACCCTCACTCAGCTCTTCCATGGGTCCCTCCGATGCGCTCACCCTCACTCAGCTCTTCCATGGGCTCCTCTCATGCACTCACCCTCACTCATCTCTTCCATGGGCCCCTCCCATGCACTCACCCTCACTCATCTCTTCCATGGGTCCCTCCGATGCACTCAAACTCCCTCAGCTCGCCCAGGGGCCCCTCCGATGCACTCACCCTCACTCATCTCTTTCAGAGGTTCCTCCGATGCACTCACCCTCACTCCGTTCTTCCAGGGGCCCCTCCGATGCACTCACACACACTCAGCTCTCCCAGGGGTCCCTTCGATGAACACCCCTCACTCATATCTCTACCGGGGGTCCCTCTGATGCAGTCACACTCACTCATATCTTTCAGAGTTTCCTCCGATGCAGTCACCCTCACTCCGTTCTTCCAGGCGCCCCTCCGATGCACCCACACTCCTTATCTCTTCCAGGCGCCCCTCCGATGCACTCACACTCACTCAGCTCTCCCAGGGGTCCCTCCGATGAACACCCCTCACTCATCTCTTCCATGGGTCCCTCCGATGCACTCACCCTCACTCATATCTTTCAGAGTTTCCTCCGATGCACTAACCCTCACTCAGCTCTTCCAAGCGCCTATATTGTTTCATATTACACCGTCGTAGTATAAAAAGCGCCTAAAATGTATGTAAACAAATAGTTAGACTTTTTAAAAGCTTTTTTAACTTGAAAAATCCCATGTGATCTGTTGTAGTAAAAAGATAATCATTATCCCTCAACTCTCCGCGGGCTCACTCTCATCTGAGTTCCCTCACCCTCCATGGGCTCGCTCACTCGCCTCTCTGTGTTCACTCACTCACTCACCTCACTGTGCTATCTCACTCAACACACTCCGCTCCAGACCATGAGCCCCCCACACACATACCCCGGTGCCCCCTCGCTGTATCAGATGCAACTGTCCCTCGCGGACGCATTTCTATGTACCCTCACTCACACACCTCTCGCCGAGTTCACTCACTCTCCCCTCCGTGACCTCCCTCGACCCTCTCTGTTCTCCCTCGTCCTCTCTGTTCCATAGTTCAGGACAGTCTCTCACTCCCCCCTGGGGTCCAACCCTCGTCCCTCTCAAGATTCCTTCGGTCCCCCAACCCTCACTTACAGTCATTCGCCCCCACGGAAGGGGTCTCCCTCCTCTCCAGGGGCAGCCGGTCCCTCCTCCTTTCTCTCTGCACCAGGAAGCAAACTCCGATTCCTGTGTTATCAGGTTATTTAGCCTAACCCAACAGCCCCAGCCAATGGGAGCCGCGCGGGGCGGGCTGGGAGCTGTGACTGGGGGCTGGACTGCCACCTTGTGCAGGGCACTTTATCACGCAGGGTACTTCTCCCCTCCCTCCATCCATCAAGGGACCCCCTACGGAGGAACCGGACATTGCCAGAAGTTAAAACAAAATATAATCTATCTTCCAAAAACAAAATACCGCTTCATGCATTCCATTTTGAGGCAGGTGGCACGTGTAATGATGGCAAAGTGGCTTTACCCAAAGGTGTCGGAGCGCTTTACAAACCAGGTAAGTTACAAAAGGTCCACAAGAGAGACTAAACATGCCAACACGTTACATACAAACAGTTACAGGTACATAAAATAGGCCGAACGCGCAAAAAAGTTACAAATAGGCACTTACAACGCTAAAAAGTTGCATATTTATATTGTAAAAATTATTAAAGGTGGCAGCGTTAGGTTAGAACAGGAGTAAAATACATATTTACAAGTTGACCTCAAATGAGTGCCAGGTAAATTACAAAAGGTACACAAGATAGACTAAACACGTGAAAACATTACATATATACTGTTACAGGTACACAAGATAAAACATAAAATAGGCTGATCACGCTAAGATGTTACAAATATGTAGTTACAACGCTAACAAGTTCCATATTCATATTGTAAAAATATAAAAGTTGACAGCGTTAGGTTGAAACAGGAGTAAAATACAAAAGAAATTACAGAAACAAACATTCCTCAACCAAATGCATAGTTGATTACATATTTTGTTTAATTCACACAAGTAAATTTAGAAAAAATGTTAATGGGACGGTTAAAGCTTTTCTAAATTCAATCATCCTTACTATATTCTGTTTGATGCACTTGTTCTACTCCCACAAATCAATCTCAGGATATAAACTTCATTTTTAATCCTGTTTCAAATTCCCTCACATTTACATCACGTTTTTACAATTCCCAGTTTTATATGTTACTTCTTTATTTATATACATTTATTAATATGTTAATATTATGTAATTATCTAATCTGTCACAGACCGCCTGAGCAAGCTTTGTGGACCCCAGGAGACCCTGGAGCAGAGGTTATGAATCACTGGCAGAGGTTTTCACCAGTTGTGTGATGGAAAAACAAATGCCTCAACAGCGCGGTCTAAACCCCAGCCTCGCCTTTACCAGGCATGCCTTTATTTACCACGCAATTTTGTGGTAAAGATATGTTTGGTGAATGGGGATGTGTGGTAAAGATCACACTCCTGCTCCTCTGCCTTAAACCCTAAAAGCACCCTAAACCTAAAATCCCTACCTCCCCCTACCCCAGCCCAACTGCCCTCTTGACCTGAAAACTGCCCTATCCTGTCCCCTACCCTGAGCCCTACAACTCAGCCCACTTAAAACTACTCCAACCCCAGCCCCCTCTCTGATCCCTAAAACAAGCCCCAACCCCTAAAACCTACCCCCACCAACCCCAGGCCAACTGCCCCATAGCCTTAAAACTGCCCCTTTCCTGTCCCCTGCCCTAAATCCTAAAACTACTGTCCCCCAACCCTGAAAACTAACCCGATCCCGTACCCCCAAAACTACTCCATTCCAAATAATCTACCCACATCTCTGTCCTCTGCCCTGACTCCTAAAATTCCTAACTGCCCCCTACACCTGAAAACTGCCCCACCCTGTCCCCTGCCTTGAACCCTACAACTCAGCCCCCTAAAACGTACTCCGACTCCAGCCCACACCCTGAGCCATAAAACAAGACTCCACCCCAGTCCAACTGCCCGATCAGCCATAAAACTGCCCCTTTCCTGTCCCCTGAGCCCTAAAACTCCTGACCCCAACAGCCCTGAAAACTATCCAACCCCCCACCCGCAAAACGACCCCAACCCAAATTATCTAACCCCACCCCCGTCCCCTGCGCCCTAAAACTCCTGAGCCCCCATCATCCCTGAAAACTACCCTGACCCCCCCAGTCCTGAAAGCTACCCCACAATCCAAACAAACTACCCCCACCCCTTCAAAACCCGACTTACCTCGTCCCGATCCTTCCTCTCCCTCTTCCTGCTTTTCTGCCCAGCAGCAACTAGATCACGCATATGCCTTAACCACGCATACACCTGACTCTAGCTTTTCGGAGGCCACGGAAAGCCAATCATCTTCCAGATACCAGGTTTGAGGAATGCTCCTGTGCAGTGCAGATGTAATCTTGGGTGCTGCTCTGAACAACTCACACCCACACACTATAGTATCACTACAGGAGTCACCCGAGGGGTCCACATCTCCTTCATGTATTCCCTCGGCCACGCCTGGCCCAGGGCAGTGGTGGCTCCTCCACAATGGCGGTTGAGCGTCGCCTCACTGCCTGACTCAGAGCAAGTAAATGAAAAAGTAAAACAATGTCATAATTTTATTTTTCATTTTCCGACTCTGAGCCAGTTTGCGAAGGGAGAGGCGGGTCACTCCACTCCCTAAGTGCGCATATGTGTTTTGGCCGGCCTTCTCAGGCTGATCAAAACACACATGCGCACTTAGGTTTTCTCCAGCCCAGCTGCATTGAGCAGAAAAACCAGACTCCCTGTTCTGAGCAGGGCGTCTTTCCTAGTTATTGAGAATAGGGGTAAAAAAGGTCCCGATCCTTTACTGGCCGTATATTGAGCTAAAGCCTTCTTGGTTGCTGGCCCCTGACAGGGAAAAACCCCTAAACCCCTAATGTGAGTAAGGTTCAGAACAGGATTGTCTGGGCAAGATTTGTATCCTATATTTTTTATGGAAAAATTCCAATCACACATTGGTTCATTTTTGTTGCTTTTTTAGGTCTCGCCTGTCGATGCGCATGCGCATCGAGCAAGCGAGACTATGGGGGCTTATCCACTCTTTATCCACACTGCAAGGAATCGTGGCGATTCCTTGCAGTGCCCGTGACTTTTAAGCTCAATGCGTATGTGCATTGAGCTTAAAAGCGCGTGCACGTCCGTCTTTGTTTACCCGCTCCGCCCCCTCCCCTTCCCGCCGTCTCGCATTTCCCCTGCCGCATCAAAGGCTTTCACGGCCGGCCGGCCATGCTTTCAGTTTCACGACCGGCCGGCCGTGTCAATTACATTCCAAAGCCCGCTCTCCCTGCTCCGCCCCCTGCTCCGGCCGAGACGAATTTCTCCTCCCTCCTCCCCCCATTCACGTTTATTCTACTTCTTATCTGGCCTGGAAAGCCTCGACAATGCTTTTTCTTTCTCTCTACTCAGTTCCTTCTTCTCCTCATTTAATTCCTCTTTCTTTTGCTTCATTTCAGCTCACCTTGTTTTACCTCCCCCTCCCCTCTGCCCTGCGCTTCCCCTCTCGCCTCTGCTTCATGTCTCCTTGGCTTCTCCTTTTCCCTATTATCCTTTTGCTTCCACCATATCTCTCCTGTACTTCCTCCCTCTTCTTGCTTACCCCGTGCCTCGCGTCACAGGTTTTCCTTCTTTTTTCCCGCCTTTCTCCCTCTCCTCGCTCACTCCATAGATGATGCCGGCGCCTGTGCTCAGCACAGAAACAATTATATGGTCTAAGACTCAGTTCAATAGCGTGCCTCCCGCGAGTGCCCCCCCCTGCAGCAATCAGTGTCTAATCCGCCATCACTGCTGACAGACGCAGGCCCTCGTGCTCCGCTCCGGTGCTGGCTTCCCGAATCCTCTCAGCGGGTCCCAAATCCCGACATGCTCGGGTTGAGTTGCCTGCAGTGCAGTGCTCTGCTCCTGTGCGGTGGAAATGATTTACCATTGTCTCTGTATAATCCGGATTTATTTGCTCTCGTGTTCCCTTCGAGGGTGCTGTGACATTTGGCGAGATCCCACAGGATTTCCCTCTCGACTTCGAAAGTTAAGTAAAAGGTATAGTTATTAAGATACTCCCCTGAAATGACAGAGCCAATGGTTGGAGCTACAGAGACTCTTTCGGGCTAAGAAGGCGCCTGGAAGCCCACGGCACAGAGAGATGGCACAGCAGAGCTGCCGGCCAGTCCTTCAGGCTCACCGGGCACGTGAGTAAATGTAATATCGATTTATCATACAGAACACAGCAGACTAAATTGTGTCCAGCTCTTAAATAATAGGTGTTATTACTGCCCAAATCAATTGTACCCATTATATCGACCTCTGAAGCCTGGAAGGCTGAGTCAATCCCGCTGGGATGGGAACTGTAAATGCTCAGTGGACACAGATGTAGCATCTAGGCGCCCAAAACTACTGTAGTGTTTTAATAGTGGATACACTTTTTAATTAAGTGTACTGTGCTGAACCCAACCGTGGTAAATTGCTTAAAATCACGGTTCCTCTATTAGTATAAAGTGTTTTAATAATACACGCAAGGCCTGCCTATGAAACCATTTGTGCGGGGCAAAGTCCCTTTATCTTCAAGGGTCCATTCTAAATTATGTGCGGTTGTCAAGGGACCAGACTTACTTAAAGGCAAACATGGAGCTAAGAACCAAAAAATGAACAACATTGTGTACAACTCATCAAACTAAAAAGGCCTTAATGTGCTACTGGCTGCTAGCAGCAAACTTACTGAGAATTTGAGCAGAATGGGATTTTATTTGACTTCAATATAGGCGTGTTAGTTGTTGGCGCTGATTTGCCGGAGATCGGTCGTTTGATCAGGTTTGTGACAAATGCTTGTTAGTGGATAACTGGACTGTTCCCTCCGTTTTAAGATTGGTAAATGAAAGGATTCTTAGGACCAAGATGCCAGTACCCTCGGCAGCTGGTTAAGTGTGACTCGTTGATGTACTGTCACTATTATTTCTGATGATGTCCTTTGGTGTCAGTCTATGGACCCAGTAGGGAGGCAAGTAGGAATCTATTTAGTTGTCAGTTTTATTTTTTATTCAGGGTTGTTTTCTGGGCGATTTTGACCGGGGTTTTACAAAATTGTTACAGGGCATTAACTTTTCTAGATTTTGAAAGTTGGCCGTTTTCACCAATTGCCGGGTTTGTTCAGCATTGCATAGTGACTGTTGGTATGTAATGTTTAAGAGTGAGGTTTAGAATATGCCAATGGCAAAGTTTGGAACTTTCTGTTTGGGGACACCCCTCACCCTCAAACCCTCACCCTCACTCACCCACCCTCAACCCCTCACCCTCACTCACTCACCCTCAACCCCTCACCCTCACTCACTCACCCTCACTCACCCTCAACCCCTCCCCCTCGACCCCTCCCCCTCAACCCCTCACCCTCACCCTCACTCACCCTCACTCACCCTCAACCCCTCACTCACCCTCACCCTCAACCCCTCACTCACCCTCACTCTCACTCATCCTCACTCACCCTCAACCCCTCACCCTCACTCACCCTCACTCACCCTCAACCCCTCACCCTCACTCACTCACCCTCAACCCCTCACCCTCAACCCCTCACTAACCCTCACTCTCACTCATCCTCACTCAACCACCCTCAACCTCACTCACCCTCAACCCCTCACCCTCAACCCCTCACCCTCACTCACTCACCCTCAACCCCTCACCCTCAAACCCTCACCCTCACTCACCCACCCTCAACCCCTCACCCTCACTCACTCACCCTCAACCCCTCACTCTCACTCACTCACCCTCACTCACCCTCAACCCCTCCCCCTCGACCCCTCCCCCTCAACCCCTCACTCACCCTCAACCCCTCACTCACCCTCAACCCCTCAACCCCTCACCCTCAACCCCTCACCCACCCTCAACCCCTCCCCCTCAACCCCTCACCCTCACTCACCCTCAACCCCTCACCCTCACTCACCCTCAACCCCTCACCCTCACTCACTCACCCTCAACCCCTCACCCTCAACCCCTCACCCTCAACCCCTCACCCTCAACCCCTCACCCTCAACCCCTCACCCTCACTCACTCACCCTCAACCCCTCACTCACCCTCACTCACCCTCACTCTCACTCACTCTCACTCACTCTCACTCACCCTCACTCACCCTCACTCACCCTCACTCACCCTCACTCACCCTCCCTCACTCACCCTCCCTCACTCACCCTCACTCACCCTCACTCACCCTCAACCCCTCACTCACCCTCACTCATCCTCACTCACCCTCAACCCCTCACCCTCACCCTCACCCACCCTCAACCCCTCACCCTAACTCACACTCACCCTCACCCTCACTCACCCTCACTCTCACTCACCCTCAACCCCTCACTCACCCTCAACCCCTCACTCACCCTCACTCACCCTCACTCACCCTCACCCACCCTCACCCTCACTCACCCTCAACCCCTCACCCTCACACAGTGCAATAGGTCTCGGAGCATTTGAGTTAGAGCTTTTAGAATTGTTTATGGCTTTTTTTATTTGTAATTCTTTAGCATTGGCTACAGGAAACAAAAATGCTAAAGATTTACAAAAAAACCATAAACAATTCTAAAAGCACTAACTCTAATGCTGCGAGACCTATTGCATTTTCAATGCTTGTTATAATGGTGTAGTCACTACATCCGTGATAGTGAGTGAGAGAACAGTCAACACGTATTTCACCCCTTTACATGGCCATCCGGCATGGGGCTTCCTCAGGGTGGTTGGGAATGTAAGTATTCTAGTTCGGCATGTCTTGTTCATTAGATTTCATAGGATTCTCTACATTACGGCGTAATGCCACTCCGGGTCGCTGCAATCGGTCTGCCTGCTTCGAATAATCCCAGGCTGCTCTCACGTGAGAGCAGCGCGGGGATTGCAGGGAGTCCGTGACATGGTCCCAGTGTTTGTGCGGACCAGGAAGGACTGTGCCGAGTGGGAGGCGGCAGGCAGCCCCAGGTAAGTTTTTTTTGTGTTTATTATTATGACCCAGTGCGCTCCCCTTCTTGCATTCCCCCACATCCCCTCCACCCGACCCACCACCTCTTTATTGTGGCAGGGGCAACTGGTCCAGGCCTTCATGGAATGTAGAGAACATGGCAGTAGTAGCCAGGTGGCCCACTACATTGCTTCCCACTTTGGATGACAAACATGCTTGATCTGGAGTCGTCTTGGCCCACACATAGATGGACCCTGGGGAGCTGAATGGGTGCTGTATTTGGCCTCAAGTTGTATCTCCCATTGCGGGGACTTTGTCGTCCCCAGAACTTTTGTCAGCACCGCTCACTCCCTGGTTTGGGGACACATTCTCGTTGCATTGCGGCAAATACCAAGGGAGCTTTGCTTCACCAAGGCAGGATGGTGCGGTCAGCAGGGTCTAGCTACCCCCGTTTCCAAGGCTGTCAATGGGACCCCAGTCCATCTCGTCCATTCATGGCTCCGAGGTATGGGTTTTCTTGAACCTGGACACATAGGCGCTGAAAGTAGAGGTGCAGGGGTTCTGCAGCACCTCCAAAATAACCAGGCTGGAGTTCAGAAGGTGCTAGAGCACTACAGATGTGTCTAAATGTTGTTTTTTATCTTGTCACAGAGGTCAAATGTCAGACGATATTGTCTGACAAATTGGACAAATTGCTGCTTATTCTTTGAAGGTGGAGGTTGATGTTTACTTTTCTTTCTCTGACTGAAGCATGAGAGGATTTTGGAAACTGAACTATGTGTCAATCTTACTGGGTTACAGGGATGTAAAAGAAAAGGCTGCAGGATGTCATTTTTTTCTAACACAAGAAACCTTAAATACTTGTAAATGAAATGTACTAATATTTCAAAATATCAGAAGGTATTAAAGTACAAATGAAGCACTTTCATTTGAAAACTGAAGTATGATGAAAACAAAGATTTTAATATGATTAAAATAAAGCAGTATAATGTGCTATGTGATGCACAGATTATATTTTCCTTTGTACACTGAATAGTTTTATCCATAAAATTGTATTCCTGTGCAAATTTAGTCGTAATTTCCATGAAAAAAGTGTTGTCTATTGGAAAGTTAATAAATTAACATGAAAAATAATTAATCTTGTAGTTTAATGTGCATAATAAATGTTAAATGTAATGCAGAAAAAGACACACATTTAAAATGTGCTGATTTACAATAGGCAGCCATAGTTACCTGTGCAGGCCAAATAACTGGTATGAAGGACTTTTACTTTAACTAGAAACAAACCCAATATTGCTGAAATGTGCACAACGTTAATTAGAAACTTGACCTTACATTGTCATGCTTAGAAATGTTGTCCTAACTACAGAATATTCAGTTTTAACAAATGTATTATCTTACAAGCAACATTGTATTAATTAAATACCATTAACTTACTTATTTGCACTTGTTTCATATAAAGTTTGAATAGAATAATGTGTACATTTTAAACAATGTTGCTTGAAAGGAATGCATTACCTAACATTCATTTTGCCTTTTACTTAATAGTTCATTGTTCTCGCAGTGAAACAAACTTAGATGTAGAAGGTCGATCTGTGTTTTAAGGTTACTGGGAATCAAGTCCAGTGTTTCCACACTCTAACTATGTAAGACTATCTGTAGCTACCTTGTGACAAGGTCTACAAGCCACATGTATTTTCATGGGAACGGAGGTGCTGAACCTGCTAACTGAAGAATAATGCCATACTGTTGGTTCATGGATGGAAGAAGCCTGATGCAATGTTTTCAACATGTTTTCTCTACTTTATATTAGTGCACCGTCCTAAATAGACCCTTGATGGTTGTGGTTACTGTTGATACTTTTTCCCATTTTTGATTTTTGAGCAGGCTGCTACTGCAACTGTATGCCAATTTCCTTGGATTTATTGAGACTCAGCTGAGTCTTATGAATTACCCTTTATGGTAAGTTCTGCAACTCTACTTTGACTTTGTAGCTTTATGCTCCTCTGATCTCACTCTTTTCCTTGACTTCAAACTCTTCATGGGTTCTTTTAATCTAAAACTCTGACCCTGTTCTTTAGAATAGGGAGTTTATTTCTTTTAGCAATGCGATTAATGCAAACATTTTTTTTTAAATTCTATTTATTGGCAATTTTCAAGTAATAAGTGCATTTCTCTGCCTTGCAAGGCAGCATAACCATAACTAAACATACAACCAGTCTGTGATCATCCTTTTCACGATGAACTTAATGACAATCGTCTCATTAATATTTCTCATTACATTTGCAGCAAGACAACATTCCAGTTACCATATTACCTTCTCTATTCATTCTGCGGGCTATTGACAGCTAATTGTTGCATATATTGGCGTAAAGGCTCCCATATATCCCAGGGCCTGGACGCTGTGGGCAGTTCTTCTGCGTATAACAGCAGGTTTTCATTACAGTATACCAGATCCTTAATCCAGTTCTCAATTTTCAGAGTCCTGACACTTTCCCAGTGTAGAGCGACCCGGCCATCAGTAGTGCTATTCACACAAATTTACCCACAGCCCCTTTTAAATGGGGTACATGGCATAATAGACAGACTGCAGGCATACATGGCAATATGCTCCCCTTCATTTCTTGTATATGTCGCAATACATCTTCCCGGAAAAGCTGCACCCTCCTACATTCCCATGCCAGGTGTAAAAAGTCAGCATCCGATTGGCCACATCACTTACAGTTACTGGTGTCCCTAGGGCCACATCTGTGTAGCTTAATGGGGGTGTGATAGGTCTGGTAAATATATTTAAAATGTATAATACACAAGTTGCCATTAGTTGCGAGGGTGCTGGTCAATCTGCAAATGTGCTGCCATTCTGCTGCTAGTAATGGTGGGGTCAGTTTGTCATTCCATCGGGCTAGGCTTTTGTCCGGTTTAGGGACTCTCTCATCTTGCACTTCCCTATACAGTTTCATTACTAGCTTATGTCTAGAGGGTGTACCCAATAACATTAGTAGAGCACACAGCATCGGGGGTTCAGCTGGGTACGTGTAGTAGTGGGCTTTGACAGCTTGTCTCAATCTCTGTATGGTGAAGTTAAACAGTAACGAGGGATTAATGATATACTTCAAGTCTTCTCAGGGCCGGTTCTAGGATTTGCGAGGCCCTGGGGTAAAAGGGAACGTGCGAGGCCCCCTCTAATTTAGATAAGTGGCCCCTTGTAAGGAGACCTTTCACAGACACTGTGGGGGCCCCATTGTCCAGCATTTTGGCGCCCCCACAGTTTTAACTTTTACTCCACAAGCATTTCTCACACCTTCATAGGTGTGAGAATTGATTGTGGTCTAAAAGTTCAAACTGTGGGGGCGCCAAAATGCTGGACAATGGCCCCCCCACAGTGTCTGTGAATGGTCTCCTTGCAATTGAGGGAGCATCTCCGTCTCCCCCCCTATGCCTCCTGACACCATCCATGAGAGGCCCAGGGAGGGGGCCCCCTCCAATGGACCTTAATTGCAGGCGACACCTTTCTTTGTAATAGATCGCCAGGGTAACAACAGGACACATCACTGGTAGGCATGAGCGGATTTTGCGGATTGGCAATCCGCGAATTTGCGGATTTGCGAACTCGCAATCCGCAAAATCCGCGAATTCCCGCGAATTTGCGGATTTTTTTTTTTTTTTGTGTTCGCCCGTGTTTCTGCCAGTTCGCGAGGGTTTTTACAATTTCGCAATTTGCGAACTTACCTGTCGGGTCGCAAGTTTTGCGAACTTGTTGTTTCTACGTGTCCAACCTGTTTGGGACACTCTTCTTCATCACTGCCACTCTCTGTCACCACTGCCACTCTCTGACTACTCATGCCACCCTCTGGCCCACCCATGCCACCCTCTGTTTCATCACCACACCCTCTGGTTGTCCAGTGTACATTATTTTCGGCAAAGCAAAGCACACCTTCCCTGCCTCAAGTGACCTGAATTAATTTGGGGCTGATTAATGTGTCACAGAATATTTTTTTAGCTGGCACCTGCTTCCTTAGTGCGCCCTGATTAGTGATCTTTTGCACTTGCTAAGTGCTTTCATTGTTGCAAAATTAGTTACAACACCTGCCCTGCCCCAACTGACAATAATGAATTAGGGGCTGATTAATGGATTTTAACTTCCAGCCTGGCTCCTGCTTGTCTCCCTTAGCTGTAATTCATGACCTTTGTGGCATATGTGTAACTATTCTGAGGTTCAGAGCAGGGTCACATAATAGTTTCAACTGGCAACTGAACTCTGGAGGGGCCCCTCAGGAAGCACTACAGGAAATGGCTACTAATGATGTGCCTGAACTTTTGAACCTGGTAAGTAGTTACTTTCAGTTTTGCTTAGATCATATTTCTGCAATTTCGCACTTATTCGCGGGGCGCGAACTCACGCGAACAGTGCGAGCAGTGCGAGCAAAATCCGCTGCTCGCGGATTTGCGGATTTTGCAGGAAATTCGCAAATCTCGCGGATTGCGGATTTCCCGAAAATCCGCAAAATCCGCGAGCGGAACGGATTTTCCGCCCATGCCTAATCACTGGTGCGTGGCCCCATGCTAGTGGGCTGAGTGCGAGGCCCTGTGCAGCCGCCCACGCTGCCCATGCCTAGCGCCGGCCCTGACTGTCTTCTGATGTGAGAAAGTGTCAGTCAGGGTAGATATCATGCATGGTTACCACACCCACCTCTCCCAGGGCTCTAATCAGGCCTTCTTCTCGTGTCACTGACAGTGCTGTGTGATGTGCAAGGGGCAGTGCCGGTGCATAGATAGGGAGCCTGTTGGTGATATTGCATATAGTCTGCCATGCTGCAATAGTCGTGTCCAGTGTGTTAATTTTTGTTTTTGGTGTGCCTCTATGTGTATGTGTGATGATCCCGGTCAGAGGGACTGGGTGAGCGTCACCATCTTCTACCGCTCCTTGTGGAGTGTATGCATGCGGTTTGAACCAATAGTATGCATAGTGGGCTTGGGCGCACAAATAGTAGTAGTAGTAGTAGTATAAGGCTTTATTAGATAAAAACATATCTTAAAAGCATCACATTTGTAAAATACATTTCCAGTTTTAAAAGAAGGATTTGATGATCCATTTACGCAAAATTTAAAAACAGGGGTAACATAAAATCACAATTTACAAGTTTAAGAATAAAAATTTCAGATTAAACATTTTGGGCCAGATGGAGGTAAAATAGATTTACCGATTTTTAATTACCGAATTTTACCGATTCAGTAATTAAAAATCGGTAAATCTAAGGGGTGGATATGTAGGTATTCCAGATGTGCTGGAATACCGATTCGGAAGAATTCGGTATTTACCGATTCGGTAAATACCGAATCGGTAATGCCCATTCATTCCTATGGGCTTTGAAGCCCATAGGAATGAATGGGCATTACCGAATCGGTATTTACCGAATCGGTAAATACCGATTTTCACAAGGGTGCAGGGGGTGTCCCTTTGACACCCTCTGGCACCCCCAAAACAGGCTTGGGTGCCATGTGGCAGGCATACATGCCCTAAGGGCAGGTCTGCCTGTCACATGACATAGGTGTGCATGCACACATGTGCATGCACACCGGAATCGTTATTTTACCATCAAATTGGATTTGATGGTAAAATACCGATTCTGTAAGGCCTCTGGGACTCTGAAGAGTCCCACCTACATCTGGGTGCCTCAGAATCGGTAAAATTACCAAAATTTTATTTTACTGAATCGGTAAAATTACCGAATCGGTAATTTTACCGATTCAGTAAAATAATTCCCCCTACATACCTGTCACCCATTTACCGATTGGTAACGGCCAAAATCGGCCGTTACCACTTGGTAAATGGCCTCAAACGGCCACCTACATCTGGCCCTTTGTTTTAGCCTTTTCGTTCTAATAAACCATGCCCATGATAAAAACTTTGAAAGACCACAAACATAAAGTGACCGTGTGTCAGACATCAAAATACGCAGTGCCTCTTTATGATGTCCAGTGCCCATCAACCGACAAATTGGTTTGAGCCAGCATTTCCTTGGCGACGCATAAGCGGGGCAGGCAAAGAGGATGTGGGCAAAGGTTCTGTTCTTGTTCTACAGATAGGGCAAAATGATGTTGTTTGGGACGGTGTTTTCCAGCGAGCAGTTAGGACGCGTACTGGAAGAGTACCGACCCTGAATCTAAAATACAAGGCCCTATCAACAGATTTCCAAACAATATCAAGGTAAGGTTCCCGAAATGCCACATCTTGAAACCTTAGGAACTCTTCCGTAAGTCTGCCAAGGGTTGAGTCTGAACCAGTTCTACTTGCGACCCATCTCCAATAAAGGGCCTTTAGGGTTGCCTTCGGGGGAGAAGATCTGCTTACCCAGGCTTCATTAAGGCCCAATTCACCAAGTAGGAATTTAACATCTCTTAACCATTTTATTTTGTGCCATCCCGCCATCGACATTACCTCTGCTAGCCCTTCTTCATACTTTTGCAGTTCTGGGACTCGCCACAGCCGGGCCCATAGCAGCAACGGCCGGACTTTTGCCAGATCACTAATAGAGTGACATCCTAGGTCAAGTAACAAGGGTATCATTGGGGTACTCTGTGGGAGTAACATAAGGTCCCTTATGAACTTATTTTTGGATTTTACTAGGTGGTCTACATTAGAGGAACTCCACAGTTCTGCCTCATAAAGGGCAGAACTGACTCCCTCGCCTTGTAAATATCGATGACAGGGGCAATGGGTCTAGTTGAGGAAGAGCGCTGTTCTTTAAGGAGCGCCCCCGTTACCCTCTCATGGCTTAATAACATTTTGCACAGATGTGGGGTCCACTGCATGGTGTCCGAAATACGTATACCTAGGTAATCAAATACAGTGACCCTTTCCAAGGATACAAGATTTAGTACTGGGGGTCGCCCAAGTTTTCTTGGAGGGTTCAACACCAAATACTTTGTCTTATCCGTATTTATTATGAGCCCTCGTTGTATACAGAAGGCCTGCAAATTGTCCAGGAGGCTCTGTAGGCCCATCGGGGTCTTGGATATTAAAAGAGTATCATCGGCGAATAAGAGGGTAGGAATACGCTCGCCCGCCAGGGATGGTGCATCAGATGGTTTTTCCCGCAAGTGGTCAACCACACCATTCACATATAGTGAGTAAATGTGAATGTAAATGTATTTGAGCTTATATAGCGCACAGCTACCCACAAAGGGTTTCCCGGCGCTTGCTTAGGGAACCCGTCCTGGTATTCCCCTGTGAGATAACCCTGGCAGGGTATCCACAAGGTGAAAGCCAGGCATCCCGCCGCGAGGGGCCGTTGTGGAGATTAAGCAAGCTATTGCCCAGAGTCGCAGAGTGTGAACCCGTGAGTTGAGAAGGCACCGGAGTGAGAATTATCGAGTCCGTGGAATTTTTGAGGAATTGAACCCTGGTCCAGGGCCGATCTCAGCTTCCGGGTCTGCCGCCTCTAACCCCTGAGCCACACTTCTCCACTTCTCCAAAGGTGGGAGCAAGAACACATCCCTGGCGGACACCTCTCTCCACCGGGATTCTGTTAGTTTTCTGACCCTCAGAGCCCCACCTCACTTGCGCAAAGTTTCCTTCCTGAAGCCTCACTAGAATTGACAAAATATTAGAAGGAATCCCCATATCTGACAACACCCCCCAAAGGCATTCCCGAGGCACGAGGTCAAAGGCAGCACAAATAGTAGATAAAGAAATCTGGAGCGCTGAAGCCTCCTCTATCGTAATCTAGCATTAATGTGGCCAAGCTCTCTCTGGTCTGTTAACCCCCCTCCCCCCATATTAAGCAGATAAGAGAGGATTGTACGTCCTTAAAGAATTGCTTTGTCAGTTTGACTGGGATGTTGCAGGATAAATATAAAAAAGTGGAAGTATGGCCATTCTAATGATCGCAATGCGATCAGCCAGTGAGAGTGGCAATCTGGTCCATCTGTCTACCTGTTGTTACAGGGAAGCGCATGCTCTGCCATAGTGTTCTATAATTACTATTTCGGAGTCTCGATGCACCCAGACACCCAGGTATTTTATCAGATCTGTGGTCCACACCAAGGGGTAATCCACACTCAGGGAGATTGTGTTGGCCTTTAATTGTATCATTATCAATTTATTCCAATTAATTTGCAGACCCGAGAAGAGTCCGAATTGAATATATTCCCTCAGTACTCTCGCTAGGTATTGTCCCGGCTCTCTTATAAATAACACCATTTCGTCAGTGTATAGTGATATAGCGACCGGGCGATGTAGGAAATTAAGTGCCACAGCTCTGTTACCCTGTCGAATAATACAGGCCAGCGGTTCCAATGCCAACGCGAACAGTAAGTGCCTCTGTAGATCCAAAAGGTTGGGACGTCAAGCCCCCTACTCACACCAGCGCTGAGGGATTAGTATATAAAAGCTGTATCTACCCAAGAAATAATGGCGGGAACCCCATACGTCCCAGTATTTGAAACATATAGCTCCACTCTATGGAGTCAAATGCCTTTGCCGAGTCCAACAGGACCGCAGCAGCAGGCAACTCATGTTCCCGAAAATGTAACATAGCAAAGATGGTTCGTAAGTTATGGTACATAGCTCTTTCCGGGATAAAACCTGATTGATCCAGGAGAGCCAAGCAAACCTTAAGGGGCTGCAGTCTGGTCGTCAGAATTTTGGCCAATATTTTGGCATCCAGTTAAATGATCGACAACGATCGGTAAGATTCGCAATTGTCTGAGGCTTTATCTTTTTTCAATAATGTGAAGATTAGTGCTTGGCGACGAGATGGCGGCAATACACCTGACTCATGTACTTCTGCATACACTTCCAGCATGTGAGGCGTGACTAATTCAATGCATTCTTTATAAAATTCGTCTGTGAGCCCATATGGCCCTGCAGCTTTTTGGTTGGTAGTCTATTGCCACCTTTATATCTGCTTCATCTATTGGTTGGTCTAGATATTCCCGATGTGCATCTGACAACCATGCTCTCGATATATCCATGAGACAGTCTCCTAAGTCAAGGTCAGTTGCAGCTCCCCATGACACATATCAATCTGAGTAGAATCCACAGAATTGTTCCACTATTGCCATAGAGGCGTAGTGTTCCGTCCCCTGGTTATCTGTGATTTTAGTTATGTGATGATAGTCTTCTCGGACTTTAATCTTGGCGGCCAGGCTACGGCCTGGGTGTTCTCCTTCACCATACGCTCGTGCCACATGCCTACGTGCTATGTAGCACGTCTCAGATTCCGGCAGAGAATCATATTCCAATAGTAAGTCATGAATACGAGCTAATGTTTCGGGGCAAGGTGTAGTTGTTTATTGGTGTTTCAACGCTGCTAGTTTTAGTTCGGTCTGTGCAAGCTGACTCTGCATATCTTTAAAATACCAGCCGTGGCACTGATGCAGACCCCTCTTGTTGTCACCTTAAAAGCCTCCAGCAATGTAGATTCTCCACTGTGCCTGTGTTAATATCAAAATAGTGTTCTATGGTTTTTCGTATGGTGTCATTGTAGATAGGGTCTAGGAGTGCCTGCGCACGAAATCGCCACACATATGGGTGATGCACATTAGCCGTAATCCTGAGTGCAAGCAGACCCGGGTTGTGATCCGAAAGGGTGCGTGAGAGGATAGTGACATCCGTGACCCAGTCATTTGCCCTCTCACTAAGGAGCCAATAATCCAATTGGGGCCAACTATCATGCACAGGCGTGGTGTGCATACACAGTCTTGCCATGCTATTTCCCAGCCTCCATACGTCCACAAGACCAAATTCAAGCATGGCTTCAGTGATGCTATTTGCTTTTTTGGGTGTTTGTAGACCTTGTGAATCTGACTTATCTAGTCGAGGGTCCAAGTACGTATTTAGGTCTCCCCACCACACAATAGCTGCCTCAGGCCACTCTTGTATAATGCTGTACATTTGTGTGAAGGTTTCTGACTCATCTACTATGGGACCATAGATGTTGATGAAAGTAACCAGGGACACTCCTAATTTACTGTGTACCATGGCGTAGTGCCCCTCCTAAGTATGTGTACGTTTTGATAGGTGTAAATTAGAGTCCTCGCTTAATCAGAATAATCCCCCCTCTAGCACATGAAGAATAAGATGATGTCAGTTTGTATCCGGCCCACCCTAGAGCGATTTTAGTCTCAGAGGACGTGGTCAGATGCGTCTCCAGGAGGAGAGCGATTTGAATATCATGATGATCTAAATAAGCGAACACCTGCCTGATTTTTTGGGGGTATTGAGCCCACGGATATAATAATAATAAGGTAGTTTATAAAGCGCCTGATTACGCCATCCCGGCGTGTCCCCGCGCTGTGGGGAACAGAAAACCCACCAGTCACCATACACAAAGCACCTTTCCGCTTGACTGCGCCCCTAAATAGTAAACAAATAGGTTTTAAGGAGATTTCTGAACTTGGCCTCCGACCTTTCCAGTCTGAGACCCACCGGGAGTTTATTCCAATTGTGAGCAGCCATAACTCTGAAAGAACGACCCCCCATTCTGGCTTACTTGATCCGAGGGATTGCAAGCCGTCCTATCCCACCTGAGCGCTCTGCCTGGTACATACCACGTAACCAGATCTCCCAGGTAAGAAGGGGCCCTGTGCCAGAGAATACGATGGCATATTAGTAGGGACTTAAACAGGACTCTCTTCTTAACTGGTAACCAGTGAAGTGACGCAAGTGCCGGCTTAGAAGCTGCTCTTCTCTGAAGTCTTAAAACTAGCCTGGCAGCCGCATTTTGCAAGACCTGTAGTCGTCCCATACTTTTTTCCGATGCACCCAGGTATAAAACATTCCCGTAATCCATACAGGACGTGATCAGAGCCTGGGTCATTGTGCGTCTTGCTTCTAGAGGGAGCAGATCTAAGGTTTTGTTTAGTGTTTTTAAAAACCCAAAGCATTTTCCCACCAGTCGACCGATGTGCCCCTCATAAGAAAGGGTAGGGTCCACCCATATCCCCAAATTCTTGGCCTCCTTACAGGGAATAGGTGTAGGGCCCAAACATTGTGGCCACCAGTCATCCGTCCAACTGAGCCTATCTCCTCCAACCACAAGCACCTCGGTCTTGGCTCCATTTAGCTTTAGGCAATGCTTGTTCATCCAAGAGACCAGCGCTTGCATGCAATCCTTAAAGTTGGACGCCTCGATCGAAAGTGCTTGGGAAAGGGAGATCAGCAGTTGGGTGTCATCAGCGTAGGAGACTAACTCCACTCCAAACGCCTAGGAATTGCTCCAGGCTCCTATCCAAATTACTTGCCCCTGACACTTCCTCAAAAGTCAGCCCGCTTTCCGGGCTGCTGGAGAAGGAGGCATAGATGTTCCTAACCTTCCTGGCAAAGTACTGCGCTACTCGATTGCATTCAGACACTGAGTCGTTGTCCGGCGCATTCGAGCTGGCCACCGAAGAGATCTCTTTAAAAATCTTAATAAGTTCTTTCGAGGAGTTCTCCGCTTCCCCAATTCTGTTTTTATAATGGGAGGCTTTAGCTACTCTCAGCATCACCTGATATTTCCTCTGCGCCACCTTATAGCAGCACTTTTCCTCTGTACCAAAGCACTTACGCCAACTCTTCTCTAATCTCTTACAGTCAGACCTGGCCGTCTGCAAGGCAAGTGTATACCAGGGAGCAGATTTCCTAGCTCGATTTCCTGTGGGGCCAATTCGTTGAGGGACTTAAGAATGCGCTCATCTAGATTTTTGTTAGCGCTATCACTGTCGGAGCCTCCCGGAGGCCCTCCTTCTCGCAATAATTTATTAAAGGTGTCCTGCGAGAAGATTTTCCATTTACGATGAGGATAGCTCAAAACATTTATTTTGAAAGGTACCAAGAAATGGTCAGACCAAGGAATTGGTAGTGGTGCGTCTGCCTCCAACCCGTCCCAACTGGCAAATACGAGGTCTAATAGATGGCCATGCTTGTGGGGGGGGGGGTAGTATTTTTCAGTTCCAAGTGCATAGCCTGCAAATCCTGCCTTAAATCTACTGCCTCCTTAAGCGAAACATCTTCAAGATGTACATTCAGGTCCCCCAGCGCAAGAAGCCTGCTCCGCCTAATTGCCATATGGGCAATACCCTCCAGCAGATTCATCCTAAAGTTGCCAAGCCCCTCCTGGGTCGGTAGAGGAGGATTCCTGTAATGGAGTTCTGCGGCCCTAATTTTAAACCAAAAAGGCCTGCCTCACAGTTATCCATTACTAGGGGTTCTAGAGTGCATTCAAGCGGTGCTTTAATAATGATTGCAATTCCCCCGCCCCTATCCGTTATTCTAGAAATTCTAGCTATAGTATAGCCGGGAGGGAGAGCCTCTATGACATCAGGGTCTGAGTTATCTCCCAGCCATGTTTCTGTTAAGAAAATTACATCAAGCTTTTCATCTTAAAGGAGCTCCCAAATCTGGATACTATGTTTACTAAGGGATCAACCATTCTACAGTCCTCCACGTAGTGTCCCCATACCTGTTCCATTAGTCAGTTTTCTCCTTCCCTTAAAGGAGCAGGTAGGGCAATCACCAAGTTTTGTAGCCTGCATAGAGTGCATACACTGCTCAGCTGTGAATGGCCTCAGTTGCAACAATTCCTGTCTCTCATAGTGTATGGGATGCCACTGAAATTGGGCAGGGTTGTGACCCCGGCCCCCAGTCGGCCGCGGAGGGGCGCAGACGGGCTTGCCTTTGGCGCGCCACCGGCCCGGCCGCTGCGCGGCCGCTGTCCCACACACATTAAGTAGAGAGAGGGGAGGAGCAACTAGAGCGCTGACCCGTCTGCAGTGTGCCCAGAAGTGCTGGGCTCCTCCTCACCCTCTGCATCAATCGCCCACATGGCACACAGTTATATTTTTCACCCATGTTCAGACTGGAGCATTTGTCCTACATTTTTGCAATGTCTTGCCACAATAATCCGAGAACACAATCAATGTGAGTCTCAGCTGGCCTGTAAGTGCGATCACATTAACAAACCCCAACTTTAAACAATCCGCCCCCTCCCACTTCAGTAGACCCCAATTACGAAAGCCATCCCTTAATAAATCAAGAAGCCCACAGTCCCACCCCCCAAACAGCCCCGTACCGAAATAAAAATGTGTTATGGTGCACACAAGGTGGCGGGAGCCGCCAACCGGAAACCCCAGTGACATCATCACGTGGGGGGTCACTTAAGGAGTGTAATACCATCTACACATCCTGCTGATCTCAGTGATGAGACAATATACTGTCTGCCTCAAGGACGTCAGCACTATGTATACTACTGTACCCAATAGATACTCCCCCAGTGTCCACATTTCAACTGCAAATCAAACCACGGTGCAGTGCTCCAGTGTTAGTCATAGTTCAGGAGAAGTGTTTGTTATTCAACATCTGAGGTGCGCCCTTGTTCTTCCTGCTCACCTCTAGGCAATTGTCTTCACGGAGCCTGGGAGCCCATTAGTTGTATAAATTTGAGCACTTCTTTGGGTTCATTATATATCTTACTTTTCCTCCCATCTGTTACTCGAAGACGGGCTGGGTATATCATTGCGTATGGAATGTTCTGGTCCCGTAGCGTCTTTTTAGCTGCCACAAATTTCTTCCGTGCCTCCTGGACTTTTTGTGTAAAGTCTGGGTAGATTTAGATAGTTATCCCATCATGCTTTAGGCTTCCCAGCTCTCTGACCTTTCGGAGTGCTGTGTCACGATCCCTATAATTCAATAGTCTTGCTATTATCAGGCGCGGCCTCGCCTCCGGTGGAGCCAACGGAGCTAGCGATCTATGCGCCCTTTCGATGACGGAAACTTCGGAAAATGTGTCTTTGCCGAGTAAGGTCACTTGTAGGTTCTCGATGTAGCGCTCCTTATTGCCCATGTTTGCTGATTCTGCTATGCCCATAAAGCGTAGATTATTACTGCGGGATGTCGCCTCCAAGTCCTCTGACTTTGCCATTATTACCACGCCTGACCTCTGGCCACGCCCCCTCACTGTAGGCCACGCCCCCGCCCCCCATAAAACATGTGCTTACAACGGAAGCACAGCGGACGGGCGCAGCGGGCGCGCCTAAGGCAAGCCCGTCTGGGCCCGTCCGGGCCAGGCCAGCTCTAGGACCAGACACCCCGTCCAACTCTCCGGGGAACAGATGGACTTACACCCAAGGTGAGCTCCTCGCACTAAAACCGCCAATAAACATCGAATGTACTTACATCCACACAGGCGATAAACCCTTCTCAAACGGCGCCCTCTGTACACCGGCCCACACTGAAGCGGTATGCCACGGACTACAGCTCGGCCTTCTCAATTGTAGGTCTCTCCCCAAACACTCTCTAGAAATAAACATTCTCATTCAAGATCTAGCCTTAGACATTCTGTTCCTCACGGAAACGTGGCTCACCCCCTGCTCTGACTCCGATATCATTAAGGCCCTCCCCCCCGGCTACCATATCCATTCCCAAAACAGACCCCTCGGTAGAGGAGGGGGCCTGGCAATTATATATCGAGAGCACCTCGCCTGCAGAACTAACAACGGCAACATCGAGGACAGCGAAAGCTGCCAGTTCGCCATACAGATCTCACCTGCCACCTCCCTCTCAGGCCTACTGATTTATCGACCCCCAGGAGCCCCTGCCAAGTTTCCTAGCTCGCTCGTCGAGACCGTTACCCTGTTGGCCATTACCCGCCCCAACTTTGTTATCTTGGGCGACCTCAATCTCCACTTTCTTGATCCCAATGACCGTTCGGCTTCCGATCTCCTCACCGATCTTTCCTCTTTCGACCTCCGTTTGGCTAACACAGAGGCGACCCATGTGAAAGGGCACCTCCTGGACCCCGTCTTCACCAACGTCCCTGATCTTAAGACCCGCACCCCCCATCAGCTCCAGTGGACAGATCACTGTCTGATCCGTATCGACTGGCACCATCAGGCCCGCCACTTCATATGCCTTCCACCAGAGTCACAGAGAGACGCTGGCACAAACTCTCGCTCGAAGAATGGGCTTCCAGGCTCACGGAAACCCCTCCCATTCCGGCCCTGGACCCTGCCACTGCCGATACACAGTTTAACGCCTGGCTCACTCATTCACTGGATTGCACACTCCCTAAAACTAACACCGTGAAACGAGCCAAAAGAGTGACCCCGGCCCCCTGGTACACCGCCGAGCTCAATGTGTTACGAAAAGAGTGCAAAAGGACAGAGCGTATTTGGAGAAAGAACAAATCCACAGCCAAAAAAGACGCTTTTTGTGCCTCTGTAAAAACCTACAAACTTGCCATTCGTAACGCCAAAACCCAATTCTTCGACGAAAGAATAAAAAACTCTTCCTGCTCAGCCAAAGAAACTTTTGCCATTCTAAAAGAAATCCTCAAAATCCCGGACCCTCTGCAAAACTGTCCTGCTGATCGTAAATCCTCCGAGGAGAAATGCCACAAACTGTCGAACTATTTCAACGACAAAATACAGAAAATCCTCGCCTCTCTGCCCCCCATCGACCACACTCCCAACCCTTCCCCAGCTTATCTCCCCATCAAGCTTGACACTCTTGGTCCGGTCACCACGGAAGAAGTCCTGACCACGCTCGCCACAATTAAAAGTGGCTCACCTAGTGACCCGGTGCCTATGCGCATCCTGAAAAAAATCGCTCCCACCATTGCCCCCCCTCTCACAGATCTCATAAATCCTCATTATTGCAGGGAAAAGTTCCCCCCAGCTGGAAGATGGCGGTTGTAAAGGCACTTCTCAAAAAACCCTCACTAGACCCACAGGACCTGGCCAATTACAGGCCTATTCCCTTCTGCCTTGCATCAGTAAAATCACTGAAAAGATGGTGAATAAAAAGCTCTCCCAGTAACTGGAGACCAACAACCTGCTCAGGAGTTCGCAGACGGGGTTTCGCCCAGGTCAGGGCACAGACACCGCCTTTCTGGCCGCAGTAGAAGAGACCAGATGCATTCTGGACGAAGGAGGATCAGTGGCAGTGATCCTTCTGGACCTCAGCGCATCGTTCGACACTGTCAACCACCGGGTGTTATTCCAGCGACTCAGAGACACTGAGGTAGAGGGCACAGCCTTAGCCTGTTTTTCATCATTTCTAAACCATCGTTCCTTCTAAGTCTGGGAAAACGATACCTCCTCCCCAGTGGTCCCCCTCCAGTGCGGAGTGCCGCAGGGCTCGTCACTCAGCCCGACATTATTTAATGTCTACATGGCCCCACTGGAGAAGGTAGTCACCCCATTTGGAGTGAAAATCATCAGCTACGCTGACAACACCCAGCTGGTGGTGTCCCTATCACACCCTAATCGAGAACCATCTAACCTCCACAACTGTCTTGCCAAAATTCAGGGCTGGATGAACAACTCAGCACTAAAACTTAACGGGTCTAAGACCGAAATCCTGCTCCTTGGTCAAAAAGGACTCTCCCTTCCTCCCAATGTCTGGCCCCCCTGTCTGGCCCCCCTGTCTGGCCCCCCTGTCTGGGTGAACCCCCGGCCCCCAAGACCGAAATCAAGAGCCTGGGAATCTGGCTGGAGGGAGATCTGGCTGGAGGGAGACCTTAAGAAACTGGACTTCTTTCCCTATCCAAGCGCCAAGATACTCCTTGGAGTGGTAGCAGCGCTCTATAAATGCCCATTACATTTACATTTACCTGTCTTTTAAAACCCAGGCAAAAAAAAAACGCGGGCACTTGTTTCGGCCTACTCAGATCAGTGAGAAAAATCTTTCCTCTGCTCCCCACCCTCTCGCGCAAACTGCTCATCCAAGGACTCATTCTATCCAGGCTGGATTACAGCAACGCCATCTACCTTGGAGCCCCCCAATTCACCTTCAACAAACTGCAAAGTATTAAGAACTCAGCAGCCCGGCTTCTCACCAACACCTCGGCCAGATCCTCAGCCAAACCAGCGCTGAAACTCCTTCACTGGCTTCCAGTAAGAGAAAGAGTCAAGTTCAAAGCTCTTTGCCTAGCCCACAAACTTCTACAGGACAAAGGCCCCCCATTCTCAAAAACTTCATCACGCCCTACAAAGCCACAAGATCCCTCCGCTCAGATCATGAACACCTCATTACAGTCCACAGAGTGAAAAAGGACCGCACAGACGGCCGCCAATTCTCAGTCCACACGGCCAGCCTTTGGAACTCCCTCCCCCGCAAACTAAGGACGGAACCAGACCATCTCCGCTTTAGGAAATTGCTGAAATCTCACCTTTTCCCGTAATACTCCCTTCTTCCCCCGGGCTCTCCTCTGTTTTCGAGTGTCGTGGTCTCAGCGCTGGGATACTCACGGGTTACTACGCGCTCTACAAAACTCAATAATAATAATAATAATAATAATAATTATTGCTGAAAGCTGTTTGTCAGTTTTGTCCTGCTTTGTTTCTATTTGACACTTCACATTTTCTGTATCTGATATCCGTCTCTCCACCATATCTATTCGCTCTGTATGTGTATCAAGATGTTCAGACATACGGTCCACTCTGTAGGTCAAGGTGTCAATTTTTCCATCTATGTTAGTAAGCGTGGCTTGAATCGTCGCGAACATAGATTGAAAATCTACGGCCGTAGTAGAGCTGGCATCCGTTTTGGGCGTCTGAGTTGAAGACTGCTTTGCCACAGTGTTATCAGCCATCATTTTCACTTGCTCAAACATGAGTTTGGGCTGAGTCATATCTGTTTTCCCCATTGTAGCAGTGCTATGGTCAGGTAGGAGCTGTACTGATGCGTCACGGCTCGCAGGACGAGATCCAGTAGCTTTTTATATATGCAAAAGCGGTGATGCTTACTGTGAGAAGTTAGCCTGGCATATGATGTCCACTATTCTAGTTGGCACCTTGCACCAGTCTAAACGACCCTTATTGATGGTGGTTATAAAGTCAACCTTATAGACAAGCTATCCTAGTGGTAGCATGGACCAGCAGTCATAGGCTAAGACTTCAGAGAGCATGTGAAGCAAGCTGTTTTACCAATTATAATCCCTTGAGTACCAAATGAAAGGACACCACACCGCCATCAGCGAGCGAGCCTGCTCACAGGCCATGCCCACTTCTCCAGGCCACGCCCCCTTTGATTATATAAAGCGAGCCTGCCCACAGGCCACGCCCACTTCTCCAGGCCACGCCCCCTTTGATTATATAAAGCGCCGACGCCCAGCCCTTCCCAGAATCTGTACTCCTGAGGCACAGCCGGGAGCTCTGTTTGAAATTGTGTCATTTTTAAAAATATTGTGTGTGAATTGATTTTAAAAATGTACGCTTCTTTCCCTCACCTGCCAACTGGTTGGGGCACTCATCCTGTTACTAATTACCCGTGCAGCCGATCTGAACGATGCCACGGGGTAGGAAATTGCAAGCACCGCCATCAGCGAGCGAGCCTGCTCACAGGCCACGCCCACTTCTCCAGGCCACGCCCCCTTTGATTATATAAAGCGAGCCTGCCCACAGGCCACGCCCACTTCTCCAGGCCACGCCCCCTTTGATTATATAAAGCGCCGACGCCCAGCCCTTCCCAGAATCTGTACTCCTGAGGCACAGCCGGGAGCTCTGTTTGAAATTGTGTCATTTTTAAAAATATTGTGTGTGAATTGATTTTAAAAATTTACGCTTCTTTCCCTCACCTGCCAGGCTGGTTGGGGCACTCATCCTGTTACTAATTACCCGTGCAGCCGATCTGAACGCTGCCACGGGGTAGGAAATTGCAAGCACCGCCATCAGCGAGCGAGCCTGCTCACAGGCCACGCCCACTTCTCCAGGCCACGCCCCCTTTGAATATTTAAAGCGAGCCTGCCCACAGGCCACGCCCACTTCTCCAGGCCACGCCCCCTTTGATTATATAAAGCGCCGACGCCCGCCCTTCCCAGAATCTGTACTCCTGAGGCACAGCCGGGAGCTCTGTTTGAAATTGTGTCATTTTTAAAAATATTGTGTGTGAATTGATTTTGAAAATTTACGCTTCTTTCCCTCACCTGCCAGGCTGGTTGGGGCACTCATCCTGTTACTAATTACCCGTGCAGCCGATCTGAACGCTGCCACGGGGTAGGAAATTGCAAGCACCGCCATCAACGAGCGAGCCTTCTCACAGGCCACACCCACTTCTCCAGGCCACGCCCCCTTTGATTATATAAAGCGAGCCTGCCCACAGGCCACACCCACTTCTCCAGGCCACGCCCCCTTTGATTATATAAAGCGCCGACGCCCAGCCCTTCCCAAAATCTGTACTCCTGAGGCACAGCCGGGAGCTCTGTTTGAAATTGTGTCATTTTTAAAAATATTGTGTGTGAATTGATTTAAAAAATTTACGCTTCTTTCCCTCACCTGCCAGGCTGGTTGGGGCACTCATCCTGTTACTAATTACCCGTGCAGCCGATCTTAACGCTGCCACGGGGTAGGAAATTGCAAGCACCGCCATCAGCGAGCGAGCCTGCTCACAGGCCACGCCCACTTCTCCAGGCCACGCCCCCTTTGATTATATAAAGCGAGCCTGCCCACAGGCCACGCCCACTTCTCCAGGCCACGCCCCCTTTGATTATATAAAGCGCCGACGCCCAGCCCTTCCCAGAATCTGTACTCCTGAGGCACAGCCGGGAGCTCTGTTTGAAATTGTGTCATTTTTAAAAATATTGTGTGTGAATTGATTTTAAAAATTTACGCTTCTTTTCCTCACCTGCCAGGCTGGTTGGGGCACTCATCCTGTTACTAATTACCCGTGCAGCCGATCTGAACGCTGCCACGGGGTAGGAAATTGCAAGCACCGCCATCAGCGAGCGAGCCTGCTCACAGGCCACGCCCACTTCTCCAGGCCACGCCCCCTTTGATTATATAAAGCGAGCCTGCCCACAGGCCACGCCCACTTCTCCAGGCCACGCCCCCTTTGATTATATAAAGCGCCGACGCCCAGCCCTTCCCAGAATCTGTACTCCTGAGGCACAGCCGGGAGCTCTGTTTGAAATTGTGTCATTTTTAAAAATATTGTGTGTGAATTGATTTTAAAAATTTACGCTTCTTTCCCTCACCTGCCAGGCTGGTTGGGGCACTCATCCTGTTACTAATTACCCGTGCAGCCGATCTGAACGCTGCCACGGGGTAGGAAATTGCAAGCACCGCCATCAGCGAGCGAGCCTGCTCACAGGCCACGCCCACTTCTCCAGGCCACGCCCCCTTTGATTATATAAAGCGAGCCTGCCCACAGGCCACGCCCACTTCTCCAGGCCATGCCCCCTTTGATTATATAAAGCGCCGACGCCCAGCCCTTCCCAGAATCTGTACTCCTGAGGCACAGCCGGGAGGTCTGTTTGAAATTGTGTCATTTTTAAAAATATTGTGTGTGAATTGATTTTAAAAATTTACGCTTCTTTCCCTCACCTGCCAGGCTGGTTGGGGCACTCATCTTGTTACTAATTACCCGTGCAGCCGATCTGAACGCTGCCACGGGGTAGGAAATTGCAAGCACCGCCATCAGCGAGCGAGCCTGCTCACAGGCCACGCCCACTTCTCCAGGCCACGCCCCCTTTGATTATATAAAGCGAGCCTGCCCACAGGCCACGCCCACTTCTCCAGGCCACGCCCCCTTTGATTATATAAAGCGCCGACGCCCAGCCCTTCCCAGAATCTGTACTCCTGAGGCACAGCCAGGAGTTCTGTTTGAAATTGTGTCATTTTTAAAAATATTGTGTGTGAATTGATTTAAAAAATTTACGCTTCTTTCCCTCACCTGCCAGGCTGGTTGGGGCACTCATCCTGTTACTAATTACCCGTGCAGCCGATCTGAACGCTGCCACGGGGTAGGAAATTGCAAGCACCGCCATCAGCGAGCGAGCCTGCTCACAGGCCACGCCCACTTCTCCAGGCCACGCCCCCTTTGATTATATAAAGCGAGCCTGCCCACAGGCCACGCCCACTTCTCCAGGCCACGCCCCCTTTGATTATATAAAGCGCCGACGCCCAGCCCTTCCCAGAATCTGTACTCCTGAGGCACAGCCGGGAGCTCTGTTTGAAATTGTGTCATTTTTAAAAATATTGTGTGTGAATTGATTTTAAAAATTTATGCTTCTTTCCCTCACCTGCCAGGCTGGTTGGGGCACTCATCCAGTTACTAATTACTCGTGCAGCCGATCTGAACGCTGCCACGGGGTAGGAAATTGCAAGCACCGCCATCAGCGAGCGAGCCTGCTCACAGGCCACGCCCACTTCTCCAGGCCACGCCCCCTTTGATTATATAAAGCGAGCCTGCCCACAGGCCACGCCCACTTCTCCAGGCCACGCCCCCTTTGATTATATAAAGCGCCGACGCCCAGCCCTTCCCAGAATCTGTACTCCTGAGGCACAGCCGGGAGCTCTGTTTGAAATTGTGTCATTTTTAAAAATATTGTGTGTGAATTGATTTTAAAAATTTACGCTTCTTTTCCTCACCTGCCAGGCTGGTTGGGGCACTCATCCTGTTACTAATTACCCGTGCAGCCGATCTGAACGCTGCCACGGGGTAGGAAATTGCAAGCACCGCCATCAGCGAGCGAGCCTGCTCACAGGCCACGCCCACTTCTCCAGGCCACGCCCCCTTTGATTATATAAAGCGAGCCTGCCCACAGGCCACGCCCACTTCTCCAGGCCACGCCCCCTTTGATTATATAAAGCGCCGACGCCCAGCCCTTCCCAGAATCTGTACTCCTGAGGCACAGCCGGGAGCTCTGTTTGAAATTGTGTCATTTTTAAAAATATTGTGTGTGAATTGATTTTAAAAATTTACGCTTCTTTCCCTCACCTGCCAGGCTGGTTGGGGCACTCATCCTGTTACTAATTACCCGTGCAGCCGATCTGAACGCTGCCACGGGGTAGGAAATTGCAAGCACCGCCATCAGCGAGCGAGCCTGCTCACAGGCCACGCCCACTTCTCCAGGCCACGCCCCCTTTGATTATATAAAGCGAGCCTGCCCACAGGCCACGCCCACTTCTCCAGGCCATGCCCCCTTTGATTATATAAAGCGCCGACGCCCAGCCCTTCCCAGAATCTGTACTCCTGAGGCACAGCCGGGAGCTCTGTTTGAAATTGTGTCATTTTTAAAAATATTGTGTGTGAATTGATTTTAAAAATTTACGCTTCTTTCCCTCACCTGCCAGGCTGGTTGGGGCACTCATCTTGTTACTAATTACCCGTGCAGCCGATCTGAACGCTGCCACGGGGTAGGAAATTGCAAGCACCGCCATCAGCGAGCGAGCCTGCTCACAGGCCACGCCCACTTCTCCAGGCCACGCCCCCTTTGATTATATAAAGCGAGCCTGCCCACAGGCCACGCCCACTTCTCCAGGCCACGCCCCCTTTGATTATATAAAGCGCCGACGCCCAGCCCTTCCCAGAATCTGTACTCCTGAGGCACAGCCAGGAGTTCTGTTTGAAATTGTGTCATTTTTAAAAATATTGTGTGTGAATTGATTTAAAAAATTTACGCTTCTTTCCCTCACCTGCCAGGCTGGTTGGGGCACTCATCCTGTTACTAATTACCCGTGCAGCCGATCTGAACGCTGCCACGGGGTAGGAAATTGCAAGCACCGCCATCAGCGAGCGAGCCTGCTCACAGGCCACGCCCACTTCTCCAGGCCACGCCCCCTTTGATTATATAAAGCGAGCCTGCCCACAGGCCACGCCCACTTCTCCAGGCCACGCCCCCTTTGATTATATAAAGCGCCGACGCCCAGCCCTTCCCAGAATCTGTACTCCTGAGGCACAGCCGGGAGCTCTGTTTGAAATTGTGTCATTTTTAAAAATATTGTGTGTGAATTGATTTAAAAAATTTATGCTTCTTTCCCTCACCTGCCAGGCTGGTTGGGGCACTCATCCAGTTACTAATTACTCGTGCAGCCGATCTGAACGCTGCCACGGGGTAGGAAATTGCAAGCACCGCCATCAGCGAGCGAGCCTGCTCACAGGCCACGCCCACTTCTCCAGGCCACGCCCCCTTTGATTATATAAAGCGAGCCTGCCCACAGGCCACGCCCACTTCTCCAGGCCACGCCCCCTTTGATTATATAAAGCGCCGACGCCCAGCCCTTCCCAGAATCTGTACTCCTGAGGCACAGCCAGGAGCTCTGTTTGAAATTGTGTCATTTTTAAAAATATTGTGTGTGAATTGATTTAAAAAATTTACGCTTCTTTCCCTCACCTGCCAGGCTGGTTGGGGCACTCATCCTGTTACTAATTACCCGTGCAGCCGATCTGAACGCTGCCACGGGGTAGGAAATTGCAAGCACCGCCATCAGCGAGCGAGCCTGCTCACAGGCCACGCCCACTTCTCCAGGCCACGCCCCCTTTGATTATATAAAGCGAGCCTGCCCACAGGCCACACCCACTTCTCCAGGCCACGCCCCATTTGATTATATAAAGCGCCGACGCCCAGCCCTTCCCAGAATCTGTACTCCTGAGGCACAGCCGGGAGCTCTGTTTGAAATTGTGTCCAGGAACTCTGCTGGATCCGCTGCAGAAACGTGTGGTGTATACAAGTGACATGCTTCGAGCCCTTCGCAAGGAAAAAAAGCAGGACTGTCACTACGTCCACGCTGAAGGTAAACCCTTCGCCAACTGTGTACGATGTAACCCAGCCGAACAAGGCTTGAGAAAGCCGGGGCCACAGATGGGCCTCCTTAACTGCCGCTCCCTCCCTAAGCATGCGCACAAAATCAACTTGTTGATACAGGATCATGGCCTGGACGCGCTGTTTCTCACAGAAACTTGGCTCTATGCTAGCACGGACTCGGATATTGTCATTGCCCTTCCCCCAGGCTACCTCATTCAAACTTTACATAGACCTAAATGGAGAGGAGGGGGGCTGGCAATTATCCACAGAGAACATCTCGCCTGTAGGACTAGCAACGCCAACATTGCAGACTGTGAAAGCTGCCATTTCGCCCTTCAAATCTCCCCGACACACTCCATCTCAGGACTGTTGATTTATCGCCCTCCGGGGACAACAGGGAATTTCCTCAACACCCTCATTGACATGGTATCACAATCAGCCTCCTCTGCCTCGAACTTCCTCCTCGTGGGCAATCTCAACCTTCACCTTAACGACCCCACCGATCCCTTAGCTTTGGATCTCCTGCAGGACCTTAGGTCATTTAACATCCGACTTGTCAACAACGAACCCACTCACGACAAAGGACACCTTCTGGACCCCGTCCTGACCAATATTGGGGATATCACCTCAGATCCCCCCCATCCCCCTTCCGTGGTCAGACCACTTTCTTGTTCCCTTCTCCTGGGACCTTGCCACAGCACTCCCCCAACCCCCCAAAATCCGAGTGACGGACCGACGTTGGCACAAGCTTGAACCGGCAGAGTGGGCCAGCTTACTCTCAGATTCGACACCTGCCCTCTTCATGGATCTGGTCACGGCCGACGAACAATTCAATTCCTGGCTCACATCTCCACTAGACCAACTCCTCCCGAAAACCACCACTCTTAAACACATAAAAAGAGTGGCTCCCGCTCCCTGGTATACTCCGGCGCTCAAATCTCTGAGACAGGAATGCAAGAGATCAGAACGCTTTTGGAGGAAGGACAAATCTAACAAAAATAAGGAAGCCTATCACACTGCCTCACAAATTTACAAAACCGCCCTCCGCAAAACCAAAAGTCTATTCTTCCAAGAGAGAATAGAACACTCCGCTAGCTCCAGTAAAGAATCTTTTACCATTTTAAAAGAACTCCTCAAAGTCCCTGACTCGGGACCGAGAGACCCACCAGACCCCAAAGCTGATGAGGAAAAGTGCCACAAGCTGGCTAATTTCTTCAAGGAGAAAATTCAAAAAATCCTCGACTCTATTCCACCTACTAGTTCGAGCGAGGAGAGAGAAGCCAGCAACTCTCCTACCCTCCCATGCATCACTTCCTGGGGACAAGTGACAGTAGAAGAAGTCGAAGATACGCTGCAAGTTATTAAAAGCGGATCTCCCAGGGACCCTGCCCCTTTACGTATTCTCAAAAAGGTAGCACCCTCGATCGCCCCTTCTCTCACTCACCTCATCAACGCCTTCCTTCAACAAGGAGTCGTCCCCCCTAGCTGGAAGGCGGCAGTCGTCAAGGCACTTCTAAAAAAACCCTCCCTTGACCCTGTCGACCTGGCAAATTATAGACCAATCTCCCTCCTCCCGGGAACCAGCAAGATCGCGGAAAAAATGGTGAACAGAAAGCTGTCACAATTTTTGGAGAACAACAACCGTCTAAAAAACTCGCAGACCGGTTTCCGCCCCGGGCAGGGCACCGACATTGCCCTTCTCATGGCGGTGGAGGAGGCCAGAGCACTCTTAGACGAAGGAGGATCAGTGGCAGTGATCCTCCTCGACCTCAGTGCGGCCTTCGACACCGTCAACCATCAGCTCCTCATCCAACGACTCATGAGCGTCGGTGTGGAAGGAACTGCTCTGTCCTGGATATCGTCCTTTTTGAGTCAGCGCTCCTTTCAAATCTGGGAGAACAACACCTGCTCCTCCGACACTCCCCTCCAATGTGGCGTGCCTCAGGGCTCCTCCCTGAGCCCCACATTATTTAACATCTACATGTCCCCATTGGAGGAGGTTGTTATCCCGTTCGGAGTGAGCATCGTCAGCTATGCCAACGACACTCAGTTAGTGGTGTCCCTTTCTCATCCGAAACAACAACCTTCAGACCTTTACAACTGTCTGACGCAGATACAAGGATGGATGAATAGATCGTCTCTGAAACTCAACGGCTCAAAGACTGACATTCTCCTCCTTGGCCAGAAGGGACCCACTTCACTTCATAATATCTGGCCACCCTGTTTAGGCCAGATCCCAGATCCGAAACCAGAGGTAAAAAGCCTGGGTGTCTGGCTCGATAAGGAATTATCTTTTGCAACACAGGCAAAAAAGGTAGCCGGTACGTGTTTTGGACTGCTCAGGTCAATTCGAAAGATCCTGCCCCTACTCCCCCACAACTCTCAAAAACTGCTGATCCAAGGACTGATTCTTTCTAGGCTCGACTTTAGTAATTCCATCTACTTAGGGGCCCCAGAGGCAACCCTGAATAAACTACAAAGGGTCCAAAATGCAGCTGCCCGGATCCTTACTAACACCCCGGACAGAGCCTCAGCCAAACCAGCGCTGAAGTGTCTCCATTGGCTTCCGGTTAGAGAACGTGTGATGTTCAAGGCCCTCTGCCTAGCACACAGACTGCTCCAAAACAATGGTCCCCCAAGCCTAAAAAAATTTATCAAACCATACAAAGCCCCTAGATCCCTCCGCTCCGACCAGGAACACCTCATTGTCACCCCCAGAATTAAGAAGGCCCGAACAGGAGGAAGACGTTTCTCGGTTCACACCGCACGTCTCTGGAACGCCTTACCGCACTACCTGAGAACCGAATCCAACTACCTACGGTTCAGGAAGCAATTGAAAACCCACCTCTTCCCTTAAACTGTCTCTCCCCTTCCCTTGCTGACTCCTAGTTGTACTGATTTTAGCGCTGGGATACTTACGGGTGACTACGCGCTCTATAAAATTAAATAATAATAATAATAATAATAATAATAATAATAATAATAATAATCCCTTGAGTACCAAATGAAAGGACACCACACAAGGTATATATCAAATATATATGTTTTTATTTCTAACACAACCCCTCTGCACTCTTTATGAGGTCAGAGATCGAAGTACATCACAAATTACTCAATTAGCATATCATAAGTTGCACAAATACAGTTATGCCCTAGGGGCCTCACAAACCATATATTAAGTAAGTGGTATAAAAACCACTTCAGAAATAGTGAATAGGCCTAGGGCCTAGGGAATCACTGGGGCTACAC
Organism: Lissotriton vulgaris; assembly: GCF_964263255.1. Taxonomy (NCBI): domain Eukaryota; kingdom Metazoa; phylum Chordata; class Amphibia; order Caudata; family Salamandridae; genus Lissotriton; species Lissotriton vulgaris. The sequence goes on from NC_141693.1 coordinate 1,504,403,720, forward strand.
TTTACAACCAAAGGCTAGGAAGTTGGAGACCCACAGGAGACGCGTGCAGTGTCTAAACACAGTCGCGCGTTACCATTGACTTATAACGGAGAACGAAGAAGTTACAAAGTTACTGTTTAAGGACACTTCCAGATGGACTACTGTAAAACCCATTTAAACTAGGACACTTCGAGAGTCAAGACCCACGGGAGCACCGGAGTACTCAAGTTACCTCACCCAGGGAAGCCGGGTGCATAGGTGTCTTTTCGTGTCGGGTTTCATCGTCGTTTTCTATGGAGATCTGCAAAGAAGTGCAGCAGGCGACTAGAGGAAAGTGTCCGGGTGGGTCCAAGGCTGGATCGGTGAAGTGAAGAACCTGAAAGCAGAGGGGACAGTGTCTGAGTCACTAGCCAGTGACCAGGAAGGAACCAGGAAGGAACCAGGCGATGTTGCGATGATCTCAGGTGAAGAGGTGAAGCTTGTCTCTGCAGCCATGAGGACCAGGAGGCGTCGACGACGACGATGACCAGGAGCTGGATTTGAGCTGTCCCACGAAGGATCTAGTTGACTATGGTGTCGGTATCCAGACTGGACCCAACAAGCCTTGGCAAACGCAATCCACGCTGGAAGTGAAGATTGGCTTTGGGTCAGACCAGCAAGGGAAGCTGGAGCAACCAGGAAAGCAGTTTGGTTTCAAAGGTTTGTCTTCAGGGGCTCACTAGCCAGCGGGCTAGCAACCGGGATGATGAGTTGAGCTGAAATGCAAGAGCGGGCCCCACGCGGCACTCGTGGAGTGTGGAGGGCTGAGCTTCTGTGCAAATGGTGCTCGGGTCTGGGGCTTCTCGTACCCCAATGCACAACTGTGAGGGTACCTCGGTAGTCGAGCTGTTAGCAAAATGCAGGATGTCCAGGGTGTCCGGTCCCACGTCTCTTGTGTCCGCCACGGGTCTCAGCTTTGCTGTGGGTGTGGGTCAGAGTCAGAGAAGTCTGAGAGTCCAGTTCCTGCGGGTTCTGGCGGGAGCGTCGGCAAAGCAGACTGGCAAGTTACTGGTGGTGCCTGTTTGCAAAGGGTGGTCACTCCTTGACCACAAGGGAGATGTCTTCATCTTCTAGTCAAAATAAAACATCGAAGGTCCAAGAGTTTCGTATCAGAGTTTCGTTCCAGGATAATCTAAAGTCCTGGGGACACAGCGCCTATCTTTATACTAGGAAAATGGGTTGGATTACCTGCTAGGTCCCTCCTTTGGGTGGACCTGGGAAGGGGGTGGTTACACCCCTTTCCCTTTGTCCAGTTTCATGCAAGAGCGGGGTTGGAGTGCCCCCGCAACTGGTTTGAACCGGGCCATGCATGGAGCACCTTGTGTGCCCCCGGCAGTGTCTCAAAAAGCTTATGCTGATGCGGCCCTCCCTGTCCCAATACACATCAGCCTGTCTGGGGAAGGTGCTGGCACCTCCCTGGAAATGAACCCTATTGTCCAGACCTCCCCTGCCAGAGGTTCGTCCAGCAGCAGGAGGTCAGACTTGCGTCTGTGGCAGCAGCATCCATTTTGTGATGCTGGGGCTCTGTTTAACTTTAACTGGGTAAAGCAGTAACCTACATGTATTGTCCCTCAAGAAGGGTGGAATGCTACCCCCGCCGCCAGAATTGGCGGGGGGTAGTATTCCAAAGTGTTTGACACCTTACACTGCATGTTTTGATAAAGCCAAACCAAAGTTAGCATTAACCGCGAGGATTATAATGCACTTAAGAGTATATGGTTTGCTATATCATAGAACAGCTATAAGGAGATGGTTCTGAAAGCTGCAGAGGGGTTCAGCTCATGTTAGGGCACCCTCTCACATAAAAGCAAGCACTCTGCCTCCAGGACTGTTGAGGCCTACCATAGGAGTGACTTATAGGTGCATATGTGTCTATATATAAGGTAGATATAGATATACTATATCCAAGTAAGGGGTGATTACACCACCTTACCCAAGCTGAGTGATCAGCCTGTGGTGTCAGTTAGGTCGGCCAGCCAAGGGTGACATAATACATGCTGCAGCCCCTGGTAGGCCTTGGATGCACCTATGCCCTGGGTACCTATGGTACACCATACAGGAGCTCACAAAGGGGACCCAATACCAAATCAGGTATGTACCTAAAGTACATGGTATCAATTTAGAGAGAGAACAGCTGGGTTGTGGGTCTGATTAGCAGGCCCACAGCCACACTAAAGTCGAAAAACCAGAAAATCACAGCAAAAAGTGGGGGTGACCATAGGAAGCAGACCCTACTCTCCTACACAACCCGCACCCCAACCCCAAACGCAGGGACATTAAACTAACCTTGACCAGTTGAGTCTTCATGTTCTAAGTGGAAATATCTGGAGAGTCCATCTGCATTGGCATGGTCAGTCCCAGGTCTATGTTCCACTGTAAAGTCCATCCCCTGTAAGAAAATGGACCACATAAGCTGTTTGGGATTTTCACCCTTCATCTGATTTAGGCACAAGAGGGGCTTATGGTCTGTCTGAATCTTGAAGTGAGTACCAAACAAGTATGGGCTCAGCTTCTTCAGGGCCCACACCACAGCAAAGGCCTCCCTCTCAATAGCTGACCAGCGTTTTTCTCTAGGGGTCAGCCTTCTGCTAATAAAAGCCATTGGCTGGTCTTGACCATCTTTATTCAGTTGTGAAAGAACAGCACCCACACCCAATTCAGAAGCATCTGTTTAAACAATGAATTCCTTGGAGTAATCTGGATTTTGCAGAATAGGTGCAGTGCACATGGCCTGCTTCAGGTCATCAAATGCCTTTTGACAGCTTACTGTCCACTGAACTTTCTTTGGCATTTTCTTTGAAGTTAAGTCATTGAGAGGTGTCACAATGGACCCGTAACTTTTGACAAACTTCCTGTAGTACCCAGTCAGGCCCAAGAAAGCTCTGACCTGTGTCTGCGTGGTGGGAGCAGTCCAGTCCTTTATGGTCTGGATCTTGCTCTCCAATGGTTGAACCTGACCTCCCCCTACCAGGTGGCCCAGGTATACAACCTTGCTCTGCCCTATCTGGCACTTGGTAGCCTTGATAGTTAGGCCTTCCTTTTGCAGGGCCTCCAAAACATTCTTCAGGTGGATCAGGTGATCTTCCCAAGTGGAGCTAAAGACCGCAACATCATCAGGATAAGCTGCACAGTAGTCATCCAGACCTGAGAGGACTTGGTTCACAAACCTTTGGAATGCGGCAGGTGCATTTGTCAGACCAAAGGGCATTACCACAAATTGATAATGTCCTCCTGGGGTTGAAATGCTGTTTTGGCTTTTGCATCATCAGCTAGTCTGATCTGCCAGTAGCCAGCTGTCACGTCAAATGTACTAAAAAACTTGGCAGATGCCAATCTGTCAATGAGTTAATCTGCCCTTGGTATTATTGGGTGGGCATCTGTTCTAGTGACAGCATTGAGGCCTCTGTAATCCACGCAAAACCTCATCTCTCTCTTACCATCTTGGATGTGAGATTTAGGCACCAGGACTACTGGACTAGCCCAAGGGCTCTCTGAGGGCTCAATGACTCCCAACTCCAACATCTTTTGGACCTCTGTCCTGATACAGTCCCTGACATGATCAGGTTGCCTGTAGATTTTACTACTGACAGGCAGACTGTCCCCAGTGTCCACTTCATGAGTGCACCAGGTAGTCTGATTTGGGGTCAGAGAAAACATATGTGTGTAGGACTGTAGAACTTGTCTGCAGTCGTGTTGCTGTTGGTCAGTGAGGCTGCCTGCCAAGGCTACACCATCAACTGAACCATCATCAGGGTTCTGAGAAAGCAGGTCTGGGAGAGGGTCACTCTCCTCCTCCTGTACCTCATCTGTAGCCATGAGCAAGCCCATGTCTGCCCTGTCAACATATGGTTTCAATCTGTTGACATGAAGCACCCTCTGGGGGCTCCTGGGAGTTCCAAGATCAACCAGATAGGTTACCTCTGCCTTCTTTTCAACAATAGTGTGGGGTCCAGACCATTTGTATTGGAGTGCTGCTGGGGCCACTGGCTCCAACACCCACACTTTCTGCCCTGGCTGGTACACAGGCAGCACAGCCTTTTGGTCATGCCAGGCTTTTTGGAGTTCCTGGCTAGCCTCAAGGTTTTTGGATGCCTTTTTCATATACTCAGCCATCCTGGAGCGGAGACCAAGTACATAATCCACAATGTCTTGCTTTGGAGCTTTGAGAGGTAACTCCCATCCTTCCTTCACCAGACAAAGAGGTCCTCTTACAGGGTGCCCAAACAGAAGTTCAAAAGGGCTGTAGCCAACCCCCTTATGTGGGACCTCTCTGTGAGCAAACAAAAGGCAAGGCAGCAGGATGTCTCATCTTCGCCTAAGCTTTTCAGGTAAACCCTTAATCATGCCCTTTAAGGTCTTGTTGAATCTTTCAACCAGACCATTGCACTGTGGATGGTAGGGTGTGGTGAACTTGTAGTTCACTCCCCACTCTTTCCAGATAGCAGTCAAATATCCAGACGTAAAGTTTGCACCTCTGTCTGAGACAACCTCCTTCGGAAAACCCACTCTTGAGAAAACTCCCAGGAGGGCTCTTGCTACAACAGGTGCTGTTGTGGTCCTTAGGGGAATAGCTTCTTGGTATCTGGTGGCATGATCCACTACCACCAGAATAAACCTGTGCCCAAAGGCTGTTTGGGGATCCATTGGGCCAATAATGTCAATCCCTACTCTTTCAAAGGGAACCCCCCACCACAGGTAGTGGTATTAGGGGGGCCTTTGTGGTGCCACCTGATTTGCCACTGGCTTCGCAGGTGACACAGGAGTGACAAAACTACTTGGTGTCTTCTGACATGTGGGGCCAGTGAAAGTGAGGGACAAGCCTGTCCAAAGTCTTGTTCTGGCCAAGATGTCCTGCAAAGGGAATATCATGGGCTAATGTAAGAAGGAAGCCCCTGAATGCCAAAGGTATGACCAACCTCCTGGAAGCACCAGGCTTGGGGTCTCTAGCCTCTGAATACAGGAGCCCATCATCCCAATACACTCTATGGGTTCCATTGGCATTCCCAGTAGCCTCAGAAGCAGCTTGCTGTCTGAGGGGTTCAAGAGAAGGGCAGTCCAACTCCGCCTGCCTCAGACCTGCCCTTGAAGGTCCCCCTGTCCCAAGAAACTCGACCTGATCAGGCTCAAGCTCTTCTAGGACAGTTCCTTCTTGGGTATCACAATCAGCTTCCTTGGAAGGCTGATCCTCATTCTGAGGCAAGGGGGAAGGCACTACTTTAACACTACTGCTTCCCCTCCTGGTAGGCAACTGGTCCATTATTTCAGGAACCAGGGCCTGTTCAGTGTTACACTTTTTGACCTTTGACCTGGTCACAGCAAGGACATGTGCTGATATACCTAACATCTCTGCATGAGTTCTATACTCCACTTCAGACTAGACTGAAGATTCTAGGTCATTGCCAAGCAAACATTCTACAGGGAGGTCTGAACTAACAATAACTCTTTTGAGGCTAGTTACCCCTCCCCAGGAGAAATTAACAATTGCCATACTATGGCTGGTAGTGACATTGCTTGCATTGGTCACTAGGTAATCGTCACCTAGTATGATCTGTCCAGGGTCCACAAAGTTGGGTGTCACCATAGTGACAATTGCACATGTGTCCCTGTAGGCCTGAGCCACTTTGTTATTAATTAAAGGAATCTGTCTGTACTTGCCCGAGGTAGTGGGGCTCACAGTAGAGGACATCACAGGCAAGAACAGCTTGAATTGGTATTCTGACTAGGCCAGAATCCACCTCAGTTCCCAGGGTCAACCCTACTACACCCTTCTGTTGAGAACCACCACTATTAGCTGTACTAGGGGGAACAGTTGCCTTAGGGGCAATGGTGTCTGGAGCTGTCTCCTTTTTGGTGCAATCACTGGTCCAGTGAGTATTAACCTTACAAAAGTTGCAAAATGGTTTCTTTGGACCTTCTTTTTTTTTGGATTTCTTAGAACCCCCCTCATTAGAAGCTTTTTGGGGACCTTGCGAAGACTTCTGGTCTTTTGCTTTCTTTCCACCCTTTTGGTCTGGATGTACGTTGCTACGACGCTTGGTATTACCACGCGTACCGTTACAAAAGGTATTTTACAACGCAAGTCGTTACCACGACTTGCGCTGTAGGGGTGCGGACTTAGGAATAGTTTAATTTAATATTCCAACACCAGCCTACGTACAGTAGGGAAGGTGTTGGAACAGTAAATCTACTATTCCTTGTCCTTTAGCGCCCTCCAGTGCAAGTCGTGGTTACGACTTGCGTTCTAAAATACGCGTTGTAACGGTACTGCGGGGTAACATCCGCGTCGTAAAGGATGTTCCCCTTTTGGTCTTGCTTCTTCTGATCACCACCTTGGTTCTGTACCTTCTACTTCACCCTGATTCTGACCCATTTGTCTGCCTTCTTACCCAATTCTTGGGGAGAGGTCAGATCAGAGACAATCAGGTGTTGATGCAATAACTGGTTCTGACAATTATTAAGAATCTGTTCTCTCATAATCAAATTATACAATCCTGTATAGTCATTGACCTTACTGCCCAGTAACCAGCCTTCCAGAGCCTTACTAGCACAATCTACAAAGTCAGTCCAGTCCTGAGTCTGTGTCTTCTGGGTGTCTCTGAACAGCAACCTATACTGCTCAGTGGTGAAGCCAAACCCATCTATCAGAGCACTCTTCAGGACAGTGTAGTTGTTAGCATCCTCATCACTAACTGTGAGGAGCTTGTCTTTTCCTTTATCTGAAAAGGAGAGCCATAAGATTGCTGCCCACTGACTCTGGGGTACCTGCTGTACTCTGTAGGCCCTCTCCAAAGCAGTTATCCACTTGTGGATGCATCCCCACTCTTGTAGGGAGGGACAATCTTATTTAGGATTTTATGGCCATGAGACCTTTCCCAATGTCTAGGAATATTGCTGCCACCAGTGGGTTCTAACCCACTCAACTTGTTCTCTTTCAAGAGCCAGGGTATTTTTTGCAAGGGCAACTTCTTGCCTCTTGATCCTAAGATTTACTTCCTTCATCCTAGCTTTGTGCTCTCTCCTCTGAGGGGAAGTCCTCCTCCCCCTAGCAGAGGCACTGGACCCTACTGAGGAATCAGAATGACCGGAACCACTGGACAGTGATCTGTTCCTTCTGTTTCCATGGTTAGGCCCACTTGGAAGGTTAGAGGGGGGCCTACCATGGCCCTCTCAACCTCCAGATAGTCCTGTGTTGTCCAGGTCAGGTTCATCTACTGCATCCTGGTCATCATCCTCATCAGAGACCACTGGATATTTTCCAGTTGGAATTTCCTCTGTCAATGGATGGCCCCCTCTCCACAACCTGGGTTCCCTGGGTCTGATGCGTTCTCTACATCATGAGCCACTAAGAGATCTATCAGGTGGTTAAAGGTTGAACTCTGTCCTTGTTTTAACTTTCTGACTGCACACAGGCTTCTAAGTTCATTAAAAGTGAATGAGTCATACTTAGAGGGCACCCTCTGGGAGTCTTCTTGAAGAGGTCCACTAGGACCTGCTTCCAAGGACATTTTCTAGTGAGGTGTGGTGTGTGCACCTACCTACACTAAATTGTTTCCTACTAGAACCTCTCTAGGAGTTGCAGTCAGGGTGTGCTAAGCCCTTTCCTCCTCAACTGCTAAGTTCAGTAGAACTTAAAGTAGTATAAGAACTTGATTTATATGTACCTACAGATACCTTAATGTGATCTTTCAAATGATATCTTAAGATTGTATGGTAAAACAACAGCAAGCTCTTATCCCATCCGCTGCACACCAATGTGAAAAGTTAGCCTGGCATATGATGTCCACTATTCTAGTGGGCACCTTGCAACAGTCTAAACGACCCTTATTGATGGTGGTTGTAAAGTCAACCTTATAGACAAGCTAACCTAGTGGTAGCATGGACCAGCAGTCATAGGCTAAGACTTCAGAGAGCATGTGAAGCAAGCTGTTTTACCAATTATAATCCCTTGAGTACCAAATGAAAAGACACCACACAAGGTACATATCAAAAATATATGTATTTATTTCGAACACAATCCCTCTGCACTCTTGGGGGCAAGATGGCCGCTAGCGGTATGCAGTGAGTGAGTCGCACTCTCTCCTCCTCCCCACTGCCGTGTTTTCAATGGTGGAGCTTCCCTTGAACTGGTTTGTTTCTGGATATTACGAGTCCCAAAATTTCAGGGACTGCGAGACTGATATAGCAGTGTCCGAAAGGCGCCAAGGAAGAATCATAAGCCAAGTAGTCTCTCGCTTAAGGAGGAGACTAGCTGAAGTTGCTAGGTTGATTTTAAGAACCTGGTACGGGATGCCTCCCCGTGCACAGAGAGGGAATGAAACAAAAGATGGCAAGGGGGGTAAGGACACCGATGCCGATGCTTCGAGAGGTTCAGCCTCCAAAGAAAAAAGTAAAGCGGACTTTAAAACCCCTGCCTTAAGTGCCTCACAGAAAGGAGCCGCCAGTTTTAAGAAATCAATGACAAAAAGAAACGGCCCTGACATCGCTGTTTCTCTGAAGGAGTCAGGGAATATTAACAAAATAAAGTCAAAAGAAAGCGCTCTGCGCCAACCCACGGTCACAGAGAGCTTTGCTAATGTACCTGCAGGTAGCGGTGTACTTGGTAGCGTTCACGGAACTTTGGCTGTGGGAGATGCTTGTAATGCCGCCATGGGTGCCTCGGACGCCGGAGCTGGAGCCGGAGTTGTGGTTGCTAGGCAACCTGGAAGACCATTGGAATTGAAGCCGACTGAGTCAATGCCTGTTGCAACTGCTACGGCTGGAGCCGCGGTAAGGAGGTCAGAGCTAGCACCGGAGTCGGACCTGGAGGCATCTCGGGTTGGGTCAGCTAAAACGTACAAGCCTGACAGACCTGACAAGAAGCTAACGGAGAAGACAAATGTGAGTAATGTGAATAAGGATTTGACAGACAGCCGTGCTATGTGTACCGGGTTGCCTGATGAAAACGGGAGTATTGCTGTGCCGGTGTTGGGGTCAGAACTTCAGTCCCACTCCCAGATGTCTCCTAAGGGAGGTGCAGGGGCGATATGTGCTGCACAACTAGAGGTTGAACCTAGCACCATAGATTGGGCGGAAATTATGGATTTGGATTTGGAAAGCGGATTCACTAAATTAGGAGAAGAGTCCTCTGCCTCTGCCGAAGTGGGTACTGGTAATGGCGCTGCCTCCACAGATAAATTCTATTCTGTCAATGAAGACTCTCAGTCACAGTCTCAGTCTTTGCCCTCAGATGAAATTAGCACAGATGAGTCCACTGGTATAGATTCAGGCAGTAGTTCTCTGGCACAGAGAAATACGCAGAAGAAACGCCTATCTAAAAGAAAGCCCTCTACAACAGGTAGCACTACCGACCCTACTAAAAAATTAGCCTGGGATTACTCTACCACCACCCTATCTTTTATGGAGCAAGACAGTCCTGTTACGTTGACTGGCGATCAAGGTTCTGCACAACCACCTCAACCTCCGGTTACACTTGATTTACTATTTAATACACTGAAACTAATGCAATCCGAGGCTAGGGGTGAAAGTAGGAGAGCAAGACAGGAGTCAAGGAAAATTCAGAATAAATTAAGAAATATAAGCAAAAGACAGGACGAGATGGTGGAGAGAGTTACTCACGTGGAGGAAAGAACTGGTAAAGTAGAAGATGAGCTGAGAGACTTAAGAATGTATAAACAAGAGCATCAAAAGGTGGCAGAAGACGTCAATTGGAAGTTGGAGGACTATGAGAACAGACAGCGCCGCAATAATATTAGACTGTTAGGCGTGGGAGAAGGACTTGAAGGGGAGGATCCCAGAATGTTTGTTGTGAATCTTCTAAAAGGGGCCTTTCCCGAATTAGCAACCTGGCAGTAGGAAACTGAGATTTAAAGGGCCCACCGTTTTCCGTTTGTATTCAAAAGGGGTCAAGCGGGAGCCCATGAGGGGCGTCCGAGGGCACTGTTAATTTATGTTGGGAACTTTCTATTGATACAACTCATATTGGATAAGGCTAAACCAGAGTCTAGACGCACATTTAATAATGTTACCTTTTTTGCAAGGCCGGATTTCTGCCATACTACAGTTGAGCGCAGATGGAGACTGATGCAGTTGATATCTCACATTCAGGCCTTGGGTTCTGAGGCTTATTGGTTGTACCCTGCTAAATTGAAAATAGTTACCAAAGGCCAGTTTAAAATATTTTTTTCCGAAATTAAAGCGAAGGCATATATGGTGGAAGTTTTGGGGTACAAGGAGAAATAATTAAAGGGTCCCTTGGGAGTCTGAACGGTGGTGGGGAGGAGTGGCGACAGCTGCTTCCCTAGCGTCCACACATAGGTCATGGGTGACCTATTTGCCTGTAGGGGAGGGTGGAGGTGGGGTAGTGTGGGGGGGGTTCGGGGAGGGGGAGGGGAGATGAAGGGGGGGAGAAAATGGCACACGTTGCACACACAGAGATACATGACGAAACAGTTACAGAACTTGCGCATATGGTGGAAGGGGGAAGTAAGGGAAGAGGTTGAGAAATGGAACAGAGAGTTGGTACTAATTCTAGATGTTTTTTAATGGCTTGTCGTATTATGTCAATGAATGTCTGTTGCCTTAACGATCTTCAGAAAAGATTACGTGTTTCAGCATTTTGTAAATCAATGTATCCAGATCTGATCTGCCTGCAGGAAACTCACGTGGAGGGAGGAAAGGGATATTTGTTAGAACAGCTGGGTCTCAAAGTATTAGCATATACAAAACAAGGCTCAAAGACCCGCGTAGTAGCTATACTAGGGAGAGGTATGGAATGTATAGTTTTTAGGAGAAAAGAAGACATATGGGGGAGGTGGGTTATAATAGATGTAGGTTTTAGAGGAGCTAGGTTTACATTGGTTTCTGTATATGGCTCAACGGGTGATTTATTTTTATTTTATTTATTTCATTTTTATAGCGCTACAGCTACCCAACAAAGGGTTTCCCGGCGCTGATGATCCAGTGCATTGAGAAGTTCAGGATTTAGATGTTGAACAGCCAGGTTTTTAAGGCCTTCCTGAATTTCAAGTGGTTGGTTTCCTGCCTAAGGGTCAGTGGAAGTGTGTTCCAAAGAGAAGGTCCGAGATATGAAAAAGATTTGCCGCCCATTCTCACCAGCCTGATTTTGGGAATCACAAAGTGATTGGCTGTGGCTGAGCGAAGGGTACGAGATGGACGGTAGGGGTATATAAGATTTTGTAGGTACTTGGGTGCCTTGTTAGTTGAAATCCTATGCATAATACATAAGGATTTGAATTTTACCCGATTCTCGATTTTCAGCCAGTGTAATTCACGGATGTACTTGGTGGTGGGTGTGGAGATGGGAATTTTCCACAGTAATCTTGCGGCAGCATTCTGCACTGTCTGTAGTCATCGGGTTGTGGCCTTATTGGCCCCCAGGTATAGCACGTTGGCATAATCAAGCCTGGAAGTTATCAGAGCGTTGATGACCGATTTTTGGGTATTTTTGGGCAGCATCCAACAGATTTTTTTTAACCACTTTAAAATCGCAGAGCATGTGGCTGATGTCTTAGCTGCTTGCTGGTTAAGATTAAGTGATTCATCAATGATGACTCCAAGGTTGCGGGCTGATTTGACTGGAGCCGGGGGGGTACCCATCACATCGGGCCAGTGTTGGGGTCCCCGGAGCTCTTTGTTCTTGCCCAAAACAAGTAGCTCTGTTTTCTCGCCATTAAGTTTGAGAACGTTTTTTCTCATCCACTCTGCGATGTTGGTGAGGCCGAGTTTTAATGACGAGATGTTGTTAGGGTCCGAGGATGATAGAGAGAAAATGAGCTGAGAATCGTCAGCATAAGAGAACATGAGTAGTCCAGTCTCTTCTATGATTTTGGCTAATGGGCTCATGTAAATATTAAAGAGCAGTGGGCTCAATATAGAGCCCTGAGGCACTCCATGTTTAAGGATCATAGTATCGGAGCAGGCGGTGATGATCCTGATACATTTCACTTTCTGGATCAAGAGCTACCAACCTGGCCGGAACCCATTATATGCTGTAGGGATTTTAACATTAACCGTCCTTCTGGTGTTGAGTTGCAAGTGGGGCATGGGTATAGCGGGCGTAAGAAGAGAGTGCATAGGGCAATAGTAGACATGGCTACACACAACGCTTTGTCTGATGTTTGGGCTAATCTTTATCCACAGACAGATGGTGATACTTTTTTCTCTGCCCCTCATAGAATAATGGTAAGGTTGAATTATTTTCTAATCTCCAATTCCTTGCTCTCAAATTCACAGGCTAGGAAGCTACCCCGCTTGGTTTCAGACCACAATCCCCTAATCTTGACAGTTAGTCTAAATGGGATAGTAAGGAAGGTATATAAGTGGACATTCGAGAGAGCTCTGTTAAAAGATGAGGGATATTGTAAACATATGGACAGGTGGATTAGAGAGTTTTGGTGTATTAATAAGGGGAGTACTAGCAGTGGCAACGCTTGGGATGCATTCAAAGCAGGGATAAGGGGAGAGACGCTTAGCTTTACAACCTTTAGGCAGAAAATGGAAAGAGAAAGGGTAGAACAACAAGTTAATTCTCTCTTAGTTGCAGAGGAGGAGCTGGGCAGGTTAATTTTGAGTGGAAGCCCCTTGGATCAACAACTGTTGGAAATTATGGTGTTAAAGGCTGGAATAGCAGAAAATATTGCTAATAAAACAGCAGCAAACTACTTGGCAAAGAAAGAACAAGCTTGCGAGTTCAGCGAGAGAGTGGGGCATATTCTTGCCGCTAGAACGAGACAGAAGATTACTGCAGGAGATATTAAGAATATGAAAGATGGATTAGGCAATTTGATTTCTAACCCTGCAGATATAAGAGAGGAGTTTTGGAGATGTTATTCAGAACTATACGACGTGGAAGCTGAGGAGTGTAGGGATAAAATTAAAGACTATTTAGGAAACATCCAATTTAATGAGTTAGAGGTAGCGGAAAGGGAAAATTTAGACTCTATTATAACCATTGAAGAATTGACATTAGCCCTATCAGACCTTCCGTCATCAAAGGCTGCAGGCCCAGATCAGATCCCTGTGGAGTTCTATAAAACATTCTTGGCGGCCCTCAGCTTGGAGTTCCTGGATATTCTCACTCAAGCTCAGAGTGAAGCTTCAATTCCAAACTCATGGGGAGGTACTGAAATCATAGTCATCTTGAAAAAAGGCAAACCCTCCACAGCCCCTGGGTCGTATAGACCTATAGCTCTAATGAATGCAGATGTGAAGCTATATTCGAACATTTTGGCAACAAGACTGGCTGCTGTTATAGAGAAGTTAGTTTCTCCAGTCCAACATGGGTTCATCCCAGGGAAGGGCACTACAGAACATGTTAGGACAGTGATTTCCTCCTTCGATGCTATGGAGGTTTCGGGCGGCCCAGTTGCAGCTCTATTTCTGGATGCCGAGAAGGCTTTCGACAGGGTCGCCTGGGGGTATCTGTGGGAGTTAATGAGGCATTATGGTTTTGGTGAAGGATATATTAGAGCAATTCAGGTTTTATATAAGGCACCAATGGCTAGAATTAAAATGAATCGAGAACTCACAGCTGCGGTACAGATAAAAAGAGGGACAAGGCAAGGGTGTCCGAGTTCCCCACTTCTTTTCGCACTCTATATGGATCCTTACTTACGTTATCTTAATTTTAATCCTAGAATTCCCCCCCTTTGTTCGAATGGGTTAGAAATTAATGTGTTGGCATACGCAGATGACGTTGCTATAATCACCCCGGACCCATCTACGGCAATTCGAGAAATTGAACAAGAGGCCCATAAATTTGGCATAATCTCTGGTTACAGGCTTAATAGTGCCAAAACTCAAATCATTAAGAATGCAATGGTATGTTGTGACGATACACGAGTGGTTTCGGCAGCAGTTTATTTAGGGGTTGAAATTTCGTCTAATTTGGAGACAGTGGTAGAACGGAACATCTCCCCCTTATTGAGAAAAGTAAGCCTAGATTTGGTCAGGATAAACAACCTTAGACTTTCATTGGTGGGTCGCACCAACGTGATTAAAATGCTTATACTCCCTAAGTTTCTTTATTTTTTCAGAACAATACCCTTAATGTTTGGGTCCTCTTGGTTTAATAAGCTTGAGTCAATTTTGAATAAGTTTATTTGGTCATACGGGAAGACCAGGCGGGCTTACAAATACATGACTTTACCGAGGGCTAGGGGGGGTTGGGGGGTTCCAGATTTTAGATCATGTTATTGGGCTTCAGCTCTTCAATATATACAGGGTCTGATTGGTGCAAGCGGAGTAGATTTGAATGTTAATGCCTATTCGACCATGGTATACTCTATTGTACTGGGCTCTGAAACTGCGAATGCTTTCCTAAACTGCGCCGATTCTTCATACTATAAACGCACTCGATTTAAGACTGTTTTAGCGGCGCATAACATCTGGACAGCTGTAGCAAAAAAGTGTGGGTTGGGTAGATTCAACAGATACACTAGACTTTACAGGAATAAAACCCTCCCACCTTTAATTTTTGCTGATGCTACTATGGCAGAATGGGCTAGAAAAAGAATTATAAAAATAGGAGATCTGCTGGGCCCAGATGAAAAGATATTGCAATTTTCAGACTTGATGGCAAAGTTCAATATTGTTAGACAGAGCTTTTTTAAGTATCTGCAGATCAGGAGTTTTCTCAGCAGGAAAAAAAGGGGTGAGGCTGGTTTTGTTAAAAATAACATTCTGGAAGCTATAGAACAAGGCGGGGTGTGTTCTATTTGTCGTTTTTATGCTATCTTGGTAGAATTGAAGCAAGATGATATTGAAAAATATGGAAATAAATGGGCTGGGAAATTAGGAATACAGAGCCGATTTTTTTTGGACTCGCTGGAATTAGGATGCTCCGTTCTCTGTTCTGCCTCGCTTCAATCTCAACATTACAAAACTTTATATCAACTTTACCATACTGAAGGACTGGGTTCTGGAAGACCCAGCGGTGCCAGGGCACAACACCTGAAACCTTCGTGGGTAACCTGCTCCGGCGTACGAATGACAGAGACACGGGACACTTCCTTCGGCGTCAAAGATTCAAGGTTTATTTACTGCAGGGAACACAGAAGTCACGACAAGTACAACACGTGCAACTTGGGGAGACTGCTTCAAATTGGTTCTGTGGATCGCTCCTTTTATACAGAATTTACCCATAGGACAACATGATACACAAAGGTTTACAACCCGGTTCCCATAATTATCCCCCAGAGGGGTCGCTTTGGTCACTTTGATACACACAAGGTCCGGAACATAAGTGCGGAAACATTTGGCGGTTCCCAACTGTAAAAACCCATCTTCCCAACATTAGTGCATTCCAATCGGCAGTAAAACAGATCGAAATAGGAACAAGGACAGGTGCAGAGGAAGACGGAGACAGTGGGGAGATCGGAAAGGGTGTAAAAGGGGAGGTATCGGGAAACACGAGATACAGGCATCAAAGGGACGTGCCTAATGAGATGCACGGCTGAGACAATAAACCGGCACGGCAAGATGAGCCTCAAGCGGGGCCATCTGCCTTACAGTATCATCCCCCTCGTCATAAAGACACTTACAAAGAACATGTGTCTTCCGCAAATATCTTGGGAGTCCCAGGGTCGCGAAGCGGACAGCGTCCGTTCGCTGGCTACTTGAGGGCAAGAGACAAAATGGATGCCGTATCTAAGATGGAACCCGTGGGTACAGATGAAAAACCCACATAACAAACAAACGGTTTAAGTTAGCACAGCGAAACTGCGCACACTTACTAAACTCGTCATTTGCGGTTCATAGATACCAGACTCGACCATATTCGTGCGAGTCGAAAACACCACTTACAATTGTCACGGAACCTCAGACGCTCCTTTTGCCCTCATGTAGGCAAGCACTAGTCGGAATCATATTCGATATTCATCAGACCATCGAGATGTTGCTGTAGCATAGCTCTGTCCAACCGAGTCCCCTTGGTAACAGGTGGCTGTCTCATACACGTTGTAGCACAGAGGCCACATAAGGCAGGACCGCACTGCACACAAAGGCAACATGTGAACAGGAACGCCACAACGACTCCGATGATCATCAGAACCTTCCAACCCCAAGTCGACATTAGGCCCCAAAACCATCCAAGTAGCGTCCAATCCCCTACATCCACGTGTATGGATTTGGAGATCTTATGCAACTTCGAGATGGCTTGATAGACAGTCGGAGCGTTATCAGGAATGAAAATACAGCAGCTCGAATGGATCACCTTACATACCCCACCTCGATCTGCTAAAATCACATCTAAAACCATACGGTTTTGTAACGTCATAAGTCTATCCGCCTGAAGTTCAGTGGTGATATTACCAAGGGCACTGGCAGTAATATTAGCTGTCGATTCTACCACTCGAGTCAACTGTCTCAGGTTCCTACTATTAACCATAGGTCCCCAAAACGGGAGGAAACCCTTGAAAAAGTCTCCTGCCTCTTGACCGGCAGTATCCTCTTCGCTAATTACGCCTCTCACAACTCTAGTCTTGTGATAATCTGCATCTACAGTAAACGTCGGAGGCAACACGTTTGCGATAAAACATGAGCCCATGAAGTCAGAGGGCAACCATGCATACGCACGATCATGACAGATAAAGTAGGTACCCTTGGCAGCCAGGAACACAGGGGACGAGACCATCGGCAGAATGTAATTTTCAGTGCAAGCACTCTCTCCAAGTCGGGCTTTCGATCTTCGGCCACGACCTATTAGACAAAAATTACCAATGTGGGGTACGACCCATATCGGAGGCGAGCTCTTAAGCTGTTTTTCACTAGTGAACACACTATATTCGCCTCTACTTAGGACCCTATAGGCTTGTACCTCTTCTTCAGGAATAAGCGAGGGATCATAGATATCGCTATCTAAATCCTCTATTGCTATAGACAAAGGTTTTTGGTACGAGGTAGGACCAGAGTAGGGGGAACGTGGCTCTCGAAT
The DNA here is from genome assembly GCF_964263255.1 of Lissotriton vulgaris. Lineage (NCBI taxonomy): Eukaryota > Metazoa > Chordata > Amphibia > Caudata > Salamandridae > Lissotriton > Lissotriton vulgaris. Next base: position 1,504,420,689 of record NC_141693.1, read on the forward strand.
GGGGTGGAAACCCAGTGCGCTTCGAAACATTGTTTGAAATGCTCGAGCGGACCCTTGGGAACTATACGGTAACACCAGATATGGAATTCCCTTATCCGTAGTATGTGGCATCAACCCACACACCCAACAATTAGTAGTGTTAACCACTAACTGATGCTGGTGAAGGAGCTGAATAAAGGAATTGTTGCGGAATTCTGCACGTCTAGCCTGCTCGTGTTCAGGTAAGATATGAAAAGAATGAGGAGATGCAGTGGAGGTGAGTTTAGGGTCAGGGGTAGGAGTAGGTATGGCAAAAGGTAAGAAGTAAGACATCGTGTAATACACCCCACCCGCCAATAATGCAGAAACAGTCAAAAACAATACGAATATTTGGAACATAAAACATTTGGTACGACTGAGTCGCTGCAGCTTGAATCTATGCGCTTGAGCTCCTTCCAAGTCCGTCAGCTTCGAAAATGCCATTCCCTACGACCGTCCGCAACGTTTCTTGACGCACTTCGTTCTGTGTAGCAGTAGTCAATCCCTAGGAGTTCCCAGGAACCGACGGTCTTTAACCTAGCGTCAAGACCTACTAACCAGAAGGAAGTACGCGCGCGGCCCTACGGTCTTTATTTCACAAATATATATGCAAAAACAATGTTTCTCAGCTGTGGAAGCAAAAAAATGTAAGGAACGAAACTCAATGAATATATACAAAAATAATCACAATGATTCAAATGTTCAAACTGATCGTGGAAAACGGGATAATGCAATTGTCACGGGACAGAACAGGATCTTTTATTAGTCTCTGGTGCTGGATCGCAAAAAGTATCGGGTTTTCCCAGGACGTGTCTGCTCGTCAAACAAAGGATCCGTTGAAGAGACAGCGTCCTGTTGATCAGCTGAATGTTCTGGTCTTGAGTCTTTTGATGACAAATGTTCAACAGTGTCTTTCTGCTGCACTGAGGATTCTCCGACAGGTTGTGCGTCGCTAAAAGGTACAAACGCCGGCAATCCTTCGGTTTCAGTTGATGCAATGCCTTTCCTCACCCACGAGTCTGCTGGCAACGGGATAGGGACCTTTTTGGTGTGGGTGGCGTGAACCCAATTCTTCCGTCCCTCAAGACGAACTGCAGTTCTCGTGGCAAGGAGGACCTGGTAGGGTCCAGTGAACCTGGGATCCAAATTGTTCTTGCGCGAGAAGTTGCGCGTCACCACCCAATCTCCGGGCTGGAGCTGGTGGCCTGGACCCTCCGTCTGCGTCGGCAATGCTTCGTGAACCTGTTGGTGAATTAACCTCAGTTTAGCAGTCAAGTCATGAAGATAATCGATCAACATTGGATACTCAAGATCACAAAAGGCACCCGGTCTAGGGACCCCCCAAACATTGGCAGGACGACCGAACACTATTTCATAGGGACTGAGCCCTACTCGGGAGTGTACAGTTGCCCTTGTTGACAGTAATGCTAAGGGTAAAGCGTCAGGCCACGAGAGACCAGTCGTAGCCTGAATCTTTGCTAGTTTTAGTTTAAGGGTGCCATTGTACCCTTCAACCAAACCAGCTGACTGGGGATGATTGGCACTATGGAATTTCTGATTAATTCCAAGGCCCTTACACACACTCTTCATCACACTCCCCACAAACTCACTTCCGTTATCTGACCACACGACTCTAGGCATTCCATACCGAGGAAAGTATTCCTTCAGTAGGATTTTCGCAGTAGACAAAGCAGTATTGTCTTTGAGAGGATAGGCCTCGATCCATCGGGAGAATGCGCAAACCACAACTAAAACGTATTTCAGGTTATTGCATCGCTCCATATGGATGAAGTCCAATTGAATCACCTCAAAGGGACATGAAGGAGGAGCAAAACTGCCAGGAGGAGTTGGGGTTCCCTTACCAGGATTGTACAACATACACACCATACAGTTCTTAACCAAGCGTTCAGCACATTTCGTAATACCATCATTCTTCCACACAGGGGACAGCAACTTACAAATACCTTTCGCACTAATATGTGCTAACCCATGCGCCATAGTCACAACAGCCAGCACATACGCATCAGGCAACATCCATCTTTTCTGATCCGATAAATCAATCCAACAACCATTCGCATCCAACTTTCCCGTACTTTCTTTCCACCTCGTCTTTTCAGTCTCGGTGGCCTCACTCTGAATTGCTTTCACACTCTCGATAGTGTCCTCACACATACTCGATTCTGTAGGCCACCTAACCGAACTCGTCACATACATTCGAGTGCTAAGGTTCCGGGCAGTCTCCTTAGCGGTCTCATCCGCAAAAGCATTACCACGACCCACATCATCCGTCACCTTACGATGCGCACTACATTTAACAATCGCCACTTGTTTAGGCAACGTAAGTGCATCCAAAAGATCATTCACAAGCTGGCCATGCTGAATCTTCGTACCATGCGATGTTAGAAAACCTCTCTCTCTCCACAACCGTCCAAACTATGTGCGACGCCAAAGGCATATTGGCTGTCGGTAAACACATTCACACGTTTCCCTTTCGCTAACACACACGCTCTAGTGAGAGCGATCAGCTCTGCAGCTTGGGCAGAATTCTGATTTAGTCTCGCAGTCTCAACAACAGTATTCAACGTTACAACAGCATATGCAGTAGTCACATCGCCATTCGGCAACTTGAAACATGAACCCTCCACATACAGTGTTCCATCTGGGTCTTCCAATGGGGTGTTTTTAAGGTCCACTCGACCTTTTGTTTCCTCCTCTGTCCTCAAATAACAATCGTGTTCTGTTATTTCATCTGACTCTGAGCTAATTGGTAACAAAGTTGCCGGGTTCAGAACATTACAACGTTTTATTTGAATGTGGCTTGCCAACAGCGTCAACTCGTACCCAGACAACCTCGCACTCGTCAAGTGCTGAGTTTTCGTACGATTCAAAAGAGTGTCGACTGCATGCGGAACCATCACCGTAAGCATATTATCCATGACCAATCCTGCTGATTGTCGGATGGAGACCGCGGCTGCCGCCGTTGCTCGTAAACAACTCGGCAATGCTCTAGCTACCGGGTCCAAGGTCGAGGAAAAATATGCACATGGACGTTGCTTACCACCAAAAGGTTGCGTTAAGACACTCAAAGCACAACCTTCCCTCTCGTGAACATATAATGTAAACGGCTTGCTATAGTCAGGAGTACCTAACACAGGAGCCGAACACAATGAATCACGTAATTCAGAAAAACTTTTCTGACATTCTTCTGTCCACGGTAAAGGAGTCGAAACATCCTTGCACGTAAGAGCCACTAATGGTTTCGCTAGCAATGAAAAATTAGGAATCCATTGCCTGCAGTAAGATGTAATACCTAAAAAGGCACGCACATCTCTTTGGGTTGTTGGCACAGCCATTCGCGCAATTGCTGCAATTCTCTCTGGGGTCAACCGCCTTCCCTCCTTTGACAATAAGTGACCTAGATAGGTTACTTCTTGACAACAATATTGGAGTTTAGAAGGTGACACCTTGTTATTTAACTCACAGAGATGTTGCAGCAACGATACCGTAGCAATTTTGCAAATGTCCTGAGTATCTGCAGCCACCAATAGGTCATCGACGTATTGGATTAAGGCCGCACCAGCCGGCAACCTAAACGCATCCAGTTGACCCTTCAAGGCTTGACTGTAAATCGATGGACTTTCACAGTAGCCCTGAGGAGCGCGTTTAAACCGGAAGCTGCGTCCACCTAGAGAGAAACCGAAGAGGTCTCTGCTCTCTTCTGCAATGGGAATGCTGAAGAACGCATTCTTCAAATCAATCACCGAAAACCACGATGCAGAAGCTGGAATCAGAGTCAGTAGTGCCGTGATGTCAGGCACAACGGGGAACTGAGGAATCACAATTTTATTCACCTCCCGTAAATCGATAACAAAACGATAAACAGGTGGTTTCGAAGGATCAGTACGTTTTAGAATGGGCAGTACAGGGCTGTTGCACACGTTTCCCCGTGTTTCCTCAATAACGTCTTTCTCGATCAAATCATAGATGATCGCTAACAGCGCTCGTTCACCATCAAGAGAGATACGATACTGGGGAATACGTGGCAATCGCACATTGGATTTCAACTGAACAACATAAGGTGAGATATCAAGCAGGCCCACATCATTGGGACCTGTTGCCCACAAAGACGCAGGAAGAGAACTCAATTCCGGTGGAAGCTTATCGAGAGACAAATACATGGGAGAGACAACTCTCTCTCCCAACGTAAGCTTTACACCCGCAGGAGAACAATACAAAGTTGCATACAAACGTTTAAGCAAATCCAGGCCCAAAAGATTTTCACCACAACCCGTGGTTAAAATCAACGGAGCTTCTAGCTCACGAGGCCCAATTGTAAGGGGCAAAAGGCGCGAAACGGGATTGCTAACGGGGGCGCCAGAAAATCCAACGGAAACATTTGTTAAGCCAGACAAAGGTGCGCCAGGGAGTTTCGAATGCTTAATGGAACTTTTCGCTGCACCAGTGTCCAACAGAAAAGGCTCAACGACGCCCGATGTAGCAACTGCGACGTAAGGCCCTCTCTGATCAACCGGAACTGATACTACTCCCTCTCCTTGTCTTCGGCTGTCCTAGTAATTACTGTCGTCAGTTCCCTGATCGACGTAATAATCGTCTACATTGTACTGCGCAGATCGTCCTTGCGACGATCCACGTTAATCAAAACAATTATCGGAATTTGATGAGTTATCTGAGCGATCATTCTGAGCACCACGACCTCTACCACGTGGTGCCTGCTGTGAACCACCACGACCTCCTCTAGATGAATTACCACTATTACGTTCGTTTAGAACAGGACAATTGAATTTGATATGTCCCTCCTGTCTACAATAAGCACATTGATTGTACCCTAACGAAGATCTTTGGGAAGAGGAGTCATTACGAGATTGTGATCTGTTCGATTGCGGCTGTGATCTATTTTGTTGCGAGGTATTCTGATTTGAACGTGGAGGATACGCTTGCTGAAGCAACACTTTAGTTTTAAGCTCTTTCGTCTTTTTATCAGCGCGGTCGTTCTCTTCTTTCTCTCTGTTCTCATAATATTGTGCCGTGGCCAATATTTGAGCTGAAGTAGAAACGGCCCATGCACTTTCTGAATTCTTCAATTTATTGCTCAAATCGGGCAATAAATTCGAAACAAATTTATCCACGAACAACCTTTGACCACCCTCAGTGCTCATATCCTGACCACTATGATCAATGAATGCCTCCTCAAACCTCGTAAAGAAGTCGGAGACACTCTCGTCCTTTTTCTGCTTACAAGCTGACAATTTGTCCCAATTTACTCTCATAGCTGGCATAAGAGTTTTCATTAACGTTATTATTCTTTGAGGAAGATCAGTAATCAGTTGTTCAGGCTTAGCCCCACCAACTTGTCGCGTATCGGCCGCAACAATGGCAGCCCAAGCACCACCTAATTCATTCGGATGGTTTTCCTGACGAATCTTAGCCCATACCGGTTGCGGTACGACATTGCCAAACAGCATGTCAATATCGGCAAGATTCATTACCGTAGCGTCTACGAGCTGCGATAATTCCTTATAATACCCTGCAGGATTTTTGCGAGGGTCAGGCAGGGATTGCTTTACATGTAACACTTCTGAGCGTTTCCATGGGAGATGTATCCATACTCTCTGAAAGAACGGCAAAATCGGGGGGTTTGCCCCAGGATTACCTGGCATCCACACTGGTGGAACTTCTCGCATAGGAAACTGACCAGACTCATCTGGCTGTCTTTCAATATCCTCAACAAACAAGGCTTGAGGTATGGGAGTGGGACGGAAAGATAGCAACCGTTCGACAGCACGGCGAACATTGGTATCCACTATCAGTCCAGCCGAAAACTGAAGCTGTAGGTCAGACAAAGCGGTCAGCACCTCGTCAGGTGCGTCGGCCGATATCTGATCACGAAGGACCTTACACATTTCCTCGAACACAAATCTTTGGGTTGGAATATTGAATTGACAAAACGTATCGAGTACGACACGTGGTGGATTCCTAAGAGGATGCGTCATCCAACCCATCGCCATATTATATAGCGAAGCGCGTTCCCAGGAAGCTGACTACGTCTCTGAGGACCATCTGAACCAGCGGACCCAAGAACAGGTCCGAGCGAATGAAAGAAACTAGCCGCAAGAGGAGAATTACGACTACGAGTAGAGGGAGAAGTATAGGACACAGGACTAACAAATGAAGGAGTAGAAACAGAAGCAACAGCAGGAGTTAACAGAGCAGGAGCAGTAGCAGGAGCAGGAGTATGTGGAAGTGGAGGAGCAGTAGGAATAGCAACAGCCAAAGGAGCAGGAACAGTTGGAAGAACGGGTGCAGGTTGAGGAACAGGCAAAGGAAGAATAGGTGCAGGAACAGGTACAGGGGGAATCACAGGGGCTGTGGTACCCTGTACATACGGAGGTGGCGACTTCATAAGATAGGACATTAAAGGATCCTCAACTGCCTCTTCCTTCTTTTCCGACTCCGTAGGCAAAGTAGGATAGCATTTATCTATAGTCATACGCTGTAATCTATCAAACACTTCCTTTTCCTTAACCTCCTTATCATGCTGAAATTGCTCTGCTTTCTTTACAATAGTAGCAACATTATCTCTCTGATTTCGTTTAGTCTGTCTGATTTCTTTCTGTCGGGCTTCTTTATGCCACAACCGAAAGGCATCAAACATGGCCGGCCTTGACTTTTTCTCGAACAATTTAACCTCTAGGTTATCTAAAATCGGGGTCTCAAAGCTACCATGAGGTGGCCAACTAAGGACACGTCCTTCTTCGTATAACGGATCCAATAATCATTAAAAGTAATCGGGCCTAGCCCATGTTTACTGTACAGTTCATAAGTCGGAGTTCCAACCGGAGGTATCGGACATGAGTCCTCCAGTCGGGAATCCGCACCACAAGGTCTGAAACAACTAAACAAAGTACTACGACCAGGCATCTTGCACACTAGCCGAGTTTCACAAACTTCAAGGGTTACGGGATTTACCAAGTCCCAGCAAAGAGCAAAAACCCTCGGTTTTTGGCGGCTGCAGTCGTCAAATAACACAACAAAGTACGCTAGCAAAGTGTCACCGACAAAAACACTCACACAGCGTCAACAACAAAAACACTCGCTAAAGTGTCAACAACTAAGAAATCTGGGAGCGACCCACAAATACTTAACTCAAAGATCGATGGCGTCACCAGGAAGGCCCGTCAATCGTCTCGCTATACCAAGGTCTACGCCAGGCGCCAAAACAGGTCTACAGTCAGGGCAGCAGTCCGTCGCAGCCGTCAGGAGGCGGGAATCTTCGCGGGAAAAGTCTTCGGGCCACTTGTTTCGACAACAGGCTCGATGAAGCGGAGTGCACCTTCCCTCGGAGATTTCACACGAAGTTCCTCACGATCGTCGGGCTTGGACCGGTACCACTGATGCAGCCCCACGTTGGGCGCCAACTGAAGGACTGGGTTCTGGAAGACCCAGCGGTGCCAGGGCACAACACCTGAAACCTTCGTGGGTAACCTGCTCCGGCGTACGAATGACAGAGACACGGGACACTTCCTTCGGCGTCAAAGATTCAAGGTTTATTTACTGCAGGGAACACAGAAGTCACGACAAGTACAACACGTGCAACTTGGGGAGACTGCTTCAAATTGGTTCTGTGGATCGCTCCTTTTATACAGAATTTACCCATAGGACAACATGATACACAAAGGTTTACAACCCGGTTCCCATAATTATCCCCCAGAGGGGTCGCTTTGGTCACTTTGATACACACAAGGTCCGGAACATAAGTGCGGAAACATTTGGCGGTTCCCAACTGTAAAAACCCATCTTCCCAACATTAGTGCATTCCAATCGGCAGTAAAACAGATCGAAATAGGAACAAGGACAGGTGCAGAGGAAGACGGAGACAGTGGGGAGATCGGAAAGGGTGTAAAAGGGGAGGTATCGGGAAACACGAGATACAGGCATCAAAGGGACGTGCCTAATGAGATGCACGGCTGAGACAATAAACCGGCACGGCAAGATGAGCCTCAAGCGGGGCCATCTGCCTTACAGTATCATCCCCCTCGTCATAAAGACACTTACAAAGAACATGTGTCTTCCGCAAATATCTTGGGAGTCCCAGGGTCGCGAAGCGGACAGCGTCCGTTCGCTGGCTACTTGAGGGCAAGAGACAAAATGGATGCCGTATCTAAGATGGAACCCGTGGGTACAGATGAAAAACCCACATAACAAACGAACGGTTTAAGTTAGCACAGCGAAACTGCGCACACTTACTAAACTCGTCATTTGCGGTTCATAGATACCAGACTCGACCATATTCGTGCGAGTCGAAAACACCACTTACAATTGTCACGGAACCTCAATACACCGGATCGCATTGCACAGTGGGGAGGTATTACAGGGACTACCTGTCCTCGCTGCAGTACTCCGGCAGCGGATAGTATACATATTTTTGCGTTATGTCCTCAATTAAGAACACTGTTGAAAGGTATTGAAGAATTTATGGATCGTATACTTGGGTTGGATGTGATGTTAACACCAACTGTAATTATGTTAGGGGTAAGGGGGTTTGATGGTGAATATTGTGAATTTTTGTTTGCAGCAATGGCGGTGTATAGATTGCTGATCGCTAGAGCCTGGCTGGATATAATACCTCCAGTAACTCAACAATGGATTGCCTTATTATTGGGGACTTTTAATCTAGAAAAAGGCATTTATGCTAGGAAAGGAAGAAGGGCAAGGAGGTTGGGAAGGCAAATATGGGAACCAGTTCATCGATGGAAAGAAAGGATAAATGAAAGTCATAATTGATTTAACACTTTTCGTTATGTTCTGTGGGTTAAATGGAAGTAAAGTGATGTATAATGTTATTTAGAATTTCTGTTCTTTAGTACTTGATTAATATATGTATTTATATTTTGTGAATTTTGTGTAGTGCTATACGTGTGCCCATAAAAATTTCTAATAAAAATATTTAAAAAAAAAAACAATCCCTCTGCATTCTTTATGAGGTCAGAGATCGAAGTACATCACAAGTTACTCAATTAGCATACGATAAGTTGCACAAATACAATTATGCCCTAGGGACCTAACAAACCATATACTAATTAAGTGGTATAAGAACCAGTTCAGAAATAGTGAATAGGCCTAGGGAATCGCTGGGGCTACACTAAACAACCAAAGGTTAGGAAGTAGGAGACCCACTGGAGACACGTGCAGTGTCTAAACACAGTCGCGAGTTACCATTGACTTATAATGGAGAACGAAGAAGTTACAAAGTTACTGTTTAAGGACACTTCCGGATGGACCACAGTAAAACCCCTTTAAACTAGGACACTTCGAGAGTCAAGACCCACGGGAGCACCGGAGTACTCGAGTTACCTCACCCAGGGAAGCCGGGTGCATAGGTGTCTTTTCGTGTCGGGTTTCGTCGTCGTTTTCTATGGAGATCTGCAAAGAAGTGCAGCAGGCGACCAGAGGAAAAGTGCCCGGGTGGATCCAAGGGTGGACCAGGAAGGAACCAGGCGATGTTGCGATGATCTCAGGTGAAGAGGTGAAGCTTGTTTCTGCAGCCATGAGGACCAGGAGGCATAGACGATGATCAGGAACTGGATTTGAGCTGTCCCACGAAGGATCTAGTTGACTGCGGTGTCGGTATCTGGACTGGACCCAACAAGCCTTGGCAAACGCAATCCACGCAGGAAATGAAGATTGGCTTCGGGTCAGACCAGCAAGCTCTGAGGAGCTTCTCCTTATCAGGGAATCTGGAGCAAGCCTGGAGCAACCAGGAAAAAAGTTTGGTTTCAAAGGTTTGTCTTCAGGAGGCTCACTAGCCAGCAGGCTAGCAACCGGGAAGACGTGTTGAGCTGAAATGCAAGAGCGGGCCCCACACGGCACTCGTGGAGTGTGGAGGGCGGAGCTTTGGTGCAAATGGCGCTCGGGTCTGGGGCTTCTCGTACCCCAATGCACAACTGCAAGGGTACCTCGGTAGTCGAGCTGTTAGCAAAATACAGGATGTCCAGGGTGTCCGGTCCCACGTCTCTTGTGTCCGCCACGGGTCTCAGCTTTGATGTGGGTGTGGGTCAAAGTCAGAGAAATCTGAGAGTCCAGTTCCTGTGTCGCTGAGTCTTCGGGTCCCGGCGGGAGGGTCGACAAAGCAGACCTGAAAGTTACTGGTGGTGCCTGTTTGCACAGGGTGGTCCCTCCTTGACCACAAGGGAGATGTCTTCAGTCTTCTAGTCAAAATAGAACGTTGAAGGTCCAAGAGTTTCGTATCAGAGTTTCGTTCCAGGATAATCTAAAGTCCTGGGGACAGAGCACCTATCTTTATACTAAGAAAATGGGCTGGATTACATGCTAGGTCCCTCCTCTGGGTGGTTACACCCCTTTCCCTTTGTCCAGTTTCACGCCAGAGCGGGGCTGGAGTGCCCCAGCAACTGGTTTGAACCGGGCTATGCATGGAGCACCTTGTGTGCCCCAGGAAGTGTCTCAAAAAGCATCTGCTGATGCAGCCCTCCCTGTCCCAATACACATCAGCCTGTCTGGGGAGGTGCTGACAGGCTGGACAGGAACCCTATTGTCCAGGCCTCCCTGCTGGAGTTTCGTCCAGCAGCAGGAGGTCAGACTTGTGTCTGTGGCAGCAGCATCCATTTTGTGATGCTGGGGCTCTGTTTAACCTTAACTGGGTAAAGCAGTAACATACATGTATTTTCCCTCTAGAAGGGTGGAATGCTACCCCCGCCGCCAGAATTGGCGGGGGGTAGTATTCCAAAGTGTTTGACACCTTACACGACATGCTTTGATAAAGCCAAACCAAAGTTAGCATTAACAGCGAGGATTATGATGCACTTAAGAGTATATGGTATGGCTATATCATAGAACAGCTATAAGCAGATGGTTCCGAAAGCTGCAGAGGGGCTCAGCTCATGCTAGGGCACCCTCTCACATAAAACCAATCACTCCAGGATTGTCGAGGCCAACCATAGGAGTGACTTATAGGTGCATATGTGTCTATATATAAGGTAGATATAGATATACTATATCTAAGTAAGTTGTGACAACACCACCTTACCCAAGCTGAGTGATCAGCCTGTGGTGTCAGTTTGGATGGCTAGTCAGTAGTGTCATAATACATGCTGCAGCCCCTGGTAGGCGTTGGATGCACCTATGCCCTGGGTACCTATGGTACACTATACAGGGGCTCACAAAGGTGACCCAATACCAAATCAGGTATGTACCTAAAGTACATGGTATCAATTTAGAGAGAGAACAGCTGGGCTGAGGTTCTGATTAGCAGGCCCACAGCAACGCTCAAGTCGAAAAACCAGAAAATCCCAGCAAAAAGTGGTGGTGACCATAGGAAGCAGACCCTACTCTCCTACACTTACAACTGGACACTCGTTGGCTGTTTGTAATCTTTCAGTGCTGGAGGCCCGTGATCGGTCAACCATTAACTGTGCCCCAGCCCAGTCACTGTTCCACTAGGCCGCCACAGCTCAGTCTCTGCACCCCAATTGTCCTGCAGCTCTGTTACCGGGTCCTCAAGGGCGCAGGACGTTGGCGTCTCTTCACCTCGTAGTCGGCTCTAATTCATGAGCTGCTTGTGCAGCCTCGATTACCCACCACAAGGGCTTTGGTGTCGATCTCCATGAGGCGAGAGCAGGCTCCAAGTGGCGGGGAGGGATGGCGCCAGCGCCAGTCCCGTCCTTCTTTTCGCAACCCTCACAGCCCCACTGCATTTCGCCCATGATGTGCAATTGTTTTGGTGCAGAGCCCTCTTAGCGTGTGTCTACCGGCACCCCCAGCAAAAGTTCAGTGTTCAAAGGAACCTCTACTGACCACTATAGAGAAAGCATGGGCGAATTTTGCGAATTCGCGATCCGCGAATTTGCGGATTTGCGAATTTGCAATCCGCAAAATTTGCGAATTTGTGCGAATTTGCGGATTTTTGTTTTTTTGCGTGTTCGCTGGGTTTTTTGCGTGTTCGCGGGGTTTTATGCGTGTTCGCGGGGCTTTTTGCGTCTTCACGAGCCGCTTGCATAGCGAAGTTACCCATGCAGTCGTTTATGGGAGAGGGAGAGAGAGATAGATAGATAGATAGATAGATAGATAGATAGATAGATAGATAGATAGATAGAAAGAGAGAGAAAGAGAGGGAAAGAGAGAGGGAGAGAGAGAACGAGAGAAAGAAAGAGATGCCGGATCTCTGAAGGGCCAGATTCCTGAGTTGCCCCTACAGAACATACACCTTTTTATTTTTAGCAAAATGCATATGAAAATTGTGCTGTAAAGGTCTCTTTTAGTTTAACCCCTCCTGACAACTCAAAATGGGTGTATTTGCCATCCTCTCCCTTCTTCCTGTTTTTTACATCTGTAAGGGCTTCCTGATGAGGTTTAATTCCTTGGACAGGCGCCTCGTTGCCTACTTGTAACTATTCTCTGACAGTGCTTCAAGGGTCAGAGCAGGGTCAGAGAATAGTTGCAAGTAGGCAACGAGGCACCAGGAAGCAATTAGCAGCAGGTGTCCAAGTTGAAGTTAATTTGTTTGTAACCCTTTTGTAAAAGGTTACAAAGAAATTAGGTTCAATTTTTGCACCTGCTGCTGTAACCCTTGCTTGGCTGAAAATTCGTCCCCGCTTATTCGCGGATTTTACAGCGATTTCGCGAGATTCGCGGATCGCGAAATCGCGGAACATCCGCAAATTCGCCCGCGAAACGGATTTTACGCCCACCCTTATTGCCAGACCAGCGCAGTCACTATCTGTCCATTGTCCCACTGACAGTCTCAGCGAGGGGGGGGGGGGGGAGGTCTGCTGATGCGCATGGCCAATAAATCTGTTAGCGGTACCAGGGGGGAAAGTTATGCGTTTGGGCCCCTCAGCACTGTTAAGAGGAGTTGACGCTGTCGGGTCTCCTACGCCCAACCTGCTCTTGTCTCCGACGCACAGCAGCACATGGGCGTGCGCCAGGCAGATCTCACCTTTGCCACGGGGAGCAGCCAGAGCCGCACGCACACCACAGTACCGCCGTCAGCAAATCAGTTCCTTCAGGACGCAGCCCCGGTCAGCCCAACAAACCCAGAGGGTCCCACCCCTGCCTCAGGGGAACAGCCAGTGCCGCACGGACACCACAGCACTGCCGTCTACGAATCCGCTCCCTCAGGGCGGTATTCAGCTCTTGTTGTGCCTGCATAGGGGTAACAAGCGCCCTCTCATTCTCCTTGTCTCAAACCCTCCATGAGCTCCGTAGCAGGATCGCGAGTTTTGGCGCATGCGCACTCTGCAGACCCCACACTGGCTCAGATTCCGTGACTGATTTCAAACATTTCGGGATCAATTTTGGTCATAGTTGTGGGTTCATCCAGGCGCCGCTAATGCAAAACATATTTGATGCTTTGTTCTAACCATTCGTTTTTATGAGATGTATGTCAACTTAATTGTTTTTTGGACTAATTGAAATGTAAGCAAAATAAAGAAAATACCTTTCCTAATCTCCTAATGAGAATAAAGGTTTTAGAAATATTACGCCAACTCTCATCATTGACTGAACTTAAAACTGTTAATGAAATTTAAATTTGTGATGTCTGATGTGCTCCTTGACTCTTAATACAACCTTCCAAGATCCATCATGAGAAAGAATTAGAACTTACTTAGTGAGGGAAAAGGGGCTTAACCCTGCAGTTGATGGTAAATTTGTGAAAGTACTTTAATGAGTTTACTTTTAGGGCCCTGTACACACTATTCATTTTCTGGTAGCAGAGTTTTGATCTTAATATTTGGAGCAAGGAGCTATAAGTAATTACCCAAGTTAGAATAACATACCTGAATCTTGGAATCTGAAGCCCGGAGCTTGAAAAACTGACTTAGGTGCGATTTTCGAAGGCAGTTGCTGTTTGGAGACCTCAGTCCTGGAGGGAGGATGGACCCTCAACTCGCACAGGAAGCCTAGCTCCGGTCGCAAATGTTTGTAAAAGAACTGGGGGACAGAGCGGGGGAGCCTTCCTTTTTCACTTGCATTGAATCGCATCAAGCTTTTTGAAACTCTGCCTTTTAAAGCGCTTTGCAAATGCGAGTTTCATTCATGGTTTTTACATTAAAAATCTGAAATCTAGAGGTAGAGAGTGCCCCACATCGGCACCGCAATTCTGTAGGTTGACTCTAAAGTGGGACTGGGGCAGAGCGGAGTTCCACAGAGATTTTCTTTAACTCCACGGAACTCCGCAGAGTGCCACTCTGCATACACCGCCCAGGGTTAGTAAAGATACCATAACTAGACTTTTTTGCCCAAATTGGTTTAATCCCAGATTCGGGATGCTGGCGAAAGAAGTGAAAGACACACAATTGATGGACGGAATGCAGAACAGATTAAAACACTCACCCCCAGTCAAGGGATCTGGGTTAAATCCATCATTCTTTTTCTCACCATACCACCCCAGTTTAGACCTGGCCATATGCAAATCAGGGGAAACATCCTTTACAACGCAACTTTTACCACGCAGTGCTTTTACATGGCAACTTTTACAACGCAAACCATTACAACGCATTGCGCTGGGGGGCGCTCTAAGATAGGGAATAGATTTAATTTACTATCCAACACCTTCCCTACTATCCACGGGGACTGGAGTTGGAATAGTAAATTAAACTATTCACTATCCAGCACCCCTCAACACTATGCATTGTAAAGGCATGCGTTGTAAAAGTTGCGATGTAAAAGCATGCGTTGTGATGTCATACATCCGCAAATCAGTCTTGACCCTATGCCTCATGGGAACAGTCCAGCCCGAACTGCCAAGCCAGGTCCTCCTTGGACCCGAAACAAGCATCCTAAGACCAGTTTCGGGGTTTCACCCCTCATCAGCCAGGATAGCTTGAATCCAGTGGCACAGTGAGCCTGGCACCGATGTCTGAGCATACCCGGCGCACTTAGGGAGAGGAAGCAAAAGACACACAATTGATGGATGGTCAAAAAATTCACCCCCAATCAAGAGACCTGGGTTAAATCCATCATTCTTTTGTGTCACAGATGCGTAACAAGTTCACAAATGAATGCTGGGAAAAGGACAAACCAAGAAACACAGGTAGATCAGGTGTTCTTTTCAACAGAATGCAGATGGACTTTATTGAAATGCCTGTTTGTAATGGGCTGAGATATGTCCTAGTCATAGTATGTGTCTCCTTGAAATGGGTGGAAGCCTACCCAACTAGAAGAAATGACAGTCCCACAGTAGCAAAACTGAAGTTAAGAGAATTGATACCTAAGTATGGCATATCGGTTTATATGGAATTAGATAGGGGGACCCACTTCAATAATGAGCTCCTGAATATGATTTGTCAAGCATTACAAATTGAGCAAACAGTACATTGCAGCTATTGACCTGATGCTTCTGGCATAGTTGAGCGGATGAATGGGACTGTCAAGTCTCGTTCAGTAAAAGTATATGCTTCAACATCACTGGAATGTGTGGACGCTTTACCCCTGGTGCTAATGACTATTCAAAGTATCACAGATAAAAAGTCTATTTTTTTACCCCATGAAAAACTGATGAGTTAGGTAATGAGAATGCCTGCTGTACCTGCAAGTGAATTATTGAACATTTTAGATGATGTGATAATCGACTACTGTGAAAGATTGGCTGATGTGGTGAGTTCTGCTTCTTACCGGGTTGCAGCTGCCACTAAAGATCCACACCAAGGACAGAGCCAAAACCACAATCCTGTGATTGAGTTGTGATTAAGAAGCACGTTCGGAAGAATTGTTTGGAGCTAATGTGGGATGGCCTCTTCTTTGGTCATTCGAGTTACCAATACTGCTGTGAAGTGTGGCAGAGTTTTAAATTGGGTGCATGCATCGCACCCAGGAAGGTGAGGACATTGTGCTCCCTTGTCTTGAACCCAAAGCATTGGTGTCTGCTCCACCACAAGCTGTGAGATTGTGTGGAACAGTGATACTGGGATCCCGCCGGCAGCAAGGAGAAGAAAGGGGTGAGGAACTGTTACCAATGGGACCAATTCACGTACCTTTGGAAACGTGACTGAAACAGCAGCAGTATAGTAAAACCCGGTGTGAAGGAACAAGCACTGAACTGAAAAGAGTCACCCTTGAAGTTGAATGGCCTCACACCTGAAATCAAAGAAGACTGCAACAACGTTTGTCAATTGATTGCATTCTATCAACAATATCAGAAGAAACCGAGACAAGTCATGAAAGTGATTCAGGAGAAAATCAACAAAAGCTGAGAAGATCAAAAAGAGCAAGGGTACCTTGTTGGAGGTATTCAATACCTGAGTTGTCTTACTGTCTGGACAGAGTACTGTCACAACCAATAATCTGTGTGATGTTAGATCTGAACTGTTCGAACTGTTTGAACTTCCATGACATCATCACAATAAGCCCTGCTGGATAAAGGATATTTCACAAAAACAAACTGCAATTACAAAAAGATTTTGGAAAGTTTAATAGAAAGACATAATGAAAACAAGAGACTGATACTGACACTGAATGATTCCTATTTTTTTTATTTTACAGAATCTGCAATAGATGAGTAGGGATAACATTATTAGAAGAACACAGAGTGGGGTTAAGGATTGTCTAAAATTGCTTTGTTGAAAACTAATCATTTAAAGAAGCTGTTTGCAAAGTCTGCATATTGAACTTTAACTCAACTACATTTAATCTGCTGCCAGAGAAAATGTGTTGCCTTAGAAAAAGATGTAAATATATTATGTGTACATTCTTTTTAATAGCAGTAATTATGATTACCATAATGCCTGAAGGATTTTATTTAACAGCTGAGAAAGATTTTAGAAATACAAACACAACAAAACACACATATATCTGAATGACGAAGAACAATTGACAGCTTCATTTGTTGTCTACAATAGGGAGGGTTACTGAACAAATGTTTACCCTAGATTAGTACAGGAATATACACATACCACGGTAGCAAAGCACTGTTGTGTCTTCACTCATTTATCATAATCAGCATCAGAAGAAGTCACATGTCACCACATGCAGTTATCTTATGGAATCTCAGGTAGCTTATTACTTACACTTGTAAATAGATGAGAACACTTTGAATATTTCTATTATAACTTAGACTTAAAACTTTCTAGAATTTCCTTGATATAAACCTTTAATTTAAAGTCGCAACAAAAAGAAATGGACACAGCTTGGTAGTATTTTATGCCATATAGACCTATAGATAGTGTTATGGTTTATCAGAATAATGTAAGCTGTGTGATGTGAGTATTAGAGGAAGTTTTTATCATGTTATTAGAAGAAATAAATACTAATATGACATGTAATAAAGACCAACATTGAGTTGTCTTGAAATTTTTGGATACGAAAGAGGAAGGTGAATTTAGAAAGAAAATGGTGTATCCAAAATTAAGACTAGACAGTCAACACAAAGGGAAAGTTTCCATTTACAGAAGGACACCCAAACAAACCAGACATGTGGCAATTAGTAGTTGTGAACTCACATTTGAATTAATGGGAGGGACATGGCAATTTCTTTGGTGGGAGGAATCAGCAATTCCAGGAGTTTTTTTGTTTGTGGGCAGAATGCTCATTTTCTGTTACCTGCTGACTGGGAGGGAATCTGTTATTTAGGGGTGCTATTTCCTAAAACGTGTCATGTGAACAGCATTGATGCATTACTCATAATACCAGCACACAAAAACACGCGTAGCACAGAGAAGGAAGCTCAATTAGTGGGAGATATATTTGGAGTAATCATTCTACCTGTAGAAGTCATACTAAATGGCAAAAAGATTAGAAAACTGTAAATGGTTGTTGACAAGCTGGCAACTAGCACTTCTGGAGCTTTGCTAGTGGTTTTGCAGGATCGCTTAGCATTAGACATGTTTCTCACAGAAAACAACTGTGTGCAAGATGCTTAAACTAACCCATTGTTGTTCATACATACCTGATGAGAGCAATAAAAAAGAGGAATTTGCTAAGAACTTGAAACCTGAATTAGAAGAGTTAGAAACACCTACTGTCTTAGAAAGTTTTGGGAAAGGAATTCACACAGCTGGAAACTGGATTGCGACAGCAGGAGGAGGTGTTTTGAAAGCTATACTTATACCAGGACTAATGATAGGGCTTTTTTGTTATGCCTGTTTGTTTTATTCAAAGGCTGTAGGTAGTAGGTACACAAGAAAAGGTAAAGAATAAATGAATAAAGGATTTGAAAAAGACTTAACAGTACATCACATTATGAATGACGACTATACAAAGTCATTGAAATTTCATAGTTTAAAAAGAAAGAAAGGGATTTAACGGATGATGAAAGTGCCTTTGAACAGAACTCAAATTGTGAAACAAGGATAGCACGATGGTTAAGATAACCACCAAATGCTGGAATTGGAGGGAAGAAGACTGATATGTTTTCAAAATATTTTCGATAATTTTATAT
Organism: Lissotriton vulgaris; assembly: GCF_964263255.1. Taxonomy (NCBI): domain Eukaryota; kingdom Metazoa; phylum Chordata; class Amphibia; order Caudata; family Salamandridae; genus Lissotriton; species Lissotriton vulgaris. Next base: position 1,504,439,116 of record NC_141693.1, read on the forward strand.
TAGTGAGTCTTCCTTGGTAGAGGAGGCTCCTTTTTTACGTGCTTTTGCCCTATTCCCAGACCGTTGAAGGTTGTGGTTACTGCTGCTACTATTTCCTTTTTGCCTCCCTTTGCCATTTGATTTTCAGCAGTCTCTTACTGCAACTGTATGCGTATTTCCTTGGATTTATTGAGACTCGGCTGAGTCTTCTGAACTACACTTCATGGGAAGTTCTGCAAATTGAATTTAGCTTTGACGCTTTATGCTCCTCTCATCATGCTATTTTCCTTGAATTCAAACTCTTCATTGGTTCCTGGAATTTAAAACTCTGACCCTGTTCTTTAGAATAGGGAGTGTGTTGCTTCATGGAACAGGCTTAATGCAAAATATATTTGATGCTTTGTTTTAACCATTCTTTTGATGAGAGTTCTGTAAACTTAATTGATGTATGGGCTGACTGAAATAAAGACAAAATAAAGAAAATAACATTACTAATCTCTTAATGAAAATAAAGGTTTTACAAAAATAATCTCAACTCTCCTCCCTGGCTGAACTTAAAACTGTTTAAGAAATTTAAATTTGTGAAGTCTGGTTTGCTCCTTGATTCCTAATACAACATTCCAAGAACCATCACGAGAAAGAAAAAGAACTTAGCACGGAAAACGGGGCTTAACCCTGCAACTGATGGTAAATTTGTGATAGTACTTAAATGAATTTACATTTAGGGCCCAGTCTTGCACTATCCCCTATTAATTTGCTACCACACCATACTTTAGTAATATACTTGCGAAAATGTGCTCTAAAAAACAGCACCAATTGCATACCACACCCATGCCAATCTCATGCTGAATGGACTTGGCTCATTTGCAACACCTGTTCTTTGAGTACTGCTTGGATTCTTCACAAACCCTATGACTTCAGTAATGTAACTTTGATGGCTGCACCCCGACTCTGAACATTGTTCCAGCACCACTGCCAGGACATGTTCCGGGTCACCACCTTGACCCCTTTCCTGCATGTGCCATTGTATCTTAAACTGAGTTGACAACCACATGCCCTCTTTGAACAGGGTCTGGAACTTTCCTCCTAGAAGCCTGTCTCTCACAAACACCTGGCTGCATTCTTTCAGTGTGGCCGGCTTTGCTTTCCTTGTTCGACTGGCCTTGCCATTAGTCACTCTCTATCCATCCTGAGCTTGACGTGCATTCAGGGTTGTTGTTCTCTAGTCGAGTTCTGCATGGGTGTGGTCACTGACATGTCTCCTGAATAGGAGGTCAATGGGGGCACATGCCATGGTGCTGTGGAGGTGTCCTTGCACGCCTACAGAAACTGGTGGAAATGGCACTATAGGACACCCACTTGGCCAGCATGATCCTGACCATCTTGTTCGGTGTTTTCATGAACTGTTCCATTTATCCATTTGTGTGGAGCCACTACAGTATAACGTTTTGATGCTAGATCCCCAGGGCATAAAGGTAATCAGTGAACTCCATTGTCTGTTCTGATGTCCAAGGGGAATCGGAATATGGCTAAGACTTTCCAGAGAATTGGCTTAACTTTGTGGAAGCCTGTGGATGATGTCAGCTCTACTACTGGATACTTGGGATGGCTGTCTACCAAGACTACTGTGGTTCGTCTTTCAGGAAAACTCCCAAAATCCATGCTTAGTTTAGCCAATGGCTCGAAGTTGGGGTGGTCCGTAAACACCGGGGCAGGGGCTGTGCAGCCTCTTTTGATCATGCTAAACAAACAAAGGGGCCAGATAGATTTGTTTTTTCACTTTTGATCCCACACAGCAAATTAATTCTGAAGGGTCATCTATTTTATTTTAGTTTTTTGTACTTTTAGAAAAACATTTAGGGGCATATTACCAACAACTAGCGATAATTTTTGTCTCTAACTTGTTTAGAGACAAAAATTATCGCCGCACATCGGCGATTTTTATCGCAGATAAACCTTGCTATTAACAAGGTTTATCGCAAATGCGATAAAAAACGGCCGAAATGCATGAATATCGCTGAAAAGTCAGCGATATTCATGCATTATCGAGCAAATGCTCTTAGCCATGTTATCCACCTCCCATTGGATAACATGGTTAAGAACTGCTCAGGGCAGGTGTTAGCTTTTGGAGATATTCTCGCTTAGCACGAATATCTCCAAAAGTTGGTAATAGGAGATAGCGATGTTAGCGACTGTTTTCAGTCTCTAACATCTTGGCACGCCCACTTTGCATCTCATTAGTGATAAATATCACTGACATGCAAAGTGGGGCCCAAGATGGTCGCTATCTCCTACTAGCTGTCGCTAACTGGTGTTAGCGACAGCTTGGTAATAGGGAGATAATTTTATCTCCGCTTTCTTGGCTTTTAAAGCCAAAAAAGCGGAGATAAACCCCCTTGATAATATGCCCCTTAGTTGTTTAAAATATGTCGTCAAATAGACAGTCAGCAGACAGTGAAAGATACATACAAACAATTGAAGTGTGCAATACTGTACAAGTGATCAAAATAAATGCAATAAGTAGACAAAGGCAGCACCAAAAAATACTGAATCAATTACATAACAAAACATTCACATTAGGAACCAGTCCTTTATATTAAATACAAGAAGACAAGCGGACCTCCAATTAGAGAGAACTGCCTGCCTGTCTGACTAAGCCAGGGATAGGGAAAGCAAATTTAGGGGTTGCACACTCGGGATAACACTGTATGATTATAAACAGCCCTAGCGGCACCCTGGTTCTTTTTCCGAGGCTTAGGGTCAACACGTTTCGAACCGGAACGTTAGTTAGGGTTCTCCTCAGGACACGGACTGGATGAAGCCGAAACTGAAAATGACAGACGAATGTCACTCAAAGGTTGCAAACTAATGGAACTTGGATCTCAATCTAAAGAAGGTTGCAGTGTGCCTCTCCGATGCTGTGATTCTGTGTGAATCTGTCTTTGATAGCAAAAGATTTAACGGCTGTTGCAAGTTTTCATTGTTTGTGGGTAGGTCAGGGCTGGCGCCGACTGTTTGGAAGGGGAGCCAGCACCAAGGCTCGTTGTTTGCTCTCGTTCTAGTATGCGTATGCTTACCGTAAGCTGAACGCCGCCCGCAAGTGTAGCAATCAGATTGCCCCCTCCATCCGTACCGTGAAATAAATTGATACTTCAGACGCATACCAGAACGAGAGCAAACAACGAGCCTTGGTGCTGGCTCCCCTTCCAAACATTCGGCACCAGCCCTGACCTGCCGCAGCAGTGGAAACAACCGTGCATGAATTGCCACCTGGAGCAGGCTCCCGGACAAGGACACCGCAGCATGCATAGAGTCAGGCCCAACCACCTTGCTTCCCAAAGGAAAAGGAGCAGAGCTCGGTGGCAACACACCCCCATTCCCCACAAACAAGCCGACGGAGGAAACAAGTGAACCAAGGGCCCCAGGCTGAACCTGCTGGGAGAGGGGGACAGCACATAAGCCCTGCCAATTAATTGGAGAGACGTAGCGAAAACCTGGGCAGCCCCACTACACACCGGAGAAACAGGGGCACGAGGAGGGGCCACTGTACCCAGAACCATGCCGATGTGACGCTTAGAGTATATCCATTCGTATCCCCTCCTTATGTATATAACTCTAAGCACTAGTATATGCAGTAGCCCTCGGTATTCTACAATTCCTAAGTAACACGTAGAGTATACCCATGCGTATCCCATCCCATATAAACAGAGATAACTATAAGCACCAGCCTCCTCATTGTGCAACCCTACAGCCTGCACCCTCACAAGTTCCCTCTGTGCATCCCCCATGCAACTCATGCAAAACTTAAAGTTATATAGGTATGTAGTTAGTCAGCCATTCATGCGTTTCCAGAAAGCGCAAACCCCACCCGAAGGCGCCAGAGCGCTCCCCAAAAAGAACAGACTGATACAGGAGGAGAACATTACACGTGAACAGATTACAAAAGCAGACGTTAAATAACATGAGGTAAAAGCAACAATTGTGAGAAAACAAAAGACATGGGTAGCAAAAGCGTCAGGAAGAAAAAGTGACAAATGTGCAGGTTACAAAGGAAAACAAAGAACAAGTAGAGGTATAATACTGCAATATAAGCTAGACAACCAGGCACAAGCATAAATGTAACGTAGGCAATGGGAGCACCTGTGCAAGTATCAAAGGCAAACAAAATGTGAGAGGAAGCATACTGTGTATTACAAGGGAAAAAAGGTGTGTGCAAGGTACAAAAAAGGTTCCCAACATGAGTACAAAGAGAATACAGCAGTGCAATCTGGCTTCCATGCAAAGCCCTCCGACACCCCTGGGGAAAACCTGCGCCACACAAAACCGCATCAAGAAAACAGAGAGAAGAAAATGAAGGAACAGCAGAGCGAGGGCTGCTCCCAATAACCAGGTACCTCCCCCGCCTCCCCCGGGCTCCAGAAGCTGAACGTGGAACCCCATGTCAAACTCCCCGCCCCGCACCCGAGGAGCCCGACCAAAGGACCCCCCCCGACTGACACCAGACACACCCCCACGGACCCCTGCCTCAAAAGAGACAGAGCGTACGTGCGCAGGAGCGCCCATGAGAAGGGGGGGGTCACCATCCGACGGGGGGGGGGGAAAGGGGGGACTCGGCAGACGCCATCCAGCTGCACAAGGGGCATGGCGGCAGCGCCATGCTCTCCGTCCTGTTGCGGTGCCAAAAAGGCCGGTGCCGCCATAGCCACGCCTCCAGCCGCAGTCTGGAAAAGGCGCCCACGCCCGACCTCCGTCGCACCAGAAACTCCAGGGAAGAGAAGGTCCACGCGTCCCGCTCCACGGAGGACCAAAATGGCCTGCCGTACCACCGCAGACTCCTCCACTGCACCACAAACCGGTGAGTGACACAAAAACGAACCTCGCCGCCCGCCTCCCTAGTGCGCAATGCTCCCTTGCCCTGCGCTGGCCCTAATTCCCCCACCTGGCCCTCACTAATCAACACCCCACCTGCCGTGGCCATTGACTTGCGTGAACCTACCCGGGGAGAGACCGGCTCGCACACGGCTCTCCCCGGGTCCCCCCTAGCTCGACGCGACGTGGGAAGGCCTTTTGCTGTGTTTCTGTCTGTTTATGCTGTGCTCCCCAGCAAGTCTCCAGCATTCCCCTCAGAGCGTCTCCAGTCTTCTGAAAGCTTTCGTTGGCTCCATTTTTCATTAGGCCCCTTTGGGGAGTGGTTTCCTGTCTCCCGGACGGTTTTCGGGTATTACTTCGTGCCCACTGGGTGGTGCTCCTTCAGGTCTTTCTTGTCTGTTTTTTTCCCTCTCTGTCACATCTATGGTGCTAGATAGTTCTCCAGGCTCCGATTTGCACAATGAGGAAGGGGAGGCATTTAAGAATGATTTGAATGTCTTTATTAATTCATCGATTGAACATGCTGTAGAGGCATCTATGAAAGGTTTTTCCAAAGATATGGAAAATTCCATGTTGTCACTTATGTCCAAAGCTTTGGCCCAGTCTGCGGGGGATAGCAGAAAAAGGAAATTGGTACCTTCCAGAGCTAAAGGTGATTTCTCTGTTGTGTCACATAGATTTAATGAGGTTTCTCCTCACAAGGTTGAGGTTGATAGAGCGCGCAGGTCACCCGACTATAATTTTACCATACTCACTTGGGCCCATGATCAATAACTCATAACTTAATCAGGTAACCTTCGCTCTACTGCCAGTTATTTTCACTTACTAGGTTCTATACCATTAACTTACCAATCTTTGTCGCTGGTACATGTAAACCTATGGGATCAGGGTGTTAGGGTGAAGATAGATAGAGAAAAATAACATTTGCACTTATATAATGTCGTGTTTATATCTAGGAACCTAATTCGATATTCCCGATTTATGCCCTTGTGAGGTTATAATCAATAATATCCTGATAAAGGCATAAGAATCAGATCCATATTCAGTAATAGCCCATGCAGTCCAAAGCACAGCACGGCTACTCACATCGACTCCTAGAAAGCACAACGCGTTCTTTAACCAAACCAAGCCTCCTGCAGCCCGGGAAATCCCCCCTGCTTTTGTTTTGATTTGAACAAGAACTCCTGAAGTCCAGAAAGAACTGTTAGTTCTTAGTGACGTTTTATGTCCAACCTTACGTCAAACCCGGCACCTTCCAGGTATAAAATACCAACAGTTGCCTTAAGCAAACACACGGTGGTTTGGAGCAGAGCGGCTATCTACTTGCCCGAGAGCCCAGCTGATGCGAGAAGCCCACGGAAGCCGCCCCTCCCGTTTGACGCGCTGTGAGAGACGCTGTCTTTTTCTCCAGACGAGAACATCCAGCTCCGGTGTTTCCAGCCTACCCTTGCGGGTTGCTGGGATATCGAGTCCTGAGGAAAGAGATACCAGACCTCCCACATTTTATTACCAAGGTACGGAGCTGACTAAACCCTTGAGAGAATTCTTGATGCAGATTCTTGGCAAAACTATCTTAACCAACTTAACTTAAACTGCTACTTACTCATCCCCTCCCACGTGTTTGGCTTAGGTCAGGTACACCGGGGTAGGCTTAGTTAGAAGCACCAGTTGAGTACGTTAGTCAATGTATTTATATATGTATATATTTTATCCATTTTAAAGTATCATATGGCTAAGAAACCATATCAATGCTTTTACAGTATTATTTCATAATACTACTTTTACTGTACGCACTTTACTTTACTTTAAGCATTGCAATTGTGGCAATTCATTTCTCTTGCATGAGGAAGAAGACTGCTCAATAAATAACACCTTTTATTGAAAACGCCCGTCTCTCTATTTCTTTGCAGTCTGGTGAAACTAAGTATGCACTGCTGACTGAGTGAAATAGCTGTCTATTGTTTTCACACGACTCTAGAGATACACTCTTATTCTGAGGGAGCAAAGTTGTCATGTTTATGCGGTTGTCGGAAACTGAATCCCTTCTTTTCTGAGCCAGGGAAGCTAATCCCTCCCTATACATTCAAGAAAGTTTCCAGTGACCTCTGAGCTAGCTGGCGCAAACCTAAATTAAGTTTAACATAGTCAGTAGCGACCTAGATGACCTCAGTCCTACATCTACACTGCTGTTTATGTTATTCCAATGCGCAGAGCCTATTGGGAAAATAGGAACTACACTACAATAATAACCAAAGACTCTGGAAAGTTTTAAACTCTTTATCTAAATTTCTTAAATGGTCATGATCCAAAGATTAAACACCAAAAGACTCTCAATAATGGAAATCAGTATCAGAATGTAACTATGCAAAAGATGTATTAAACAGTTTTCCAACATTTAGCAATAGGGAGGGTAAGAAAAGGAACATGATATGCAATCAAAATGATTTTGAGCATTTAACAAAGGGGGGTAAGAGAAAGGAACTTATGTAATCAAAGCTTTAACGGTAGGAAGGGTAAAGAGAAAGAAACAATACAATGACGAACCCACACAAATTTATATTTACCTAGAATGGTGTGAAGACCAACCCTGGCCACGGGCTGGACAAAGGACAGAACCCCAAAAGTTGCAGTTGCCAGTAGGCTTGCAGCTGCAGATCAGAATCAGGACAGGTAAAGCCAATTTGGATCTGGACAGGACCACCAAAGTTAAGACCGGCACCCGCAGTTCAGTTGCAACGCCTGCGCTACTCCCTCTCTGCAGCTCACAGTCAGAACCCAGATTGAGTTATCGATTTCACCCACAAAGTGCTTCGCCAGCACCTCAGCTACTGGAACCCCGATTGGGTCAGCAAATCTTCTGACAGAGTGCTCCACAGCCCTCTACTCTTGGTCACCTATTGAGTGCGTTGGGTCAGTGACAAGTCAGCTATTCGGACAAGTCGGACAAATTAGCTAGCTAAGCCTACCCTAGATATACTATTTTTCAGGTCAGTGCACTACCCCCCAATGTTGCAAGTGTAAGGATCCCCAATTTTGAATGGACAAGGAATGAGGAGAGGTCATCACACCATACAAAAATGAAACTTTTCGAGATAAATATAAATGTTTGTGTACCCGCCCATCAATTTATTTCCTCATGCACTTTTATTCCACCCGGCAGTGAATGTATCAATAATGATTACAATGTAGTCCATATTTTAGTTTAGCTTCCTTCACAAGGGTCAGAAGTTGACTTTTTTCAGGAACATCTTCTAGCAAGTCATGACTTGGCCGGGTTTCAATGCCAGTGCTTCAGGGTTTGTGTTTCTTCTGCGCAGACGCAGTTTCTTTCAATTTGGAGCTCAGCGATAGGCGTCAGGCCCAAAATTATTTACATGTAAGAATAGAATAGAAACAGTTTGAGAACACAGAATAAATGAATGCACTGTATACCACTTATCTCTACTCTATTCCCATTACTTTATTTTTAACTATTGCGTTAATGTTAAGCAGAACGAACAGCTTAGCAAAGGCAACTGAGCAAGCTTCATGCATGTGGTTACACAGAGCAGCCATTTTAGTTCTAGTGTGCAGAAGCGAAAGTTTCCCTCCAAGCGAAAGATACGTCATGTTACGTGAGTGTGACAGACGCATGCGCAGTAAGAAATCCCGCGTAGCAGCAGCCATTTTATTTGCAAGCGGATGACCATTAGTAGAAACACATATGCAAGCTTCTTCTAGTTACCCAATGTTTTGTGAAAGGCAATATTAATATGACAAATATGTTGATTAATGTATTAACCTTATGTCGAGAGGACTGATTACAAGCAAGTCGCATTATGTGCAAATCCTTGCTCCATCAAGGTCCTGGTAAGTCTCAGGCCTCCTTCTAAGGAAGGGATTTCTGCTTCTGACGGCATACGAAAAATGAAAACTAAACACGCTGAGGTACCCGAGAAATTGATAATTTCCCAAATTTTGGACACTGACGATGATTTTGGTGATGCAGATGACTTGATGGATACCCTTGATGCCGAATGTTAGACCAGGCATCATTGGCGTGAGTCTCCCTTCCATATTGACGGATTGCCTCCTCTGTTTTGATATTTATATGCTGGTTTTATGCTTTGGGCACTGTGCCACTGCTAATCAGCGCCACAGTGCAAGTGCTCCCTATGTTAAATTGATATACTAATTGGTTATTCCATGGTTGGGTTATTTGATTTATCTGTCAGCCTCTAGTACAGTGCACCATGTGTGCCCAGGGCTTGTAAATCAAATGCTGCTGGTGGGCTTGCAGCACTGATTGTGCCACCCACAGAAGTAGCTTGTAAAGTGTGTCTCAGGCCTGCTGTTGCAAGGCCTATGGGTGGTTTAGTACTGCCATGTCGACTTGGCCAAGTGCAACCACTTGTCAGTCCCTAAACCTTCCCTTTTCTTAATATTAGACACCCCTATGCTAGACCCAAGGGCAGGGTACATTGTAAGTATAAGGTAGGATATGCTCTGATGTGTGTAGCATGTTCTAATAGTGAATTACAGCCATTTTCGTTTTTCACTATTGAAGGCTACCTGTTCTCATAGGCCAGAATGGGCAGTTAGATTATTACATTCTTATAATCCTAACTGACTCAGGGAACATAGTAGAAATTCGAATTTAGTATGCCTGAACTCAGAATGATAAAATACATATTTTAGTAAAGTTGGTTTTAATATTCTGTGTTTGAAAATACCACTTTTAGAAAGTAGGTATTTTCTTGCCTAACTGTCCAGGCCTGCCTCTGCTAGGTTGTGTATTCCTTGTCTGGGTTTGTGAGTGACAGGGCTGGGGGATTCCAGGAGACAGGCTGGGGCAGCCCAGTGGTGGATAGATAGATCTGCATCTAGATGGGAGGGAGGAGTTGCTCCTGGGACCTTGATAGGGCTGGGCCTTCCCTCTACAATGCTGGCTCCACCTGCTGTGGCTTCCCTGATGTCTCTGCCCTGCACTGCGAATGGAGAGGAGGAATCATGTCAACAAAGTGCTCCAGGGCTGTATCTTTCCTCCCCTGTGCAGGCTGATGACTCTGCCCTGCACAGTGAAAGGAAAAAGAGAGTCATGTAAACAAAGTGCTCAGGAACTGGTTTGGACTAGGCTGAGGCCTCTCTGCCGTCAGAGAACAAAGGATTTTGGGGTATAAATATTGGGACCCTGATCACTTCCGGACAAGAAACCGTTTGCCAAGGAGAAGAATCAAGGAAGCTGCAGGAGTTTAACTGCCCCTCTGCCAGTGTGCTGTTTGCTGGGTTGGCCTGCAGTGGTTGCTTCATTGCCAAGGAAAGGAGAAGGAACTTTTTAAGGACTTTAATCATCTTTAGAATATTCTCCAAGGGCTTGAACTGTGCTTGCCTCCTGCTGAAGTCTCAGGGACAAAAGACTTCACCTCCAGCTCCCCTGTGAATTTCCGTGCTGGGAATTCTGACTCCGGACACTTGCGTGCCGCTAGGAGCTGGAAGCGCGACGCATCGAGAAGAAGCGTGTCACCGCCGCAGCTGAAATCGTCGCATCTCCCTGAAAGCGCGTGTTCATCGAAGCTACCTGCTGTTGCATCACCGGAGAAGCGTGACGCCATCGTGAGAGTTGCCATCGCATCACAAGAGAAGTGTGTCACAGGGCCTGTCGCAACTCTAAAGTACAGAGTCGTTGCAAGGCTGCCAGGGCGTCATAGCATCACCATCGCATCGCCGCATCAAGGGCGCCATCTTCTCGCATCGTAACCGGACCATCACATCGCATTGAGGCGCCATCTTGCGCACCGCAACGGGCCCGCAGGCCTAGAATCTACACGTCACCTCCGTACCGGTAAGGATCACGAAGCATCCCCTTCTCTGCGCAAGCATTGAGGCACGACACATCATCTCCCCCGGATCACGGAACCGATGCATCTCCCCTTTTGTGAGCCTTTTGATTACTTTGCGTTACGCATCCAGGTACTTTGTTGAGAACTTTGTCGCATTTATCATCAACTTGAACTAAGCAACTTTAATCATCTTTTAAGTAATCTTAAGTGTAGTATTGTGGATTTATTTTTGTCGTTTGTGGTCTTGTGTTTAAGTCTATATAAAGAATACTTATTTTTATAAAACCTGTGTTATGTCCATCTGTAGTGTTTTCACTGTAATACTGTGTATATTCACAAATGTTTAACACACCGCCTCTGAGATAAGCTTGTCTGCTCGTGCCAAGCTACCAAGGGGGTGAGAAGGGGTTATTTAGGAGTGTAATCCCCTTATCCTGACTTAGAAGTAAGGGTCCCTATTTGGACAAAGATGAATACCATTGCCAACTAGAGACCCCATATCTAACACCGATAATCCTTCTCCTCCACCTAAAAAAGCAAAAACTGATCCTTTCTTCTCTAATCCCATTCTGGATGCAAGGGGTACTCCCATCTTTGATTCGTCACCCTAATTCCACTGAATGGTTTCCCTTTTCCCATGTTGCTGATAATATCTCAGCTAGATCACGTTTACCTTTAGACAAATCTGTGAGAAGTTAGCCTGGCATACGATGTCCACTAGTTCTAGTGGGCACCTTGCACCAGTCTAATCGACCCTTATTGATGGTGGTTGTAAAGTCAACCTTATAGAAAGCTATCCTAGGGGTAGCAGTGACGAGCAGTCTTCAGGCTAAGACTTCAGAGAGCGAATTAAGCTAGTTGTTTTACCAATTATAATCCCTTGAGTACCAAATGAAAGCACACCACACAAGGTATATATCAAATATATATGTATTTATTCTAAACACAACCCCTCTGCACTCTTTATGAGGTCAGAGGTAAAAGTACAATACAAGGAACTTAGTTAGCATACGATAAGTTGCACAGTATACGTTTTGCCCTAGGGGCCTCACAAACCATATAATAAATAGTGGTATAAGAACCACATCTGAGATAGAAAGCAGGAGTAGGGCCTTGGGAATCGCTGGGGCTTCTAGGAACAACAAAGGGTTAGGAAGTAGGAGGCCCACAGGAGATGCGTGCAGTGTCTAAACACAGCTGCGGTTACCATTGACTTTCTATGGGAAACAAACAAGTTCAAATTTATAACTTAAGGACACTTCTAAATCTACTAAGATAAAACCCTTTTAGACTTAGACACTTGGAGGGCCAATACCCTTGAGACTACCAGAGTACTCGTGTCACCTCACCTACGGAAGCCGGGTGCATAGGTGTCTTTTGATGTCGGGTTTCGTCGTCGATTTCAATGGAGAGCTGCAAAGAAGTGCTGCATGCGTCCAGAGGAAAAGTGTCCGGGTGAATCCAAGGGTGGATCGAAGATCTGAAGAACCTGAAAGCAGAATCTGTATCACTTGCCAGTGACCAGGATGGCGATGGAAAGCTGCCAGCCAATGGCAGGTGATTTCAGGAGAAAAGGTGAAGTTTGTCTCTTCAGCCACAAGCAGTATCGGTATCCGGATTGGAACCAACAAGCCTTGGCAAGCACAATCCTTGCAAGATGTCGAGATCGGCTTCGGTGCAGACCAGCAAGGTCTGAGGAACTTCTCTTTTGGGGAGAAGTTGGAGCAGGCCTGGAGCAACCAGGAAAACAAGTTAGATTCAAAAGAAAGTCTTCGGGGGGCTCCCTAGCCAATGGACTAGGAACCGCAAAGACGCGTCGAGCTGAAATGCAAACGTGGGGCCCACAGGACACTCGTGGAGTGGGGTCCTCTGAGTTTTGGTGCAAATGGTGCTCGGGCTGGGGCTTCAAACACCTCAATGCACAACTTCGGGATACCTCGGGAAGTCGATGCAGGAAGCAAAATGCAGGATGTCCAGGAATTCTGGTTCCATGTCTCTCTTGTCCGCCACGGGTCTCAGCTTTACTGTGAGCGAAGGTCCTGGTCAGAGATATCTGGAAGTCCATGTCCTGTGTCACAGATTCTTCGGGATCCAGCGGGCGCCTCGAAAATGCAGACTGGCAAAGTTGCTGTTGTTATGTTATGCTATGTTAGTTGCTCTTTTATAGCGCTCGACTCACCCTGGGGCATCTTGGCGCTGCTTAGAGAAACAACCCAATAGCGGGGTGCCTGAACAGCGGTTATTTTAATACAAGAAAGCTTTTAGATGTTTTCTGAAGGTACCGTAAGTTGGAGTTTCCCGCAAGGCCTTAGGCAAGATGTTCCAGTACTTAGGAGCCAGATACGAAAAGGCTTTACCCCCAGTGCGGCTCAAGCGGATGCGAGGGATCTGTATAAGTTCTAGTGAGCCTGATCTCAGATTTCTGCCTGGAATGTGTTTTATCAGTAAATAGTGAGGGCCTCGACCATTTAGAGCGTTGTACGTAAGGCAGCAAGTTTAAAAACAGGATCTCTTCCTTACTGGCAGCCAATGCAGTTCTTTTAGCAAGGGTTCAGAGGGGCAGCCTGCTGGCATGTTTAGAATCATTCTGGCGGCAGTATTTTGAATGACCTGTAATTTGTTTAGTAAGGTCACACCCACTTCTGCCAGCAGGGCATTTCCGTAGTCCAAGCAGCTGATCACCATTGCTTAGACCAAGGTTCTGTGGTGAGCAGTCGGCTTGTAGGGGAAGATTTCACAAAGTAATCTTAAGCTATAATAGCAGGAACTCGTTGTGCTGGTGGTGCCTGTTTGAACAGGGTGGTCACTCCTTGACCACAAGGGAGATGTCTTCCATCTTCCAGTCGAAATGGATTGTCGAAGGTCCAGGATTTATGTTTCAGAGTTTCGTCCAGGGTAATCTAAAGTCCTAGGGACTGGGTTCCTATACTTATACTAAGTTTAGGAGCTGGACTACCTTTAAGGTTCCTCCTATGGATGGACCTAGGAAGGTGGTGGTTACACCCCTTTCCCTTTGTCCAGTTTCACGCCAGAGCTGGGGTAGAGTGCCCCAGCAACCGGTTTGAACTGGGAAATGCATGGAGCACCTAGTGTGCCCCAGGCAGTGTCTGGAAAGAAGTTCACTGAATGCAGCCCTCCCTGCCCCAATACACAAAAGTCTGTCTGGGGAGGTGCCAGCATCTCCCCGGACAGGAAACCTATTGTCCAGGCCTCCCCTGCTGGAGTTTTGTCCAGCAGCAGGAGGGCAGACTCATGTCTGCGGCAGCAGAAACCATTTTGTGATGCTGAGGCTCTGTTTAACTTTAACCAGATTTGCCAGTAACTACATGTCTCCTCCCTCTAGAAAGGTGGAATGCTACCCCCGCCGTGGGGGGGGGGGATAGTTTTCCAAAGTTTTTGACACCTTACACGACATGTTTTGATAAAGCCAAATCAAAGTTAGCATTAACGGCGAGCATTATAATGCACTTACGAGTATATGGTATGGCTATATCATAGAACAGATATAAGGAGATGGTTCTGAAAGCTGCAGAGGGGCTCAGCTCATACTAGGGCACCCTCTCACATAAAACCAAGCACTCTACCTCCAGGATTGTTGAAGTCTGCAATAGGAGTGCCTTATAGGTGTATATGTGTCTATATAGGTATATAGATATACACCACCTTACCCAGGCTGTGTGAACAGACCTGTGGTGTCAGTTTGGAAGGCAAACCAGGGGTGGCACAATACATGCTGCAGCCCCTGGTAGGCCTAGGGTGCACCTATGCCCTGAGTACCTAGGGTACACTATACCGGGGCTCACAAGGGTGACCAAGTAACCAATCTGGTTTGTACCTAAAGTACATGGAATCAATTTAGAGAGAGAACAGCTAGGTGATTAGAAGGGCCACAGCCAGACTAAAGTCGAATAACCAGAGAATCACAGCAAAAAGTGGGGGTAACCATTGGAAGCAGACCCTACTCTACTACAAAATCCACTAGGTCTAAACTCAAATTGGAATGCCCTAAGCCTTCCCTTCCTTCTAATATTACTAGTACTCCGATTATAGATCAGCCTTTGTTGACCTTCTTTTCCAAATTTGGGAAAGATCCACGCAAGGGCGAGGATAGGGCTTGGTCTACTTGCCAGAAACCAAGTTGTTGGACTTGGTTGGTCCCCTGGCCCGTATTTTTTACTTGGCAGAATCAGCCCATTTATACGGTACAGATCTGGATCCCAATGATATATCTCTATGGGTTCAAAGAGCTTTCTGCTTTCTTGGCAATGCTATTTCGGCTATTATCCATGAACGTTGCAAGGGCCTCCTATTTAAGTTGGATCCTAAATTGGCTAACCTGGCTACTTTAGATCCCGGTATCAAGGCCGATGGTCTCCTGTTTGGTGACTCTTTGGTAAAGACCTTAGCAAGTTAGTTACGTCTTTTGCTTCCCTTGACAAGGCCCAGCAATCTATTAAGAAAGTTTTCTCCCCACATGTTTTTGGACGGGCCGGCAGAGGCAGGAGTCGCTCTACCGCCGTTCTTTCCACAATCAAGGCTCCAGAGGTTCGTTCAATTCCAACACCAATTACCAGGATTTCAAACCTCGGTTCTACCCCCAGAGAGGACGGGGTTTCAGGGGACGTGGCCAGAAGAACTTCAGGACCAATCCCCAGCAAGGTAAGCCCCTCAGTTCCTCCCCCTTTTGGGGGCCACCTGAAATTGTTTCTCCCAAAATGGCAATCTCTGACTGCAGACCCTTGGATCCTAAACGCATTCAGAGGCTATCTTATAGAATTTTATGTTCTACCTTTCCAGACAGTTTTCCCTCCTTCTCTCGTCTTTGCAGACGAAATGTCAAATCTTATCTCAACAGAGGTTCTATCACTTCTCCAAAAACAGGCAATCAGATTGCCCCTCTAGATCATTCGAGGTTCCTCAGTTCTGTCTTCCTGGTTCAAAAGAAAAACAAGAAAATGTGTCTGGTCATAAACTTGAAATGGTTCAACCAGGTCATGGTTTATCGCCACTTCAAAATGGAGACCATCATCCATCTCAGAGATTCCCTTTGTTTGAACGATTGGATGGTCAGAATAGACCTTCAGGACACGTATCTCACTATTCCGATTCATCATTCCCACACAACATTTCTCCAATTTCAATGTCTAGGAGTGACTTACTAATTCTGTTCTCTCCCTTTCGGTCTGTTTTCAGTACCATGGTGCTTTACAAAAATTATGAAAGCTGTGGTGACCTATCTTCGCAGACTCGGGATCAGAGTGATTATTTATCTTGACGACATCCTCCTGATGAGTCTATGCAAACAGTATACTGTTATCTCATTTACACATCACACAATCTCTTCTTTCAGACCTGGGTTTTCTTTTAAACCATGAAAAGTCTACGCTCACTCCTTCTGAACGAATAGAGTTTCTAGGTTTCCTCGTAGACTCTTCCACCGCTTCCTTTCATTTCCCTCAATCCAAGGTATGTAATATAAAATCAGAAATTTCCCAGGTGCTTCGCAGATACTCGATTTCCCTCAGGACTCTTGCAAGGATCGTGGGTCCTTTGTCCGCTTCTATTCAAGCAATCTTCCCCAGTCCTCTTCATTATCGGGCCCTCCAGCGCCTAAAGATTCGACATCTGCGTCTAGGCCTAGCTTATTCAAATCTTCTTTCCTTGGATCAGGAGTCCCACCTAGAACTTCAATGGTGGATAGACCATTTAGATGCCTGGAACGGCAGAACCATCTTTGCCTCAGCCCCAGATCTTGTACTAGAATCTGATGCAAGCCTGACAAGGTTGGGGCACCCGTTGTGGCACAATCTCGACTGGAGGTACATGGTCTCTAGAGGAGTCAAAATTGCACATAAATTGTTAAGAGATGCTTGCAGGTTCCTTTGCAATCAGAAGCCTCGCAAAGAACAAGGTATGTTGCTCTATCCTCCCTCGCATGGACAATGTTTCTGCGGTACGTTACATCACCATCTAGGTGGCACCAAGTCCAAACTCCTTGCGGAGTTAGCAAAGTGCCTCTGGGAATTCTGTCTCCTCCACAGGATCTCGGTCAGAGCAGAATACCTCCCAGGCAATCTCAGTTCCATAGCGGACTGGCACTCTTGTTATCTTCCAGCGATTGGAGGCTTCTTCCATCTGTTTTTCAATCTCTATTTCAAAAGTGGGGCCCTTTGCACATCGATCTCTTTGCCTCCTGCCTCAATTCCCAACTTCCTCATTTATTCAGTTGGCGGCCGGACCCATTGGCTCTCGCCACAGGCACCTTCCCCAAATATGGTCTACCCATCTCAATTATGCCTTTCATTCTTTTGTCATGATCAACAGAGTTCTCGCACAGACCAGTCGTCAACTTGCCTCCCTGATTCTAGAGGTCCCCTACTGGCAGTCCCAGATCTGGTTTCCCTTCCTGCTGGAGATGTCGGTGGATTTTCTGGTCCTTCTCCCGTCCTCCAACAATCTTCTCTTGGATCCCTTGGGTCAGCCTCATCCTCTAATTCTGGACAATTCCTTGGTCCTGTCCATGTGGAAAGTCTCGGGTCAAAATTCTCTGACCTCCTCATTTCGCAAGAGGCTTTTCTCTTCATTAGCAGGGCTTGGGCTTCAGGAACAACTAAGGCCTATAATTCAGCATGGTCTTTATGGGCAAGCTGGTGTTTGGGAAAATGTATCGATCCCTTTTCAGCATCTTTAAATTACAGTGTATAGTTTCTGGCTTCTGAAGCCAGTTCAGGTAAGTCTTACAGAACAGTTAACTTGTATTGTTCAGCAATTTCCCTCAACCACTGTCCTATTGGTGGCAAACCTGTGGGCGATCAACCCCTGATTTTTCGTCTTCTGCGAGGTGTTAAATTTTCTAAGCCGCCTTAACCTATATAGTCTAAGTTATGGGATGTGATTTTGGTACTTAAACTGTTTTCTAACTGGCCTGATAATGCTGTTCTTTCTTTGAAAAGGCTTTCAGCCAAACTTACTATGCTATTGTGCCTGGTTTCAATCAAACACGTTTCTGATGTTTCCTCTTATCGGTTCACTCCTTCTGGCATATTATTCCATGTTAATAGACGTACAAAACAAATTTGAAACTGTTTTCTGTCCTTATTTTCTTGGTCAACCTAAATTATGTGTAGGTCAATGTCTCAAGGTATACGAACAAAGAAATTTTGATCTTAAAACGCCCTCCAATTCCCAGCTTCTCATCTCTTTCCGTAAACCTCATAACCCTGTTTCTGCTGCCACTTTAGCCCATTGGGTTCGGTGGGTAAAGTCCCTGGCTGTTATTGATGTTTCTGTGTTTGGGGCCCATTCTACCAGAGGAGCCATGGCCTCCAAAGCTTCTGGACAGGCTCCAGGTTGGAGGGCATTCTGAGATAGTCTGATTGGTCCAATGACAATATATTTTGTTTGTTTTATTGCAAACCTGTCATTTCTGCTGCTTCTTTAGTTGTGAATATGCTTTGAGCAAACGTAATAGGAGCCTCCGGTCTTGTCATAAAATGTAGATTTTCCTAGTAAGTTATGTCAGAAAATCTTCATTTTATTGAAGACACGGAGGCAAGTATTATCCCACCACAACACTTCTTAATATGTGTTTTTTCCCTCCCTACAGCGACTCCAGCTTTACCACCCACTTCTTCCTGATGGGACCCTGCTTCCTACAAAGGAGTTGGCTTGGCCAAACACTGCTTCTCCTGTATTCGGTGATCATTCATCTCTCGCTCCTGCTTCCAAGAGGACTTTGCTGGACTTTAGTCAATACCTTTTTGCTTAGACTTTGGCCTTATGTATTGTTGTTGCCATTTTTCCTCTAGTTATGGACACTTTTTAACTGCCCGCTACAGAAAAGGGGGCTGTTCACAGTCAGAGCTATCTTTAAACCCTAGACTGTGTGTTCATTGGCTGTTAATATCTTTGATTCCATTGTCTCCCATTGGTCAACCTGGTGTTAGGCCTTCTGGGAACTGCTATTCATTATAAAGTAAGATTGGAAAGCATAATTCTCACTTCTGTGTCTTTAATAAAATTAAGATTTTCTGACATAACTTACTAGGAAAATCTACATTTACAAGGTTTCCAGCCCGTTTATTTTTATTTCTTCTTTAAAGAAAAAAAACCAAGAAGGAGAGTTCTTATTACAATTCAAGAACAGCTCTGTACTGCTTGGATTTTATCTGCTTGGGAAGTAGTAATACGTATTATTTTTTTTCTTTCTGTGCATGTGTGACTTTGTACTTATATACTGTCATGGATACTAGTGCTAGGGAGACCACTTCCAAAACAGCTAATACGAGGTTTAACATTACTTTAAACACTCCAAAAGAATTTTTAACAGCACCTGGTGAGCCATTCATAAAATGGCTAGAGTGGAAAGAATATTTGTTAAATTATATTTCCACTCTAGGATACAATGGCGGCAGTTTGTTTCCTGAAAGAAAAAAATGAATTCTATTACATAATTTAGGTCCTGAATGCCTTCGATTATAGAACCAAATGCAAAAACCTGAAAGAGCTGCTGACATTGATGTTTTTAAAAGTGCAATTTTAGATTTATCCGAGCATTATTCTCGACCAGTTTGCAGTGCTGTAACAAGACATGCTTTCTGTAAAAGGAAATAGCAACAGCACAAATCTATTGAGGCCATAGCTGTGGGCTGAGGAGCATCTGGTCCTGTGCTGGCCTCATCCAGCACCATGGAGAGAGGCAATGTTCACCAAGCGAGGTCACAGACTCCAGTCACCTCCGATGCCCTCCCCAGTCCATGCCACACACCACCCTAACTACACCAGCCCCCACTGATATTTACCACGAGCTCAAAGGAGGGGATACACGTCAGTAGAATAGTGCCTAGAACTGTGGTAAACAAGCATATTTTGTCAGTATTCCTATGAACGTTTAGTTATTACCCATTCAAAGGACTCAAATTTGTAAGGGTCAGATTTCGGTGTGCAGATATGGTGAGAATCAGAGATTCCAAGCACCCGATGCCACCATATCTAACTTCAGGCCACTTGTAATGAGGGCCATACAAAAATAAAATGTATTGGATCTCCATTTAGCTTTGTTCATGTATCTAACATACTTCTCAAAACAATGGAGTGAGGCAGCCTGCGGTAAGCCTGTATAAAATGTCTCCAGATTAAAAATTACTAACTTTTTATAAAACTTTTCATTTTCCACTAAATGAAATCACCATTGTAGTATTACGCATATAAAATTACACATTTTCTGAAGAAAGTCATCATACTGATAGAGGGGTCCCAAAATTGAATTAATCCCTGGCCTTATGTGCATTCATAGATTGCTGACATCTATGGATCTCATTTCAAGAAATTACTTTTTCTTACTTATCTACTCGCTCTTCTCTTGTCTCATCAATTAAGGCTTTCATTTTTTTAGTTTCCGTATAGCAGGATCTTATTGGATACGTTGATTATAAAGGGGATTATTAACACATTTCTTACATCTTTTTCATATTTTATTGCATTGGGTAGAGCAATATCTCTACCTTTCTTCAATATCTTAATCGTGATTAAATGTATGTTTCTCAGGTCATTGAAGGCTACATTTTCCACTTCTGATTTATATTTTAATGTACATTAGCTGTGCCTCCCCTTACATTACTGATGCCCATTTCTATCATCCTTAAATGTAAATACCTCTTGACCAGCATCCAGTGTTGATGAGTTGCAGGCCTGTTGTGCCCTTAGATGTCTGAAAAATCTGTTTATCAAAATTAGGCACTAGTCTTATTTTACTGAATGATTGGTGTATGTGTAAATTAGTGTTGAAGAAATAATTTGGCTTCAAGGAAGTGGTAAATCAGCACCGACATGCTTATTGCCTCACAAGGGTTTTGTATTTACCACTTTTTGTAATTCCCTACAGCTCTGAAGGCTACACTTGGAACACGGCGTGAGTTGCAGTTTTCCGGCGTAATCCTGGAAAGTTATAGTGAACTAATGTTTTCATTCTATAAGAATACACACATGTATATATTGTGATACAAAAACACGCAAATTCACTTATGAACATTTTTCAATTTTTTTCTTTTAATGGTAAACTATTTCCCCTAAGTGGAAGCCCTTTTCACCAACACTGCACTTTTTTGGGAGGGATGTTCTCTTCCCCATGGCACCCTGAAAACGGATTTATTCCTGCCCTTAAAGGAGCTCATTCTTGACCATTCTCATATTAGGAAGGTGTTGGAAAATACATTATGAACGCCCACCAATGTGGGGGGTCGTACACTTCCAATATTCTGTCTTTGAAATGCTCATTCGACCCCGACAGGAGAAGATGTATTCAAATGTAAATCTTTTTATTAGTTAATCCGACTAAAAGTTCAAATCTAACTTTCGTTAACAGGAACGCTGCTGTTGTGCCTGTAATTAAAGCTGATTCCATGTGTGAGTCTAACTTCTCTATCTCAGAAGGTGTAAGAATGAGGCTCATTATATGTAGTTGTAGCATACTGATAACCCTTTACTTAATGATTTTTTTTGAGTTAGACAATATATGGTGTGATATAATAATCACCTATGCTTTGAACAATTCAGGGCCGGCTATAGTTCCAGTGGCGCCTGCTGCCACAATCTTTTTTGCCCCTCTCACCCCCTCCCCGTGATCTCGTTTACTGATTCCCTCACCACCAGCCCCCCACAGTACCCCTCATCTCTCCATGACCACAATCTCACTTGCATTTCATTTGATTTAAAGTGCTACTCATAACAGTGTAGGGTGTCAGAGCACTTTACATCACACATTAGACAGAGACAATGAATCCTATGTGTGTGTAAATCTGTCTGTAAGAAATGTTACATAAGACAATGAGTATGTCAGCCAAACTAGTAGGTAGTATATTTTAAGAGTGTTTGGTCTGGAGATGCACAAATTCAAGATTTTAAACCATAGTGTTTGTTGGTTGGTAGTAGCAATAACAATGTACTTCTACCCAAACAAATCCTTTTTTAGCAAAGTTAGTAATGGAAAATGGAAGACTGGGGGGGGGGACACATAACATTCTACCCTATACTATCCAGCTTGCAAAGCATCTCTTTGATGACAACTCATAGCTCTCTCTGCTATATTAATTTTATAATTTATGAAATGCAAATAACAAAGGGCTCTCTGTGACTAAAGCAGTAACCCACTGAGCTAGCCACTTAAAATACAGTTCTGTGATCTCCTTGGTTTGTGTTCTTTGCAGAAGGCATATTAACCCACTACGCTACTTTATGACGAGTTAAAACTGCCACTACACAAACCTCCATCTCTTTCCAGCAGGAACATTAATCACCAGAGTTGGCTTGAAACATTCTTATTGTTGCCTGAAAACTGCAGAACACACAAAGCCTGCAGCAGGTCCTTTTAAATTCATAAGTTACTTCTAAATACATTGGCTGTGCCTCCCCTTACATTACTGCAAATACCTCCTGACCTGCAACCAGTGTTGATGGGTTGCAAGCCTGATGTGCCCTTAGTTGTCTGAAAAATCTGTTTATAAAAATTAGGCACTAGTTTTATTTTACTGAATGATTGGTGTAAGTGAAAATTAGTGTTGAAGACATAATTTGGCTTCAAGGAAGTGGTAAATCAGCACTTACATCCTCACTGCCTCACAAGGAGCTTGTATTTACCACTTTTTGTAATTCCCTACAGCTTTCAAGGCTACACCTGGAAACCAGTTTCAGTTGCAGCTTTCTGGGCGTAATCCTGGAGAAGTTTGGTGAATTTATTTTTTTATTCTCTAAGAAGACACACATGTATATATTGTGACAGAAAAAACAAGCAAATGCACTTAAGAACCTTTTTCCATTTTTTTCCTTTTTCCTTTAATGGTAAAGTAATTCCCTTAGTGTAAGCCCTATTCACCAAAACTGCACATTAAAACATAACTGAAAATATCTTGTTCATATACATTAAAAAAAAAACACTAATAAAAAGGCCACATTTTCAACATCAGTTACAAGTTTGAAAAGGGAGGAGGAGGTCATTTAACACAATTATTAGACCTTTTTCCAATGTACCCTCTAACATTTTTCCAAATAATCACGGTGTTGTTGTAAAGAAGACCGTGAGCAACATGGAAAGATTCTTCAGTGTCTTTGCCTTAACACATATTGTTCGTCGACAGCTTGCAACACTCCACCAGGATAAAGCCCTACAGTACGACTATGATGAGATGCACTGAAGGCATGCCCACATTTTTTTGCCATGAGTTACTGCTTTAAGTTGAAGAAAAGAAGAAGAGTTTTTAAGGCATAGGCTCCGTTGGTATATCTTCTGCCACTTATTCTTTTTAGTAGGTTAATCCATCTAGCGTGTAAAATGTTTAAAGGCAGCATGCGTGAATTTTTCAGTCTTTTAGCTATTATGTCAAAAAACTTTGTGAGTCAACAATTTAGCTGCACTCTCTCTGAATTGAAACACAGCAGTGCCGCTTGTCTGCAGGTCCTAACTCTATACTGTCTGAACATATGTTTTAAAATGGTTATTCTTATATCCCTTAGGTTGTTACAGGTGCAGATAACGTGTAATAGGTCCTCCACTCCGCAGCCACAGAGTCAACAAGGCTGGTCACCGCCTTTTCTCTCCCAAGGAGGAAGAAACTGATTAATTGCGCCAATCCCTAAGCAAAGTTTTAAGAAATTTTCCTTGGTGATTGTTTTTATTCTGATTTTCAAGTATAATTGCGGTTTTAAGGCTTTGTACGTATTTAGTACTACCAAGCCATGAGATCGTTTGGATAGCGTATTTTTATCCTCTATGACTGACAGTTGACGGGATACCTTTGTTACTGCTTTTTTAAATACGGAGTGTGACACAGTGATGCTCCAAAGATCTATCAGTCCTAAAAGTTTGATGGATTCCTGCAGGTACTCTCTAGCTGGCGATTTTTTAGGGTGGAGTAACTCAGCCCAAATTTGGTTATTCAAGGACCCTTCCTCTGCTTCTTTGATTTTATGCCAGCATTTTACGTATGCTCCCCTTCTTTCAATTGATTGTTTTTGTAGCCCAAACTCCAACCGTATTTGGGCCGGGAAAGCATACTTAGTGAGCTGAAAGATGGCTCGATATGCGTTAGGTATCGCTTAAAATCTTTGTTGTTGTGGGTGGCCTGTAGTTTCAGTAGGGGCCTAGTTGTTTTTCTTGTATGTAATTTTTCTACTAGTTTTCTTTTATAAAGCAAACATGTTGCAAAGTTCACTACATTTTCTTCAACTTTTGCATTCAATTTGCAATATTTATTTAATTCACTAGCCCAATAGTCTGCCAATTGGACTTTCAGCCAGTAAGCCCGGAGCTACTCATGGGTGCATGAAGCAACTGTTTCTGTGGTGTTTGTTGAATTTAAACATCATTTAAGGCATGGATGGCATTGGATTGAATTGCAAAATGTGTTTTTTTGGGGTATTCCACTTTTCTGGTGTGTGTTAAATAAATGCCTTTGTTGTATGTGTGTGTGTGTGTGGTATGGTTGTGTTGTGTAACTTTCAAGCCAAACCTTTTTTTAGCCCTATGGATTTTTGTTTTTGCATTTTTGCATTAAAGCTGTATTGTTTAGCATGCCATATAGGCCTACTTGAGTTCATTGTTTTCCAGGCCTCCTTCTTGTTTTGACTGTGAGTGATCATGTGGCTGGTGGCCATTATGTGGTGGTTGTTCGTGTGCTGCTTTTGCCTTATAGGCCTGCATGTCTTTCCTTTGTTCCTCTTGGCTTACTGCTCCCATCCCCATTGCCAGCTGCAGCTCCCTGAATGCTGCATCCCACGTGAATGTGATGCACAGTGCCAAACAGGTTTCATTACATTTGTATTTTTGTTCTTCTTTCCTATCCTTTCTGAGTGTGCATATTACACCACAAAAGCCCTTGTTGTCAAAGTCTCATAAATATTGTTATGTTTTTTAATAACTGAGTTAATAACATTTAATTATATTAATAATAACACTAACAAGTGTACCACACACTAAGTTAGATATTATATTTGTTTGTTTGTACTAGTAGTAACAAATGTCACATTTCACTGATGTTCTTTTGGCTTCTTTGCTTTTAGGTGCACAAAAGACTGAGGAGGAGGTGTCATCGCCCGTTGTACTGCCAGACAGAAGTCCAGCTGCGCACGACTTCACGTGACTTGTGACCATAGACATCTCTTTAACTTGTGCCACTGCGTGCTGCTGACATCTGAAGAAGATGGCCCCAAAGAAAGGTACCAGGTCTTCCAGTACCAAGAAATTTGCCAGTGAGAAGAAGGAACAGAAGAAGGAAGTACCACTTACTAAGACTGGTGTGCCACCCAGGATGTTTTTTGGGAAACAGAAAATTACGCCTGCAGCAGCGGTGTACGGGGAGCAAGCTGGGAGCAGCACCCCAGCATCAGTGGACCCACCCCACCAACCTAGACCCAAGCCCATGACTGTTGCAGAGGCAGCCAGTCTTATCGTGCCAACGAGCATTGATGTTGAAATTGACTTATTGTAATTGGAAAGTACCACCCAATCAATGCAGGAAACTCGGCAGTAAGTGGACAACAACAGCCACAACCACCGCCCACAATAGTAGTTGTTCCTCCAGAAGTAGTGGGGGTTCAGGAAATCGAGCTTCCTGCAGAAGAAGAAGAGCAAGCCACTCTTTCAGAAGATCCATTGTTTTCCATATCACCAGCAAGGAAAAGGCGGGTTAGTCCATCGAGTTCTTCTGCAAGCCCCCCTTCTGATGATCTAGTTGCCACTTGGAAGCCACCACCTCAGTCTGAGAGTGAGACACCACTAGGGAAAAGGAAGGTTCCAGAAAGCCTTAGAGTTATGGAGGTAGATGTAGAAGAGGAGGATGATGATGAGCCAGTCATCATGGACATTAGTCCTGCCCCAGTGGAAACCGACAATACCCCATCCCAAATTGCGGTGAGGATTGTGGCACGGCTACCTCCAATACAGGTAACACCAACACCACATCCAGCTTCCATATTTGCATTTGCAAACGCCCGGTAGCGACCTACATCCAGCACAACCACCTCAGTAGAAGTAGGTAGTGGTAGTTCACAGAGTCAAATTCAACGCCCACCCTCCAGTTTATCCGGCAATGCAAGTTGCACCTCCAGCAGCTCCAGAAAGTTCACCTCCCCAGTTTGGGACTTCATTTCGGTTAGCAGTAAGGAGGAGAAGGTTGCTATATGCTCAATTTGTGGATGAGGTGTTAGTCGGGGTAAGCTTGGTACAAACCATGGTACCAGAGGGCAAACAACCCATCTGAAAAAACACCACTTGATCCAGCGGGAGGCGCACCTTAGCGGCCCAAAAATTGCACCCATTGCTGTTGATGGGGATGAAGAAGTAGAAGAAGATACAATCGCGATGGAAGGTGAACTAGAGGTAGACATTTTCTCTGGTACACAAAGTATCCCTGTCCCCAGCAGTGCAGAGGTACTGCCCACATCCTCATCAGCCTCAGTAACATCTCAGCGACACAAGAGTAAGAGTCAGGCTAAGACACCAAGACAACAGAGTACCACAATGAAAAAAAGTGCGGTGTTGAGCCTAACAACATCTGGGTTCAAGAAATCACCTGGATCAGTGGCACCAAAAAGAAAAAGAATCCAGCCTACCATTCTCAGCATGTTTAGGTGGGAGGGGCAGAACGAACGCAACCACCCAACGGCACATTTGTGGAATGCAAAGCTGGCAAAAAATGTTAGCGCTGGACCTTCTCCCTTTTTCTTTTGTGGAAAGGGTGGGTTTTCTGGAATTTGTGACAGCCATCTGCCCAAAACGGAAGGTTGCCAGCCGGTCCAATTTTGCCAAAGTTGCTGTTCCAGCACTACATCACGACGTGCTGGAATTGCTTGGACAAGCTTTGCAGCAGAGGGCTATTCACAGTATCCACATGACAACAGACATGTGGACCAGTTGCCAAGCCACTGATTACAAGAGGATCACTGCACACCGGATCTCTTTTGTGGGGATTAGAGAAAAGATATCTGGAGGTGTTGACACTGTTGAGATTTTTAATGCCACTCGGAAACATGCAACTGTAGCCATGTTCGTCATGGAGAAATCTCATACTGCTGCAAACATTTTGGAAGAGTTTAACGGCAAGGTCTTTGAATGGGTGCCCCCAAGAGGGCTTAACATTGGCTTTGTTGCGACGGACAATGGCAGTAGTATAGTTAAGGTCATGGGCACTGGTGGCTATTTCAGAGTCCTGTGCTTGGCGCACTGCATTAACATCATTGTTCAAGACTTTCTGAAAGAAGAAGACCGAATCAGCAACTTACTGACCACCTGCAGAAGAATATGCACACATTTCAGTCATTCTTTTAAAGCACGGAAGCAGCTGAGGATCATTCAACTTAAGCACAGAGTGCCAGTTAAAGCACTCAGCCAGGAGATGCCAACACATTGGAACTCAACGTATTACATGCTTGAACGTCTGTTTCAGCAGTACAGACCAAACAATGAATATGCCATGCAAAAACAAGGGGATGCTACTGTGAAAGGCATGACAGTTGAAATGGACTAATGGGGTCTAGTTAAATGCCTGAAAGAGATGCTACTTTCTTTCAAGCTCTTCACACGTGAAGTCAGCAAGGAAGACTGTACTATGGGCCGAGCTATCCCATTGTTGCACATGCTAGAGCAACAGCTGAAGGGGTCGTCTGCAATGTACGCAGGTGTGGAGGAAAAAAAAGAAGCACATGAGTTGGTGGAGAGCTTAACCCTTCGCTTAGCTGAAAATAAAAGGGTACAAACTAAGATTGTGTCATCCAACCATTACATTTCTGCTACAATTCTGGTTCCACGGCACAAAGCAGTACTGAACACTAACACATTAATTCCTTTTTCAGAAGTGGATGTTGCCAAGTACAAAACTTGGATAGCTGAAGTAGCCAGTGACTTTAAAAAAGAATGGCTGGGAATTAGAGGCACGCTACTCCAGCCCACAACAAATAGTGCAGGGCAGCCAGCGTCAGGTACAACTTCAGAGCCTGAAGGCAGTGCGTTTGGATGGCAGCAGTCAAAACCACCAACACCACCAAGAACAACATCAACAACAGCATGAACAGGATCATAAGCCCCAGTAAAATCGGCACAGGAGTGTGGGCTTGTTTAGGTCCAGTGCTTATGCAAAGGCAAAAGAGGCCGAGCAAAGCTGAGCTCCCCTAGGCTTTGAGCGGATGATCCAGGCCTATCTTTATGACCCAACAGAGGTCTACATTGGTCAAACCCCATTGGTGTATTGTATGGGAAAAGGGGCCAATGGCCAGGGCTCAGAAGGCTGGTGATAAACTATCTGGCTTGCCCTGTCGCAAGTGTCTCTTCTGAGCGTGTTTTCAGTGCTGCTGGTGCCATTGTAACAGTGAAAAGGACCAGTCTCTAACCATGATCAGAATGAATCAGCACGTTATACCACAGGATTGCACAATACCTGAAGCACAGCAGGAAGATGAGGACAGCGACTTAGTTGACTGCAGTAGTGTGTTAGATGACCTACTTATGGCTGAACCACCAGACTTTGAGGACGAGCTCTACTTCCCTGACAGCTAGGCTTTCAACTTGCTTCTTTCTTTCTTATTTACTTTTATTACTTGTGTGTGTCTCTGTCTTTCTGGTTCGAATCACATTCACAACAAATCCATCACCACCGTCTTGTCTTTATTGCCTTATTGGAGTTGCAGCTGTGTGCCTTTATTAAAGAAGTCCACTCCTCCGACTCCTGCTCCATCCTGACTCACCCTAAATCCATTTCCCTCAAGCCAGACATTGGATGGAGAATAGTACAAGAAATATTACCTCGTCGATTCCCTACAAAAGTGGTGGAACATGACTGTAGCTATCCTCCTTTCCGAGCCGAGAGGGACTGCCCCTTAACTTAAGATTAGAACAGGTAATGAATGATGGTGATGGCATGCATTGGAAGCTGACTCTGAGTGATTGGTGTTTGTGGTGTTGTTGTTGTGCATGAAGTGTACTAGTATTTAATCTACACACTAAAAGTGACCCAAGTCAATGTTTCCCTTCTGGTTGACTAATAACAAAATTGTACTTCTACTGCATGCCAATCCATTGCATTTCTGAATACAGAATCTGGATTCACTCGGTACACTATACCCTGATGATGATGACCAGTACTCTTCGCAGTCAGTCAGTAGGATTGGAGATGATTGATGGAATAACTCTGGGCGTTTCATGAAGTGGCATAGAACAAAGGTAAACAAGTCAACAACAACCACAGCAGACCTACATGTCTGTGTAGTGGTGGTTTCAAATGTAGTGGTTAACATGACTGCTACGTTGCTGCATATGTGTGCTCAGTCTGGCTCAGTCAAAATCTAAGCTAAGTGGAGGTTGGGTGGGCGCTGTGGGCCTGCTCTGTCCTGTTGCTGTTGTAGATTAATGATGAAAACAGAGTAGAAGTGATTTAGCCATGCCGCCTCTGAAAGTGTTTGTACTCCTCCGTAATTTATGTATTTTTTTCTCCTTTATTTTTTAATACCCCTTTTGTTTTTCCATCTACACTTACAGGCCGGCCTTTACCCTGTGATAAACAGAGAAAAACAACTCACTCTCACCTACCAAACCGCATCTGCCAGGCAGGCAGTGGCACCCAAGATTGACGGACGCAGCGTCCATGGAAGGAAGGACCAAGAGGAATGCTGAGATGCAACTCCCCAATTTGACCAGGATAACATATAGTAACTTTAGTATCATTCATCATCTTTTGATTAATTTGATTCATTTTTTCTCTTCAATCATTATGACTGTGTGTTGTTGTTATCATGTTTGGTCTTTGCTTATAATTGATCCCTACAGCTATGTTTTTAATTTTCTTTGCTTGCTTTAAAAGGAACCCCGGTACAACAGAACATAAAATGTATGTAATTTGGGTCTCTTTCAGGGCAGACAGGCAAGGCAAATTGCATAATGATAATAATAATTAATAATATACTGCTGTCCTGTACTGTCTACAAGTCTAGTTAGTAAGTACTACTCATCATTAGCCATCAAGGCGTCATCATGCATGCATTTCCTTATTTCTCCATTAACAGATTTATGTATATGATGGTCATCTGCCAAGATTGTGTGTGTTGTGCTGTCCATGTATAGTATTTATCTTTTTTGTCAAACCCTTCCCTCAAATACCCTTTCCCAACCATTCATCAAACCCTAACCCTCTTCCCCAGACTGTGTGATTTACATTGAGGTGTGTCTAAATTAAATTTACACCAATAATTGATCACATACTTGCTGGGGCGGATGTGGTGAAAGCAACACTAATTAATTTTCAAGGCAGGGCGAGGATCTTCTTCTGCTTGCCCACCCATGCTCAGTATTTGCAAGTAATTTTTTTTTCCAACGGAACATAATCCATCATAAATTATAATTATTACTCAGCCTCAATTGGATTCATCATCCTTACAGCACTAAACTTGATTTGATTTGTAGATTTATAAAGCGCGCGATTGCCCATGGGAGTCTTGGCGCTGGGTAGATGCAGGAGACCAGATAGCTGCCAAGTTTACATTTCTAGCTGGCGGTGAACAGCCAGGTTTTTATCTCTTTTCTGAATGAAAGCAGCGAGCAGCTGTTTTTGATTGCCTTTGGGAGCAGATTCCATGGCTTAGCTGCATGCAGCAGAAAGCCCCCCCCCCACCTGACCTGTTTATATCTTGGCACCTGGATCAGTTTTAGATGACTGGATCTCAAGGTCCTAGAGGGCTCATACCATTTCGGGTGGGTTTTCAAAACTGCAAACCCATCCCATGGAGGGCTTTGTAGGCCAGACACAAGAATTCAAATACACAATAAGTATCTAGGGGTCAATATGTCATGTCAGTCACTGTCAGTCTAAACCTCAACACAATACAAACAAAGTAGTGAAAACCCAAAATGTAACAAAATGTAACATGTGATAGCTAGGTGTAACCTCTAGGGCAAGAGTAAATATTCCCATCAGTAGCCGTCCTGTACCAACCCTTTTGGGATCATTTGGGTTCTCCTTGCCCAGGAGACAGGACAACACAACATAGCTTATCGATGTTCTTAAGACTATGTGTTTTTCTAAAAATATGTGTTGTCAAGAAAGGGTGGTAGTAATATCAATGTTGATGAATTTTATGGCTACTGAATAAGCAGTGTAAATGAAAACAGTGAATGAAGTAAATAAAGTTATAATTGGGTCAACTGAGTAGGATTATAAGTTTTAATGGTGTCTCCCAGTTGTCCAAATCTAAAAACGTAAAGTGTAAGAAAACAGATTTAACAAAATATCTGTGAGTAGTAGGTCAACATGTTTCTGCATAAAGGAAGAATAGTTCTAAATGCTTTCTTCAGGACCAGATGGTAACTACTGCTTATAAAGTGAAAATTAAGATCAATATCATTTGCTGTTTTCAGGTATCAAATTCCACCACATACTGTTTTTGTATCATGTTGTAGACAAGACACCACAGGAAAGGCATGAAAAAGACAGAAAATGGATGACACTGTTATGTCAATTAGTGTATCAATGTGAATATCACTATGCACTATAGTCAAGATGTTTTTCATTGATCTATCATTGTTGCCACTCACCCATTTGTAGTGATGGTAGCGCTTCACCCCACCTGGCAGGAGCTCAGGTTAAGAGGAGCACCGCTCTAAAGTCAAAGTTAAAAACAGAGAGACAAAACATTTACCCCATGGTAGAAGATAAATAAATAAACGTAAGCCTACTAGTTGTAAATTGGCTGATAAGACAGAGGCGATATCAGAGTAAATCATATTGCTTCACTGTGCCACCCCTGTGAAACTCTCTATGGGAACCTATATAAATGATTCCTTTTTAATGATTTATAGTCTCAATCAACTCTACGAGCATTTTCTTTATACCAAACGCATTTAGATTAGTTGGGTTGGAAGGTATCTATAAATGGCACACTTAGGTTGTACTTAAAACGCTTCTTATGGGAAACAGGGTGGTCATGCCGCAATTTGTAAGTAAAAGTAAAAGTAAAGGTGAAAGGCCAGAGTAAGCGGTTATGTGATTTACGTGAATAATCCGACATTTACTCGTTTTTACATTTGTTTTTTCATTGGTGCCCCGCCTATCAGTAACTCGAGAGACGCATATAACCTATCTTCAAGGCTAGCGTCTTCTACCGCGTATTCGCACTGAGCTACGCCATAGTTGTAAAAATAATTAGCGAGTCTCTCAACATTCTAGCGCTAGGGAGCCTTGTCTTAAAAGGTAGAGTCGCGCTGCATACGGAGAGCTTACCTGTCCGTCGGTGTCTCCACACAGCCGTCTGAGCTGTCTGGGGAGGCACCGAACGGCGGTCAGGCTCCGTTTTGAAAGTGCCGGCTACGCCCTGACACGTGTTCACAGACACGTGATCAACGTAAGCTGGGAAATGTAGTTTGGTAACGCGCTCACCAGAGACTGTCCGTCTTTTAAGCGCCCTCGGTGTTCTCGCATTTGTAAACAGTGCAAGTGTATGTTTTATGGTCTAATTCTGCAGGCGTTGTCAAGGACAGAATTAATGACTATGTTTTACTGAGATGAGGCTCATTTTTTGATCTTACTGACATAATCTTCAGCCCAATACGTGATTTTGTTCTCACTGTGTGGAGACAGCCGATTTTAAATCTCCCTAATATTTTAATAAAGCTTCCAGTTGTGAATGTATATGGCTAGCACTTGTAGTCTAGCCTTTTTCAAGATATAATTGAAAACAGTGTGTTCTCTTTCAAGCATATAGGCGCCCAAAGAAGTCCTGAGTGTAGGTAATTTTATAGTACATTGTCTCACTCACAAATATAACAAATGTGGCTGAATAGAGCGTCTACAGTAATTGTCCCTAGTTTAGGAGATGGAATGCTCAATACACTTTTTTATATATATGTATATATGGTAATCAATATGTTCAGCAATAGTATCTACATATAGACTATATATACGTACACTCATGTTGTTAAGATTATATGTATATGTTTTCAAGGAGAGGGCCAAATAAGTTGTATAACTACATTTATGGAATCTTTATGCAGTTTGGTCCTCACTGGTCCATCTATAGGGAGTTGGATAAGGAGGGTCTACATATCATAGGGACATCCAAGGAATTAGTTCATTTAGTCCTTCTTTGTCACTATTTAACTTATAGACCCACTTTTGTTCCTTTTTGAATAGGAATTTTCCAACATCAGGACAAGAATCAGGTATAATGGGCTGTTCAAGAACTGTCCAGTAGAAGTCGTTTGGGCCATGTCCGACCTCAAGAAAATGTGCCGTTAGTCTGGTTGCTTGTTTACGGCAGCGCACCGTGCTCTTGTGTTCTAGTATTCTTGTCTTAACTTTCCTAGTGGTCATGCCCACATAGCGTTTATCACAAGCGCAAGTTATTAGGTAGATTAGGTTCTCACTATTGCAATTTGTGAACCTACGTTGTTCCCAAGGTCTAGTGGTACCTATATCTACTGATGTTGATTTGCGTGTTTGTGGACATACAGAGCATGTGCCACAAGGGTGATGGCCCTGTACTGGTGGTAAATCCCACAGGGTCCCTACTTGTCTGAGGTCTTTGTTCCTTGGTCGTGTATGGACCAACTGGTCTTTCAGACTCCGTCCTCTCTTGAAGGCAAATAATGGTGTAGATATATTGTTGCCATTTGTGTTCAGTATTGGCCAATACTTTTGAATGATCTTTTTGACCTGATTGGATCTGGTATTAAAAGTATTCACAAATGTGATACAACTTGTCTTTGGGTTGATTTACTTCAAGAAGGGCCTCTCGATGATTGTTAGATGCCCTCTTTCTTGATTGACGAATGATTTTCTTTGGATACCCTTTTTCCCGCAATTGTTCCTCTAGATTGTTTGCATGAGTGTTGAATGTTTCTTTACTCGAGCAATTTCTTTGGACCCTGAGAAACTGACCGAAGGGCAAATTGTCTCTCAGGGCCTTCGGATGTCAGCTTTCATAGCTAATAAGAGCATTCCTTGCCATCGGTTTTCGGAACAGTTCTGATTCCAGACCATTTGGAGAGACTGAGATCTTGAGATCTAAGAATGCTAATTCACTCCTACTGTACTCCACAGTGAATTTCAGATATGGATTGCGTGTGTTGAGCCACTGATGGAACAAAATCAAATTCTCTTCAGTTCCACGCCATATAACCAAAATATCATCTATATATCGCTTCCACACTAGGAGTGACAATAGATAAGGATTGGTAGATGTAAGTACCTCAGTTTCTTCAAAGTTGTGCACATACAGATTAGCGAGACGAGGAGCGAAGACACTACCCATACTGGTCCCAGATGTTTGTAGGTAGGTAGTGCCTTCGAACCTGAAGTAGTTGTCCTTCATGGCTATCTCTGCCAGATCCATAATGAATGATACAGGAGTTATGGACTGGCGGTCACGTTGTTCCAATAGTTGACCCACAACTTCGAGTGTCTCAGTTTGGGGAATCGAGGTGTATAACGACTCCACGTCAAATGACACTAAGATGTCAGTGTTGATGTTAAATTGTATCTCTGGGAGGAGTCTCAATACATCTTTGGTGTCTTGGATGAATGTCGGCATCTCCTTAATCATCAGGTTAAGAAAATGGTCCACAAAGGTGGAGAGTGGTTCCAAGACGGAGCCTATTCCAGAGATAATAGGTCGCCCTGGTGGTGGTCTCAGGGGTTTATGAACCTTGGGGAGGCAATAAAAGTACGGGATGGTGGGGAGACACAAGAATTTACATTTTATTCTTTTTCCTTTTGGGAGCCAGTGGAGGGATCTCAATCTGTGTGCTATTGTCTCCTACCTGGGAATGTCCAACACCAGCCTGGCTGCTGCGTTTTGCAGGTGCTGTAGTTTTGCCAGATGCTGGAACTGGATCCCAGCATATAGACCGTTTCCATATTCCAGCCTCGATAAGGCCAGTGTGTTTACCACTGTTTTACAGGACTCATGGAGAATGAACGGCAGGAGTTTCCTGATCATTTTCAGAATGTACCAGATGGATGAAGCTAATTTGTTAGTCTGTGCCTCATATGACAGTTTATTGTCCAGGAGTATTCCCAGATTTTTTACCTTATTAACTGGGGATGGGTGATTGCCAAGGCTATCAGGCTACCAGTCCTGGGACCTGATATGCATGTCTGTCCCCAACAGCATGACTTCCCTTTTATCCCCATTTAATTTTAGGCAATTGCCCTGCATACATTGGTTAATCTGTTCCAAGCAGTTTCTTAACCTGTCTGCCGTCTCTTTGACATTTTTTGCAATTGACACCACGATGTGGGTGTCATCAGCGTAGGAGACCGGAAGGAAGCCGAAGTCCCTTATTATTGCCGCCAGGGGTGCCACGTACAGGTTAAATAGAGTGTGACTTAGTGAGGACCCCTGGGGTACACCACATGGAGAGTTAAACAATTTAGATTTAGCCTCTCCCAGCTCTACTGTGAACTTCCTGTTGGACAAGTAAGAGGCCAACAGAGTTCAAGCCGACTTGCTCACTCCAGCTTCTATAAGGCTGATGAGGAGGGTGTCATGATTTACCGTATCAAAGGCCGCCAAGAGATCCAATAAAATCAAGGCGTCCTTTCCTCCGGCATCCAGTACACTCCTAAGTTCCTCAGTAGCCATCAACAGGGCTGTTTCTGTTCCATGACCTTCTCGGAAGCCAAATTGAGAGAGATCTAAGGCATTTGCCTCCCCGAGGAATTGAGACAAATGTCTATTCAGTAGTTTCTCCAGACTTTA
Organism: Lissotriton vulgaris; assembly: GCF_964263255.1. Classification (NCBI taxonomy): domain Eukaryota; kingdom Metazoa; phylum Chordata; class Amphibia; order Caudata; family Salamandridae; genus Lissotriton; species Lissotriton vulgaris. The sequence goes on from NC_141693.1 coordinate 1,504,474,515, forward strand.
GCGGCAAACGGAATTCTCGCAATGGGTCTGTAATTACCTGGTTCTTGTGGGTCTAGGGTAGGTTTTTTTAATAGCGGCAACACTGACGCTGTTTTCCATGCCTCTGGAAAGTGGCCGGATTTAATTATTTCTGTGAAAAGCAGACCTAATTGCTCACTCAGTAGGTCAGGGAATAGGTGCATCACCTTAGGTGGGTAAAGGTCAGTTGTACCCCCGGATTTAGTTGACCTAACCACCTAGAGAATCTACTCTATTGAAGGTGGCTGAAAGTGAAATGAGTGGTCCCGTATAAGTGGTGAAATTTCATCCTTCGGTTCAGTGTGGGCAGCGTGTGAGTAGATTTACGGTCTTCTTGAAAGACTTATATACCATGGAGACTTTATCTACAAAAATCTGGCCCAGATTGTTACAGAAATCCGAGCTTATTTCTGTTTGAATGGAGCTGCCAATTTTTGTTAGTTTTTTTAACTGTAGAGAAGAGTTCTTTGCTAGAATTTCTTTGCACTAAAGGTTACGCTTGTCCACTTCATATGTCGAGTGGCTCGAGTCAATTACAGTTTGTAACTGTTACTTGTTGTACTAGGCTATCCTGGCCACCAATATGTTTTATTTTACTTTGGCATTGCTAATCATTTTTATGGTTTCTTGTTTGGCAGTCTTCTTGTGCACTGTACTATACTTCGTTCTACTACTCCTTCTAGAGTCTCCTTCAGGCGACTGACTGTCTCATTTTCTATTTTTGCAAATGCTACTGCCAGTGTCTACTACTACCACCACTACCATGGCATCTTGGGAAACCAAACCATCAACACCATGCAGCCATCGCTTTGCCTTAGTATAAACATAAATCACAGGTAAGAGAAGAAGTTTGGGGGAGGCAAAATTAATAATGGAAATTAATTAATTAATTCACACACCCTCACCCTTTGAGTCCAGTTGCAGACTGCATAGACTAGGAGGAGAGACTGACAGTACTAGTAGGACAAGTCACTCACTGAGGGTACCGCATCTATCTGTTTGTGTGTTACAAAATCAGCAGATTATTTAAATCAAAAACTGGCTGCGGACCTGCAGCAACTAAGGAAACCATGTGACATAAAAGAGTAACCCCCCACAAAACATTTACATTGTATGTAAAGTTTAAGTATAAATATTATTTAATCCCCTAACAAAATAAACTAATGTAAAAAATCCCACAGCACCTGACCCACCCCTCTCCCTAACTCCAACCAATGTCCAAAAAGATAAAAAAAGACTTCAACCAATGTCCACTGAATTAAAAAATTGTCCATAATAAATAATAAATATAAAACCCAACTTTTCCCCAACGTACGCCCAATGCTCACCCACCCCAAATTTTTTTTTAAAAAGGGCAATCCAACAGCATCTCTTATCGGCGAGATCGCTTGTTACCCTCCAGGACCTTTATACGCTCCTCTAGGCGCACCATCCGGAGGAGCATGCAGCACTTGAAAGCTTTGCAATTGCATCCACGGGGGGCAGCAGTGTTTAATGATGATGCACGCCAGGCGGCTGCCAGACCGTGGCGCTGTACCACTGCAAGGGCCTGGCTGGGGCCCTGGGCATTGGAGGAGGATGCAGCTGCTTCCGCCTTCTCCTCTTCCTCCACCTCCACCATAGTCAACAGCCGCCGATATTCTGTGTAGATGGCCTCCAGCTTCCGGGCCGGGCCATGGCTGCTAACTCCTTCCTGTCCGGTTTTCCTTTTTTTGGTTGGGAAAGAAGTAGCTATATCAAGAAAGAAAAAAGACTATTGTAACCAATATACTCTTAGCAAAATAGTATCACAAATTAATTCTACACATAGACTAGCAAGCTCAGTACATAACACTAGTGGTATTATCCCACTTCCTCGGCATCTAACATTTGTGGGAGTTTCAGGAATTATATTAGCACTATGGAGTGGACTCGAGTAGACCAGTCTTCTTCTTCTTCACTCTTGTGTAGCTAAACTAAGTAACCTTGTTGTAGCCAGCATACCAGCTCAGTGAGCTTGTGCCCTAGGCAAACATACTCGTGTCGCAGACTCACGTTATTTTTATTTACTAATGTCTGCAGGTGGGGAAGCTGACTACACAATCTTCTTACATTTTTACATTAATGTGTGGCCATACTCTGTTACATCAAGGGCAACTGCTCAATTTTACTTTCACCCTGACTACTACAACAAGTCAGATATCTGATCCAAATAATCATTGAATATATATGGGATGACAACATGAGGTATTTTTGATTGATTGTGTAACCATGCAGCTAATAGGCCACCCATGGCAGGCTGACACAGTCGAAAGTAAATTAACATAGGTAAGGAGTGGGCCTCAGAGTCGGAGGGAGGTGCTTGATAACATACATACACAATATTTATGCTGTGCAAACTACTGTGAGTCAGTCAAGGGAGTATTCTGAAAATACAACTTTGAATCAACGGCCTTGCAAAATAACAGTCCTGTGTTTCTCTTCCCAGCGATTTTTCCATTTATCAATCATTGCATTGCTCTTCTAGCTTTACATATTTTTTTTCTAATCTTCTATTCTCCTTGGCTTTGCTACTCTGGCGTGGTTTATTTTTCTTTTACATTCTCTTCAAAGACTCTTTATCCAGTGACAGACTCCACCTATGCTATGATGATTGAATACCATCCAGGCATCCATCCATTCAAAGTAAACATGTCTATCATTCTTCTTAATCTCTCAACAAACCTTAGTTTGTTTCACCTACAACATACATTGTTATTTTTTTTAAACCACCACCCCTGCATCCTTCCTTCCTTGCTTGCATTTGAGTTTGACCCATGAAACACCCCGGAAGATTCTTCCTATCACCCATACAGTTTCACTCACCCAGGCAGGTATATTTTCCTTCACCTTCCACCCATCCTTCAACTACTCATGCATCTGATTCCTATCAGCCACCAATGCATCTCACATATCCTTCTCTGCCAGGCATATATATTACATCTTGCCTGTCCTTCCTCCTTCCATCCTTCTTTCCCTTTTCATTCAACCCATCCATCAAGGTCGCCTTACTCTCTTAGTCTTCTCCATAAAACTTTTCCAGCTGAGTTGAAATCACATAGAAGAGTCGATTAGTTACTCAACTACTCCCGCAGCGCCACAAATGCTATTGCTCTAATGCTAAGTAAAGGGTGTCTTCTTCTTCAACAGTTGTTCACAACAACTTAGTCTCTCTCAACATACAGTGTACACCCTTGCAGCAAGTGTATAATTACTGTCAATAAGTAAGGAATATGAGTATAACTTACCACCTCCCGCAACTGCTGCTCTGCTGCCTCACACCACCCCAGTAGCAGCTGAAAATTGCGGCTACAAGGTTTTTAGTGTCAGTGAGCAATGGGCTTGCAGCCTATGATAGAAGCACAGGAGTAAAAGTTTTAAGCAAAAATTGCATTGGTGGTGCAACTGGGTGAATGTAAAACCTTACTAACCATTCATGAGTTTAGACCAGCAAGCTGGATAAAACCCATATATCACGATACAAGAAGTACCCTATGCACACACATCTATTCATCAGATAATCAATATATTGTCAAAAATGTAATAAGTAACACAATTAAAGTTGCAGAGGAACAATGATTCTTTTTGAAGAATAAGATCTTCAGTTCTTTATTTGGTCAAACATGTAACAGCAGCCAGCCGACACGTGTTTCATTGCTTACGCGAATCTTCAGGGCTTAGGCACGGTATACAACTGTTACAACAAAGTTTTTACCACGCACTACCATTACAACGCAGGCATTACCACGCATACCATTACAACGCATTGCGCTGGGGGGCGCTCTAGGATAGGGAATAAGTATAATTTTATATCCAACACCTTCCCTAGTGTCCACGGGGACTGGAGTTGGAATATAAAATTATACTTACCACTATCCAGCACCTCTAAGCGCTATGCGTTGTAACAGTATTCGTTGTAAATACCGCGTTGTAATGGTATGCGTGGTAAAAGTATACGTTGTAACGTCATACATCCCTTAGGCACTATTAAAGAACTTTTGAAGGTCGCTCTACCGGTGATATTTCCGACCCGGTAAGGCCCTTGACCAATTTGAATCAAAACAAAGACGTGAAGAAGGTTGCTGTCGATTATGTGAAATCTGACAGGAATTCCGGGAGCTCTGGGACAGTGAATAGCGAAAAGTAGAGCGGATAGCTCAAACCATCGAATTCTTGAGTCGTGAGGTGCCACTCATTAATAAAGTGTAATTGTTCCAATTTTTAGGAGTAGTATCAAAAGATAATGCGACGTGCGCTACGTTAATCCTGCTCCCGGGTCATCGTGTTCCAAGTATCGGTCTGCCACATCCTCTGCTCCCTCCTGCTGGAGTTGCCTGCCCCACTGCTGGCCCCAGCACTGGTGGTCGGTACGCCTGGAAAAAACATTTAAATATTTTAGATGCCATATACACCTCCCCCTATTTATTCTTTTTCACTAGCAAGATTGAAAATAAACTTAAAATACATACATATACCACATACACCGCTAGTACAAATTAGGTACTAGAGTAGAGTAGACACTAGTAGTAGTATGTCTTATCCTATCAAAAATAGTAAAATAACTGGTTGGGCATTTTATTGGTGGAAATTGTTGAAAAACCTCTCAAGAAGATTAAGAAGACTAAAAGAGGACAACCAAAAGGACTGGACTCAGTGGCTAGTGCTATTGATGAATCTGAGTTTTACAACTTTTAAAATAAAAATAAAGAGTGGCCAACTGGGCAAGCTTAGCTACAGACGGACTAATAGTAGTAGTAGTACAGAGAGTCAGATACAAGACGTGTAGTCAAAAACATCTTGCGGGCATACACAAGCACATGGGAGCATGCGAAAACAATCAACTCTGCATGCTTGCGTAACTCATCGTAGCGTTGCAGAGTTTTGTGCCGCTTTGCGTAGCCTCGTGTAGCGCAGCTACAGGAACTACGCCCAGGGTTAATTACGTGTCCTACGCTGTAGCCGCGTCTAGAACACTACGGCAGAGTGGCAGGGAGTATTATAAGCACCAAGAGATGTCGGAGGGATGCTAAAATGTTTATAGGTGTCAGCTTCCGGTTCTGGTGGAGATAAACACTGTATTTGCCTGTAGCTCCAACATAAGGGGAGTGTCAGACGATCCGGGAAAAGGCAGGCGGCAAGAATAGTGACGTAAGCATAGAGGAGGCCCAGAACTAAATTACTATGTGCTTGATTAGTTAGCAATGAGAGGAAATGTCGTCATGTGCCTGATAGCTATGACGTCAGTGAGATACTTGTGTGGAGGAAAGGAAAGTTCTCTGGGGTTGTCTAGGAGCGGCTACATCTGGATCAGTAAAGTGGGTGTTAGAAATGGGATTTCTGGTTGGCTGGCTTGCACCTAAGCCAGGCAAAAACCACCACTCTAGTCAGGGCAAGGGAGTTACACACTGAAGGTAACCCCTGCTCACCCCCTTGGTAGCTTGGCACAAGCAGTCAGGCTAGACTTTGTACTATCATAAACGTATTAGAAACATAATCACACATATACACTGTGCCAACTGGCACTGGGCAATATTCACAGGGGATTATATACAAGACAGGGCCAATTGGTCCACTGTCAGAACCATTAAAAACACAAGTAGAAAAACGTAAAATGCCACCAGTAACTACTGGTAGAATAATGACCTCAGAAAACACAACCAGTTACTACTGGTAAAATACTGTGCACAGCATTGTATCACCTTAGCAAAGTAAACACATGATGCATAAATCCCATTAGATCAGACATAATCAGCCGCACAAACACAGCATGCAATAAATCACATTATGCAATAAGCATCACATTAGGCATAAGAAACATTAGGCGCAAACCTCCTAAGCATAAACATTCGCCTAAAGCACAGTATGCATAAACCTCAGAAGCATAACTCACATTAGGGCCTTGCGCCCTATCACCATCATAAAGCTGAACCCAGGCCCACTGGCCTTCCAATGGGCCCAAAGGAGCCTTCTGTCCAGAAAGTTAGGGCGCTATGCTGCCACTGCAGCAACAGCACTGAGCATCGTAAACTGGGGTGGGGGGGTGGGGGTGCACCTTACCCCTTTCTTCTTATTATAAATGAAATGCCCCCAAAGAAAAGAATGGCGCTGGCACTACTGTGCCTCCTGGGTCCCCACTGGGACTTTCTAACAAATGTGCCCAATGTTGCAGCTGCCCGTGCTGGTGCAGGGCAGCTGTAGAATTAGGTCTGGCACCACTGTGCTGCCTGAACCCCACTCAGCGACTCTTAAAAACTAAGGCGCCCCATTGGAAAATGAGCACAGGCACCATGGTGCCTCCGGGAGCGACAAATTGTCTCCAGTCTGCCCCCACTCACCGGGGCTCTGCAGGCTCCTCTGGTCTCCTCCACAGGCACCGGCAATGTGCCTCGACTAGCCCCCTTCTGGCGCCAGCCTCCAGGGTGCAAGCGGTGCTCCCCGGCCTTATTCTTTGGGCTCGAGACATCCTGGAATGCGGGGTAGGCTCCCGCCTACCAACAGATGCTGTCTTGTAGTCACGGAGGCGGGGTAGGCTCCTGTCCTTCTTCCGACACAACTCTTCCGGCACTCTGTCCCGCCCACAGTCAGGCGGGGGTGCCTGACTTTCTGTTTTGTCACTCGCAGCGGTGGTGCAATGTGGGTGAGCACCCGATTTAAAGTAAAACCAGGTGCGGGTGGGCTCCTGCTAAATAAGTTGCTATGAGGGGTGGGCACCCACCTTTCGAAAACGCATAAAGCGGGGTAGGCTCCTGCTTCGTTGGGCAAAATGCGGGGGAACCCCCACGTAGGGATTCCCTCTAAACTAGTCACGGCTCCGTACTGCGAAAGCTTTAGCGCTCTTCTAGGAGCCAAATTTCAGCGTTCATGAGGTGCTAAGATCCAAGAGAATCAGAAGGCAAGGTGTGCCAAGCCACAGGAGTAGTCCTCTCCTCTTTCACCGAAATTCCAAGGGCATAGGCTGGGCCCTGGCAGGCCAGCTCACAGGGCCCTCCAACAGGGAGGCCGTCCCTCGTGGCGGTTCCTCCTGGGGCCCGGTAGCATCAAGTTGCCTGGAAGCACAAAAAGCACAACATTTTCATGGGGTTATAGCCCCTATATTTATATCACATATCACAGTGTATTTTTATGTTATAATATGTGTGAAAAGTGTGTATTTATGTTATAAATCATTTTATTTAATGAATTTTGTATTTATAATTATTGCGTAATTTAATTCTGTAGCGGGTTGTGGGTTTATAGGGGAATAGGGTGGGAAGTAATTTAATTATAATTAATTAAATATGTAAATGTATTTATTGACAGTAATTTGTAATTAATTGTTAATTAATTTATATGTGTTAATTAATTTTATTGTAATTGGAAAATAATTATTATTAATTGATTAATTGGTAATTATGTAAATGTTACTGATTTAATTCTGTAGCGGGTTGTGGGTTTATAGGGGAATAGGGTGGGAAGTAATTTAATTATAATTAATTAAATATGTAAATTTATTTATTGATAGTAATTGGTAATTAATTGTTAATTAATTAATATGTGTTAAATAATTTAATTATAATTGTTAAATAATTTTTATTAATTGATTAATTGGTAATTATGTAAATTTTACTAATTTATTTTCTGTAGCAGGTTGTGGATTTATAGGGGAATAGGGTGGGAAGTAATTTATTTTTTGGGAAATAATTGTAAATTAATTTTTACTTATGAAATAATTAATTGTTAATGTTTAATTAATTTGTATTAATAGGTGATTAATTGAAATAATTCTTGTTAATTAGTAATTTTTAATTAATAATTATTATATTAGATAACATTTTTATTTATTATTAATTAATTATTAATAGATATTCATTTTAAGATTTTTGAATAATATATAAAATATTTACTTTCCCTAATGTTGTATTCTCCGGAGTGGGAATAGTAATTTTAACCCCTACGCTATCCAACGCTTTCCCTACTGTTGCATCCACTGGAGTGGGAATAGTAATTTTTACCCCTACGCTATCCAACGCTTTCCCTACTGTTGCACTCTTTGGAGTGGGAATAGTAATTGTAACCCCTACGCTATCCAACACTTTCCCTACTGTTGCACCCACTGAAGTGGGAATAGTAATTTTAACCCCTACGCTATCCAACGCTTTCCCTACTGTTGCACTCCTTGGAGTGGGAATAGTAATTTTAACCCCTACACTATCCAACGCTTTCCCTACTGTTGCACCCACTGGAGTGGGAATGGTCATTTTTACCCCTACGCTATCCAACCCTTTCCCTACTGTTGCACTCCCTGGAGTGGGAATAGTAATTTTAACCCCTACGCTATCGAATGCTTTCCCTACTGTTGCACCCACTGGAGTGGGAATAGTAATTTTCACCCCTACGCTATCCAACGCTTACCCTATGCTTGCACTCTTTGGAGTGGGAATAGTAATTTTTACCCCTACGCTATCCAACGCTTTCCCTACTATTTACACCCACTGGAGTGGGAATAGTAATTTTAACGCCTACGCTATCCAACGCTTACCCTATGCTTGCACTCTTTGGAGTGGGAATAGTAATTATTACACTTTTGTTATTGTACGTTAATAATATTGGCTAATATTTAATTATATTTTGTTACTATATATATGTTTTAAGAAATATGAATTAAAATTATTTTTTTTTAACTTTCATTAGTTATTTATTTATTATAAGTTAATTTAAGTATTTTTAAGTATATTTTAGTAATTAATTTTTAATATTAATTTAATTTAACATTGTTTTTAGTAAAGTCGATATTTTTTATAAATATATACTTGTAAACGATATTTTTTACTCAATATTTTTGTACTTACCTGTTTGTAGATAGAAACTCGATATTTTGTCAGTCTATATTTTGTCAACGATATTCTTGATGGTCGATATTCTGTCTCTCGATATTATTTCAGTGATCCACTGAACTTGAAGGGTGCGTATTAAGTGAGGTGGGCCTGCCGATTTTCAGAGGCAGAATAACAGGGGCTGCTCCTGGTCTTCACAGCATGTGGCAGATGCCTCAGGGAGCTGCAAATGGGAAGTCATTAGCACTTGCTTTGAATGGGATTGTGACAGTGCAGGGGACTGGAGGTGGGCGAGGGCCAGCCAGGGAGCTTCTCAGTTATTCCCCCCACCCTTTCACCTCCATGGAGCAGGCAGAGGTTTGTCTCTTCTGTTCTCCTTCGCCAGCTGATATCAGTTACTACATACAACAGGGAGAGGTTGTGGCCCTCGCGACTATGACACTGGGAAAGCGGGTACAAGTTCCAGGGGAAGCATAGCATCCTGTGATCCTCGGCAAATCAGTTAGTCCATCGTCTTCCAGCTGTGCGCTATCATCAGTTTTTCTTCCCCCAAGCCCTGGAGACACATGTGCCATTCATCGCTAGTAAGAGGTGGCGGGTGAAAGGGCTTAAGGCTTAAAAGCATCACCTCTGGGATAAACGGAATCAGAAAGGAAACGTAGAGGAAAGGACGGAATGTCCGGCATTCCCAGCAGATGTGTGAGGGTGTTCCGAGCGCCCCACATCCTCTCCAGCATCCAAGGGAGGCCTTGTGGTACATAAGGCGCAGCGTGCGAGGGGTGTAGTGCCACCCGTGCCAGACTGTCCCGTCAGGCCTTCAAATTCACCGGCTTATCGGTAAATTAAGGCCCCTTGTCATCAGTAGGACCCGTACGTCTTTGTGGTCACTCGTTATTACTCAGGTTGAATGTGTATGCACGTGGCTAGTGTCTTCGCTTAAGTGACCACGCTGTTCACATCATACTGAAGGGCTGTGTGTGACTGTGCTTTCAGGCCACACAGTAGACCAGTGGTCTTTAAACTTTTAGATGACGAGACTCCCAATCAAAATTCTTTAGGCGTAAGACACCCCTGCCGAAAACAAATTCTAGAACCTCATAGTCCTCAACATTGACAACCATAAATGTTCTCCAGAGAAACGGTCAATCTGTGGTTGCACCTCATTAATACCAGTTGAACACCCAAATATAGCAAGAAGCAACAAAAAGGTGACAAGAGCAGCTTTACAAAGGGCCTTCTACAGAGCGCCAACATCTTTATTTCTCTTCAATTGTTTGCTCTTTCTGTGTGTGGCACACTTAGAAAGAGGAAAAGGCCTCCATGGGTTGTTTTTGCGCAGAAAGGCGTGCTTTCTTGCACAAAAACAATCCTGCCAACTATGCAGAAACCCTGCATTGGCGGTAGGCACCTAATTGTGCGCCGGCAGAAAGGACAAGAGTGCACTGTATCTTATAAATACAGTTGATTCCTATACTATTGAATTGGCATAAGGCAGCACAGCAAAAATACTTGCGGAGCTGCCCTACACCATTTCATTGGAAATGAGACCCATAGATTTTAGTAATAACCAGACCGTAGGTCATGTAATTTTTTTACATAACTGTCCCTTCAACACATTCTCATGGATAGTAAGCACTGTGTAAATACAATGACAATTAAAAGCAAGCACTTCACAGCTCAGTAAACTCCCCTGGGGGTCGAGCCCCATAGATTGAATACCTCTGCAGTAGACACATGCGCAGTGCTTAAATGTAAGGTACTCCCATGTATTGAGTGTCTGCACTTCTTTCATTTGGGAGGTAGAGTACCTTCAATTCTTAGGAGGGCTGCAGTGCTTTTTTTTCTCTCTGTAGCCCGAACTTGATCCGAAGGTATCAGAGCGCTTTACATGGACATCAGTTACATTACACAAGGACACTGTCATTTTTGTGGGGCACTTCAAAAGGGAGAGCACCACACTTTTCAGTACCAAGCAGATATTCGGGGATAAAGAAAACATACAGTTCTGTATTTGTAGTTCAATTTTTACCTATGTGCGCCCGTGTGTGTGTGTAGTTGTGCATTCACCATTGCACATGAGAGTTGTGTGTGTGTATAGAACGCGCCGCCACGTCACACTGTGTATGTGTCAATCACTGCACTGTATACCTTAGCTCTATGCACTGGGCGTATGTTGTTTGCATGTTCGCCATTAAACTATGCAGTTATGCGCACAGGGTGTCTTTTCTATTAGCACTATTCCTTAAGAATTGTGTACCCAGAAACTGTGCTTTTCTTTTTTAAAGTCGCAGGTTAGAAATGTGCTCACAGGGCATGTGCGTAGAGCCTTTAATGGTTCATTTTAGAACTGCCTACCTGGCTTGTGTGCCTGCTTACAAAGCGCAACTCAGAACTGTGTTTTGAGTGTTTGTGTGCATGTGCTTTTGACCTATCCATGACAGAACAGTGTGCGAGTTTGTACGTTTTAATGGACAGCCTCTGAGCTGCGTATACCATGCTTTACTACCATACTGTAGAGTTGTGCACACTCCCTCTACTACTCTCTATTACTCACCCTCTACTACTCTCTACTACTCACACTCTACTACTCTCTACTACTCACTCTACTACTCTCTACTACTCACTCTCTACTACTCTCTACTCATTCTCTACTACTCACTCTCTACTACTCTCTACTACTCACTCTCTACTACTCACTCTCTACTACTCACTCTCTACTACTCTCTAATACTCACTTTCTACTACTCACTTTCTACTACTCACTCTCTACTACTCTAACTCTATACTACTACTCTCTACTAGTCTAGTCTCTACTACTTTCTACTACTCTAACACTCACTCCCTACTATTCACTTTCTACTCTCAAATCTCTCTACTACTCACTATCTACTACTAACTCTACTACAACTCTTTACTAGTCGCTCTATAATACTGTCTACTACTCACTCTAATACTCTCTATTACTCACTCTAATACTCTCTATTACTCACTCTCTACTACTCTCTAGTACACTTTACTTACCCGTGAGGACACTAAACATTTCTGAACTAAGGATCAATTTTACGGTCATATATTCTAGTCAAAGTGCATGTTTTACAGACAATCAAAGAATAGAACTGTTTGTTGATCTACAATATCTCTAGGAGAGCGCATAGTGGTCCCATTTAAGCATCTGGGCCTCCTTTAGAATAGCATATATCTCAGAGAGCCCAGAAATGGATAACTACACAATTACCCCGCCCCCCCCCACTCCTCACTCCCGTGGAGGATACCCGCACCTCTTCCTCTACCCCATCACACTTAATAAAGTCAAAGCCCAGCACTATTGCTTTTCTTGATAGAGGAATATGCATGCATCCTGTTGTATCTTGTCCTGCACCCCACACTTTTCTTGTTGTTTTTTGTGTTTGTTTTGCTTTTCTCCGTCTCTAGGGCCTGACTGGGGGTCCGAATGAGAAGCCGGCAGCGTTTCTTTCACACGTTCAAATCTGACGAACTTCACTTGTTTGCTGTCCCCTCCGCAAAAAACGTTTGTTGTGGGTCCGCTCCATCACGCCAGCGTTAATGGTTTCAGGGGTGATTTATTCATTTAATGCCATTTCATCCTTTGCCGGTCTCCCTTTCCATTTTGGATCTTCTAAGTGTCTATTTCATTTACAGTTAATTCATTACATCACAGTCGGAGGTATCAATAGCTCAGATTACCGTGCCCCGATGCATTATGGTCATGTAGTTATTTAGACGTTGGTACAAAACCGCGCGGTATGCCTCCGTGTAAATATTGAGAAATATTGTAATCAGTGTGAAGCCCATAAGAGTGTAGCAATGCTTGTTTCAAAGTATTTCCGTAAAAACTCGATATAAACTCACTCTCTCCTACTATACTACTCTCTACTACACTCTGATACTAAAAAATACTAACTAACTAATGCTCTCTAATATATACTCTATTTTAAGTCATTCGCTACTCACTATACTAAATAAATATACTGCTCCATATACTATCTATAACTCACTAACTACACCTATTTCTATCTACTAATTTTCATTACTCACTACTACTCTATTTCTCCTATACACACTGACTCCTACTCACTTTATACTACTCTCCACTAATCTACAATACTCACTAACTACAATTGCCTACAACTCACTCCTACACTACTCTATACAAGTATACTCTCTATTAATCAACTAGTCACTCTCTACTAACAATTAATCACTACTAATAGTCTCTATTACTCTCTAATGCTTAACAATTGCAATTGTAAATGACAATAACATATATCTATCAGTTAAAAAAAAACAATAAATGAAAAAAATAACATTTGCAATACCAATAGCTCTAACTTTAACAAAGACAAGACCATTGCATTGTAAATGCTTGTTATTATACTCTTCGCAGGAAGTTTTTTCACCGCATAGCATCTGACCTTAGTGTATCGAGTACGTTGTCCTAGCAACCAACTCAACAGCAATGCCGGGCTGAAGCCTGTCTGACGGACTGCCTGAGAGCCTCCACACCGGATTGGCCCAATAGGTGACAATACTTGAGATTGGCTGCTACTGTCAGACGCGATCGACGTGTGCATGGCAACACCAACGGTAACGCCCCTTTTCTTTCCCGCGAGGTCACTTCCTTCGGCCTCATATACAAGCCATTTCCCCCGTCTTTTCACCAGCGGGGTCCGGTCCTCAGGGAGCTTTGCAGGTACCAAGCTGGTGTTTTGCACCGAAAGCGTGAGTCTAACAAGATCGCTCGAGCAGATAAGTAACTTTGTTCTATGACCATATGGATACTATTGACTCCCCTTTTTTCCTTTAACCTTTCAGGGTGTGCCACTGTTACGATCACCCCCCTCCCGAGACCCAGTTAGTGACTACGCTTAATGTGAGACTTCCCTTACTTTCCTGGTTTTATAGATTGCGATGCCCAATTGCACTATGTCTAAAGGCTTTACGCTGTAAACAGCCTTTACAACAAAACTTTTACAACGCACTACCATTACGACGCAACCATTACAACGCAAACCATTACAACGCATTGCGCTGGGGGGCGCTCAAGGATAGGGAATAGTTTTAATTTACTATCCAACACCTTCCCTACTATCCACGGGGACTGGAGTTGGAATAGTAAATTAAACTATTCACTATCCAGCACCCCAAAGCGCTATGCGTTGTAATGGTATGCATTGTAAAAACTGCGTTGTAATGGCATGCGTGGTAAAAGCATGCGTTGCAATGTCATACATCCGCTTTACGCATAGCGTCTGACACTGATTTTCGTGTTTACGGGTGTCAAATCACCATGGACATACGATATTATTTGAAGTATGTGTTACTTTGACTCATTAGAGTTCCAATTTTGTGAGTGCATGCTTTTCCTACAGCAGCACATACGAGCTATGGTTACTGCATAAGTGCACCTCGTAGAGCACTAGCATTTGTATGACATCTCATGACAAATCTAGACAAGCCTACCTAATGGTTGTTATGTTTGTTTTTCTCCTCTCTCTCTGTTTGTCTATGTTTGTCATTGATTTTCAGAATAAACTCGGTTCCTCTCACCACAGGGGACTCCAGAGTTAACAAATATAATAAATAATTTTTTTTTATATTTATATTTTTCACATTTATAAACTCTGGTTAGGGTGGGCCTTAGCGCACCCATACCGACGAGGTCTTCACTGCACGGTCCTGACGAATGCTTGTTTAATTTACAACACATAGGCAGAAACATGTTGACCATCTCATAGCGGACTTTGCTGAACAATTTATTCAGCCTCAAATGTCCCACACCTTGTTTTTAATATGTCCGATTGGCTTCTAATAAAATCTATTGTTTGACACAATCGTGGCATTTTTAACACACACTTTTTCTCACTACTTCACTGAACACGAACTACCAGCTCCGCAGTAATTCTGGCATTGAAGCACACCAGGGTGGCACTCGGCCTCTCCTGGTGGGGCCGGATGATGAAGCATGTCACCAACTAGGTTGGTGAGTGAGGGCTTTGTTAAGAACCTAGTGGCTTTCTCCTGTTGTGCTCTACTTCAATCACATTAATAGGCACACTCTCCTGTTGTAACGACTTGATTTATCTTTTTGGGGGACTCAGAGTGTCCCTATATATATTCTCTATTCCCTCCCTCTCCTGTTGTTTTCAACATGATAATAAAATAAACGGGTACCTCACACGTCTGCCGCATTGTTGCTGGTGTATGCTATTAGCTCGCAGTACGTCTCAGCATCCCTGGCTACAAATATCACTCCTACTTTTCTGTTGTTTTTTTTAATATATATTTTTATTGTTTTTCTTTAACAAGATACAGATATACATGTAACATTAAGAACATTTCGCTCTTTCATTTGGCATACACGTATTACATAAAAGCATTTGGTAGCTGGTTCTTGGGTTGCATTTGAAATGTCCCTATGAGCGTGCGTCTGCACGCTTTCTGCCTGCTGGAACATTCCTGCAAAGATGGAAAATCTCCAGGCTCTAAAAGTTGAAAAAATCTTTGAATAATTACTTCTAAAATTGAATTAGGAAATCATGGAGACCTAAAAGAAAACTATATGTTTAGTGCCGAAAAAAATGCACCATGAATTTGTACAGTCATTCATCTTTACCCAAAAGCAATGATGTTGGTGTTCTCTACGTTTACACTTCTCTGTCCACTATCCCTTTATAGGTACATTGTGTCGCTAGCTTTTTGTTTCTTTTCTAGTTAAGTAAATGGTGCCATCTAGTGGTACAACATAGGACATGGCTCAGTCTGGTTACAATACTTCCGGGTGTTCTCATATGGTTGCAAGGAGCAACTGGGTATATTGCTAGTGCATTGCTGACAAGTTTCTAAGGTCCATGCATAAGCAGTTAGTGAAGTTTAAAAAAAACAGAATTGTGTGGCTTGTAGTACTGGTTTTATACTGAGTTAAATATACGAGTACAAGTCCCTGAATTCTAAGGGAAAAAATTAGACTGGCCAAACTAGTCACGCATGGACCTGGGAATGTGTGGCAGCTATGCAATGCCTTCCTACAGATTTAGAGGGTCTTCGATAAGACTTATTTTAAGGCCCCTTGTTCAGAGCAAGTTTAAATTTACTACTCTTTTCTAGCAAATTAAAGCCACTGTTCTGCCAAGCCAGATTGAAATGCACGACTAACTTTCAGAAACGGATGTTTACAAAAGATCCCAACATACATCAGCAAAACAGTACCAAAAAATACTTGAACAAACATTCATGAAGCCATTTTTAGTCATGCTTAGATCTTGATTTTTTTTTTGTTGGGAAACAACATTTTAGTAAAATTCTATGTCTAGCGATTTAATTGCAAGGATCATAAATAATGCGCCTTCACAACTCGTATTCCCGATGGAACTGAGTGATAGACTGAAATGATCAAATGTCTGGTACCAAGATCTTTCGAGAATCTCGAGAATTCCCCTGAAGGTAATTGGGACCCATTATTTGTGACATCTTTGTCGAGACTTGCATTTCTAAACTATATATACACACCCAAAAATCTCTTGCTGCCCGCACACTCCAGAAATAGAACCTCCGGCCACCAAGAGTAGTAACCCCTGGCTATAATGTCATACTTAACACCCGTCTGCACTTTTAAAGGACGGATGATGATGTGCAGGCCCTATTTAGACCAGGTTTTGTCAGGTACCGAAATCTGCTCAACAGGACACAAATTGGCCATTTGATATTTGTCATTACAGCACAGGGCAGGCAGTGCCTGGCGTGCTGTTCACTGCATTTATTTAATGCTGGCTACCAGTAATTGTCAAGAAGGCTACACTTTATGGCCTTCATATGAATGCGGCCCTCGTGAGTTAGATCCACAATTTGTCATGAAGGACGCTGGAAACCAAAAATAGATCACACATTCTCACTAAGTCCTTCACCAACGACAATTCATCTCTTTGACTAAGGGCATTATTACAAGTTTGACGGTCCCGTGAACTGCTGTATCAGCAGTGGTGGTCTGAGCATGGTGGTCCTTCCGCTGTATTTTGAGTTGGGCAGATCAGCTTTGCGCAGACCGCCAGGTTCATGATTGGGGAAAGGCAGTCGGCATAGGGCAGTACAAGGGGAGCTGCACCACTGCTGCACCGCTGTGAGCATTACAAATTGCCTGTTCCACGAGCAGACCATGTTGGTCCGACCGCCTGACTCAAGATGGGGGTGACTGAGGATTTGGGGTGCATACTCACCCCTTTCCCCTTCTCCGAGGCAGATTCCAACGTGGATCCCTTTCTTCAAGTCCCCAATTCACAGAGGGATCTTCACCCTGAGGATTAAGACCCTGAGTGCGGCGATCTATAGGTGAGTCCTTTTCGTACCATATACCCAATGACAGCATTGCCTTGTCCCACATATATCATGCATATGTGTGCATCCGACACATATGCAGTCGAAGTGCACACACAGCTATCAATATATTTGTTATAGTACTCACCACTGCTGCAAAATCCCCGCCTCCACACTCCCGGGCCGTGGTCGACTCGTAATACGGTGGTCTTTGGACCACCAGTGCCGTGGGCTACTGGTGGGGGTGGATGTGATCCTACGGCAGTTGGACCAACAAACTCATATAATAAGGCCCTAAGTCTTTTGCTGACGGCCATCCCAATCACATGTATGCAAACAATTTTGTGTGAACGACATCCTCAGGGGCCCTCATCCATTCTGATTCTGTAACTGCACTTGTGTATTACTGTAGAAGGCACAGACCACCATTTCATCATCACTAACGACCTCTTCTTGTTCAACGGGTCGTCCGGGGGACGCGTAGTAAGATAATTGTCCATAACTCCTGCCGCTTATACTTAAGCCCCAGAGCTGAAGTTATTTCTGAAGGGCCTGGTCCCAAATATGTCCCCCTTAGTTAGTAGGCTTCTCTGACCACATAATGCAGTGGTCATACACGAGGATGACAAACTTTTCAATAGCAGCCATAACTGCTACAGTCTCTTCTAATGTATGTGGGCTTGAATGTATGACAAGAGGGCTTAATGTGTGGGTCATTATTTCAGTTGTCTAGAAAGTTTTTATGCCTTTTCCTGAAAACTTTGATGTATGTCACCATACATGCTAACATTTGTATACATGAAAGATGTTTTTTTGGAAAAAATATTTGGTGGGCTTTATTTTTCCCATTGACTTGCATTTAAGGTGAAGCAATTTTAGGGGTGAGAAAGGTAAAATAACTCCTCTTTTGGCTTAAAAAAGTAGCACTCCTGAAACGGATCTATTGGCATGTATGAGTCACTTTTCCACCAGTGCGTGAAAGGCTGGTAGGGCTACACGCTGATACATTCTAAGGCCTCAGCCATACCACTAATGCCAAGAATGTGAAAAGATTTACCTACACTGAATACAACCCCCAGTTTCCCACAGTATAGGCTCTTTGCAAATTGTGAAGCCAACACAAGAACATAAGTGTCTACAGTATGTATGAGTATGCTCTTCCTACGCAACACCATCACCAGCAAGAAGAAACATTCTTTTGTCAGCTTCCTCTTGGGTGAAGTGTTCCATCTCTCTGTTGTAGTTGCAACCCCGAAGCATGAATATCTTGCTGTTTCTCATGCGTAACTACAACTTTACCATGATGTGTTGCTGCTGCTATTTGGGTAGCTAGTAGGTCAACAAGCCCTTCTTTGTTTTGATCATGTGACAGGAATTGCAGCTGTTTGCTTGGCACTGTTTCAGCCAGCCCAGCTCATCTACAAGTACCTCTTTTAACTCACATAGAGAGCTTCGGGATGTCTTATTTATAGAGATTAAGTTAACACCTATTCAGTGAAGAATGGATTTACTTAACTGATTTTGTATGTATGCAATTAATTTAACTGAATAGTCCAGAAAGGTATTGGTCTTGTCTGATGTAATCATATGAACAGTGGCATATCCATCTAGGATCTTCTTATCAACACCAGGATCATGAGGTGCATCTCTTCTCCTTCTTCATCGTCTTTTTACAGCTCAATGAGCAATGGTTCAACAATGATGGTGGATATGTATTGTTTTCATGACAGAAAAAGTTATCTGCATGCTGAGTTTGACAAGCTTTATATGGTCCAAGGGGGAGACAGTTCTGCCTTGTTTTTAGCAATTTTGCTACTACTGAAGAATAACCAGATATTGGCTGTTGTGATTTACAACTTAAGTTCTAGTGACAGCCATTTCTATGGATTTTTCATGTTTTATGCGTCTTTGGTTGAAGGCATTTTTACTCAAACCTTTCCCTTAAATTTGCATTGACTTTATGGAATCAAGAACCGTTTCATGCATAATCTCAGCAGAATTTAGAATTGTTAGATTTTCAACTAAATGTATCACCTGTTTTTATTAGGGCTCGCTGCGAAAAGCGCGCGAAAGCGCGCTCTCGCTGAGAGAACTATAGCTGTTGGCTCAGCCGACAACGAGGGGGAGACAAGAGCTGGCCACGCGCAGCATTTTCCAATAGGATTAGGTCGCGCGCGTGAGCTTGTGCATTAGAAAGCATGGACGAAAGAATCGGAACGCGACGCGCGCTTCGTGAACAGTTCACGTGACTGACTTTGGAATGCAGGGGGAGTCTGCAGAGGGGCGCGCGGCGCTGTTTACGAGGTGCGCGGCGCTGATAAACAGGCTGGCCGCAGGCTTTGTTATTAAACAAGGAGAGACTCTTTAACTACAATAAAAGTGGAATTAACGTCACAGGCAGCTTCATCCACACGGAGGCGGCCCGGTGGCAATGTCATGTTTTTACAAAAAACCATGATTAGTACACGTGTTTCCTTGTCCGTCCCTCTCACAACCTTACCGTTTAGCATAGTGAGCCGAGGGACAGAAGAACAAGGTAATGACCCAGGATCACACACCCTGGCCAACAGGGGAGCCGGGATTGAAATTTACACCCTCTGCTTCTGCAACCAAATTATGATGGCTCCTCGGTAACAGTGTACACAGGCTTCACAGCAAAGCTCCTCGGTAAAAGTGTACACAGGCTTCGCAGCAGAGGACGCAGTATATGGTGGGGGTTAAAACAGACCGCGCTAGTCACTTTATGACTGAACCAGTTCCTCCGTATTGTATTAAAAAGGCACCCCCGTTCAGGAAGCGTGGACCCGTCCAGGCCATGAAATAAACCTGCACACTGCAGGATTCTCACATTCGGCGCACTGTGTATCACGAGGCATCATGAGGCTCTCACCTGTGGTGACAAACAGCAGCCGCTCTGGTAGCCAGTGTGTCATTGCGCCTGCACCACCATCGATGCACCAGAGGCTGGCAGTGTGGGCCCGGTGCAGCTGCACCTTCCAAGCCCAATGCATCGCTCTCTGTCCTACTGTGTGATTACCACTCAGAAGTACCAATATTTACCTTTTATTTGGAGTTCGAGAAATCTTCTTTTGATTGAAATAAAAACATCTTCTTAAGTTACAACCGATTGCCCTTAAAGGCTGAATATATATTTCCATTCAAAGTGTGCCGCTACAGTGTAATGTCATTGGTTTATCAGTTTGTGTTTCCGATATTAAAAACCCTGAAAACAAACTAAGTTGTCTGTAGGTAAGCAGAAATCATTAATAGTCATTTAACGTTGACGCTTGGAAGATGCAGTCAGTCTCGCAGCGATTCCAACATCTCACTGCAACATTCACCCAACCCGCTGAGCTAAGGGATGGCACGCAAACGTTTAACCCCGAATGCCACTGTATTTGGGTCTGGGGGGCACGTATGGTTGCACAGAAGTGCCAGAAGTGGGGGTACACCCCAGAATATACTATGAAAAATAACCAGTACAAAAGTAAACCCCAACAAATGCGCACAAAAAAATGCTAAAGTCAAAGGCAACAGAAACTACTTGTTTTTATGGCAGCTGGTTAAAGACTATCCAGAAAAGCGTGATGTGGTTAGCCTCGCAAACACATTTACAATCCCGGCTCCCTCTGGTTGACATAACATCAATGTTAGCAGGGAATCAGGATTTTCTGTTTTCAGCTTATTACTTCTTAAGTGGCTTTCACCAGGGCGTTATTTATTCATGTGCTTCATCGAGGAGCATAGAAAACTGAGTTGATAAAGGTGAACTTTAGTTTTTGTGGAGGGACACCATGTCCCTCGGGTGAACAGCAACATGTCACCCATGGATTTCGGTGCAAACCAGATTTACCATCAGTGGTAGAACTGAAAAGGCATTAAAATCCAACGCCTCCCCCGTTGAGGCATGAAAAGGAGCTATTCCTTTATTTCTCCACATGTTTGAGGTCAAGCATCAGCGCGCATGCGCTATCTGCAAGACGCGTTGTAATGATGAGTTATTCTGGGGACTACTTTTATTTCCTGTTCGGGTCATCTGGGGTCAGAGTCCGTAAAGTTTTGCTTCTGTGCAAAAAGTGAGTCCATTTATTTAGTGCAGTTTATCCCCTTTTTGAATGGGAACGTAAGGCACAAAAGCAGTTTTTTGTTGTTGACTATTACTGTTTTATATAGCACGACCCGAGGGTATTGCCGTGCATTATATAAGCACCGGTTACATTACACAAGGAAAGCTTCACAATTTGTTCCATTTCTCATTACGAGAACCATATAAAAGTGCAAAATATATTTGGACCTATTAGAAACTTTGTTTGTGTCATTACTAGTTACAGAAGCATCAAAATAAAACTAAAAGGAATTGCACCATTGTTGCTGAAGTTCAAATCTTAAGTAAACGTGCCCCGCAATCTGGACCCAAAGACAGGGGGCTTGCAGTCTCATCAGTTACACCTCCTTCTATTCTGCGAATTTCAGCCAACTGCATTTGTGTTCTAGGAGTTGTAGTTTACCATTTCTTTAAGACTTGCTTTAAATAGTCCATTGTGCACAGAACTACTGGTTAGAAAGGCTGAACCAGCAGAAGTTGTCACACTTGTGTGGATGTGCAGCGTTACCGTTGCACTCAACCGCAGAGCACTAGAAACCAAAGAGATCCAATGTTATCCTTTTTTTTTGTTCACGTTTCACGTTTCGTGGTGATTGTCTGACGCAGAGCTCTCAGGTTTTGCATTTCCATGTGTGAGGAACTCAGGCATAACAGGTTTTTGCTTGGTAATGTGGGACTATTTGTGTGTTTTATCCCATTGTAAAATAAATCAGAACATATTCCAACACCACAGCAATACCTACACTGGATGACCTCCGTATATATGGATCTGAGTAACTTGACAGCTCTGCTGGTATAGAGTACAATTGTGCTAAAAAAGCAGTAGATCATCTGAAATGTGTTGCTTATTCTTGGCACAGATGGATAGTTGCCAAGTGTCCCCATTTCATAGCTTCCAAGTGGCACCCTGTCATGTGTGCTATATTAAGTCAGTGCTAGCCTGTCAGTTCACAGCATTCTGGGACTGGTAGTTTCACACTGTGTGCAATGGCACAACCATCCTTGCATTCAACGAGCAGTTGGTTGAAAAGCCAGGACTGGCATTTATGTGTCACATGTGTAATACATCAACTGGACTTTGTAGGATAAAAAAATTCACAAATCGAGTATTGATCAGCTAAAAAGACAGAATGGCCTGAAGATATAATGGTGCCACACAGCTTGTAGAGATATTGATAAAAGTTCTCGGTATATGAAATCGTTCTGCTGCGTTAAGTCCCAATGTGAGCGACCATACAGTTCATAGCAAAAAATGTAGATATATAACAAATTAATGTCCCTTGGGAGCTATATAACTAATTAATACCCCTTGGAATATCCACACCACCCGTGTGCATGATTATGTTAGCTTCCACTATAGCTACACACAATAGGTGGAATATGGGTTTGGATATAGCACATTTTGGCGGGAAGACTAATCAGAGCTTCTACAGACTTCTGCAGAGCTTACACTCCAGGTGCAGAGCTTACACTCCAGGTGTGGAAATTACGGCCCGAGTGCGGACGTAAATTTAGGACAGTCGTAAGCGCATTCTGTGAATACCATTGGTGGTAAGTTTAGGATTTTGTCTTGAGTTAGTTCTGTGAATCAGGCCCTGTGCGCCTAGCAGTTGGCCACCGGCTGCAAATACATTGTTTTATGAAGGTAATGAGTAAAAGATGGATTAATTTGCCAGATGTGTGAATTGTTGCCTCATGGTGTGAGGGTAAGGAAGGGACAGATTTTGAGAGGACTCCGATCCACCTGAAACTAATTAGCAGCAAAGCAGCATGTAAATAGACCCATGGGGAGGCTAATGGGAGAGGCAGAGCTTCAAACTGTTGTTCGAACACGCTGATTAGTAATATTGTGGGGAAAAAGAAACTAGGGAAAACGCATTCGCATTTCAATTGCATCCATTACTCCTTCCTACAATTGTTGGCCTGCATCTGACTTCACAATGCTTGCAGAAATTATTTTATTTTGCTGATGTACGACTGCTTTGACCTCTGGCAAGCATGAGCCAAAATTCTTAGCATTCAAGTGCGGTTGTGTAACACAGAGGTGATACATGAGTGGGGTCACAGCTATGTACTGCTGCTCACAGACGTAAGTGTGTTGTTCCATGCTTTTCAGGTCGAGTGTCAGCACGCATGTGCTGTATGCAAGACGCCTTGTATTCACTATATGAAGTGTAATCCCACCTGCAGCTTGTCATAGGTTGACTCCTGCATCGTTCTTCTTTGCTGGCTCCTCATTGGTTGGCGCTCCCCATACATCACTTCCATGTTTCGCTCAGGAGCACCGGCCAACTACAGCTTCCTTACACTGTAGTTGTTTGTTTTCCTTTGGAGACTACTTCTTTTATTTCCTGCTCGTGTTACAGTGTGTACAGAGGCTCTCTTTGGGTTTCTTTTTGTGGTGGCGGTTTTATTGTCTTTTTAACATCCCATGCTTGCTGCACCCGTTAGGGTTTGGGTGCAGTTGGTTAAAAGCGAGTGAAGAGGGCAGCCATCTTGAAGTACAGAATAAACTCTGGTTCTTAGTGCTTGTGCTAAGAATAGCCTCAACTGCATTAGGGCTGTTCCATATTTTCTATTTTAATCAGTAGTTCCTATTACTCTTGTAGGAGTAATGTGACATGTGTGAGCGTGTGCGTCACCAGTGGCCTACCGTGTGAACATTCAATGTACACCTGTACAATTGTGGTCCCCACAATTGTATGGGTTTGCAGCAGAGTGCACACACTTGTACACTGGTCTGGCATCCCTTTGCTTTAACCCGTCCTTGAAAGTGCAGAACTGAAACACAGGTGCAGCACAGTCTCCTTGCATTTCTCCTGTTTCTCACGCCATTATCTTGTGCGGTGGTTCTGGAGGTGTAAAGTGAAAAGCCATAAATACAA
This sequence comes from Lissotriton vulgaris, assembly GCF_964263255.1. NCBI lineage: Eukaryota > Metazoa > Chordata > Amphibia > Caudata > Salamandridae > Lissotriton > Lissotriton vulgaris. The sequence goes on from NC_141693.1 coordinate 1,504,498,682, forward strand.
AGCTGATTCACAAGTGTATCTCATAGCCGTCCCTAGTGTGGGTTCCATAGGCATTGTCATCTATAATGCCAATAGCTCTAACTTTCGCGAATGCGAAACCTAGTGCATTCGGCAACACACATAGAAAGAGGAACATTGTTTTGTGCAGGACGGTACTCCTTCTGAACAAAAACAATCCTGCCTGCAGTGCAGGCACCCTTACAACATGACACAAGGGTACCTGCATTGGCGCTAGCCAAAAGTGCAACAGTGCTAGGAAAGGACAGAAATGTGCTGTGTAATGGTAAGTGCTTGCTGCATTGCGCTGTGTCAAAGAATGATAAATCTGTTCCTATATCTTTAAGCACTGTGGACTATATGAGTTGCAGCAAAAGAAGAGAAGAGCTTGGAGAAGGATGCTTGTCAGGTAATTCTTTTTTAACTGTACCTTAGTGTCCATGTTTATATATATTTAATAATTTCAAAAAGAAAATAGTTCATTTTTTTGGGGGGGTTTATATTCAAGTCTTTTTTTATTACATCCCTGTAATCGGGATTCGCTTGATAGTGACATGAACACAGCGGTAAGCCTACAACCCTGCTAGGGCCGGCCGCGTCAAACAAAATGCATGGAAACAAAGTAGGGACGCACATCTATGCAAACTTCATACGCAGCGTTATGCCTACAACCCGAAAGGGCCGGCCGCGCTATACGTCGCTGCATGCACAATGGACAGTCACTGCCAATGATCGCTCAGCCCCAAGGACCAGGTATAACCCTGGAACTAGAACTAGTGTAACCATGGGACCAAACGGGCCCAAACCGTAATACAGTGTCTGTAGGAGACACAGCAGTGTAGGATAGAGAGAGGAAAAGAGTGAATTAGAAGATTTAGAAAATAAAAGCGGTAGGGCCTAGGGGGGTAGGGGCGTCACACCAGATCCCGGTAAATATCAGCAGCTTCTATCATATTTTGTGTCACACTCTCTGGAGTCGCTATGGCAGTAACCTGTTCGTTACAGAAGGGGTCATTGCATCCTCTACCAGACGCAGTGTCCGCAACTTAGGAGGCATGTGACGCGTATGTTCCACTTTGAATAAATATTTTACCAGAGGCTGCCACACCATGTTGAAGCGTGTTTCGTGGGCCTGCAGTCTAGCTGTAAGGAGCTCCATTGTTAAGACATGCCAGAGGCGTACGAACCACGCCGCCACAGGTGGTGCTTCCGTCTTTTTCCAGGAAAGGGCAATGAGCTGTCTGGCTGCACCCAGCATTTGGAGCGCTAGCATCCAGTCACTTCGGGTGAGCGCCAGCAATCCTGTTGGTTTGACCCCCAGTAAAATTGTGCTAGTGGCATCAGGCAGAGGAAACCCCAGGACCCCCCCTGATATGGCTCAAGATCTCTTTCCAAAAGAGTGTTAGCGAGGGACAGGTCCACCAGATGTGCAAGAAATCCCCAGTCGCAGACCGGCACCTCCAGCACTCAGGAGAGGAGGCCGGGAACATTTTGTGGATTCGCTGCGGCGTATAGTACCACTGGGCCATCATTTTATAAGTGTTTTCCTGTTGTGGTACGCTACGATAGACTTTAGGTATGTCGCGCCACAACCAAAGCCATTGCGCTGATGTGATGTCAGTGCCCGAGATAGATTGCCAACGGTGTTGATACTTATGTGAAGGCGGCGTCTGGGGATGTTGCCGAATGTGGTAGATTTTTGAGACCAAACCCTTTGAATCAGTGAAGTAGCAAGCTAGATTCTCAAACGGGGTGAAAGCGCGAGTAGCCGCCTGATATGTCTCATCCGCCATTACCCAATGTCTTAGTTGGATATACTGCATCTCTGCATCAAGTGGTAGTCGGAAGTCCTCCCTGCAGTGCGCAAAGGTGCCCCCATCGAAGAGGTCTGCAAGCACCCTGCTATTGCCCTGGGACCATCTGCGGAAGGCTCTGGTGCGAAGAGCTGGTGGGAACCACGGGTTCCCTACAATTGGAGTGTGCGGTGAGGGAAAAGTGGTGAGGCCCCGGCGCACTGCTATCCTATCCCAAATTTCCAACACCGTTTTCGTGGGTACCGCTATGTAGGCGCTCGGGGAGCGCCCGCCTTGTGGTTCCATGCCAAATCCCAGATGGTATGGCCAGTCACTGCTCTGTACATGTGTAGCCATCCCTTCTCGCTTTCTGTAGTACCCCATTCTACTATGAAGCGAAGATTGGCAGCCCAGTATTACTCCACAAGATTGGGACATGCCAATTGCCCCCGATCTCGGGGTGCCAGAAGGAGTGCCTGCGAGAAGCACTGAAACAGGTATAGTATTTTGGGGAGGATGGACATCTTTATTGCATTGATTCTACCCAGCCAAGACGGTATAAGTAGCTTCCATCTCCGCAGATCCTTCAGAACCGCTCGGCGGCAGTCCCTCCAGTTGGCTTGTGTCCAGCCATCAAGTGAGGGAGTCAACTGCAAGCCGAGATATCGGATGTGTTGTGTCGTACAGCGGTAGGGGCTATCGGTTCCAGGTGGGGAATTTCTGTCTTTGTGATGGTAAGGTTGAGTGCCCAGGACTTGTCATGATTGATTTTCAGGCCAGAGACGCGTTCGAAGAGACAGAGCGTGGGGTGTAATGCCGGTAGGGACTCTCGGGGCTTCGTAAGTGTCAGGATGAGATCATGCGCAAAAAGTGCAACTTTATTATCGAGACCGCCTATCGGGATACCATGGATGTCGGGCCCGGCAAATCATGTCCGCCAGTGGTTCTATCGCCAGGGCAAATAATAGAGGCTAGAGCGGACATCCCTGCCTGGTTCCCCTCCCTATAGAAAACGGTTCCGTGAGCTGCCTGTTCACTCTAATCCTGGCCCGTGGCGCAATGTAGTGCGCCATAATTCTAGCGACCATCTTCAGACCTAGCCCTATCTTATGGAGGACTGCCCGGAGGAAGGACCAATCCACCCGGTCGAACGCCTTTTCGGCGTCTAAGGAGAGGAGACAGGCCGGGATCTGCCAGTGGTGAGCCTTACCCACAAGATGTGCCACTCTCCGTACGTTGTCGGCCCCCTGTCATCCGCGGATAAAACCCACCTGGTCGGGGTTGATCAGGCCCGGCATAAGGGGGTCCAAATGTTTCGCCAGTATCTTGGTGTATATTTTAAAGTCGGTGTTCAATAGGGCTATCGGGCGATACGACGAGCACATAGCGGGGTCCTTCCCCGACTTCAGTATCAAAGCAATTTCGGCCATCCCCATGTCCGGGGACGTCCCCTGTTCGTCAGTGAAAGAGTTAAACAACCAGAGTAGGTAAGGCCCCAACTGCGCCCGGAATATGCGATAGAAGGACAGTGGGAGGCCATCAGGCCGGGCGTTTTCCCCAGGTGGAGCTCCTGGACCGCTGAGGTTATTTCCTCCTGCGTGATCGAGTCCTCCAGGAGTTGCGCGAAATGGGGGTGCAATGTCGCGCCGCCATATTTCTCTAGTACTTCCTCCACGAGCTCGGGAGGTGGCGCCTCCTCCGTATAGAGGGTCGTGTAGTATTCCCTGAAGGCCTGGCACTTATCCCTTGCCGCCGCGACCCTGGTCCCGTTCGGCAGTTCTACGTTTGCTAAATGTGCCCTAGCAGCTCTAGCCCTCAACCTCCTCGCCAGCATGCTCCCTACCTTGTCTCCTCCCTCGTAATATTTCTGTTTTATGGCCACCAGGGATGCTTCAGCCCTATTGGCGCGCAGCATCCTGATTTGACCCCTGAGGTTGGCCAGATCCCTTCTCGACCGCTGGGTGGAGACGCCCTGATCCTGCGCCTCTGCCCTCTTTAGATCCTCTGTCAGTTTGTCCTCCAATACTCGCACCTCCTGCGCCCTCGCTATCGAAAGGGACGTAATATGCCCCTGTATCGTTGCCTTGAAGTCATCCCAGACCACCGGGAAGGGCCTCTCAGGCAAGTCATTATGCGCGAAGTAGGAAACAATGGCCCCGCGGATGTCCTCGACATCCGCAGCGTCCCGGAGGACACTTGGCGGAAGATGCCACTTCCGTTCTCGGGGAGGGCAGGCTGCCGGGTCCTGTATGAGCAATTCAACGTGAGCGTGGTCAGAAATTGAGATATCAGACATTTCTACCCCTATGACATTGCGGGAGAGATCATGGGACATAAACAGATAGTCAATGCAAGAGTAGGAGCGGCGAGGGTGGGAATAATGTGAGTATTCCCTCTTGTCTGGGGAGAAATAGCGCCATGTGTCAAATAACCCAAGATACGCAAATTGCTGGCGTAGCTCCGAGGACATTGCCCCAGCACCACTGAATGAGCCCTCGCTCCGATCCAGCTTCGGGCTCCAGACTAGGTTCAGATCTCCTCCTACAATAAGTGAGGAACCGTCCTGCGGCACATGTTCTCTCAGGAGGTCTCTGAGGTAGCGGTCGTGCGCCTGATTGGGAGCGTAGATGTTGCACAGGGTGAGGTGTCGCCGCCCCACCTCCACATCCACTCTGAGAAAGGGCCCATCACCATTCCGAAAAGGTCTGTCTTCTCCCCGCCTGATGCCAGCTCTGCACAATATCGCTACCCCTGCTGTTTTTGTGTCTGTAGCCGCCCACAACTGGAGGGGGTACTTAGGGTGCGCCATGCGTGCAGTGTCAGCCTGTAGAAGGTGAGTCTCCTGTAGGAATATGATGTCTGGATTCTGGCGGGCAAGATAATGCCACACCTGCTTGTGCTTATTAGGCGAGTAAAGGCCCTTTACATTAAGGGACAGAATCTTTAGAGGGCTATGCGCGCTCCCAGCTGTACTAGGGGCCACCATAAGTTGCCGTTACTCCCACCACTGCCAATCCACTCGCATCGCACACACCACAGGCCTGGGCCCGCACCCATCCACTCCTTATCGACATCCAGCACCCCCTCCCCGGGTCCCAATGAGAAGGAAAGAGAAGCAGAAGGAAGAACAGCGAGAAACAAAGGAAGGAAGGAAGAAATAAAGAAGAAGCTTGCAGCCTAGGAGGCCGGTCATTTAGACAGAACAATCGCGGTCAACAGGGCCGACAGGGCCGAAAGTCTCTGACCCCGTTACAGGCCATCCTACACCCACAGGTTTGGACGGTCTCCGGGATGTCACTCCCTAGGGGGCAGATCAAGGGGGTTGTGGCAGTCCCAAAGTACAATTGGTCATGGGGCTCCCACTGCACCCAACCCCAGCCATTGGAGTCAGGGTAGGAAGCGAGGAGTCTCCCCACATCTCGACCCAGAGTTTAGCACCGGCAGGTGCGAGATCACCACATTAGGAGGAGAGCAGCATGCAAAACACGCTTCAAAGTGTGAGGGAGTCCCCATCAGACTCTGCTTTGTCTCCTTCAAGAGACCGAATGTGGGCTATAATGTCTTGTTTGGCCTGGTTGTGCCAGTTCCCCACCGCAGGGGAAGGGCGCCGGTGCCTCTGTACCGTGGTCCAGTCCGGGCCGGTCGGAGTCCTTTTTCGACTAGGAGGCAGAGTTGGGCTCGCCGGAGGAGATGTCGGCATGCAGAGAAGCTGCGCCGCTTCGGTGTAGGATCGCAGGACTCTGCGTTTTGACTCCCATTGGAAGATAAGTGCAAATGGATGTCCCCACTGGTAGGCGATGTTCATGCCCCGCAGCTTTTCAGTCACAGGCCGGAATGCTCGCCTCCGCTTCAGAGTGTTAGGCACCAAGTCTTGAAAGATTTGAATCCTGTGGCCCTTATATCGCAGGTCTGATTGATCATGTGCACTTGTCCATATTGCCTCTTTCTCCACGAAGAAATGCACCCTGGTCAAGATGTCTGGCAGGAGTCCCGTCCTCCCCACCGGGGCTGCCACCTGGTGCGCTCGATCCAGAGCCGGGGGCGAGGCATCCGCATCTCCCCGGACCTCGTGAAGAAGTTGCACCACGTAGCCCATGATGTCTTTGCCTTCTTCTCTGAGCCTGTGTGACTGGCGGGGATTCCGTGTCAACCCAGGATGGGCCCTCTCCGGCCGCAGGCGCTCCCGCTTTACCCCACATGGCCACCACAGTGTTATCCTTGGGGGCCGCCGCCGGATCGGCCTTGTTGCCTTTATTAGAGCGCGTCATCACACCCCCACAGTTAGGCAGGTCGAGGAGATCGCGCCCCTGCTCGGGGAGTGGGTCGGGTCCTCGGCAGGCAGGGGGTCGATCGCGCCTCAGCACCTCCACCGTGGGCCTCTCCACTTAACCGCAGGGCAGCATGCCAGTCAATGCCAGGGGAAGGTAAGGCTCACTTAAATTATCTCACTTTCCAGGGCGTCTGCAGGCCAGATGTGACACGGAAGGCTGGGCCCACCCAGACCACCCGAGGAACCCTCAGTTCAGATTTTAGGCCTCCTGCAGTAAGCAAACGATGGCGGGCTCTTCCTCCCCCCCCACGCTGAACCAGCGCAGCTCACCTCAATGTCGCGACCATGCCCACCTCCGCAGGACCTCCTGGAAGCCGTCCCCGATCGCTGCAGACCACCACACCGGGTCAGCACCGGCCCAGCGGCAGCTCCGTCGCTACTCCTCCACTCCTACCAGCCAGCCAATCTTCTGGGACACAGCTCTGTCCGTCCAGGGACGGATCGCCACAGACCCCGCAGGCAGAAGCACTAGTCGATCGTCCTGCCGCTATTCCAAGGCGCCTCGCACCCTGCAGGCCACTCTCCAAAGCCACCGCCTGCCACAGGCCGTCCCCGCTCCACTCAATCGCTATCGCTCCTCCACAGCTATCAAAATGGCAGGCGCAGCATATCACAGGCTCTCCCGGCACTGCTCTGCACCTACTGTCAGTCCGAGCTCGCCGCCAGGAACCCTTCGCCGCTCCACTTTGCCTCCCCGGGACAAACGCAGCCTACGTCTCCGGCAGGCTCAGATGGCCAGGTCACCGCCGCTGGTCTCCGGGCACTTCCAAAATGGCGGGTCCCCGTCCTGGCCCTCGCAACTGGGTTCTAGTGTCCTCTGGTGCCCGCGAGTCTCCAGGGCGTAGAGGAGTGTTCCCAAAAACCCGTCAGCAAGGGCCGCTATGCAGGGTGTCCCGGGTTAGCAGCCTTGTCCCCTCGTCAGGACTCACCCTCCGATCGGCAGGAGCAGGAGCCGTTACTGCCAGGCCTCTAAAATGGCGGGTCGCTGCTCCCGAAGGTCTGCCCGTCTGTGCCGAGTCTCGCTCTGCAGCTGCTTCTCGTGCGGGCCGCCGGTCGGACGCTGGACCACAGTGCACCCACACCTCTAGGGCATCCAGGGGTGAGTACAGAATCCCCCCGACTCCGCTTCAATAGCATATAAAGGCCGATGGCAGCCGTAGCCCCTCCAGGGCACGTCCTCTTACATCGCCTCTCAAGCCACCAATAGTTCATTTTTAATGTCACTGCACAAGCATTAAGACCGTGGACAAAGACTCCATGCTTTCATTCTCGATCACGTAGACAAAGGAGAAAAACAAGGAGCATTATTGAGCTTTAATTATTGGTTTAATTAGAAGCAGATGTCTGTGTAAAAGTAGGGGTGCCCTAGAAACTGATCAAGCTATGTGCTGGAAATGATTAGACACCGATGCTATGCTACGTAATCTGGCAATCCACAAGAGGCTCCCAAATGACTCGGCAAGTGACAATTCTGAAGAAATTGATTTAAGAAATCCCTTTTCTTGCCACCTTCTGGGCCTAATGCTGCAAGAGGTGCAGATAAATGAGTGCATAGGAATGATGTCACAAACAACTACTTTTAAACTACATAGCCGACTTGTTAAATACAAGCAAAGTGTATTGAGTACTAAACAAAAATGTTTATGTTTATTCACAGATTTATTTGGAGATGAGAAACTTAACAGTATTTGCTTTCTTTTCTTGAAAATAGTGTTATATGTTTTAGTAGTGACACCTTTGATGTCCAATAGTTGGTCTCTGGTTCAAATGCTGTGTGACCCTTCCTTCTCCACTCAGGCTTCCAGTATTTGAATTTGAATTTAAAAACATTTATTAAGCGCACATACACCTGGCGGTTTCTTGGCGCTGAGGAACGTTAGGGCCTGGATGGAGACTGTGGGAAAAGTTTAAACTGAGAAGGCTTGCAGAAAAAGATGGGTTTTTAGGGCCTTACGGAAATCGGGGTAGGACAGAATGGATCTGAGGCCAAAGGGGAGAGAATTCCAAAACATTGGGCCGAGGACAGCAATTTTTACCCCCCCCCCCCCCATCCTCTTCTTTCTAAAATGGGGGACTGAGAGGAGGGACTGGGTGGATGAGCGCAGCTCTCTTGCCGGAGTGTAGCTTGAGATTGCCGAATTTATGAACGCTGGGGCGGTTCCAGCTCGGGCCTGAAACGCGGTACAGCCAAGTTTAAAGAGGGCCCGCTCCCTAATGGGCAACCAGTGTAAGTTCTTCAATACAGGGGTGACGTGATGTAATTTAGGGAGACCATGAATAAGGCGGGCCGCTTGGTTCTGAACCAGCTGTAGGCGTCGGAGGGCATAAGCCGGGGCGCCATTATGCAAGATGTTACCATAATCCAGCCGTGATAATACCATTGTCATCATGATGAGTTTGAGAGCAGAAGGAGAGAAGAATCTGGAAATTTTCCGGATGGTGCGGAGAGTGAAAAAACAAGAGGATACCATCATACTGATCTGGGAGTACAGGGTAAGATTTTGATTTAACGTGATCCCAAGTGTTTTAACTGAGTGGGAAGGTGAGGGAGGGGGACCGAGTGAAGGGGGCCAAAACGTGGGGGTCCAGGGACTGGATGTACCACCATCCTTTCAACAGAACGGTCAAAATGTTGCGAGTGTTCGTTTACCTCTGACGCCTGCGTGATGCAGTATTGATCCATTTGTGTGGCCATATCTGTTATAGGCATTGTTATCTCTTCAAAGCATGATCTAATGGCTCATTACTTTCAGGAATGGTTCTACCTAATCTTACAACCCATCTGCTCCATTCAGAAGTAGCCATGTGCTGATTTCTTTGAATTTTCAACATGGATTGCTCAAATGCATAGAATTGTGCAGGAGTAGGAGAAGATTCCCAGACATCTCTAACTCTGGGCCTTTCAGTAGTAGGCCCTACTTTATCTTTCTAAAATAGATATAGATGGCGTTGGTTGGAATTGAGGAATTGAGGAAGCAACAGCTTTAACTGGGTCTCCTAATGTAGGATTATATTTTGACTGCTCCTTCATTGGACGCACAATCATTCTCTGTAGGAATGGTAATCACAGTTCCAGCTTTTGTGTGACATGTTTCATCAGCATTACTGGTGGAGTTGTGTGAGCAGATTTTACTGTTGTCGGTCAAAAGAGAGTGTATACAATCCTTTCTTAAAAATGATCAGCATGTGTAAAAAACGACCTATACTAATTACATATCAACATTATTGTTTAAGTTTATGTTTCACTTATATTTGCAAAGAGAAGTGTGTACATTGTGCACTCCGATTATTTGTTCCGTTTATGGCACTCGGGGAACAAAGAGAGCAGTCAGTGTGCTCCGCCTTCTGGTTGCTGCCTAGCACGCGCTGTATGCAAAAGAAGGCCAAGTTCCATTGAGCAACTTGGAGAAGGCGTGCACCACTTTCAAACAATATATTCGCCATTTGACAATATTTCATACAATGATTATAACAATAAATCACATTTATTTCAACCAGTGATTAACATATCATTTGTATGAGTACTTTTTTTTAGCAGTAAACAGTGTTCAAATTCATTTATATGAACACTTTATATAAAAAGAATCCAAATCATAAGTAAGACCGAGCTGAGTTCCAGGGATGCTGCCCAATATTTACTCACCAGAGGGACCGCAAGTTATATTCTGGTAAGGATCTACACAAATTAAATACCCTTGCTGTAAATGGGTTCAAAGATTGTATTTGCTTAGATCTTAGTATGTTAGCTGCAAAGATGTCCCCAACTGTAGCTTCAGCTTCCAGACAGAACTGACACCCTATATCTCTCTCCCCTCCAACGTGCCAACAACACCTAAAGTCACTAGCACAATTTGGTGCGCTCTCATTAACTCCTGGGGCCTCATTTATGAGGCCGCGCGTCACTTTTACGCCGCCGGTGCGTCACTTTTTGTGACGCACCAGTGGCGTAAAAAATGCGCCTTGTTGCGCCATATTTACAAAGTGACGCATCTAGGTAGATGCGTCACTTTGTAAACCCCTGCACCACATTATACCTGCGCCAGGTATAATGTATGCAAGGGGGACGTTTTGACGCAAGAAAGGGTCATGGAAGTGACGCAGTGAAATCTATAAGATTTCACTGCGCCATTTCTTGGACGCTAATGCGTCAAAATGTAACGCCTGCCTAATGGCAGGCGTAAGACTGACGCAGGCCCTTTCACATGGAGCTTGCCCCATGTGTAAGGACACATTGCTGGAGTTGCGTCACTTTTGTGACACACTCCAGCAATGCGTCACTTTTGCGGCATACAGATACGTCAGAAATACTGACGTATCTGTAACTCTTTGCGACATGATGCGTCATACTGTAAATATGATGCATAATTATTGTCGCAGGGACAGTGCAGTGTAAAGTGACGCATCGCTGTTTTCACGCAGCGATGCGTCACTTTTCATAAATGAGGCCCCTGGTCTTTACCTAAACATAAGCTAGACATCGCTGAGTTGATTGAGGCTCAGCAATTAGACATACTTTTTATCATTGAAACCTGGGGTGGTAAGGTGGCAGGAACAGATTTCTGCCAGGCTGTCCCCAGGGTTTCATGGTATTTAGACACAATAGAATTGGGAGAAAAGGAGGTGGAATTGTGCTGATCTAGCGTGACTCCATTAAAGCATCCTTTGAGCCCATGCCCATACCCAGCCCAGATTGTGAAGCCTTCTCCTTCAACCTAAAAATAGCCAATTGCTTTGCATTCAAAGGGGTCTTACTCTACCACCCACCAGGAAGCAAAACTGGATTTTTAAACACAATTAAATCCCTGCTTGAAACCTACGCCTTGGAGAACTCAATCCATCTTTTGGGTGATTTTAATTTTCATCTCAAAGATGGCTTGGACTCAAAAACCATTGCAGTAACTGATCTTATTTCTATAGCAGGGTTAAACCAAATAGTTACAGGCCCTACACACCAAGCCGTCATACCCTTGATGGTATATTTACTAATAATAAACTAACCATGATCAAGGAAATTCTACCTCTAATATGGACAGGTCACTCGACACTGAACATAATCTTCACAAATGTTATTTACAAAAGTTTAAGCTATTGCCATTATAAATTACAATAACTTTTATTTAAGTATTAATTATTAAAAAAATAAAAAGCCATTGTTATTTGTAATATCAATACATGTAAGTCCCGTAAATACAACACCTATTGCATCACAAATGCTATAGGTGACACATTTGCGAAAGTAAAAACTATTGGCATTGTAAATGATAAAGCTAATAATTTTGATATTTTCAAAACCAGCACATGAATAAAAAATGTGTCATTTACAATACCAATAGCTCAAACTTTCCTAATGCGAGACCTATTGCATTGCAAATGCTTGTTAACTCCATGTTTGCTCTTGGTGTATTTCCTACTATCTGGGAAAAGGCTTCTATTTTACAATTACTAAAAAATCCAATCATGATCCTATGGAACCGAATAACCACAGACAGATTTCTCGTCTTCCTCTCCCTGTAAAATTGGTAGAAAAAATCATGAAGGAATAGTTAACTCACAACCTGCATTCTAACAACTATCTGGACAAAACACAGGGGCCGATTAGGATGGCGGTGAATCCGCATCCTCCGGGCCGGCGGAAGCCACCGCCGGCCAGGAGGATGCAGATTCACCGCTGCGGCCACAGAAAACACCCACCGCCAGATTAGGATGCCGGTGGGATTGAGGTTGGACCAGCGGCAGACGGCAGGTCCTCCTGCCGCTGATCCGCGGGGTGTGGAGGGCTATTTGGTGGCGGTGTCTGCAAGACACCGTCAGCCAAATTACGATGTGCATTTAAACATGCTTTTCCACGGCGGCTTTTCTGCCGTGAAAAGCATGTGTTCTTTGGTGCTTGGGGGCCCGTTGCGGGCCCCCAGTGTGTCGGGGGGTGGGCGGTGCACATGGGGGGTACCTATGGTACCCCCCAGCATTTACATGCACAAAGCGGCAGGCACCGCGCGGTGCCTGCCGCTTTGTGCATGCAAATGTAAACCATGCAATTTTAACCTTGCATGGGTGCTGCTTCAAGCAGCACCCGCCGCAAGGTTAAAGATACAGGATGTGACCACCAGGGTGGCGGTCACAGCCTAATTGCACCAGAGGGACCGCCGCTGCCCCTGCGGACGGTCCCTCCACCTCGGACGCAACCTTGTTTGCTTTAAGGAAGGCCCTGAAAACTTGGTTGTGCAATAAATAGTGACCTGTGCCTTACATTGCTTCTCCAGACCTCAGCGCCAAAACACCTCTGGATATTCACGCGCTTATTAAATATATTAAACAATTAATCAACTTAATTTTTTCACCTGTACGCGGATGTACTAAGATGATGCCAGTTGTTACGTTATTGCAGTGCACGCAATTCATTATTTTTTTTGTTCCTTCACTTTTGTGGTCAATGGGTAGAATCTTCTTGGACAATATTTCTTTAAAGTTCCGCGATCTGGTGTATGCAAACATCAGTTTCCGGTCAAAAAGACTTTGAGAATCCAGTTCATGCTGTAGTATTATCCACCGGTTATTAATGATGTTTTTAATCATGTTGGATTTAGTAGAAAATGTACATATGCATTTAATTAATAAGATGTTTAATATACGCCACGAAAGAAGAAATATAAGTATTGGTTTTATGCATATTGTCTGCATGACCAGCTGAAATTAAATGGAGACAAAACGGAGATCCTTCTCCTAGGGAAACAACATGACTTGTGGAACCCTTCCCACTGGCCTTCCCAGATGGGAAATTTCCCAACTCCTGCCACTCAGGTACGCAATCTAGGGGTCATTGTTGACAGCTCCCTCTCCATGAAACAACAGGCCAGCAATGTTGTTGGCCTTTGCTTCACCATCTTGAAGTGGCTGAGGAAAATCCTCTGGATGTTGCCTATCTCCACCCAAAAAACCTTAGTCAATGCCCTCATTACATCTCGGCTTGACTACGGTAACATCTTGTACCTAGGCTCAAATCCAGCTGTAGTACGGCGGCTACAGCTGGTCCAGAACTCCGCTGTCAGGCTGCTGTGTAGAATTCCTAAAACCACCAGTGTCTCAAACTACCGACGTGGCCTGCATTGGCTCAAGGTAGAAAATCGAATCAGATTTAAAGCCCTGAACTATATGTTTAGAATAAAAACAGGTAATGCTCCTAAATATCTACTTGCACTAGCCCATCCCTACACCCCTAGTCGTAACCTTAGGTCAAAATCAGCAGCCAATTTCTGCATACCCAGGTTTAAACTTGCTAGAATGGGTGGCCGATCCTTCGCTCATCTTGGACCAACCCTCTGGAATGCACTCCCTTCTTACATACGCAGGGAGGAAAACCACGCCAGATTCAGGAAGAATATCAAAACCTGGTTGCTTGAGCAATAATCAGGAACGACCTTGCAAACCTTCGCTACTTTTATGCTGTGTCTGGGCGCCGGGAAACCCTTTTTGGGTAGCTGTTGCGCCTTACAAGTTTAAAAAATAAAATTAAAAAATAATAAATAAATAAATAAAATAAATAAAATGACCCACAATGATTATTTTGAACACCATGAAAACCTGAAAAGTTATAAAATTAGTGTTTAATCAAGATATATTTATCTAAGGGCATTGCAAATAACTAACCTAAAGTATCAGATACAGGGGGTGAAGTGTCACTATTGGAGACACCAGGGATGGCTTCAGACTAGAATGTGATCCCTATTAATTCTTCTTTAGGTGTGGATTGTGTTTCTGTGCTTGGTCCTCCAATTGTAGCTGAAGCCTCCTTTGTTTTAGTTGCTATCTTCTCTTGGTGCATGAGTGCAGATCATACCAGTGCTTCCTAATCTCTTCCGTCAATCTCTTTGTAACACCCACTACATTTATGAAGTTTTGTACCCTTGTCCAATTTTGCTTTTTAGTTGTCTCTGGAACTGACACTGTTTTTTCCAAAGAGCTTGCCATGTTCTGTAACACACTCCTCCGCTAATATTTCCAGCCCTGTGTCACTAATCTTTCTTTCTCTTCCTGCCCTGAGCTTTGCAGGGGATTCTGGGTATAAAAACGTTGGAAAATCCACACAAGCCACACATCCCTGGACTCCCCCGGGTCTAGTTTTCAGAAATGTGTGGGTTTAGTAGGTTTCCCTAGATGGCCGCCGAGCTCAGGGCAAAAAACCTAGGTGAGCCCCCTTGCAAAACCAGGTCGTTTTGTGATTGGTACTTTTGATGTCTCCATAATACGTTTTGGCCCATTCCCTGCTGCAGGTACTTGGCCCCCCCACACAAGTGAGGTACCAATTAATCAGGAGACCTGGGGGAACACATGGGTGGTGGGAAATTTGTGTCAGCCCAGTAAACTCACAACTTACCACCACAGAAACGTGAGAAAAATTAGATTTTTTTTCAGCTAAATTTGAGGTTTGCAGGGGAGTCTGGGTAGGAAAACGTTGGGGGAGGGGGGGTTCCATACAAGCCATTCCTTACTGGACTGCCCCGGGTGTCTAGTTTAAAGTTAGCAAAAATATCGAATTTTTTAAATGTCTTCAAAGTAATATAAAATTAATTAAATAATAAATATAGTTAAGTAAAACATACTTAAAATTAATATGTATTTTTTAAATTAATGAATAATAAATGCAATGTAAAAAACATACATTTTCATTTAGTTATAGATATTAACTTAATAATATCAAAACATAATTAATATTTTTAATTATAAAATGTTAAAAACATAACTTAAAATATAATTACATATATATATATATATATTTCCTCTCAAATGCCCTGAGCTTTACAGAGGTCACACGATGCAGCTCCTACCATCCGGTCTATGAACTGAGGCTGCTTGCAGTTTTTTGCATCCATTTCATTTTAAGGATTTCCTTTTTCTGTTCCCTTAAGGATTCCCTTTTCTGTTCCCAACGCGTTTCGAGGCCAGCGCCTCTTCTTCATGGGGTGTATCACAGGGAAAATGACTGACTCACCAGTGTTGTCTCTTTGGTTGTTTTATTACGGACACCACCCACTTTGGGCGTTACACACAAGAGTTGCACAGAAGCATGCTAGTTCACGTAGTCTCTGTGGTGAGTCAAAGATTCATTGTCTCTGTGAAATTATTAAAATGTTTTAGTCCTTGAGTAGGTTTGGTTGCCAGACTGCAGGCTTCGTTTTGCCATGGGGCTGCATGCTTACACGGAGAGAAAAAGTTCCTTTCCAAGCCTTTCCTTTCAGTTACTGGAAATGGTGCTCCTCTGCCACGGCCAAGGCTGCCGTGTGTTTAACATTTCCTCTCAAATGCCCTGAGCTTTACAGAGGTCACACGATGCAGCTCCTACCATCCGGTCTATGAACTAAACCTATAATATACATTTAAAAATAAATTATATATAAGTTAAAACATTAAAATAAATAATATAAAAAAATATATATTTTACACTACATTAAATATAACGATACTGAAAATATTGCATAGCGTAGAGCATAAAATTACTATTGTCACTCCAGCGAGTGGAACAGTAGGGAAAATGTTGGATAGCGGGTGGGTAAAAATTACTTTCCCCACTCCAGCGAGTGGAACAGTAGTGAAAATGTTGGATAGCGGTGGGTAAAAATTGCTATTCCCAATTCAGCGAGTGCAACAGTAGGGAAAGTGTTGGATAGCGTGTGGGTAAAAATCACTATTCACACTCCCCCGAGTGGAATAGTAGGAAAAATGTTGGTTAGCAGGTATATAAAAATTACTATTACCACACCAGTGAGTGCAACAGTAGGGAAAATGTTGGATAGCGGATATATAAAAATTACTATTCCCACTCCAGTGAGTGCAACAGTAGGGGAAGTGTTGGATTGCTGGTGGGTAAAAATTACTTTTCCCACTCCAGCGAGTGGAACAGTAGGGAAAGTGTTGGATAGCGGCTATATAAAAATTACTATTCCCACTCCAGAGAATGCAACAGTAGGGAAAATGTTGGATAGCGGGTGGGTACAAATTACTATTCCTACTCCAGCGAGTGGAACAGTAGGGAAAGTGTTGGATAGCGGGTAGGTAAAAATTACTATTCCCACTCCAGTGAGTGCAATAGTAGGGAAAGTGTTGGGTAGCGGGAGTGTAAAAATTACTAGTCCCACTCCAGTGAGTGCAACACTAGGGACAACACTACTTCCCATCCTATTCCCCTATAAACCCACAACCCGCTAGAGAACTAAAATACTCAAAAAAATTTTAACATAAAATTCATTACTTTAAAAAAATTCCAACATATATTACAAAAATAATATATACTTTTAACACATATGCTAACACTTAAAACAGTAAAAAAATCGATATTCTTAAAAACGATTTTATGACTATCTATATTACTGACTTCGATATTATTGAAAACAATATTTCTTACCTGCATGTCAATATTCTGCTCCACTACATTTTTGATGGTCGATATTATGTCCACTCGATATTAAAAGCTTTTGGTATATCAATATAAAAAAATTGATATTTTGACTGTTCACCCTCCACAATACATTTTGGGCCTTTCCCTGCCGCTGGCACTTGGCCCACTGTGGAGTGGTGGAGAAGCGGACCAGGAAGTGCTAGTTCTATTTAAGGGATTTATTGTCAACAAGCAATTACAGACACAAAGTCTTTAAGGTGATAGAGTCTTTGGGGGCCAGATATTGGGAAACAGAAGGTTAAGCACACTCTCTGGTGCAAGGGATTCAGGATGTTGTAGTATGGCTCCGGCGCTTCTCTTGTACTTCTAACGACATCGGGGTCCTGTAGGTTATGCTTGGCGGTCGTGGCCCGTTGATACCAAAAAGGAAACAAACAAAAGAACCCTGTAAGGGCGTGTTTGCAATCTACAACATTTGGCGCAGGGAAGCAGGGAAAGTGTAGGGAACAGCCACCTCTACCGTCACCAGTGTCGCAAGCCATGCAATGCGCTTAATACGCTGAAGACGGGCCTGGCTCTTTATCTCCCCTATTTACTCCCCCTCTGGGTCCCTCTAATGCGCAACCCCACACCGAGGAAATTCGTCACCGTCCCTTGTGGAGCCACGTCCCTCAGGGGCCGTGGCTCGAGTTGTCGCATTGCCAGGTAGGGTCTGGCTGCCCGTCTGTTCCATCGTCAGGCTCTGTTCCGCTCCGGTTCTTCTCCTCGGCTGGCGAGACATCGTGCTCCCCCTGAAGGCTTCCTGCTTTGTCCCACGGAAACACCGAGTATGTCCGAGCAAGTGTCTTCTCCTGGAGTTCTTTTTCCGTTGGTCCGAGTGGACGCCCACTGTCTCTCACGGTTTCCACTTTGAAACCCTCTGTACCACGTGACCCCGACAGCTGATCTTGGAAGACTGTCGTCTTAAAGGACCAGAACTCCTCGGGCGAGTTCTGTAAATACAGGAGAGGAGACGGGAAAAGGTAATGGGGAAAGTGTCCCACTTCTGGAGTCCCGGAATGCTCTTCCTCACACCCACCCACACAAGTGAGGGACCATTTTTATAGGGAGACTTTAGGGAATGCGGGGGGTAGAAGTCTGCTCCATACCTTAGAATGAGAGAGGGTGTAAACTCTTTCCGGGTCTCGATCTCTAGGGGAGTCAGAAACACTGGAGCTGGAGTCTCTGCGAGGAGGCAGTCAGCGTTTGGTCAGCGCGTCAGGCGGGGACTTGAATTCCTTCCAAACTTGCTGTGGTGAGCCGTGCCGAGCTGTGTAGCCGAGCCGTGGTTTGCCATGGTAAGTGAAGGTATATTTATACCTTTAAGGTGTTTAGGAATGCCAGTATTGACGTAAAAGTTGGGCAGAGGAACGTCATGAACTAGAACCTAGAGGGACTCTAGGCATCTCTTAGCAAAACTAAACTATAGCTAGCTATACTTTAGAAAACAGCACCTACTTCTTACCTCATACTACACTTAGGTTAGGTACACTAGGGTAGAACCAGGTAGAAGCACCAGATGAGTATTTACATTTTAGAAAAACATGTCATATCCCGAGCAATTTAGAACATGTAATCAGTGGTGTTGCCAGTATCGTAATACATGTGTTGCCCTGATGAAGTCTATATGCATACACTGCTAATAAGACGAAACATGTGTTGGCTAGAGTTCAAAAGGATGCTGTTGTGAACATTAAAGAAGATTTACACTTAATTGGATTACAATGTTTAATTTTTGATGACTGATTTGTATACTATGATTGTTCTAAATTGCTCGGGATATAACATGTTTTTCTCTGTTGATGTGGATTTCTACATCTAATAATGACGATTTGATAGACTTCATCCCTATCCCTAGTAGCAGCCCTAATAAGTCTCATAATTACCTATGACAATTGTGCGCAAACATATAACCTTCTATCTATCGTTCTTATGTTGTATTTACATTTTAGCCTGTGATATTTATGTATGTATTTTTATGAATATATGTCATGGCTACAAACCATGCTATTGCAGTATTATTTTATCTTACTGCTAACGCTGTACATATTACTTCGCATTCTGTCTTACGATTGTAGTAGCTCATATCTCTTGCACAAGAAATATGACTGTTCAATAAACCCTTATTATTGAAACGCCCGTCTACCTATTTCTGTGTAACTCTGTAGAAATGAAGCATGCACGTTTGACAGAGTGAAACTGTTATCTATTGTTTCCATGATTCTGAGAGGAACTGTTCCGATTCTAAGGGAAACAAAGTTGTCATGTTCATGCGGTTGTCATGGACTAATCCCTTCTTCATTCGAGAAGTTTCTAGTGACCTCTGAGCTAGCTGGCACACTAGATGGCAGCTCGATAGAGACATACTGACCTCAGTCCTATGTCAAAACTATAGTGTATATTATTCCAATGCGCAGAGCCTATAAGGGGTATAGGGACTACACTACATGGAGCCCTATGGTTTGCTAAGGCACTAATTTAACGCTAGTTACTGAAGTAACTCAGTCGTACTTTTCTGAGAGACCTTCTACTCATAATACTCCATAAGACGTCTGGCGTGGGTAGAGATAATATCCGCATTAGCTGAGTAGGACGAAAATCCTATGTATTAGCTGTTTGGTTTGTTCAACGTTGAAGAATACAGTGTTCCAAAATATTGTGCACCTTATCTTTGTTCACTTGAAACTTTCCCTGCATTTTTCATTAAAAAATGTCCTTTAACGGGGACACAAACACCGGAAACGGTGGAGCTGAGGCTGACCCATTCGTACCAGCTTTTAATGGTTTTAGTGAAACTGACGAGAATGCTATAATCATTCCTCCAAATTTAAGGAGAAACATTACTCTAAAACATATAAAACATGGCCTAACACTAAGAGGTGGTAGAATAGTTTTTGTGATAGAGGCACATGCATCTTATCAGACAGAGGTATTCTACTCATGGATAGTATTCCCAGAATCGCATCCAGCAACACATTTGTTTCACTTCTACAAAGAAGATGAACCACCTGAGGAATATATTCCTTTTGAGAATATTGAAATTTCTCTCACATACCAGGAGCATGATCTCCAACATTTAAATCACATTACCAGGCTCAGTCCCCTAGGTAGACCAGGAGCAACATGGCCGATTTTAGCAGGTTACACACTTGACCCTGACATTGAATCAATGTTGGACAAGGAATTACTTAATAACATACAAAAGTTAATAGAATTATACAGTTAAACCACAACAGTCTGAAGGTACTGAAAAATACTCTACTAAACACAATCATACATCTTTTAAAAAGAAGTGAGAAAATACAAGTTTCAAAGCTTTATTCGACAGCATTGTCATAAAAGCATTTTCACCCTAATCTAAACATGAATAAATACTATACTAAATTACAACAATTTAAAATACACATTAAATACAAAATGCTGGCGAATTCATGTTTTAAAAGAGAATTTTACGGCTAAAAATACAGAATCATTGTGCCTATATCACAGATAATAAGACCAGCTAAAAACATAATACTGTTCATTAATCACATTTCATTAAAGTTAAAGAGCGGGTGCGAATGATCCTTGCCCAGCCCAAATATTTAGCTAGGGGAATTGCAAGACAACGGGAGCAATTTGATCTTAAGATTCTAAGTGCTTCTTGATATCTTCTTATCCCCAGATTCTTGCACACTGGTTTTAACCATCTACTTCTTGGTGCGGCATAAAGGGGGCAAGCAAACAAAAAGTGTGGGATGTCCTCAGCATGGACCTTGCAATGGCAACACGTATTAACATTATCAGGTGACCATTTTAAAGTGAAAGCATTTAGAGGTAAGCAACCAACTCTGAACTGAAAGTACAGCTTTCTGTCCAAGGGTTTTGTGATCGAATCCCAGTATTGTTCGCAAGTTGGGGCTAATTTAGTCCCCAGATACTGGGATGTCAACATAGAGGGCTGATTGGAAGTCAAAGCAGAGTGGTGTACCATGTCCCAATACATTTTCTTTAACAACATCGTAGATGGAAAGGCTGTAGGGTCAGTGATAGACCATAGGTGGTCTAGATGCAGTTTTTGCAACAAGTTCCTGATTTCATTGAGCCAAGTTATTTTGTGGAACCGGTCTGAACTGATAATGTCCATGAGTGCGGATGCATAATGGCCCAGTTCCGGTGTTGTCTTTATGCGCCTCCAAAATAGCAGTGGTCGCAACCGAGCCAGATCCTCAATCTTTTTCCTCCCTAGGTCATATAGGAGTGGGATCAATGGAGTGCTCTGCGGGACTCCTATCAACCGACGTAAGAATTTATTCTCCGCAGTTGACAACACACTAACATTGGCGAAACCCCACAGTTCTGCTCCATAAAGGCATGCACCCAGCACTTTCATACCATAAATCTCCAGAACAGGATGGATAGGTTTAGTTAGAGAAGATTTATGTTTCAGTGCTATGGCCCCAGAGAGCTGATGGAACTTTAAGACCACAGAATCAATATGAGATTTCCACTTCATGTTGCCCTGTAAGGAAATACCAAGGTACGTGAAGGCATCCACCTCTTCTAGCGCTGCCCCATTAAAATTTATTGAGCCCTTAAACTGTTTAGCAGGATTCATATTCATGAACTTTGTCTTTGTCGTGTTTAGTTCTAAGCCCCGAATCCGACAGAAATCCCCAAATGCATCGATTGTCTTTTGTAGGCCACTAGGGGTTCGCGAGACCAGAAGCGTGTCGTCAGCAAACATTAATACTGGGACCCGCACCCCACCAAGTATTGGGGCATCAGTTGGAGATTTCTTGAGATAGTCCACTACTCCGTTAATGTAGAGGGAGAATAAGGTGGGAGCCAGGACACATCCCTGTCTCACCCCACGCTCTACGGGGAAAGAATCAGTGACCTCGCCCTGGGTCCCCCACCGAATCCTGGCGTAGTTGCTTTCGTGCATACGGACTAGCAATGTCAATAATTCGGGGCTGATACCAAGCTCACTAAGGACAGTCCATATTTTTTGTCGAGGCACTAGGTCAAATGCTGACCTTAGGTCGACAAAAACGGCATACAATGGGCCATTTGCCAAGGTCACATTTTTCCAGTAAAGAGTTAGAAAGTGAAATACTTGGTCAATAGAGCTGGTTAGGGGGCAGAAACCAGCTTGGTACGGGGAAAGAACATCCTTATCATCTATCCAGGCTTGTATTTTATTTTGTATCATTCTACCCATCAGTTTTTGTGCCGAATCGATAAGGCTGATGGGTCTATAATTACTTCGTAAAGCCTTATCCCCTTTTTTAAAAACTGGGATGATCTCCGCTCCCTTCCACGAGACAGGTATTATGGCTCCTTGTGCTATGGAATTTGCAAGCCAGACGAAATATTGGCACCAGTTTTCCCGGTCACATAGAAATACATCGGCCGGTGTTCCATCAATACCTGGGGCCCTCCCTCTTGTCACCCCATCCAATGCTACGTTTACATCCCCTAGTGTAAATACTTCATCTTTATAAAATACCATAGGGGGGGAGGGTGAAACCCGAGGGAAAGGCTGCAAGAATATTGCGGCTTGAAAAAATCAATCCAAGATTCCTTTGCCACGTGGTTTTTTGGGCATTCCACTATTCCACCCCTATCCCATTTTATAATTGCCCAAAACTCTTTTTGCTGCTTGGCTGCACAGGCATTTTTTAGATCCAGCCACTGATTTTCATCCCACAACCTTTTTGCCCTAGCTTGTACTTTTCTATAATCTTCCCTGGCCTTCAGAACTTCTTCTCTGTTTTTACTCCTCAGCACCAAGCTTAGTTTCTGTCGTGCTCTTCTACAGGATTGATCATACCATCCTTTCTTTGTTAGGGGATGTGCACCCTTTTTTTGGTTACCTTGCTTTAAGAAAAACCCCTGTAGTTTTGAGAAAGTGGGAAAAAACCAAACAACATTCTAAAGAGAAACGTTCTCAATCCCTAGGTAGGTCTCCTCAAAAGGAGCCCTCTGAAAAGGCGGTATAACCTCAGGAATGAGGATAATTTGAGAAAACCTGACTGGTATCAAGACACTGACACACGTTCCTCTTGTACCTTTCAGATATCTTCACAGACATCCAAAAGAAGAAGACGGTCAGATCACAAGGAAGAACGTGTGAAGTCCAAAGACGATCAACATGTTCAGAAAAAAACCCAAAAACTCAATTCTCCAAAAAGAAGGTAGCAGGTCTGAAAATCAGACATGTCGAGAATTCTGAGAACACAACTCAAGAACGGAGAATGGGCTCTGACAATGTTGGACAGTGTAGCACAAATAACAATAGCTCACCAGAACCTGAAGGGACTTCTGGAGACAGTGGACCAAGGTTAGTTCTCCACATAGGTTATATGAAATAGCACTCCGGATGGAGGGAGACATACCAAGAAAAGTGAAATCACTCTTTTGGGAGTGACTTTCAAAGGGTTATGATATAGTTCTAGCAGAACAGGACTGGCCACCAGACTTTGTCAGGGAGTGCCCACATGGTGAAGACATCACAATGTCAGCCTTCTCCAACAATGTTCCAGTACATTTAAAATATACATATGCCAGGAAATGGGCAGTTGCCCAAGCTCCCGCATTATATAAAAATCATGTAGGATGAGATGAGGACTCACCT
The DNA here is from genome assembly GCF_964263255.1 of Lissotriton vulgaris. NCBI lineage: Eukaryota > Metazoa > Chordata > Amphibia > Caudata > Salamandridae > Lissotriton > Lissotriton vulgaris. Next base: position 1,504,521,850 of record NC_141693.1, read on the forward strand.
CACCACAAGGTCTATTTAACAAATCAACTTACTGCACAAAGGCAGTACCCAATTAAGCAAGAAGCTAAACAACAGGTCAGGGAGATTTTAGATCAACTTGAATACCAAGGGGTGATTGAAACATGCACATCACCAATGAACAATCCTTTGTTTCCTGCTTCCAAACCAGACAATACATATCGTCTAGTTTTGGATTACAGATACCTGAACTCTTGTTCTAAAACATGTGCAGTGCAAAATGCACTCAGTACAGCATTAATGAATAACATTGTGCGTAACAAATATAAAACCACATTAGACATTTCTAATGGTTTCTTTTGTCAAAACATAGCACCTGAAAGTAGGTATTTGACAGCTTTCTCAATAATGGGAACCCAGCGTCACTTCCGTCGACTCCCTCAAGGGTTCAAGAATAGCCCAGGGTTATTCTCAGCAAGAGTAACAGAGTTACTACAAACTTATGATGACGAGGCATTGTCATATGTCGATGATATATATCTGACTGACGATGACCTGGATAGGCACTTGAACAGGGTGAACACCATTATACTGGGGTTCGCCTCTGAGGGCTACAAATTCAATTTCAAGAAATCAAGAATTGCCCACCTCAATGTCCTTTTCTTAGGATATGAGCTTTCAAGTGAAGGCAAAAGCATGGCAGCCAACTTTTTAGAAAAATGTGCGCTGCTCCAACCACCGAAAACGCTAAAAAACTTACAGTTGCTTCTAGGTTTCCTGAAGTTTGGAAAACTTAGGGGCATATTATCAAGAACGGCGTTAAACATTATTGCCGGTTTAGCGGCATTCACCTTCTTAACTTTTAACGAAGGTGAAAAAGTACCAATTGCATACACATCACATTTGTGCACACAAGCAGAAATGAAATTTACATCAACAGAAAAAATTCTGACAGCAGTTCAACCCGCTGTAGCAAAAGAAAGAGCCCTTGTAGTATGGTTTAGGGCCTACTTTTGCGTGCATGTTATGTTAGCATGGCTTATTAGAAGTTTAAACACCATTTTACCTTTTGCTGCTTTTGCACACAACACTGCATAGCTGTTTCTGTACGTTAGCCTTCACTAAGTTCTACACATGAGAAAAGGTTTGTTTTTCGACATCTCTAGACATACCCACTCGATGACACCCAACTGGTATTTCCGTATTCAGAGGTGTCGGAGGAGTCCTTCTCGAATTTCAAGGGCTGTCTCCAAGATGTGGCCTGTTGGATGAATACGAATAAATTAAAACTTAATGCCAATAAAACGGAAGTGATCTTTTTTGGGCCTCCCTCCACCCCCAGAGCAATGGTGGCCAGCGGAAATGGGACAAGCCCCGTCTCCCAGCTTAACAGCAAAAAATCTGGGTGTGCGGTGGGATGACAGTCTGTCTTTTAACTTGCACATCCAACAAGTAGTCAGCTGCTGCCTGAGCAAACTGAGGAATCTTCGCAAGATTCTGAGACTGCTACCAGAGAGCTGCCGTAAAACAGTAATCCATGCCACAGTAACATCTAGGCTGGATTACGCCAACGGCCTCTATCTGGGCCTACCAAAATACTTAATCCATAAACTTCAGATGGTCCAAAATGCGGCTGCGAGACTGTTAATGAAGATTCCTTTCAAGCACTCAGTCTCTCCGTATCTTCGATCACTTCACTGGCTACCAGTTGCCAGCAGAATTAAATTCAAGGCACTTACGCTGGCCTTCAGATCTCTATTTGGCTCCTGCCCAAAATACTTGAAAGCTCGGCTCCCGAGATATCTCCAGGCCTGTGCGCTACGCTCCAACCGCCGTGTCCAGCTTGCTGCCCCCCGAGTCAAAAGGGCTCGACTGGGGGGGTCGTACCTTCTCGGCTAATGTTGTGACACTGTGGAACACATTTCCCTCAGCAATTCAGCAAGCCCCCTCTGAAATCTGCTTCAAGCGGCTACTAAAAACATGGCTATTCACCCAACCACACTAGGCATCCTCACTTAAGTCCTCTTGGTCAACTGTGCTCTTTCAGCGCCGGGACACCTTCTTGTTGAGGTAGCTGTTCGCGCTTTACAAAATGCCGTATTATTATTATTATTATTTACATCGTGCCCCTAGTCTGACCAGTGAGTGCTGAGCCATCAAGGTTACCATAACATATGAGCCTGTTTATCGGCATGTCCATGTAACACATTCTAGACACAACATTTTGGCAGCTGCGAGCCAAGTAAGATTCTGGCGCCTTTATCATAGCACACTTGCCATAATTTCACACACTTGGAAGATACCAGGGATGCAGAGAGCCTTGCTGATCTAGATGAAATTTACACTTACTGAGCGGAAAGGTAATGGGGCCCCCAAAAACAAGCCCAAGAGACCTTCTTTAGTTTATAATACATAGTTCCTATATAGGTAGGGTGTTAAAACTAGGCGCTATATAACCTGTTTACACTATCATTGTAATATGAAACCTCCTTTTTGTATTTTATGGAATAGTAACCATGCTGCCCATATTATTCGTAATCAAGTCAAGTCAATATTGTACATGTATTTATATAGCGCAAATCACTGACCCGGTATCTAAGCACTTGCTTAGGGAACCCGTCCTGGTATTCCCCTGTGAGATAACCCCGGCAGGGTATCCACAAGGTGAAAGCCAGGCATCCCACCGTGAGGGGCCGTTGTGGAGATTAAGCAAGCTATTGCCCAGAGTCGGAGCCCGTGAATGGAGTAGGCACTGGAGCGAGAATTGTCGAGTTAATGGACATTTTGGACTCAAGATCCCGCCGAGCCGGGAATTGAACCCTGGTCCCAGGCTGACCTCTGCTTCCAGCTCTTCCTCCTCTAACCCGTGAGCCACACTTCTCCACTTCTCTTATTGCGATTCTTCATCATAAAAGACAATCTAAAACAGTAATACAAAATCCATACAGGATAAAATTCATCATATACAAGCTATAAAATTAGATTCATTCTAAAATCCAGGAGTACACAGGTACTTAAATAATTAAAAAATGCTAAAATAGAATTAAATGTGCAAATAGGCAATAGACTTAGACATAGCTAAAATATCTATAATTTAGAATCTCAATGAGTGGTCGGAAGTCCTGTAGTGGTGCCCAACTATAGTTCCTACTTCTGGTAGCCACAGAGTCGATCAATCCTACAGACTAAGCCCCGCCCTTTTTGATCTGAAGGACCCATGCCCAACTCAAAAACGTTGCTACACCAATTACAACTGGGTTAGTGGTATCATTTTTCAATATTCTGCTTGCAACCTGTGCTGTTCTTGTTCCCATAAGCATACAAACAGGTTTTAACCATACGCGCCTAGGTTGTTGGTACGCGGGGCAAGCAAATAAAAAATGATCGATGGTTTCAATGTGATCTAAGCAACACTTATCACTACCAGCAGGATTCCATCTACTAGATAACCATCATAGTGGCAGTGTGCCTACTCTGAGCTGATGATACAATTTGCAGTCTAGAGGCTTCGTAATAGTATCCCAGTACTCTTCCAGGCGGGTTTCGTCCTTAGTATCAAGGAAGGTTGCTGTCAAGGAACTACCTACTTGGGAAGAGTACCTCTTGGTTTTAATCACGTCCCAATACACAGCATTATAGATCTTTTTGGATGGGAACACAGCTATATCCGGATTAGCCCAAAGTTCCCCCATTCCGATGTCTGTCAGTAATAACTTGATTTCAGCCAGCCAGGAGATCTTATGGGACCCACCCAGCCCTTTGACTTCCATCAAGTCTTTGGCATATAAAGAAAGTTCTGGTGTGGTCCAAAGACGTCGCCAAAATGCCAGAGGTCTGTAGCGTGCCACATCCTCAACTGCCTGGCAACCAAGATCTAACTGTAGGGAAATGCACGGGAAGATTGGGGCAAGCCAACAGCCGATCTAAAAAATGTATTCTGTGCAATAGTAAGTGGGGACAGATTACTGAAGCCCCACAATTTGGCACCATACAAAATTGTGGGCAAAATTTTAGAGCCATAGATTTTAACAAGTGGGGCAATTGGCTTAGTTAAGGACTGCCTATGCTGTTTAATGAGAGCACCACCTAGTTGGGTGTGTTTTAAAGCTAGCATGTCGATTTGGGGCTTCCAACTCATTTTATCACTATAAGTGACACCCAAATACGTAAAAACAGGTGTCTGCCCCAGAGGGTAACCTCCCATGTTGACCCTTGCACTAACCGGCCTTGACCCATGGAGCACCATGAACTTGGTTTTCCCCTATTGGTTACCTCCCCTGTTTTACCCCAGCGGACCTGAGCATAGGTACATTCGTGGAGTTTGACCAAGATTGCAACCAATTCATTAGGCATCCCCTGCTCCAAAAGTACTTCCCATAGTTTTGCCCTTGGCACTAGATCAAAAACGGATCTCATATCCACAAAGGCTGCAAAAAGCATGCCCCCTCCTAGGAACACCTCCTTCCAATACAATAGCACAAATCTAAATGCCTGATCCAGGGTCCCTATATGCGACCGAAAGCCCACCTAAAGAGGAGATAAAATATCAGCTTCGCCCATCCAGTGCTGTATTTTGCCAAGTACTAGGCGTGCAATTATTTTCTGCACAGCATCAATTAGGCTTATCAGTCGGTAATTGGACGGAGCTGAGCGATCGCCTTTCTTAAAGATCAGTAATATCTCTGCTCCGAACCAAGAATCCGGAACCGATGCGGCACTAGCTAGGGCATTTGCTACTACAGTTATATATGAGACCCATATTGCATGCTCGTACTTAAAAAGGTCTGCAGGAATGCAGTCAGTCCCAGGAGCTTTTCCACTCGGAATCATTTTCAGCACAGAATCCACCTCACTATGTGCAAATACCAACGGAGCATCACATCTGGGGGGCAAAACAACCTTGGCGTTCCCATCCAGGATCTTAAATTGTTTTCAAAAATAAGTTTTGAAAGTATTCTTAATCATATGTCTGCCTAGGTTGTCTAAAATACTGCACTTAAGATCACGTTGTTAAAATAAATATTTTAACCTTACTGTGTCTCTTTTTTGCTCCTGTTGTGGACTGGTATGAGAGTATAACAAAAGAGTGTTCTCACTTCCCACCTTTCCTGAGATGGTCCTAAGTCGCATGCTCTAGGTTGTCCAATCATCGGTTACTTTGCTATAGGACGAAGAGCTAATGTGACACTGATGCGAGCTGGTTGGGGTTTTCTAGGTACTGAGGTGAGTTTCTGGTACACCACAATTCACTAATGTCTTAGGTCTCTGTGCACAGTTCTGTGTATGAGCAGAAATCCTTGCAACACCCTAGCACAGGAAAAACGCATTAAGGTTGTAACCCGTGTACCAACCTTAGAGGCAGTTACAAAAGTGAGCATTCCGAATGTAAAGCATTACATCCGAGATGGATGCAATGGGTTAATTCTCTTGCTGCAACTGATGTTGAATATGTTTTTGATCCTTACTTGAAAACACAAGCACTCCTGCAATACAAACATGAATGTCCTCTGCCTACTGAGATTCTCCCTCTTGACCAGTATGAATTTATAATTTATACTGACGGTTCTACACAACCCGCTGCGGGGGGGGGGTAAACAAGCTTATAGTCCAGCATGCGAGATCGTTAAAGGTCGTGTGCGCGATGGCAAATTCAGACCTATGGTCACAAAAATGCAATCTCTAGGAGATTGTACAGCTCAGCGAGCTGAACTACAAGCATTCAAAATGGCACTTGAAAATACAGATCATGAATTCCCCACACTCATAGTGTGCGATTCTTTTTACTGTGTTCAATCATATATTGAATATTTACAGAATTGGCTTCAAAACGGTTTCAAAGATGCAAAAGGTGGCACAATCAAGCATAAAATGCTTTAGGAACAAGTAGTAAAGTTGTGAAACGGACTACACACGCTGAGTCATCAACGTGATGGCGTTCACGTTGAACAGAACTCATTGGCTGATGAAGCCGCAAAGGGGGCTGTGCAAACGGCTTCCATAGCTGCAATCACTCGTTCAAAAACGAAAATAGACAGTGAAATACTACTGGCTGTCAATGCTTCAAGCATAGTCAGCGGTGCAGCGTTACCTAAAAAGTTTCCACTCAAATAATACTCATATATTATTGATGCGAACAGCATTCCGTTTGCTCGAATCGCTGGAGTGGGGGATAGGGTAATTCCAAACATGGAAGGAAGAGCAGCTTTGTTTTATGAAGCACATCTGGGAGAGGGTCTGATAAGTCAGGGATCTCTAAAACAATTCTGACATTAAAAGAGATGTACTGGTGGCCAGGGATGAGTACACTGATTCACATCTTCATCAATAACTGCATAGACTGCAATAGAGATCGCAGTACAGAACGCCACTAGACAATTGACTACAGCGTAGCCAGCCCAGTACAGACACCATTGTTAGACAGCATTAGACTAACTACTTGCAGGCGTCCATTTGGACAAAGGCAGTCCCACAAACACTAAGTCAAGGTTCCTGTGGATGTGGCCTCAGCGCTCGACTGACGCTCGAACTGTTATAAAGATTTGCGAGTCTTTATCGGAACATACGCAAAAGGCAGACTATACTCTGACCAGGGCTCTGCATTTAGCTCTCAAGCTTACAAAGAAGCCATGGCAAGTTTGGGCTTAGCATTGCGGTATTCTTCTCCATTCCATCTTAAGGGAAATTCTGTTGTGGAAACAAAAAAACGGGACATAAAGCAGTCTATAACAGCTACGGTATTAGGTTCAGGTGATGGGTGGGTCAAACATCTTTATGGGGTCCAACGCTCATTAAATAATTTTCCAAGAAGTTCTCTAGGGGTTGTCACTCTGTATGAAGGCCTATTTGGGACTAGAATGTTGGTACCGGAACCTTCTCAGTAATGCACTGTTCTATCGAGAATAGTGTCTCCGGAAGGTACCGGAACCTTGACATGCAAGGCACACTGGTAGAAAATAAGAAATTTGATATCAAAGATCGTTTGGCTGTTTTACAGGACTTAAATGAACTAAGATCGAAACAAATCAACATGTTCCTGAAGCCAACCACCACTGGGGAAAATCCAGCCGTCCCAGCAAAGCCTGTCTGGATCCCAAAGCTTGGGGATCTAGTCAGAGAAAAGATCGCGGACAAGAAGGAATTTGGGCCTTCTTACAGACAACCAGTACCCGTCCTAGCAATCCATAGAATCGAGAACAGTACTTTTTCCACCCCTTGCTGGTAAAAAGGAGAAAAGATTTGTGTCAATCGACCTGATCAAACCACACTATGAAGCCGATAATAAGCAGTAGGCCAAGTGGACTCCGACAATGTAGCAGACACATCCCTCTAGCTACAATCCAAGAGGTTCAAACTGAGAGACTCATCACTTTTAAAGATTCTACAGTGAGAAATGAAGGACTAAGCAATGAAGCTATGGAACTTGTACCTCTTGAAACCCAAATAACCGTTTGTCCTGATACACCTGTCTACAACGAAGTAACAAGTGATCAACTGGTTCCAGCGATTTCAACAAATCTGGATGCAATTCTAACCATTGACAGAACTGCCTCTGGCTATTTCATTAACTTTGATATGTTTTCTGAGGATCCCAGCGAACCTGAAATAATGCCAGCACAAACAACTTTCAAAGAATACGTAACAGATTTTTTTCATCTTCTGAAAAAGACTTATCTGGTTTCACCATGGATTGAACTATGGATTGTTTTGGGAATATTTTTTTCTACTTTCGTTAGCTCAGGTAATAACTCTGGGTATGCTGGTAAATGGAAAATATATTCAAATGGACACAGCAAGTAAAAGAGTGTACTTACTTTTCTAGCGACACAAATCATCCCATTGTGGAGCAAGTGACTTGTCAGCAGTGAACATCACAGCCTTTCCTATACCAGATGGTATAGTTTGGGACAAAACCAATTATGACATTTTTGGCCCGTCTGAACTTTTGAAGATTCAACACTTGTTTACAATTTCATTAAGTGACTTTATTATCTCTAGTACCTATTCTGATGATTTTGACTTTGAGACTGTTAACAACATGATGTCTGATCTAGAAATGTCTGCAGCATTCTCAAATGATGAATATTTAGAGGGTTCATCAGATTATGAACAGCTTTATTGTTACAACCACTATGGTCATCATTTTTGCATAAAACTGCATCACCTAGAAATGTATTTATGTTTAATCAATGGGAACATTGTCCTACACCTCCAAATAGTAGCTCGAAAACCTTTGCAAAGAAGCTTCCATATTTTTCAGGGTTCAACTTGTCAAATCCAGAATCTTTTTATTTTAAAAATGTAAACAATACAGGAACGAGAATATATGTTAACCAATACAAAACAGATTTATTCTGCAGCCTTTATTGCCCAACTGTCTAGATAGGGTTTCGACTTTTGGAAAGACAACATTGACACAAAATCTGTCTGGGGTACGAAAAATTGGCAAGTATAGGGGGTAGAAGCTTTGTTTAGAGCCTGTATCATCCCTGAGCAAATAATGTTTTTGAATGACACTGTCCAACAAACGTCTTGCCTTGGGATAGCCAAGATCAAAGACATGAACACTCCGTCCATATCTGCGTCTGCAAGTAATAGCACTACACAGGGGGAGGTCGATGTACATACTATTTTGCATCACAACAAATCAGATCCTGAATGGAAAAATGGTTGCTCTGGCCCACAGACACAAACGACTGTCAATATTGATTCCTGAACAAAACACAGGGTTTCACTATCAATAGACCAGACCCACGATATGTTCAAAGACAGCATCCATGGGTACTAACAACATACAGTATAGGGAAACTATGCCTTGATTGGCTACAGAAAGCTATACTACAGGATGTAAAACTACACTTATCTTTACTTAAAGAAGGCGCGCAGACCTTAGGGAATTCTTACTAGGACCAATAAAACAGCGTCAAAAACATTTCATATATGCCGGTATCTACGCTGCTTATAATGAAATATGGAAGGTTACCCAAGCAGAAACTGCAGAAAAAATACAAGAAATTGATCGTATTAATTTAGAGAAATCTCTTGCTGTAGTAGGCAATGGGTTAACAACTCTGTCGTCCAGGATATATTCATTGGACAGCATTGAATCCTCTGCCATAGACATTATGGAACAAGACTTGGTCATGTTGCAACATGGTCAGTCTCAATTACGTTCTATCATGCTATTATGCTGGGCGCTACAAAAGTTGCGTGTGCAGGCTATGTGCCTTGGCGTTTATTCAACACTACATCACTGTTTTCAGAATTTAATCTCACTGATAAACAGATCAAACTGGCCCAAAGGGGAGCAGACTATATGGTGCTGAGCATTAAAAAACTGGAAAAATTACCATTCACAGTGGCAGAAAAACCAGCTACTGAGTGGATCATACATGGTAAAATGTCTCTGCCTGTTACAACTTTCCATTTTTAGTATTGCCTAAAAAATATACCAGCAGGCAGATATGAAAGGTTGGGTAAAGAATACATCAAGACGTCCTGGGATTTACCTTACACACACAGATGTTGGAGTGGGGGGCGTGAAGTGTTTCTTAGCAGTACAAACTGTGAAAACGTAGTAAGCGGTTCTCTCCTTTGTCAGGGTATTAACTTACATTGGGCATGTGCTGGTTCCACTACGAACTTATCCTGTCTCCTGCAAGGTTCACCAGCTGCAGTGATTAACCCAATGTTTGGCCAACTTTTGAATCGAAGTTACCTCATGTTGAATGATCACAGCTGCTGTGGCATGTTGCCAGGTATCCCATATCTAGTAGTGGTTACATCCAGGGTCTTGAGTCTTGCTTCCACAAATAGAGACAGCTAGGCAGTCGCCTTTATGGCCTTCACTGAACATCTCTTATATACGGATTGATACTCTAAGCAGCAGGAAAGCCATTCTTTTGCAACAAACAGTGCCACTGACCTCGGCCTAAGAAAACCTAAGATCTACAAGTCGCAAGGACTTCAGCCGAGATACATGCCGTTTTGAATAAAACTGTCCAATACATTTCTCAGAAATGCTGGGACGTATCTTAAACATGTCTGATACGAGCGGTATTGTACATGTATTTAAGAACGTGTGTTCAGGACGGTTTGCACCTTTTCAAGCAGTCCTCGGAATCATTCCAAACTTCGTGCACTCTGTGTTTGGCGGACCTCCGCTACTTTTAGCACTTGTTGCAGGGATCCTGTTTTTATTCCTACTGCTACGATATGGCAAGCCAAATCACCAGCGTCACTCCAAGCACCATGGAGAGAGCTCTACTGGAGATAGCTTATTGTCTAAATTTTGGGTTTACCTCAATTACCAGAATTTAATACCACATGGTTTCTGTCATTCCGAACAATCTGGCTAGATGGAATCTTACCTGTTCTACGCTGCCTGCTTTGCTGTGAAGAATGCTGCTAGACATCTGTCTAACACTCCCTTCAATCATGCCTACGGATGTCGATACTCTGCTGGACCTGGTAACGGCCCATGCTCTGTGTTGTCCCCAGCGGCTACCAATCCTGATGACGGCATTTATTGAGATCTCACGGTCGCAAATTGCTGCTCCTGAGGTACGAGAGGAAACAACAGGCACGCAGGTAACATCAGATACGAACATTGCTGATGCTTCCAATGCTGAAGGCAATAGTTCACATCTATGTGCGGTTAATCTTCTAAACAAGGTATTCCAACTCTCACCTACAACAGTAGATGACTTTTGACTACGGATATAGAAGATTTCATGTTTTCTCCAAGCCCGCACACTGACTTTTGATTTAGCCGACAGTGTACTGGGAAGACTCTGAATCTGACCTTCATTTTTCAAAACAGAGACTAACTTTGGAACTTTTTTCCTATGATGAATTTCTTTTCCAAATTTTTATTTTTCATTTTTGGCACAGTAATCTGCTTATAGTAGAACTATTCATAGAGTACAGAATTCTTTGAATAACTTCCAGAGACAATATGCCACCTTGTCTATAACAATTGTTTTATGTTACTTGACATTAAATGGTTTCGGCCTTTTTTCTTCTGTACTTACGAGCCATTTCATAATGTATACACTCATGTTCATTTAGCATTCAATGACAACTTATGCTTAGAATGGAACATTGCTTTAATATGTACAGCACCATTGCATTTTATGCATCGCCACGGTTTAATGCATTTTTGGAAATATGTTTTAGACATGTTCTTTGCAATTCATGTAAAACTCTATTTTAGAAATGTTTAGCATGTTTAGAATCTAGTAATGTCGTTCATACGAAACTGGAGTGGGTGTTGTGTGTCAATTTAGATACTGTATATAGGTTTCCGGATTTATGCCCTTATATAGGCACAATTCACATTGACCTTAGTTAGGCATAGAAATCCAACCCTTATTTAGGCATTATCCATGCTAACCAAATACAGGCATGGTCACCTACATCCGTCCATCCATGTCACAACGAGTTCTTGGAAAACCAGACTCTTAAGCCTTTACGACTTCCCCTTGCTTGGATTATTGATCTCTCCAAGATCACATTTATTATGCATGAACATCTATTCCTTAGGGGTTCATTCATGACGTTCCTCTGCCCGACTTTTATGTCAATACTGGACTTCCTAAACACCTTCAAGGTATAAATATACATTCACTTACCATGGCAAACCATGGCTCAGCTACACAGCTCGACACAGCTCTCCACAATAAGTTCAAAAGGAATTTGAATCCCCACCTGGTGCACTGACCAGACACTATCATCCTCCTTGCAGAGAATCCAACCCCAGTGTTTCTGACTCCCCTTGCGAGGTGTTAGAGATCGAAACCCGGGAAGAGATTACACCCTCTCTCATTCTAAGGTATGGAGCAGACTAGAACCTAGAGGCACTCTTGGCAACTCTTGGCAAAACTAAACTATAGCTAGCTATACTTTAGAAATCAGCACCTACTTCTTACCTCATACTACACTTAGGTTAGGTACACTGGGGTAGAACTAGTTAGAAGCACCAGATTAGTATTTACATTTTAGCCTGAGTTATTTATGTATGTATTTTTATGAATATATGTCATAGCTACAAACCATGCTATTGCAGTATTATTTTATCTTCCTGCTAACGCTGTACGTATTATCCTTCGCATTCTGTCTTACGATTGTAGCAGCTCATATCTCTTGCATGAGAAATAAGACTGTTCAATAAACCCTTTTTATTGAAATGCCCATCTACCTATTTCTGTGTAACCCTGTAGAAAGAAGCATGCATGATTGACTGAGTGAAACTGTTATCTATTGTTGCCACGATTCTGAGAAGAAGTGTTCTGTCTCTAAGGGAAACAAAGTTGTCATGTTTATGCGGTTGTCAGAGACTAATCCCTTCTGGTTTATTCGAGAAGTTTCTAGTGACCTCTAAGCTAGCAAGCAGTTGTCTGAGTACCTTTTTGTTGCTGTAGGGAGTACCTAACTACACTATGGGAGACGTATGCAGCATAAACCACCTCCATTCTCAGGATGCAAGTTTCCATGTCAGTCATCTCCTGGTGGCGCTCCTTGCGCCTGCCCGAGATATGACTGATAAAGTCACTGCTAACCATGGCATTCACGGCCTCCCAGAGGGTACCTGGGACTTGATCATACCGTTATTTGCATCTGTATGGCACTTAATGGCTGTATGGACATGTGTCTTGGTCTTGGAATCCTGATGCCACTACATGTTCAAGCAACAGCCCAACCGTGAGTGCCGAGTGCCAAGCTGCAATCATGTTTTCAAAGGGAAGTGGTCTGAAAGAACTTGGGCATGTATGTGGATGTCCTGCACCATGTGGGACTCCTCGGCAGGTAGGAAAAAATAGTCAAGCCAGGAGAAGACCCTATAGGCTCCAGAGTAAAAGGTGTAACCCCGTTCCCCTGGGTGCATGGCCCGCCATGCGCGCATCAGAACAATGGCATTGATAAAAAATTGGCAGGGGGCATTCCCCTACCTATGACCCCCACTTTGGACGTCCTAGCCCTCTCTGAATCAGCCAGCACGTTAAAATCCCCCTCAAGGACCCATCGTCCTATAGGAAAGTGAGTCCCCAAGGCCCCCAATGTCTGCAAATACTCGTATGTGAGTGGTGGGGGCCGTAAATACCAGCCAACGTGATGAGGATCCAATACAGTAGAGCATCACAACATAACAGCCCAGATTGTCATGCCATACCTTGTCAACCAACAAAGAACAACGTTGATAAACAAGAATGGCTGTTACCCATGACTCTCGAATGAAGCTGGCATGAAACACCTGTGAATACCCAATGTGAGCAAGAAAGGAGCATCTGGTGCCAACAAGATGGGTCTCTTGCAAACGGAGTATATCAACCGAATACCCTTTTGCACTCTTTAGCACCATACCCCTCTTGACCGGTTCTAAGAGCCTAATTATGTTCCATGGCAAGGGAAGTTGCCACTCGCGTGGAGGAAGTTTTCCAGGCTCCAAGTCAGGCCTACCCATGTACTGTGCTGTCTGATGTGTGAGAAGAATAAAAAAACTGAACTAGAACCACCCCAAACCTCATAAACTTGAAGTACCTGTTGCTGAAAAAACTAGAAACTGTTGCCAACTGAGCGACACAACCCCAACCATTCCTCTTCACCATTCCCTAAACAAACTGTCCCCATAATAGTATCCACAAACCAAAAAGAAAGAAAGAGGGTCCACGTGATCATCTGCCTACCTCTTTGCTATAGTAGCAAAGGAAGTAAATCCAGGCTAGGCCCAAGTACATAAGAGTATCAATGGGGTTAAGCCAGATCCGGATACCAGGACTTCAAGCGGCATCTGGATGAGTGGGTGAAGAAGTTGCAGCTTGTTGGAGAGAGGCGTTCCTCCAGCATACCAAAGCAGCCTCGGGTGTGTCAAAAACAAGGGGCCCGATTCACAAAAGTAATCTGAGACAAAATCCTAACTTTCCGATTTTCGGTATTCGCAAAAGGCATTGCACTGCCTCCAGACCGGAGCCACAGGGCCAATGCCTGCTAGTGCCGTACAGCAATGGGAAGCCACCTTGCCTCAGACCACAGCAAAAATCCCTCAACTCTCCTGGTCCCCAGGCCTCTGCTAACAATCCCCCGGGTCAATCCCATCCCACGCAGGCATTCCACATCGCAGGGGGGAGATGTCAAAGCTGCCAGCCAGGTGCGGCCCTCTCCATGCCTGACAGACCACACTGTACATCAGCAGTAAAGAGCCCCCTGTGACTCAGAAGCAGGGTTCCAACTCTCTCCCCACCATCCCTGTGACCAGGGCTGGGGATATGGATCCAGGGGGTCTGGCGCCCAGCATCAGACCCCCTGGCCCCCACAAACACCACGACACCTGACGCCGCTATGATGCCAGCACCCTCCACACACTCAACACTGGCCGATCACACACCTGCTCCGGGCATCCCCGAAGCGCACCCAAGGACCCTTCTCCTGCCAGAACTGCAGCTACACCAGCCTCCAAACCACCACTGCATCCACCAGGATAGGACTTAACAACCTCCAATGCATTCTACTCAACACCCGCTCCGCCCTCAAACATGCCATCGAACTCTGGGACCTATTCGACTCCTCCTCCCCAGACATTGCCTTCCTGACGAAGACCTGGATGAACCCCTCCTCAGCACCCGACATCGCCATAGCCATCCCTGACGGATACAAGATCACCCGCAGGGACCGCACCAACGGAACAGGAGGAGGAATCGCCATCGTCCACAGAAACACCCTCAGAATCATGACCAGCACCGATGACACCCTCAGCGCCGACGAGCACCTGCACTTCCAGATCCACACGGACCCACTCTGAGAGGAACCCTCATCTACAGGCCCCCGGCCACAGTTCAGAGACTTCATCGCCGACTTCGTCAGCACGCACGCCCTTGCATTCACTGACTACATCCTCCTCAGAGACCTGAACTTCCACCTCAAGAACACCAGCGACAGCAACTCCCCCACCCTGCTCGACAACCTCGGACTCAAACAGCTCGTCACAACTCCCACCCACTCCGCCTGACACATGCTCAACCCCATCTTCACCTTCAGCCACACCACTGAACTCCACTGGACCGGCCATCGCTGCGTCCACTTCACCTTCAAGAAGCCCACCACCCACCAACGCACACAACAGGCCCCCGGCCGCAGCTGGAACAAAGTCACCATAGACCAGCTAGGTACCACCCTCGCCCGAAATCCACCATTGGACATGACCAACATCGACTCCGCTGCCCACAACCTCAGGCAAGGGATTGACGACTGCGCCAACACTCTCGCCCGACCAAGAAGCCCTCAAACAGATGCACCGACAGAAAAGCCATCTGGTTCACCGGCGACCTCCAGGCATCCAAGCAGGCCTGCTGCTGGCTTGAGAAGAAGTGGCACCACGATTTGACACTGAACAGCAACACAGCCTACAAGAATGCCATCCGCAGACACCACAAACTAATTCGAACCGCCAAAAGGTCCTCCTTCAAAGAGTGCATCGACAACAATGCACACACCAGCAAAAATCTCTTCAACATTGTGAAGGAACTCCCCAACCCCAGTTCCAACTCCAACGGCATCCCGCCATCAAAAGACCTCTGCGACTCCCTAGCCACCGTCTTCCACTGCAAGATCGCAGACATCCACGACAGCTTCAACAACCAGGCCCCCCAGACAGACACTGACACCTCAGACTCACCGCCCCCCAGCCACATCGACCCCCTGCTTTCCTGGACCCACGTCAATGACGACGACACCATCAAAATCATGTACACCTTCCACTCCGGCTCACCTTCCGACCCCTGCCCGTACCACATCTTCAACAAAGCAAGCTCCACCATCGCACCCCATCTCTGCAAGATCATCAACAGCTCCTTCGAGACCGCCACCTTCCCGGAGGGCTGGAAGCACGCCGAGATCAACGCCTTACTCAAGAAAACAAAGGCAGACCCCAAGGACCTCAAGAATTTCCAGCCCATCTCCCTACTCCTGTTCTTGGCGAAAGTCATCGAGAAGATTGTCAACAGGCAACTGACCTCCTTCCTTGAGAATAACGACATCCTGGACCCGTCCCAATCTGGATTCCGTAGCAACCACAGCACCGAAACAGCCCCCATCGCCGCCACCGACGACATCAGGGTCATGCTGGACAATGGAGAAACCACGCCCCTCATCCTCCCGGACCTTTCGACTGCCTTCAACACGGTCTGCCACCACACCCTTTGCACGCGCCTCCACAATGCAGGGATCCACGACAAAGCCCTGGACTGGACCACCTCCTTCCTCACCGGCAGATCCCAGAGTGTCCACCTTCCCCCATTCTGATCTAAAGACACCAAGATCATCTGCAGCGTACCCCAAGGATCGTCCCTCAGCCAGACACTCTTCAACGTCTACATGGCACAGCTCGCCACCATCGCACAACCTCAACATCATCTCATTCGCCAACGACTCCGAGCTGATCCTCTCCCTCACCAAGGCCCCCACCACCACCAAATCCAACCTCCATGAAGGAATGAAGGCCATCACCGCATGGATGGTGAACAGCTGCCTAAAACTGAACTCGGACAAGATGGTGGTCCTCATCATCGGATCCACCCCCTCCACCTGGGATGACTCCTGGTGGCCGGCCGCACTGGGAGCTGCACCGATGCCCACTGACCACGCAAGCAACCTGGGGGTCATCCTGGACTCAGCGTTGTCAATGACCCAGCAAGTAAACGCCGTCTCCTCCTCCTGCTTCAACACCCTCCACATGCTCCGCAAGATCTATAGATGGATCCACACTGGAACCAGAAAGACGGTCACCCAGGCCCTCGTCAGCAAAAGGCTGGACTACTACAATGCTCTCTACGCAGGAACCTCAGCCAAACTCCAGAAACGACCACAACGCATACAGAACGCCTCTGCACGCCTCATCCTTGACAACCCCGGCACAGCCACATCACAGTCCACCTGAAAGACCTGCACTGGCTCCCCGTTAACAAGAGGATCACCTTTAAACTCCTCACCCACGCTCACATAGCACTCAATAACACCGGACCAGCGTACCTCAACGAACGACTCACCTTCTACACCCTGAACCGCCAGCTTTGATCCCCTAACCGTGCCCTCGCCACCGTCCCCTGCATCCGACAAGCTACTGCCGGCGGCTGGTCATTCTCCCACCTCACCGCAAAAACCTGGAACACCCTCCCCATTCGCCTGCGACAGACCCAGGACCGGCTGGCCTTCAGGAGACTCCTCAAGACCTGACTCTTCGAGCAGTAGTAACACCCCTGCCTGCCCCCTCCCCCCAGCGCCTTGAGACCCTCACGGATGAGTAGTGTGCTCTACAAATGAATTGATTGGTTGATTGGGGGCCTCCTGGTTTAGCGGGAAGGACGGATGGCAGCAGAATGCAGAGCTCAGAGAAGAGCGGCCGCCATGTTCCGAGTCTTGACCACACCCCTTGATAGCAGAATTAGTGTTCTAACTTTCTTGGCTCCTGAGCACTTGGCCCCTTTCTGGGACCCAGCCATTCCCTGTGCCACTCTCGCATAGTGTTGCAGGTGTTTCTTCTGGGGGAGGGAAGGTTGCTTTTCTTGGAACATGCTGTTGATGCTCCTTTAAGAAAGAGATTATTAACTACTTTTCCAGTCTGATTTGTAGTTTGTATTTGAAGAAGCAAGTCTCACCCTGCTGCTGGCTGAGCAGTATCTTTTCTGTGAAGCAAAGGATATTGCACCGCACACCAGTTGAGGCTGTCTCTCACTCGGTCGTCTGCGCTGTTCACCTGGACCATCATCTGCTGTGCCTCTGGCTCTGCACTGTTGCCCTAGAACTCTATGCTGCTCACCCAGGACCATGTACTACTTCCCACTGAACTTTGCACTGTTCTGCACCAGCAGCATGCAATACTCCTCTCACATGATTTGGTACAACCTTGTCTAGCTCCTGTTCAGCTTCCAGTTTCAACCATGTGCTGATCCCATCACAGACCATGTACTGATCACATCAAAGACTCTGTGCGACACTCTTGAATCAAGTCTCATTACCAATGCTTGCTATTTGCTTGCAGCGGAGGTTTCTACATTTGAATGTGTGGTTGATCCAAGGTAAATTGTTTGTGGGTGTATTGTTTCAATTTATTTTTCAAAATGTAGGTGATGGATCTTCTAAATCTCTGCTTAATGATTATTGTGGGTGGAATCTTTTCATTCCTGTTAGCAGTTTCATTCCATATAATTCCTCTCAATATTTTATCCCAGTTACTTTCCTTAGGGAATGTCTGGCATTCTCTAAGAACTATGGGGCATATTATCAAGGAACAGCGTTACAATTATCTCTGCTTTAGCCCCAGAAAACTGCCGATAAAGTGGTGATAATGGGCTTGATAATATGCCCTTGAGAATTCTCATAGAAGCCCATGTTCTGCTGTGAACATTGGCTTCTATTGGAATTCTCAAGGGTGTATTATCAAGCCCATTATCGCCGCTTTAGCAGCAGTTTTCTGCTGCTAAAGCAGAGATAATTTTAACTCAGTTCCTTGATAATATGCCCCTATATCATTTTGTATTTTCATTCTTCCTTATGGTCCTGTATGGAAGTCTGATGAAAGTCAAGTCCAGAGATATCAAATACAAAAAAATTGATGGGGAGGAATGCTTGCAAATAATCCTACCATTGGCAACTGCTCAAGTATCAACCTATCCTTTTTGCGTGTGATTGAGGTCCAGAGATCTGACATTTGATTGTGATCATGCTTTGTATCAACTTGCTTGAAGCCAACCTCATTGCAACCAGCTATGAGAGCAATCATCATACACAAAGTCTGGGAAGCCGCCAGAAATTACATTTGAAAATTAACCAATCCTAACCAGGTCTGAAACCTTTAACAGTGGATCCAGATGTTATGTAAAGAAAAACATATAGTTTGTGATCCAAACTACTCAACTATGCTCCAGTTCCAAGTTCTTATTGATTAAGGAAGGGCGTGCTCTGAAGAGTACTTAAAGGACTGCTGTGTGACCATGTGTGTGACCATGGCTGAGGTCTGCATCACAACCAATCTCCCAATGGTACCTGAAGTGTGCACTTTCTGCTAGATGAGTTGAGGGTCTGCCTAGAGCCTCCTGCCTGCCTTCTGAGAGAGGGAAAGAGAATGACTTTCACCGGTCTCCCCAAGTCGTTCCTGCTGAGAAATACATCAAGACATTTAAGTGACAAGCATCATCACATCTTTCAGCATCCTACTATGTGCACAAGAGACTGATTCTGCTCCCTCATCACACTCCTGAGACCGCAGCTGCCAAAGACACCCACCCGCTGAAGACTAGCCCAGACAACACACAGTCAAGAACCCATCTGCACCTTGCCCAGGACGGCTGCTACTGCCAACAAGCATTTGCAATGCAATAGGTCTTGCATTAGGAAAGTTTGAGCTATTGGTATTGTAAATGACAAATTTTGTATTTATGTGTTGGTTTTGAAAATAGCTAAATTATTAGCTTTGTCATTTACAATGCCAATAGTTTTAACTGTCGCAAATGTGACACCTATAGCATTTGTAATGCAAAATGTGTGGTATTTATGTGACTTAGATGTATTGATATTACAAATAACAAAGGCTTTTATTTTTTTAAAATAATTAATACTTAAATAAAAGTTATTGTAATTTATAATGGCAATAGCTTAAACTTTTGTAAACAACTTTTGTGAAGATTATGTTCAGTGTATTTTATTGTGACGAAAATCCAAGAACAGAAGTGAAATATTAACATCTTTTTGTGACATTTGTAATAAAGCTAGAAACATTGAGAGAACATATTTTAACCAGTTGTTGTTGAATGGTTGCACAGATTAATGCTGTGGTGGCGCTGAGTGATGTTGTGGTGGCGACGAGTGATGCTGTGGCATTCAGTGATGCTGTGGTAGCGCATAGGGATGTTGTGGTGCCCCTGAGTGATGCTGTGGTGGTGCTGGGTGATGCTGTGCTGATGCGATGAATAGAGGGCGGGCGATAGATAGATAGATAGATAGATAGATAGATAGATAGATAGATAGATAGATAGATGGTTAGATAGATAGATAGATAGATAGATAGATAGATAGATAGATAGATAGATAGATAGATAGATAGATAGATAGATAGATAGATAGATAGATAGAGTGAGGGCGATAGATAGATAGAAAGATAGATAGGGTGAGGGCGATAGATAGAGTGAGGGCGAAAGATAGATAGATAGATAGATAGATAGATAGATAGATAGATAGATAGATAGATAGATAGATAGATAGATAGATAGATAGATAGATAGATAGATAGATAGATAGATAGTGGAGAAGTGTGGCTCACGGTGTAGAGCAGGCAGACCCGGAAGCTGAGGTCAGACCCGGGACCAGGGTTCAATTCCCGACGCGGCAGGGTCTTGAGCTCAAATGTCCACGGACTCGATAATTCTCGCTTCGGTGCCTGCTCTAATCATGGGTTCTCACTCTGCAACTCTGGGAATTAAGCTTGCTTAATCTCCACAACGGCCCCCCTGCGGCGGGATGCCTGGCTTTCACCTTGGGGATGCCCTGTAGGGGCTATCTCACAGGGAAAAAAGCCAGGACGGGTTCCCAAGGCAAGCGCCGGGAAACCTCCGGGTAGCTGTGCGCTCAATAAATGCAATAATAATAATAATAATAGATTGAGGGCGATCGATAGATAGAGTGAGAGCGATAGATAGAGTGAGGGCGATAGATAGAGAGAGGGCGATAGATAGAGTGAGGGCGATAGAGGGAGGGCGATAGATGGAGGGCAATAGATCAACAGAGGGAGGGCGATAGAGGGAGGGCGATAGATAGAGGGAGGGCAATAGATAGGGTAAGGGAGAGTGATAGATAGAGTGAAGAAGGGCGATAGATAGATAGATAGATAGATAGATAGATAGATAGATAGATAGATAGATAGATAGATAGATAGAGTGAGGGCGATAGATAGATAGACAGATAGAGTGAGGGCAATAGATAGAGTGAGGGCGATAGATAGTGAGGGCGATAGATAGATAGAGTGAGGGCGATAGATAAGATAGAGTGAGGGCGATAGATAGAGTGGGGGCAATGGATAGAGTGAGGGCGATAGATAGATAGATAGAGTGAGGGCGATAGGTAGAGTGAGGGCGATAGATAGATAGATAGATAGGTAGGTAGATAGATAGATAGATAGATAGTGTGAGGGCAATAGATAGAGTGAGGGCAATAGATAGATAGAGTGAGGATGATAGATAGATAGATAGATAGATAGATAGATAGATAGATAGATAGATAGATAGATAGATAGATAGATAGAGTGAGGGCGATAGATAGATAGATAGATAGATAGATAGATAGATAGATAGATAGATAGATAGATAGATAGACAGATAGAGTGAGGGCAATAGATAGAGTGAGGGCGATAGATAGTGAGGGCGATAGATAGATAGAGTGAGGGCGATAGATAGAATGAGGGCGAAAGATTGATAGAGTGAGGGTGTTAGATAGAGTGAGGGCGATTGATAGAGTGAGGACTATAGATAGAGAGAGGGCAATAGATAGATAGAGTGACGGCGATAGATATATAGAGTGAGGGCGATAGATAGATAGATAGATAGATAGATAGATAGATAGATAGAGGGCGATAGATAGATAGATAGATAGATAGATAGATAGATAGATAGATAGATAGATAGATAGATAGATAGAGTGAGTGCGATAAATAGAGATTGGCTCATATTTGGGAATGCCCAGCACCAGCCTTGCGGCTGCATTCTGCAAGCGTTGTAATTTTGATAGAATTTGTTCCTTGGCTCCAGCGTACAGGGCATTCCCATAGTCTATCCTTGACAAGGCCAGGACAGTCATCACTGTTTTCCGAGTATCTGCTGGAATGTAGGGCAGCAGTTTTCTAATCATCTTCAGAATGTACCAAACTGATGAAGCCAATTTACTGGCCTGAGCATCAAATGAAAGTTTGATGTCTAGAGTCATACCCAGATTTTTCACCTTTTCTACTGGAGCCGGACAGTTGCCAAGGCTGTCAGGCCACCACTCCGGGGACCAAATGTCTAGATCGCCCCCCCCAGCACCAGTACTTCCCTTTTATCCCCATTTAACTTCAAGCAATTATTCAGCATCCATTGTCTGACTTGCGTCATACATGATCTGAATTTATCCGCCTTCTCTTTGGCATCCTTGCTAATAGACACCACTATCTGGGTGTCGTCGGCATATGAGACCGGGGTAAAGCCACTTTCCCTTATGATTCCTGCTAACGGGGCTACGTACAGATTAAAAAGGGTAGGGCCTAAAGAGGACCCTTGGGGCACCCCACACGGCGAGCTGAATGATTTATATCTTGCCTCCCCCAGCTCTACTGAGAAAGTTCTGTTACACAAGTAGGAAGCCAGGAGAGCACGTGCCGAGCTATGAACTCTGGCTTCGATCAGGCGGGTCAGGAGTGTCTCATGGCTAACCGTATCGAAGGCCGCCGATAGGTCCAGAAGTACCAAGGCGGCCTTCCCTCCTTCATCCAGAACACTCCTGAGTTCTTCCACCGCCGTTAGCTGTGCCGTTTCTGTTCCATGTCACTCTCGGAACCCAAATTGTGAGTGATCTAGTATATTTCCCTCCGAGAGGAATTGTGACATCTGTTTGTTCAAAGGTTTTTCCAGAATTTTTGCGGCGAAGGGTATCCTGGCAATGGGTCTGTAATTGCCCGGCTCTTCGCAGTCTAGATTTGATTTTTTTAAAAGTGGCATCACCGAGGTGGTTTTCCAGGCGTCTGGGAAAGTCTCAGATTTTAATATTTGTGTAAACAGTTTCTCAAGTTGTGAACTCAGCAGTTCCGAAAAAAGCTGCATCACCTTTGGCGGACAGGGGTCCGTTGGGCTGCCTGATCTAGTGGTTTTCACCACTTGCAGAATCTGATCTGCTGATGGTGGTGCGAATTGAAACCATGGACTTTGCGATAACAACCCAGCTTCTTTGATAGATTCTAAGGGTGCCTGAGCGGGTGTAACTGTATTGAGGCTTTTGAAGGAATCATATACTGATGACACTTTGCTGACGAAAAATTCGCCCAGAGTGTTGCAGAAGTCCGACGTCATTGCTGCTGTACTATTGTTCTCTATTTTTGTTAGTTTTTTTACTGTGGCAAAAAGAGCTTTCCTGGAATTTTTTGTCTCATTAATTTTTTGTGTAAAAATGCATCTTTTTTCTGCCAAAATCAGGTTTTTATAAACGACCAAGGCAGCTTTGCAGTCTTCTTTTAGCCCTGTGTCATAGCTGGTTCTCCATTTTTTCTCGCTCTTCTGCAATTCTGCTTTTGTGCCCTAAGGGCTTCCGAGAACCATGACTGAGATGGAATTTTCCTCTTAAAAGTTACTATTCTTAGTGGGACTGCAACATGAACTGCGGGGTTTATCCACTCCATAATTTGATCATTGGCTACATTGCTGTCTGGGGCAAGATCTGGGCAGGATGACTGTAGTTTATCTAATAGAGTCTGTGAGTTGGTCTTGCCCCAGTCCCGATAAATGACATTCCTAAGTGAATCAATGGGCCTGCCTGAATATTCCTTTACTTCCAATGAGAAGGTGATCACCTTATGGTCGGACCAAGGGACTTGTAGAGTGTCCACTTTAATTATACCCTGACAGGAGGAAGCAAAAATTCCGTCAAGGGAGTGACCAGCGCAATGCGTATCTTGAAAAACCCTTTGTTCCAGGGCAAAATTGGCCAGCGAGTCACTGAGTGTTCATACCATTGTGTCCGAGTTTTTTTCGAGGTGTAGGTTAAAATCTCCCAAGATGGTATAATCGGGGCCTTTCACACTTGATTCTAGGAATGGACTGAGTAGATCGATCAATGGTGTTTTGGCTCTGGGGGGCCTGTAAATTAGAAGGCCATTAAAGGTGTAATTGTTAATGATCTTGTTCTGGAAGGATAACGTCTCACAATCCAGATTGCTGCCTTTTTCCGAGCTCTTGACCCTAAATCTATCTCTAGATATAATTGCTAGTCCTCCCCCTCTTCTTTCTTTTCTGTTCACTCTACAGATGGAAACCCCCTCTGGGATAGCATTGGCCAAATCTATGTCCGAGGCCTCGTCTGCCCAGGTTTCTGTGATAAACAGCAGATCTAAGTTTTGGCTCTCAATTAATTCTGCCTAGTGGGTGTTATGTTTAACCATTGATTTGGCGTTAAATAATCCGGCCTTGACGATGTTGAGTTTGAACTCTGATCTGTTGGGCTGTGTGTTGTGGGTTGCCAGTCCGGAAATAGGTGAGAAAATAAAGCTGTGAGAGCTGACTGGACATCGTTTGGTCTCTAGGTGCATCTCAATAACAGGGCAATAGATAGGGTGAGGGCAATAGAAAGATAGAGTTAGGGCGATAGATAGATAGATAGATAGATAGATAGATAGATAGATAGATAGATTGATAGATAGATAGATAGATAGATAGATAGATAGATAGATAGATAGATAGATAGATAGATAGATAGATAGATAGATAGAGGGCGATAGATCAATGGAGGTGTAGAGAGAAGGGTGCAGAGAGGCAGGGGTGTAGAGAGAGGGGTGTAGAGAGACAGGGGTGTAGAGAGACAGGGGTGTAGAGAGAGAGGGGTGTAGAGAGAGGGGTGTAGAGAGAGGGGGCTAGAGAGTGGGTAGAGAGAGAGGGTGGTGTAGAGAGAGAGGGGTGTAGAGCGATAGGGGTGTAGAGAGAAGGGTCTAGAGAGGGGGCTAGAGAGGGGGGTTAGAGAGGGGGTGTAGAGAGAGAGGGGTGTAGAGAGAGGGGTGTAGAGAGAGAGGGGTGTATAGAGAGAAGGGTGTAGAGAAAGAGGTGTAGAGAGAGAGGGGTGTAGAGAGAGGGGTGTAGAGAGAGGGGTGTAGCGAGAGGGGTGTAGAGAGAGGGGTGTAGAGAGAGAGGGGTGTAGAGAGAGAGGGGTGTAGAGAGAGGGGTGTAGAGAGAGGGGTGTAGAGAGAGGGGTGTAGAGAGAGATGGATGTAGAGAGAGATGGGTGTAGAGAGAAGGGGGTGTAGAGAGAGGGAGGTAGAGAGGGGGTGTAGATGTTACGAGCATGCATCCCATAGAGATCTGGAATCGGCTAGAAAGGACAGCAGTGCACAGACAGCCGTCCTGCACCTAAATTACAAAAGGAACAAGTTACCTATGCTCGGAGCAGGGGGACGGGGGAGAAGTGGGGAGCTAAAGTAAGGAGAGGCTCCCTGAGCGGACGTGTGTGTGGGGGGGGAACGATAAGCGAGGAGACCTCTGTGTGCAGGGTAGTGCCTGGAGACTTTCTTATCTTTAGAGGGGCCATCTGTTCTGGGACAAACCACTGTTTGGGAATACTGAGCGGAGGACTCCAGACCAGTTCTATGGGTAAAAATATACCTGTGGAACAGCACAACACCGGGCCATAAACATACAAAGCAAAAAACAAAGCTGCTAAAGCGTGGAGATCAGCGAAATGCATATTTTAAGCAACACATACAGTGACAGTCACAGGTCATGTAAACCACACATTAAATCCACGTTTCCCAGGTCCCTTGCGTGTATCTTACCACTGTTCTATTTTGCAAAGGAGGGATGGAGTGGTGAGTCCAAGTGGAGAGGAGCAACAGAGATTCTCGAGAGGAAAAGAAAGGGATTCCTGTAGGGAAGCTTGAAAAGTCAGTGATCGTGGCTGGTGAGTAATCCAGGGGACGAGAAAGGGGGCCTGGGTTTGAGGTAGCGTCTCCTAAAAATGCGGGAGGTGGGGGGACATCGGCGCTTAAATGTTGCTACAGAGGCAGCTGCCAGGGAATAGCTTCTAAAACTAAGCGAGATACACAGTATGAAGGAGCATACCAATTTTGTATTCCAATAGAGAGGGGCCTCGTGATTGCCAAGGGGGTGCGGTATGGGAGTAGGAATTGCCGAGGGTAATTGATACATATAGCGCAGTAGTCAAGACAACTCTTCTTGTAAAGTTTCAACCCTCACTTTAATTTAGAAGAAGCTCTCTGCATTGCGTGGTGGGGGGTGGGGCAGCGGGCGGATTCCTTTGAAGTCTGATGGGGGGTGGGGGACGAGGGAGCGAAGTAAGCGGCTGGACAGAAATCACATTTCCTGATCCATTCCCAGGTTCAGTGTCTGTGAGCCCTTGGGGAGTGCTCCCAAATCTGCCGGTGTCCGTGTGAGAGAGACAAGCAGGGGAGGGGAGTGATATAAAGAAAGGTGGAAGAGAAGGGAGGCCGCGAGGGAATGAGCGAGGGTGGGAAAGAAGCAGGGAGTGAGAGAAAAGAGGAAGTGGAAGGACGGCAGAAGCAATGATAGAGAGAAATGAGGCATAAAGGCGATGAAAGAGAAGTAAGAATGGGAGAAAGAGTGAGGGAGTAAGGAGTGAGCGAAAACAAGGAATGTGAGGGAAGAGAACAAGTGGCGACAAGAGATTGAGGAAGGTAGTGAAGGGGAAGAAGCGAAGAAAAAGGGGAATGTAAAAAATTAAAGAAGGAAGGTATATTGGAAACATAGAAGGAGAGAGGGAGAAAAGATGTGAAGGAGCGCGAGAGAAGAAGGAAAGGAGAATGTGAGGCTTAAGGACGAAGGGAAGGCAGGAGGGGAGACGAGAAAAAAGAACTGTAGCTGAATGGAATGAAAAATACAAGAAGGGAAGGGAGGAAAAGAAACAAGCTCTCCGCATTACGTGGCGGAGGGGGGCAGGAGACCGGCTTCCTTTGAAGTCTGATGGGGGCGGGGGAGCGGATTCCTTTGAAGTCTGATGCCGAGGCTCAGACAAATGGTGTGCGAAGTGGCTGACGATGTGCACGCGCCTGGCTCACATGAACTGTACCTAATCCGCAGTTTGGGTACACTTTTGAAAGCCTTACTATAATATCGCCAAACAATGCCTGAGGCTCAACCTAAAAATTAGTGCTGTCATGTGAGCCTGCCACGTTAATCCCACCCATTAGCTGAATTCTGAGTGAGGTCACTGTCATGGCCTCTGCACTTACAAGATCTGTCGATGCAGAAACAGGAAAGCTGCATGCAACTGCGTCCACTACCAGAACTGCACAAACAGTGAGCAGGTAAAAGTAGGACCTAATTGTAAGTGGAATGAGGGTCTGAAAGTGCAGTAGAGAGTTGACTCTGCCCCTTGGTATACACCCGAGCTGAAATTATTAAGGAAGGGATGTCAAAAACTGGAGCGCTCCTGGAGGAAAGACTCGACGAGATCCAGAAAAGATGAATATCGCACCGCCATGAGAACATACAAAACGGCCCTGCGTAACACTAAGAGGCATTTCTTTGACAAAAGAATTAAAAATTCCTCCAATTCCTCCAATTCCTCTAGAGAAACCTTCCTCATCATTAAGGAATTGCTCAAGGTGCCGGACCCCCCTTTGGCTTAAGACACCTCTGAGGCCAAATGTAACAAATTGGCGAACTACAGAATATTCAGAATATCTTAACTACCCTGCCCCAAGTCAATCACGGAATAAACTTAAGCAGTCAGCCAGCAAAACCAGTCATTCAGCTGGATACCTTTGGTCCAGTGTCAGTGGACGAGGTACTCAACACTTTGGCCACCATCAAAAGTGGCTCCCCTAGCGACCCGGTACCCATGCGTATCCTAAAAATGATTGCACCCACCATCGCCACGCCTGTTACTGACCTTATTAACGCCTCGCTCCTTCAGGGAGTGGTTCCCCCTGGGTGGAAGAGAGCCATTGTCAAAGCCCTTCTTAAAAGGCCGCTCCTAGACCCAGCGGAATCGGGAAACATCCTAAACCACGATGTTTAAACCACGACTCACCTGAACAACGAGGAGAGAATAACGAAGACTGCTGAACAACGTCGGCCGGAACAACGAAAGGCTGAACCACGAAGTATAACGTATCCTGTTAACGTCACTTGTCCGAATTAAGGGAAGATTAGGGGGGGTGAGGGGGGGTCTCCCCCCCCCAAAAAAAAGGATACATTAAAAAAAAAATAATAATGGTATGCGTTGTCAAAGCATACTAACATAGAACATTTAGATCTTTTTTTTTTAACAAAGTGGTTCACGCAAGAAGAATTGCAAGTACAATACTGCCATCTAATGGCCAAACACGAGATGTTTAATTTCGTGGTTTAGGAAGTCGTGCTAAAAAAGGTAGTGGTTAAAAATAGATCGTGGTTAGGCTTTCGTGGTTAAGGCAGTCGTGGTTTAGGCAGTAGTTGTTTAGACATACAACCAGCGGAATCGGCCAATTATAGGCCAATCTCCCTACTCCCCGGACTTAGTACGGTCACGGAAAGGCTAGTCAATAAAAAACTCTCCCATTTCCTGGAATCCAACAGCCTTCTCCGGAACTCGCAAACTGGCTTTCGCCCTGGACAGGGTACGGACACCGCCCTTCTGGCAGTAGTTGAGGAGGCCAGATGCATTTTGGATTCAGGAGGATCAGTGGCAGTGATCCTCCTGGATCTAAGTGCGGCCTTCGATAATGTTACCCACCAGGTCCTTACTCAGCGACTGACTGTCATAGGGGTGGCAGGGACAGCCTTGTCCTGGCTCACGTCATTTTTTAGCAATCGCACCTTCCAGGTTTGGGAGAGCAACACACGATCAGCGGCAATTCCCCTCCAGTGCGAGGTACCACAAGGCTCCTCCTTAAGCCCCACATTATTTAATGTATACATGGCCCCACTGGAGGAGGTTGTCGCCCCGTTCGGTGTCAAGATCGTGAGCTATGCCGACGACACCCAACTGGTCGTCTCCCTTTCCCAACCTGACCAGGGACCGGGCACCCTCCACACCTGCCTATCAAAAATATTCACTTGGATGTGTGAATCCTCCCTGAAACTGAATGGGTCTAAGACCGAGATTATGCTACTAGGGCACAAAGGATCCACCCTCACTCCGAACATCTGGCCCACCTGTCTGGGAGAGCCCCCCTCCCCAAAAGAGGAGATCAAAAGTCTGGGGGTCTGGATGGAACAGGACCTCTCTTTTAAGACCCAAGCTAAAAAAATAGCGGGAGCCTGCTTCGGCCTCCTCCGATCGGCTCGGAAAGTTCTGCCTCTCCTTCCGCAGCCCTCTCGGAAGCTACTTATCCAAGGACTGATCCTGTCCAGATTGTATCACAGCAACGCTGTCTTCCTTGGGGCACCGGAAACCACCTTTAACAAGCTCCAACAGATCCAGAACGCTGCAGCACGACTCCTCACGGACACCCCAGCTAGAACATCAGCTAAACCAGCACTCAAACTGCTGCACTGGCTCCCAATACGCGAAAGGGTAAAGTTTAAATCCCTGTGTCTAGCACACAAATTGTTGCAGGATAAGGGCCCCCCAATACTAAAGAACCTAGTCGTGCCCTACAAAGCCAACAGACCACTCCGCTCAGATCACAAACGCCTAGTCACAGTGCCCAGAGTAAAAAAGGCACGAACAGGAGGACAGCGATTCTTGGTTAACACAGCCAAACTGTGGAATGCCCTTCCCCTCAAAATCAGGACCGAATCCTGCCATCTGCGATTTCGGAAACTCCTAAAAACCCACCTCTTCCCTTGACCCTTCCCTTTCTTCCTGACACCCCCTCTGGTCTCTCTGTTTTGGTTGAGCGCTGGGATGCTTCCGGGTTACTATGCGCTCTATAAATCCGCATTCAATTCAATTCTGTATAAACTTAAAACTTTTGCTGAGTGAACTAGGAATTGCTGAAGGCTGTTGGAACTGGTTTGTAAATCTAGACAGTGGGGTACATTTGAATGAACTGCACCTTTGCCTTATCTGTGCAAATTTCCCTTGATATATACTGGGGACTGTTGAGATTAGGAAACTCCAGAAGCGCGGAGAGAGTACCAAAAGGGATATAGCACCTCAATGAATATATCTCAAATAAGATTGCAACTGTATAACTGAGAACCCAATTGAACTGTGAAGTATTTTCCTCATTGTGAAATTTTAAGTACTGTCTTTTCACTAAAAGATCTGCACTAAGCTGAAGAATGTTATTCTGGCTGTTGGGTAACTGGTGAGTTCTGACCTCTTGTCCCCCATACAATCTCTCTCAGAAGCCTTTGACCGCTCGCCTTTGGAACCCTGACATTGGGAAAAAGGAGTACTTGGCCCAGTTTGCAGAGCCATAATAAGATGGTCCCTAGGGACAGTACTTGCAAATTACCTCAACCACCCTGGTTGGGACCTATTAGTCC
Organism: Lissotriton vulgaris; assembly: GCF_964263255.1. NCBI lineage: Eukaryota > Metazoa > Chordata > Amphibia > Caudata > Salamandridae > Lissotriton > Lissotriton vulgaris. The sequence goes on from NC_141693.1 coordinate 1,504,551,975, forward strand.
CTGTCTAACCTTGGGCCCCCAAACAGAATCTGACACTGGAGGGGTGTGTATATATAAACATGTAAGCACAACTGTATATGCTTCTTGAATGTGAACTTATCTTGTGGAATGGCTATCCTTTTGACCATATGATTGCAGTTTCCATTAACTCTCTCTACAAGTATGCTGCTGTTATCCTTTAGACAACATAGAGCTTCATATGTCCTTGTGATCTCCTTGACTAGCCATAAACTGGATGTGCTATTTTGTCTTAGACATCACGAAGACTTTATAAATGTTACAAAGAGAATCGATTCCAGAGTGAAACTTCAGTGTTGCTCTTTGGATCAATTCTCCATGAATCATCAGCTACACACGCAGACACCTTCCTCCCTCCATCTGTCAACCTCAATCCGTCTCTCTCATCCAATCCCCACTCACTCGCTCCACACCACCTTCTACTACATCTCCACCTCCTTACACCACTCCCCCCTCCCCCACAGAATGAGTTACCGCTCCATGATCGCTTTTATTTGGGTGCCTCTTGATGTTGTATAGGAAGTCTTGAGGCACACTGAGTTCTAACCATGAAAGATTTATTGGCTGAGTCAAGAACAATACAACAAATTTCAGCATAGACAGAATGTGAGAAAGCAAGACTAAACAAAGGTGCAAATCACACAGTCTTTGCTAATGATTCATGAAACATGATGGTAAGGATGCACAACCAGCAACACTGTGTTGCACCTAAAAGCAGGGCCAGGAAAGAAGATGCATTCATCTCAGGTCATCAGATGCTTTGCCTATGCGGACTGAGCAAAGCCCACTCTGTTGTTGGTCATGTCGTAGACCGTGTAGTACTGGCGGAGGAAGACATCACCCAGAATCCAGAGAGGCTGGCCGTTTTGAGATGGCAAGTAGGTCTCCTCCACGTTCACGGAGCAGTAACCATTGTTCTAAGAAAGAGGAAGAGGAACCAAGATGATTGACTAGTCAAGAACAAACAAGTAGACTCTGCAAGGTGCACAGCTCAACATTCGGTGGAATTCATAACGTCATAAAATGCACCACAAACTATTTTGTTTTTTCTTTTGTGTACTCCACCACGTTATGCTGTTTTTATCTTAGTAAAGGATTTAGCATATTAGACAGCAAATTTGCTTGAAGGGCTAGAATAACCTCAATCTTGGAGGTCCCCGACAGCAAGATAAGGTTGACAATATCTAATTCTGTGACATCACTGCAATGCAGCTCTCTAGGTATTCCTCATTCAATACCTAAAACAAAGGCTGTCGTGGTGGTGATAGGGTGTGATGACACGTCACATGTGGAAATTGCATCTTTTGTATATCTGTGCAATGTTATCCTCGGAATGTTTTCAGGAGTCTTGCCTTTCCCTTCTCCAACACACACTCCTTTTATACATATTTCATGAATTACACCTTAGTGACATTGGGCTCTTAAAGCGTGAATAGTACATTATCCGGCCACTCATCAATTCCTTGACTTGTGTCCCATCCATGATTGAAAGGTTATCCCACATTTGAAGAAAAACTTAAAGTATCACTAAATTTGTCTGCACCAGAGGAAGACTGTGTCTGGTACAGGTGAGAATCTGCCTTTCTCAGAAGTGTCCTATAGTCTCCAATATGAAATAAATAGATGGCAAACCATTCATACCTGGATGATGTAGGCAGATGGCGGGATCGCAAAGGAGTAGCCGTTGATGTAGAAGGTGATGGTCGGCAAGTTCTGCACATTATTGCAGTTCACAAAATACTGCAGAGGAAGAAATGAAAGTGTGTGTTGAGGTGAAATCAAATGAAAATATAAAATGGAGCCTCACATCTGTTCAAATAGCTGATCTCCTTTGCTCCATGAATTAATTGTTCAGGGCATATATCAACCATCCTGCCCATTAGCCACTGCCCACGTCTCACTGATCTCAAGATATGATGAATTATTTACCTCAAACAAGCACGTGGCCTCGAGTCATGGCAATGCCTTCCACGTCTGGTGGTAGTTAGTTGGCGTCAGTGGGAGCAGTACAACAATCACTCACATTGACGTTGGTCCCCTTCTTCTAGAACTGTACCCCGATGGAAACTATACAAAGTACCTAAACCCAAATCCTCACTCTCTCTGCTTATGTCTATCAAAATATGTCACTGGTAGCACAGTACTGTCTCTTGAATCCTGTACTAGAACAAGTCAAGATGGAGGCTTCAGTAGTGGAGAGGACACATAGCTACTGACATTATATGTGAAGCCCCAGCCATACCGGCCTTCCCTGTTTCCTCTACCTGTTGTAACCAAGCCTTTATCCCACACTTTTACTATGATGTGTCTGCCATAGCCCTTTTCAAATTATGTTTCTTTTTTTGCCATGGCCATTTCCAATACAATGTAATTTTATACACACCGCAGTTCAAGTGAAGAAGAACTTCTGCATGTCACTTCTTGTTTCCCAGCCCCCCTACTCCAATTAACCCCAGGACAACTTGAAACTCCTGACACATTTTGGTAAGGCTGTGCCTGTGCTCGAATATAGTCGCCTTTCTATGGTATGTACTTCTTGAAAGTTGACTACCTCTGTCATATGCTCTCTCTACCCTCTCTGAATCCCTCTTCCTCCTCAGGTATAAACATTTCTCGCTATTGTCTTACTTTCCCATCCACTATTCTCCCAATGTTATTGTTCATCAGATTTAATGCCTACAATGTAAAGATCTGCTATATTGTTGTATTGATGTAATGGGTCTGCAGCAATTAAATGTCTTTCTCATACTGCCCCTCACTCCTCTCTTACACACTCTTTCGATGTACACAATGAATGTATCATGTAGATACAGTCCTATTGCTGTGTCTTTTCTGACAACTGTCTTTACATCTGACACTACCTCTGCACTTCTCTGTAGATTCAGCAGAACCGTGGTTCAAATATAGCTCCTACTTAAACCAAACATCTCATTACTTCTTTAGCTGGCATGAATCAATGGGGCAAGAAGACCCTGACCAGTAGATAATGCACATCCCCAGGTCTCTCTCTCATTACAATACACAGCTTCTCAATGTGCCCTCTTCCTGCACCTGATTAGTCTCCCTCACAGGGGAGCAGATTTACTAACAATTAAAGCAACGCAACGCAGCAAGACAACTTGCTGCACTGCGTCGCGTGACAGTGAGAGAAAGCAGGAATACGCGATATCTACTAAGGTAGAATGCATTACTGCTCTCTCCCTGCACTGGTGCACTGAGTGCAGCCCAGTGCTAATGTAGGCACTCTTGTGCCATGGTGCAAGGGTGCCTGTGTGCTACGGGCAGGATTGTTTTTGTGAAGGAAGGGACACCTTCCACCCACAAAAACAATCCTCTGAGGGTTTTTCCTCTTTCTATGTGTGCTGCAGTATCCATCACACGTAAAAAGAGGAAGAAAAAATGAGAAGTAAACATATTCCTCTTCATCACGCCTCACCTGGGAATGCGTGGCATTTTGACGCATTTCCAGGTTTCCTAGTGTTAGTATCTGTGAATGTGCCAAATATCATGAGTGGATGCGTAGGAATTCCCATGGTCCACACATAGAACCCTTTCTCAGGGTAGAGTAACAAAAGGCATTGACTTGTGCTGCCTGGCATTTCTCCAGATTTGCTAAGCCATGCAGAGCCATGCAAGATGGCTTTGCGTGGCTTAGCAATCTGACTGAATCCCTTGTGTTGCATTGGCCGCCTTCTAAGACACAATGGCAATTCAAGAGCTTTGTCAATCTGAGCCTTGGTTTCCATTGAAGTACTTCGGTAGGTTCAAGATACCTCCAACTTGCACTGAGTGACTCCCACAAGATTGGTCATCAGGCACCACAGGCACTGATTCCAGCTTGTGCATGGTTGGTGGTTGAAGCCCCTTCCATTACATTCCAAGAGTTCTTCTAGGCACCTCTGTGGATTCAACACTCACCCCATTTTGAGTCTGCTGTGCGCCCAGTGTCTGTAGTAGGCTCCCCATATACTGCTGAGGGATGGTAAGGGGTCCGGTCCCAGTGTCCATGATCCCCTGGCAGCCATTGCTGCACCAACCGGTGGACTGTCCGTTGATGGAGAACCTGAAGAGAAAATCACAGGACTGATTATATGAGCATGTTTCTTACCCAAGAGGACAACTCCCTCCATCACAAGACCTTTAAATCATTTTGGTGCTTGTAAAATGCAGAGTTATTTGAAATCATCAAACTTGCAATTGCTACATCTCCCTGAAGTTTAAAAAAAAGAAGTTTGAAAAGTTAGCGCTGTTGCAATTGTTGGGCTATTCCAGATTTTGAAGAAAAAAACTTTTGCAAAAGTCAGAACGAGTAGATCTTATGGAACATCTTTTATTTCCTGGAAAAAGGTGAGATTTCCTTTTACGAGAAAGTGATACTGAATCATAAATAAATGTTATCACATTTTAATCAGCACATTTACTTTCTTGAAACGCCTTAATAAAATTGCATTACCAGGAACTTTTGCCAATATCCAAGTAACTTTAAAAACATTGCATGTCCCTAATATTGCTGCATGCCTAAAGGGATGGATACTGGATTAAGAGGTACATCTAAAAATGTCTAGGAGAGTTGTGAAAGTAGTGCAAGACTTAGAAGTATGGGAAAATACAACAAACATATTACTAATCAACATGACTCTATAGAAGGTAATCGCACACAAACCAACATGGAAGATTAACACATGGCCATGACCTGGTGGGGGCGAGAGGTGGAGACCACTTGCTAATGGGAATGGAACACATTTAAGTAACCTGGCTAAAAACTAGATATTGCTGTTAAGTACTGAGGTCTTGAATCCGTTACAGGGCTTCCGCCGGGGCGTTTAGGAAGAATCGTACTATCATAATACTGTATTTAGGCACTTAGGACAAGTGTGAACTGTGTTTTTGAAAAGTGATGTCTGTCATTTGTACATGAAAAAATCAAAATATATATCTTTGAAAAAAAACTTAAGAAAACTTTCAATAAGAAATTGAGATGAGTTGCTTAAACAACGGATCTAGGAAACACTTCTTGGTAATTCCCATTTATGCTGTACGTTTTGCAGAAATTTTCTTTTTGAATGTGAAAAATGTTGCCATTTGAGTAGCAAGCAAATATTTTGAAACATAGAAGCGTAGATATGCAAATTTTCCAGCTATGCCGAATATCACTAGCGGGATGAGTGGTTGTCAAGCGGGATTGGAAGATATGTGTCTGTTATCTGGAGCCTATGCTATACCTTGCCAAAACTTTGAAGTCTCCCTTTCGATTTTATAACTTATAAGGACGCTGAAATAATAAAAGATGGCATCTGCTGAATGTGAAGGGGGTGGTCCTAGCTAGCCAGTGGGCGTTTTTTTTAATGTCAATTTTTAATAGCGCACTTATTACCTGTGAGGCTATCCAGGCGAATGATGGGGATTCCTCTTCATAATTATCTTAAAGGGCCACACATTTACTTTCCTGGGATCTAGAAGTTATTTCTTGTGGAAGTCACGTTGTATGGCCCTCCAGCATAAGAATGTAAAGTGGAAATAAACTAATACTAAAATCGAATCATTATTGAACGGGGAAGAAAAGCTGGTCATCTGGTAGTGTTTAGACCCCTTCTCTATCAGATTCTTGTTTGTCGGTCCCCATTTGTTTCCAGATTTCTTCATTTAACTTTATTCTCTCTGTCCATGAGGACTGACATCTCCAGGTCTCGTCTGTCTCTATTAAACAATCTGTTGACTGGCCAAAGGATGGACATGGAACCGTCCATTTATCACATTAGAGAAAGCACCAGATATGCAAAAGAATTGTTGATAATGCATGAGCTTGATGGATCAATGTTCAAACTGATGAGAACAGTCCATAAGTTGACTTTGATGCCACAAGCGACTCAGAGAGGGCCATGTCATGTTTCCGCACTACATAATGTGACCAACTGTCTGTAAATTTCACTAACCGCCCGTAATTTGGACCTCACGTCCGTTGTCCGTGAGGATCCCTTTTACGGTCGCCTTTTGTCCGTATTTATGGCCATTACAGTGCTCAGCACTGCTCCTCTGCGAGAAGTCTCAACTCCCTGATGGGGCAGCCTCACACTCATCCTCTGAGCACAAGAGCAGCCCCACCCCGCCCATTGTCATTCTGTCTGCCAGCAGATTGCTACATACAGAATGACAATGGGCCAACCTGGGCTTGTAAAACATGTGGTGGCCTCCTCCTGCCTCAGTGTACAGCAGAGCATTCTGTTTGATGGATAAAAGGTAAACTGCCCATGCTGCAACGTGAGAAAACAGTTTATATAAAGAAGCCTGTGAAGCAAGTTAAAAAGAACGGGTTATAGTTCTGTCACTGTCTCTTCATTTTAGAACTGACACATTTTCAATATTATATTCAACAAAGCCATGGTTGCTACTTTTTTATTTTAAGGAACTAACAACCATTGACAAAGCCAATAGTCCTGGCTTGTTGTTGGTGTAATGATACTTGCTGTATTATATATCTGGATGCAAGGACAGAAACAACAACATACTAGTCGAGAGGAACACTATGCTGAGCACAGATTTTTAGCCGAGGTGTTTTAAGCCACGCCCTTAATTACATCAAACACCCCCTTTGAAGAGACTCCCCAGTTTTTTCTTTACCCCACTTAAAACCCTGGAAAAAACACCATATCACAGCCACCTCACATCCTGGCACTGTGCATCATGCATGACTTCTACGTTTTCAGATTGCCTTTGTGCAGGGGCATAGTGAACCCTCCCTCAACCCACCCCAAAGGGTGAATGGGTGGAAGGATAAGTGACTGGGTGGATGGATGGATGGGTGAAAGGGTAAATGGCTGAATGGATGAGTGAATAGATGGATGGGGTGAAAGGGTGGATGGATGAATAATGGATATCACTCAGATTATTGATAGTGGCTGAGACTGAGATGTGTAGAAATTCATAGTGATGTCGGAAGGGGAAGAGTTTTGTGGGTTGTAAAAGTTTGTTGTGGTTTAGGTTTTGATGCAAAGTTAAGAGATTAGAGGGAACCCGTTAAATATGAGCGATGATAGAACAAGACATGCATAAAACTGGGACGCATTTTGAATTTTGGAATAAGCGTCATAACCGAGGTACTGAGTTTTTGAGTTAACGCTGTGTTTTTTTAAGACTTGTAGTGAATCCCTGATGAAGGGCGAAGATTATGCCTGAAATGCATTGGCTACGAGGATGTTTTTAAATGTATTCGTCGTGTTGCAGTAGAAAGGCCTGGATGGGCAATCTGCAATATTTGAAGTGGTCTAAATGCATTAACTGTCACACGTGTGAATGTGAAAAACTGGATTGAAATCGTTCTGATCTATGGATTAACTGGACATTAAAAGAAGTGAATTATCAGAAAAATTGAGTCACCCTTTCTTTAAGGATTAAGGCTGTGCGTTCGATAGGAGCAGCAAGGCGCTCCACCTGTGTTGAGGATATAGATGGGCACACAGATGGAAGGACAGAATGAAAGGTGAAAGACTAAATGATAGATAAAAGAATGGTTACACCTTGTTGGGGGGAGTTGTTAATGGGGGCTGGATCTGCAAATTTCCTTGTATATCCAGTAGTTTTCTATCAACAATAAAAGCGGGCTCACTTACATTATGTGTAGTTCACCATTGTCTGTTGACTAATACCTGCTGGAGCGAGATGCGAGATGAGAGTTTTGAATCGCCTAAGTTAGCAAGCTGTGGGCTTCCTGAAAAAACGTGAAGTGCACGATTGTCTCAACCTAATATAAACTTATTTTGACTTGTACTTAAGTGGTTGTCTATTTACTTGCTTTTTATACTATTGCGCGACCTCCTCTGAAGTGTCTGTAAAAACCTACCTTTTGTCCTGAATTTTGACCTCATGTCCTGAGTTTTTGTCCCAAATTTTGACCCTTTGTCCTGAATTTTTACACTCACTGTCCTGAAATTGCACCCATGCCAGTTGGTCACCCTAGCTCTACAGGTGCCACTGTGGACACCACTGTGACCCGATGGTCTGGTTAAGTCTGCTTGTTTAAGTGGATAACTATGGGGGTGGTGCAGGGTGAGAGTATGGAGCACACTTCGATTCATTGACCCTTCAAGACACGCTAGTGATGTCTGAGGAGAGAGCTCCTGGCTTGGTGGAGAGGGGACGAGCGGCAACCCCTGCATCAGAAAGGGAGCAAACCTGGGAGTTTTGGGACGGGGGGTCCCGTCACTCAGGGTTTGCCAGGGACTTGTATATTCATACCAGTTGTACGTTTTCAAACCTGGACAGACTTTCGGAAAAAATGTGATGATGTATTGACAGTTCAGTCCCCTAGCCATAGGGCTGGGGCACAGGAAGTCCCACGTGGAGCTGCACTCTGGCATGTAGCTGACTCCGCCCCTTCCACCTGCGCTTCCGGATTCACAGTCCAGTCGGGAAGTCTTTATTATGTGTTCCACTGGGAAAGATTCATTTTGAGATCCATGACTGTGATTGGTCAGATTTCAGGAAGGTCCTGTTTGGCGCAAGGCTTACCCATCGATCCCGATCTGCCAGTAGAGCTGTCGAGTGACGGGCGCCCAGACTATCTGTCCTGAATACAGGCTGTTGTCCACACCTCCGAAGATGATCTGTCCGGATTGGCTGTGGAGGCACAAAGTGAAAGAAAATTATTGGCTGAACAAATTATTAATGCGACACTTGGGAGGAAGGGGAAGAGGGGAGGAGACCACAAAACAGAAATTGTGTGTAAAAGGTCGCTTTATTGAAACAGGTGCACATAACAATTTAAACATCCCTGGCAAACTGCCTCACAAAACTATAAACCTCACTAATACAACTGCATACCTGACCCCTCACCCCGCCCCTAAAATTTCCTTGAACCCGCCCCATCCATACATTACAATATTATAACGCAATACAAAACAATAGACAGCATTGCAATAAATGATAATCCCCTTAATTCAACACTTCCCTTAAACAACTTCCCCTGCCTGCCTCTTTCACAACTGTAAATCCCCCAACGTGTCTAACCAAACTTAAATAACCGGCCTACCCTTTTCCTGTCGATAACCCAACCTCAACAATGCCCAACAACCTATGCCAACCCTGGAAAACTTCCAATAACCCCCGCACAGCACCTGTTCCAAGCAACAATACATAGTCAAACCCCTGCACACCTGTCCCAAAATAAAGCTGCACCAAAAATGAAAAAAACAAAACCTGAACCCCAGAAGCCACAAAATATATAGGATGATAGGGAGGGCAAAAACTAACTACCACAAATGCTCCCAGCCACCAGGTCACTAAACCTAAAATGGTGGCTGGGAGCTGGAGCCCAAAGCATTTATGCTTGGGCTACAAAATTTACCAGCCCAAAACAAAATGTCCGTCCTGAAGCTTGCCCGCCCTGCCCCTACCAAACCACCCAGGGGGGAGACCTCCCTGCGGTCGGCTACCCACCCAAACCCCCCTTGGGCACCTCACTCGTTTTTATGAAGAAGCTACCCTGTGAGTCTGAATCAGTAATACTTCTAGAACATGCACCCCTCTGGGGCTTCCATGATTGCAGCAAACCCTGCTTTAACTACATTATTATTTACAAATTCCTGATTTACTAGGGTGGATTCATGGTGCATTTTCTGTAACAAAATATTACACTACAAAAGATTAAGTACCTTTACTCATCAGTTAAAACATCACTCATTTTCGAGAAAGAAGGTGTGTTGTTATGGAATATATATTAAACTGCAAAGTATATATTTCAAGTTGGAGAATTATTTGAGGCAAAAAGAAGGCACAACACATACAAGCCCTCTGTAAGCTTCAGAAGACAGAAGAGGACAAGCAAAGGCAGCCGAGGGACAGAAAAGGCGGCAACACTGAAGTTTCCCTCTAACAGAAGAGGACCAGCAAAGGCAGCAACAGTGAAGCTTCCCTCGGACAGAAGAGTGCACCTGAGTAACAGTGAAGGTCATGCACCGTTGCCAATGCCTTCACACAGGAGCTCACCTGCCCATGTAGACGCTGAAGATAGGGTTGGTGAGCAGGTTCTGCTGCAGCATGCCTTGCATGACAGTGGTGGCGCCACCTGCTGACATGGCGGGGTAGGCCATCCCAAAGATCCCATCGAACTTGGAATAGTAGAAGCTGCTTCCGGTTTCAGAGGTGGTCAGGCCGACCTCCTGGTTTGTGAGGGTCAAGCCTTGGACCTAAAAGAGTTGGACAGGTAGACATCATTAGGGTGTTTTGGGCAAAAGACTTGCAGGGTGCAGGGCAAAAGCAGAGCAGTACGGCAATACATTGCGCAACTTAAATAACAGTTTACAGGCGGAAACAGAGAGGCCCCAAGGAACTTAGAGAGAAATAGGGGCACATTTTGTATAGGCAGTGCCTGATAAAAGGCCGTAGGTTTGGGGCAGAGTCATTAATATGCCCTCTGTTGCACACCACTGACTTCTCTGGCCATGGCATCACTGACACTGATGGCCCGTTCATCTCCTTATTGTACAATGGGCCTGCCGTCCTTCAGATTCTTCCATAGGCCTTATCATTCACCCTGTCTACCTGTTGCGTGGGTCATGAGTTTCATAGGTAACTTACAGATACGGTGTCATAGCCAAAGATGCCATTGACGCTGCCACTGCCGTAGGACATGGTGAACTGCTGGTTGTTAGTGCTGTAGGTGGATGACTGGCTGGGGTTGAACAGGTTGTGGTTGGCTGCAACAAGAAACAGAAAGTCAACATTTTAGACTGTATGTCATGGAATTGCAGAAGGACTGTAAGGGAGAAGGCTTTGAGATTTGCGGGTGAAGTTACCCGAAGTGGCTTGCACTATGTGTGCAAATTTGCAAAATTCCACCAAATAACGTGAAATATTCAACACTCTGCAACATAACATCACACCTCCATTGGGAGCGCAATAGGTTGAATCAACATGTTTTGTGTGATAAATACTCACTGCAGGCCTGGCTCTGGCAGTACGTTGAGGCAACCCACAAGTTGGATGAGCCAGTGTCAAAGAGGACCAAGAAATTTTGGGCTGGTGTTCCAATGCTGATCTCACCAAAGTAGTATGTCTAAAAGAGAGAATATGAGATGAGACTAGGGGATCTACATGTCTTGATTCGATAGCACCGATGATCTGACCAGGCAGACGGGAGAAGGGCCTTTATTGGCAAGGGAAGAGAGAGACATTTCTACAAAAAGAAGAGACATTGTTTTGGGGTGGGATTGCAAGCAGTGGTGTACGAGTGAGTGGGAATTGAAGAATACTCAATACGTGCATTGGAAAGAGTCAAATGAGTGCTCAGCCTACACGAAACCTAGGATTATGACTAGCTACTGGTCTATATGATACTGGGAACTTTGATGGTCCCTTTCATAGCTGGCCATTAGCATTGGGGGAGTTCAGGATGGGATATGCCCAGTGGTAACCTGTGATTGGTCGATGTTACACCAGGAGGTTCAGGATAGGATTCCATTGGAAATGAGCAATATGAGACCAGGAATTACAAGATGGTGCACCGTTGGGAATTGCTTAATATGACTCCTGAGAGGTCAAGTTGGTGTCTACTATGAGACTGATGGTGGCTGTGATTTTGCTAGTTAAAACATTGTCACTTTATGGGAATGGCGAGTGCTACACTGGAGTTTAGGATGATATTTGCTATGCTACTAATGAATTCAATATCACTCAAAGAAACCCATTATGTCTGATGTCACACACTGTGGAGGTTAGACTGTTGTGTGCTATGGGATGGGTTTTTCTGTTTCTGAGAGTAGCCATGTGCTCCAGAAATGGTAGCTCTGCTGAAATGCTGGGAAGGGTCTCATGCAAGGAACTACGTCAGCCAAGCAGTGCCTCTTACTCACATCCATATACATGGGCTCGTAGGCGATCGCAAAGTCATTCTTTCTGTTGAAGTTGTACTTCAAGGCTGGGTCCCTCTTGTGGGTTTTCATGAATTGTTCCAACACGCCGTGGTCACGCATGTTCTCCCGGATAGACTTGTACCTATGCAGAGGGACCCTAGGCAGAGAAAAGAATACCAGGGACGTAAGTTGGCTGCAGAACCAAGTAGTCCGGGCACAAAAAATCAGGTCATTTTTTGGACAAGATTACCCGTTTTGGAATGTGTTGGGCTAGGAGCAGAATTAGATGCATGCCAGTCTGGCCACGACATGCGAGTGACTCTTACTCAAGCCCCTATGCTTTCATAGGCATTGGTCTGAGAGGAAAAGTTCTGCCTGCCACTAGATCAGTCGACTTCTGTTCGTTTCATTAACTCTTTCATGATTTTACAGTTGTCAATTTGCCCAAGTTCAAGGATATACATTTAACACTAAATAGTAGAATAATTAAGACACACGAATGAAGAGTGGGGCCACTTTAGGAGAGAGATGAGGGGGTCGGTTGGCTGTCAAACTACCAATAAGAATGCATCATTTCTAATTGGAAACCTCTCTGGTCTTTACGATTGGTAGACATTCCCCATTATTATGAACCAAGGAAGCATCATCAAGGTAAATAGCACCATTTATTTTTATCACATTCACAGGATTAAAGTCTGAGCCAAGAAGACTGTGAAGCAGTGAATTTATTACAAAATTTGAGTGTAAGCCCCCTAACAGATATACATAGACCCAATTTTGTGTTTTCTGGTGAGAGACATTTGAATAGCTCAGAGGTACTTTATGAACTTTAAGAGAGAAGTTAAGACTACTGATTTTACCTCGTTTCCTGCCTCACCTCAACAATGCAGCAAATCAGCTTTACGTGTATACACTGATGTAGTACTATTACTTTTGAAACAAGTTTTCTATGATGTGTAGAAGTGTGTTTTTCTGATATATGTTAAATAGGCCACTTTTTAGCACAAACGCCATCTTGACCAAGATGCAAGTCATCTCTGTCACTCATCCTACTTCCCTCCACTTTCTCTCCTTGCAAACCCTGCGTCACACATTCAAGCTGAGATGTAATGGTTTATTTCCACTGTTACGTTATTCAGCTCTCCATGAACCTTCCCCTGTTCCGCTATGACTTATAACAATCACAAGGTCACCCATTGATTCACTTTGGTCTAATCATTCGCATAATGAATTATTATTAATGTATCTAGTTATATTCCAGCATCTCTGGATGATATTAGCATAGAGGGTGCTAAATAATCATTCATGTAGTCGGTTAGTGCTTGGGTGTTAAGGCAATGCGATGTCTATTTTTTATGTGCTCTGATTTTCTGATGAAATAATACATGTGCTCACATCACAGTAAGACAGTAGTTTCTGTAAATTCATATGCAAAACTATTGTATAAAAAACTTCGATTTTGGGGGGTTTCAGATGGCTTTTCTAGTCTACTAGGGATCCTGTGCGATTATTTCCAGATTTTGCTTCCCATTTGGGACTTAAAATAATTTCAGATTTTTGCATTCTCTGTATACCTACACATTTGAGAACATTTGTGGCCTCTGTACCGCTTATTTTGAATTTTGTGGTAAAACCCTTTAACTTTTCATTGATATAGATCTCGCTGTGTCCACTCAATTAATGTCATTCAAATTGCAATTCCCTCTGGATCTCTCCCCCCCATAACAGCCAGGGGGTCAGGTTACCCTTACCATGCCCGTTTATATATGGAATTTTTTAGACATTTTCAGGACGGGGGATAGGATTTACACAAAGTCACAAAAAGTACACTTCCTGGGTAATGATCTAGCTTTCTGTGAAATTTGGTGTAATTCCATTCAGACGTTATTCCACTGTACACAGCTCCACTTTGCGCACTATAATCTATGCTATACCAGTCTATGCCACTCCACTGTACCCAACTCCAGTGTACATCACTGCACTGAACGCTATTCCACTGTATGCCACTCCACTGTACTCCACTTCAGTATACATCCCTCCACTCTGTGACACTCCAATGTATGGTATTACAGTCTACATCACTCCACTGTACGCTACACCAATTTATACCACGCCACTGTACACTACTGCAGCCTATGCTATTCCATTGTACAACACTCCACTCCACTCTACACTGTTCCACTATATGGGACTCAACTCTTCTGACCTATACTGTACGCTCCTACACTCAATATTATTCTACTCTACACCATCCCACTATACTCTATTCCACTGTACGGCGACTTCACCTGGTTCAAAACCAGGCCGCCCGACTTGTCTACAATCTCCGTAAGTCTCATCACGTCACCCCTTTACTTAAAGCCTTGCATTGGCTTCCTATCTGGGAACGCGCCCTCTTTAAGATGGGTTGCATAACGTTCCAGACCCGGGCAGGGACGGCCCCTGCCTTCATCAATTCTGAAATTAAGGCCTACATCCCCTGCAGAGAGCTGCGCTCCTCCTCCCAATCTCTTCTTTCTGTTCCTCGTTTTAGGAAGAAGAAATCGGGAGGTATGAAATTCTCTACCCTTGCCCCCGCCTTTTGGAATACTCTTCCCCTTACCCTCAGGTCCTCCCCCCACTACTTAGAGTTCCGAAAAGCTCTTAAGACATTTCTCTTCTCTCAAGCTTTTCCACATTAGCGGCCTACTTCCCGCCCTGCCCTTGGGATTGCATCCCTAGCGCCAAGAAACCGCTTGGTAATCGCGCGCTTTATAAATATTTTAAATTCAAATTAAATTCAAATTGTAATGTACGCCACTCCACTGCATGCCACTGGACTCCATGCTATTCCACTGTATGCCACTCCACTATATGCTATTCCACTGTACCCCACACCGCTTTACCCTATTCCACTGCATGCTATTCCACTCTGCACCACCCCACTCTATGCTACTTGGCTGTATGCCACTGGACTTTACGCCGCTATTCCATTCAACCCCACTAAACTCTCCGCTATTCCAGTCTAAGCCACTGAACTCTACGCTACTCCACTTTACACTATTACACTGTATGCCACTACACTTTACCCCACTGCAATGTACCCCACTCCATTGTACTCTATTCCACTCTATGCTGCTGAACTTTATGCCACTTCACTGTTCCACACTGCAGTCTACACCACTCCACTGTGTGCCACTTGACTCTACGCTACTCCACTTTATGATATTCCATTGTATGCAACCCTACTCTATGCCACTCCATTTAACATTGTCCCACTGTGTGCCACACCACTCTATGCCACTTCATTGAATTATATTCCATTCTACACCACTCCGCCCTATAGTACTCCCCTGTATGCCTCTCCACTCTTTGCACTCCACTCGCTACTGCTAAACTTTACGCTATTCCACTCTACACCACTCCATTCTTCACTATTAGACTGTACACAAATACTCTGTACACTATTCCACTGTAACCCACTCACTCTGTAACACACCACGTTACCGTATTCCACTCTACGCCAATGTACTGTACCCCACTCCACTCTTCGTCATTCCAGTCTATGCCACTCCACTGAGTGACACTCTATCTCGCTCCACTACACGCTATTCCACTGCACGCAACTCTACTGTACACCACTCCACTCTACGCTATTCCACTTTATGCCTCTCCAGTCTATTCCACTCTACGCCACTCTACTATACCCAATTCCACTGTTCGCCACTCCACTATATGCCTTTCTACTCTACGCCTCTTCACTATACTCCACTCTACACCATTAGACTCTATGCTAATCCACTCTACCCCATTCTATTATATGCCATTCCAGTGTATGCCACTACAATCTGTGCTTCTCAATGCATGCTATATCACTGAACGGAACTCCAGTGTACGCCATTTCACTCAAGCCTATTACACTGTGGACCACTCCACTCTATGTCATTCCACTCTACACCACTCCAGTGCATCATATTCCATTGTACACCACTCCACTGTAAACCACTAAAGTGTATTACAATTTATGTTATTCCACTGTACACTACTACACTCTACCTCACTTCGAAGTATGCCCTTCACTTTACTACACACTACATACTATTCTGCTCTATGCCACTCCACTCTAAGCCACTCTACTGTACCATAACTCCAAAGGGCAGGGGAGTTATAAGAGTGGCATTTTAATATCTTGGGCCTACATATATAGTAATGAAGGATAAGGGTAATGTGAGAGAGATTTATAAGTACCACAGTGATATGAGAACTGGAAAGAGAGTCAGGGGAAGTAATAGGGAAACCATTAAAAACAAAGAAAGTGAGCAGGTTTCACATGAGGGATAGTTCCATAAAAGGGTCCCAGGCTCAGGGGTCTCAAAAATATCTCTTTCATAGACATGGTTGGTAATGCATTGTATCAGTGGCATAACACAAAATAATGGGGCCCCGTACAAAATATATTCAGAGGCCACATATCTCACAATTATTCATCTGCTGTGGGCTGAATTGCCTCCTCCCCCTGAAGGGTTGGGATCCCGCTGCACCGAAGGGGGTGAAGGGGCCTGTGTTACACCCCTGCATTAAGTCACCTTCACCAGCAGTGGGAGACAAACTCTAAAACAGCTTGAGAAAAGGTAAGAAACAGACAGTAAACGAATCATCATGTGAGAGCAAAGGCATCCGGAGGCAATGTGCAGACTCTGCTGCTATTGCAATGGAACATAAGAGATGGCCTATTGGGTCTTACCTGCAAGAATATCAATGTATTCCTATGTACATTCTTGAGGACACAAGCAGGGGGCTCTCTCTGCATTGAAGTTGTATTGCCTCACCAGCCCCTTTCAGAGCAGGATGCAAACATTGTAGGACTAGACTATCAACGCTTACAACTAAAACTGAACTGCCGCCTATGAATATCCTCAGCTCACACAACTACAAAGACACTGGAGTTCCAGGTGAAATATAGTGCTCCTCTCACCAGGCCCTCTTGGAGTTGGTTGCAGATCATTTCCATGACTAAACTTTCAACTCTTACTACTAACACTCACCATCTGCACAACAGTGACCTTCACAATCACCATCATATGTCTTGATGGACACTCAAACCTCATAGCTCAAATACCTACTTCACGATCCCCTCCGACAGCTGGAGGCAGACCATCGCCAGGATCAGCCACTTCATGGTGCTTAGCTAGATGGGTGAACTTCGGGAAGGGAACTCAGTGTTCGCCAGACCAGGATCTGAGCTCAAGTAAAAGGGCTCAAGCTGCTTCTTTTATACTGAAAATTTGCCCTCTGTGATGCTCTCATCTGCTCCACCCCTTCCACTCAACTCCAACCCACAGTTGTTCCTCTAACAACATTAGCCAATTAACAGTGCTATCTGTGTTTTCCAATTCCAAAGCAAGCATCACCTCAAAGGGTCACTTTGTGCCTTGCAGATAAAAATAATATTTAAAGAATTAGTAATCCTAACGCTAACTTTAAAGATTGTGTTATCTAAAACTTATCAGACCCACTTGAGGCTGCTTTCAGCTTCATGATGCATCTCAAAACTTGTTCCAAATGTCCTTAGTTCTGAATTTCACCGTATAGGCAAATGAGGAACCTTGTTTTAAAGTAACTGAATAACACAATAGTGTTTTTGTAGGAAAAGTGCTAAATACTACCGTTTGGTATGTACCTTGGCCCTGCGAAACCTGCTAAACCAGCTGGTCCGCAAACCCTAGAAACCAGCATTCGCAAAACTAATAGGTCTCGCATATGCATGAGCTTTTGGCTTTGCCAATATTTTTTTTAGCCATGTTTTACAACAATTTTGCAGCTGTTCAGCATGGCTAAAATGAGAGTGGCGTGGAGTGGAGTGTCATAAAGTAGAGTGTCATGCAGTAAAGTGGGTGGGGTGTTATGGAGTAGTGTAGAGAGCTGTGGAATGGTTTGGAGTGGTATAGAGTTGAGTAGAGTGAAGTGGAGTGCCATGGAGTGGAATAAAGTGGAGAGGCATAGTGTTGTGGAGTGTTGTGAAGGGAGAAAAGTATCATAGAGTGGAAAGGCATAGAGTGGAGTACAGTGTAGTAGAGTTGAGTGGTGTAGAGTGGAGTGCAGTGTCAGAGTGGAGTAGAATGTTGTAAAGTGAAGTGGCACTGAGTGTTGTGAAGTAGTGTAGAGTAGAGTGGAGTGGCTTAGAGGATGTTGTGTAGAGTGGAGTAGAGTGCTGTCGAGTAGAGTGGTGTAGAGGGGAGTAGACTATCAGAGTGGAGTGGCATAGAATGAAGTAGTGAAGTAGAGAGGAATGGCATAGAGTAGCGTAGAGTGAAGTAGAGTGTCAGAGTGGAGTGGAGTGGTCTTGAGTGCTGTACTGAAGTGCCATAGAGTGGAGTAGTGGAGTTGAGTTGAGTGGAGTAGTGTGTCATAAAATAGAGTGCAGTAAAGTGGCATGGAGTGCCATAGAGGGAGTTGTGTAGAGTGGAGTAGTGTCACAGAGTGGAGTAGAGTGGAGTGTCATAGAGTGGAGTATAGTTTAATGGAGTAGAGCATCATGTGGTTGACTGTTGCAGAGTGGGATAGAGTGGCCTCGAGTGAAGTGGCATAGAGTACAATGGTGCAGAGTAGATTGCCATAGAGTGCAGGGGCTTTGAGTGCATTGGGTTTGAGTGAAATGGTGTAGAGTGCATTGGCTTAGAGAGAAGAGGCGTAGAGTAGATTGAAGCATAGAAGAGTGGAGAGCACAGCATAGATTTTAGTGGCGTAGAGTGCAATGGCGTAGACTGGAGTGGCACAATGTGGAGCAGAGTGGCGTAGAGTGCAGTGGCATGGAGGGAAGTGGTACAGAGTAGATTAGGGTGGTGTAGAGTATAGTGGTATAAAATGCATTGGCATATAGATGAGTGGTGCAGAGTAACATAGAGTTCAGTGGTGGAGAGTGCAATCTCGCAGAGTAGAGTGTCTGGGAGTGCAGTGGTCTAGAGTGCATTGTGGTTTAGAGTGCATTGGCATTGAGTGCAGTGCCATAGAGTAGAGTGTTGCACAGTATAGTGCTGTAGAGAGCAGAGTAGTATATAGTTGCTTACAGTGCAGCAACATAGAGTGAATTGGTTTTGAGTAAAGGGTTGTAGAGTGCTTTGGCATAGAGTACTGTGGTATAGTGTGCAGTGGCATACAGTGCAGTCTACAGTGCTGTAGAGTGCAGTGGTGCACAGTAGATTGTCATAGAGTTCAGTGGCATAGAGTACATTGGGGCATATTTACAAGTCCATTGTGAGAGCGGAGCGTCACTTTTTCTGACGCTCCTCTGGCGCAATGTACTGCTCTATATGTAACAGACGACACCAAGCCACTTTGCGTGGCTTAAAGTCACTGTGTAAATATGGCCTTCCTTGCTGTAGTTTTCTGCGGCAAAGGGGCATGTAATGTGTGTTGCTGTGCGCATTCCAACGCAACACCCATTGGGTTAGAATGGCACAACGAGTTTTTTAGCGTTGGCGGAAGGGAAAACACAGGGGTACACTGTATTCTTGGTAATATGGTGAATCCCTGCACTTTTGAAATGACAGTGTGGTGCAGCTAAATTGCCTTCAGTGCTATGCCATTTCCTTGTAAAGTGCCCCATTACTTTTGAGGAAAGTGGTGAGGAGTGAATTGGCATAGTGTGCAGTGGCATAGAGTGGTACAGAGTAGAGTGCAGTGTAGAGTGGAGAGGCGCAGAATAGATTGTTTCAGAGTAGAGTGAAGTGGTGTAGATTGGGAATGGTGCACAGTAGAGTGGAGTGGTGCAGGGTAGAGTGCAGTGGCATGCAGTGCAGTGATGCAGAGTAAATTAGAATGGCATATAGTGAATGGCATAGAGTGCACTAGCATAGAGTCGAGTGGTACAGAGTAGACTTCATTGATATAGAGTGCAGTGGTATAGAGTGCAGGGTTGTAGAGTGGAGTGGCATAGAGTAGAGTTGCATAAGGTGGAGTGTTGTAGGTGCAGTGGCGAAGAGTGCATTGGTGCATTGAAGAGTAGAGTGGCGTAGAGTGCATTGGCCTAAAGTGATATAGAGTAGAGAGGCATAGACTGAAGTGGCATGGAATGGTGCAGAGTAGAATGAAGTGACGCAATGTGGAGTAGTGTAGAGTGTAGCGGCATAGTGTGAGTGCTGCAGAGTAGAGTGCAGTAGCATAGAGTGGTTCCAAGTATAGTGGGGTGAGGTAAAGTGAAGCGTGCATAGTGTGGTAGGGCATTGCCATTGTAGACAACACATATTCAATTGAAATAACCATTGCATTTGCATAGATATAAATTTTTACTGATAAAAGTATGCAGCGCACAAACAATAACGCCTGGAAATATCAACACCTGTTTTTTGTTTGTTTTGATTGCATTAAAAAAATATTTTTCCCACCACACTTCATAATTACTCAGAGTAGCCAGCATGATTGTCACATACATCATCTCACTTTGAAGTCAGGGAAAGAAAAGTAAACACCACGCTCTCTCGACTGAGCCTGACACTTGACCTTTGTCTTTGAGCACAGCAAATGGGACAAGATAAAACACGATCTAAAGGCCTTTTAATAGAAAGGGAGCTCTTGGAAGGCTACTGTCAGTAAGACTTGGGCAAGGGAAGAGAAGATCTCAAACCGGACAACCTAAAACAAATAAAGCCAGCAAATAGAAAGCCATAAAATGTGAGTTACAAACCAATAAGCCAATGGTAATTAACAGGCGAGATACACTCCCAAGAAAACTGTCTGAATGTCTCCAAGAAGTCTTTAGCAAACCAGACAGCTGTACTGTCAGGTATGCTTCTACCTAAAACAAACGGCCTGCTGCATTTCTTATGTCACTGAGGAATCACGCTGGGCGAGGAGTCTAATACACATTCAACCTCAATTAAAAAAATACACTGTTATCGCATGTAACCTGATTTTTATATTTCATTGTGTCAACAATTCAATAAAAAACAAAACACGTAAATAGCATCATTATTATCAAACTGATTTCAACCTCCATTATTTCGAATGAACTTTTGTAGTCCTAGGAACTAATGCTATCCCATAACAGATCAACAGGCCAATCCGATTTTCTTCCTTGTGAAAAACCGCCTAGGTCTCCTGTTGTGGTGACACAAAACAGACAACACATGTTTCGCAGTGTGAACCTCGCCTCTTCTTCAGGACAGTTTCTCCGAAGTCCTCGTTAGGTTAATAATCCATTGGATGCAATGTCATATAATGGCAACTGCCATTCCCACAGGATCTGATCCATGTTTATTAAAATGCTAAGATACATGAAAAATGAAAAAGCTATACAGAGCTCACTTTATTTTCTCAGCTACACACCTCGGGCAGATTTACAAGCCCCATGCACCACCGGTGCATCACGTTGCGTGACGCACCAGTGGCGCAGCCTGCTGAGTGATATTTACAAGCACAGGTAAAGTCACTCTGCGTGAATTAATCTGTGCTTGTAAATAGCGCCCCTCTTCACGCAACACTTTGCGTGTTAGGGGCGTGACATGGGGGTTGCTGTGGGTGTTCCCACACAACACCCGTGTCCACAGATGCATTTCCAGATTCACGAGAAATCGTAAATCTGGAAACGCGTCAAAATGCTACACCACCTTAGGGGTGGCGTAGTGAGGTGCAACGAGGAGAAATGTTTTCATTTCTCCTCGTTCTTTTCCTCTTTCAATGTGTGCTGCATTCTACAGCACACATTGGAATAAGAAATCACCTTAATTTATTGTTTTTGTGCAGGAAATGAAATGAAATGAAATTTATTTGTACTTGTAAAGCACACTTATACCACAACCGGGGTTTCCTGGCGCTTAAGGCATACCGCTATGGAACCCTTCCTGGCTTTTCCCTGTGAAATGTCCACTCCTGGGCACCCCCAAGGTAAAGCCAGGCATCCCAGCGCTGTTGGGATGGTACTTTCCTGCATAAAAACAATCTCCCCACGATGCAGGCATCCTTGCACCATGGTGAAAGGATGCCTGCGCCGGCGCATGGCTGCAGTTTGTGCGCAAGTGCAAGGAAATGCACAGAGATATTGTTTCTAAATATGTCACATCCCTGTGCTTCAAAACGAACGCAGAGCGAGCAAAATGACTTGCTGCACCACGCTGCGTTAGTGTCTTGTAGATCTCCCCGCCAACGGAGATCCAATTGGGATGGGTACATTTGACACTTGGTACATTTACGGGGGTGCACTTACACAGAGAATGTCTCATAGAATATCCTGTCTGCAAGCACCAGTGCTTCTGCTACAGCATGGGCCCTGTCTATCCCTGACAGCGCAGAAGGATGTTGCCCGGTCTGAACCCACAATGCTGTACTGGGGCCAAGCACACTTTACCCGTCTTGTCTGACGTTTGTGGATTTATCTGTAGACGCATTTATGATGGCAGTGCTTAATTTGTAAAATATTAAGTGCCATGGCCCTGACCTGGAGGCCACTACAACTTGCACCACCCATCGCCCTTGTCATTGCTACCAAAACAACTACTAACCATCTTTCTCACATGTCAATGGGATAGTCATATTATTCCAGGTCCCCAAAGGTAAAGGAATGGCTGGGGAGGTAGGTGTTAGCCATTTTTCAATGTATATTGTATTCCAAAACCACTGTTGTTCTGCTTGTCTCTAAATTAGATGAGCAGCGCCACCATGTGGTAGACTGTTCCAAATATGGTATTGATAATCCAGTTCCGAGCACTGGAAACCAATTAAGTGCCGGTGCTGAGCACTGGAAAGCACCGGCTCAAATTAAGGACTGTATGATGAGCGTTTCCCCATATTTTATTTTGATATTTTAGCACTACATATTGAGTGATTCTACACCAAACTCAATCAGTCTTTGATTATGAAAAAAATGTAATTACCTAACTCATTTATCTACCTGTGAAAAATGACAGGATGAGTGGGCCAGGAATGTGAGTGATGAACCATTTCTATTCAGATGACCAAAGTGGATGCTCAACTCACCAGTCTACCAGCCGAACTAACAAAAAGCGGTACAAAAGTGGGTGGTGATTGGCGGAGTATCTGAATCAATCAAACACTCACACCCAGTCAAAAGATCTGGGTTGAATCCATCACCGTTCTTTAGCCCACTCTGCCACCCCAGTTCAGACATGGCCATATGCAAATCAGTCTGACCCTGTGCCTCATTGGAACAGTCCAGCCCAAACTGCCAAGCCATGTCTTCCCTGGACCGGAAACAAGCTTCCAAGGACCGGTTTCTGGCATTCTAGCCGTCTTCATCCCTGCTTGCTTGAATCCAGTGGCAAAGTGAGCAAGGGACTCACGTCTGAGCATACCCTGCCACACTTATGGCGGCCAAAAGCGGTACAAAAGGGGGTGGTGATTGGCGGAGTATCTGAATCAATCAAACACTCACACCCAGTCAAAAGATCTGGGTTGAATCCATCACCGTTCTTTAGCCCACTCTGCCACCCCAGTTCAGATATGGCCATATGCAAATCAGTCTGACCCTGTGCCTCATGGGAACAGTCCAGCCCGAACTGCCAAGCCATGTCTTCCCTGGACCGGAAACAAGCTTCCGAGTACCGGTTTCTGGCATTCCAGCCGTCTTCAGCCCGGCTTGCTTGAATCCAGTGGCAAAGTGACCAAGGGACTCACGTAGGAGCATACCCTGCCACACTTATGGCGGCCAAAAGCGGTACAAAAGGGGGTGGTTAATGGCGGAGTATCAAGAATCAATCAAACACTCACACCCAGTCAAAAGATCTGGGTTGAATCCATCACGTTCTTTAGCCCACTCTGCCACTCCAGTTCAGACATGGTCATACGCAAATCAGTCTGACCCTGTGCCTCATGGGAACAGTCCAGCCCGAACTGCCAAGCCATGTCTTCCCTGGACCGGAAATGAGCTTCCGAGGACCGGTTTCTGGCATTCCAGCCGTCTTCAGCCCGGCTTGCTTGAATCCAGTGGAAAAGTGAGCAAGGGACTCACGTCTGAGGATACCCTGCCACACTTATGGCGGCCAAAAGCGGTACAAAAGTGGGTGGTGATTGGCGGAGTATCTGAATCAATCAAACACTCACACCCAGTCAAAAGATCTGGGTTGAATCCATCACCGTTCTTTAGCCCACTCTGCCACCCCAGTTCAGACATGGCCATATGCAAATCAGTCTGACCCTGTGCCTCATGGGAACAGTCCAGCCCGAACTGCCAAGCCATGTCTTCCCTGGACCGGAAACAAGCTTCTGAGGACCGGTTTCTGGCATTCCAGCCATCTTCAGCGCGGCTTGCTTGAATCCAGTGGCAAAGTGAGCAAGGGGCTCACGTCTGAGCATACCCTGCCACACTTATGGCGGCCAAAAGCGGTACAAACGGGGGTGGTGATTGGCGGAGTATCTGAATCAATCAAACACTCACACCGAGTCAAAAGATCTGGGTTGAATCCATCACCGTTCTTTAGCCCACTCTGCCACCCCAGTTCAGACATGGCCATATGCACATCAGTCTGGCCCTGTGCCTCATGGGAACAGTCCAGCCCGAACTGCCAAGCCATGTCTTCCCTGGAACGGAAACAAGCTTCTGAGGACCGGATTCTGGCATTCCAGCCGTCTTCAGCTCGGCTTTCTTGAATCCAGTGGCAAAGTGAGCAAGGGACTCACGTCTGAGCATACCCTGCCACACTTGTGGCGGCCAAAAGCGGTACAAAAGGGGGTGGTGATTGGCGGAGTATCTGAATCAATCAAACACTCACACCCAGTCAAAAGATCTGGGTAGGATTTATCACTGTTCTTTAGGTCACTCTGCCACCCCAGTTCAGACATGGCCATATGCACATCAGTCTGGCCCTGTGCCTCATGGGAACAGTCCAGCCGAAACTGCCAAGCCATGTCTTCCCTGGACTGGAAACAAGCTTCTGAGGATCGGTTTCTGGCATTCCAGCCATCTTCAGCCCGGCTTGCTTGAATCCAGTGGCAAAGTGAGCAAGGGGCTCACGTCTGAGCATACCCTGCCACACTTGTGGCGGCCAAAAGCGGTACAAAAGGGGGTGGTGATTGGCGGAGTATCTGAATCAATCAAACACTCACACCCAGTCAAAAGATCTGGGTTGAATGCATCACCGTTCTTTAGCCCACTCTGCCACCCCAGTTCATTCCAGCCGTCTTCAGCCCGGCTTGCTTGAATCCAGTGGCAAAGTGAGCAAGGGACTCACGTCTGAGCATACCCTGCCAGATCCTTTGACTGGGTGTGAGTGTTTGATTGATTCAGATGCTCCGTCCATCACCTCCCCCTTTTGTACCGCTTTTGGCCGCCATAAGTGTGGCAGGGTATGCTCAGACGTGAGTCCCTTGCTCACTTTGCCACTGGATTCAAGCAAGCCGGGCTGAAGACGGCTGGAATGCCAGAAACCGGTCCTTGGAAGCTTGTTTCTGGTCCAGGGAAGACATGGCTTGGCAGTTCGGGCTGGACTGTTCCCATGAGGCACAGGGTCAGACTGATTTGCATATAGCCATGTCTGAACTGGGGTGGCAGAGTGGGCTAAAGAACGATGATGGATTAAACCCAGATCTTTTGGCTGGGTGTGAGTGTTTGATTGATTCAGATGCTCCGTCCATCACCACCCCCTTTTGTACCGCTTTTGGCCGCCATAAGTGTTAAGGGTATGCTCAGACGTGAGTCCCTTGCTCAATTTGCCACTGGATTCAAGCAAGCCGGGCTGAAGACGGCTGGAATGCCAGAAACCGGTCCTCGGAAGCTTGTTTCCGGTCCAGGGAACACATGGCTCGGCAGTTCGGGCTGGACTGTTCCCATGAGGCACAGGGTCAGACTGATTTGCATATAGCCATGTCTGAACTGGGGTGGCATAGTGGGCTAAAGAAAGGTGATGGATTAAACCCAGATCTTTTGACTGGGTGTGAGTGTTTGATTGATTCAGATGCTCCGTCCATCACCACCCCCTTTTGTACCGCTTTTGGCCGCCATAAGTGTGGCAGGGTATGCTCAGATGTGAGTCCCTTGCTCACTTTGCCACTGGATTCAAGCAAGCCGGGCTGAAGACGGCTGGAATGCCAGAAACCGGTCCTCGGAAGCTTGTTTCCGGTCCAGGGAAGACATGGCTTGGCAGTTCGGGCTGGACTGTTCCCATGAGGCACAGGGTCAGACTGATTTGCATATAGCCATGTCTGAACTGGGGTGACAGAGTGGGCTAAAGAACGGTGATGGATTAAACCCAGATCGTTTGACTGGGTGTGAGTGTTTGATTGATTCAGATGCTCCGTCCATCACCACCCCCTTTTGTGGCGCTTTTGGCCGCCATAAGTGTGGTAGGGTATGCTCGGACGTGAGTCCCTTGCTCACTTTGCCACTGGATTCAAGCAAGCCGGGCTGAAGACTGCTGGAATGCCAGAAACCGGTCCTCGGAAGCTTGTTTCCGGTCTGGGGAAGACATGGCTTGGCAGTTCGGGCTGGACTGTTCCCATGAGGCACAGGGTCAGACTGATTTGCATATAGCCATGTCTGAACTGGAGTGGCAGAGTGGGCTAAAGAACGGTGATGGATTAAACCCAGATCTTTTGACTGGGTGTGAGTGTTTGATTGATTCAGATGCTCCGTCCATCACCACCCACTTTTGTACCGAACTAACACAAAGAGCAGAACTATTAGTTTAAGCCAATTGAAAATACAACCTTAGCCTCTGTAGAAAAAGAGAACTGGAATAATCTGTCATAAACTATAATTGGTCTTCATTTTCAATGACATTGCATAAAAACGTACTAAAGCATACAAAAAGTGATGGGTGGAATGCTTGAATTAATCTCAGCCGCTAGTAATCACTCGGCCTGCATCCCAATCCATAGTTACTTTGCCCACAATGCCACCTCAATTTGGACACATCCATATGCAAATCAGTATTGACCCTGTTCCAATAGGAACAGTCCATCCCAAACGGCCAAATATAGCATGTTACTACGCATGCTATCAAATCCCGTTCCTTTCCAACGCAGTAGTTACAACGACCGCGTTGTTAGAACGTAATACCTTTACAACGCAAGTCATTAGATCGACTTGCTGTAGGAGGCGCCCTGGATTTAGGAACAGTTTAATTTACTTTTTCAACTCTAGCCTGCGCAACAGTTGGTAAGGTGCTGAAATAGTAAATTATACTATTCCTTATGTTAGAGCACGTCCTACAGCAAGTCGATCTAATGACATGCGCTGTAAGGGCATCACGTTCTAACATCGCGGTCATTGTAACAACCGTGTTATAAAGGAACTGTGATGTGATGACTGCGTTGTAAATGCTGTCTCCCAAACTGCCAAGGCAGGTCCTCCCGTAACCAGAACACTATCAACCCAGGCCCGGTTTCGCCCTTTATGGGTTCATCAGCTGGGCACATCTTGGTTTGAGTGACACAGTGTGCACAGGACCGACTGCTGGCATACCCTTCCCACTTAGCGTGGCATACTAAAGCATATAAAAAGTGATGAATGGAATGCTCAGCCACTTTGTATATTTTATCGGATAAAACCCAGTATTTAAGCAGAGGGAGACTTCCACCTATACCTTATCCAAGGAATTCCTTCCACCATGCATCTCACAAGTCCAACACCAAGAAGTTGCTTAAAAGCCTCAGAACTGACTTAAAAATCCAAACATCCTGCCCTTCAAAATAATTAAGGATAATACGATAACGCCAGTGCCTTCTGGGAGTTCATAATGCTCATATTCTTCAGTTGCTGGTGATCGATGCTTTTTTCGTGTAGCCTAATGGCCTTAACAAACCCCACAACTATTTGATGATGTGAATTGGGAATGCCTGCTGCAAAAACAACCCGCCACTTTGATTTGATTTCCCTACCAAGTCATTTATGGTTACTCTGGACAGCTGTGTCCATCAAGGTATATCTCTTTTGTCTCAAGGTTTCCAGGCATACTTGTAAATGCTCAACGACCAGTGGGTACCTCTCAGATTACCTGTGGTCCTCTCTGCATGTTTGATGCCTCGCTTACCTTTGCCTGTCCTCCACGCTGCAGGTTACTTAGGGTGAGTTTCTTCCATTGGCGCTTCCTTATCAGCGCAGTAGCGATATGTTATCTGTTATTGACACAGCAGTAACATTAATAGTTCTTTAAGCACAGCGTAAACAGATCAAGTTGACTGATCTTTCGGCCAACAAACCAAACACTTTATTCAGTGTTATAAGGACACACTAAAATAAATCCTTCAGAGGTTAAAAATGAGGTTGGAAAACACCCATGCCCTTGTCACAAGATGGAGGCTCTTTTTTCCATTGGCCCTCACTGCTCCATTTAAATCTTTCCATCTTCACGTGCAAGCGCCCTTCCTTCCCTGGACCTTCCATACCCCAAGGAAGTGCCTGAGGCAAAGGCTAACCAAGCCTTCAACACAATCACAGCTCCACCATTCTCCATTTCTTTGACCTTCAAACCTGTATGGCCAGTGCTTTAAATGGGGAAAAATAAGTGCAGGTACTCATCAAATTGAGCTAGGGGCGTGGCTAGTGGGCGGGGTTAGAGGCGGAGTGAGCCATGATGATGCAAAAACACTTCTACTGAGTATTCCTGTTGTCCTTGCATTGTCCTGGATAGTGGTCTCAAACTTTCCATTCCTAAAAACTGCCGGTGCTCAGACTAAAAGCCATGCCTGTAGGGATAGTTTACACATATGGGGCTTCTCCCTGTTCACCAGCCATGCCAGCAGTTATCCAGATCTGTCACCCTCTGAGCATCCTCTGTCGGTACTCTGTGTGTGTATTTGTCCAGCCTTGCCTTTACATCCGCCACCCGTCTGGCGGTGTCCAATAATTGCCTAGGCCCGTCCGGCTCGCAGTAGGGCGATTCCCCAGACTTACTTGTTCCTTCTCTAGGTCTGTTAATTCATGTTCTAGTTGTCTTCGTACTCCAGTCACTCAGGCTATGCCCTCTCTTTGCAGCACAACCTTATAAGCCTCATATTCCACTGCTCTACTCACTGTGGTGCACCCGTTTGCACAGAAAAAATGCAGAGTGTACCCCTAAATGTATGTGTGAAAAGCGCCACCCGTCAGCACATTCATTCACAATTTCCATAACAGGATTTTCAGTCTAATCCACCCAGCCAAGAGAGTCAGGATTAGAGGTGAGTGGTCTGACAAATATCTATTTAGGTTGGCGGAGGAAGCATACCAGTCCAAATCTTTTTGTCGTCCCCAACACATAGTCTATACGATTATATCCCCTGTGTACAGGCGGATAGTATGAGAACACCTTGTCTCTCTGGTGATGATGTCTCCTGTCTCCAAACATCTAATAGTTGCTGCCTATGGGGTCTGCATGTACCGTTCACCTATCAAGGAGGACACCTGACGCCAACCACGTCCCCACCCCTCTCCTATGGTTAGAGCATATAGCACCGTACAAATGACCTAGCTTTTCTACCTCGTTCTACAAAAGGTGCGTTTCTGGCAACATAACTATGAAGGCCTGATACCGTTTAAGATAGGATAACACTCTGTGTCTTTTTGGGTATCCTTTGAGACCAACATACATTCCAAGATGTTAGCACATTTACCATAGTCATGGAAATGGCCCATGTGAGGTGTCCAGCAGGTTTGGGCCCTGCCCAATTCCCTCACCCCACCTCCCACTTTCCCCACCTCCACCTTCCAGCATCCCACATCAGTAGTCGTCATTGCTCCTTAAACCAGAAAAATAACAAAAAGAACAGCCCCTCAGGCGGTACCTAAATAGCCCAACATGTGACCCGCCTAAGTGTATTGACGATGCCTTCTGATTAGAATGCGACCGTGTACTGGGGCTGATTCTTCCAAAAGTATGCAGAGTGGAGCTGCAGGAGATCTAAGAAGGGGTGAGAAACAACAAAGCCTCGTTAAAAAGCAATTGGTCTTTTAAAGACCTATGAAATACTGGGGTGCGGCTGTGTGTGCGCCTGGGAAGCTGTCTCATCCTGGGCTGCCACACACGACCGGGGAAGGCTTCTGAAACCCTTTGATCCCAATGGGCTTGCGCGCCTGATGAGAGCCTAACAGTGCAGGAGCAACCCAGTGCAGAAATATACAGGCTGTTGCCAGCCAGAGCAGCACATAATCATGCACAATTTGAGAGGGTAATTTTCCGTTTTTGCGTTGCACATACCCGTACTTCAGGGCCTGAGCTCTGTTGCTTCTGGGAGTACCGGTACTCTCCTTGCCTGAAAATAAGTTCCGGTCCTCAGGGGAGGAAAACTGAGAAGTGCGGGTACTCAGTACCGGTGCGTACCGGCCCATTTAAAGAACTGTGTATGGCTCACCAGCCACTTAAAACCATCCTCGCTTCCAAAGTGCTCAATATGCTTTTTGATCACCAACCCCTTATAATGTCAACTCCTTGGCCCCGCACCCCCAAAGGACCTCATTCCCATCTCTCTTCAAGTCCCTTGACCTCTCGCTCACAGCCAGGCCCCCAAAGCCATACATAGTGAAAAACATAGTCACTGTTGTCCTTAAGGGCACCGCATGACACCCCCATGTCCAATTTCCCATTGAATACCCCTTTGCTGGAATTCCTCACATTTTCTCTAATGACACTAGGACCATAAGTGTCTCCTGGCTGAACAAGGCAGCCCATAATCTACTGAACCCGCAGGACTCAGAATCTTCCTTCCTAAGTCATTTAGGCAGTGCACTTGCACATCTGAAAATAACAATCTAGAGACCTGAAGGAATGCAATAATCTAGAGGCTGAAGCATGCAGAGGCAAAGTGACTGTAGACATGCTTTGGAGGAATGGTGTTCTAGTAGTGCTAAATTCCATGTTATGGATTATGGGAGGATTAAACAAAATAAGGAGAGGTAAGAAATACATATATTAATTATTTCAAACAACTAATATAGCAGCTAGGTAGAAAAGATACACATCCTGAAATCATACACTTTAGTCAATTTGATGCACACTCGGTACAGTATCAGCTGGTAATGGTACTGCTGCAAAGCTGCAAAAATACCAACTAAGAGGCATCAGGGTGCACCCAAATTAATATTAAGGACCGGATTTAGATAATGGCGGGACTACGATGGAGTGGTTTTTTTTGGCGGTCATCCTGCCTGCCTACCT
The DNA here is from genome assembly GCF_964263255.1 of Lissotriton vulgaris. Classification (NCBI taxonomy): domain Eukaryota; kingdom Metazoa; phylum Chordata; class Amphibia; order Caudata; family Salamandridae; genus Lissotriton; species Lissotriton vulgaris. Next base: position 1,504,582,900 of record NC_141693.1, read on the forward strand.
GGCGGTCCGCCCGCCCAATTACGATCCTGGATTTCAATGGGAAGGAAGACCATCATGTCCCGCCGACTCTCCCAGGTCTTCGCTTCTCGTCCTGATGGCTGCAGGTGGCCAGAGTCCAGCTAGGATTCCTGGCATCAGAATTTGGACGTGGGCTGTTTCTACGGGAATTTCAATGGGAATCTCACCGACTTTGAGTAGGCGGAAATGGATGAAAATGGGTGAAAACTCAAATGTTTGGGGTAAAAAAATAGGATTTCATCCTCTTCTCGTTTGTCCAGGCCCCCCCACAAGTCATGCTGCAATTTGACCACGCCAGACGGGCACCCTGTTTTGACAGACTCGAAGGTAGGTGTCCGTGGTGTATGTGGGTATACATCGCATGGTGTGTGTATGTTGGTGGGGTGCAAGGTAGTATATACTCATAATGTACACTACACATATACTACAAACACATATGTATACAAACACATAACATTTTATGTAAAAAAAATGGTTACTTACCTGTCTCCCAACCACAGCATTCGCACCATAAGCACTCTGCCACCAGGACACCGCCAAGCCAATGGGAACATCCAAAAGGTAGAAGCCCGTCAGCTCAGTGGAGTGCTCTGTCCTGCCACTGAGGCAGGCCAGCGGTTAGATGGCAAGATCTAAATCAGGCATTAAGGCATTAAAAGTCCAATCAAATTGAAATGACAGTGATAACACGCACAATAATAGTTCTAACTACTTTAGTAGGTTACCATGTGTCTTCTTTGTTGCATACGTATAGTTACAGCCACAGCCAATACGGTTCATTCGATTCGATATAGTTCTTCAGGACATGGCATGGATAATATCACAGAATATATAACCTCAAAGTTCCTTCAGGATCAGAGGGTTAAGTAGTGTAATTTCAATACCTCCTCTTTCTTATGTTTATAAAGCGAATAATTCTCTGCAGCCAACTTTATAATAGTGTGGCACATAGCTTTCAAAAAATGAATCACTGTTTGGAATTACAGTGCCTTACCCCACAACGCCTACTCCAAAGGACTGCAATAAAGTTATTTTTAAAAAAAGTGATTTTAGGGTTCAGGGGTGGGTAGAGGTATGGTGAGGTGAGGGTGGCTTGAGGGTTGAGGGGCGGGCAGAGGGAAAGGGAGGTGAGAGTGATTTGAGGTATCAGGGGTGGGTAGAGATAATGGGAGGTGAGGTTGACTTGAGAGTTCAGCGGTGGGTAGAGGTAAAAGAATGTGAGGTTGAATTAAGGGTTGAGCAGTGAATAGAGATAAAGGGAGATGAGGGGTACTTGAGGATTCAGGATGAGAAGAAGTAATGAGATGTGAGGGTGACTTGGGGCTCAAGGTTGCGTCGAGTTAATGGGAGGTGAGGATGACTTGAGGGCTCAAGGGTGGAAAAAGGTAAGGGAAGGTGAGGATGACTTGAGGATTCAGGGGTGTGTAGAGGTGAAGGGAGGAGAGGGTGACTTGAAGGCTCAGGGTGGGTAGGGGTAAAGGGAAATAAGGGTGACTTGCGTGCTCAGCGTGGGTAGAGGTAAAGGGAAGTGAGGGTGACTTGAAAGTTCAGTGGTGGGCAGAGGTAAAGCGGGTGAGGGTGTCTTGAGGGTTCATGGGTGGAAAGAGCTAAATGGAGGTGAGAGTGACTTGAGGCTTCAAGAGTGGGTAGAGGTAAGGGGAGATGAAGGTGATTTGAGGGTTCAGGGATCGGTAAATGTAAAGAAAAGTGAGGTTGGCTTGAGGGCTTAGCAGTGTGTATGTTATGTTATGTTATGTTACGTTAGGAACACTTATACAAGGCAACGGTTACCCTAAGATGTCCTGGTGCTTGCTGCAGTCCTCCCAAATTTCACAGATTGCTGCCAGAATGCCGTTCAGAACAGCCATGGTTTCAGCACCTTCCTAAAGGCTAGTAAATCATTAAAGTTTCTCAGATGGAAGGGGAGCTCATTCCAAGCCTTTGCAGCGCCAGTGGCAAAACTTCTGCCTCCCCATCTAACTTTTTTATAGGTGATACTATTACTAATTTCACTCCTGAGGAGCATAGAGATCTTTTGGGCACATGCCACTGGAATTGTTGTTTCATGTGAGTCAGGCCTGTACCTTGAAGAGCTCGTAAAACTAAGCAGAGGGGTTTTAAAGTGTACCCGTTTTCTAACGGGCAGCCAATGAAGTTTTTCGATTGCACTAGAAATCAGTGCAAATTTCAGGGTTCCAGTAAGCATTCTGGCTGCTACATTTTGCAACATCTGTAGCTTTTGTATAAAGCGGGCCTGCATATTCAAGTATAGATTATTCAATGCTGTGACCACTGTGTGCAGGCTGTCTTCTGGCAGAACAGGTAAGATTTTCCTTGTTGTCCTGAGAATATATGTTGTGGCTGAGACAACCGCATTGACTTGACAGCCCATGTCAAGGCGGTCATCATTTAACACTCCCAGGTTTTTCACTTTGCTGGAGGGTATCGGTAGAGTCCCCATCGAATTTGGACACCAACTGGGGGTTCAGAAATTAGCATAATTCCCGAATAGGATGACCTCTGCTTTGCTAGAGTTTAGCTTTAAACAGTTTTGGGTCATCCAGCTTCCTACTGCCTCCATACATTCCTGGAGCCTCTCTCCAGTTGCCTCCTCCTGCCCTGGTGTAGAGGTAAAGCTAAGTGAGGGTGACTAGAGGGCTCATGAGTGTGTGGAGTTAAAGGGAGGTGAGGGTGACTTGAGGGTTCAGGGGTGGGTAGAGGTAAAGGCAGGTCAGGGAGACTTGAGGGATCAGGGTGGGTAGAGGTAAAGGGAGATGAGGGTGTGGCTAGAGGTAATGTGATATTGTGATTGTGGGTATGTGTTCTGGCGGTCTGCATAGATGCCAGCACCAACAGAAGCAAATAAATCTTTACAAGTAATCAAAAATGGACTGGTCTATAAAGAATTAGTACATGACTCAAAATTGTATGTATCAGGCAACAGACTGTGTTCCTTCATGAAACCCTCACCCACCAACCTAGTTGGTGGCATGCTTCATCATCGGGCCCACCCGTTGACACCGAGTGTGTCCCGGGTGTGCTTCGATGCCTTTATTACAGTTGAGCTGGTATATTGATGAGAGTGCAGTGATGGTAGAGTGAGACGTGAACAGGCTAAAAGCTATCCAGTGGTTCCAGTGCCCACGGGGGCTATCTTTAATATCTGGGCCTCTGGTTGCATTTAAAACAAGGCTGTGGATGTAAGTGGAGTGGTGATTATGAGCTCCTGCATCCAGTGGTAGGTCTACATGTTTCAGCCAGGCTTTTTCTAAACTGGCTTTCCTCAGGACCAATAAACTGTGAAGGTGAATAGTCCACCTCAATCCACAGCCATGTTTTTAAAGCTACCAGAGGCGTTGAAGCACACCCGGGACACACTCAGTGTCATTGGGTGGGCCCGATGATGAAGCATGCCACCAACTAGGCTGGTGTGAGAGGACTTCATGAAGAAACACACTCTGTTCCCCAATACATACAATTTTGAGTCATGTACTAATTCTTGATAGAGGAGAAGAAGCAAATGAAAAAGAAAAAGAAAAGGGAATTGTCCTTTTCTAAGAAGACCCCTCACTCACCAACCTGGTTGGTGACATGCTTCATCATCGGGGTCCCACCCGAACAGCCGAGTGTGCTGCGACACCTGACTACAGTGGAGCAGGTTTTTTTTGTGTGAAGTTGTGAGTGTAAAAAAGTGGATTAAAAATTGTCCTGGTATAACTCAGTAGAAAAAACTTTTATTCTTGAGCTACTGGACAATATTAAAAATGTTTATCAGATACATGAATGGATATTATTGGTCCATTGTTATGCATGACCTGGGTGGTATACACATGCTAAGGTGTACCCTGCCCTCGATCACCAACTACCAACTGTACACTTACAGTTGGCGCCCTTTAATCCAGTGTAAGAAAGAGAAAAAACTGGAATTTCCAGATTAGTTTGCCTCATGGGAGTCGGGATCGTATCGCTAACCCTATTGACACGATTGTGCCCGAGTTGAACGACCACAGCTGCGCCTAGTATGCAACCTCCACTCCCCGTGGTCACTCACTCTGGTCCTGACGAAAACCTGGCAATTTTCTGTTACAGGTTGAAACATGTAGACCGTCACTTTGCACTTTTTTTCACTATTCATAGATAACAATGGACCAATAATATCCATACATGTATCTGATAAACATTTTTAATATTGCACAGTAGCTCAAGAATAAAAGTTTTTTCTACTGAGTTATACCAGGACAATTTTTAATCCACTTTTTTACACTCACAACTTCACACAAAAAAACCTGCTCCACTGTAGTCAGGTGTCGCAGCAGACCCGGACGGCACTCGGCTGTTCGGGTGGGACCTCGATGATGTAGCATGTCACCAACCAGGTTGGAGAGTGAGGGGTCTTGTTAGAAAAGGACAATTCCCTTTTCTTTTTCTTTTGCTTCTTCTCCCCCCCCTCCCGCTCAACTGAGACCTCTTCAGGTCTTAGGGTGGTACTCCTCCATTTGTTTATTTATCTGACCATTACGGGGATCAGGAGTATTCCCCTCCACGTAGTGGAAATCCCTTTCTCTTTCTTTGTTCTACCTAATTCTTGATAGATCAGTCCATTTTTGATTACATATAAACTCCTTGGGGATACGGATTGGCTACCCAGCCCTCTCTCTCTCTCTCCTTGATAATCAATGGCAAATAAATCTTTGCCATTGTGAAAGATTTCACCTCACTATCGGCCACCTCCAACTGAATCCCTCCCTTGCATGACCTCTATAACAATCTCTCTCAATTCTTCAGCAACAAAATCACCACCATTTACAGCAACTTCAGCCTGCAACTAGGCCCAACAGACCTTGGCAAACACCTACCAACAGTAAAAAAAATAACTAATGCTAACCTCATGGCTTGTCATCATCCCAGATGAAATCACCACTACCATGAAATCCATCCAAACAGGGGCCCCATCGGACTCCTGCCCCCTCCACGCCTACTTCAGAGGACTGCAACCCAACAGTGCCAGATTCACACCTATTCTGAATGCCTCCACCTCTCTTATGAACTTCCCTGATGTTTAGAAAGACACAACTGTCCTCCCATTGCTGATGAAACCCTCTGTGGACCCCTCAGTGCTGTCAACTACAGTGCTATCTCCATGCTACCATTCCCAGCCAAGGTCTTAGAGAAAACAATCAACAGGCACCTCACCAAATACCTTAATGACCACCAACTCCTCAACACCACTCAGTCTGATTTCAGACCCAGCCACAGCATGGAAATTGCCCTTCTCAGTTTCACATTTATATGTGTGTGCCAAGGATGACATCCACATAAATCTGGACAGAGGAGACCTGACATCCCTCATCCTCTTGGACCTCTCTGCTGCAATTGACACAGTCTCCCATGCCATTCTCATTCAACGCCTACTCAACATCGAATTCCAAGGACATTTACTTTGGTGGATCTGTTCTTTTCTGACTAGAAGGATCCATTCAACCTGGCTCCAAACACTTCGGACACCCGTGACCTCATCTGCCGAGTTGCACAAGAATCCTCCCTGAGCCTGACCCTCTTCAATGCACACATGATGCCTCTAGCCAGCATCATCTGCTCTCAGTATATCAACGTCCTCTCCTTCACAGACAGCACACAACTCATTCTCTCTCTACCTGGCAAGAAGCCAGGTACAATGATTAAGTTCAATGGCTGCATGACTGAAATAGCAAACGGAATGAAGATTAACTGTCTAAGCTGAACATCAACAAAATTGTGGTCTTCGGGAAGAGTACATCACCATGGAACTTCACCTGGGGCCGTATTATACAGAGTGCTCCAGGGGCGCAACTGGTGTTTGCACCGGATTTGTGAGCCCCGGAGCACTCTGGTGTTAAAGAAGGGGTCGCAGACACTTGTGCGCACTGTTCTGTAATACCAATAGCTCTTGCACACATAAAGAACCAGTGCTTTCTGCAGGGGGCGTTCCCCATGCAAAGGATGGAATCCCTATGCCTGTGCGCCCATGCTGTATTACCGACGTGGACGCAGAGGCAAAGAAACGCTCAGGAGGAACACTGACAGTGCTACAATTCAAAGGTGGCACACTGTCAGTGCGCCCCCTGATGGTAGCCCCCAGGTGGGGTTAAAGAGGGTCCCCTGGACCCTCCAGACATCCTCTTGCAGGCGGGTGCAGTCAGTGACTTCACCCGTCTGCAAGGAGATCTCTAACCCATTTGAAAGTGCAGACAGGTGCCGCCAGTACAGTGAAAACACAGAGCAGCTGTAAAGCAGCCGCTCTGTATTTCACAGGAATGCGCTGCCCCCAGGGCAGTAGGAGTTTGCGGCTGCCCTGGGGACAGCGCATTCCCATAATGTGGCGCACTTTCCTTCATTGAACCGGGTGCACCTTTTTAAAGGTGCACCCAGCGTAATGAAAGAAAGTGCACAGCATTTGTAATACAGCCCATGGTGGCCAACGGAGCTAGGATGAATACCCACCCCCACCTCACGTGCCAAGAACCTCGGCATCATCATCAACAGCAAACTCAACATCACCGCTTAAGTCAATGCGGTGACCGCCTTGTGCTTCAACACCCTAGAGATGCTGAGGAAGATTTTCAAATGGCTCTCAATCAGCACCTGGAAAACTATCATGCACACCCTGGGTCACAAGCAAGCTGGACTATGGGAACACTCTCTACACTTAGATTAACAAAAAACTCACCAGAAGACTACTGACCATTCAAAAACCGGATGCCAGAATCACTCAGAATCTCAAGATGTATTCACATCACACCACACCTGAAGCAGCTCAAATGGCTCCCCATTCAAGGAGTCAAACTCCCCACCTACACTTTAAAGGTACTTCATAACTCTAATCCATCATTCCTCAACAATCACATCTGCTTTCACACACCTTCCAGACACCTCCGCTCATCCGGAATCCTACTTGTACAAATCAAATCCATAGAGAAAACAAGATATGGGAGTTGAGCCTTCTCCTACATCACTTCTAAAGCATGGAACGCTTTGCCATTACACATAAGAGCATTCTCCTCACTTCTGAATTTAGCAAGGAGCTGAAGTCTTGGTTTTTTGAGTAGTCCCACTAGGCTCTTAGTGTACCTAGACTCACACCTGCCCAGCACCAGGATACTCTCCGGGTGATAGTGGAGCCTACAAATCTGCATTACAGAACATAACATAACATAAAGAGACATGAGGGTGACTTGAGGGTTTAAGGTTGGGTAGACATAAAAGGAGGTGATTGTAACTTGAGGGTTCAGGGTTGAGTAGAAGTAAAGGGAGATGAAGGTGACTTGAGCGTTCAGGGGTAGGCAGCGGTAAAAGGAGGTGAGGGTGACTTGATTGGTTAGTATGATACGGTATGACCTGTCATTGTACAGTATGGTATGGCATGGTCTGCTATGGCCTGTCATTTTATAGTGTGGTAAGGTAGAGGCAGTTATTGTACGGTATGTTATGGTATGGCTAGTTATTGTATAATATGGTATGATATTGAATGGACTGTTATTGAAATGCTGTTATTGTATAGTATCATATGTTATGTTAGGTATGGTATGGTGTGTTATTGTATAAAATGGTACTTTATGGTCTGTTACTGTATTGTGTGGTTTGGTATGGTGTGTCATGACCTGGCATTAACAACTACATTATGGTACAAGTACGGTATGGCATGTTATTGAGACTTACAACCTAGGAACTGCTAACACATGCATTTAAGCAAACGCAAATATCACCAGTTGCTTCAATTTAAAAACATGTAAACTGTGTTGGCTTTCCCAAACTGAGAAGGAAGAAGGTATTATATGGAATGCGATCAAAACAAAGACAAATCATAAACAAACACAGACGTAGTGAATGTTGTGTTGTTACGCGGCTCAGACAAGACTAGCCAGAGAAAAGCAGCTTACTGAAAAGTTAAGTTTTGAAAAATCTGTAAAGCAAACAATGAGTAAGGGGAGTGTCAGGTCAAAGATGCAAAAGCAACAAGCATTTGCAATGCAATAGGTCTCGCATTAGGAAAGTTTGAGCTATTGGTCTTGTAAATTACATTTTTTTTATTTATGTGTTGGTTTTGAAAATAGCGAAATTAATAGCTTTGTCATTTACAATGCCAATACTTTTATCTTTTGCAAATGTGACACCTATAGCATTTGTAATGCAACATGTTTTGTATTTACGTGACTTAGATGTGTTGATATTACAAATAACAATGGCTTTTAATTTTTTAAAATAATTAATACTTAAATAAAAGTTATTGTAATTTATAATGGCAATAGCTTAAACTTTTGTAAATAACTTTTGTGAAGATTATGTTCAGTGCATTTTATTGTGACGAAAATCCAAGAACAGAAGTAATATATTAACATCTTTTTGTGACATTTGTAATAAAGCTTGAAACATTGAGAGAAAATATTTGAACCAGTTATTGTTGAATGGTTGCACAGATTGATACTGTGGTAGCGCCGAGTGATGTTGTGGTGGCGACGAGTGATGCCGTGGCATTCAGTGATGTTGTGGTGCCCCTGAGTGATGCTGTGGTACCCCTGAGTGATGCTGTGGTGGTGCGATAGATAGATAGAGTGAGGGCGATAGATAGGCGAAAGATAGCTAGAGGGAGGGCGATAGATAGCTAGAGTGAGGGCGATAGATAGCTAGAGTGAGGGCGAAAGATAGATAGAGTGAGGGCGAAAGATAGATAGAGTGAGGGCGAAAGATAGATAGATAGAGTGAGGGCGAAAGATAGATAGATAGATTGAGGGCGAAAGATAGATAGATAGTTAGAGTGAGAGCGAAAGATAGATAGATAGATAGAGTGAGGGCGAAAAATAGATAGATAGATAGAGTGAGGGCGAAAGATAGATAGATAGAGTGAGGGCGAAAGATAGATAGATAGAGTGAGGGCGAAAGATAGATAGATAGATAGAGTGAGGGCGAAAGATAGATAGAGTGAGGGCGAAAGATAGATAGATAGATAGAGTGAGGGCGAAAGATAGATAGATAGAGTGAGGGCGAAAGATAGATAGATAGCGTGAGGGCGATAGATAGATAGATAGATAGATAGATAGATAGATAGATAGATAGATAGATAGATAGATAGATAGATAGATAGATAGATAGATAGATAGAGTGAGGGCGAAAGATAGAGTGAGGGTGTTAGATAGAGTGAGGGCGTTAGATAGAGTGAGGGCGTTAGATAGAGTGAGGGCGAAAGATAGAGTGAGGGTGTTAGATAGAGTGAGGGCGTTGGATAGAGTGAGGGCGTTAGATAGAGTGAGGGCGTTAGATAGAGTGAGGGCGTTAGATAGAGTGAGGGCGTTAGATAGAGTGAGGGCTATAGATAAGAGTGAGGGCGATAGATAAGAGTGAGGGCGATAGATAAGAGTGAGGGCGGTACAGTGGTAGAGTGGTAGAGTCAGAGAGGTAGAGTGAGGGCGTGAGGACGGTAGAGTTGTAGAGTGAGGGCGGTAGAGTGAGGGCATGAGGACGGTAGAGTTGTAGAGTGAGGGTGGTAGAGTGAGGGAATGAGGGCGGTAGAGTGTTGGAGTGAGGGTGGTAGAGTGAGTGCGGTAGAGTGGTAGAGTGAGGGCGGTAGAGTGGTAGAGTGAGGGCGGTAGAGTGAGGGCGGTAGAGTGAGGGCGGTAGAGTGGTAGAGTAAGGGCGGTAGAGTGGTAGAATGAGTGCGTGAGGGCGGTAGAGTGTTAGAGTGAGGGCGATAGAGTGAAGGCGGTAGAGTGGTAGAGTGAGGGTGGTAGAGTGAGGGCTGTAGAGTGGTAGAGTGAGGGCGGTAGCGTGAGGGCGGTAGAGTGAGGGCGGTAGAGTGATGTAAACCTTGAACCACTCAGTCTCTTGCAATAAGCTAGTCATCCAGTTTGCCAAGTCATTCCTCTACACCCCAATGCATAAAGGCATGTTCCCCCTCCCGACCAAAAAATCCAATAGGTAACTTCATGATGGTGTACTTTTTACCAGAGGTTCTATTTGACATGAGTGCATATGTTGGGTAGCAAGTGCTCTTTATTCCATATCCCCATAGCTAAAATATAGTCTGGGGAGGCAGGTATTAGTAATTTTGAATGCATATTGTATTCATAAACTGCCATTTTGCTTATCTCTCAGCACCGGAAACCAATTAAGCACCGCCCTCTTGCCACAGAACTCGGGCTCCAACCCCTGGCAGGGCAGACATGGGCTGGAACGGTCAGCAGTGGCTTGTCTCCCATCCAGAGAAGCCCTGGCCTGCCCCCTGGGGCTGGACGGGGCAGCTCCAAAGCTGCTGTGCACGTGCTGGTGTCTGTCGAGTGACATAGTGGGCGAAAAACGATGGACTGGAATGCTGCCTGCAGTGTTTGCCAGTAGTGGAGACGCTGGCATTGCACCCCTCCCCGCTGTGCATGAATCCGAGCTGGAAAGAGGCCGAGGGCGTGTGTTGATGCTGTCAGTATCCGCATGTGCAGGCATAACGGAGATGAGAGGTGGCATAAGGGAAAGAGAGGCATAACGAAATGGAGGGCGCGCAAAACAGGAAGGATGAGAGAAGGGCTGAGTGAGACAGAGGACAACAGAAAGAGACATGGGAGGGGGAGACACATCTGGGAAGATGAGGGGGAGGGGGTGGTTAGAGAGATGCGTGCGAGAAAAGATGACGGGAAACAGAGGGAAAGAGGGAGGATGGTAGAAAGGAGGAGTCGAGGGAGACATGAGCGCGGGGCATGGGAAGAGGAGACGAGGGGTCAGAGAGTAGTTAAAAGTAAACTTGCGGAATATAATAGAAGAGACCTAAAAACATAGCGTTGCGCAGAGAATATTTGTATATTTATAGCCACATCATCTGGCATGACAACAGTTAAAGTACTTGGATTCGCAACCACCCCATGTCATTTTAACATTACCTTCCTCGTCCTCTTTGTGGAAGCAGGTCTCTGTTTGAAAGTGAATACGGGGAATCTGTAGTGTGCTATGCACTAATGAGACGGCACACCAGTGGAATGAGATTTTATTAAACAAAAGCAGGTACATTAAAAGATACTAAAGGGATTTGTTACTGTCAACGATGACCTCATCGTCTTTCTAGTTAAATAATCAGTGTAAGGAATAGGTGATACTAGCCTGTAGAGGCAGCGTTAAAACATGAAACGGACACATTTGACCAGAATGCATCCTAAAATCTCTGTGTCCAACGGTAAGGCTGAGTTTTAACTCCAATTCTCAGCTAACAAAGCATTGACTTAATTGTTGCTCACTGCAGGCAACTGCTGTAGCCCCATCAAGACAAGAAAACAGTTCAGTCCCAAAGTGTACGGTGTGCTCCTTTATTTAACACACACTCCCAGTTGCGAGTCGAATTTTACAACAGAAATATATTTCAATGCATGTTCACAGACAGTAGCAAAATTAAATGTGTATTGAATCATTATTTTGTCAATATTTGTCAACATTCTTCTTTTTCACACTGTGCTACAGACATATGAAAATGCTAGCTGCCAAGACTTCACCAAACATCACAATGTCAACCAATACCGGCAGAATAAAGAAACGCAGGGCTATTTGCTTAACAAAAAAAAAATGAACGTCACCTTCTTGTCAACCACAGCAAACTTTGCCGAAGAAAGATTTTAAAAGAATTTCCTTCTCAATGAGAGCACGCAGTAAGTTTTAATTCATCAGGAATGTTTTAAGGCTGCCATGAAAGTGAATATGTGCGTTAAAACAGAACAACAACAAGCCGTGAGCTTGCACACTCCCGAACTTCCGGTTTCGGGATGTGCACGCTCACGGCTGTTACTACTTCAGAAGATCTGCCTGTGTGTGGAATCCATGGGGTGTTTGCACTGTTCTTACCGATTTAAACCGCTTGACACGGATAGGCAAGCGTCTGGAACTTACCTCGCATCCACTTTTGACAAAACAATTACTTGAGCACGCTGAAGTTGAAAGCTGGAGCTGTTTGCACCAGGGGCGTAGCTAGAGCTTCTGGTGCCCGGGGATATCCCTCAGATTGCCGCCCATGGCCAATAGCGGCTCTATCGCGCCAAAAACATCTTGTGGGCAGCACGTGTCAACAAGACTCAAGCAGCTGTTTTCTTTAGATTCATTCAGCAATGACTTCCTGGGGACCGTGCCGGGAGAATTTTGAGTTAAAATTAAAACTACCTGGTGCCAGTCAATGACGCTGACCCTGTCCAGGCTGGCTAGCACACAGTGCACTATCTGGGGTCACGCCGTGTGAACCAGAGTTGCTAGCCCTACCCATATTGCTTTTACAGAGCCCGATGCCTGGTGAAGAATGGGCTGATCTCAAGACTTTGCCTTCTGTCTCCGGTCTAGACTCGCTCGGCATCATTATGAAAAGTTGCAGGCACCAGCTAACTCTCTTCAGCACTGCAGCAACCGCGGTCCAACTCCATTCTGAATTCGAATGGCACCTTGATGAGAAGCTGCAGCATGCAATACTGGCCTGCTGTTCGAGCAGTGGCGAGTTCTACTCCAGCCAAACGTAAAGAAACTGATAACATCCGCCCTCGCACCGTGGGCAGCCTGCCCTATTATCATAAGCCCTCTCTCGCCATTGGGCAAATGCTGGACACATTGCTGCAGTATTTGTGATACACCATAGGCCACGCTACGCAAAATTAACTTAAACACATTAATATTAACACCAATAAATGCGTACATGTCTTTACTGAATGTGGCTAATTTGCCTGTGTGTCAGATCAGGCGCTAGGCTGGGCACTTACATTTTTGCTGCATCAAGAGCCTGCTAGTGGTGTCTGGCCACCATAAACCAACTCGGACCCCGACCGCAGCAAAGCAATGGCGGCCACCCGGGGCATCATTGAGGCTGCCACTGTCAAGCAGGATGCTTTACCGGCATAGCTGCCAAGGTTCCAGATTAGCATATGTGACATTTTTATAATTTCAGTGTAAATATGAGTGACATTTCAACAACTTTGAGTGACACTTTCTCACAAGCAAAATCCAGAAATGAAGATGCAGGAATCATATCATATATGTACTGTAGCACATAAACAGGTAAGAGCTGTCAGCATGACCAATCACAGAGAGAGTATCAAAGAGAGCAGCACCCGACAGAAAGTTAGTTTTGGTACCTGCAGGTCTGTGGACTGATACTGGGGAATAAAATATAATGTGCACTGTTTGTTTTAAATAGTGTTTTGTGCGTGCATTTAGCAAGAATTACCTTTCAAGTTATATTGGCAAACAACTCTAATGCAGGTTACGATTTTCAATGCCATAGTGGTTCAGGATTGTGAATGTAAAAGCAGAAGAGGTAATAAAATGTAATACAGATCTTGCTTTACACGAATTTATGAAACAGTCACCGTATTTGGTATTTCTATTCTGGGAAAACAGCAACCTTTCCCTTGCAAAGTAATAGGTTTGCACATGTTACTATGCACGTCACCATATCATCTTAAGAAAAAATGATCTTACCATCAAATGCCTGCTGAAGAGTCCACTGTACACCTTCAGAAGCAGTAGATTGGTTCCGCGCTCGTAAGTATGATCTTAAACTATTTCTGGAGTTTCGTGCTGTTTATTTGCAGGCAGACTCTGGTGTGCAGATGGCTGTAGGCAGGCTGTAGCCACCGCGGGTCGTGGCAATTCAAGTTGGCCTCCAGGCCGCGATGTCTGTGGCCTACAGCTGGCTGAAGGCTGCGTGAGGCTTGAGCCACGCAGGCCTTGGTAATTCAAGTTGGCCCCCAGGCCTGCCTGTAGTGAAAGCCCATAGCTGCGAAGGTTTCAGATTTGTACGAGTAACATTTTTATAATTTCAGGGTGATTATGAGTGACATTTCAACGACTAGGAGTGACACTTTGTCCCGAGGAAAATCAAGCAAGAAAGTGGAAGGAAACATATAAATATCACGAATTCTACCCATTTTAGCAAGGAGAAACTCTAAGCAGATCAAACTGCTGCAAAGCCACAGAAATGGAAGGGCACAAAAATTAAGTGTTAATACAAGTCAGCTGACACGTGGACGCCGCCGCAGCCAGTGTACTGTAGTGTAATATTTTGAAAAACTACCTTTAACCCATGAATATCCTAATTCGGCAACCCCGGCCGGCACACAACTACCTGCCTCGCACCACAGATGAGCTGCATATATTCAAATTAACAGTCTCAGTCAACACAGCTGATAAGCGAACGCCGCAGATGGGCACCAGACATCATTGATTGGCATGCCTGAGGCTGACATACAGGTATTGCCGGGAGCCAGAGCGCTATAATTATTTAAATAAAAAAAGGAGTAGTACTCGACTGAGTCTGACTCGCCATAAAAATAAATGATTATACCCTGGGCAGCGTAACGCTACCTGCTCGGCCCTCAGATCACACCACTAGCAGGCTGTCACAGCGAGCTACACAAGGCTCTGCTGATTTAAGTGACGCAGTGGATCTGAAATTAATTTTTCATTTGAATCGGACAGCCCACCACTAGAGAGAATCACTCACTTGACCGGCTCAAAAATGCTTTGTCACGCAGCGCCTCGTCCTTGAAAACTACAGTTCAGCTGTGGGCAGGCAACTGCGCAAAACTGTTATTTAATATTTGTAATTTATGAACCAAATTTAGCAGCAGAGTGAGAGTCGGATTATGCATATTGTTAGTGAAGACTTCACCAGCTACTAACTGTAGTAACAATGGCCTACCTCATACTGGGTCACTCGCAGGCCTGGGATCGAGTGCGGGCAGGATCTCATATTCCCGCATAATTATCGTCGATTTATTACCGGCGGTGAGGGCAGTGAGCAGCTGCTGGAAGGCTGTTCCTTGTCCTGGCCTCCATCACGGCAGGTCACCTGCACCAGACTGCGGTTGGGTTCGAGCAGGGAGGTCGAGGAGCTGTACTGCCTTGACCTCTGTGAGCCGGGTGGGGCCATCCATTCTTCACGACTCTTCCCATACATTATTTAATTCAGCAGGGGGCGGGGTGGGGGGGCTGAAATAATATCAGCTGAGAGCACACGGCGGCCCAGGCCTATGTGAGCTGTTTCAGGAAGAGCTGCGAGCATCACGGCCGGGTGCTATATGATATCTGTAGAGCTCCGGGCGGCCCTGATCATTTGAAGCGCTCAGGCCACGATATTATAATGGTGCGCTCCCTCCCTCCGGCCATGAAAACAGGCCTCCCTCCGGCCAGGATACAGTAGCCGGTCGCCTTTCGCACTCTCAAACTCCGCGCTCCAGTAGCAGGATGTGACGTCCCCTGCGTCGAGGTCACTGATGATTGCCCATGCTAATCTAGGCTATCCTTTAAAATAAAATATGCCAAAAATAACCCAGTGGCTTCTCGTACAGTAAACCATAAGCTGTGCAAGCCGTGAGCGTGCACACTCCCGAACTTCCGGTTTCGGGATGTGCACGCTCACGGCTGTCGTGGGGCGGGACTTCCGTTTTTTCGAGAAGCCCGCGCCCCTGGAGTGGATGGCCAGAGGACCGGTGGCGTCAGGAGTGGCGGCTGAAGCCACTGATGCGGTAAGTGGGGCTTGGTAAGTGGGGCTTGGCACGTGTGTGTGTAGGTCTGCGCGTGTGTGAATGTGTGTGTGCGTGTGCTTCGTGAGTGTGAAAGTGGAGCAAGAGATGTGCGTATGCCTGTACGTGCGCATTCACGTTCCTGAATCGCCGTGCGTGCACCCCTCTATGTCCCTTGAGGAGCAACTCAATCACAATAGGTCGAGAGAGCTCGACCTAAAAATGAAGGGGTATAAAAGCGGCTAAACATGCATTGGGTATTCTAATTGGTCTGGCTCTAAAGGAACGTTATATTGCAATGTGAATCACTACATGTAAATAAAATTGGAATGGATATGTATGTATGTGTGTGGAAGCAAAGAACTGTAGAATAATATTAGTGTAGATTAAATGGTGAGGTGGCAGGTCAGTTCTAAAAATGCATGTAGGTTAATTACTGCCCTCCTCCTATCTGTGCTGCTGCCAAAGAAATATAACATGAATTGTCTAGTTATCTAAGATACTTTAATAGCATTGCAATGTCATGTGTGTGTCCCTGAAAGTTCAAGGTCCGGCAGCTCGATACATATACAAAATGATCATACATGTATTTAGGACAATCACATTTTTGTGGAACCACATAACTTCTGCACAATCAAACCGTACTTCTGGCTCCCAAAATGTGGGCTGAGCCAAAGTTCCTCTCCTGGTGATTTTCGCATAATTGTTTGACAACATCTGTCCGGTCAAGCTAGACCATAAAAATAATATAGAGTAGCCTAGAAATGAATTAAAAGATCATACAGGCAAACAATACACACTTACAAAAAAGTACCACAATCCGAGCACAGTTTTCAAGTAATCAATCAGGTTTTGGTCCATGCTCCAGGGGCGAAAACAAAAACACGGAGGCAAAGTGAAGCCGACATGTACAGACACTCACTCACCAATGGAAAGGAAGAAAATAAGAGTAAAATGAAGCCAGCACATTGGTAAGTAATGGGAGGGATACTTTTTTTTTTTAGAAACAATAGATTATTGCAAGTTACAGTACACGTGTGCTGTATCAGGCGAGGCCTAAACATCTGTTAAGACAAATACATTTGCATATCTGCCAACTCACACTGTGCCACAGTGTTTCACACAACATCGGCTCCCTTCACACAGCCCCCTGCTGAGGTGCTGATATCACACAATGGCAAGGAAACAACTGTAAAGCTCATCTTTTGATGCTTTGAACAGAAGATGCCCATTAACCGGTGTGAAAACACCCCAGAAGAGCAGCACCAGCCTCAGTAAGCTTGTTTTTGGGTGGAGGGGGTTTAATGGGGCGGCAATATTGTCCACTCTCTCCAGTCAGCGAGTGCATTCTCTCCTCTCTTTTACTGATGCTGCTGCTGCTCTTGCATTGAAAGAAAACTCATCTTCCTACAGCCCGATCCTTTGCCAGAGCCACTGCCGATCGGTACCAGCTTCCCATGCACTCAAGCCGCCGCATCATGACAACCTATCCAGGTGCTCTGCCCCGCAAAAAATCTCATAGCACCGATTCAGTCCTCTCACAGAACCATCAAAAGTCCGCCCACTGCAAGAAGGGGCACACAGAGGTAAGCCTTAAACAGCCAGCGTCATCCGCCGTAATCCAGCTGTATCAATGGTGTATGGTAGTAGTGCCTTGCGGCAGCACTCACACGTCTGCCACCATGTTCTGCACACTTTGTCGACCACTTAAATTAGGGAACTTTGCGAGATGGGGTTATCTGATTGTTGAGGGTGAGCTGACAACTTGGGAACACATCTATCTTAAACAGATGAAAGTATATCTAGATACAGATATCTGCAACTCAGCTCTTGGTTTGCGGCATTAAATCAAAAGAGATGTGTGGAGGATCTGCTGCTGGAGTAAGCCTTGCATATGGCTGGCATGCATAAAAAGGAAGTGGTGAAGTAGTATCAATTAGTGTGCGATGCGAGGATAAAGAGAAACCTCCAAAGTATCAGATGTGGACGGGATGCTTGCCGGATGGAGATCTGGGGATTTTATGGCAACCATCTTTTGCGCTTTTATATGCCATTGTCAGTCTTCCTACTGATCCAGCGGGCCAAGAGAAATTCAGTCTCATATGTACAACTCTATACCACGATACTCACCATTTTCAAAAATCTAACACTAGGCCCATAAATGACTGAGACATGAATTGACCAACTGAATCATATGACCTAATTAATCAGAATCACTATATAAAACATTTAATTAAGTCAGTATCATAGGCAATGGATTAACTAATGGTAACTCAAGGAAACAAACAAGACCAGCTTGTCATTTCAAAATCTATTTTATTAACTTTATTAAACAGCAAAATTGATTTTAGAAGCATAAATTCTTTTATTAGCAATTTTTAATTAAGCAAAATTATTTATTAGAAAGGCACATTTGACTGACAGTTAAAATCAAACCAGCATGTGAAGTGCTCAAACATTTAGGTAAATTCCCTAAGCCCTATTTCCCTAACTTAGCTATAGAAAATCCTAAGGGATAAGTAAAGTCTTTATGGATCTTACGTGAAACGAAAGTCCGACAGCATCTCGGGAGCACAGGAACGAGCCAGCAGTGCTCCTTGCAAGGGGGCAATTCTTATACCTTTTTCCTATCTAAAACTAACTAAAAGAATACAAATATTCGAGCAACACGAAACACGATTGGACCAGAGACATCGTCCGATGAAGTCATCTGCCTTTCGCATAGCAAAAGTCAAGTTTTCAAGAGCGGCATTGTTCATAGACTAAGAGTGTCACGGGCTCTTTTGTGATTCGCGACATTAGGTAAAGTTTACTAATGCTTCCTCCGTCCAAGCTTTTCTGCCGCTGCACATCCTGTCCTTGACCATGAAAGCTGAATCAAATATTTTTCATAACTTCCACACAGCCTTGTTTTACGAGCGCCTTTCAAAGAATTATTGTAGAAAATATTTCCACTTTCATACGCTGCTGTACAAGGCCCAACTTTGACAGGACTTCGGACATCCATTTTAGAAATAGACCACAGGCCTCTTTAGCATGAGTCTAGTATGCAAGGAAACAAAAGACAATAATTAATTCAAGAATTGATAATTATTCTGTTACCCACCCACTTTGCTAATATTAACCCATTAGTCTATGTTACCTAGCTTTGCATACAAAAGATAAACATAACACAAACACATGAAATGACACAACATAAACAAAAGCACATTTAAAAGAATGCACATGCTAGTATCTTAAACAGCCGCAGTTCATTTTCAACAAAACGAAAGACAATGTAAATGTATTATTTTAAACAAAATGACAAACATGACAAGAGCACAAATAATTAAACCCGCGTGTTCATGTAGGTGCACATTATTCTAGGTTGTGTCAGTACAAATACATGCAAAACAAACAACACTCATTAGTAAATTAAAATTATGGGAGTTTCAGTACAGCGTGCTTTAATTCAGAATTTATTCTGAAAGTCCGCTCCATCAACTCCCTCATCTGGTGATTTATAAATCACCAAACATACCCAAAAATGTATTCTAAATTATACTTTTAGTAATGCCATTTAATGGTCTCTCTCTGTGTTAGTATATCTAAACTCCTGTTTTGTCAGTCTGTCTGGAACTCTCATACTGAGCGCTGCAGAATTCATCCATTTCTATCTCCATCTCCTGAGCCTTTCTGAGTTTATAAATCCTTCTTTCTTAGCATGCACCCTCCTTTTCAGACCCCTGCACTTCACAGCATTTGTTGTAACTAAAATTACTTGTCTTGCTTTCTGCCACCTGGGTACCAAACAGTTCCTCCTCCGATGAACCTTTGTCCTGACCCAATCTCCTGGCAAAAGATCATGAGCCTGCTCCTTTTCTTTTGAAATCACATCTGTTCCCACCTGATGGAATGCAGAAGTTACCACATCAGAGAGCTGCTTACAATAGTCTAAGATTGCACTATCATTTATTGCTAACAACTTTCCAACTGGAACAAATGCCTGTCTCATTACCCTTGCCATGAGTATGTCATGAGGGCTAAGACCCGTTTTCCTATCTGGAGTGCTTCTTAAAGACATCAAAACAAGTGGAAGTGCATCAGTCCATTTTATTCCTGTAGCCAAACACATTTTTGAGATTCTCTTTTTGATTGTGCCATTGATTTGCTCTACAACACCTGATGCTTCTGGTCTGTAAGCACAGTGTAACTTTTGTTTAATGCCACATGCTTCACAAATTAATTCAATCAGTCTGTTTTCAAAGTGTGTGCCACGATCACTTTCAATAGTTACTGGAAAACCATATCTAGGTATGATCTCCCTTAAAAGCAATTTTGCCACATTAATTGAATCATTGTGACGAGTTGGGAACTCTTCCACCCATCTTGAAAACAAACAGACAATAACAAGAACGTACCTCAACTTGTTATGTTGTGGCATGTCAATGAAATCCATCTGCAATCTGGTAAAAGGACCACCCTCCCGTCCTATGGTTCCCATGCTCACAACTGTTTTTCTGTTTGGATTGATTTGCTGACAGATCAAACAACGTTGGCAAAGTGACTCTGCAATAACCCTAAATTTTGGATTATACCAAGTTTCCCTGAACTGTCTGATCATTGTGTCTCTTCCTAAGTGACCTGGTCCATGGTACATCCGTGCCATGTCAGCAATCATGCAATTAGGCATAACAGGTCTACCATCTTTGTAAACCCTAATTCCATCTTCCTCTTGCTGTCTGCAACCTTCTTTGAGCCATGTGTTTTTCTCCTCATCATCTGCCTCATCTTGTAAATCTTTTACTCCCTGCCATGTTTCTACCACAGATATTAGCATGAGAGAGTTCATTATATGGTCATTATTCTTTTCCCGATTAAGTGAAAGATTATTTTTCACACAATATCGTGCAGTTTCATCTGCAAAGGCATTTCCTTTATTTATGTAATCTAGTCCCTTTTTATGTGCTCCGCATTTTACCACAGCAATTTTCTCTGGCAATTGAATGCCATCAATCAGTCTTTTGATTAATTTTTCATTCCTGATTGGAGTTCCTGCAGAGGTTAGAGAACCTCTCTGAGACCAGAGCTGACCATAGTCATGGACTACGCCATATCCATATTGGCTGTCAGTCACTATGGTAACCTTTTTCCCTGCTGCTTTTTCACAGGCACGAATTAAAGCAATTAATACTGCCACTTGTGCTGAACGAATTCCTTCAAGAGTTGAACCCTCAACAATTTCAGAAACTGTACAGACTGAATATGCTGCTCTCAGAATGCCTTCATCTGTTCTTAACAGGAGCTATCAACAAAGTAAACAATGTCTGACTCTTGTAAAGGCACATCTTTAATGTCTTTTCTGGGTTTAGTACAGTATTCCAAAACATCCAAACACTCATGATCAACATCATCAGCTTCATTGTCATTTTCAGAAACCACATTATCTGGTAAAAGCGTAGCTGGATTGAGAGTAAGACATCTCGCAATAGATACATTATCTGATCCCAGAATAACTTTTTCATATTTGGTCAATCTGTTACTCGACAGGTGTTGTGTTTTACTTCTGGTAAGAAGTGTTTCAACTGAATGAGGTACATATACTTTTACAGGAAACCCCATTATGATTCCTTCAATTTGCTCAAGGCTTACACTTGTTGCAGCCACTGCTTTTAAGCATCCTGGCAATGCTTTAGCAACAGGATCGAGAACAGCTGAAAAGTAAGCTATAGGTTTTCTCTTTTTTCCATGCTTCTGAATGAGAACTGACAAAGCACAACCTTCTCTTTCACTACAGTACAGCTCAAATTCTTTATCGTAATCAGGCATACCCAATGCCGGTGCTTCACAGAGACATTTCTTTAGCTTTTCAAAAGCCTCCAATTCTGTTTTTGTCAAAACAATCGGGTCTTTAATGTCTGCTTTTGTTAATCTCTGCAAAGGTTTTGCAATTACTGAAAACCTAGGTGACACTTTATGTCTTTCATCTGCTAGACGATTCAAAAGTGTAATGGTGTCAGTTACACAATTTTCTCTTGTTTTTCCTGCAATCAGGAGGTCATCTATATACTGGACCAATGTTGACTCTCCAGGCAATTTTAAATCTTCCAGGGATGTCTTTAATAACTGATTAAAGATAGATGGACTCTCAGTATACCCTTGAGGGATACGACACCAAGCTAATATGCGATCCTGAAACCGAAACGCAAAAATTTGCTGGCTATCTGGATGCAGTGGAACCGTAAAGAAAGCATTACACAGTTCAATGACCGTGTACCATTCTGCATCATGTGGAATCTGATATAAAATTACCGCTGGATTTGGTACAACTGGACAGCAAGGAATGACTATCTTATTAACCTTTCTCAGGTCCTGAACTATTCTGTACTTTCCATTTGGCTTTTTAATTCCCATTATCGGTGAATTACATGGGCTGCTTCTCAAAACACCTTGCTTAATGAATTTTTCAATCACAGGAATGACACCCTCAATAGTTTCTGGCTGTAGTTTGTACTGAGGAATGTTAGGAAAATCTAGTCCCTGTGAGGTTCTGTGACAATTGTAAGTGGTGTTTTCGACTCGCACGAATATGGGCGAGTCTAGTATCTATGAACCGCAAATGACGAGTTTAGTAAGTGTGCGCAGTTTCGCTGTGCTAACTTAAACCGTTCGTTTGTTGCGTGGGTTTTTCATCTGTACCCACGGGTTCCATCTTAGATACGGCATCCATTTTGTCTCTTGCCCTCAAGTAGCCAGCGAACGGACGCTGTCCGCTTCGCGACCCTGGGACTCCCAAGATATTTGCGGAAGACACATGTTCTTTGAAAGTGTCTTTATGATGAGGGGGTTGCTGCTGTAAGACAGATGATGCCGCTCGAGGCTCATCTTGCCGCACGGACTTATTGTCTCAGCCGTGCATCTCATTAGGCACGTCCCTTTGATGCCTGTATCTCGTGCTTCTCGATACCCCCCCTTTTTACACCCTTTCCGATCTCCCTACTGTCTCCGTCTTCCTCTGCACCTGTCTTCGTTCCTATTTCGATCTACTTTACTGCTGATTGGAATTTGCTAATGGTGGGAAGATGGGTTTTTACAGTTGGGAACCGCCAAATGTTTCCGCACTTATGTTCTGGACCTTGTGTGTTTCAAAGTGACCAAAGCGACCCCTCTGAGAGCGACTTGTGGGAACCAGGTTGTAAACTATTGTGTAGCATGTTATCCTATTGGTAAAAACTGTATAAAAGGAGCGATCCACAAATACAATTTGAAGCAGTCTCCCCGAACTACAATCGATGTACTTCCTGTGATTTCTGTGTTCCCTGCAGTAAATAAACCTTGACTCTTTGACGCCGAAGGAAGTGTCCCGTGTCTCTGTGACTTGTACGCCGGAGCAGGTTACCCACGAAGGTTTCAGGTGTTGTGCCCTGGCACCGCTGGGTCCAAAAGAACCCAGTCCTTCAGTTGGCGCCCAACGTGGGGCTTCATCAGTGGTATCGGTCCAAGCCCGACGATCGTGAGGAACTTCGTGTGAAATCTCCGAGGGAAGGTGCACCCCGCTTCATCGATCCTGTTGTCGAAATAAGTGGCCCGAAGACTTTTCCCGCGAAGATTCCCGCCTCCTAACGGCTGCGACGGACTGCTGCCCTGACTGTAGACCTGTTTTGGCGCCTGGCGTAGACCTTGGTATAGCGAGACGATTGACGGGCCTTCCTGAGGACGCCATTGATCTTTGAGTTAAGTATTTGTGGGTCGCTCCCAGAGTGTCTTTGTTGTAAACACTTTAGCGAGTGTTTTTGTTGTAGACACTTTAGCGGGTGTCTTTGTTGTACACGCTGTGTGAGTGTTTTTGTCGGTGACACTTTGCTAGCGTACTTTGTTGTTGTTGTATTTGTTTGACGACTGCAGCCGCCAAAGACCGAGGGTTTAGTTCTTTGCTGGGACTTGGTAAATCCCGAAATCCCGTAACCCTTGAAGTTTGTGAAACTCGGCTAGTGTGCAAGATGCCTGGTCGTAGTACTTTGTTCAGTTGCTTTAGACCTTGTGGTGCGGATTCCCTGCTGGAGGACTCGTGTCCGATACCTCCGGTTGGAACTCCTACTTATGATTTATATAGCAAACATGGGCTAGGCCCGATTGCTTTTAACGATTATTGGATAAAATATACAAAGAAAGACGGCGATCTTCGTTGGCCACCTCACGGTAGCTTCGAAGCGTCGATCTTAGATAATTTGGAAATAAAGTTGTTCGAACGCAAATCTAGGCCGGCCATGTTTGATGCCTTTCGGTTCTGGCGCAAAGAAGCCCGACAGAAAGAGATCAGACAAAATAAACGTAGTCAGCGAGATACTGTTGTTACTATAGTGAAGAAAGCTGAGCAGTTTCAGCGTGATAAGGAGGATAAGGATAAGGAAGTGTTTGAGAGATTACAGCGTATGTCCATAGACAAATGCTATCCTGCTTTGCCTACGGAGTCGGATAAGAAGGAAGAGGCAGTTGAGGATTCTTTAATGTCTTATCTTATGAAGTCGCCACCTCCGTACGTACAGGGTACCGCAGCTCCTGTGGTCCCTGCCGTACCTGTTCTTCCACCTGTTATTCCTCCACCAGTTCCTCAACCTGCACCCGCTCTTCCGCCTGTTCCTGCTCCTTTGCCTATTTCTATTCCTACTGCTCCTCCGCTTCCACATACTCCTGTTCCCGCTACTGCTCCTGTGTTGTTAACCCCTGTGGCTGCTAATGTCTCTACTCCTTCTCTTGTTAGTCCTGTGTCTTATTCTTCTCCCTCTACTCGTAATCGTAATTCTCCCCTTGCGACAAACTTCTTCCAGTCGCTCGGACCTGTTTTTGGGTCTGCTGGTTCTGATGGTCCTCAGAGACGTAGCCAGCTTCCTGGTAATAGAGAACGTGTTGCGCTATACAATATGGCGATGGGTTGGATGATAAACCCTGTTAGAAATCCACCTCGTGTTGTCCTCGAAACGTTTGATCAATTCAACATACCAACTCAGAGATATGTGTTTGATGAAATGTGCAAGTTTTTACATGATCAGATAGTGGTTAATGCGCCTGACGAGGTGCTGACCGCCCTGTCTGAACTTCGGCTCCAGTTCGCAACTGGACTGATAGTCGACACTAATGTTCGACGTGCTGTTGAGCACTTACTATCTCTTCGTCCCGCTCCTATTCCTCATGCATTGTTCGTTGAGGACATTGAAAAACAAACCGAGTCTGGCCAATATCCTATGCGTGAAGTTCCGCCAGTTTGGATACCAATTGATAATACTGGTGCCCAGCCAGTTCCGGCACATTTCCAGAGAGTGTGGATACACCTCCCATGGAAACGATCGGAAGTGCTTCAGGTGAAACAAACTTTGCCCGATCCTCGCAAAAATCCTGCTGGGTATTACAAGGAATTATCGCAGCTCGTAGACGCTACGATAATGAATCTTGCCGATATCGACATGTTGTTCGGTAATATCGTACCACAACCGGTATGGGCGAAGATTCGTCACCAAGATCACGCAAATGAATTAGGTGGTGATTGGAATGCCATTACAGCGGCAGACGCTGGACAAGTGGCTGCCACTAAACCCGATCAGTTGATTGCTGAACTTCCTCAGCGAATCATTACCTTAATGAAAACGCTTATGCCAGCTATGAAGGTAAATTGGGATAAGTTGTCAGCCTGTAAGCAAAAGAAAGATGAGAGTGTCTCGGACTTCTTTACGAGGTTCGAGGAAGCATTCGTTGATCATAGTGGACAGGATATGGGTACTGAGGGTGGACAGAGGTTGTTTGTGGATAAGTTTGTGTCAAACTTATTGCCCGACTTGAGCCATAAATTAAGGAATTCTGAAAGTGCGTGGGCCGTTTCTACCTCAGCTCAGATATTGGCTACGGCACAATATTACGAAAATAGAGAAAAAGAGGAAAATGACCGTGCCGATAAAAAAACGAAGGAGCTAAAAACTAAAGTGTTGTTACAACAAGTATATCCGCCGCGTTCTAATCAGAATGCGCCTCAGCAGAATAGATCGCAGTCGCAATTGAATCGATCGCAGCTGCGTAATGATTCTTCTTTCCAAAGATCTTCATTAGGGTACAACCAATGTGCTTATTGTAGACAGGAGGGACACATTAAATTCAATTGTCCTGCTTTAAATGACCGTAGTGGTGGTAATTCGTCTAGAGGAGGCCGTGGTGGTGCACAGCATGCATCACGTGGTAGAGGTCGTGGTGCTCAGAATGATCGCTCTGACCATTCATCAAATTCTAATAACTGTTTCGATCAACGTGGATCATCGCAAGGACGATCTGCGCAGTACAATGTAGACGATTATTACGTCGATCAGGGAACTGACGATAGTAATTACTAGGACAGCCAAAGACAAGGAAAGGGAGTGGTATCAGTTCCGGTTGATCAGAGAGGGCCTTACGTCGCAGTTGCTACATCGGGCGTCGTTGAGCCTTTTCTGTTGGACACTGGTGCAGCGAAAAGTTCTATCATGCATTCGAAACTCCCTGGCGCACCTTTGTCTGGCTTAACAAATGTTTCCGTTGGATTCTCTGGCGCCCCCGTTAGCAATCCAGTTTCGCGCCCTTTGCCCCTTCAAATTGGGCCTCGTGAGCTCGAAGCTCCATTGATTTTGTCTACTGGTTGTGGCGAAAATCTTTTGGGTCTGGATTTGCTGAAACGCTTGTATGCAACTTTGTATTGTTCTCCTGCGGGTGTAAAGCTTACGTTAGGAGAGAGAGTAGTCTCTCCCATGTACTTGTCTCTCGATAAGCTTCCACCGGAATTGGATTCTCTTTCTGCGTCTTTGTGGGCGACGGGTCCAAATGATGTGGGCCTACTTGATATCTCCCCTTATGTTGTTCAGTTGAAATCTAATGTGCGCTTGCCACGTATTCCCCAATACCGTATCTCCCTTGATGGTGAACGAGCTTTGTTAACGATCATCTATGATTTGATCGAGAAAGATGTCATTGAAGAAACTCGGGGAAACGTGTGCAATAGTCCTGTACTGCCCATTCTTAAACGTACTGATCCTACCAAACCGCCTGTTTATCGTTTTGTTATCGATTTACGGGAGGTAAATAAAATTGTGGTTCCTCAATTCCCTGTTGTGCCTGACATCACGGCGCTACTGACTCTGATTCCAGCTACTGCTTCATGGTTTTCGGTGATTGATTTGAAAAATGCATTTTTCAGCATCCCGATTGCCGAAGAGAGTAGGGACCTTTTCGGTTTCTCTCTTGGTGGACGTAGCTTCCGGTTCAAACGCGCTCCTCAGGGCTACTGTGAAAGTCCATCGATTTACAGTCAAGCTTTGAAGGGTCAACTAGATGCGTTTAGGTTGCCGGTTGGTGCGGCTTTAATCCAATACGTCGACGACTTATTGGTGGCGGCTGATACTCAGGACATCTGCAAAATCGCTACAGTGTCGTTGCTGCAACATCTCTGTGAGTTAAATCACAAGGTGTCACCTTCTAAACTCCAATATTGTTGTCAAGAAGTCACCTACCTAGGTCACTTATTGTCAAAGGAGGGAAGGAGGTTGACCCCGGAGAGAATTGCAGCGATTGCACGCATGGCTGTGCCACAAACCCAAAGAGATGTGCGTGCCTTTTTAGGTATCACGTCGTACTGCAGGCAGTGGATTCCTAATTTTTCATTGCTAGCGAAACCATTGGTGGCTCTTACGTGCAAGGATGTTTCGACTCCTTTACCATGGACGGAAGAATGCCAGAATAGTTTTTCTGAATTACGTGATTCATTGTGTTCGGCTCCTGTGTTAGGTACTCCTGATTACAGTAAACCGTTCACGTTATATGTTCACGAGAGGGAAGGTTGTGCTTTGAGTGTCTTAACGCAACCTTTTGGTGGTAAACAACGTCCATGTGCATATTTTTCCTCGACCTTAGACCCAGTAGCTAGAGCATTGCCGAGTTGTTTGAGAGCAACTGCGGCAGCTGCGGTCTCCATCCGACAATCAGCAGGATTGGTCATGGATAATATGCTTACGGTGATGGTTCCGCATGCAGTCGATACTCTTTTGAATCGTACGAAAACTCAGCACTTGACGAGTGCGAGGTTGTCTGGGTACGAATTGACGCTTTTGGCAAGCCACATTCAGATAAAACGTTGTAATGTCCTAAATCCGGCAACTTTGTTACCAGTTAGTGCAGAGTCAGATGAAGTAGCAGAACATGACTGTTACTTGCGGACAGAGGAGGAAACAAAAGGTCGTGTGGACCTTAAAAACACCCCATTGGAAGACCCGGATGGCACCCTGTATGTGGATGGGTCATGTTTTAAGTTGCCGAATGGTGATGTGACTACTGCTTATGCTGTGGTGACATTGAATACTGTTGTTGAGACTGCGAGATTGAATCAGAATTCTGCCCAAGCTGCAGAGCTGATTGCTCTCACTAGAGCATGTGTATTAGCAAAAGGTAAACGTGTGAATGTGTACACCGATAGTCAGTATGCTTTCGGTGTAGCGCATAGTTTTGGACGGTTGTGGCGAGAGCGTGGTTTCTTGACGTCGCATGGCACGAAAATACAGCATGGCCAGCTTGTGAACGATCTTTTGGATGCATTGACTTTGCCTGCTCAAATTGCAATTATTAAGTGTAGTGCGCATCGTAAAGTGACGGATGATGTTGGTCGTGGTAATGCGTTTGCAGATGAGATTGCTAAGGAGACTGCTCGGAACCTTAGCACTCGAATGTATGTGACAAGTTCGGTTAGGTGGCCTACAGAATCAAGTATGTGTGAAAATACCATAGAGAGTGTGAAAGCTATTCAGAATGAGGCCACCGACACTGAAAAGATGAAGTGGAAAGAAAGTACGGGAAGGTTGGATGTGAATGGTTGCTGGATTGATTTGTCGGATCAGAAAAGATGGATGTTGCCTGATGCGTATGTACTGGCCGTTGTGCAAATGGCACATGGGTTAGCACATATTAGCGCGAAAGGTATTTGCAAGTTGCTGGCTGATGTGTGGAAGAATGATGGAATTACTAAGTGTGCTGAACGTTTGGTGAAGAATTGTATGGTGTGTATAATGTACAATCCTGGCAAAGGAACCCCAACTCCTCCTGGCAGTTTTGCTCCTCCTTCGTATCCCTTTGAGGTGATCCAATTGGACTTCGTCCATATGGAGAGATGCAATAACCTGAAATACGTTTTGGTTGTGGTTTGCGCATTCTCCCGATGGATTGAGGCCTATCCCCTCAAAGACAATACTGCTTTGTCTACTGCGAAAATCCTACTGAAGGAATACTTTCCTCGGTATGGAATGCCTAGAGTCGTGTGGTCAGATAACGGAAGTGAGTTTGTTGGAAGTGTGATGAAGAGTGTGTGTAAGGGCCTTGGAATCAATCAGAAATTCCATAGCGCCAATCATCCTCAGTCAGCTGGATTGGTTGAAGGGTACAATGGCACCCTTAAACTAAAATTAGCGAAGATTCAAGCTACGACTGGACTTTCGTGGCCTGATGCTTTGCCCCTAGCATTACTGTCAACTAGGGCGACTGTACACTCCCGAATAGGGCTTAGTCCCTATGAAATAGTGTTCGGCCGTCCTGCGAATGTGTGGGGGGTTCCTAGGCCAGGAATATTCTCTGATCTTGAGTTTCCGATGTTGATCGATTACTTACATGACTTGACTGCTAAACTGAGGTTAATTCATCAACAGGTTTACGACGCCTTGCCGACGCAGACGGAGGGTCCAGGCCACCAGCTCCAGCCCGGGAACTGGGTGGTTACTCGTAACTTCTCACGAAAAAACAATCTGGACCCCCGATTCACCGGACCTTACCAGGTGCTCCTGGCCACGAGGACTGCCGTTCGTCTTGAGGGGCGGAAAAATTGGGTACATGCTACCCATTGTAAGCGAGTCCCTATTCCTTTGCCGGCAGACCCGTGGATAAGGAAAGGCATCGCGTCAACAGAAACAGAAACATTGCCGGCGTTTGTACCTTTTAGCGACGCACAGCTTGTTGGAGAACCCTCAGCGCAGCAGAAAGCCACTGTTGAACATTTGTCAGCAAAAGACTCAAGACCAGATCAACGAACTGATCAGCAGGACGCTGTCTCTTCAACAGATCCTTTGTTCGACGAGCAGACACGTCCAGGGAAACATCGATATTCTTTGCGATCTCACACTAAGGACAAATAAAATTTGCTTGCTTTGCTGAGATTGATAACTGCAATATCCTCGTTTCCCATGATCAATTTTGAACATTCGTATTATTGAAAGTTTTTGTATATATATATCAAGCTTCTTCCTTGTATTTCTTTTTTTTCTTCCACAGCTGAGAAATATTGTGCTAAATAAATACATATTGTGTATTGAGGGCCGTAGGGCCGCGCGCGTACTTCCTTCTGGACAGTAGGTCTTGACGCTAGGTTAAAGACCGTCGGTTCCTAGGAACTCCTGGGGATTGACTATTGCTGCACAGAACGAAGTGCGTCAAGAAACGTTGCGGACGGTCGTAGGGAAATGGCATTTTCGAAGCTGAATGATTTGGAAGGAGCTCAGGCGTATAGAGTCAAGCTGCAGAAACTTAGTCGTACGAAATGTTTTGTATCCCAATTGTTTGTTTTGTTTTTGACTGCTTCTGCATTTTTGGCGGGTGGGGTATATTACGCTATATCTTACGTTTTCCTTGCTACTCCTACTCCTTACCCTAACCTTACTTCTACTGCTTCTCCTCATTCCTTTCATATGTTACCAGAACACGAACAGGCTAGACGTGTAGAATTCCGCAATAATTCCTTTATCCAGCTCCTCCATCAGCATCAGTTAGTGGTTAACACTACTAATTGTTGGGTGTGTGGGTTGATGCCACATACTACGGGTAAGGGAATTCCATATCTGGTGTTACCGTATAGTTCCCAAGGGTCAGCTCGAGCATTCCAAACAATGTTTCGAAGCGCACTGGGTTCCCACCCCACGCAAGAACAACGTTCCCCCAACTTTGGTCCTACCTCGTATCAGAGGCTGCTATCGATGGCTATAGAGGATATGGAAGATGAGATCCATGATCCTTTTCTTATCCCTAGAGAAGAGGTACAAGCCTATAGGGTCCTAAGTAGAGGGGAATATAGTATGTTCACTAATGAAAAGCAGCTTAAAAGCTCGTCTCCAATATGGGTCGTACCCCACACTGGTAATCTTTGTCTTGTGGGTCGTGGCTCGCAAGCCTCACTTGGAGTAAGTGCTTGCACTGAAAGTTACGTTCTGCCAATGTCCCCGTCCCCTGTGTTCCTGGCTGCCAAGGGTACATACTTTATCTGTCATGATCGTGCATACACATGGTTGCCCGCAGACTTCATGGGCTCATGTTTCGTTGCAAATCTGTTGCCTCCGACGTTTACTGTAGATGCCGATTATCATAAGACTAGAGTTGTACGAGGCGTAATTAGCGAAGAGGATACTGCCGGTCAAGAGGCAGGAGACTTTTTCAAGGGTTTCCTCCCGTTTTGGGGACCTATGGTTAATAGTAGGAACCTGAGACATTTGACTCGAGTGGTAGAATCGACAGCTAATATTACTGCCAGTGCCCTTGGTAATATCACCACAGAACTTCAGGCGGAGAGACTTATGACATTACAAAACCGTATGGTTTTAGATGTTGTCCTAGCAGATCGTGGTGGGGTGTGTAAAGTGATCCATTCGAGCTGTTGCATTTTCATTCCAGATAATGCTCCTACTGTCTATCAAGCCATCTCGAAGTTGCATAAGATCTCCGAATCCATACACGTGGATGTAGGGGATTGGACGCTACTTGGTTGGTTTTGGGGCCTGGTGTCGGCTTGGGGTTGGAAGATTCTGACGATCATCGGGGTTGTGGTAGTGTTCCTGTTCACGTGTTGCCTTTGTGTGCAGTGTGGTCCTGCCTTATGTGGCCTCTGTGCTACAACGTGTATGAGACAACCATCTGTTACCAAGGGGACTCGATCGGACAGAGCTATGCTACAACGACATCTTGATGGTCTGATGAATATCGAATATGATTCCGACTAGTGCTTGCCTACATGAGGGCAAAAGGAGCGTCTGAGGTTCTGTGACAATTGTAAGTGGTGTTTTCGACTCGCACGAATATGGGCGAGTCTAGTATCTATGAACCGCAAATGACGAGTTTAGTAAGTGTGCGCAGTTTCGCTGTGCTAACTTAAACCGTTCGTTTGTTGCGTGGGTTTTTCATCTGTACCCACGGGTTCCATCTTAGATACGGCATCCATTTTGTCTCTTGCCCTCAAGTAGCCAGCGAACGGACGCTGTCCGCTTCGCGACCCTGGGACTCCCAAGATATTTGCGGAAGACACATGTTCTTTGAAAGTGTCTTTATGATGAGGGGGTTGCTGCTGTAAGACAGATGATGCCGCTCGAGGCTCATCTTGCCGCACGGACTTATTGTCTCAGCCGTGCATCTCATTAGGCACGTCCCTTTGATGCCTGTATCTCGTGCTTCTCGATACCCCCCCTTTTTACACCCTTTCCGATCTCCCTACTGTCTCCGTCTTCCTCTGCACCTGTCTTCGTTCCTATTTCGATCTACTTTACTGCTGATTGGAATTTGCTAATGGTGGGAAGATGGGTTTTTACAGTTGGGAACCGCCAAATGTTTCCGCACTTATGTTCTGGACCTTGTGTGTTTCAAAGTGACCAAAGCGACCCCTCTGAGAGCGACTTGTGGGAACCAGGTTGTAAACTATTGTGTAGCATGTTATCCTATTGGTAAAAACTGTATAAAAGGAGCGATCCACAAATACAATTTGAAGCAGTCTCCCCGAACTACAATCGATGTACTTCCTGTGATTTCTGTGTTCCCTGCAGTAAATAAACCTTGACTCTTTGACGCCGAAGGAAGTGTCCCGTGTCTCTGTGACTTGTACGCCGGAGCAGGTTACCCACGAAGGTTTCAGGTGTTGTGCCCTGGCACCGCTGGGTCCAAAAGAACCCAGTCCTTCACCTGTCTCACAGTAATTTTTACTGGGTCCACATGTTTCATTAAACCCATTTCATCACCAGTTAAATCCGAAATTTTCGGATTTACTGTCTCTTTCAATTCCTCAGGTAAGTTATTTTTATCAAAAGCAGGAAACATTTTATTTTCTTCGTCAACCATTAGCAGTGTCAATTGGTACAAACAATCTTCTTCTAAAGTTTGAAGCTCAATACCCTCTGGTGAACAATAAATTTTACAATTCATCTTGCAAAGCAAATCCCGTCCTAAAAGATTAACAGGACTGCTGTTACAAACAACAAATCTGTGTTTGTCTTTGTAATTTCCAATTTCTACATCAACTGGCTTTGTCAGGTTTGTTTTAATCTGCTGATTAGCTACACCAACTACCTGGATAGAATCACCCGAGAGAGGAACATTTTCAATTTCCACTGATCTAACAGTAGAACGGGTAGCACCAGTGTCCACAAGAAAAGTGATATCTTTGTCATTCACTTTACCATTTACAAATGGACCTGACTGATCTACCTCAAGAGTGGCTCCAAGCACACACTCTTCTTCCTCCCTCAGGCACCGTCATGAGTAATCCTCTGAGTCACTGCTGTCATTTTCTTTTAGACAAAATTGCTGAGAGACATTTGACACATTTACTTTTTGTGATCTTTTTACCTGTTCAGCTCCGCAGAAACCCGTCTCTGGACTGTATCTCTGTGTATTCATACAATTTGGCAAGGGTGGCTGTGGAATTTGGATCTGCTGATTCAATTGATTCTGCTGATTCACTAACTGTCGCTGTAGCTTTTCCTGCTGACTTATTACATTTAACTGTCGCTGTAGCTGTTGCTGCTGATTTACTTCACTCTGCATCTGTGGATTTAATGATGATTTTTTTTAATTTCTGGGCGGATTTTTACACTCACGCTTCCAGTGTCCAATTTCGCCGCAATTAAAACAAGGTAGCTTTTGTTTTAGCTCTTCAATATTTATATTACATTTTGGTTTATTTGAAAAGTTCCCTTTGAATTTCCCTGGATTCTGCTGAAAAGTTTTATTTTCCAATGTTGCTATCTGCTGTTCAGCTACCTTCACGTGTGCCCACATTGGCTTTTCCTTGAGTTTCTTCTGTTTTGCATCTAACTCATCACTGCAGTATTTTGCCTTTCTCAGGATATCATCAACCGAGAGTTATTGCCAACCCACAATTCCTGTTCTAATCATATCCCCAATCTCAGGTCTCAGGCCATAAACAAACCCGTTAATGAAGTTGCTCACTTCACTTTCACTTAATTTTTCATAGCCACTGTATTGTTTAAATACCAGGAGGAACCTTTCATAATAGGAATGAACTGATTCTTTTGGTTCTTGATTTGTTCTGTCTATTTTAATCCAATCTACTTCTTTTGCAGGAATCTTGTCTTTTAGCCAAACAATTACTTTGTCATAGAAATCCATGACAATGTCTGAGGGAGCACCGATTACTTTATGTCGCTGCGGTTCTTCTTTAGGCC
Organism: Lissotriton vulgaris; assembly: GCF_964263255.1. NCBI lineage: Eukaryota > Metazoa > Chordata > Amphibia > Caudata > Salamandridae > Lissotriton > Lissotriton vulgaris. The sequence goes on from NC_141693.1 coordinate 1,504,616,891, forward strand.
AGCTAACAGAAATTTTACATTCTGTCCAAAGATCTGATGGAACAACAATGTCAAAGAAACCATCAAGATCAATCCACAGAACTTTTGAGACTTTAATAAATCTGTCAACTTGACGATACCATTCCACCGGCTTTTCTCTCAGCCGAGGAAAATCATTTGTAAAAAGTAGTATATCCTGTCTTGTCCATGGAACATGAACATAACCCCCACCAGCTATTTCCCTCATAGGAAATTCACCAAAGACTTCTCCTCTGTCTCTCTTTTCTTCTTCTCTCTTCTTTGTCCACTTAACTCTCCATTTACTTAAATCACCCAATCTTTTCAGAAACACAATTAATTCTTTTATATGGGTTATTCTGCCTGTAGTATTTAAATTCTCTATATCTTTCTCAGAAAAATCCACTCTGTAATGCTTTTGTAATTGTTTTTGGCGAGTCAAATCTATTTCCATTTCAGCAGCCACTTCTTCAAACTGTTCATATTTATTTTTAGTTTTCCACTGAATGCTTTTACAAATGAATAGCAATTCATCATCCTGATATTGCTTCAAACAGTCAGTACCAATTGTGCCAATAATCAATTCTTCTAAATCTGCTTTTAATTTTGCAACATCAAGTTGTTTAGACTCAGGAACTTATGTTAAATCTGTTTTATTTATGGAACCAGAATCTGATTCTGCAGCTGACGGTGTGACATTTGACAAACCTTGATTTAAAGTTAAATTAGGCATTGTCTTATCTTTGTGGATTTCTGTTAACTCAGAATACAATTTTTCAGCCACTTTTTGAATTTCTGCATTTAAGGGATTTGCTATAACAGAATGTCTATTTTCACTCTGGTCAAAAACTGGTACAACAGGACCAATTGTAACTGGAACTGTCACTGCTTCCATGCCTTTTGTTAACTGTTGGATTAATTCTCCCTTTGCTTTAAAATACTCTGTAATATTTGGTCTATCTCCAGACAACTCTGTTCTTTTATCATTTCTCGGGAAATTATTTCTCGAATTTGAATTTTCTCTTGGGGTATTTGTTTTGCTTCTCGATCTCGCCCTATCAGGTAATCGCATAAATCTGGGTGAATCTTCAAACTCCCTAGGTGCACTGGGTGAAGTACCTGGAAGACTCCTTGGGGTAGAATGTGAACAACCTGGCTGATAAGGTGGAGGACTATTTAACATATCCTCTAAAACTGCATCATCTAATTCTTGATCAATTTGACCCTTTTTCTGAGAATTCTTTTGACCTGTTTCTAAAACCATTTCTAAAACTGGATATAATCCTTCATACATGTCTCCTTTCCTCCAACGATGCACTTTATCTTGGTGAGTTTCCCTATCTATGCGTCTCGGTTTTCCCCAATTTTCTCGCTCAAGTTCCATCATTTCAACTTCCCATTCAACTAAAGCTTCAAATTGAGTGGGTCTGGGTCTTGGTGAAAGAGCCATCATTTTATCTCTTAAGTTTCTTAAAACTTTAACATTAAACGATCCATCTTCTGGCCAGGCTAAAACACCATCATTTTTAGTATATTGCATCCAATTTTCAAACCAGAGAACAGTATGATAACCATATTCTCCATATATGCTGCGGGTGTTTTATACTTATGAAGTAATTTTCCACCTCGTGCTTCAATTTTCTTGTCAGGATTGAATAAATGTTTAATTTTCTGAAACCATGAAGGCTTTTTCTCTTCTTTATTCCAATAACTCATAATTTTAAAATATTCCGTATAATTTAGAAAAGATCGTAATTATTTTCTGTTGTTCCGCAACTCTGACCAATCCGTGCGCGAAACTCACCAACAAGCCAATCAGGTTAAGCCACGTCACTACCTTGCTCAACCAATGAGAAACCAGTTTTCGGATATGACCAATCAGCTAACAGCTCGTTTTGATCACGTGAACCAATCAGCGCGCTCGCTGTGACGTTTGTCAACCAATTGCAGCGCGAACCCTGTGACGTATACTGCCGCTGCAGCGAAGCTGTGCTTGTCAGTGTCACTCCGTAAACTCACCCCTCCTTTACAAAATATTTTCACAGCGCCATTTTAAAACAAGCCTTTTCAATGGGTTTCAGTTAATAACTACAGGAAAAGAAACCATTTGTCCGTTTCGCTAATAAAGGGATAGTTTTACCAGACATTAAAGAATCCACCCTCGTGAAATAGACGACACTATTTTCACAAAAACAGTTTTACAATTTTTACACGGAAAACCTACTCATGCATACATGAAATCTTTACTATTAAACAAAACAAGAGCCAATACTGGAGTGTCAAGCTATAATGTTCATGGGGCTATTTGAGGAGAAATTCATATATCAAACTAATCCTTTTGGCGGCAGCATTACACACTACATGCGATACATTGACGACATATTCATGGTCTGGACAGGAGGACATGATGACCTGGGACAATTCTTATGTTGGCTGAATTCGAGAACGACTGACATCCAGTTCTCGGTCTCAGCATCAAATGAATCTATCAACTTTTTGGATGTGAAAGTGGAACCTTCGGAAGGAGGTTTAAGTACAACATTATTCCGGAAACCTTCCGATAGGAACAAAGCGTTGCATTTTGCCAGCAATCACCCTCGCAGTTTAAAACAAAACTTGCCTTATGGGCAATTTTTGAGAATCCACAGAAATTGTTCCAGCAAAGAAGAATATTTTATACATGCTGAACAATTGAAAAATCGACTCATTCAGAGAGGGTACCCAAGAAAACTATTAAAAAATTCCCTCAAAAGAGCGTGGTGGACCCCTAGAGAGACGTTGTTGGAAAAAAGAGTAAAACCAGATGTTAAAAGGATGGTGTGTGTCACCACCTTCTGTCCAGCTGCAAACTTACACAGGAAGCTTATCATGTCCAACTGGCATTTACTAAAGAACCTGCACGAGGATTTCACAGTACCACCACTTTTTGCTTACAAAAAGGACAAAAGTGTGGCTAACTATGTTGTTAGGGCGGCATTACCAATCACCAGGGCTCCCACATTACACAGCCTCTTTGGATTACCTCCACCAAAAGGACATCACAAGTGCGGGACATGCACCTGTTGTAATGAGACCATTGAGGATACAGTTTTTACATTCGACAATATGCATTGGAAACACGACACCTTCACGAATTGTAAATCCAAAAATGTAGTATATGCAATCATTTGCCCATGCCCCCTAGTCTACATTGGGAAAACAACACAAGAAATCAGAAACAGGATCACGCAACACAAATCGCGCATCCGCAGGAGGGTGGAGAATGCCCCATTAGTCAACCATTGGATCAAGTGTAAGCACGAAAACACAGATTTGCGATGGACAGTTCTGTCCAAAATTGAAAAAGACCCTAGGGGCGGTGACACTGATGCCAAATTGTCACAACGTGAAGCAATGCTTATAATGACAGCATAGGAGCGGACGCCCAGTTTACCATTTGACGGAGCAGCGAGAACGAAGCTGTTCACCAGCGGGTAAGTGTGCACGTCCCCTGTCCCTCCCCCGCATCACGCACGCACGAGCAGAATGAATGATTGGGGAAGGGGTGACACTGTACTAAATGTAGTCGTTTGTATTGTCTTCCCTCACACAGCTGCTGGGTTCACATCTATTGGGAAATACAATTCCACTTTGGATTCTTACCTGCCTGCCATTGATTGAGTTCTTAAGACCATTGGATTAAGGTAGGGAGCGGCTGTTGGACACAGGGAGTGGATCCCTTATTCCACTTGTTTAAATCCTGAACAAATATGCTTAAGCCAGCCTTTCTTATTATTTCAGAACCAATCCGGTCCTGAGGAGAACCCCCACTAAATTGACAAGGGGTTTGAAACGCGTCGACCAGCTTTCTGTCCCGCATCCGGTCACGATTTTCATTTTGGATTAGTTGTTGCATTTATTTGGTTTAATAAGAACTCTTGTGACAATTACAACTATAATAGATCTCAAAAACATGAAAAGAAACATTTTCCACTGACTGAACGACCGATGCTCGGACGCATTGTTTCTGTATTTACAGTTGTTGTGAATGCTTTGTGTATGAATGTATGGCCAAGTGTGTTTGAAATTGTGTATTCATCTGTTTGTATATTTTGTATATAATACCTGTTGCATTTTGTATTTTGTATTTTCCACGCACGACGAATAGTGTGCTCAAAAAAGGAAAAAGTATGTTTAACTAAATAGAATAAACTTGTTTGTGTTTAAAGGAATATAGGTTGTTTTTGCTTCAATCAAAGCATCCTTTGTTGAAATTTATCAGTTCTTGAATTGACACTCCAGTATTGGCTCTTGTTTTGTTTAATAGTATTAGTTGGACTCAGCCATCCTGAGTAATGAGTCAAGGCCCTTCTTGATTCTTTTACATGAAATCTTTGGCAGGACTTTAACCAACCAATAGAAATCCAGAAAACGCCAATAAGAATAGACAACGCTACCTCACCCTTCACACAAGCTCGGAAACATCCTACTACTCTTTTCACACGTTTTAAAACGGGCTCCTAGTCCCTATACTCAAAGCTACAATTTCATAGGCAAACCTCACCATTCATGCAACCAAACATACCTAAATCCCTAAACTTGTGTTGTACGTCCACAACACTTAGTGATATTTCTGTACCACTAATTTGAAACGAAACAAATGAACTCCGTAACTTCCCCTGTCACACTACTCTGCCAGCACATAGGATTTTCACACTGCTGGAAAAACCTTCCAACAACAAATAACAACTAGACAAAACTTAACATGTGTTAAACATGTATCCTATGTAATTACCATGTAACATGTCAGTTACCATAGTAACCGAACTCTGCTACCAGAGATTTGATGCAGCGGGCCAAGAGAAATTCAGTCTAATATGTACAACTCTACACCACGATACTCACCATTTTCAAAAATCTAACACTAGGCCCATAAATGACTGAGTCATGAATTGACCAACTGAATCATATGACCTAATTAATCAGAATCACTTTATAATACATTTAATTAAGTCAGTATCATAGGCAATGGATTAACTAATGGTAACTCAAGGAAACAAACAAGACCAGCTTGTCATTTCAAAATCTATTTTATTAACTTTATTAAACAGCAAAATGCATTTTATAAGCATAAATTCTTTTATTAGCAATTTTTAATTAAGCAAAATTATTTATTAGAAAGGCACATTTGACTGACAGTTCAAATCAAACCAGCATGTGAAGTGCTCAAACATTTAGGTAAATTCCCTAAGCCCTATTTCCCTAACTTAGCTATAGAAAATCCTAAGGGATAAGTAAAGTCTTTATGGATCTTACGTGAAACGAAAGTCCGACAGCATCTCGGGAGCACAGGAATGAGCCAGCAGTGCTCCTTGCAAGGGGGCAATTCTTTTTTTTTATTTTTTTTATTTTTATAAACCTTTATTGTGCATAAAGAAGAGAACAAATACGGGCCCACAACCGTCAGGCCGGCCATGATACTTTTGAAGCACAAGTGCGAGCAATACAGTTCCCCAGCGGCAACAGGCGACATAACAACAATCAATTGACGTTACACTGAATAAATCGTGTCGCCGAGGAGAAGGAGCATTTAAGGTTAATTTTTAAAATTTTACCCCCCCTAAATATAATCGGTGAAGAATAGGAACTAAGGAGAACTGAGTCCGTACAATAGCTTCACAACATGAGCAGGCAGCATCATCACCTGGAACCAACAATGTAAGCGAACATCCCAGATAGTATGGCGGTGCAAGGTAAAACAACAAGATCATAAGCCAGCGTTTGCGCACCACTTACAGCGCCACCCACTCCCTACTAACCCCTATCGCGGACCCAGAACAGAAGCAAGTTAAGAAAAGCGCAGAGAGATAAAAAAAATAAGGCCCATAGAAACTAAATGTAGAAAATGAAATCCCCCCCCCCACCCTACACTAATGCGGAGGCTACGGCCTATCCCCCCCACCCCCCGGCAGCGTGTCTGTCGCCCACTAAAGAACCCGAAATATAGACCAAGAAAAGGAAGAAAAAAAAAAAAAAGATATGTAAAGAGAGAAGGAAGAAGAGTTTATAACACTTGAAATATAGGGATTAAGAAAAGAATAAACTAATCTACGACTCCCAGGAAAAGGAAGGTGGGGAGGAGCCCACCCAATATCGGAACTCCCGGACTCCCCAGCCGTGAATGGCTCCTACGCCGTGTGCAGCAATAAATTCGGAAGACATTGACCCAAAAAGGCCAGAATCACTAACACCCAGATCCCCAGGCCAACACAAAACCGCCACCCCATCAGCAAGAGTAGACAACAGGACATAGCAACTGCAGTATTAAGTGGGAAAGAGCAGGACATACAACGCAATAAACATAGCAAAAATGAAGTTCAGTCCGGGTCTCCGCCAGCCGATCAATCAATACCAATGAGGAGGACACCTTCATCCCTGGCCCGAACGCTGTAAACCCTCCAAGCATGTCCACCGCTGCGAGCCTGCCTCAGGCAGAACAAAGGAGCAAGATGGCCGCTCTCGACAAAGAAGAAGCAGAGGAGGAGGAGATGAGAGTTCCAAGTCATCAACAAGTACAGTGTCCAAAGCGACGAACTCCCCCTTCATCGCAGGATGATACACACTCCACCAATGCAGAAAAGAGGCTCTGGAGGCAAAATTATCTGAGGGGGTCAGCAGCTGGAAGGTAGAGAAGCGAGCCCCTGACATCAATTGCGCAGGCAGAGTCACAGTGTTTAAAGTGGATGGAGACTTTGTATCTGTAGTCTCTTCGATAAGTAAACTCTCAACGTTGTTGCCAGGGACACGTCGCTCCTCTGCACTCTCATACTGTAACATTGTATCCAATTCAGGAGTAGTTAGAGGCACCAGGGGGCCAGCCAGCCGCGGTCGCTTTATTCCAGGCGCAGCTCCCTCAATCTTCCAGGTCAGCTCTCGGACGTTTCGCCGCCATGTTGCTCGTAGATCTGCAAGGGCAACCAGGACATCACCACAAGTCGGGTCCCCCTCCATTCTCAGCCGGTCTTTACTGCGCAGCGATACCCTCGGTGTAGTCTCCAGCTCGAGGACAGGCAGGGCAGCACATACCAGGGGTAGTGGAACAGCTATCACTCCGTCCTGGAAAGCAAGCGCCTTCACCACCTCTTCAGTGAGTCCACAAGGGAGGGAGGGGGGCGACCTCGTTACCAGGAAGCATGGGCGTATGAAGCACCGAGGGAAACGCGGCCCGCAGTCATGGGGCCGCGCAGAATGAGAGCCCCCTCACCTCCTATCGATGCGGGTGGTCAACGGCTAGGAAGGCGCCACAAGATGGAGTCCGCCCAGCTTGCAATCAGCGTAGCAGAGGGAAGCGCCTCACGAAGTACTAGCCTCACAAATACACACTCCTTCGCCAAAGGGAGGTCCAGCATGAAGGAAAGGGTCAGCCCCGTCAACCTCCGTTAGCGATCGCGCTCCCACAGACAGCGACACCTCCCCAGCTCGCCTCACCGGCAATGTCCAGCAGTGTTCAGCGGCAGTGATCGACGTAGGTTTCAGGGGCAGCGTCGGAGGTCGGCAACCGCTGCGGGTTCTGCACCAAAACAGCCGGCGGAGACCTCAAAAGAACGCAATCGGCATCCGCGCGTTCACGTCTCCGTTTCAGCACGGTGTAGGCGAGGATAGTTGTCAGGATATTTATGTAAAAGCAGACGGCTTGCGGAGCCGGGAGCTCACACGTCCGTCCCGTCCGCCATCTTGGCTCCTCCAAGGGGGCAATTCTTATACCTTTTTCCTATCTAAAACTAACTAAAAGAATACAAATATTCGAGCAACACGAAACACGATTGGACCAGAGACATCGTCCGATGAAGTCATCTGCCTTTCGCATAGCAAAAGTCAAGTTTTCAAGAGCGGCATTGTTCATAGACTAAGAGTGTCACGGGCTCTTTTGTGATTCGCAACATTAGGTAAAGTTTACTAATGCTTCCTCCGTCCAAGCTTTTCCACCGCTGCACATCCTGTCCTTGACCATGAAAGCTGAATCAAATATTTTTCATAACTTCCACATAGCCTTGTTTTACGAGCGCCTTTCAAAGAATTATTGTAGAAAATATTTCCACTTTCATACGCTGCTGTACAAGGTCCAACTTTTACAGGACATCGGACATCCATTTTAGAAATAGACCACAGGCCTCTTTAGCATGAGTCTAGTATGCAAGGAAGCACAAGAATTGATAATTATTCTGTTACCCACCCCATTTGCTAATATTAACCCATTAGTCTATGTTACCTAGCTTTGCATATAAAAGATAAACATAACACAAACACATGAAATGACACAACATAAACAAATGCATATTTAAAAGAATGCACATGCTATTATCTGAAACAGCCGCAGTAAATGTTCAACAAAACGAAAGACAAGGTAAATGTATTATTTGAAACAAAATGACAAACATGACAAGAGCACAAATAATTAAACCCGCGTGTTCATGTAGGTGCACATTATTCTAGGTTGTGTCAGTACAAATACGTGCAAAACAAACAACACTCATTAGTCAATTAAAATTATGGGAGTTTCATTACAGCGTGCTTTAATTCAGAGTTTATTCTGAAAGTCCGCTCCATCACTACCTTAAAGAGAAATAAGCTTTTTACTCAACATAGGGCTTACTGGACCCCTAGAAAATGTCAAGATGGGCGAGACTAAATAAAATTCCTGTACAACGAGTGGTGAGCCCCCTCAGATCATCTTACGGGGGTTTCTGCGGAAATCCCTAAGCAATTACGGCAATACGCATCAATTGCATTAATATTAGCCAAAAGGGAAATAGTTGTTGCCTGGGGAAGCAAGCGTACCCCTAGTGTTAAAGCTCGGTTAAATAGTCTCATTTTTTGTAATACGAATAGTGATATACACTCCTCCACACTACCAGTCAAGTCTAGGCCCAGGGATGTCTGGGGACCCTTGAAAGTGAATTTGTCAGAAATTGAACAATCCTCCCTGACTCTCTCTCCGGCTGGAATAGTCCCCATGGGGTGGGGAAAAGACCCTCTCCACTGACTCGCAATTAGTCGATGACACTGTAAGTTTATCATTGTTGTGTAAATTGTGGGGATTGCCATGTATATAGTTGACAATAGAATGTTATGAGGTTAAGTGGATTACAGTGTATGTTATACTATTTCCTTCATTCACCGTCTAAATATAGACGTGTACTAGATGATTGTTTTTGATTTTTGTCGAAAATGGTACATGAAATTTAAAAAAAGAATATTGTGGTGAGCCAAGTGCGGATGACATACACATGTTTGTGTCTTACCCTGCTTTGAAGGTGTATTGGGAGGATGTAAGTAGGATAATGAGGGTGGTTACAGGAATTGAATTTAAAGCAAGCCCTAACATCGTCTTGTTTGGTGTTGAAGTAGAAGATAATAGAGAGCAAAATGGAGACCACAAAAAACGGATTTTCTATCTTATGTTTCTTGCATGTCATTTGATACCTTGCGGTAAAGTGTGGATGCAGTTGACTAAAAGGACTATTCGGTCTGACATAGCATGTTTTAAAGAAAAGAGGACAACATTTTGGTTACCAGTTTTAAGCAGTATAAGATCTAAAAATGTAAGTTAAAGAATGAGAGTCACCCCCGCGCATACGGGAGGGGGGCCATTAGTGGGAATTCCAAGCCTGAAGGAACGGTTTTGTTTCCTTGAAAGTAGTCATGGGGAGGGTCGCAAGCAGGGCCGGTTCTAGGATTTGCGAGGCCCTGGGCTAAAAGGGAATGTGCAAGGCCCCTCTAATGTAGATAAGTGGCCTCTTGCAAGGAGACCATTCACAGACACTGTGGGAGGCCTATTGTCCAGCATTTTGTCGCCCCCCACAGTTTTAACTTTGAGCCCACATGCATTTCTCACACCTTCAGTCCGATAGGTGTGAGAATTGCTTGTGCGCTAAAAGTTAAAACTATGGGGGCGACAAAATGATGGACAATGGGCCTCCCACAGTGTCTGTGAATGGGTCTCCTTTCAATTGAAGGGAGTGTCTCCCTCATATGTATCCAGATACCTTCCCTGAAAGGCTAAGGGAGGGGGGGGGCCTCCAATTCAAAGAAAGGTGACACCTTTCTTTGAAATGGATTGCCAGGGAACCGACAGGAAACATAACCAGTGCATGGCCCTATGCTGGTGCGAGGCCCTGGGCAGCTGCCCACGCTGCCCATGCCTAGCGCTGGCCCTGGTCGCAAGGTAATGCAAGACGACAGGGAGGTACGTCTGCGATCCCTCCCCGAAGGCAATAAAAATGCGGGTCCCGAGAGAGTAACCTTCTTTGTCCTCTTGCCTCTGGAGGTTGACGGAAAGACGCAGCTGGAGCAGTTGGTGTGGAGTGGGCTGACGGGCCCGGCAGTGCTTGTGGTGATTCTCAAGGTGAGGGGCCTCACGGCGTAGCGGGAGAAGCGAGGAAACTTAGTAGGACCGGTGTTAATAGTACCGGGTAATAGCGGAATGGTTAGGGATGCAGAGCGACGTGTAGCTAATTTTGAAGTGTGAGATTGCGGGGGGAAGCCTGCGGGGTGACAGGCTTAATATGCTTCGTGTGAAGCACAGAGACGAACCGCGGGTGCTGGGAACATTAGGCGCGCTAAGGGGGTGGCTTGGATAGTACCCGTAAAGTGAGCGGGAAAGCCCGAGGGACACAGCTGGCAAATCAGTCGATATGAAAGGGGGAGTAGGTCTCAGGTGTGCTAAACAGTGGCGGGCGCACGGGGTATTTAGTGCTCAAGTATATGAGGAGGTCCGACCGTGGGGGTGAGAGATGGTTGCTGGGCACACAAGGCCTTTAATAATAATTGTGGGCGCTGTAGCGCCGAGGCATTAAATATTGATGATTGGCGCTGTAGCGCAGTGATCGGCAATTTTGACAATGAGCGGTTGTTTTTCTTGTACACGTTTACGGAGGAGGACCGCGGGGGTAAGGATGGTTGCTGGGCACGCACGGGCTTAAAGAGTAATGGTTAGCGCTGTAGCGTTGAGGCCTTACATATTAAGGGAGGGCGCTGTAGCGCCGTGCACGGCAATTGGTAAATTGAGCGGGCGGTCATGTTGAAGAGCGCTACTATCGCACGTTAAAACATGGGGCATGAGTGGCTCAGCCATCTTTTGATAGGAGGAGTTGGATGAGGTATAAACCATCGGTATAAGTAGGTGAGCACCTGCGAGGGGGCGCGTGAAGCTTTTCATTAACAGGACCAGTACATTTGTCATAAAGTTAAGTTAGTGGGTTATTTTGTGTGATCCGTGGCACATTGTTTATCTAAATTATGTAAATGGGGCCTGATAAAGATTATATATACATGTACAGTGGCATGGTCTATTTGCATGACGACAAGCAAGCATGCTAGCATGGAACCTGGGGCACGAGGTTTGGTGGGAGACCGAGTGCTTCCCAGAGAAGAGGGGATTTGAGAGGCATGGCAAGGAATGCTTATGGCTTGGGGGGGTGCAAGCTAACTCCGGGGTATTCAGCCAGTAGGTATGCTGAGCATCTCGCGGGGAGGGCAAATTCTCAAATTATACGTGCATGAGGCATGGTGTAAGGTGACTCTGGAGCAGTAAGTATCTCTAGTGCTCGACCACAGGAGGCTTAGCATGTACGTGCATGATGCATGGTGTAATGTGACACTAGGGCAGTAAGTATCTCTAATGCTCCACCCAAGGAGGTGTGGCATGTACATAGAGATGGACGCGCGCTGGTGCAAGGCCTGTCAAAGGGGCAGGAAGGGCTTGGTTAGCCTTTAATTCTCCTTTTATTTTTCTTAGTAGGCAGGATGCCACCAAAGCGGACACGGGGGGGCAAGGAGGCTTCGGCATCAGCAGAGTATTTTCGTTCCTTGGCAGCATTATGGGAGGTCGCCAAGAAAGGAGGCATTGATTGGGCACTAAAGACACTGTCTCAGGATGCCGGAACAAGCTCGCAGCAAGAGCCTTCCTTGCCAAAGCGCATACAGCAGACGCCAAATTGTTTTAAAGAATCGCGAACGAACATTGCAGGTGAGGCGATGGTGGTGGGCCAGCCTCTGGTATGCACGGACAATATGCAGGGGGCTAGCGTTGCCGCACAGAAAAGCCCGGCAGAGGGCGGGTTGTCCACTATGGGGAGGCTTATAAAGAGTGTGGCGCCAGCCGCAATGCCAGCGGTTGGGGTTAGTAGCCCATCAAATTTGGCTATGCAGGGGGAGGTTGGGGCTGCGTCAAGTGTTACAGCGCAGGTCCCGACGGATACCGCACAGGCCCCAGTGCCAGTAGTCGTGAAACAAGGGGGTGGGGTGGGTCCAGTCAGGAGGACTGAGGTGGTGGCCTGTGGCGGTGGCTACAACGGCTCAAGGGCCAGTGGGTAATACAGGGGCTTTAGGCGTTGGGCTAGTTGCAGTGACGCCGTTGGGCTTTCCGGCGACGGTGGTGTCGGCTCAGACCCCCCTTTCACACAGCCCAGTGTTATATAGTTCCACATCGTTGGCAGTGTTGCCATCAGCAAGTATAACTTGGCACGTGCCAGCGAAAACCAAGGACAAGAACTTTAAGGGGGAGTATGTGGACGTTTTCGATTTGATCATTAGGAAACCAAGTTACCTGTACCAACGTTCAAACAGGTGGTAAAAAAGGCTGCCAACAAGCATTCATTGTTTAATGACAAGACAACCCTAAGCCATCGCTCACATGCCTGGATGACAATACAATCATACAAAAAGTCTACGCTGGGAGCCTATCTAAAACTCGCATTTTCATCATATATCAAACATAAATACCTTAGCCTAAGGATGGGCAACCTGCCAACAAATGCCGATCAACCTAAGTGGAGGGCCCAAGACTTTAAGGCGTGCAATCTATGTGGTGCCGCAAAACAAGACTTCATTCATCTGATCTGTATTTGTCCTGCACTGGACCAGGAACGCCAGAACATGCTAAAAGCGAAGTTCAAGGAATATGGAATCCGCACCTGTCGATCCGCGATCATACAAGTCCTGTGCTCAGCAGACCCTCAATTCATCTGTAGAGCAGTTAAATTTATAACCAATTTAGAGGAAAAAAAGGAACTTTGGCAAAGATCCAATTCACACCCTGAATCCACATTTCTTGAGTAACTGTTTCCTCTCTAACTGACTCGACTTTTTGAAGTTTGAAGGACATTTTCCTTCATGAATTTAACTTCTAACTATGTATGTATCCCTCGATTAGTTTTAAACACTACTGCATTTTATCTTTTGTAATGGTTTTTATTAACTATACAATAAAAGAATTTACTTTAAAAAAAATAAAAAGATTTGATCAACGCAGTGTGGTCCCTGGGAAAAGTAGAGCTGGCAAAGATGGGGAACTGAAACAGAAGAAGGTTTGGGTGGAATGGTCGTTAAAGAACTGGGTGACTGGTTTTGCTATTTATGCAGCAATTATGGTCGAGCGGTTTCCTACTTTGATGGCCCAGTTGATAAGCTACATGTCATTGATTCATGGGGCAGCTTCTGAATTTCAGGTGACGGCTTGGCTGCAATATGACACAAATTCAGGCAGATGAAAGCGGTGAGGCCGGAAGTAGCATGGGATCAGCGGGAGATTAATATATGGCATTGGGAGTTTTATTCTGCCGCACCAGTCAGCAAGCCCACTAATTCCTTTCGGGGAGGCAGGGGAGCAGGCGACAAGAAGCAAGCATGTTGGCAGTCCAACAAGAACTAATGTAATAGAGGAGCAGCATTTAAGTTCAAGCACATTTGCTCCTTCTGTGGAATGCACGGGCACCAAGTGTTATAAAAAAGTGGGAAAGCCCAAGGAGCAGCTCACCCCTGCCAATACACAACCCAAGGGACGCCCTGCCCAATCATCTTAAGAGCTTGCCTACCCCTATACGCATGCATGCATTGGCCCGCCTGCTTGCCAGATATGAGAGGCGGGCAGAAGCTCAATTTTTGTATCACGGGTTTAAATCTGGTTTTCATATCTCGTCTAGCGCCCTGCCCACTGCAGTTCCCCCGCGCAATCAACTCTCTGTACTAAGAAACACAGACGCGACCGGGAAAAAAGAAAGAAGGAGATAGCGCTGTGGAGGGTGGCATGGCCATTCCAACAGTTGCCGAGGCCAGACTTAGTCTGTTCATCACTGGGCCTGGAACCAAAGAAGGAAGTGGGAAAATATTGCCTTATACATAATTTATCCAATTCACCTGGCATGGCTATCAATGAAGGGTTAAAAATTAAAGTATGAGGGATTGCAAGCCCAAAAGACATCAGATAGTACTGTAATGAGCAACATATTTTCTAAATCGTCTATTTTAAATGTAATAATCGCCAATTTTATTATGTATAGCATTTGTTTTAAATTCTTTTTTAACGATTTTATAATTTTTAAAATTGTGTACAGTTTTGTTTGTTTATTGATGTGACGCGGCTCTACTTTCGATCTCATTGTTTAAAGACTACGATCTAAATAAACAGAGTTTTTCTCTCTCTCTCTCTCAATGAAGGGTTAGATCCAGAATTGTGTACAGTGTGCTAGACTACTTTTGACACAGCGATCCAAAAACTACCGAGGCTAGCCAGGGGTGCGCTGATGGCCAAGTCAGATATTGAGCCTGTTTTTCGTCTCTTGACGGTGCACCCGGATGACACTAGGTTGCTAGGTTTCACGTTTGATGGCAATTTCTTTATGGACCTATGTATACCTTTGGGTTGTTCCCTTGCATGTGCGGTATTCAAAACATGTAGTAGTTTTTTGGAATGGACAGTGCGGGATGTGGTAGTAACGCAAGAGGTGGTGCATTATTTGGATGATTTTCTGTTCCTGGGGCCACCAAGCTCGTCAGCTTGTCAGGAAGCGTTGTTGGGTTTCCAGCGTATTGCGGAAGCTTTGGGGGTGCCCCTGGTGGAGGAGAAGACGGAGGGCCCAACGACCCGCTTAACTTTCTTGGGTTTTGAGATAGACACCGTGGAAGGAGTGTGCAGACTTCCTCAAGACAAAATAAGAGCCTTTCATGCGTCTTTGGAAGAGTGCTTAAGGGCACCCAAGGTTACCTTGCACCAATTGCTGGTATTGGTGGGGCAACTCAATTTTGCATTGCGGTTGATACCCATGGGCAGGGTCTTCTCACGGAATATAGCCAGGGCAATGTCAGGTTTAAGGGCGAAACAGCACCACACTAGGCTATCAGTGGAAGTGAAGGACGATTTGGTCACGTGGAGAGATTTCTTGGAGCGTTTCAATGGATCAGTGATATGGCAACAACCGGCACAGGCGAACGGTGAACTAGAGCTTTACACTGATGCAGCGGGCAGTGTCGGTTTCAGAGCAGTGCTAGGATCAAGGTGGTGTATGCAGCATTGGTCAGCGGATTAGGTCAGGACGGAGTTGGTCCATAATATCACATTCCTAGAGTTATTTTCCATTATTGTGGCACTTCAGGTATTAGGCGTACTGCTAGAAAACAAACAAATTGTGTTTTGGTCGGACAGTATGTCGGTAGTTCTGGTGGTGAACAGCCAAAGGGCAGAATTTCAGTGGGTACTCTGTTTGCTGAAAGAGTTGGTGCGTGGTTGCCTCAGGCGTAATGTGTATTTTACTAACAAACATGTACCAGGTGTGGAAAACACAGTTGCTAATTTGACTAAGATTGCTGTTAATGCTATTGCACTAACTTACAAACAGTGGGCTTTGTAACACGGTTAAAGATCACATGGTAAAAGACAAAGCAGTTTTTACATAATTATATAGTAAAATATTATTTGGCTGCAGCTCATATCAATATGTTCATAATAACGCCTAAAGTGCATAATAACGTAAGCCTAACACGCTGATAAGGAGCCCTGCTCTAAATCCATGGGGGCAGATTTACAACTTCTGGCGCATCTCTGCAAATCATCAGGGATGCGCCAGAACAGATGCGTCACATATTCCCCCCTTGCGCCACCACGGATGCATCGCATTTACAATGCGGCGCACCATGGTGCAAGGAGGGGCAGATGAGTGACGCATCTTGTGGCATATGGGTGACGCATTGCTGGAGTTGCATCGCAAGCACAACGCAACTCCTGCAATGCCCAGGGGCTGCCCATACTTAACGTGATGCGTCACTCCTTACGCCTGCTTCAAGCAGGCGTAAGGATTTGATGCAGCAGCGCTGTAAAACTGACTCAGTGAAATCTTGTAGATTTCACTCCGTCAGTTTTTTGATAATCAATTTTTATTGCTATTTCTGGAACAAACAATATAATTGGTAGCAAATCATACATTACCGTTAAAAAACTTCCCCTCCTTGGTGACAACACAAACATAATAGATCCCGCCTGAGTGATTACATTAGCTTCCATATAACACATAGGCTTCGCGAGGTTTGGAGCTTCAAGTAGGCAATAAGCCAAACCATTTGCCCCACACTTTACTGAACATTTCCGGGCAACCCCGGGCCTCAAAGAGGGATTCCTCCTGTACCTCGCACCAATCTACATCCCTCCTCCATTTCATCAGCGTCGGGACCGCAGCCTGGGACCAACCGGCCGCTATGTCCCGCTTCACCACCGCTAGAGCCGTCCACAGGAAACGCTTGTCAGCCCTAGAGCCATCTAGGCCATCAAACACTCCCAGCAGCAAGTGCCTCGGGTCGTGGGGAACCTCCCACCCCAGAGCCTGTGTAAGGTCAAGTTCCACCCCCCCTCCAGAACGGTTCCAAGGCCGGGCACAGCCATACCATGTGGTAGAAGTCTGCAGGGGCAGAGTCACAGCGGGCACATGCCGGGAAGCTCTCATGCCGGCTCGGAAGAGACGTGCTGGGGTGAGGTACGCTGTGTGGAGATAGTAAAGCTGGACCAGGCGTAACTTAGATGATGTAGTCAGGGTTTTAGGAGCCATAAGGGCGTCTCGCCAGTCTGCATCTTCTGAAGGACCCCGCTACCCCTCCCATCGCTCCCTAAGCCGGTCCAGGGATGTAGGGCAGTTGTTTACCAGAGCTCGGTATATACGGGACACACCCCCCCTTCCCAGGTTCCCCATCATTACCTGAGCTTCCAGAGGGCTGAATTCTGGGAGAGTGGTGGGTGTTGGGAGGTGTGTGTGCAGGGCATGGAGGAGTTGTAAATATTTGTAGAACTGGGAATGGAGAAGGGCATGTCTATGTTGTAGATCAGAGAAGGAGCGGATGTGGTCCCCCACTCACACATCTCCAAGGAGCGAGATCCCCACCAGATCCCAGCGGCGGAAACCCCGTAAGGACGAGACCTCCTTCAGCCAGGCACCATGCCACAACGGTGTTTGTCTAGTTAGCCTCCGGTCCCATCTCACGCGAGGAAGGATCGCGCGCCAGGACGTAAGTATCGTCCTAGTGACTGGGGGCAAAGCCTGCGGCACCGGGGAGCCATAGAGGAATCCCTGGAGCTGGGGAAGACATGGCTTGGCAATTCAAGCTGGACTATTCCCATGAGGCACAGGGTCAAGACTGATTTGCATATATCCATGTCTGAACCTGGGGTGGCTTGGTCAGCTTTATAACGATGGATTAAACCCAGATCTGTGACTGGGGGTGAATGTTTTGCCATTGTGCAATATTCCGTCCATCATCTTGTGTGATTTGCTGTTCACAAAAGTGACACAACTGCGGCATAAAAGGGTTGCAAGGGGCATGTAAATCTGCCCCTCGCTGTTTTGAGGCTGATTCCATATTGACTGGCAATCCCATTTCAGCTGAAAACTCATGTTTTTGGATGGAATGGATTGAAAGTTATCCAGTATTTCCCGGCACATATCCACCTGTAAAAAGAAGGTGGAAGTACCTCCTCAGATCAGGCCAAAATTTAGGGAAACTATGAAATCAGAGAAATAAGGCTGATTTCTGCATGTTATTCCCCATTTTAGGTGTCAAAACTCATTATGGCTAGGTAAAGAATAGCAATGCTGCCTAGTATTTGAAACACCTTGTTAAGGTGTCACTTGTATTCTGCCCCTAACTGTTTGGCATAAGTGAAGTAGGAATAAATTGCAGTAACAAATTTGCAGCACAGTTTTGAAGATACATTTTATTCGATGTTGACTGCCCAAAGCTGTTCTGAGCCATTACCGGCATTTCAGAGCTGTGACGTGGAAATGCCACAGCAACAATCAGTATTGCACACAGATGTTTCAGCTGCACAACCTGTGACACACTTATCTAATATTGGCATGATATCCTCGTTTCAATGGTGGATCAACGAGGAAGTGACGAGGAGTCAGGTGGGGGTTTCATACTCTTAATTTCCCCAAAAGTCTTCGTTTTCGGAGACTATGATAGTTTTGAGAAAGAATACGCAGCCCCTGTATGATGAAGTCTTGACTTTTAGAGCATTACGGGTGCTCTGTGCATGGTAAAGTCCTTACTTTGTCAAAGTGTTAACTCTCCATGTGTGATCATTTCAATTATTTTGTAAAGCCTGAGCACTCCAAGCTTGGGCAAGCTTTGATTTTTGGAGAGTGTAGGGATTCAATGAAAGCCTTGTTATCGAAAAACATCTTCTCACTGAGAGAGTAGAGCTACTATTTGATGGTTCTTGTGAGCTTGTAGGAAGGATGGGACCTCAAAGCCTAATCCCTTTCGAGTCGTATCCCACGGCAACCAGAGCCAATTTTAAGACCTGTATGTTGAACATACCCTCCTGGATGGGCAACAATATCCTTCAGCTAAACTCCAACAAAACGGAGATTCTCCTGTTTGGGAAGGCTGAGAAATTGTGGACAGTAGACTGGTGGCCCTCGGAACTTGGGGAGGCACTCACTCCTGCAAAGCAGGCAAGGAACCTGGGAATCCTGCTCGACACCAAACTGTCACTGCAGGATCAGGTGAACACACTCTTGGGCACTTGTTTCGGGATCATGCAAATGTTAAGAAAGATCTTTCCATGGATCCCCCTTGAGTACAGAAAAACTTTAATTCAGGCACTACGAGTTAGTAGATTAGACTATGGCAATGCTCTACTAGTAGGCGCAAGGGAGGACCTATCTTCTAGGCTACAGGTGGTGCAAAACACAGCAGCGAGGCTGGCTCTTAACAAGCCAGGCTGTACCCCATCTCTACCCCTTCTGCAATCACTGCATTGGCTACCTATCAGAAAGAGAGCAGTGTTTAAACTCTTGACGTTAGTGTTTAAGGCAACGCAAGGGTTAGGTCCTCCATACTTAAGGAAGAAGGTAATTCCCTATGTCCCGGGTCACCAGCTCAGATCGAGCAATCAGAAATTACTATGCCCGTGCAAGATCAGTAAATCCTAAATGGGAGGGTGTGCTTTCTCTCATCTCGCCCCCTTCCATTGGAATAGATTACCGGAGGAGATCCGAGCGTGCACAACGCTGTGGCAGTTTAAGAAACGGTTTAAGACAGGGATATTTTGATGACGTTAGTGGCTTGAATATCCGGGACTGTGTCTTCAAGGCGCCGAGATATCCCCCTGGGGATGATTCGATGTGCTTGACAAGTTTTAATAATAATAAATAATAATAACAATGCAAGATCATGTTTTTTTTTTGAAGAGTGTGGACAATCACTGTCCTACAAAGTCTGGGTTTTGAGAGAGCATTGACTTTAGTACACCCAATATATGGTAATGTTCTGTATTTTGGAGAGTGTTGGCACTGAATGTGCGATGCAATCCAAGCTTTTTACTTTACTTTAGGAGAGCAAATGACAAGCTAAATACATTAAATGTATGACTGTGCAATACTGTGGACACTGAATGTGTGGTCAGTTCTTGGGTTTTTTATTCTAAACACATTTTATTCATCAAATGGCACAAAGAAAGCAGGGCTCTGTAACCCAGAAGAATCTGCACAATAAGCGCATGACGTCATGACTATGACTTTTTCGCTCTGAGATCAAGGAGAAATGGAGAGCAATACAGATGAAAGAAACCATATGTACCCCCCCCCCCGCCCAAAATCCCCTCTCCCCTGTCGCACTAACATCTTCCCAGAAACCACCCAGCAATGGATTATGCACCACAACCACTCGCTGCAATATACAAAAACACAAGAAACTACAGCTTGCACCTTCAAAGTAGAATTAAACTGGGTTGAGGGGCCCTGCTGCAGAGACCGGCTTCAGCAGCAAGCCTCGATAGTCCGCCCAACGCTTCAAGACTTTGAAATGTTTATGTGGGCACCCTCTTGCAGTAAAAATGGGGAGCTCCAGACCCATGCAGATGCCCAGTCCCTTTTTCCATGCAGACACTGAGGGTGGCGCTGGTTCCTTCCATGCCTTAGCAATGTCTCTCTTCGCCAGCGTAAACCCAAGCAACATAAGATGACGTTTATAGATGTTGCCCCCAGTCCCGTTCATGACATGTAAGACCACCAACTTCGGCGAGTGGGGTAGGTCCCAGCCCTACACCTCAGAGAGGCAGGTCACAATCCCTCTCTAGAACCGTGACAAGGAGAGACGGTGCCAAACCACATGAATCCTGGTTCCCTCGTCCCGTTTGCACCTAAGACACACAGGGGAAGCCACCAGTCCCGCCCTCCACAAACATACCCGGGTAAAGTAGACCAGATGAAGACATTTAAACTGGACAAGGCGCAGACGTACTGCTATGGCCGGTCCCCACGGGGAGGCCAAGGACTCCATCCAGTCTTCCTCATCAATGACAGAGGGAGTTCGTGCAGGGCCAAGTCTTGACTTTTGGGAAGCATCAGCATTCTATGTGTGTTCAAGTCTTTGCTTTTTGAGAATATGGCCTGTCAATATGTCATCCATCCATGCCAATTGGTGCCTGTAAACTGATATAACAAGCGTGCCAATAATAGTGGGGAACATGAACGCACTCTTGGTACTGGAACTGTTAGTATATGGTATTTTAAGCATGAAATTACAGTTGGGGCTTTTAATCAATGCATTGGAAGTTCAAAATCCTAATACAATAGTACACCTGCTAACACATTAGAACATTAACAACTACAGAATTTTACATGTAGCCTTGAACATTGCAATTTCTACCTCAGACACAGCAACTTTCAGTGGTATTGGCCTATTGAGTATACTTCATATTTGTTTTAATTTTCTTGGTCCTACTTTGTAACACAGGCTCTGTCCCCAAGCCTGTGGACCAAAAAGGATCTGTCATACACGTTATATCACTACAAATACCTAAATCGTTAGTTTGATGCAATTTCTGTAGACATAAATGATCCGCCTGAGGAAACTGATATAATGACCACCCTGACAAAAATTCTTAACTTTGCTCCTCCCATACACCCCTCATCCAAAAATGTACATGGCTAAATACAGAATAGAAATTTGGTCGTAATGGCATGAATGTATTTTCAGAAAGGTAGGAAGACCTTTGCTCCTGTTTGTTCACTCAGGCGTTTCTAACATAAATGTATATTAGTTGCAGAATGTCCTCTATTACATTGAAGTGGTACTATGAAGCAATAACCAGCAAGTGTAGTGGAAAGATAGTGAGTTGAGTATCTAAAAGCATAGTACATTAGGGGCCAGATGTAGGTAGCCCTTTACCGATCGGAATCGGCCGAAAATACCGATTTTCGGCCGTTTCCGATCGGTAAAGGGCTATTGAGATGTAGGGGCACATTTTCGGTAATTTTACCGAATCGGTATCATTACCGAATCGGTAAATTTACCGATTCGGTAATATGTACCGAATCGGTAAAATAATTACTGATTCGGTAATATTTACCGATTCGGTAAAATTACCGAAAATGCAATGTAGGTAGGCAATGTACCTTGTGCACATGGCTTACAGAATCGGTATTTTACCATGGAATACAAATCCATGGTAAAATACCGATTCCGGTGTGCATGCACATGTGTGCATGCAAACCTATGTCATGTGACAGGCAGACCTGCCCTTAGGGCAGGTATGCCTGCCACATGGCACCTGTGCCTGTTTTGGGGGTGCCAGAGGGTGTCAAAGTGACACCCCCTGCACCCTTGTGAATTCTTTAATTACCGATTCGGTAAATACCGAATCGGTAATGCCTAATCATTCCTATGGGCTTCAAAGCCCATAGGAATGAATGGGCATTACCGATTCGGTATTTACCGAATCGGTAATTAAAGAATTGCTAAGGATTCGGTAACGAATCCAGATGTTGGGACCTACATACCATTTACCGATTTTGAAATACCGAATCGGTAGGATTCGGTATTTCAAAATCGGTAAATGGGATTTACCTACAACGGGCCCTAGAACACAAAACTTCCATGAACCGCATAGCGATTGCATTGGAGCAGTGATTTGTAGGGGACATTAGTTGTGAATGCTTTTGTTTCAGCTGAAGTGGTGCTTGAGGCCAGATTTAAAGACATTGCTGGATATGGTGGTTCTCAGGTCAAGGGTTATTTCAGTGAAATGAAGCATGCTGATGAATCATCACAGTACTTGCATGGCTGGAATCAGTGTATAGAAAGTTCTCCTCAACCCTGCGAGTCCATCTGAAGAGGATGTTTAAGGTAAATAACCAAGTGAATCACTGCTAATGGCGTTAGAAGAGATGGGTAAATTGGAAGACTAATGTCAGAGCAGCTGATCCTTTCATCCATGAGAGACGCAGTTGGAGGGTCTTATTGAGACCCTGTAGTGGTAGCTGCTTTTGTCATGACATGGGGACATCCTTGATTTGAGACAACTGGGTCTTGTAGCTCTTGGTAGAAGAACACCACCCTCACTTGAAAGAAGCTCCTCAGAACATGTTTTATTGTGTAAACGTTGCACTGATGGCTATCGATCCCAGCTTGAGCAGAGCTTCCAAGATCCCTCTCTTTGATGATATAGTGACTGAGAGCAGAAGGGTTCAGATTTTCCACACCCGGGGGCATATTACCAAGGCGGGCGATAGGTGATTATCGCCGCTTTGGCAGCCATTTTCGTCCGCTAAGCGGCAATAATTCTATTGCCCTATTAGCAAGCTTTCGCTAACAGCAGTTAGCGACAGCTTGTACGCGAAAGCGAGCGGTTTGGGGCCCGCTTTGCATGTCAGTGATATTCATCGCTAATGACATGCAAAGTAGGCGTACACAACCTGTTAGCGACTGAAAGCAGTCGCTAACGTCGCTATCGCCTATTAGCAAGGCAGGCATAGCGATGGAAATATTCATGCTAATTGCGAATATCTCCAAAAACTAACGCCTGCTCAGACCAGTTCTTAGCCTTTATATTATATGGGAGGTGGATATAATGTCTAAGACCCTGTTAGCGATAATGCGTGAATATCTATGTATTCTCAGCGATATTCACGGATTTCGCTGCTATCGCAGGAAATATTATCGCTTTTGAGATAAACATTGCTAATAGCACGTTAACGCAGCGATAATATCCGACGATGCGCGGCGATAAAAAAATTGCTGCTAAGCCTACTTAGCAAAAAATATCGCTAGTTGTTGGTAATATGCCCCCCTGTCCTATAACGTGCACACATTAACAAAGACACACAAAGGGTCTTTCAGACTCTGATTTCCCTTGAGACCAGTCTCTCCCAGGTTCCTATAGATCAGTAGCTGGGCTACACCTCCCAAATGAACCAAAATTAGTCTTTGGTTGAAGCCTTTTTGGTTGGATTTTTCTAATTTCTTCCACTTGCATTTTTTTTTTACCAATGTGTTTTTCATAGTATGTGAGACATGTAACAATTTAGTCCATGTGACCAGCCAGCTGCAGGAAAGAAGGGATCCCATATCTATTTGTCTGTATGTAGATACAGAAACACAAAGTAAGATATCTCATCTCCATTACCTAGATATCGAATATCCACAATCCAATATACCTTATACTATTGCTGCCTATCTCATATGTGCCATACTGTTCTGTTGTTTCCAATAAAATAAAAACATCACTTACTCTTCTTTTGAGGGATTTCTTTTTTAAATTTAGGGGCCGGTTTATGAAAATGCCAAGCAGTACAGCAAGTCACCTTACTGAGCTCCACTGTGTGACAGGGAAAGACGGCAATGTGATGTATTTAAGGCAATATGGCTCATGCCTGCCTTTTCCTCTGTGCTGATGCCCTTTTAGCAACCTAGCACCAAAGCATGCACCCTTGCATCATGTAGCAAAGTACATGGTTTGCATGCAGGATTGTTTTTGTGCAGTAGGGGGCACCTTACTACACAAAAGCAATAATGAGAGACATATTACTCTATGTGTGCTGCAGAAGGCATAGAAAGAGGAAGTAACAAGGAGAAATAAAGATATTTCTCTTTGTTATGCCTCTCCTGGGAAGGCATATCTTTTTGGTGCATTCCTAGATTTACCAGTTCTGGTAAATCTGGTAGTGCGTCAAAAGGGAGTTACGTGGGAACACCCATGCAACGCCCATGGAGTGCCTTCCCAGGGCAGAGTAAAGAATTGCATCAATTTGTGCTGCATTGCATTAGTCCAAATTTATGAAGCCACCCAGGCCACGCAACGTGGCCATGTATTGTGTCCTAAATCTAACTTAAGGTTTGTGTCACTCTTGCACCACGTTGCTTGATATAAAAGCAATGCAAACCGGCTTGTAAATAGGCCCTTCAGAGATAACAGAATCATTTGTGTGTTCTGGAGCCATGGCGTTCATTCTGAGTTGGCTGTTTAAAAGAGGTGGTAATACTGGGCCCTGTGTTAGTAATCTTGGATGGGTTAACACCACATTAACTGGCCATTATGGGTTTGAGGAATGAAAGATGTAGAACTCCGGGTCATTTACCTCTTGTTTTTCACAAATTCCAGGCACTTTCCCACTCATATTTTCCACCTGAAGAATCACCACTCTAGGCAACTTTGACTGAGGGTCATGCAAGGTGAAAGAACTTTATATACATATCTTACAATATACACAGAACTTCACCATTTAAAGAAAAGATGGTCACTCATTTGCTGTGTCCTATAACATTTATTTGTCCAAACAGCAAGTGTCTCACATATACGCGTTTCTGATGAACACCAGCCTTGGTCTCTTATACTATCCAACTCCATCAAAGGGCCACAGTGCTAGACTTTCAACAGATCAGTGACTGCCTGTAAAATGTATGGGTTCGTGTATCTGCTGGAGCCTAAGTATATTCTGATTCAACACAGCAGCAATAAGAATTCAGATGGTTTTAAGCCATCGCAGCCAGGCCCACTCGGTTGTTGCCAAAGTCATAGACGGAGTAGTACTGACGGAGGAAGACATCGCCCAGGATCCAGAGCGGCTGGCCATTTCGAGCGGGCAGGTATGTGGACTCCACCCCAATGATGCAGTTACCATTGATCTGCAAGGGAAACAAGAGGAGTCAGAGTCATGATGGAGAAACTGTAGTAACAATCAATGGCCGCATAGCGTCTGATTTTGAAGAGAATTTGCAGAGGTCATCTAGCTACCAAGAGACAGCCCAGGGCTATCCTTGTATCTTGGCTGCCCTGATTATACGCTGGGACACTTATTGCCAGATTTAGAGTGTAGCGGATGGACTCCTGGCCCGCATGGTCTATGGTGAGTATGGTTTCAGCTTGCCTGACACTGGATTGCATCCATTTTTAGAAGTTCCCTGGCAGTGCCATCTTGAAGATTTCCGTGGCCCCGAGCAAGACATAGTACAGGGGCCCCTGTTTGAAACGCATTTGAATTGTATTATCCATTTTCTGCTAAATCCGGCCCTATTATGCCAGACAATATTGAATAATCCCTTAATGGTTGAGATTGATAAATAGACACATGAGATAGAGAGAAAGATCGCTTTCCAAGGGGGCCCTTTGAAGGTGGGGCCCCTGGGCAATGCCCAATTTGCCCTCGTCATAAAATGTCTCTGGTCCTGGTACTCAGTGAAGCGGCCACTGTAGGTGCTCCATTGATATCACCGAAGTTGCCATTTTTGATGCACCTGCTCGGCAAACACTTTTTTCACAAGTAAACTCCGCTTAAAAACCTACAATCACCACCTGCAATAGGAAGGAACGTGCATGAGGGCCATTGAGCGATCTTCCCGCCCAGGACCATATTGCTGCGCATCGTAGACTCGGGCGCGGAAATCTAGTGACGGTTGCCCCACCCTCTATATGACAGCGGTAACAATTGCAATTACCGGAAGCCCCTGGGGAGAACAAGCCAACATGTCAGAGGCTATCAATGGCAGAGTTAGCTGAGGCTTCTTGGTCTGAAACCAAGTGCTTCCCCTGAATTTAAAGAGAGTGGGGACATTGTGATGCTGGCAGGGCAGGAGCACCCCTGAAGTACAAGGGTTCGCACGAAACACAAAAACTCAAAACCAGTTCATAAAACCCTTTTCAAGACTACAACAAAATGTAGATTGTCGTTTCAAACATGTTCTGACAATTGAGCATCGCATATCTGGTCCATCTGCAGCAAATAGAACTTTATGGCATGGATCAAACGTCGCTTTGCTGCAGGGAGTAGGGCGAGGACTCTCTAACCATGAAAGTCCTAGCTCAGGCTTACCTGCAGGATGTAGGCAGACGGCGGGACTGGGAAGGTGGCACCGTTGATGGTAAAAGTGAGCGATGGAAGGTTCTGCACGTTGTCACAGTTCACCGCATACTGCAAATGGAAAAGTGGAAATTCAGTTTCCATCTAAGAGCCAGGCGGGTTCACCTTTGAATGTCCTCTGAAATTGCTTTACACCCCTCCTGCCATCAGTTCATTTTTAATGAGCCCCCTCTGCCTTTCCAACATTTGTAGTGTGGCTCAATGATTAGAGCGGCAGACCCTGATGCAGAGGTCTAGCTCGGGACCAGGGTTCAATTCCCCGCCTCGGTGGGTCTTGGGCTCAAAAATTCCACGGACCTGATAATTCTCGCCTCGGTGCCTATTCCAATCATGGAGTCCCACTCTGCAACTCTGGGCAATAGCTAGCTTAATCTCCATAACGGCCCCCACAACGCTAAGGATGCCTGGCCTCCACCTTGGGGGTGCCCAGGAGTGGACGCCTCACAGGGAAAGCCAGGATGGGTTCCACAGCAGTATTCGTACAAGCGCCTTGAGACCCTTGCGGGTGAGTATTGCGCTATACAAGTATCAATTTACATTTACATTTACTCGATTTATTCTAGACAACACCCCCATAGGGTCTCAAATCTCATGGGTCCACAAAGAAGAAGAAATGCATGTAAAGCATTCAAGTGACAATGATTTCTGACATACTGGTCTGCTGGCAAACCTTATGAATGTATGCACTCCCGTGGTTAAGAGTACTGTTAAAAGATGCTACCGCCTGTCCTGCCTGGCACAGTTGGATGGCATACCTGTCCGCTTTGAGTTTGCTGTCCTCCCAAGGACTGCACCAAGGATCCAATGTACTGCTTTGGGACTGTGAGCAGTGGGGTCCCGGTGTCCACGATGGCCTGGCACCCCTGGCTGCACCATCCGCTCTCTTGGCCACCGATGGAGAACCTGAGGGAAGATGGAATCAAAGGGTTTACCATGTACTATAAGTGTTGAGTGTGGAGTTCCTGAGAGTCACCACACCACATTTACACAAAAATGTTATTGTTAGTGACCCAGGGAAAGGCTCATGGGAGAAGAACGGAGGGGAGTTCATGCTCTTCACCTCTCCAATGATCTTGCAGAAATGTGACTGTGAAATAGGCATGTTGAGCCAGGAATAGTATGAACAGCAGTACTGAGGATGTTGTGGGAAGGATACAGGAATTAGGATGATGACTGTATTGGGAGCGACCTGGTACCACCATTAGCAAGGGTATTAACCATCTCTTTCTAGAAAACATCTTCCATTGTGGATTTCTGGTACCAGATGTAGAGAGGAAAACTTCAACTAAGGCAGATGTGCATAGTTCGCGAGAGGAGAAGGACCTACCCTTCAATTCCGATCTGCCAGTAAATCTCTTGAGTGACAGGAGCCCAGTAGATCTGACCGGTGAAAAGGCTGGTGTCAATGCCACCAAGGATGACCTCTCCTGATTGGCTGCGGACACAGGGGATGCAAAATGCAAGAATCACTGCCTATGCCGCAATCTACACAAGTCCAGGTTAGTTACATGCAAGGGTGGGTGCCAGTGTGCGTGCCACTATCAATGATTCTGTTAGTATTTGTGTCTACCTCTGCATGTGTGCATGTGTGTCTGCTGTATATGTATGTGCAATGATGTGTAAGTAGATGTGTGCACACGCAAGCATGTGTGTACAGTTGTGTTGATGTGGTGTTGTGAAGTTTTCCATTTTAGGGTAGAGCAGTGTAGAGCTGATTCTCCTCTGTACCGCAGACATCCAATGCATGACATGTTTTATAATGCTTCTGTTAAGATTTGCAAGTGTTATTTACTATTAGCAAAAGTAAGTAAAAGGTTTTTGTTTGTCCAAAAAAATTCCTAAAGCAGGAGTTAAAAAAAAAAGATCACTGGCCCTGACATGCAGGGAATTTTCTCGTTCCATTATTGGACCATTGATGTTTCTGCCCCGTGCCAAGCAGTCCCAGACAGAGAAACCTCCAGTGATATAAAAGCCAGGGTGACCCTCACTCTGACAATCCCGTGGCTTGTGCACAATGCTTCATTTGAGTCGGTGGGAGTCACCAGCACTTATTTTTGTGAACCAGCACTTGGTTTTTCTGCATCTTTACGGAGCAAGAAAGGGAAATTACACAGAATGGAAAAATGGAGAAAGGGAAAGACTGCAAAACCATCACAAAAGGAAAACGCAGGGACCTACAGGGGTGAGTTAAAACAAGAGGGAGTAAATGTAGTGGATTAAAGAGGTATGAGCAGGGCCACTGGAATTATGCAATTGTGGGGCTGCGCCAATTTCGCATATTTTGGATCTCCAGCATTTGTCACATAATGCTTCATTTGCTGCATAATCTGAAGAGTTTACACCCCCCCCCCCCCAAATGAATAACTCTAGCTCAAATGGTTCAAAGTTTGCTAAAAACACAGCAACACACTGTGCAGCAGAAGGTCCTTTGTAATGTTTGACTGTTCAACCTTCTGTTGCGTATGGCTATTTGTGAGAGTTAAACTCGTAGTGACGAGTTGCAACTTATGCCCAGACAATGTTAACAAGTGTAAAAATCGGGCCAGGGCAGAGTTCACAGACTTCTGCAATGTGGAACTCCGCAAAGTGACCAAAAAAAGTCTGCCACGCTATGAGGAGTGTGTTAGGTCACGCCGTTCGCTTTGATTTTTAGCACAAATTACACCATTTGCACCACAAGAGGGCGCTGCTTCCGTCTGGCACTCAAATAGATTTTCTACTTGAGCGGCAGCTTCCTCAGCGCGACCGGATGGTTTCTCAATGCTAGCGATTATGACCATCCGTAACTGCCTGCGTTGAGAAATCTCGCTGGAAGGTGGTCTAGCGTTGGATTTTCCTTGCTCGAGCACGCCAACTTAACGTTGGCGAGCGAGGAAAAAACTCTGCTCTGCGAACGTGCTCCATGGAGCGCAAAGTGCAGGAAACTTCGCAAACTGCGAAGAAAGCGGAGTTCACCGCCCAGGCCTAGTAAAAATGGGAAAATTGTGAACTAATACTGTCAGAAAATATGCTGAATTAAGAAGCATAATTTGCATTTGCTTGCCGCATTATTTGGCCACCCCTGCCTCATAATTTGTGCCTCTCCTGCCGCATAGTTGCAGTGGCCCTGGATATGAGGTGGTTTTAAAACTGCCAGCCTCGTGTTCCGCAAGCTGACATTTAATTGCAGAGCTGATCAGAGTTTAGGCACCGGTAATCTTACTTTCACAAATGAAGCCCTGCTTATGGGCCATCAGATCTGAGTTTTCCAACTGCCAAGCCATCTGAGGCTCCGCATCAGAAACACCGCTGTGCTCCCACCTCTTGATGAGCAGCTGAACCATGGAATTGGTGGACAGGGAATTTGATTTTCTTTGTCTGATGACCCGACCTGCCAAACTCTAACTGACCTCTAAGTGTTCACATTGGTCTACTAGAACAAATACACAGCTCTGATGGAGAGTCAAATAAACGCGTATGACCAGTCATGCTGCTGATACATCTAGGTGCATATAATCAAGAAACCGGCGTTAAAATTATTGCTGCTTTAGCGGCAGAAAACAGCTGCTAAAGCAGCGATAATGGGCTTGATAATATGCCCTTGGGAATTCCAATAAAGCCCATGTTCTGGTGTCAACATGGGCTTCTATTGAAATTATCAAGGGCATATTATCAAGCCGATTATCGCCGCTTTAGCAGCAGTTTTCTGCCGCAAAAAGCGGCGATAATTTTAACGCCGTGATTGATATATATGCCCCCTGGTGTTTTTAGATCATTTGCAAAATATCATTGTTATTATTTTGTATTATAAGGAAAGAAGAGATTTACATTTGCTACTACTATGCATATCGCAGGGGCCTAGGGATATGCTTGTCACAACAATCTATCTGTGTAACCTTCGATTTTCCTTAGAATATAGATGATCTAGAACATGGGTACTCATAGTACGGCCCGCGGGCCGCCAGTGGCCGGGCAAGCCTTCCTGTACATGTGTTATTTTTTTTTTTTTAAGTATCTGCAAACACCGCTGGTTGCTGATTTATGGGGGCGGGGCGATTCCTGGCATAATCGCAGCGGAGATTCAGGGGCGCTAAGAAGAGGTCAAATACAAGGCCTCATTAACAATTAAATGGTCTTTTAATACCTGAATACCTGTGAAGTACTCGGTGACTGGCTCCAAAGGGGGACTTTGATCTGACTGCTCGGGGGTGAGAGTCAGAATTAAAGCCTGTGACAGCTGTGGATCCAGGCCCAGTGGTGGGACACAAACCCTGCTAAGCAGCACATTCACAGAGAAAACAAGCTGGCTTTTACATTACAGAGGGGGAAGTGGGGGGGGCTGTCTCTTTGCTGGTGAGGGGGACGTGTGCACTGCAAAAGACACAGAGACAGACAGGGGCAGAGACAGACAGGGGCAGAGACAGATAGAGACAGGGGCAGATAGAGACAGGGGCAGATAGGGGCAGAGACAGATAGGGGCAGACTGGCAGAGACAGATAGAGGCAGAGACAGAGGCAGAGACAGATAGGGCAGAGACAGATAGAGACAGAAACAGACAGATAGACGGAGGCAGACAGGGACAGACAGACAGAGGCAGAGACAGACAGAGGCAGGGGCAGATAGAGACAGAGGTAGATAGGGGCAGCAACAGATAGGGGCAGAGATAGATAGGCGCAGAGACAGAAAGGCGCAGACTGACAGAGGCAGAGACAGATAGAGGCAGAGACAGATAGGGGCACAGGCAGATAGGGGCAGAGACAGATAGAGACAGAAACAGACAGATAGAGACAGAAACAGACAGTTAGAGATAGAAACAGACAGATAGACCGAGACAGACAGGGACAGACAGAGGCAGAGACAGACAGAGGCAGGGACAGGCAGAGGCAGAGACAGACAGAGGCAGAGACGGACAGGGGCAGAGACGGACAGGGGCAGAGACAGACAAAGGCAGATATAGACAGGGGAAGAGACAGGCAGGGACAGAGACAGACAGGGGCAGAGACAGATAGGGGCAGAGACAGATAGGGGCAGAGACAGATAGGGGCAGAGACATATAGAGACAGAGACTGATAGAGGCAGGGGCAGATAGAGACATACAGAGACAGAGACAGATAGAGGCAGGGGCAGATAGAGACATGGACAGACTGACAGATGCACAGACAGATAGAGGCAGAGACAGATAGAGGCAGGGGCAGACAGAGCTAGATAGAGGCAGAGACCGGGACAGACTGACCGAGGCAGAGACCGATAGAGGCAGGGACAGAGGCAGAGACAGATGTAGGTAGTGACAGACAGAGGTAGAGAGCGATAGAGCTAGAGGAAGAGCTAGAGACAGAGATAGAGGCATGGACAGATCTAGGCAGGGACAGATAGAGACAGACATAGACAGATGGAGACAGACATAGACAGAGGCAGGGACAGAGATAGAGACAGGGACAGAGAGACGGAGAGGGAGACAGAGGGAGGGGGACAGGGACAGACAGAGACAGACAGGGACAGACAGGGACAGAGGCAGAGACAGACAGAGGCAGCGATAGACAGAGGCAGAGATAGAGAGGCAGAGAGACAGAGAGGAGGAGACAGAGAGGAGGAGACAGAGGCAGACAGGGACAGACAGACAGAGGCAGAGACAGACAGAGGCAGGGGCAGATAGAGACAGAGGTAGATAGGGGCAGCAACAGATAGGGGCAGAGATAGATAGGCGCAGAGACAGAAAGACGCAGACTGACAGAGGCAGAGACAGATAGAGGCAGAGACAGATAGGGGCACAGACAGATAGGGGCAGAGACAGATAGAGACAGAAACAGACAGATAGAGACAGAAACAGACAGTTAGAGATAGAAACAGACAGATAGACAGAGACAGACAGGGACAGACAGAGGCAGAGACAGACAGAGGCAGAGACAGACAGAGGCAGAGACGGACAGGGGCAGAGACGGACAGGGGCAGAGACAGACAAAGGCAGATATAGACAGGGCCACAGACAGGCAGGGACAGAGACAGACAGGGGCAGAGACAGATAGGGGCAGAGACAGATAGGGGCAGAGACATATAGAGACAGAGACTAATAGAGGCAGGGGCAGATAGAGATATACAGAGACAGAGACAGATAGAGGCAGGGGCAGATAGAGACATGGACAGACTGACAGATGCACAGACAGATAGAGGCAGAGACAGATAGAGGCAGGGGCAGACAGAGCTAGATAGAGGCAGAGACCGGGACAGACTGACCGAGGCAGAGACCGATAGAGGCAGGGACAGAGGCAGAGACAGATGTAGGTAGTGACAGACAGAGGTAGAGAGCAATAGAGCTAGAGACAGAGCTAGAGACAGAGATAGAGGCATGGACAGATCTAGGCAGGGACAGATAGAGACAGACATAGACAGATAGAGGCAGAGACAGACATAGACAGAGGCAGGGACAGAGTTAGAGACAGAGACAGAGAGACGGAGAGGGAGACAGAGGGAGGGGGACAGGGACAGACAGAGACAGACAGGGACAGACAGGGACAGAGGCAGAGACAGACAGAGGCAGCGATAGACAGAGGCAGAGATAGAGAGGCAGAGAGACAGAGAGGTAGAGACAGAGACGGAGGGAGACAGAGAGGAAGACGGAGGGAGACAGAGAGGGAGACGGAGGGACACAGAGAGGGAGACAGAGGGAGGGAGAGGGAGGGAGACAGAGGGAGGTGGAAGGAGACAGAGGGAGGCAGAGGGAGACAGAGGGAGGGAGTCAGGGGACAGAGAGGGAGACAGACAGAGGGAGACAGACAGAGGGAGACAGACGAAGGGAGACAGGTGGAGGGAGACAGGCGGAGGGAGACAGACAGGGGAAGACAGACGGAGGGAGACAGACGGAGGGAGACGGAGAGGGAGAGCGAGGGAGACGGAGAGAGAGGGAGATGGAGAGAGAGAGAGAGAGAGACAGAGAGAGAGGGAGACAGAGAGAGAGAGGGAGACAAAGAGAGAGAGGGAGGCGGAGAGAGAGAGAGAGAGGGAGAAGGAGACAGAGAGAGGGAGACAGAGATAGAAAGTGTGAGAGAAGTGTATGCCGGGTCTGGTGGCTCGGTAGACGAAGGCGTCCATTCCAGGGGCCTGTGTTCAACCTCATGGTCAGTTATTTTTTTTTCTCTGACTCCACCCCCACCAGTGCTGCCCTTGGCCACAAACCACACCGTAAATTTGGCCCCTGTGAGAAAGTTTGTGAGTACCCGTGATCTAGAAATATGTTTTTTTTAATCTGTATATTATGCGGCAGATGCGGAACATGTGAAAGGCCTTAATGAACCAGTCTTTAACATTGTCATAGAGAGGTGCCCCTGGGCCCCCTTACCTCGTCAAGTAGAAGCTGAAGACGGGCTCAGTGACTAGGTTCTGCTGCATCAGGCCCTGCACAGCAGTGGTGGTGCCCTCTGCAGACAGGGTCTGGTAGGCCATGCCGAAGATCCCATCAAACTTTGAGTAGTAGAAGAATGAGCTGGGCTCAGTCACACTGAGGCCCAGCTCCTGATTGGTGATGGCCAAGCCTTGCACCTGCAGGGATTACAGAGCAGAATTAAGGCTCCCAGTTTTCCATTTTTACTCATATTTAAAGATAAATAGAGGCAGAAAACAACGTAATTCTTGCCTGCATTTTTTTAAACGCAGAAAAATACTGAAAATTGTGTTTCTTGCCAGTCACTCTCTATGTTGTGTTTCGTGAATTCCAGGCCAACAGTTGAGCAAATAGACAGCATGGGGAGTTAAAATGCAAGATGAAATTGCCTCAAATAAAGGCATATGTGAACATATATTTGTAGTATAATGCTGATACTTATCTGTGGGTCTGGTGTTTTGTTATATTTGCCTGCTTAATTTGCTAAAACATGAAAGGTATCAAAGTTTAAATGTATGTTCATCAGATAGATAAATGTGGAAATATACTATTTTGCGACTCCATTTATTCTCACACGCAAAATAAATATGTATAAATACTAATAAGATGACCAAAAAAAGAAATATGGATAAATACTGACAGAATTGTTTTAAAAAAATGCATAAAATTGCGAGCCCTAAGTATAATATATAACAAAAGCCAAAAATAACAAGAGTAACATGTAATGAGAGGGACATGTAGTGCGCAACGTGGCAATAAAGAGCACCTCCGCTTAGCACAATACATGGTGGGTGGGATTCTTTGTTTATCCACAGACGCTGGTAGTCACATTGGGCAGCACTCCAGCCCATCATTTTTTAACTCATCCACACTATTACAGACTAGCACTATCTGTATGTAAATCAGGCTGGGCTCTACTCAGTAAGGGATGGTCCAGACTCCTCTGAATGGAACACAAGCAACCCCAGACCAGGTTCCAGTCTTTGGGCTCATCACTGAGTTGGCGCTTGAGTTAAGAGAGTCTGCTGACTCCGTAAGAGCTTAGCGCTGTGGTAGAGCCAGTCACCTGTCTGGCATTCCGCTCCACCGCACCTCTGCTAACCTTAGAGAGAATCCTGGCTTTCAAGGCTTCTCACAGTTTCCTATAGGCAGGTTGTCTCTTTCACAAGATTCGTGGTAAATTCTGACACAGGAAATCATGTATATTTTGGTGGAAAGAAGGTGGCAGTGGATAGAATGGGCGGAAATGGAAGTTTTTTCCCAATCTGTGCTCATGGAAGTGCTATCCATTTTTAAGTAGACATTGCTTTTCTGTCCCACTGAGAGTGAGTTTCAGTTACTATAAAGGTGGCACAGAACCGACCTTCCCATAGAAACATATGGGCTTCCAAAGACCCACGTCACCAATGTCAATCATTACTTATTTGGCTAAAAATCATATTCAGTTTCTATACTATACAATTTTACAGATTTGTACGCACTGCTCTTTCAGAGTTAGTTCCAGTCAGGATAAGGATTGTTTTACACCTCTGTGATAGCTCTGACTTGACAGGGTAATAGGAAGGCATTGGTGGGCATTGTACATGTTCCAGTATACAGCAGCCAGTTTTGGAATAGTATGCTATTTAGAAGAGTAAGGTAGAAACATTATTTAGAATTTCAGGGGTGCTGAGTAGGCCTAACAAGTTGTATAAAACAGAGGGGCATATTACCAAGCAATAGCGATAATTATCACTATTGCTTGGTTAGAGACAAAACTTTATCGCCGACCTGCGGCGATTTTTTATCGCAGATAAACCTTGGTATTACCAAGGTTTATCGCAAATGCGATAAAAATCGGCCGCAATGCATGAATATCTCTGAAAAGTCAGCGATATTCATGCATTACCGAGCTAATGCTCTTAGCCATGTTATCCACCTCCCATTGGATAACATGGCTAAGAACTGCTCAGGGCAGGTGTTAGATTTTGGAGATATTCGCGCTTAGTGCGAATATCTCCAAAAGTTGGTAATAGGAGATAGCGATGTTAGCGACTGTTTCCAGTCGCTAACATCTTGGCACGCCCACTTTGCATGTCATTAGTGATAAATTTCTCTGACATGCAAAGTGGGGCCCAAGATGGTCGCTATCTCCTACTAGCTGTTGCTAACTGGTGTTAGCGGCAGCTAGGTAAAAGGGAGATAATTTTATCTCCGCTTTCTTGGCTTTTAAAGCCAAAAAAGCGGAGATAAACCCCCTTGATAATATGCCCCAAAGTATTCTTTGACTATGGTTAACCACACCAATAGTGCCTGACTCTCTCAGATCTTTAGGTAGCTGCCTGTCTAGCCATGCTCTCATGGTCACTGCTGGTGGTCTGAGGGTGAGATATTATCTTCTTTAAGAGTGTGGTTTAACACCAGCAATGACTGGCCCTTGCACATCCTGAGGAATTAGTATACGGACTGTTCTCACCGTCACAGTGTCGTAGCCCAGGATCCCAGTCATGCTGCCGCTGCCATACCACATGGAGAACTGCTGGTTGTTGCTGGTGTAGGTGGAAGACTGACTGGGATTGAAGAGCGGGTGGTTGGCTGGAGCAAAGAAGACAGAGGAAAGGTGACCTTCGGCATACATACATCGCGATAAGTGAGGCGCCCAGGCTACTACTTCTAAGGTGACGGATCTACTTGAACAGCCATTGGAACAATATGATCCAAATCAAAAGGGATCTGAGCTATTTACAGTTACCCAGTACAAGTATTAAAATGAAAGAACACATTTCCTTGAGTTCCGTAAACTGATACCTAGACTGTTCCTGCTTAGGATCGATGTACAGGAGGCAAGCATCCTTTAATAAAGCGCAAAAGAAAGTGCATGGACATCTTGCTTATGTCTTTCAGAAAAGACTTCAGCTACCAAGTTGTTGCTGTCTCTCAGCCTATGACAATTTCGGATTCTGTTATGGAAGCCTCATCTTTACCAACCACACTAATGGCACTTTACAGCCAAGCATCATCGATTACTCCTCTGACTACTGTGTAAGAGCAAACTTCTCATGATAACCGACCCCTATACCTTAGTACAAGCCATGAAGGTCGTTCCCTGAAGTAATTTTATATTCATAATCTAATAAATCATATTGGCCTCGCTTTCCCTATGTCTGCATCTCTTGAGTTGTATGCCATGACCTGGGATGACATTAGTCTATACTCACTGCATGCCTGGCTCTGGCAATATGTAGAGGCTACCCAAAGATTCGAAGATCCAGTGTCGAAGGCAACCAGGAAGTTTTGAGGGGGGGTCCCGATGCTGATCTCACCAAAATAGTAAGTCTAGAGGAGAAGACAATGATATTATGCTCTGTGCTCACATACAAAGAACACATTTCACACAGTCAAGTACCACTACCGATAGCACAAGAAGAAATGCAACATCTTTTAGATACAGAGTTCTTTTGAGATTCATTAAGAACACACAGACATGATTTGTAATAAATCACACAAATATGTACTCTTTAAAAAATGCAGAACTCTGTCCTAGTCCAAGAGGACATTGTTTGATGCTGGGGCACACAGTCTGGCACTCTTTGTTAAGTTCTAAGATGACACAACAGAGGGATTGGTAGCACTCACGTCCAGGTACATGGGCTCATAGGCAACAGCAAAGTTGCTCCCTTGGTTGAAGCTGTACTTGGCTGCTGGATCTCTCCGGTGGGTCTTGGTTAACTCATCCAGGACTCCGTGGTCCTTCATGTTCTCACGGATGGACTTGTGCTTCATCAAAGGGACCCTGCAAGGATGATAAAGGATTAAGGTAATCATCATGTCGGAGCACCGTTCTGCTTCTTCTCCAGGCTGGAATCAAGGAACAATTTATATCAGCAGTTTTGTTGATTCCTGTTCCTTACCTGCTGCCTCCCATGCTCCAACTTCTACTACAAATATTTCCCACTCAGTTTGGATAACCTTAAATGGATACTTTCATCTTTAGATGGAGTCAAACACCACATCCAACAAAAACTATAGACCAATGTCAAGCTTGGTCATTTCATCACTATCAGGTGCTTAACCAATGCAGAACAACCTCCAGAAGCGTTGCCATAGTCGAGTCGGCTAGTGACCAGGGCGTGAGTGACGGTCTTTCTGTGTTTGAGGGAGATTCATATGAAGGTCTTACGTAGGAGGCGGAGGGTGTGGAAACAGGAGGACGAGACAGAGTTGATCTGGCGGTCCATTTTGAGCTTGGAGTCCAGGATGATTCCTAGGTTGCGTGTGTGGTCCGTGGGGGTGGGTGGGTTTCCAAGGGCGGGGGGCCACCAGGTATCGTTCCATGCGTCTGGGTTTGGCCCCATGATGAGTACTTCTGTCTTGTTGGTGTTTAGTTGTAGGCAGCTGTTTTTCATCCATTTGGCGATGGCTTCCATGCCTTCTCTAAAATTGAGTCTGGCGGTATTGGGTTTGTTGGATAGGGAGAGGATGAGTTGGGTGTTGTCTGTCTATGACACAATGTTGAGTCAGTAGGTTCTGACGATGGGGGTGAGCGAAGCCATGAAGATGTTGAAGAGGTTAGGGCTGAGGGAGGACCCCTGGGGGACTCTGCAGGTGGTAGTTGTAGGGTCATAGAGGAAAGGGGGGAGTCTGACCCGCTGGGTTCTGCCGGAGAGCACGGAGTAGATCCAGTTGAGGTCTTGTCTTGTATCCCTACGCCGTGGAGTCTGCGTATTAGAGTGCGGTGAGAGACTGTGTGGAACACTGCTGAGAGGTCAAGGAGGATGAGGGCTGCCGTTTCTCCTTTGTCCAGTAGGGTGCAGATGTCATCTGTTGCAGCGAGGAGTACGGTTTCCCTACTGTGGTCTTTTCTGAAGCTGGATTGGGAGGAGTCGAGAATGTTGTGCTCTTTGATTAATGTGGCTGGTTGGCTGTTGATAGCTTTCTCGATGACGTTCGCTGGGAATGGGAGCAGGGAGATGGGTCTGTAGTTTTTTAGGTCGGTGGGGTCTGCCGAGGGTTTCTTCAGGAGGGGGTTGACCTTGGCGTGTTTCCAGTCGTCGGGGAACGAGGCGGTTGCTAGGGAGCAGTTGATGGTGTGGCAGAGCATGGGTGCAATGGTGTTTCGGCTCTGTTGAAAATGTGGTGGGGGCAGGGGTCCGTGGGGGCCCCAGAATGGATTGACTTCATCGTCTTCAGTAGGACTTCGGTGGTGAGGGCTGTCCAGTTGTCGATCGCTGGCTTCAGGGTGTCGGGTGGTTGGTGAGGGTTCAGTGTGTTGGTTACCTTCGTCGAAGTTGTCGAAGATGCTCTTGATTTTGGGGTGGAAAAAGGTGCTGAGTTTGTCGCAGAGGTCTTGTGAGGGAGGGATGTCGGTGGATTCGCTGGTGGGTTGGGTGAACACCTTGATGATGTTGAAGAGTGCTGTTGTGTGCGTGAGGGGAGATTCTGTTTTAATCACTTTTTGCCTAGTCTTTCTGATGAGTTGGTGGTGGGCGTTGGTGGCGGCTCTGAATTTGTTGTAGGCTTCTGTGGATTTGGTGTTCCTCCTGGCCTTTTTGAGGCGGCGGCAAGTACGCCTGGACTCTCGAAGTTTGGTGGTAAACCATCTGGCTTTCTTGGGGTGGGTGTTGTTGTTTTTCTTGAGGGGGGCTATGGTGATGGCGCTGTCGGAGATCCATCTGTGCAGGGTTCGGGCTGCAGGGTTGGGGTCGTCGTTTAATGTGATGATTGGGGTGGAGTTGCTGAGTGATGAGGTTAGCTGGTCGCCTGTGATTCTGGTCCAGTTTTTTTGTGGGAGCAGGTGTCTGTGGATGGTGGGTGTTCTGAGGGTGAAGTGGACGCATGGATGGTCAGTCCATGGGAGTTCGGTGGTGTGGCTGAAGGTGATGGAGTTACCTGTTGTGAAGAGGGGGTCGCAGGTTTGTCCTGCTGAGTGTGTGGGTTCGGTCATGATCTGGCGGAGTCCAATGTTGTTGAGGTTGTCCAGGAGGGATGTGGTGCTGGGGTCCAGTTTTTTGTCGAGGTGGAAGTTGAGGTCTCCCAGTAGGGTGTAGTTGGTGGACACGATGTCATGCGGGGAGATGATGTCCGTGATGGAGTTGCCTAAAGGTCCGGGGGGTTCAGGGGGTCGCTAGATGAGGGTTCCTCAGAGGGTGGTGGTAGGGCTGGCCAGTATCTTGAAGTGAAGGTGTTCCATCAGGTCTGTGGGCTCGTCAGGGAGTGTGCTCAGGTGGACGTTAGATTTCTGGACAATGGCGTTTCCTCCTCCCAGGCGGGTGGGGCGGTCCTTCCTGGAGATCTCGTATCCTTGGGGAATGGCAATGGCGATGTCTGGTCCCAAGGTGGTGTTGGTCCATGTTTTGGTGAAGAACGCTACGTCTGGGTTGGTGCTCTCGAGGAGGTCCCAGATTTCGGTGGCGTGTTTGTGAAGGGATCGGACGTTGAGGAGGATGAATTGCAGGGTCTCCGGTTGGGTTGAGGTCTTGCGGGTGGGTTGCGCCAGGTCCGTGGTCTTGGCGGTGCTGCAGGTGTGCCGGCAGCGGTGACAGCTGAAGGGTCTATGGATGTTGCCTCGTGATGTTAACTTGCAGTTGTTGTTGCATCCTGGGTTGAGAGCATGGAGTGCCGCTGGGTCGTAGCGCTGGCGTTGAGGAGGCCCAGGGTTCCTGGCGATGTTCGCGGTCGGGTCGCAGACGGGTTTGCCTATGGCGCGCCCACTGCCTGCGTTTGCACAGCGGACGTGGGCAGCGGGCGCCATTAAGTAGGGGTCAGGGAGGGCTGGACAGCTGGGAGGCGAGAGTTGGGAGGGGAGCTAGATTGGGCCAGTCGCGTTGGTGGTGCTGGGGGGAAGGGCCACGGGGGCAGCAGCGGCAGAGGAAAACGCTATTGTGACCAAATCAGGCCAATTTTGAACAATAATATGACTCGGATTTATTAACACTTTGTGTCAAGTTTGCATCAGAAACCAGTGCAAACCAGTGCAAAGTGTTGTGTCTAAATTTTCTTTCTAGTTTTACGCTGGATAGAAACACAAAATAGTGCTATGTGGTACGGTGCACTACTTTGCGTCAGGAGGGTCAGGGTCAGAATGACCTATATGGCAATCTGGATGTGCTTAAATGGCTGGTCTGATAGGTCAGTGTAAGGTCTGTTTTTGACTGTTTGTGGGCCTGTGTTATGGTCTGATGGGTCAATTTGTACTTTTGATTTCCCTATTATAACCAAAAACATTGCCTGCAAAAAACACAGATGCATGCTGTCTCTCATACCATGCAAAACACCCATACAAAGTTGTCTTTACAAGTTCAAAACTGTCCCAATTTGTAAATATGAGCCACTTTTTTAGCTATCTGATTCTTCAATAGGAGTCCCTTTCACTTCAGCGTCCACACCTATTTTCTGCCTCAGCTCATCCTTGCAAGGAGCATTTCATGGGTGGGACATGGACATTCCCATACCCCACCCGTGGATATTGACAACAATCTCTGTCAGCTAACACTGGCTGAGAGAGGTTTTTGTATATACTATTTTATTGAGTTTGTATACGAATGCAACAAAAACAGAAAAATAAATGTTTAACACAAGACCTGCAAGTTCAAATCCCTTTCCACCCCGGCCCACCCCGCGACCACCCTGGTGAGAATACCACCTTCATACCTATTCCTATAAGGTTAGATCTTGCCAACTCTAATTATCTTTTCTGAGCAGACTAGTGTCTTCAATCTGTCCCTGTTAAGTCTTGGTTTAGTTCAGGTGTCCTCCATTCCTTCAGCAGTCCAGGTATTACTTCCTGTTATATCCGCATCCTAATCTTCAGTGCACCAACCATCCCATATTTTCCCAAACTTCTTGGGCTATCCTCCATCCTTGTATACCAGTTTTATTTAGCATGGATTATATTCGTTTTTCTAAACTAATCCTGCATTTGTGGATGTGTTGAGGATGTACTATCTGAGTTTCCTCATATTCCCAGGAGCACTAAGGGTTTCTGTCCATCTATCCATGTGCCCACTGCATCCTCTTGTCTTTTCTGTAACCCATCCCATAATGGTTGGAGTTTCGGGCAATCCCATAGCATGAATATGAATGAGCCCTTTTCACCATGGGCGTGTAGACACTTATCCTTCCCAGCCTGTCTATG
Source organism: Lissotriton vulgaris (assembly GCF_964263255.1). NCBI lineage: Eukaryota > Metazoa > Chordata > Amphibia > Caudata > Salamandridae > Lissotriton > Lissotriton vulgaris. Next base: position 1,504,658,799 of record NC_141693.1, read on the forward strand.
TTGTGTAGATTTACTCTGGTATCATTTATCCTGTGTAATATTTCTGGTTGGATTATGCAGAAACAAATTTTATTGCTACTTCCCGTGGGAGTTGCAGCCCCTCCCTCCAGTCATCCTCCTTTAGCTCCAATATATCTATGTGCCAGTGTGACTGCAATTAATCCAGTTCACCGAATGTGTTTCTCATCAATGTACTGTACGTTGGGACATTTCTCTTGTGTTCATATATCCAACTAGTAACCGTCTTTCCAGGGCGGGGATCCTCTCCTGAGGAATCCTTTCTCGCATCGTGTGGCGCAATTACAGATATTTAAATATTACGTGGGTGCCATGTCATATTCCTCTCTGAGGTGGTTGAATGGTACTATACCATTTGCATCCCTTATGTCCTATTGTGAAGAGAGGTCAATCATGTTTCACATTCCGAAACCCGGTAGTATATTCGATGGACCCAGGGGCATATTATCAAGAAACTGTGTCAAAATTATCGCCGCTTTAGCGGCAGAAAACTAAAGCTAAAGCGGCGATAATGGGCTTGATAATATGCCCTTGTGAATTTACATAGAATCCCATGTTCTGGTGTGAACATGGGCTTCTATGGGGATAGAAGATGTGGATAGAGAATGTGGATGTAACCTTTATCACCCATCGCTTCTCGGCCTCGTCTAAATGCAGGGTCATCCAGTGGGGCATATGCCCATTCGTTCACTACACTTACTTGGACTGCCTCATACTATTTTTGAATATTCTGAAGAGCTATACCCTCATCGTATACCCTGCGTTGTAGTGTTGGGAGTGCTATTCATTATGGGCCGTCTAACCATGGCAGGAATCTTAGTAATCTATTTAGCATTCAGAAGAAAGTCTGTGGTAGTGCATATATTCACTGTTCTGTAGTATGTACGTTAATCCGGGCAGTGCAATTATTTAAAAAATTGCAGCCGGTCCACCTGTCCACTGTACAGCACACATACAAACTTTGAAAAGTATTAAACTAGGTGTCTAGGATTAGTATTTTGTACTGTAAGGGTAACTTTCCAGCACAAAATCTATGCAAAACATCACACACACATCATTGCACCACGGTGCAAGGATGTGTGAGTGCCGCAAGGAAGCCACAAGTGAGCAAGTGCAGGGGGAGAGAGAAACAGCACCATATCGTAGATATGGCAATGCACTGCTTTCTTCCTTTGATGCAATGCAATTTACTAACTTTATTTGCTGCGCCGGATTGCGTCACTTTTTGGCATATGTGTTCCTAGGGTTTCAACCTAAATGACCCAAATGTAACCTTGCCTGTGCTTTCTCAGAGTTACAATAAGGTTATCACCACTCATGACCAACACAGGTCATAGTCATAAAGGTTCCCTTCACAAGGATAGTACAGCCTAGGGGTAAAGGCGCTCTCCACCCACAGTTGCACTACTCACCTTACCAGACCCTCTGAGAGCTGGAGGCAGGCCATGGCAAGTATTAGCCACTTCATGGTGCCCGACGCTTCTCACGGATTTCTGAAGGAAACACTTTGATCCTCTCTAAAGAATGGACACGGTTCCATGAGGGTAGCGTCCCTGTTTTATACACACCAATGCCCAGCGTCCTTTCGCTGCTCCCGCCCCGCATAGCGCCTCTCCCCATGCAACATTCTGCTGTGTCCTTCCCGCTTTGCTGTTGGTTCATAATGGCTATGAGCCCGTTTCCATTTCAGCTAAATGGGCTATTGACAGGGATTGGAGCTGAGATTAGCCACTTGGTTCACAGGGAGAAGCAGGCCAGGGGTCGAGATAAAAAAACAGGGTTATCAAAACCTCAACAAAACCAGAATCTTGATTCCTTGCGTGTGACCTTTACAGCAAGGTCGGATCAAATTATCGAGTCGCAGGAGAAATGTTTGTAAGGTGTTTGCCTCAGTGTGGCCACGTCTTCCACTGAGCCTTTGCTTGAAATCAAATGTTGGCAGGAAAGCAATTCTTTGCATGAATAAACTGAGGAGGTTGAGATGTAGGTTACAAAGTAGAAATGAGTGCCTCAATTATCCAGTACTTTAGCTTTATTTTAAAGTGAACACCGTCAAAACATCACACTTTTCTTGGTTATTATTGCCAGCCAAATGCTTTGAAAACTACAAAATAAATCTTTATGAACTATTAGCCACACAGGTTTTGTCAATTTCCACAGATCTGGATACAAAACAATGTAAGAGTCTTTATTCAGGAATGAAGCTGGACATAGTAATATGGCAGTGTATTAGGGATTGCTGTTACAATCGTTCCCTAAAGTAGATGGATGGATCTACAACTGAACAGTGTCTTACAAAACAGTAGTAAACTGCACATAATAACATAGACGTGTTTACAACACAAAACACCGGAAGACAAACTGCTCTGTCCAGAATCACATAATTGTTGGCCGAGAGCTGAAGCCAGGTTCAAGGCCCAGGTACCAAGATCAGAATCGTAGTCTCTGGACATGGCAGGATGAAGCCAGGGCACAACAGGTCACCCACCCTTTCCAATCCATAAGGAACCACTGCAGCATAGCAATGCTGAGCTTATCATGGTGCCCATCCCTTATCCTAATAGCCTTTGCCAGCAATAACCACAAGGTGATTAGTCTGAGAAAGACTTCCTAATGGCAGGAGACAATCAGATCCTCAATCCCTGTTTGTGGGAAACTATTTTTGAGTCAAAGTATAGGTGATGTTCTAGTTATGGCATGATATGTAATTTATAAATGGTCACAAATTATCAATGTAGCCGCTCTAGGAATCAGTGACCATCTCACAAAGTAAGATAACCCAGAAGGAAAACATACCTTAGCAGCAGTTTTGGGAATAGATATTTCTCTATTGAGAAGTCACCGCCAGGTGCATCACCGGCCGTCTACGCCATGGCACTGCTCAGTGCAAACAGTTCAGTTATCTGTTATTGATTCTTTTAAAACAATTTTTATTTATTTTCCATACATCCAAGAAGGAAAACAAAAGAATGGAAAAGGGACAATAAGGGGTTCAGATACATACCCCAGATGTTTGGCAAAGACACATGGCACATCAGGTTATTTAAGGCACATCTATGGCTCCTTAAGATGTCCATGCCTACTGCCCGGGCACAACCTAAGTTCCTTGTAATAGTCACTGTCCAACCATTGAAAATTCCCATCCCTAACTAAACCCCCACCCCTCCTTCCTCACCGCCCTCCCAGGCGTGTCACTTAAGTCCTAGCTGCATAAGGTCAGTAGAGCTAATGTCGCAGTGCGGCGACTTATTGGAATGGGGGAAAGCTGAGTAAAATCAGGCTTGCAAGTCGAGCACCACTACTAATCGTGAGGTTGCAGAGCAAGGTGGGCTCAAAGCTATCTATATGTTAAACTATGGCTGCCACAGGGTCATTCACAGATGCGTCCTCCGCATCATCTTCAGGAGATTTGAGAGCTAAAACAAGCATTTTCCAGGCTCTCGCCCTCTCCAGTACTTTTCACTCCCCCTGCAATTTTCATTTTGTAACCGAGGGCCATATGTATCAAGGCAAAATGGGTTCGCAAACGCCTAAATTCGCAGAATTTCGGCGTTTGCGAACCCATTTTCGCGAAATGGTATGTATGAAACATTTTTGGTGCAAAATAAGGAATCGCTAAATTTGCCATTCCTTGTTTTGCGATTGCATTTAAGGAATTGCAAATTTTGCGATTCCTTAAATTTAATGTATCAAGGAAAAAACATTCCAAAATGCCATTAAGGAATCGCAAATTACCACCAACTTCTAGTTGTTGGTAAGTTGCGAATTCTTTTAAAAAAGCATTTTTTTTTTAATCAAAAGGTGCCATGTGACGCTCATACATGCCCTTAGGGCATGTATGTGCACCATATGCGCACACATGTCATTTTCAGGGGTGCAGCAGGGTGTTCTTGAGACACCCCTGCACCCTTGAAAATATTCACAATTTGCGATTAGCAAATTCCGATTCGCAATTTCCGCTTCATTCCTATGGGCCTCCTGGCCCATAGAAATGAATGGGAAAATATTCTTTAATTGCAATTAGCAATTTGCTAATCGCAATTATGGAATTTTAAGGAATCGCTAAAAAGAAGCTATTTTCTACATACATACCATTTTGCGATTTCTAAATAGCGATTCCTTAAAAATCGCTATTTAGGAATCGCAAAAGGGAATGTTGATACATATGGCCCCTAATCACTCCCTCACACTCAGCCCATTTCAGGATTTCTGCTTTCCACTTAGCGATGCTAGGGCCCTGTTTCGCTTTCCAATATGTGGTGATGTTTCTCTTGGCTAGTTCCAAGACCGGATCTAAAAATGTACTCGTTATTTTGCTCTTTGAGGTATGTAGAAACCAATGTTGGATACAGTGAGCCATGGATGGGTCTAGGTCCCTATCAGTGAGGTCTGTCAGTAATGCCGATACTGCCTCCCAATAACTGTCAAGGAACGAGCAGTCCCATAACATATGTTTAAAATCTGCGCTGTCTGCATTACATCTCGGGCAGGATGCCGGTTGGGCTGGGAAATATTCATGCAATTTTGCTGGGGTAAGATATGCTCTATGTAGAATATGGAAGTTTACTAATTGAAACCTCGCATTCATCGTGCTCTTCCAGGCTCTCTCCACAAGCTCACCCCATGCCTTGTCTGGCATGACTTCCCCTATATCCGTTTCCTATTTGAGATTTAGGGCAGAAAGGGGGATAGGGATTCTAGTGTCATGCGTCTATAGAGACACGTCACTGCTTTAAAGGTGCCCGCTGCCAACACCACATACTGGCACCCCATGGAAGTGGGTGTTTTGAACCCACCCCAATGTTTCCTGATGGCCGCCGTAAGGGCCTTGTATTGTAAGAAATCACCCTCTGGCAAGTCATAGCAGGTTTGCAGATCTTTAAACAGGATCACGGCTCCCTCCTCATAGAGGTCTCCCATGGTGGTCAGTTCTCGCTGCGCCCAAGTTTTTAATCTCAGCCAGTTGCCTCCCTTTGGCAGGGCCCTGCACATTATCAATGGTATTTCTGATGCATAGGGGCTCTTAATAGAAGCCCTCCGCAAATACCTGTTCCAGCAGTTCCGTGCTGTGGCAAATTCTAGAGTGAGGGACAGCAACATCAGGGGCCCCAAATCCTCCCTGGGCTCTTCCTCCCCTCTAGTGGCCCTCGCCACCCATTGTGTGAGCCATTGAAATTGGGCTGCTAAATAATTAGTCTTGTAGTCTGAGACTGCTAGACCACCCTCTGCTCTTGGTCGCATGAGTGTGCTGAGCGCTACCCTGTGCCTGCCCTTGCCCCATCGGAAAGCTGTGATCATGGAACGGAGCTGCTTGAAATAGGTTGCTGGGATCCAGATCGGCAAGGTCCCGTAGAAATAGAGGAGCCGCGGGAGGGTTACCATTTTGAGTAGGGCCAACCGGCTTGCTACTGACAACAGCAGGAAACTCCAGAATTCAAAGTTAGCTTTTGCCCCTCTGATGGCCTTTCCAATGTTACCCTCAAGAATAACCTCCTGTCTGTGGTAGATAAGAGTGCCCAGGTAGGGTAGGCATCTGTCTTCCCAGTTCACTCCCTCTGTGGACTGCAAACTCATTCTATCCTTGTGCACCGGAAAAAGACAAGATTTTGACCAGTTCACTTTTAATATTGCCACTCTGCTGGGAGCGTGGAGCAGGTTTGTTGCCACCAATAAGGCCTCCCCCGAGTCAGCAAGGAAAAGTAGAAGATCGTCCGCATAAAGTGTAAAATGATGGACCTCGTAATATGATGGACCTCTGCGTGTATATTAAGCCATCGATACGCCCTCCCGACCAAGCATGCGCCGCTAAGAGAGTTCCATCGCCAGAGCAAACAAAAGAGGGGAGAGGGGACACCCCTTTCGTGTACCCTACCCCACCCTGCACGCTTCAGAGATTACTCACCCTGTTTTAAGTCTGGCGGGGGAGTCAGCGTACAAGAGAGCTGTCCAACTCACAAAGTCAGAACTGAGCCACATTCTCCACAACACATCAAACAGGAAAGCCCATTCCAAACTGTCGAAGGCTTTTTCTATATCTACTGAAAATATCGCAGCGGTGTCGGCGTGGTAAGAATCTGCTTCTAATATGCGCTAGAGTCTTCTGATATTAAGCACTGTGTTTCTGGTGGGGATGAACCCGGATTGGTCAGCGCATACGAGGGTGGTCATGTGAGGGAGCAAACAGGAGGCTAGGATCCTACTTAGTATTTTATTATCGAGATTGAGCATGGCTAAAGGGTGATATGCCGTTCTATCACATACGTGCTTGCCCGGCTTTAGCAGAGGAAAGATGATCGCCTCTCTAGTGGAGACAGGTAGTTTGCCTTGCCTCTTGGCATCGTTATATAATCGTGCGAGTTGGGGAGCTAGGAGATCAATGTAGGTGAGGTAAAATTTGAATCCCCGCCTAGCCGGATTCGCCAACCAAGCTCAGTGATCTGTCATTGATTATCACAAAACAATCACTCACGGTCAGATGGGTAATGTTATTCCACTGATATCCTTGACAAAGCCCACAAGCTCTGTCCAGGGTGATGTACCTTACACCAGCTGTGAGACATTAGAAAATCTTCCTTAATCACCTTCTAAATAATGTTAATTCCCTTTGGCATTGGCATAATTTAGTTGTAGCAAGGTGCCAACCGTGTGCTCTTTTTTAGGAGACCCCTTATTATTAAATCTAGAAGAGGACGTAATTCTACCTAGTCTGGCAAGTTTCCAACCTGATTCTTCAACCTTGTAATTATTCACTCTGTTCAGGAGTACTGCAGATTCCGTACTGGAGAATACCTGTTATGTTCTCTGTGTGAGCCGTTTTAGGAGGGTTTCAAATCCTAAATGTAACCTACAAACACTCTCCTCCATCACCATTTAACTATAGATATAATATTTACTGCCTGGATTGTAAATTTAAACAGGGTCGCCCCTCACTCTCCCCACTGCCAAATTCGATCTTCAGAAACATTTCATGTTCTTTAGACAAGAAGTGGTAGTAACAGTAGAAGAAATAAGATTAGAAGGCAATTCAATGGGACTCCTAATACTAATGTATGTTTTATATCAAAAGGAAGTGGACTAAATAGACTCATTGTGTTTGGCAGTCCATTAATTTGGACCCAGGAAATAACATTGGAATAAGATACAGTAGGACCGCTCATACTAATGTATAGCTTCTCTAAAAATGAAGTTGATGAAATTAACTCAATGAGTTTGGCAATGGAGGACTTTGCTCGAATAACATATGTGCTCCAATACTTCCCAAGTCATTGCGGTGATGGGGAGCACACATGCCAATCTTATCGTTCATTTTGGAACAAGTAATGTTTTACTTGTTCCAAAATTAACGAATAGATTGGCATTTTGAATTTCGTTTTTAATTTTATTCCATAATTTTTCTGGAACAGTTTTAATTGTTTTATCTTCACAAAGAAGTCTAGCTTACTGTGTTTCAGAGTACATTGTTCTTTTCATCTGGCATTTTATTTTGTTTTTGTTTCTATTAGATTTATATTTCATCACCACTTCCCTTTGTCTGTTGGGCATATGCACACGTCTAAAATGGCATCACTCAAGACCATAGCTGTTTTTTTGAGAGCTCACTACTGTCAATCCATGAATGTTGCAGCTATACAAGATGGCGGAACCCCTGAAAGATCCTCGGCTCTCTCCTGTTGCCATTGAATATTAAACTTCTGTTATGCCTGCAGAAAGTGTTTTACCATACCCACCAGATCAGGCGTCTATGGGTTCGATTTAGAGTTTGGTAGACAGGGTACTCCATCACAAGCATGGCAGGGTGCCCAGTCCGCCGAACCATTGGTTCACCAGCCCTATTTGGAGTCCTGCAGACCATCATCCATGGTGGTGTCCCCGCAGGCTCAGCAATCAGAAATCTTACTTCGACAACCTGACGGACTTGGGGCCATTGGTGTCAGGACATCAGACTACCTGAATTATTTAGCACAGATGGTCTCACTTTTTATTTTTCTGTCCAGTACCAGAAGAAAAATGTCTCACACACGCTGGGAGAAGACTCATTTTTTTGTTTTTCAATAGCAAACACCCTCTTTGAGAGTTTGTTTTCTATAACAACAGGATTTGGTGTGTGGCCACCTGAAAGACAGCAGCCACATAGCAAACTTGCAGTACCTTTAGAGAAACTGCTCCTCTGAAGGCATAGAGATCACCACTGGGCCCGCAGTGATCTCTAAATATGGCAGGCGGAGGCTACCAAGGGTGGTGGATGTAATGTACTCCACCAGTCTGACGGACAGATGGCTGTCCGCCAAAGTAAAATTCAGGCCCGGTGTATTTTATTGCTTTTATTAGCTTCTTAAATGTTCTCTGCATATAGTATATATAGCCTGTTGTGAAGGCTCATCAAAGAAAGAAATTGGAAAAGGAATGGAAGGCAGAAAAAGAAAAGTAGAAACAGATAGTTATTGTAGTTCACCAGTGCATTATTACACAAAAAGTAGACCATTGTTCTATGGTCTTTTAAGAAATCAGGTCTTGCTATGTCAAACTGGGACAGATGTAAACATGCAGAGAATTATGAGATTTTATAAGATGTTATAAGATTATCTCAATGGTATTTAGTACATGGTATGTCTCTCCCTGAGTGGAGAGTTTCCCTTTAAACTGCCAACCTCCTATTCACATAGGGTGTTGTAGGCATTTTTTTCCATTTGCTGTGTTTTTCTTACTAGTCTATACCCAGCCTAACATATGTAATTGCGCAGAGCTCAACGGAAGACATACCATTGCAAGCCTTCCATGTGACTTTGCCATCAGCCTGGAGGATTCATTTTATTTATTAATTTGACAGAATACCTCCAATTACTAGATTCAAGCCCTCATATTATCCTGATTTTTACAGATCTAGATGAACAATACGTAATCCTTGAACGATCTGAAATGGAGAATTTCCAATTGAAGCTTTGTTTACAAAAGAGGCAAAGAAAGAGCTTATGAAGATATAGTATGTCCTTGAGTTCGACAGAGAAACATAGGGAAATTAAGCAATTGGCCTACTTCCAAACATACTAAGAACTAAAATGAGTCATACATCATTTATGGTATTGCTGGTACCATTCGTGAATGAGTGGGTAGGAAGTGATTTGATTCAGGTCTTATCCATATCTTTGCTACATGTACTTGTTGCCCAGGAGCATTAACACATTCTACTTTGATTGTTGCGCTGCATCTTCCATCATTTCATAGGGAATGCCGCGGGGTGGCAGAACCCTTACATCAATCAATCAATCAATACATTTGTAGAGCGCGCTATTCACCCATGAGAGTCTCAAGGCGCTGGGGGAGGGGGGGATGGAGTACCGCTACTGCTCGAAGAGCCAGGTCTTGAGGTGTTTGCTGAATGTGAGGTGGTCCTGGGTCTGTCGTAGTGGGCGGGGAAGGAGTTCCACGTCTTGGCTGGCAGGTAGGAGAATGATCTTCCTCCGGCGGTGGTTCTGCGGATCCGTGGGATGGTGGCGAGGGCGAGGCTGGCAGAACGGAGTTTGCGTGTTGGAGTGTAGAACGTGAGGCGGTTGTTGAGGTGTTCAGGTCCTATGTCGTGGAGCGCTTTGTGTGCGTGGGTGAGGAGCCTGAACGTGATCCTTTTCTTGACTGGCAGCCAGTGCTGGTCTCTCAGGTGGGCTGATGTGTGGCTGTGGCGAGGGATGTTGAGGAAGAGTCGTGCGGATGCGTTCTGTATGCGTTGGAGTCTTTTCTGAAGTTTGATTCTGGTTCCTGCATATAAGGCGTTTCAGTAGTGTAGTCGGCTGGTGACGAGGGCCTAGGTGACCGTCTTTCTAGTTCCGGTAGGGATCCACCAGAAGATCCTATGAAGCATGCACAGGGTGTTGAAGCATGATGATAAGATGGCATTGACTTGCTTGGTCGTCTTGAGAGAGGAGTCCAGGATGAATCCCAGGTTGCGTGCGTGGTCAGTGGGTGTCGGTGCGGTGCCCAGTTCTTTGGGCCACCAGGAGTCATCCCAAGCAGATGGGGATGGTCCAAGGATGAGGACCTCCGTCTTGTCTGAGTTCAGTTTCAGACGGCTAAGTTTCATCCATTCAGCGACGTTTTTCATTCCTTCCTGGAGATTGAGTTTGGCAGTGGCTGGATCTTTGGTGAGGGAGAGTATCAGCTGGGTGCCGTCGGCGTATGAGATGAATTTGAGGTTGTGTTTGCGTGCGATGGTGGCGAGGGGGCTCATGTAGATATTGAAGAGGGTTGGGCTGAGCGATGAGCCTTGGGGTACGCCGCAGATGATCTCGGTGGCCGCGCAGCGGAAGGAAGGGAGGCGGACTCTCTGGGTTCTGTCGGAGCGGAACGAGGTGATCCAGTCCAGGGCTCTACCTTGGATCCCGGCGTTGTGGAGGCGGGTTATTAGGGTACGATGGCAGACTGTATCAAAGGCGGTTGAGAGGTCTAGGAGGATCAGGGCGGTAGTTTCCCCGTTGTCGAGTAGGGTCCTGATGTCATCGGTGGCTGCGATGAGGGCGGTCTCAGTGCTGTGGTTGGCTCGAAATCCGTACTGGGATGGGTCGAGGTATCCATTGGCCTCGAGGAATGCGGTCAGCTGTTTATTAGTAAACAACAAAGGTTCCCTTAGGGTGCACTTAATATTCAGATACTCAAATTATATTTGAGTATCTGAATTTTAAGTGCACCCTAAGGGAACCTTTGTTGTTTACTTGTAGTATTTTGAGCTCCATTCCCTTTGGGTTTACAAGGAGCCACTCTCTTTAAATTGGTGGTCAGCTGTTTATTGACAATCTTTTCAATCAATTTTGCAGGGAAGGGAAGAAGAGAGATGGGGCGGAAGTTTTTGAGGTCTTTAGGGTCCGCTGTGGGTTTCTTCAGTAGGGCGTTGATCTCTGCGTGCTTCCAGCCCTCTGGGAAGGTGGTGGACACGAGGAAGTTGTTTATGATGTTCCGTAGGGTGGGGGGGGAGCGATTATGGTGTTGTCTTTGTTGAAGATGTGGTGAGGGCATGGGTCTGAAGGAGAGCCGTTGTGGATGGTGTTCATAGCGTAGCGTGGGCACATCAGAATGAGCATTATGCCATTATCATAAAGAGAGGAACTAATTGTTGAACCTTTTACTTTTCCTAATGCTGCTGCGGAAAACAGTCACCTAAAATCAGGCTTTATCATCCCTTATGTCAGCGGGGTAGTTACCGATGAAATCCTCCTTTTTTGGGACAATAGCCTGTAAGTGTTTTGGGCAGTCACATTAACAGTGATCCCATTGGAAGTCCAAACAGCTCATCAATAAGGGACCTCACTTTGGACCATGAAACATTGAATCTACTCCGTAATTTAAAATCCCCAACTGTATTCCAAATCAACTAGATATTACGGACCTGCCCACCACAGTCACAAGGAAATGAGGTGACAAATTTAAAAACTGTTACCTCATCCTCCAATGTTGTGGAGTTCTTTTACTTCATTCAGTCCATGTTGCACAGTTAAGAGTATAAGAGTGGCCTCCATTTAATTGGTGTCTTATCCATGTTCCCACCTCTGGAATTAGGTTTCATTGACTGCAAAATGGTCCATCTGAAGTCTTTCTCTGTATGTTGTTTTTCCAAAAGAGAGATTAACAGTGAGGCTGTGAGAACTTTGCAATACCTTTTGGATTTGTGGTGCTATGTACTTTTTCCTATTTCTTGGAGAACCTTGTCAATGAACTGTTAATTACATCGCCATAAAAATTTGTATACCGTATTATTTGCTTTGCAGAATGGGTTTTATGTTGTATGCGTGTGCTACTGGATGTGCCAGAAATGGCTCGGTCATGCAAAGAGCAGTTACCACACATCTGATGGCTCTTAACAGTAGTAGGTTCCAAATGTAGAAAGTGGTGGTCTCCCTCTGTTCTTATGGTGTGCAAACCCATACAAGTTCCGCTTTGAGATTTTTATTGCTTTGAGGTTTTCAGAGAGTGGGTGTGGCATAACGACCGGAGCTGCTGTCTTTATCACTGGGGATCCAGGTTGGAGTCTTCGTGTTGGCACACACATTCTGGGCAAATAATGTAATCTCCCTATGCATAAGGACAAAGCATGGAGGCCCTCACAAGTGATTATTCGCTATACGAATTCAAGTACTATTATTATCAGAGCTAGCTAAAGGTTTTCAGCATTGATCAATTTGTGTTCACTGATTTCTTGTTATGTTACATTATGTTAAATTAGGTGGATTTATATGGTGCAATTTATCACCCTTGAGGGTATCTAGGCGCTGGAGCAGGAGCGTGGGCCCGATGGTGCTCCTAGTTTAACAGCAAGGTCTTCAGTTTCTTTCTGAAGTCGAGCAGTGGAGCAGCAGTTCTGATATTTAGAGGAAGTTTTTGGCAGCAATGAAAGAAAAGGCGTGCATTACTGTCCTGCTTCTGCGGATGCACGGGATTTGTGCAAGTGCGAGAACGGTGGAGCATAGTTATTTGGTTGGATGGTAGAGTTGGACTTTTTTGAGGTAAGCAGGTCCTGTGTGGTGGAGAGCATAGTAGGAGTGAATGAGCAGCATTTTTCGATGGGTAGCCAGTGAAGTTAAGTGAGGTAGGAAGGGATGTGGACATTTGTGAAGACATCTAGGATGAGTTTGATAGCGGTGTTTTGGATGGTCAGGAGTATTTTGTGAGATGGTTGGAGTAGATGGAAAGATGCATAGCTGGAAGGAAGACTGTAAAACTGACTTTTCTGGGTGTTTGAGAAACTCCTTTGTGTCTCAAAATTTCCAAATTTGTGATAATATGTTTAGATCCTTTTCTTAAAATGTTAATATGTGAGTTGCGTTCTGGGTTCCAGAGGAGGCAGTTACTAAACTTCTGCTGTAATGAGGTGCATAATGTATGAATTTTCAGCTTACATGTGTGACCATGCTGATTTCTGGAGAATAACCCACTTTAGGAAAGTGCCCCTTTTTGCATGGCTGCCCCCAATTTTTGCCAAACTGTTGATGTACTTTGACTGAGTGTGCCCTGGGTTCCTGCCAACCAGGTACCTAGGGCCTGGGTTCTTTCCCTAAACTGTACTGTTGCAAACCCCAATTGGCAACTGTCTGCCCACATGTAAGTCTCTTGTAAAAGGTACCATAGATACCAAGGGCACTGTGACCAGGGAAGGCCTCTAAGGGCTGTAACACTTATTGTGCCACCCTTAGAGGCCCTGTACCTTTACACACACACACACACACACACACACACACCTTGCAGGCTGCGTATTTTGATGCAGAACAAAGTGAAGAGTTGACATGGCACACATCCCTGTGTGCCATGCCGACAACCCACTGCCCTGGCATAGGCAAGCCATCCCTCTAGCTGGGTGCACTATACCAGTGGTGAGGGTACAGGTGCATGAGCCATGTGCCCCTACAGTGTCTAAGTCAATTCTTTGACATTGTAAGTGCAGTAATGCCATAAAGAGTATATGGTGCTGGAAGTTTGTCATTATGAACTCCCCAGCCCCATAATGGCTTTACTGAAAACTGGGAAGTTTGGTATCAAACTTCTCAGCACATTAAACCCACACTGATGCCAGTGTGGGATTTAATAAAAAGTACACTCAGGGGACCTCTTTGAAATACCCCCTGAAAAACGAGTTTAGTGTCCTGCCTGAGTGGCTGCTCCCAGCCACTCAGTCAGGACTCAGCCACGTAGCTACAGTCCGACTGAGCAAGAGAAAGGTGGCTGTGTATCGATCATCTTCAAAGTTCACTGATATATGGAGAAGGATCTACCTAGTATCTTGCAGAATGGGGTATCAAACACTTGGCCCAGACAGATCAGAATTAGAGTCCAGTATGTTTGTATTACAGCACATTCCCCCACAGTGCGCAAGAAGGTACTCTCTGACTCTGCACATCGAAGACAAAAGTGGGAGGCAACCCTTTCCATTACCCAGAGTTTGTGACGTGTGAAATATGTGTGGTGGAGGTATTTCAGCTGCATGCGCCATGAGCGGGTAGCAATGGCAAAGCATCTGGGGGATGCCCTATCCTTTGTCCAGTCTGCATTTGCCAAGGCCCCGATGTCCCACTCCCAGGCTTTCTGCAGTGTGGCAAATGAGCCGGTCATATGGTGAATTAAGGACTGATATACCTAGGTAATATTTTGTGTCCATTCTACTAGACGTAATTTGCCCTCAAGGGGGTTATAGTTCGGGAGGACCTTCAAACTGTGAATGTGCAGGGTCAAAATGTTACGCAGCTGGAAGTAGCAAAAGAACCGACTATGATGTAGATGAAATTCATCCTGGAGGGTGGCATATGAATTAAATGTGACACCCTCCATAACATCCCCCTTGCTTGAAATACCTATAGCCTCCCATTTAGAGAAGTCCGCCAGCACACCCCCTGATACAGCAACTCTCCCACCTACAGTGGGGTCTGCGTTGTGAGCCTCTTTTTCCATCCCATCTTTGCTAGTGCCCACCCCCAGCTCTGCAGTACCACCTGTGTCACTGGGCGAGTGGAAACGGCACCTGTACCCCGTATAGTAAGTGTTGGATCACGGTGCCCAGGAGGGCCCACATTTCCTTTTTAAATGCAGGATGTTTTTGGGTATCGTACCACCATTCATTGATAATTATTAGGTGGAATGGTCAGGAAAAGGACTCAATGTCAGCTGTGGTGATCCCCCATCATATTTGGATTTTAAATATATCAGACCACATGTATGGAACCATTTTACATTCGCAAGCGGTGCAAATCGCTAAATTCGACCTTTTGCAAAATCAAAATAGAAAGATGTATGAAAGGCTTTGTAGTCACAATTTTAGGTAATCGCACATATTGCTCTTACTTAAAATTGTGACAACAAATAAGGAATTGCAATTTGCCATTTCCTAAGCTAATGTTGTACCAAGCATTTTCTAAATGCAAACTGTGCATTTAGAAAATGCTATTACCATTGACTACACGTCAAAGGTAACCATGTGGAAATTTTTAAAAATGCACATTAATGCATTTTTCAACTGGCATGTGTGTTTACATGTGAACTATTTTTTTGGGGTGCTTCAGGGGGGCCCTAGGCCCACGGACACCCTTGATATTCCATTATCTAATTTGCAAATATCAATTAGGTAATTGCAAATTAGGTATTAGAAAACCTTTTGCACCTTTAGGCCAGAAGAAATTAATTGAGTAATATTACCTAATAGCGATTACATAATTGTGATTGCGAATCTTTAGGAATCCCTATTAGGTAATTGCTATTTTATTACATACTATTTTGCATTCCTTAAATAGCAATTACCTAAAATTCACTATTTATGGAATACATGTGGTCCTTAGTGAGGGCTGTGTGAGGGGCGACGTGATTCCTTAGGAAACTTCGTAAAATGGAATATGCCGTCTGGAAAAAGGTATGTGTTAGGGGGTATGGGTAGTTTTGGAGGTGATAATGGAACCTGGGGAGGGAAACCATCTTGAATATTGCTGAGCAGCCCATGAGGGACAGATGAAGGGCCAACCAAGTTTTGACATCAGCCTGCAGCAAATCTAGAAGCAGCCGGATATTCGTCTTCCATGCCCGAGAAGTGTCGAGACAACATGAACCAACAAATATTTTAAGCTATGTGAGGCTATATGGAAGCTGGTGACCCATCACAAGTCCTGAGAGTGGGGGAGGGTACCAGGAAGATGGTAGACCTTGCCTTATTGATGGAGAGAAAAAAGTCTCACTGATTATTTGAAGGATTCGGAGCATATTGGGGCCAGAGGCTTCCGGCTTAGTCAAAAAGATCAGGGCATCATCTGCGTAAGCGCAAACCTATCCACAGGTCCCACCTCCCACTCAAATATCCAGACTTGTGCATCAATACAAAGCCTGAGTCAACAAAAAGGGAGGGGGGATCAGGAGCTCGTTGAGGTCCAGTGTCCGTGCTCCTCAAATACTAGTAAGATCAATGAGGACACTGTTCCGTGACAAAGGGTGCATGTATGACACCCAAATTGGAAGGGAGGAGAAAGACTGGAGTAGCGGAGAGGTAAGAAAAAGGAATGAAAGAAGGAGAAGAGGCAGATGTATATCCTCAGTTTCAAGGGCCAAGTCTTGCCTCTTATTCGTCCTCACACACCCAGAAGGGTGTCATGCTTCATCATCGGGCTTTTTTTGCTCCTCGTCAGGCCGGCGCTGCAATGCCTGATGGGCCCCAGAAAGGTCTCAACACAATAACCGTAAGTATTCAACTCACCCAGCCTATGTTCCTAGAACCTGAAGTATCTTGGCACCAACTGGCGACAGCATAGCCATGCCCCAATGTATCCACCCTAAAATAAATCTAATACTGGTGCCAACCAGCCTGTGCCAAGGCTGTAACCCTTGTGGGTGCTAGTAGTCTCACACGAGGGCCCTCTGCTTGTCTTTTCCAGGCAACTACTCCAAAAGACCCCCAACATAGCCATAACTCAAAAAAGATTGTGCCCATGAGTACACATCACCAAGCGCCATTGGAGCAGGAAGCACAATTCAATAGCCTCGCCTCGTCTAAGCCATGGTGGGAAGCCGCCTGAGATGCATCAAGGGGTCACCAAAGTAGGCAAGGAGGGCAGCGTAATTTCAAACATCGGGGGCATGAATGCAGACCCGGCTAAGTCACCATGAGGTTCCCCCACCCCAGTTGAGATGTCTGGTCTCTAGTGCCAGGAGGAAATCGAGCGGTTCCTGCTGCTCCACCATTTCTCATGTGCCCTGAGGAGAGCCGATTGGCTAACCCTCCTGGGGAGACCAACTGTCGAGAAGTGGGGTGCGGTGAAAAGCCGACATTGCTCGCCGGTCCACTGCAAAACCACCTCCGGAGTCTCGAAGAAGAAGGTTTGAAATTGGAAGATCACTTTAAGTTTGCTGGGAACAACAGCATACATCTAATGTTGAGACTGCTCAGCTTTTTTTGGCTTCAAGCAACGAGTAACGTTGATCCTGGACCAGCTTGGTGTAATCCAGGAAAATCATTATTTTGTGAGACTGAAACCGGTCTGATTCTTACCAGCAGATATGACAGAGTTTGGCATCCCTATCCACGTAGTTGAGTATGCATCCAATCATAGAATGGGCAGGAGCCCCCAGGGGTGGTCTCTTGTTTAGAGCTCTGTACGCTCTCTCAATGACAAAGCAAGAGGATAAGGAGGCATTATAGTTCAGATCCACTGATTCAGTAAAGTCTTGTGCAAGGCTTCCTCGGAAACCACAAAATGAAGATTGTTCCAGTGGGTCCTTCCCCCTGCATCTTCCATCCTCACTGCAAGACCCTGGAAGTGGAGGATAAGTGTAAGAGTTTGTGTTCCATCTCAGACATCGCATCCTCTATGGAGACCCTGACCGCTTCGTCCATGAGCCTGTCAACTGCCTTACGCAAATCCTTGAGCAGTAACATCACGTTGGAGCACACCGCGCCTATCTTCACCTCTAGGGGGGGGGTTCTGGTTTATCACCTCCAGGATCATGCATATATTAGAGCTTGTATTGTGAATGCCGTCGTCACTGTCTGCCCAGACCGATTTCGACACAGCTTGGGCAAATTTGTCCATTTTGTCTTGTTTGCCCTGGTGGGGCACCTTGACTTTTGCCACAGTTGAAGCCACCTGTCCACCATGCACCCATAACCCAAAACCCAGCCTCCACTACAATCAGACCTGCTAGACCCTCAAGAAATCTGCAGTGTAGCACAAGCAGTCTGGCTGTTTCCTCTGTGCCACCGCATGGAGCAAAGAACGGAACAAGCCATTCCCTTAATGAAGATGGCCATAAGGACCAACCTTCAGATAGCAGACCGTGAGATGGGTGTCCCTCGTGGCCACCATCCAATGGTGAGACAGAGGAACAACAGCCGCTGGTGTAGAGGGCCTCACCACAATAGAATGGCCAGGTCAAGAGCCAGGTCCCGCCCCACAGAGGCTCGCCAGCCCTCCACAGCTAACCGTGGGACATAACGTGTAGCTTGGGCCCAATCCAGTACTGCAGCAGTCTGCTGGTCGGAGTTGAAAGAAGCAGAGTCTGCGGGGCAGGCCAGGCCCCAAAATTCAATCAGTGACCGGCAGGTCCCCCCCCACAAGAGGGGAGGGCAAAACTAGTGTGAGATTCCATTCGACAGTCCATTGCCCCAACAGATCATCCAGTTCACCCGGAATGCATTAGGTTGCTCCAGCCGCCACTGCCGTCAACCCAACGTGCTCGGCCCGGAGGGTTGGAACTGCTCCAGGAGCCTGCCTCCCATGTCCTGCAGCCCTGCCCTGGGGCAAAGCGAAGCTAAATCTAGCAGCTCCCTGACCATGGCCAAATCGCTCCGGGAACGTGGCTGGGATTGTCCATCTCCCCTGTAGGTGCAAGGCCTTCTCCGCTGTGATCTGCCTCTGCTGACCCCAGCTTGCAATATGGCAAAGCTGCAACTAGACAAAACTTGAGCTCTCTTCAGCAGGGACATTAATCACCAGAGTTATCTTGATATTTTTATTGTTGCCTGAAAACTGCTGGACACACAAGGAACTCTGCAGCAGGTGATTTTTTAATCCATGAATTATTTCTAAACACAATTCCGTCCACCATCCGCCACCCCCTCAGGGAGCCGACCCTGAGCCCTCATATCATGGAATCCCTTGTACATTCATCAACATGTTATCAACATGTTTATCTGTTGAACTATTCATCAACAGTTAAGGAATTACCTCAATGCTGAAGCACGGGTGAGCAGTGTGAGCAGCGCGAGGTGACACCCATATACAAAATAACATGACTTGTATTGGGAAGTATCCACTCAGTTCTAATTGGTGGGGGAGGGAACGTGGTTTGTTATATGATGACACAGGAATTATTACGTTAATTCCAGCAACTGTTGAAACATAAACTCTCATCATTTTGTAATTTTTTAATTTTTAATTTTACGGAGTTTTATATAGCGCAAATTTGACCCCAAAGTATCGGGTATCAGAGCGCTTTACAGGAGCACCAGTTGCTTTACATGAGGACGCATTCATTTTTTTAGTGTGTTAGTGACAAACAAAGGGTTTGGTGGCAGGTGGGTACTTCCTCGACATTACAGAGTTGTAGAACACTGGTAATTCCTATGATTTTTTTTCCTGATAATTTTTGATAAGATAAATATTAAACAATAGAAAATAACTCCAGGGTCCACTGCGGAATGCAAGACCTTTTGCTCTCACCCTGTTAGTCCTTAGGGGAAAAGTCGTGCTTCGCCTGAGCTGTTTCAGAAGCTGAGAGGACCTTCCTGAATAGAGGCCCGTTGGTCTTTAGAGGATAGAGGAGCATTCCTGACAGACTGAATCTCCGTGGTGCAGGGGCAGAGTCAGTTAGGGTAGTACCTCTGAAAGACCAGTGCGGTTGGAGTATTGCGATTACCTTGTGAAGTGAAAGGCTCTGAAAGTAGGTACGAAGAGGAAGAGTCTGTCATACTGTAGGACTCCACCTCTCAAAGGGCATTAGGATTGGGACAGAGTCACTCCTATGCAGAGTGAAGGACTCTGAGGATCTGATATAACTGGAAAAAGTCAATTCCAAATTGGGTGGATGCCACAGAAGGGCCATTAACTAGGGCTTGACTCAGTAACATGTCGAGTAATGACTGGGTCAAGGACGAGGGACGTAGAGGTAATGACTGAAGATATGATGTCAAGTGAAGGCCGATGAAAGGTCAGTAAATTGAACCAGATTCAGATACCTCTGAAGAGCTGGCACGGCTGAGGAGGATGCATCATTTAGGTGCCAGGTGAATATTACCAGTCCACCTGAGTGAACGACGCACTCTGCAGATTCCAACAAGTCATGGGGTGTATGAGCGGTTGAGAGGTTGGAATTGAGGCACGGTTAAAATAGTACTGCCAGTGCTTATTTTGAGCCAGTGGTTTTTGTTTTTTGCACAACCCAGCAAAAACGGTTGGGGACTGGCACTTATTTTTCCTCATCAAACATTTACCAAGAGCATGAGAGGAGAAGAAAAAAAAAACATGCAACAGTGAAAGGAAGGAGGAAGAGAAAGACTTAAAACCCACCATAAAAGGAGTAAGCAGGAACCGCAATAGTGAAATAAAGAGGCAGAGAGTGTCTGCTAGTGGATTAAAGAGGGATATGGTGGTTTCAAGACTACACAACCTTGGTATTCAGCGCCTCGAAATGAAAGAGCACCAGCCACCGGATTCTGAGCAGAGCTTTGGGCACCAGCACTCATTCTTTTAGAAATCAAGCACTGAGTATTACGTCCTAGAAATTGACTTAGGACACAAACCATTTCTGTCCTTTAAGTCACATGGAAATTGTAGTTAGCCCTAAGGGCTCTCAAAAGATCCAAAATATAATACATTTTCTTTGATCTGCATGATGGCACGTGACCGGTCATTGTCATATATAAATAACAGTACAGTTCTCACACAGTGCCTCATACAGCTTCTAACCGTTTATGCTAGAGCTGAGATAGAAACCACAGACAGGAAGCACGATCACACAGCATCAATCAACCGAAATAGGACTTGACTAACTTCATAAGTCACACCTGGCCTCTAGACTACACGTTCAGCTTTCCCACGTAGTGGCAAGATAACAGGCCCTGCTTTCTACCAATAGAAATCAGACGGTGCTGTTAACAGATAATTTAATTACATGAATGGATTTCTTTTAGTCAGGTTTTTGGTTTATTGAGGTTTTAGTTATGATATGGCTTGCAGAATGGCTCTGAAAGATTATTTGAAAATTAAAAATGTTTAATGTTGGCTTTTGGGTAGGGACAGGTATAATCGGGCCCTCTACACAAACCCACGCAAAGTTCACCTTACAGGGCCCACGGCGCGCACAGCAGAGATTTGGCATGGGGTCAACAAAAAATGGGGTTGGAACAACACACTCACTAAGGCCACCCCACTCTGGGAGCACGACATGTTGGGACAACTTAGCCAGTGCGCTGGATTTAATAGGTGGGACATGATTGGGATCTTGTAGGTGGGTGACATGTAGGTGAAAGGTAAGCTAGCAACATTTGAAGATATGCAGGCTAAATATCAAGTAGCTCGGACGGAGGCTTACAGGTACTTACAGATCAGTCACGCGATTGTTGTTGCCCTGCCTAAAGACCCAGTCTTCCACCCCGCTGGAGGATCCACCTCCACCGCATCCATCCTGCTGGAAGATAGACTGTTACTTGACCCCATGCCTTCAAAAGCCAAATCCCTCACATACAAGAAGCTTTTAAACAACTGGCCGGACCCCATGACCCAATTACGCCAGCGCTGGCGGCTGAACCCGGGGGATATCTAGGATGAGGACTGGCGTGATGCCCTGGCGTCCCGAAGGGAGGTGGCCATTCCCCTGCGTCTGCGCTTGGTTCAATTGAACATCCTGCATCGCATTTATTTTGACGCACGTACACTGTTTAAAATGGGTAGACGACCAGACCCTATGTGCCTCCGACACTGGAATTTGCCAGGCACCTTCTTCCATATATTGTGGGAATGCCCCAAAATGCAGACATACTGGGGGCAAATTACGAAGCAGATAGAGAGGGCGTGTGGTAAATCTTTGAAGGCTACCCCCCACCTCTGTCTACTCAACATGTGGAACGCTACGGATCTTACTCAAGCGAAACAGACATGGGCTTCAACTGGGTGGTCAATCGTGAAACGTAATATTACGCAGAAATGGGATGCAGAGACGGCCCCAGGCCTGAGGAACTGGGCAATAGACATGGACAGGGCAATGATTGCCGAAAAAGACATCTTCAAGCACAGAGGGGGCCACAGAAAATGGGACCACAAGCGGGATAGGTAGAATAAATACAGAGGCGACTTGTGTGTATCACTACCATTGAACTACAGCGAGATCTACGCGTTATACTGGAGGTCTCCGGATTTGACGATACACTCCCGCCCTGACGGGAGCGCCATGCTTGCTCTATAGTATGTAACCGAATGGGATGGGACTCTTTTTACGAATGACTGTGTGCCCAAATGCGGATTGCTGCCTAATAGTTATGCTCCTCACATTGTGTTGGGTGGTGGGGGGTGGATTGTGCTCAATCGCACTTTATAAATTGCATTTGCCGTGTTTTCACAGTGGACCCATATTCCGTCTTATCAAAGCACTGTATCATGTCTTTTTTTTTTTGCTTAATAAAAATTGTGTAATAAAAACAAATAATAATACGTTTAATTCTTAACAAGGAGTGGTGGTCAGAGTTTCATAATTATAGGTAGTTAATAAAAAAAACTGCCTGTTCTAATACACATTAATTGTGCTCTTATGTATTGCCAAGCCAGGTTTGGGGTGTGGCATGCCAATCAACCTTGACATTGACATTACATTGTTCAATACGTCTTTTATTTTTGGTTTTGCAATTTTGTCTCTGTAATGAAAATCCTCTATTTTGATTACTTTCATCATCCCACTGTGACAGCACCAAAGTATATGAGCAAAGTGTGATGGTCAAAGAGTTTGTCAGAAGAGTGAATCATCTAAATCATTGGGTGAGCAGGAAGCGGTGGTTTCAATAAACACCTTCCTCATAAGTATTTCTATAAAAGTAATTTAATTGGTATCTGGGCAGTGATAAACTTGAAATAGTGGATATGTACCTCTACCTCAGAAAGGTATTTTCCAAGAATGGCCGGGATAGCGACCACATGAAGTTGTGTGAGCAGGCCTCTTTTCCAGGAAAATGCCCTGCATAAATTCTATAAAATCTGTGGGAGACGCCATATTGGCCATGTCATGTTGGTTTATAATGCCAAAAATCCTGTCTTTTTTTAGCTACGGGTGTGAGGTTTTAGACGTGAGTTATTGACACTCTTTCAAGGGGATCGAAGGACGGATCCTTCAACAGAGTTACAATTTGAATACACTTGCAGCTCCTGGAGCTTTGTGCATGGGGTTTAGCTAATTATGCACTTATGCCTTTACCCTGGCTGCTGTTTTGAGGTGCGGAAATACACTCCTCTGTGGAGAGGATGCTATCTTATGAGCTTCTTGAAGGTAGAAATGTTTTCCCTATTGTGAGAACAGAGTGCAATTTTTAGGTCTTTTGAGTGGGCTAAAGAAACTTTTGGGATTGATCTGAATATTTACTCCATTTTGCCCAAGTCTGCTCTGAAGTGATTTTAACACGGGTTTTGAGCCCCTAGACCTGGATGATGGTAAGCTCACCGAAGACGAGGATGTATTGTGGGGTGTCCCCTCTCTGGACCTACAACCCATAAGGAAATGGTCTGAGGCTGCACTCCAATTGAAAGGCTTGCGCCTGGATAAGGGTTTGAGGGCCGTCAATGGCAGGACTCAGTCAGATAGGCAGGGTGCGAAGACATTTGATAAGGGTAGATCTGGCAGCTGCAATGACTATATATTAGTTAATGTGGAGATGTAGCCTAATATTTTAGATATGGTGGTTGAGAGTAGGCCAGAAAGTGACCACAACCCTCTGATTCTGACATTTAATGATAGTAGTTTTAGTAGTTTCTCAATGAGTGAAGGTGTAATAGACCAGGAGATGGTAACTATTTCCAACGACCAAAGAAGGATACGGTGGCCTAGGATAGCCACTAATGAGAGGACCCGTGCTGAAATTAGGGATTTGGTCTCAAGCTCTCTGTGTAAACTCAACGGTTGCGAGTCAAAAGAGGTGCTCAATATTAATTTATTGAGCATCCACACTGATGTTTTTATGGGCCTTAACCTCATCGATGCTGCAGATATTCTTCTCCGGTGCTGGGCCATAATAGAACTGGGTGTGGTCATGATGAGCTCAGCTCGTCAAGAGCGCACGAGCACCGTGCCTCATGACGAGCTGAGCTCGTCATGAGCATCGAAGGGGTTATAAAGTATTTTATTCAAAACATCCCCTATAAAAAGGATAAATTGCTGAGGCCTAGCTCGTGGTACAATAATAGCTGTAGGCAGGCCCAACAAGCTTTGGTGAAAGCTATTAAATCTAGATCGCAGGATAACATTAAGCAATGCAGGGTCACCTACAAAGCAGTGCAGAAAAAAGCTAAAAAATTGTGGGATGAAGACCGTTGGAAGGAGTTGTTACAGGCCTGCAATGGTCGTAATATGACCCACTTTTGGCACCTATTAGAGTGGGGGAACTGCCCGCAATCACTGACACTGAGTAACCATGTCGAGCCGCAGCACTGGGTAACCTATTTTGAAAATAAATTTAAGATATTTGATAGTAATGTTGAGGTTGTCCTGTCCCCCAGTTATGATGAACTGTCGCAGGGATTCAGTGCTCAGACAGAACTGTGCATAGAGGCTTGGAAACTCAGTGAATTAGGATGGCCCAAAACTCACCTTAGTATCCAAAAATCCCCTACCAGACTAGCTAAAGTGTCTCATTGATTTGATTTGATTTGATTTGATTGGTGATTTGTAATGCGCGACTTTGCCCTGAGGCGTCAAGGCGCAGAGGATGGAAAATCGCCAGGTGCAACTAGTGAGCATAGGAGAACTAGGGATAGGCTTCAACAAAAAGCAGAGTTTTGAGGCCTTTAAGGAAGAGGGCGAGGGACTCCTGGTTCTTGAGTTCCAAAGGTATCTGGTTCCAGAGTTTGGGGGCAAGGGAAAAAACGCCTTACCTCCCCATCTCGCCTTAGCAATTCGGGGGACAGTTAGCAGATTCTTACTGGCCGAGCGCAGGGCCCTACCAGGGGCGTAGGTTGACACCAAGGACTTAATGTCCTCGGCACCAGCACTATGGAGGGCCCGGTGGGTGATGATCAGAGTTTTGATTTTTATCCTGGCATGCACAGGAAGCCAGTGAAGTCTTTTTCTGATCAATGTTCCTGAGGAACGTCTGGGGGCATCGACAGCAAACCTCGCTGCTGCGTTCTGGACAATTTGCAGATGGTGGACCAGTTTATTGCTCATGCCGAGGTATAGGGCATTGCAATAGTCCAGACGCGAGGATAGAAGGGCGAGAGAGACAAGTTTCCGGGCGTCCGGGGAGAGATAGTGGGTAAGTTTTCTCAGCACCCTTAGAATCCCGCAGCAAGTGGAAACCGTTCTATTTACTTGCTTGTCGAAGGCAAATGAGGTGTCAAAAATGACCCCCAGATTGCGGGCGTGATCATAAACTCCCAATGCTTAGACAAACCAGAACATGAACTTAGTACACCTCAGGTAACGTGGAACATATGAATACTCTTTCGTTATACAAGCATTTCAATCCAGAACAAGGAGTAAAAGAGGACACATGCATATTTGAAATGTTTATTCACTAATGCAGTGCTCTCAAGCGCAGTATCTTAGCTAATACAAGCAAACATATTATAAGAAACAAAGTAATGAGCATAGTCACTAGTCCATAGAACACAAACGGTGCAAGCATAGTATTATTCTAAAATGAATAGGGTTTAACAAAAACCTAATTCTCACCCTCCCTAGCTAGTATATTATATTATATCTAAGAAGGTCTCTTGTGGGTTTTAGCAGAGCGGACCCATACCTCAAGATCCTAGCGGTAAGGGATCACATCATCAGCAACCAGCTCTCTGCATGCGAAGCACCATCAAGTGTGTTTGTATGCTCTTGTGCAAAGCAATATAAAAAGCGCCTAAAGCCAGAACTTGGCTGCAGCTGCATATATGTTATGTCTAGGGACGTGAGAAGATCAGTGCTCATAACAACTACTGTGTTGAGATATCCTTGAAGGTTTCAGCACTCACTGTACAGACACAGCTTGCCAAGCAAGGGTGATATCAGTGTAACAACATATTATTCTCGTATGAACGGAAAAATTTTACTAGGCTCAAAGCTAAAGCAGCAGATGTGTGTTGTGTGCAAAAAGCAGCAGAAAGGAAAAATGGTGTTTAAACTCATAAAAAGCTCATGCTAACTTAACACAGTAATCAGGCTACATCTATCCATATATCACCTTCCCTTGATCCGAGCACGTATCAGATAAGATAAGATAAGAAAAGGGACTCATTTGTTGAAAGCAGAGTTCAATAAAACGCTCAGTTCGAAATCGAGTAGGTGAGGATAAAAAATGTTGCCCGCATAAAAATCCAAAATCTCACCAGCATGACATTGTAATGTCCACTGTTAGTAAAGCCAATAGGTCTGTTGTTTAAAAAATGTCCAAAAACAAATCGGAAACATTTTGAGAGAAGAAAAAATCATGACATCAATGGCTTCAATAGGAGTCAGCCTAAAACTGAGTATGCGAAATAAGCAGCAACCACTTCCAAAAGGAAGTCACTGTTATCATCCGAAAACAACTCAGCCATCCAATTTAATAGAGAGTAAGAACATACATGCTCTTCAATTACCAGAGTCTCTAGTACCATCAGAGGACAACTCGGTGGGTTCTCAATGAAGCTGTGTGCCAAGAAATCTTGCGCCGCTGCAAATATATTCCAACGACCCAAAACTCCACGCATCGCTGCAAAGGCCATAATCCCTCCGTCAGAACAAAGCAATTCATGAGCAACTAAGGGACTCATGAGATGATCATAATCCACTTCAGGAGACACCAAATTCCAGAGACACAAATCCAGGGCCCACATGAAATCACAGCTCAGGCAATGAAATACAGGCTGGACACAGGTGAAATAGGAAAATCGAAACGATAATCCATATGATGCACTCAAAGTGGCAAGTGGCAGCACACCATAGTATTCAAGCATCCTGTTGCGAAACAGTGCTAACTGCTCCCGCTCGTTTGCAAAGACAGGACGGACATCCATTTTGCAATAAACAAAATAGTAACAAAAAACCAGCAGCCAGTGCCAGCAAAACAGGAAGTCCACCAAATAGACCGGAGAATATCGAGTGAAGGAAAGCAGGAATGACTCCAAATATTTTCTGGAAAGAAGTCACTAAACCACCGCTCACTACTTTAAAAAAATGAGCCAGCCCCGAAGTGGAGGACACGTTAAAGATTGTGTGAATCAGCTCACCAAAATGTAAAGGAAGGTCAGTATTTAATAAGGCATACACTTCTGTGCGTGTGTTAGCTATGTGAAGGACAAATGTTTCACGAGCAGATGTCAGGGCAACTTCTTTTTGTCATTAATCAACAGAAGAGTGAAAAATAAAGAACAACCTCAAAATAGTGTACGAGGTATAAAGAAGAGAAAAGGAAAAAACACAGAGAGATGGGACAATACAAAGTAATTTTAAGAACCCTCACTCACCAACCTAGTGGTGACATGCTTCATCACTGGGTTCCCACAGGAAAGACCTAATGTCTTTCCAGTGTGCTTCAGCGCCTGTTTACAGCGGAGCTGGTTCTTGTGTGTGTTGAGGGTATTTTCCAAGTCAAATTAAGCTAAGTGAGTGCAAAAAAAGGGAAAAAATTAAAAAGTGCAGATTCGTGACTTTCAATTATTTTATTAATAGTCCGATTTGCACTGATTAAAAACAGATATAAATGGACCCATAGGTTTGGTCTTAGCTATTGAAGACCCCTAGTCCATAGTGAGAAAATTGGTCAACATGTTTCTGCTTGTTTGGAGCCCGAGTCGCTCAGCTTTCATCAGGACCATATAATGTGATCCTCCGGTGGTGTACACGCCCTAAGGTGCACCCTGCCGTGAGGAGTTCGTGTGAAAAGAAAAAAAAAAGAATTTTCTTTTTAAAAGGTATATATTATACTTACGGCTGTAAAGCCGTTCGAGACCCAAGCAGCAAGTTTGCTGGAGTCGTGTAAAGGAGGTGCGTCAGTGCGTATCCTCGTGGGCAAATGCGGTGTGGGGTAATCTTCACGCCGCATATATTACTGCAGGCGACTCCCCGCCGAGTACCTATTCGTGCACCACTGGGCCGCGGTGGTGCACGAATAGGTACAAAAAAAAACGATGTTGGCACGAGTCTGCACTTCGGTGCCACATTAACCAACCCTTGGGATCCAAACTGGAAATGTTAAATGATGAATTCAGCAACTGGGTTTGCAATTCTCTAATTGAAAATTTAGTTGAGTTTTCCCAACCCGAATATTCTTCCAAATCTGGGAAGGAGGGAGAATTTAATTTTTTGAAGTAGCCAATCCAAAGCATGTTGTCTGTGAGATAGTAGAATTCAAAAACAACATATGATTTGGGATGAGACATGCACAGTGCAAAGCCTCAGTGCCTTGTACCTGCCCACTTATAGAACCCCAAACTGATTTAAGGTCAATAGTTTCCTTCCACAACTCTTAGCCACCAACAGCTAGTTGGTCTAGAAAGGACTTCGAATACAGTAACTTAGTATCGGTAAGTCTAATTTTGGAATTGGATTTGTCTGTCACTTTAAAATAAAATGAAGCGGGATTGGACTGATTAAAATCAGTAAAAATATGTATACTTTTTCAAAAATCTATCTGAGCTGCCTCTTAGAGGAGCATGGCAATGTTCCCACTGAGTATAATTCACAGTACTCCTCCTAGAATTAGTTTTGTGCAAGTAGTGATTGCCAAAATGTTGGAAACAAAACAAATCACCATAATTAGCAGATTCTAAATATAAATCTTCAGCATCAAAGGCAGCATAATTTTTCAAATCACCAAACAAAGCCTCTACGGCCCGAACTTCCCAATCATCAGAACGTATGTTTTGTTAAACCACATCCCCCATATTAACTCTAAGTGCAATAGGAACCTTAACAACTTCAGTCGGGCCATGTATTTCAAATTTAACTGCATCCCAGACTATTCCATCCAGGACAGGCCACGCGGTGATGGTAACAAAGGCCAAGTCTCTCTTCAATTTGCGTGCTGAATGTGATGAGGAGTGGGGAGCTAAAGTTCCATTCAGATGTTTAATGCATGTTCTCTCCTCAACATAATGTCCATTGACAAATCGGAAAAAATAAAACACAAAACCAATATACATAAAAATATAGAGAGCAAAAAGCCCCAGCCAAATGTTAGTCCAAGGTGGTATCAAAAAATGTTTTTAAAGAAAGTCGCATAGGATCTCAGCCTTGTGGGCTTCTCTGATGCACGTGAAACAGTGTCAAATGAAAATCTGGATTCTGTGGCTAAACGAGTTGCAAATCAGGCATCGACAAGTCAGATGAATAGGCGTAATCTGTATCATCAAGGTGAGCACCAGGCAAAGCACTCAATAAAGGACTGGAAACTGCAGGCATCTCGAGGGCCCTCTCCGGTACACAATCCGAAGCAGTGGCCAAAATAGAATTTCTCACCATCGAAGGAGATGAGACTGCCGGTGTCATGCTAAGAAGAATCGGCCACTCTGTGTATTTTGACATTGTCAATGGAGATATACCTGTTCTCTTTACGACCTGGAAGTGGTGGTAAAATAACTGTTCTTGTGCCCTTCACTCCAAGCACGGGAACCGGAGCACGGTATGAGGGACCAAATTCATTTTTGTTATCAATCTTCTCCCGAACCAGTTCTCCAACTTGGGGTAGCCAGCCAACTACCGGGATCTGCAAGGCATCATCCGAGGTGGAGGGCAAGCGTTCCTTTGTGAGACTGTCTCTGGTCTCTTGTAGAGTCTGTAAAA
Source organism: Lissotriton vulgaris (assembly GCF_964263255.1). Taxonomy (NCBI): domain Eukaryota; kingdom Metazoa; phylum Chordata; class Amphibia; order Caudata; family Salamandridae; genus Lissotriton; species Lissotriton vulgaris. Next base: position 1,504,688,271 of record NC_141693.1, read on the forward strand.
CATTGCAATGTTCATCTACGTCAAAGGATACAGGCGAACCGACCGCGTCTAGACGGTCAAGGTCCGGGACATACATCTTGATACCAAAGAGCATTTCGTATGGGGTCCGCCCACCCAGAGACCTTCTAGGGAGATTGTTAAGGGCACGCTGCACGCTATTAAGATGGGCCAACCAGTTTCTGCCAGTGCCTATAACTCGAGCTGTCAGTGATTGCTTTAAGTCACGGTTCATTCGTTCCACAACACTATTACCCTCAGGTCGGTATGGAGACGAAAACTTGACTTGGACCCCCATCGAAGCCATGGCATCCCTATACGCCTTAGAGGCGAAAGCAGGACCCTGATCCGAATGGAAGGTACCACAGGCAAAAATCCCTACAAAGACACGCAAATCCCTGATGACAGTCCGTGAATCAGCACTGCGATGAGGCCAGACCCAAACAAAGCGTGTGCATGAATCAACTGCTACTAAGATGTACTTATACGCAGTATCAGAAGAAAAAGAAACGGTTTATTAGAAATGAACAACTGTGTTTGGGGTGGACGCTTAGCAGTTGAAGGCTTAATCTGCTGGCAAATGTCACATTGAAGGACATAGTCACGTGTCTGTTTGTACAGTCTCCGCCACCAAAAACGTTGTTGTAACTGAGACACAGTAGCAGAAACGCCCGCATGGGCGGACGCAACCCCTTCATGGACCGCTGTGATCAGTGTATTTCGGGCGATCAGAGTTAGGAATCAATCTCTCCCCAACTTCAGGTATTTTCACATAAGGAACCTTATCGGGACTTAAGTGGTAAGTGTACTTCAAAGGGAACCCCGTAGGATATTTATCTCCCTTCTCAGTGGCAACAACAGCCAACAAGATATCATTATCAATCTTACTTTTGGACCGTGTGACTGCTGCAACCAAATATGTCGATACCGCTGATTTCGCTGCTTCATCAGCAAGCGAGTTGCCAACAGCGTGGACTCACACGCGCTGGTGACCAAGAGTATGAATTACAAACACTAGTGGCAACTGCTCTTTAAGCTCAGCCACTCGGACCCAGATAATTTTATGTTTTATTGTGCTACCTTTGGAATCACGAAAATCATTCTGAATCCAAAAGAACAAGTTTTCATTGTAAGACTGGACACAGTAGTAAGAATCACTTACGATTATTGTTGTCACACTAGGATCAGCGTACTCCAATGCAAGCATCAGAGCACGAAGCTTGGCTAATTGTGCAGTGCAGTCCCCTAGAGTCTGTGTATGCACGACTCTGGACTTGAACTCATCGTTCATCATGGCACCTACCACAATGGCGCATGCGGAAACATAGGCATGTGAAAGCTGTCTCCACAACAACATAACGGTCAGTCGCTGTCACCTTCAGTAGTGGACGCAGGGCCTCTCGCACTATCGTAATCACCGCTGCGCTGTCCAGCAAGGTCAGAGCCCATGTCTGATTCCGAAGCTGGGTTCTCACTATTTGTGGCATATCTGTGTGCTGTTAAAGCAGCGACTTTCTTTTTCTGAAACTGGGGTCTCTTCGGTGAAGAATCGTCCTGCTTGCCTTTGGGCGGGGTTGGTCACGTCCTTGCTGGCCAACCCGACCCCTGCCGCCTCCTCCACCACCGGTTGAAAGGGCCGTTGTATCCTGAAAAGAACGAGGAGAGCGTTTCGTCAGGAACCTGAAAACGATCAGGTGACTTTATCATTGCGCGTTCGCGCAAGTCATAAACAGGTTCTGTGGGCGCAGGCAATGGAGACACAGGACGAGACTCCTGTTTCTGCTGTTGTTTACCCTGTTTCTGTTTTTTAGGACAATTTTGTTTTTGAACTTGGGCTGATCGTCGCTTTCCGACTTCTGCCCTTGGGGTTGTTTTTTCTCTAGTAGAAAAAGGCTTGAGACCCCTACTATTGCGGCCCACGTTTTTTTAAGCCGCCACAATAATTTTCGCCAACTGCCGGGGTTTATCGGCATCGGGAACTGCTTGCAAAGCATTGGCAACCTGAAAGTTCACCGCATCCCCTTGACATTAGCAAGTATTAGATCGGAAACCACATCAAAGGAGCCACAGAGGCGCATGCCCAATTCAACCGCAGCCTCCGGTCCGTGGTCATCCTGAACACGTTTAAGGACCGTCGGCAGGACAGTCATAGACGGAGTGCCGTAACACCTTGCGTAGACCGCCGCAAATGTTTTACCCCAGGTCTCACAGTCACCGATTTCGGGGGTCAAATCCTTTGACAAGCTAATTGTCATAATCCTGTGTTTCTCACCAGGAGACGTGTTAGGAAATACTGCTTCCAGCTGGTCAAACTTCTCGGCAAGCCAGAAAGGAAAATCATCCTGTTCCTGGGGACGCCTGCCCATCACAGCGTTGACCATAACGGGACTGAGCTTCATACCGCCCTGTCCGGCAGGAAGCGCCGCACCATCCGGGGACCCGCCCGGGAGATTGCGACCTAATCACGCTATTGAGACTACATGTAGTCGTCTGATCTCAGCCACGGGACATGCTCTGTGCTGACGATGAGGCGTAAATCCAGCCAAGACAGGCCAAGTTGCGCCTGGAATGGCCAAAGGACCTAACCTCGGAGCTGATAATGAATGGGGTAGGGCGCCATTAAACCAAACGCGGTGCTGCCAAGTATCAATAGGAATTTCTTGTGCCCTATACGGAGTATACTCATTCGGCACAGCAGTGGGAGTGTACAAATGGAAGACACCTGAAGTTCCATCCACAACCGGGAAGGTCACCCACGAATAAAATATTTCGTAAGGGTAAGCCACCTCTGCACTCACCACCATAATTACTGCCATGCCATCCACGGGAACATTATAATTTTGCAAATGATTGCGCACCGCAATGCGACTATGCGCAATGCGTCCACCGTGGCCATAGTGACACAGAAAGAAAAAGGTACAAAGTCAACCCTGTAGCACAACTGGGTAGCAATTCAAGGAAACCATTTAGAGAGATTCAAGCTTGAAAAGACCTATACTAAAATAGGTAGGTTTGTCCGACACCACCGTTAACCGGAAACAATAGTGATGGTGTTAAGGACTGAATGATGTACTACTCAAGTATCACGCTATAAGACCACCAACGATTGGGCGCCATGTCGCAGGGATTCCGTGCTCAGACAAAACTGTGCATAGAGGCTTGGAACCTCAGTGAATTAGGATGTCCCAAAACTCACCTTAGTACCCAAAAATCCCCTACCAGACTAGCTACAGTGTCTCATTGGTCATCATAAACTACCGATGCTCAGACAAACCAGAATATGTACTTAGTACACCTCAGGTAACGTGGAACACATGAATACTCTTTCGTTATACAAGCATTTCAATCCAGAACAAGGAGTAAAAGAGGACACATGCATATTTGAAATGTTTATTCACTAATGCAGTGCTCTCAAGTGCAGTATCTTAGCTAATACAAGCAAACATATTATAAGAAACAAAGTAATCAGCATAGTCACTAGTCCATAGAACACAAACGGTGCAAGCATAGTATTATGCTAAAATGAATAGGGTTTAACAAAACCTAATTCTCACCCTCCCTAGCTAGTATATTATATTATATCTAAGAAGGTCTCTTGTGGGTTTTAGCAGAGCGGCCCCATACCTCAAGATCCTAGCGGTAAGGGATCACATCATCAGCAACCAGCTCTCTGCATGCGAAGCACCATCAAGTGTGTTTGTATGCTCTTGTGCAAAGCAATATAAAACGCGCCTAAAGCCAGAACTTGGCTGCAGCTGCATATATTTTATGTCTAGGGACGTGCGAAGATCAGTGCTCATAACAACTACTGTGTTGAGATATCCTTGAAGGTTTCAGCACTCACTGTACAGACACAGCTCGCCAAGCAAGGCTGATATCAGTGTAACAACATATTATTCTCATATGAACTGAAAACATTTTACTAGGCTCAAAGCTAAAGCGGCAGATGTGTGTCGTGTGCAAAAAAAGCAGCAGAAAGGAAAAATGGCGTTTAAACTCATAAAAAGCTCATGCTAACTTAACTTAACACAGTAATCAGGCTACATCTATCCATATATCAGAACGATTGTGAATTCTTTCATAAAGACGTGAATTCTGTGCTGAAAGTGATTCCGAGTGGCAGAGCTCCTGGGCCTGACTGCATTCCGGCAGATTTATTTAAGCACGATCAAGATTTATGGGCCCCATATATAACTGCACTAGCAAATGCACCAGTCCCCGAATCTTGGTTCGGAGCAGAGATTTTACCGATCTTCAAGAAAGGTGACCGCTCTGCTCCGGCTAATTATAGACCGATCAGTCTAATCGATGCTGTACAGAAAATAATGATTCAGAAAAGGGGGTGGTTTAAGGTTTAAGGTTTGTTTATTGTACAGTTAATAAAAACTCACAATTATAAAACGTACAAATTTTAAAAAAGTCGGTGTCTTCATTAAAACTAATAAAGTGCAGTAGTTCAGATGTAAAGAGCCTCAGCTATTGTTGAATATGAGTCTGTGGAGTTTCCGTGTCTTTACTGCTTCCACTTCGATGACCGTGGTAGCCAGGGGTGTTTGTTTTGTTGTTATTTGACTTCTGCTAGAGAAGACCCTCTGGTTTTTTCGTTTAGTCTTTTGGCCACTATCTCAAAGTATTTTGTTATTCTACAGTTAAGCTGAGTTTCATCAGGGTTAAAACAGAGCATCACGGCCTGCCTGCAGCTCGTTATGCCTTTCTGGTTCCATAATGTTCGTAACAGTGAGCGCCTTATGTCCAGGAGTTTTGTGCAAGTGCAGATTATATGTATAAGGTCCTCTTTCGCAGAAAGACAGAGACGGCATTGATTTGCGGGGTTTTCCCTTGCCCATGGTGCCTGGTGCGGAGCTATAGGAATTCTGCCCATGCGCATGGTAAGAAACTTCTTTTTTGTCTTTTGTGTGAGGCCCATCATTAGGTAGTCTTGTGGTTTTAGAGCGCTGTAACCTTTCAGCACCGCCCAGCCGTGCGCTCTCTTAGCTAGGGTGGCTTTGTCCTCGATTAATGAAACCATCTTAGTGACTTTTGACACCACTTTTTTGAAGGTACGAGGGTCAGTTGCCGACTCCCATAGGTCTGTGAGTCCTAAGACCTTCAGTGAGTCCGTTAGGTAGGTCCTTGCAGGTGAGTTGTCTCTAATCGATAGTTCCGTCCATAGATGGGCGTTTAAGGACCCTTGGTCCGCATCTCTGATTTTCCGCCAGCTTTTTAGGTATGCGCCTCTTCTCTCGACCGCTTGTTTCTGCAGGCCGAATTCTAGCCGAATTTGTGCTGGTGATGAGTTGTTGGGGAGATGGAGTATTGCCCTGTATGCTCGACTGATGGTATTGTCTAGTGTTGTTGCGTCTTTCCCTCTCATGGCCTCGCTGCCATAGGTGAGCATGGGCTGTAAGCGAGCTTTTATTACCTGTAGGAGAGGGCCCAGGGTCCGGTCTGGGAGTACTTTCTGCAAGGGTCTTATCGATAGATGGAATGTCGTACCCTTTCGGCGAATGGCATCTAGTTGTTGTTTGAAGGAGCCATTGCCGTCTATTATGACTCCTAGGTATTTGTAGGAGGTTACCTGGTCTAACCTCTGTCCGTTCAGGAACCATGCAGGTTTCCGTTTTTTATGGTAGTTTATTGTCATTACTTTTGTTTTGTTTAAGTTGATAGTTAATGAGTTGGTTTTTGAAAATGCGTTGGTTTTATTGAGGAGGTGTTGAAGACCGATAGGAGACCGACTGATGAGGACTAGGTCATCAGCATATAGAAGATTTGAAAGCGTGATGTTGCCTAGTCTTGGGGCGTGGGATTTGACTGTCTCCAGATCGTCGGGGAGGTCTGCGAGAAAAAGGTTAAACATCGTGGGGGCTAGGACGCAGCCCTGTTTCAGGCCTTTACTGGTCTTGATTTGTCTCGAAAGATGCGTGCCAGAACCTAACTTGATCCTGACCCAGGTGTCGGTATATAGCATTATCAGCTGTTGTAAAAGTGGGCCTGGAATTCCCCATTTGTCCAACTTCCGCCAGAGTTTTTGCCGATCCACATGGTCGAACGCGGCACTGTAGTCTATGAAGCACGTGAAGAGTGCCCCCTTAGAGGTTTTTGCAGCGTCGGACAGAAGGGTTAGCGCCATGATGTTGGTTAAGGTGCCCTGGCCGCTGCGGAATCCAGTTTGAGTTGCTGCGATGATGTTTTTTCCTGTTGCCCAAGATGTTAATTCCTCCAAAATGAGGCCTGCATAGTATTTGGCCTCTGTATCGATGAGGGCAATAAGACGATAACTGCTTGGGTCGTTCCTGGCTCCCTTTTTGTAGATTGGGCTAATTATTGAGCCTCTCCAGGATGTTGGTATGCTGGCCGTTCCTCTTATTGCTTGAAATACTGGTGTCAGAGTATTGCACCAGAAGGCTGGGTCTTGCTTGTATAGGATCGGCGGTATCCCGTTGGGACCGGGGGCCCCCTCGAGTTTGCCTTTCAGGATTAGTTTCCTTAACCTATCTGGGTTGACCTGGGGTAATATTTCTTCTCGGTGCGCGGTTGGGTCCTGTATGGGTGAATGACCTCTGGCTACAACTGGGTTTTGGTCCTCGATTGGTTTAGACCTGCCGGCTTGGTTCTCTTTGTGGGGGAATGTGCCCAGTTTGTCGAGGCTCTGATACCCTGCGTCTGACCTCTCTCCCTCTGTTGGCTTGATCGCTGCTGGGTCCGCTGTGCTAAAGTGAGCTGATAGATGAGTAGCCCAGTCAGATTCGGAGATGTTAGAGTCAATGCCTTTGTGGCCTGGTTGTTGTAGACTGTAGATGATCTTCCAGAAGCCGGAGCTATTCTTCTGTTTGAAGTTGTGGAGGATTTTTGCCCAAAGGTCCTCGTTTAGTTGCCTTTTTCTTTCCCAATTCTTCTTTTTTAGCAGTGCTTTTAGGTTGCGGAGGTGCTTTTGGGTGCCCTCAATATTAGGGTGTTTTCGGAGTTCTTTGAGGGTCTTTTTTATTTCTTTCTTTATGTTTTTTGTCTCTGCAGTTGTTATTTTGCCGTATGAGATCCTGGCGATGTTTTTGCCTTTTTGGGTTTTTATCTCTGTTGCGTGTTTGACTCCTATTTCCGTGACGAATCGAGCCCAGGCGTCGAGGGTTTTTTTATTTGAACTGAATGTCTGATGTAAGATTATTTTAGCGCTATTTAGGAGTTTCTCGGGCTCGGTGGGTTTACATCTTATTCTTTTGTAGTTGATGGTGTGTTCTGTAGCAAAATATCTTCTTGGGACTGCTTTATTCACGCTGGTCAATTCAAGAGTGGATTCTAACGGCAGGTGGTCGCTTTGGGTGCTGTGTCCTATCTTGAACGAGCTTATCTTCTCGTACAGTGGGAGAGATACAAGGATGAAGTCGAGGTGTGAAAAGGTGCTTGATGAGAAATAAGTCGGTGCTGGAGGTATGTCCTCAGCGAGTCGTCCGTTGAGCGCTCTCAGGTTTAATTGCTCGAGATCTTGTACAAACTGGGTTGCGGTTTTGGTGTATCTATTTCGGGGGGGGGAGAGATTGGCTTGGGATTTTCCAGATGGTATCCATTTCCTTTGTCATATCGTCCGTGGTTTGTTCTCTGAAGAGGTTAAGGTTAAAATCTCCTGCCTCAAGTACGTTTTCCATGTCCCCCTCGGCCATGAGCCTTGTCAGTTCTTTGATGAGTTCCCTTGACCCTGATTTTTTGTGCTTCGGATGGATGTACGTGTTTATGACGTGTAGCTGTTGAATGACCTGTTCGTTTTTAACTGCAAATGATATACACTGTATTCCGTTTGGTGGGGTGATGTTTGCTCTTTTTGTTTCCGTTGCACCGATGGTAGGTATTGAGGAGAGTATTGCGAGTCCTCCTGAGCATCGGCCATAATGGGAGCCTCTGGTTGCCGGATGGGTCAGGGTTGTATAGCCTTGTAAAGGGATGTCGTTTGGTTCCCATGTTTCCTGAAGTAGGATCAGGTCAAAACTGTTTAAGTAATTTTGTGTGTCTGGGTCATCCAGTTTGGTTGAGAGACCATTAGTGTTCCAGCTGCATATTTTGATTTTAGTGAGGGTCGCCATAGGGTCGGGTGCTAAGGGTGGCACTTTTTGTCAGTTGGAGTCACCTCCAGGTATAGTACGTGTGATTTTAAGGCTGCGTGATGTTGTTTGCTGAGTGGAGGGCTTGTGGGATGGCGGCGAGTATTTGTCAAACCCTGGAGAATGACTAAGTGCTCCTTTTAGTATTGATTTGACCGGTTGGGTGAGTTCTTGATTCCTTTCTTCAAGGAGCAGAGTGGGGTAGGGTGGCTTTTTTTCTGCTTCGAGTCTGATTCCCCACTGTGAGAAAGTGGGAGATTCTTCCATAATTAGGTTTCCTACCTCCCTTGATGACCATGTGGTCTTTGTTGTTTCGTTTCCTTGTGGGTTGGGGGTTGATTGAAATTCGAGTGTTAACAGATCGGTGGTATTTATGTTTTTTAGTTTCTCGATTGAATTAATGAGCTTTAAAATGTTGCCCCTGTTTAGAGTGTCCACTCTTCCTCTGGAGATGAATTCTGGGGTGGTGATGAACAGAGTGTCTGAATTAGGCAGACCACTCTTACCCAGTCCAAAGATCAGGGCTTGATCCATCACCGTTTTTTAGCTCACTGCACCATCCCAGCTCAGAACCTGGCTACATGCAAATTAGTCTGTCCCTGGCCCAGTGCATCATGGGAACAGGGCAGACCAGACTACCAAACCAATTCTTCACTGGAAAGTAGACAAGCTTCCGGGGACCGGTTTATGGCATTTCAGCCGTCGTCGGCCCGGCTTGCTTGAATCCTGATGGTGCAGTGAGCAAGGGACTCATGTCTGAGTATACCCTGCCACACCTATAGTGGCCAAAAACGATTCAGAAAAGGGAGTGGTGATGAGCAGAGTGTCTGAATTAAGAAGACCACTCTTACCCAGTCCAAAGATCAGGGCTTGATCCATCACCGTTTTTTAGCTCACTGCACCATCCCAGCTCAGAACCTGGCTACATGCAAATTAGTCTGTCCCTGGCCCAGTGCATCATGGGAACAGGGCAGACCAGACTACCAAGTCAATTCTTCACTGGAAAGGAGACAAGCTTCCGGGGACCGGTTTCTGGCATTTCAAGGATATCTCAACACAGTAGTTGTTATGAGCACTGATCTTCGCACGTCCCTAGACATAACATACATGCAGCTGCAGCCAAGTTCTGGCTTTAGGCGCGTTTTATATTGCTTTGCACAAGAGCATACAAACACACTTGATGGTGCTTCGCATGCAGAGAGCTGGTTGCTGATGATGTGATCCCTTACGAGCTTCATTGTTGAGCTCGTAGCCCAGGAACAACACTGTGTACTCAGCAATTTGGGATTTAGCAAAGTTGAATTTGTAACCGAAGTCCGCAAAGCTACAAATTAAGCGGTCAACTCGGCACATGTTTCCACAGTTCATCATCCGTGAGATAAATGTCATCCACATATGAACAAGCATCTGGGTCAACTCTCTCTAAGAGAGAGACTATGCGGGCAGCAAACACTCCAGGACTATTTGGTAGCCCATTGGCAAAAGTTTGAAATGTTTCTGGACACCGCCGCAAGTAAGGGAGGTCCATTGGGAACTAAGACCATCCAAATGGTGGGCATAAAAACCGTTGGAAATGTCAAGCGTGGTTTTAAACCGCTTACGCACGATACTATCCACTAAAGCAGAGCCGTGAGTATTCTGTACTGCACAGGTACGACAATGCCGGTAATCCAACACCAAACTATATGAACCGTCAGGCTAGGTTACAGTAAAAAGAAGGTTATTCATTGGTGACATGCAAGTTTCAATAACACCCTGATATTCCAATTGTTCAAGGATTTCCGCAACGGAAGCCTTCGCTTCACGCTTCAAGGGGTATTGAGGTTGAGGCTGAGGCATAGACCGTAAGGCAATCTCGTGGCGTTGGGAAAATTTGTCCCATCCACAGTGAGTACGGTACAGAGTCGGTGCAAGGGCCTTTGCCCACTCTTCTGCAAAATTCAGGGCATGCTCCTTCGAGACAGTGTGCGCGAAACTAGGGAAAATCACCTCCTCCCCTCTCGGAGCTGCGAGCACAAAAGGTAGGGGCCAATCAGCCTCCGCTAACAAAATGTCATATGTAGTTGTAAGATTCTCCCAAAACACCCCTTCTATAGTGCGTTGAATGTAACCTCAATGAATAAGACTATCTCATAGATCCTGTCAGGGGGAGGTACTCTAGCGAAAGCTGTCTCCACAACAACATAACGGTCAGTCGCTGTCACCTTCAGTAGTGGACGTAGGGCCTCTCGCACTATCGTAATCACCGCTGCGCTGTCCAGCAAGGTCAGAGCCCATGTCTGATTCCGAAGCTGGGTTCTCACTATTTGTGGCATATCTGTGTGCTGTTAAAGCAGCGACTTTCTTTTTCTGAAACTGGGGTCTCTTCGGTGAAGAATCGTCCTGCTTGCCTTTGGGCGGGCTTGGTCACGTCCTTGCTGGCCACCCCGACCCCTGCCGCCTCCTCCACCACCGGTTGAAAGGGCCGATGTATCCTGAAAAGAACGAGGAGAGCGTTGGTCAGGAACCTGAAAACGATCAGGTGACTTTATCATTGCGCGTTCGCGCAAGTCATAAACAGGTTCTGTGGGCGCAGGCAATGGAGACACAGGACGAGACTCCTGTTTCTGCTGTTGCTGTTGTTTACCCTGTTTCTGTTTTTTAGGCCAATTTTTTGTTTTTGGACTTGGGCTGATCGTCGCTTTCCGACTTCTGCCCTTGGGGTTGTTTTTTCTCTAGTAGAAAAAGGCTTGAGACCCCTACTATTGCGGCCCACGTTTTTTTAAGCCGCCACAATAATTTTCGCCAACTGCCGGGGTTTATCGGCATCGGGAACCGCCTGCAAAGCATTGGCAACCTGAAAGTTCACCGCATCCCCTTGACATTAGCAAGTATTAGATCGGAAACCACATCAAAGGAGCCACAGAGGCGCATGCCCAATTCAACCGCAGCCTCCGGTCCGTGGTCATCCTGAACACGTTTAAGGACCGTCGGCAGGACAGTCATAGACGGAGTGCCGTAACACCTTGCGTAGACCGCCGCAAATGTTTTACCCCAGGTCTCACAGTCACCGATTTCGGGGGTCAATCCTTTGACAAGCTAATTGTCAGAATCCTGTGTTTCTCACCAGCAGACGTGTTAGGAAATACTGCTTCCAGCTGGTCAAACTTCTCGGCAAGCCAGAAAGGAAAATCATCCTGTTCCTGGGGACGCCTGCCCATCACAGCGTTGACCATAACGGGACTGAGCTTCATACCGCCCTGTCCGGCAGGAAGCGCCGCACCATCCGGGGACCCGCCCGGGAGATTGCGACCTAATCACGCTAATTGCGACTACATGTAGTCGTCTGATCTCAGCCACGGGACATGCTCTGTGCTGACGATGAGGCGAAAATCCAGCCAAGACAGGCCAAGTTGCGCCTGGAATGGACAAAGGACCTAACCTCGGAGCTGATAATGAATGGGGTAGGGCGCCATTAAACCAAACGCGGTGCTGCCAAGTATCAATAGGAATTTCTTGTGCCCTATACGGAGTATACTCATTCGGCACAGCAGTGGGAGTGTACAAATGGAAGACACCTGAAGTTCCATCCACAACCGGGAAGGTCACCCACGAATAAAATATTTCGTAAGGGTAAGCCACCTCTGCACTCACCACCATAATTACTGCCATGCCATCCACGGGAACATTATAATTTTGCAAATGATTGCGCACCGCAATGCGACTATGCGCAATGCGTCCACCGCGGCCATAGTGACACAGAAAGAAAAAGGTACAAAGTCAACCCTGTAGCACAACTGGGTAGCAATTCAAGGAAACCGTTTAGAGAGATTCAAGCTTGAAAAGACCTATACTAAAATAGGTAGGTTTGTCCGACACCACCGTTAACCGGAAACAATAGTGATGGTGTTAAGGACTGAATGATGTACTACTCAAGTATCACGCTATAAGACCACCAATGATTGGGCGCCATGTCGCAGGGATTCCGTGCTCAGACAAAACTGTGCATAGAGGCTTGGAACCTCAGTGAATTAGGATGTCCCAAAACTCACCTTAGTACCCAAAAATCCCCTACCAGACTAGCTACAGTGTCTCATTGGTCATCATAAACTACCGATGCTCAGACAAACCAGAATATGTACTTAGTACACCTCAGGTAACGTGGAACACATGAATACTCTTTCGTTATACAAGCATTTCAATCCAGAACAAGGAGTAAAAGAGGACACATGCATATTTGAAATGTTTATTCACTAATGCAGTGCTCTCAAGTGCAGTATCTTAGCTAATACAAGCAAACATATTATAAGAAAAAAGTAATCAGCATAGTCACTAGTCCATAGAACACAAACGGTGCAAGCATAGTATTATGCTAAAATGAATAGGGTTTAACAAAACCTAATTCTCACCCTCCCTAGCTAGTATATTATATTATATCTAAGAAGGTCTCTTGTGGGTTTTAGCAGAGCGGCCCCATACCTCAAGATCCTAGCGGTAAGGGATCACATCATCAGCAACCAGCTCTCTGCATGCGAAGCACCATCAAGTGTGTTTGTATGCTCTTGTGCAAAGCAATATAAAACGCGCCTAAAGCCAGAACTTGGCTGCAGCTGCATATATGTTATGTCTACGGAAGTGCGAAGATCAGTGCTCATAACAACTACTGTGTTGAGATATCCTTGAAGGTTTCAGCACTCACTGTACAGACACAGCTCACCAAGCAAGGCTGATATCAGTGTAACAACATATTATTCTCATATGAACCGAAAACATTTTACTAGGCTCAAAGCTAAAGCGGCAGATGTGTGTCGTGTGCAAAAAAAGCAGCAGAAAGGAAAAATGGCGTTTAAACTCATAAAGAGCTCATGCTAACTTAACTTAACACAGTAATCAGGCTACATCTATCCATATATCAGAACGATTGTGAATTCTCTCATAAAGACGTGAATTCTGTGCTGAAAGTGATTCCGAGTGGCAGAGTTCCTGGGCCTGACTGCATTCCGGCAGATTTATTTAAGCACGATCAAGATTTATGGGCCCCATATATAACTGCACTAGCAAATGCACCAGTCCCCGAATCTTGGTTCGGAGCAGAGATTTTACCGATCTTCAAGTAAGGTGACCGCTCTGCTTCGGCTAATTATAGACCGATCAGTCTAATCGATGCTGTACAGAAAATAATGATTCAGAAAAGGGGGTGGTGATGAACAGAGTGTTTGAATTAAGCAGACCACTCTTACCAAGTCCAAAGATCAGGGCTTGATCCATCACCGTTTTTTAGCTCACGGCACCATCCCAGCTCAGAACCTGGCTACATGCAAATTAGTCTGTCCTTGGCCCAGTGCATCATGGGAACAGGGCAGACCAGACTACCAAACCAATTCTTCACTGGAAAGTAGACAAGCTTCCGGGGACCGGTTTATGTCATTTCAGCCGTCGTCGGCCCGGCTTGCTTGAATCCTGATGGTGCAGTGAGCAAGGGACTCATGTCTGAGTATACCCTGCCACACCTATAGTGGCCAAAAACGATTCAGAAAAGGGAGTGGTGATGAACAGAGTGTCTGAATTAAGAAGACCACTCTTACCCAGTCCAAAGATCAGGGCTTGATCCATAACCGTTTTTTAGCTCACTGCACCATCCCAGCTCAGAACCTGGCTACATGCAAATTAGTCTGTCCCTGGCCCAGTGCATCATGGGAACAGGGCAGACCAGACTACCAATCCAATTCTTCACTGGAAAGGAGACAAGCTTCCGGGGACCGGTTTCTGGCATTTCAAGGATATCTCAACACAGTAGTTGTTATGAGCACTGATCTTCGCACGTCCCTAGACATAACATATATGCAGCTGCAGCCAAGTTCTGGCTTTAGGCGCGTTTTATATTGCTTTGCACATGAGCATACAAACACACTTGATGGTGCTTCGCATGCAGAGAGCTGGTTGCTGATGATGTGATCCCTTACGAGCTTCATTGTTGAGCTCGTAGCCCAGGAACAACACTGTGTACTCAGCAATGTGGGATTTAGCAAAGTTGAATTTGTAACCGAAGTCCGCAAAGCTACAAATTAAGCGGTCAACTCGACACAGATGTTTCCACAGTTCATCATCTGTGAGATAAATGTCATCCACATATGAACAAGCATCTGGGTCAACTCTCTCTAAGAGAGAGACTATGCGGGCAGCAAACACTCCAGGACTATTTGGTAGCCCATTGGCAAACGTTTGAAATGTTTCTGGACACCGCCGCAAGTAAGGGAGGTCCATTGGGAACTAAGACCATCCAAATGGTGGGCATAAAAACCGTTGGAAATGTCAAGCGTGGTTTTAAACCGCTTACGCACGATACTATCCACTAAAGCAGAGCCGTGAGTATTCTGTACTGCACAGGTACGACAATGCGAGTTTAAATGCCGGTAATCCAACACCAAACAATATGAACCGTCAGGCTTGGTTACAGTAAAAAGAAGGTTATTCATTGGTGACATGCAAGTTTCAATAACACCCTGATATTCCAATTGTTCAAGGATTTCCGCACGGAAGCCTTCGCTTCACGCTTCAAGGGGTATTGAGGTTGAGGCTGAGGCATAGACGTTAGGCAATCTCGTGGCGTTGGGAAAATTTGTCCCATCCACAGTGAGTACGGTACAGAGCCGGCGCAAGGGCCTTTGCCCACTCTTCTGCAAAATTCAGGGCATGCTCCTTCGAGACAGTGTGCGCGAAACTAGGGAGGATCACCTCCTCCCCTCTCGGAGCTACGAGCACAAAAGGTAGGGGCCAATCAGCCTCCGCTAACAAAATGTCATATGTAGTTGTAAGATTCTCCCAAAACACCCCTTCTATAGTGCGTTGAATGTAACCTCAATGAATAAGACTATTTCATAGATCCTGTCAGGGGGAGGTACTCTAGTGAAAGCTGTCTCCACAACAACATAACGGTCAGTCGCTGTCACCTTCAGTAGTGGACGCAGGGCCTCTCGCACTATCGTAATCACCGCTGCGCTGTCCAGCAAGGTCAGAGCCCATGTCTGATTCCGAAGCTGGGTTCTCACTATTTGTGGCATATCTGTGTGCTGTTAAAGCAGCGACTTTCTTTTTCTGAAACTGGGGTCTCTTCGGTGAAGAATCGTCCTGCTTGCCTTTGGGCGGGGCTGGTCACGTCCTTGCTGGCCAACCCGACCCCTGCCGCCTCCTCCACCACCGGTTGAAAGGGCCGATGTATCCTGAAAAGAACGAGGAGAGCGTTTCGTCAGGAACCTGAAAACGATCAGGTGACTTTATCATTGCGCGTTCGCGCAAGTCATAAACAGGTTCTGTGGGCGCAGGCAATGGAGACACAGGACGAGACTCCTGTTTCTGCTGTTGCTGTTGTTTACCCTGTTTCTGTTTTTTAGGCCAATTTTGTTTTTGAACTTGGGCTGATCGTCGCTTTCCGACTTCTGCCCTTGGGGTAGTTTTTTCTCTAGTAGAAAAACGCTTGAGACCCCTACTATTGCGGCCCACATTTTTTTAAGCCGCCACAATAATTTTCGCCAACTGCCGGGGTTTATCGGCATCGGGAACCGCCTGCAAAGCATTGGCAACCTGAAAGTTCACCGCATCCCCTTGACATTAGCAAGTATTAGATCGGAAACCACATCAAAGGAGCCACAGAGGCGCATGCCCAATTCAACCGCAGCCTCCGGTCCGTGGTCATCCTGAACACGTTTAAGGACCGTCGGCAGGACAGTCATAGACGGAGTGCCGTACACCTTGCGTAGACCGCCGCAAATGTTTTACCCCAGGTCTCACAGTCACCGATTTCGGGGGTCAAATCCTTTGACAAGCTAATTGTCAGAATCCTGTGTTTCTCACCAAGAGACGTGTTAGGAAATCCTGCTTCCAGCTGGTCAAACTTCTCGGCAAGTCAGAAAGGAAAATCATCCTGTTCCTGGGGACGCCTGCCCATCACAGCGTTGACCATAACGGGACTGAGCTTCATACCGCTCTGTCCGGCAGGAAGCGCCGCACCATCCGGGGACCCGCCCGGGAGATTGCGACCTAATCACGCTAATTGCGACTACATGTAGTCGTCTGATCTCAGCCACGGGACATGCTCTGTGCTGATGATGAGGCGTAAATCCAGCCAAGACAGGCCAAGTTGCGCCTGGAATGGACAAAGGACCTAACCTCGGAGCTGATAATGAATGGGGTAGGGCGCCATTAAACCAAACGCGGTGCTGCCAAGTATCAATAGGAATTTCTTGTGCCCTATACGGAGTATACTCATTCGGCACAGCAGTGGGAGTGTACAAATGGAAGACACCTGAAGTTCCATCCACAACCGGGAAGGTCACCCACGAATAAAATATTTCGTAAGGGTAAGCCACCTCTGCACTCACCACCATAATTACTGCCATGCCATCCACGGGAACATTATAATTTTGCAAATGATTGCGCACCGCAATGCGACTATGCGCAATGCGTCCACCGCGGCCTTAGTGACACAGAAAGAAAAAGGTACAAAGTCAACCCTGTAGCACAACTGGGTAGCAATTCAAGGAAACCGTTTAGAGAGATTCAAGCTTGAAAAGACCTATACTAAAATAGGTAGGTTTGTCCGACACCACCGTTAACCGGAAACAATAGTGATGGTGTTAAGGACTGAATGATGTACTACTCAAGTATCACGCTATAAGACCACCAACAATTGGGCGCCATGTCGCAGGGATTCCGTGCTCAGACAAAACTGTGCATAGAGGCTTGGAACCTCAGTGAATTAGGATGTCCCAAAACTCACCTTAGTACCCAAAAATCCCCTACCAGACTAGCTACAGTGTCTCATTGGTCATCATAAACTACTGATGCTCAGACAAACCAGAATATGTACTTAGTACACCTCAGGTAACGTGGAACACATGAATACTCTTTCGTTATACAAGCATTTCAATCCAGAACAAGGAGTAAAAGAGGACACATGCATATTTGAAATGTTTATTCACTAATGCAGTGCTCTCAAGTGCAGTATCTTAGCTAATACAAGCAAACATATTATAAGAAACAAAGTAATCAGCATAGTCACTAGTCCATAGAACACAAACGGTGCAAGCATAGTATTATGCTAAAATAAATAGGGTTTAACAAAACCTAATTCTCACCCTCCCTAGCTAGTATATTATATTATATCTAAGAAGGTCTCTTGTGGGTTTTAGCAGAGCGGCCCCATACCTCAAGATCCTAGCGGTAAGGGATCACATCATCAGCAACCAGCTCTCTGCATGCGAAGCACCATCAAGTGTGTTTGTATGCTCTTGTGCAAAGCAATATAAAACGCGCCTAAAGCCAGAACTTGGCTGCAGCTGCATATATGTTATGTCTAGGGACTTGCGAAGATCAGTGCTCATAACAACTACTGTGTTGAGATATCCTTGAAGGTTTCAGCACTCACTGTACAGACACAGCTCGCCAAGCAAGGCTGATATCAGTGTAACAACATATTATTCTCATATGAACCGAAAACATTTTACTAAGCTCAAAGCTAAAGCGGCAGATGTGTGTCGTGTGCAAAAAAAGCAGCAGAAAGGAAAAATGGCGTTTAAACTCATAAAAAGCTCATGCTAACTTAACTTAACACAGTAATCAGGCTACATCTATCCATATATCAGAACGATTGTGAATTCTCTCATAAAGACGTGAATTCTGTGCTGAAAGTGATTCCGAGTGGCAGAGCACCTGGGCCTGACTGCATTCCGGCAGATTTATTTAAGCACGATCAAGATTTATGGGCCCCATATATAACTGCACTAGCAAATGCACCAGTCCCCGAATCTTGGTTCGGAGCAGAGATTTTACCGATCTTCAAGAAAGGTGACAGCTCTGCTCCGGCTAATTATAGACCGATCAGTATAATCGATGCTGTACAGAAAATAATGATTCAGAAAAGAGGGTGGTGATGAACAGAGTGTCTGAATTAAGCAGACCACTCTTACCCAGTCCAAAGATCAGGGCTTGATCCATCACCGTTTTTTAGCTCACTGTACCATCCCAGCTCAGAACCTGGCTACATGCAAATTAGTCTGTCCCTGGCCCAGTGCATCATGGGAACAGGGCAGACCAGACTACCAAACCAATTCTTCACTGGAAAGTAGACAAGCTTCCGGGGACCGGTTTATGGCATTTCAGCCGTCGTCAGCCCGGCTTGCTTGAATCCTGATGGTGCAGTGAGCAAGGGACTCATGTCTGAGTATACCCTGCCACAACTATAGTGGCCAAAAACGATTCAGAAAAGGGGGTGGTGATGAATAGAGTGTCTGAATTAAGAAGACCACTCTTACCCAGTCCAAAGATCAGGGCTTGATCCATCACCGTTTTTTAGCTCACTGCACCATCCCAGCTCAGAACCTGGCTACATGCAAATTAGTCTGTCCCTGGCCCAGTGCATCATGGGAACAGGGCAGACCAGACTACCAAGCCAATTCTTCACTGGAAAGGAGACAAGCTTCCGGGGACCGGTTTCTGGCATTTCAGCCGTCGTCGGCCCGGCTCATGTCTGAGTATACCCTGCCACACCTATAGTGGCCAAAAACGATTCAGAAAAGGGGGTGGTGAAGCCAGAAACCGGTCCCCAGAAGCTTGTTTTTTTCCCAGTATAAGAATTGGCTTGGTAGCTTGGTCTGCCCTGTTCCCATGATGCACTGGGCCAGGGACAGACTAATTTGCATGTAGCCAGGTTCTGAGCTGGGATGGTGCAGTGAGCTAAAAAACGGTGATGGATCAAGCCCTGATCTGTTGACTGGGTATGAGTGTTCTGTTTAATTCAGATACTCTGTCCATCACCACCCCCTTTTCTGAATCGTTTTGTCCACCATAAGCGTGGAAGGGTATACTCAGATGTGAGTCCCTTGCTCATTGCACCATCAGGATTCAAGCAAGCCGGGCCGAAGACGGCTGTAATGCCAGAAAATGGTCCCCGGAAGCTTGTTTCCTTCCCAGTATAAGAATTGGCTTGGTAGTTTGGTCTGCCCTGTTCCCATGATGCACTGGGCCAGGGACAGACTAATTTGCATGTAGCCAGGTTCTGATCTGGGATGGTGCAGTGAGCTAAAAAACGGTAATGGATCAAGCCCTGATCTGTTGACTGGGTATGAGTGTTCTGTTTAATTCAGATACTCTGTCCATCACCACCCCCTTTTCTGAATCGTTTTGTCCACCATAAGCGTGAAAGGGTATACTCAGATGTGAGTCCCTTGCTCATTGCACCATCAGGATTCAAGCAAGCCGGGCCGAAGACGGCTGTAATGCCAGAAACCGGTCCCCGGAAGCTTGTTTCCTTCCCAGTATAAGAATTGGCTTGGTAGTTTGGTCTGCCCTGTTCCCATGATGCACTGGGCCAGGGACAGACTAATTTGCATGTAGCCAGGTTTTGAGCTGGGATGGTGCAGTGAGCTAATAAATGGTGATGGTTCAAGCCCTGATCTGTTGACTGGGTATGAGTGTTCTGTTTAATTCAGATACTCTGTCCATCACCACCCCCTTTTCTGAATCGTACAGAAAATAATGGCACGATTAGTATTAGGGAGAATACAGTGCTGGATGACTGAAGCTGACATCCTTACTCCCTTACAGGCGGGCTTCCGGTCAGGCCTTCAGATTTGTGTTACTGTACTGGAAGGAGGTGTTTTTAGGTGGGGGCATGCTTTTTGCGGCCTTTGTGGATCTTAGATCCGCTTTTGATCTAGTGCCAAGGGCAAAACTGTGGAAAGTACTTTTGGAGCAGGGGATGCCTAATTAATTGGTTGCTATCTTGGTTAAACTCCACGAAAATACTTATGCCCAGGTCCGCTGGGGTAAACCAGGGGAGGTTACAGACAGGTTTGAGGTGTGTAAAGGCATCAGACAGGGGTGTGTGCTGGCTCCCACCCTGTTTTCTTTATTTATAAATGGGGTGGTCCAGTACTTTGTAAACTTCCCGACTGACGCGCCAATACTAGCCGGCATTTTCATGTTCACGGACGACACCTTGCTTATATCCAACACGAGACAGGGATTACAACTGGCACTGTCTCGTTTTGAGGTGTTCTGCCATGAACATGAGCTGGAGGTCAATGTAGGGAAAACCAAGTTCATAGTGCTCCATGTGTCGAAGTCTGTTAGAGCACGTGTTTAAATGGGTGGCGACCCCTTGGAGCAGACAGCTGTTTTTACTTACCTGGGGGTCACATACAGTGATAAATTGAGCTGGAAGCCCCAAATTGATATGCGAGCATTAACGCACACCCAACTAGTTGGTGCCTTGATTAAAGAGCACAGGTTGTCCCTAACTAAGCCCATTGCACCCATTGTTCAAATCTATGTTTCCAAAATTTTGCCTGTGATTATGTATGGTGCAGAATTATGGGGCTTTAACAATCTGTCCCCACTTATTGTCACCCAGAATAAATTTTTGAGGTTGACAGCAGCCTTACCCCAATCATCACTGCGTATTCCTTTACTGTTAGACCTCGGCTGCCAGGCAGTTGAGGATGTAGCACGTTTCAGACGCTTGGCATTCTGAAGACGTCTCTGGACTACTCCAGAGCTCTCCTTGTACGCCAAAGCCTTTGCGGTAGTAAGGGGGCTGGGTTGTCATATAAGATTTCCTGGTTGGCTGAAATCAAGTCACTGTTGACAGATATGGGGATGGGGGAACTCTGGGCCCATCCGGACACAGCTGAGTTTCCATCAAAAAAAGTTTACAGCTCTGTGTACTGGGAGATGGTTAAAGTTAAGAGATTCTCCTCTCATGTCAGTAGATTTTTGACAACAGTTTTCCTCGATACCAAGGATGAACCCTTCCTGGAAGATTACTGGGATATCATTAAGGAGCTTTCCGACCGCAATCTTTATCACCAGTTCAGAGTGGGTACCTTACCCCTACGATGGTTATCTAGTAGATGGAACTCTGCTGGTAGCGATAAATGTGTATTTTGTCCAGATCACATTGAAACCATCGATCATTTTCTATTTGCTTGCCTTGTGTTCCCTCCAACCAAGGAGCTTCTGTTTAAAACCTGTATGTTCGCTTATGGGAACAAGATCAGCATTGGTTGCAAGTAGAATACTGAAAAATTATACCTCAAACTTAGTTGTAAATGGTGTAGCAAAGTTTTTGAGCTGGGCCTGGTTTCTTCGGAATAAAAAAGGGGAGGTATAGCTGGCAGGAATGATTGAAGCTATGATTATCTGAAGCAGGGGTTGCTGTTGGAAATTAGTACAGGATTGGCGAGTTCACACTAGAGATCTTTTATATTAGATATGTTTAAGTCTATTGCTTGTTTTTACATTTAATTCTATTTTAGGGATGGTTTTATAATGTAAATATTCATGTATTTATTTACTATTGGATTTTAGAAATGGGTCTAGAACCTTGTATATGATGAATGTTATCTTGTATGGAAATTGTATTAATTTGTTATAGATTGTCTTTTATGATGAAGAATCGCATTAAAGACTTAATGACTGACTGAATGACTGCTTATTAAAGGGTTCCATGTTTAAAGTAATTCGAGCTAGAGATATTGTCCTATGTGAGCCAAAGCTGTGTAATCAGGTGGTGCAGGAGAGTAACATGGGGAATAAACCCCAGGCTATTTATCATGGAATATGCCACATGAGATCAGAAGGCGGATCCTATTGTTGAGATTGGACATGCTCCTGCTCCGTTGGCATATGATTACTTGCATTTGGAACAAAAGCCCAGAAAAGGACAGGAGTTGTGAGGTGTGTCAGACTGGATTAATCAGGACCTCAACCATGTATTATTTGTGTTTCCTGTGCTACAGAATGCTTGTTACCATTTTTAAAGTCAGGTGTTTATTAAATATAACTCATGTTCTGCATTGTAGGCCCACAAATGTGTATTGTCCACCTCAAACGAAATGATCTGTAATGAGATTTATCAATTTTTCAAATCTTTTTTAAACATTTATTAGGGCCATGGGGCACGACTATTTGGGTTAGGGTGTCATATCGGTGGGTGTGCCAAAGTTAATGTAATGCTTCACCTGAATGATTTAATATGTGGATGTCTGAGTACAAGAAGAGCACATTTTTGGGGGCTTTTATTGCACTTTATTCAGGGTTGTGTCCCTTAGTTTATGCTGCTATTCGTTAAGATCGTAATTATGAGTGTGTATTAATGCATTCTGCACTACGCACATAGCACTTTATAATCGCTCGAGAAAGAAGGTGTGGCATATGTTTTATATATGATATAACCATTTGCCATTCTCCCCTTGAAGTTCCATCTACTTTGGGAGGCTGGTATTATCGGAGCATATGGGGTGTTTTTAGGGGGTTGGGCGATCCGAAATGTGATGTTTATACATTATGAATTGCACTATGATTGGAAATATTTTAATCTGATGTATCTACAGAACGACAGTTGTAAAGCATATTGTTTGGGATGTTTTGCATATCGTTGTCTCACATTGGGAAAGTCAATGTTGTTTTTACATGATGTATGTAGTAGATTGGACGTTTTATATTTTCTTTTAACTGGTGATTTTAATATGTATTATGCATCTTTGTAATAATATTGTCTTATGTTATGTGGAACTCGTAAGAGTTCCATATCATAATAATAAAAGAAGAAAGAATTAGTATTTTAGGCCATCCGGTCCTTGTGCCTCATCCTAAAGGTGTCAAAGATAGTGATGGTGATAGGAAATTGGAAGGGCAACTTGTGACTGAGAAAGGGACTAGCCAATCAGAGGTCACACCTCACCTTCTGTTATTCCCATGAATGGCAGATAAAGTCAAGTCGTACTTCATCTAATACAGCATTTATTTATGGTTTACCACTCCTTTGTGGTGTTTTGAATTGCTTACGTTGCTAGGTAGAGGAATCATCTTTGCAAGTGTAATTAATAATTTTCTTTGGGATATCCACAGATTTTCAAAACTTTATTGAGCAAAGGAAAAGGACAGCCGACACGTGTTTCACCCTGTGTGGCTGGAAGATTACTTAACATGGCGGCGGGCTCGAGTTAAAATACGGGACTTTTGTCTCATACCGGATTATCCAGAGGACTTCGCTGGATTCTGACCTCTGCTCCAACGATAACTTGGATGTATATCAACTGTATTGTGACACTCACTGTTAAAAAAAGTCAAAGAATGATGTGATAAAATTTCTTAGCCTCGAGAAAGCCCTGGCGCTACTCGCCACACAGGGTGAAACACGTGTCGGCTGTCCTTTTCCTTTGCTCAATAAAGTTTTGAAAATCTACAAGAGTGAAATGGACTCCTTAAGAGATGAATGAATGTAAAATGCAGTAATAGATGTTGCCATTACAATACAAAGATAAAAAGGATTTATTCGTGCTATATGAATGAACCAGCTATCTAAAAGTAAGGAACGTATGCTCACACTTAACCTCAACTATTTTATAAGGCTTTTATGGTCCAGTGCGTTTAAGCAAGGTTCCTTCGCTGTTTGAGTTTTTAAAGAAGTAAGATATAGACCTGGGACCCCTGGACCTTTTACCCCTGCTGAAACTGGTGGTAACTGATTCTGACTAACCAGGCCTAGAGCCAGTGCTATGCTAAAAGACACTTAGAATACAGTGAATACACCTACATACACTAGGGAGCACTATGCGTTGGGGTACCCCTGTGATTAGCATAACCTCCTCTGTAAGGCCCTAGTACATAATTAAAACTACCTTTAAGTCAGAGGTGCAGAAAAATGCTACTTTAACTAGTAGTCACATTTGCAGAGTGGTGGAGAAAGGGTGCTGGGCGTCCAACCACCGCTCAGAAATTACGCTGCATAGGACTTACAGGATGTCCGAGGAGGGATTCTTGGCCCCCAAACTCCCTCAGGACTAAATTTGACTTCATCCCCCATCCTGTAGTCTGCCATGAGGCACGTTTGCAGAGTGGTAGAGAAAGGGGGTCATGGCCTCCGAATACATCTTTGCAATCCCACTGTGTGGGACCTACTGGAGGTACCAAGAGGGGTAGTTAGCCCCCAAGGACATCCTTGGGGGCCAACTTCCCAAACTATTACCTCCAGTCAGTCCCACAAAGCAGCATTGGTAAGTACTCATACCAGGCCATGCTCACTTTGCCCACCACTCTACAAATGCGCCCCCTGTCACGCTCTTGAATGGGGATTGAAGTCCCCTTCACTGCTGGGGGTCCTTTAGGGGCCTACTAGCCTACATTTCACCTCCAGTAAGCCCCACGCAGTGGGATTGGTGAGAGGTAGACAAAGGCCATACCCCCTTTCTCCACCACTCTGCAAACGTGCCCCCTGGCACGTTGTACGTTGGGGGATTAAGTCCCTTGAATCCTGAGGGTCCCTGGGGTCCAACTAACCCTCCAGATACCTCCAGTAAGCGCCACAGAGCTGAGTTGCAGATGGGTGTAAAAAGGGGCGTGGCCTGGCCCACCTCTCTGCAGAGCAGCGCAGGGGCGCTTACTGGAGGTACCTGGTGGGGTTGTTTGCCCCCAGGGACCTTCAGGATTGAAGAGGAATTAATTCCTCAACTTATAACGCGCCACAGGGCATGTTTGCACACATGTCACCTCAGGTCCCGCCCCCTCCCTTCACCTCTGTGCAAACGCTCCGGGCGCGTATTAAGTTGGGGAATTAAGTCCCCTTGAATCCTGAGGGTCACTGGGGTCCAACTAACCCTCCAGATACCTCCAGTAAGTGCCACAGAGCTGCTTTGCAGAGAGGTGTAAAAAGGGGCGTGGCCTGGCCCACCTCTCTTCAGAGCAGCGCAGGGACACTTACTGGAGGTACCTGGTGGGGATGTTTGCCCACAGGGGCCCTCAGGATTGAAAGAGAATTAATTCCCCAACTTTAAATGTGCCACAGGGCTTGTTTGCACACATGTCACCTCAGGCCCTGCCCCCTCCCTTCACCTCTGTGCAACGCACCCGGTGACACGTTTTAGGTTGGGAGATTAAGTTCCCTTGAATCCTGAGGGTCCATGTGGTCCAGCCAACCCACCAGGTACCTCCAGTAAGCGCCACAGAGCTGCGTTGCAGAGAGGTGTAAAAAGGGGCATGGCCTGGACCACCTCTCTGCAAACAAAGGCCTGTGGCGCTTACTGGACCTACCTGGTGGCCTAGTTGGCGCCCAGGAAGCCTCAGGATTGAAGGGGAATTAATTCCCCAACTTAAAACGCTCCACATATGTCACCTCAGGCCCGCCCCCTCCCTTCACCACTGTGCAAACGCACCCGTGGCGCATTTAAAGTTGGGGGATAAAGACCCCTTGAATCCTGAGGGTCCCTGGGATCCAACTAGCCCACCAGTTACCTCCAGTAAGCGCCACAGAGCTGCGTTGCAGAGAGTTGTAAAAAGGGGCGTGTCCTGGACCACCTTTCTGCAACGCAGCCCTGTGGCGCTTACTGGAGGTACCTGGTGGGCTAGTTGGCATCCAGGCACCCCCAGTATGGAAGGGGAATTAATTCCCCAACTTAAAATGCGCCACAGGGCGCGTTTGCAGAGTGTTGCTGGGAGGGGGCGGGGCCTCTGCGATGCCGCTCTTTTTATTTTATTTTTATTTTTAAGAAGAGGGGTATGTGGCCCCCCTTCCTTTTCTATTTTATGGGCCCTGGGGACCCCATCCTCCATTGCCTGACCCCTATTTTTTTTATCTTTTTTGAAAATAGAAGGGGATTCCTTAAGCAGGTGTCCCATTGAGATTCAGCCTGACGCGTTTCAAAAGGATTCCCCTTCTACCTCAGAGGCTCTCAATCAACAGTTTGTGCTATTGCAGGTTCAGTCCCAGTTAAATAACGCCCAATTCCACGCCCCTGATGGGCTGCTTAGCTAAGAACATAGAATGCTTTTTTCTAGCTCCCTTTCTTCCACGTGAATTTATATCTTTCTCAGCTAAACCTTCCATAATCTCTTCTTCTCTTTTTAAGCATATGTGTACTGTTTTAAAACCGATTTATCAGTCGCAATCTGTAACTCGTGATTCCTTCCTTCAATCTCCCCTCTCGTATAACAATCTTATTACTATTAATAATAAAACATTTTGTATGATAGCTGAGAAAGAAGTGTTTATCGCAAGAGGATGCCCAAACAAATGGGACAGGAAATGGTCCAAATGGAATTTGTACAGAGGAGAGATATGTGTGTCCCCTGTGGTGGAGTTAGAATTGCGGAGAACTGGGGATGGAGAGCAAAATATGTAATTTATATGTCTGATTGAATTTATTGTCAATGGGATACTAACTGTACCTGGCACTATGGGATTATTTGCACAAAAGTAAATTGTCTGTCACTTTCTTTAATAGAAATATTTTCAAAAAATAATAAACAATTTTTTTGTAAATCATGGAGGCAAAGAGGTATTGTTTGGGTTAAAGAGGTATTCTCTAATAATGATCCTCTTTCTTTTTCACAATTTCAACTTGTATTCAAGTGCCACTCGTTCCTTTTTACATAAATATCTCCTTCTCATAAATATTCTTCTCAATATTCTTTATTCCCTACCAGATGCTTCCCCTTCTTCCTCTCCATATTCCCCCCTTGGTTCTATTCTTACTTCTGTTCCTAATGCTTCATCTATTTATAGACTTCTTTGCTCTCTATCATATGTCAGGTCCAAAACTAAGTCAGAGTTGGAGGAGGAATTGCATTTGGAATGTACTTGGACTCTCCTATTTTGAAATCAGATTTTGATAACATCTACAAAACCTCCAATTCGGCTACTACTTCTCAATCTTTGTTTTCCCTCTATCATAGACTATAATGTATGCCTTCCTCACTAACTAGATTCTCTATGGATTCCCCTCCTAAATGTTGGTCCTGTGACCATCAATTTGGTGACCTTATGCATATGCTGTTTCACTGTCCCCCTACAGTTTCCTTCTAGGAAAAGGTATGGTCTCATTTATCTTTAATATTTCATTTAAAATATCCACTAACTTCCCTCATTCTCTTTTTGGGTAGCTTATCTGATGATATCCACTCACCACACAGCAACTTACGATTGCTAGACCTTATGCTAGCTCTTGCCTTTCAACAAATGTCTATTAATTGGAAATGTGCATCAAATATCTCTTTTTAAACCTTGGTGGAATAATGTTTGTCATTACCATAGATTAGATACTACCTTGTCCTCTTTGCACTCTCCGTCCGCTAATAGAGTTGTATTGGTTGCCTTTAACCTCTTTTTTCAATGATGTAGCCCATGAATCTCCTACATCTACTTTATCTGAAAATGTTAAACAACCATGATTTTTCCTACTTCTCAGCTATGTGTATTAATTATTGTAACTCCTTGTTCGGCTTCTTATACAACATTGTGTTGCTATTTTTCCTTTTAGATAATGCTCTAAGTTGTTGTTAACTTGGCTTCCTATATGCATTCCCCCTCTTTCCCCTCTTCCCTTTCCCCAAGATATTTCAAAATTGTTAAACAGCTTCAATTCTTTATGATATTAATGTATTAATGTTACCGTTCTTGTGCTGTCTTTTCCAGAAAGAAGACACTTGCCTCTACACTTGGCTATGTTTCTCCATCTCCCACCCCAGCCTCTTCACCCTGCAAACCTCTTGCCTTAAAGAAAATGAGACTTAAAATTGCTTCAGAACTTTATTTGTAGGAACAGTGGGACTAATTCCCTTACAGAAAACAGGTCATCAGAGTATAAGAGTAAAGCGAACCCATTTGCTTCTCTCTGGTAGCTTTCAGCATGAGGCCCCCCACACACGTCCCAAACATGCCCTGGCAGCACGTGTGTGGTCAGCACGCAGTGATATGAATGAGGTCAACATGCCATTTGATCTACACAATAGAAGATACGCAACCCATTGGAAGGGCTGCTGTCTACCAAAGAGCAAGGTTTTGGTCCCAGGTCTTCAAGAGATCAAAAGCTGAGAAAGGAGAACTGCAAAGTCAGTGTTCTGCTGCTATAGTGTGACAACACCCTCTGGGCCTCAGACGCGCCTGCGAGGGCAGTATTAATGCTGGCTGGGAAAGCTGGCCGGCCTCAGAGGGTGGGGTGGGCTGCGGTGCTGGTCTATGCGTACTGAGCAAATCCCATCTGGTTGTTGCCCATGTCGTATACGGAGTAGTACTGGCGAAGGAAGACATCACCCAGGATCCAGAAGGGCTGGCCATTCTGAGAGGGCAGGTAGGTGACCTCGACTCCGACGGAGCAGTAACCGTTGTTCTAAAAAGAGATGAGGAAGAAGTGGTCAGTCAGAGCCTTTGTGCAGAGATTTGATCATTCCTGCTTCATGCTGGATTTTCAAACCATTAATAACCATTGCCCCGAGTTTCAAAAATGGAAACTTACACACCACCTTGCATAGAGAGGTGTTACAGACTTTATAGAGCAGGCAATGCCCAGCCCAGTGACCCGTGTGGAGCCGCGACTTACAGGGACAAATTAGAGCATATCAGGGACATGTTCTCTCCGGAAATAGTGCTTTAAATGGGCATGTACTGCCAGGCACTAGGGTATTTTGATAATAATGAGATGCGGCTTCTGAAATGTTGTTAGGGCTGGTGCTAAGTCAGTGCCTGAAACATAGCTGAGGCTGCTCAGCCTTGAAGCCTTCTAATAAATCTTCCAATTGCTCTAGATCACAGTATGCTTTTGGACAGCTGAAAGTGGCCATTACATTTCTCACTGCAGGAGCAATGCTTCATTCTCCTTCTTGGGTTAATGTGGCATTAGATTGGATTGTGCAGACTTACCTGGAGAATGTAAGCGGATGGCGAGAGCGGGAAGGACACGCCATTGATGGTGAAGCTGATGGTGGGCAGGTTCTGCACGGTGCTGCAGTCCACTACAAACTGTGAAAAGCGAAAATGTGTGTTACACAAGAGCAGTGTATACCTTGTTCCCTTAAGCGAGTCTTTGTTGATAGTATTTGTCTTCCTAGTTTAGAGAGTTCCAGATTTCAGCAGCCATATTGTTAGACCCTTGAACCTACCTCTCCCTGGTTGGTTTGTTGAGCTCCCACTGTCTGCAGGAATGATCCCATGAACTGCTGGGGTATGGTGAGGAGGGAGGTTCCAGTGTCAACCATTGCCTGGCAGCCCTGGCTGCACCAGCCTGTTGCCTGTCCATTGATGGAGAACCTGTGGAGGGAATGGAGCACTGTTTTGTTTATATAATTGTTTAGTAGACTGAAAGTCCAGATGCTTAATAAAAGCTGCGTTTACTACCTAATCCAGTGGACGCTGAATGGTCCTGGGCTTAGCATGAATACATGTCTGGTGTTATCACATGACAGACAGGAAAGGATCTTTGGCAAAGAACTGTTTTGATTCCCTTACTCTGTGTCATGAAGAATACACAAAATGTAGAACTTTTTGCAAGTTTTCCCGACGACCTGGGCTGTTGCCCACTTTCATTTCTTGCAGCCCCATGAGATTAAAAACGTAGGTCAAAGTTTTAAAACTAAACCCATCCCAGAATGTATGTTCTGGGATGTTTTGAAGCACATTGTTGTTATGATATAGTTGATTAGCCCATGCTGAATTTATTCTTTGATCTGTGAAAGAAATATAGGTCACGAGGGAGTTTCTTCATACTGTTCTCAAACACCCCAATAAACATCCTTGAGGATGCCATGGACTAAGTTCTTGCAGCAGTGACTGTATAGAAAGGTAATGAAGGAGAGAAACCAGGTGCTACCAGCCAGGACAAAACCTCCCACTCTCCTCTTGCCCTGCAAACTAATAAGAGTTCGAGGAGCGAGGCTGCGACACATCGCATTGTCCGCTAGTTAAGAGTTGCTGCCTGGAACTCCCTCATGTCCACTTCTGGATTCAAGTTGCCAGTGCACGTGTGCTCACTAGCACGGTCTTTCACATCTTTACACCTAACTGATGTCTGCCTCATGCCATGGGCTAGAAGCCTGGGGCCTCATTCATGAAAAGTGACGCATCGCTGCGTGAAAACAGCGATGCGTCACTTTTCATTGCACCCTCCTTGCGACACCAATGATGCGTCATATTTACAGTATGACGCATCATTGCGCAAGGAGTTACAGATACGTCAGTATTTCTGACGTATCTGTAAGCGCAAAAGTGATGCATTGCTGGAGTGTGTCACAAAAGTGACGCAACTCCAGCAATGCATCCTTTCACATGGGGCAGGCCCCATGTGAAAGGGCCTGCGTCAGTCTTACGCCTGCTGTGAGGCAGGCGCAAGATTTTGACGCAACGGCGTCCTAGAAGTTACGCAGTGAAATCGCATAGATTTCACTGCGTCACTTTTACGACCCTTTCTTGCGTCAATACGCCCCCCTTGCATGCATTATACCTAGCGCAGGTATAATGTGGCGCAGGGGTTTACAAAGTGACGCATCTACCTAGATGCGTCACTTTGTAAATATGGCGCAACAAGGCGCATTTTTTACGCCACTGGTGCGTCACAAAAAGTGATGCACCGGCGGCGTAAAAGTGACGCAAGGGCTCATAAATGAGGCCCCTGGTGCGAAGTGGTGCGACTGCATGGCACAGGAGTTTCCCGATGGGCCACGAAAAGATAAGAGTCCCTCTGCTGTTGTGAAATAACACATTCGGGGAACAACCTTTCAATAATGTCAACAGCTTAGCAAAACCCAACACGGACAGAGCAGGATGATTGTGAAATATGGGGAGATAATTCCACTCTTGAGTGCATCATATATTAAGAGAACTTTCAGCCACAGACCTAGATGTGGGTGGGGAGGGAGTGGCCAGGCACACTTACGCGTCGATGCCGATCTGCCAGTAGAGTTCCTGGGTGACGGGAGCCCAGTAGATCTGACCAGTGTACAGGCTGCTGTCCACACCTCCGAAGATAACCTCACCCGATTGACTGGGGAGAGAGAGTGGAGACACAAAAAGATTACTCAGCTGCAGATGCTTCACGACTGAGAAAGTACATTGCATGACACCGTGAATGACTTTGCTACATTACTACCAGTGTCTCTGAGTGGGACAGGAGACTGGGAACCAACTTCTTCCCCTGACATTCCCCAATCCTTGTCCTCTTTCAGGGGCACCGGTGTGTCCCAAACGTTGATTTGTCTATACGGTCAGTCTGAAGGGGACTTTTTGCACCAAACCTGGTCCTGACTTTAGAAGGAGCACACCTGTTTGTCTGACCTTCGAACTGACACAAGATCTTCTTCACTTCCTACCTGCCCATGGAGACGCTGAAGATAGGGTCGGTGAGTAGGTTCTGCTGCAGCATGCCTTGCATTGGAGTGGTAGCGCCTCCTGCTGACAGAGCAGGGTAGGCCATTCCGAAGATCCCTTCAAACTGGGCGTAGACAAAGTTAGTTCCAGGCTCGTTCACGCTCAGACCCAGCTCCTGGTTGGTGATGCTGAGGCCCTGGACCTAAATTGGACATAAATAAAAATGGATGAAACAGTAAACAAAAGGAAAGCATTGTTTCTCTGCACGAAAGTGGTCCAGGTGATGGAGTTAGAACATGCAGACACCCTAGTAGGTGGGTCAATGTGCTTAGCATCCGTCGCAGATGTATATGTACCCCACAAGTTACTGATCAGCTGTTGATGGTGCTGTCACCGCCTTTCAAATTTCTGAGGTTGTTATAACAAGTACCCTCTGAGTAATCATGCAGTATGTTATGCAAAGTGCGCTGATATTGAAGCTTGTGGTAGTGAGTACTATTTAAATATTACATTACAAGTTTTACATTTGATGAAATGTTTAGAATTCTCTTGATCTTAAAGAGCCACCGGCAACTTTGGACGAAGGTATAAGAGACTGTTTGTCATATCCAATGCTCCATTAAAGTAATTGCCCTTTAGTTTAAAATAATGATATGATCTTAGACCATTCCTTGTCAGGTTGGTGGGCTCTTTGGCACATCTCCCCACCAAATAGCAGATCTGATGGAGAGCTGTGCCACTCAGTATCCTATGGACACCCCTCCTTATTGGTTTGAAGGTATTGAAGAATCCTCAGAGTGAGAATAGACTGTGGCCAAATGACATCTATGGCAGCTTGTCAGGCTTTTACAAGGTTGGGTTACATATGTACAAATACAGTGTTTTTCATCACATCTTTATCCCTTGACAATGCATATATTGTCAAGGTACTTAGAGGCAGATTTAAGAATGGTAAACCTATATATTCTAAACTTGACGGGGTGTGGTCATTATTTTTGTGGTCCAATGTGGAAACCTGATAAAGTTGTTGAACTGGTAGTGCAAAGATCCCAAAATATCAAGTCCCCTGAATACAGTAGTGGTTCTGACTTGCCATATCTTCCTCTTAAAGACTCTGGTCTATTGATAACAAAAAAATCAATATTTTCATATGCACAGAGTGCATCTTCTGACTTTTTCTATCTTTAGGTTTCAAGAACAGAATGCTTAACTCCACATCCATTCTATCATGATAGACTACATTGGGTTGACTTGATTGGATGCCTATATCACTTCTAGGGAGGGCAAACCATGTTGGATTGATGGAAAGTAATCTTCATAACCTTTCCCACTACTCTGGGGAGATTAATATTTTAGTGGGTCGATGATACAGAAAGCATATCTCCTTCCCAATCCACCCTCAATATACATAATATGGACCATTTGGGAGTTAGAGTGTACAACCTGAATGAGCTCTACCAATTATGTCCTCATTTATCATTCAATGTGCATTTGAAAAAAGATAGCTCCTTGCTTCTGCACTGATTCCTGTGGGAAGCTATATTACACGAGATTGAAGATATATTAGTCTTATCTCTAGACAGCATTTTCTCGTTTAGGATGCCTATTTGCATTCAGGTGATACCATGCTCTTCCCTTCTTCAGGATCCACCAGGAGTGCCCTTGTGATCATCAGCAGTTCAATACCAGACAGGCATAGTGCTGCAAACCTCTGGTGGCCACACACATTAATAGCCATACCTAGTTTTCATTACTGCACTTTCCATGGTGACTGCACTTACGGTCACTGTGTCATAGCCAAAAACGCCGGTGAGGCTGCCACTGCCGTAGGACATGGAGAACTGCTGGTTGTTGCTGGTGTAGGTGGAAGACTGACTGGGGTTGAACAGTGCATGGTTCTCTGCAGTAGAAAAAAGATGTGTGTTAATTCAATCTTAGCCCTTGGGTTGTTCTTTTGTCCAGAGTATCATTAGAGTCTGTGCAGTTCAGTAGCTGAAATAGAGAAAGTAGAGAATTCCATTTAGTTGGGTGTAGCAGGTAATGTGAGGATAGCAAGTCAGAAACAATAGAGAATATGGTAGCCAGCTCTGAGAAGCTACAGGAAGAGCTGGAGATTTGTGTTTAATACCTTGTTGGAATATTTTTTGCAGACAAAGATTATTAGGAATTTTAATACCTGTTTTAGTGTTTGGCCCTGCCTTCCTCTTTGAAGAAAGAGGAGATTGTTGATGCCTGATCTTTAGAGGGACTTCATGGAGAAAATGCATTTTTTCAGTTCTGTTAATTTTCAGGTCCATAGAAAGGATGGATTACTTAAATAAAAATGAACGCTTTACAACTAAACCATATTTTGTACTGCTTAACAGTACTAACAAAGGTAAAGAGTAATTAATTTTTACGACACATGAAAACATTTTACTTCAGTTTTCAAGAAGTGGGGAGTATAATACTGACACTTCAAATCTGTTTCTGGAGCCTTTGTAATATTGGTTCATTTTTAGGTATGATTTGCCACGGATTATAAGTTTTTGGGGAAGAAGATTTGCACGGCATGCTCATTATTGGACAGCCAGTAACTAGCAATGTTCCATTTGAATACCAGATTGGGAATGAAAGAGGAAAGATTCATGATTACTAGCGGCGACCGCTTGGTGTGAACAGTTTGTGGTGAATAGCTTGCCCAGTCGTTCTTTTTTGTCTAAAATGGGGCTACATGAAGCACAGAAGATAACTAATCGCCTCTCTTCTCAGGAAAAGTGGAGCAGACCATTTTTGGAACCGGACAACTAGTGGATAATGTAATTACAGGGGGTCAGTCACTGAAGATTTCCCTGCATTGTGCATGGGACTAAACATATTTTACTTCTACAGATCACTCACATGTGAACGTTTATTCCACGATTTCTGCAACAGGCAACCTCAAGTGTTTCTGTTTTTACATACAACGGCCAAAATGGGTGGTTGAATATGCTAACTTTTTCAAGGTTTATAAATAATATTTTTGCTTTCTTTTTTAAAGAAATCACTTTATTTGTCTTTGTATGCTAAAACTCCAGATCCACGAAAAAAGGTTGGGGACTTCTAATTCTGCCAGATATTGTTTGACCGTGATGAGAGAGAGAGACAGATAGAAGATAGAGATTTATTAATAAAGATACATGGAGAGAGATAGAGTGTGTGTGTGTGTGAGAGAGAGAGAGAGAGAGAGAGAGAGAGAGATACAAATAGGGACAGATAGAGAACGAAAGAGAGGAGAGTGAGACATAGAGATAGAGAGTGAGAGAGCCATACAGGGTGAGAGAGGTACATCTAGATAAAGAGATAGTTAGCTAGCTAGACAGACAGACAGACACGCACACAAGGCTCTCCACGACATGGGCCCGAAATACCTCAACAGCCGCCTCACATTCTACACACCCACCCGCCAGCTCCGATCCGCCAGCCTCGCCCTCGACTCCGTCCCACGAATTCGCAAATCCACCGCCGGAGGAAGATCCTTCTCCTACCCGGAGGCCAAGACATGGAACTCCCTCCCCACCCACCTACGACTGACCCAGGACCATCTCTCCTTCAGGAAACAACTCAAGACCTGGCTGTTCGGGCAGTAGCGACCCCCCCCCCTCCCAGCGCCTTGAGACCCTAGCGGGTGAGTAGCGCGCTTTACAAATTTCTTGATTGATGGATATAGATATCGGGGTCTGTGTGAATCGCGGCCAGATGCTGAAAGGCAGAGACTCTGAGCAGCCAACATTTCAACAGTTATGAGCTTCCCTTCATTGCCTATGCTCAAAAACTAGCCGTAGCACTTACGGCAAGCCTGGCTGGAGCAGTATGTCGATGCCACCCACAGATTGGAGGATCCAGTGTCAAAGAGGACCATGAAGTTCTGGGGAGGAGTTCCAATGCTGATCTGTCCATAGTAAGCTGCCTGGAAAGGGAACAAGAAAAATTGATGTAGGAGAGTTCCCTGCACAAAAATCAAAAATAATAATGGTGCAGTACTTGTGTTTGGCTGATAATTAAAATGCATATCGAAACCCAAAAGTAGAGGCTGGGTAGGCCACGGGGAAACCAAAAGATTTGTTGAAAGGTTGGTGTCTTTGAACATTTGATGCATTTGCGGAAGACTCAGGCACGTGCCAGGAATACACACTGCCTTGCAATCTCTCAAACCCTCCCATAAACCTGCCTATTGTTATAGAGAGAGAGCGTGATACTCACATCCATGTACATGGGCTCATAGGCAACTGCAAAGTCGGTGACCTTGTTGAAGTTGTACTTGATGGCTGGATCCCTCTTGTGGGTCTTCATGAATTCCTCAAGTACTCCATTCTCCTTCATAGTCTGACGGATGGTCTTAAACTTTTTCAGAGGGACCCTGCATATGGGGAAAAGAGACTAGCGACATTAACTGACTGGAAACTAGACTCCATGTCCAATTCTCAAATTCTGCTGAAGCTTTTTATTTGTAGTGATTTGCTACATCCAACTTTAATCCTATATCTATCTATAGCAGAGTTCTATGAGCTGCAAAACCCTCAATAACAGACCATCCAAGATCTGGCTCCATGCAATTTCCAACATCAGAGATCTCATATACTCGTATCTTTTGGGTAATATAGGCCATCTGTGCAGAACTGTCATCTGAACATATGACAGGATGTGAAGGGAATTACAACCCCCCAAAAGCAAACCTCACTTCATCAACCTGTCTGAAGCCTGGACGTAGACCATTTACAAGGACAACGTATCATGACTAGAAGCCAAATGGCCTATAAGGACCCTATTGGTAAGGGGTTCACTCCACTGAACCACAGAATTTGGTGGATACGCCAGACTCTCCCCCATAAAGCCATACTTACCAAACAAGAACTTCCAAGAGAATTGTCACTGTTAGAATAAACCATTTCGGGAGACTCAGTTAGTGTTGCTAACATGAGCTATCTTCAGAGAATGCCTTTTGCACAACACTTTGGATCTTGAGGGGCCTTCCGTAAAACCAGCTGCAATACTTAACTAAGAAGCCTGAAGAGCCTGTCCATCCCATGGTTAACTAGATGACTATATTTCCACATGAAACAGGATATTCTTACCAGGTGCACCCTATGCACATACATTTCTAAGTCCTGAAGGTAAGCACAGCTGCTACCGTACTCACCTAACGAGTCCCTCTGAAAGATGGAGGCAGACCATCGCTATGACAAGCCACTTCATGGTGTTCAGTTTGCCCAGCCAATGTCTCCTAGGAACTGATCAGCGCTGTAGGACCTGAGCTCAAATTTAAGAGCTGGAGCTCCTGCCTTATATTCTCTCACAGGTTGCTGACCACTCCTTACCTCTTCTGCCCTGCCCAGGCCAGTCTGATATCCTTATCAGGGGTTTTATCTTAATGGGCACTTTGTGCATATTCTTTTTTCTACTTCAGATAAAGATATCATGCCCTCTTTCTACTTTTTCCATGGCAGAACAAGGCGCCAAATTAGAAAGCAGGAATGTAAACAAAGTTAATAGGCTTTTCTGATAATACAAAGCATACAATAGTGATTAGCATTTCAAGACTAGCTTGAGTATTCTTTGCTACATTTTGAGATAGAAGAGAAGGACATATTTTTGGTAGAGAGCCAAATGGCTTTGGGAACAGAAGACAACATCCAGTGCTGAGGAGAAACCTATTAGTAGCTGGATTATGACCTTGGAAATGGGGACTAAACTCTTGTTAATGCTAGTTCAATAACCCTTGATATCGGACGGCTTGACTTCTTTAAATGGGTTGTTAGGACTTTTATTAATGAGAAATCAAAGCATAGGTTTATGGAAATTGTTGGGGTGAAAGTTCCTTTGACTGTCCAGATGTTACCGCCCTCCTCAGTTTGTCTGTTGTGACCTGCTGTGAGGTTTGTCTCTTCTGTTTCGCATCTTAAGACCCCTGGAGGAAGCTCCATATTGATTTTGTAGATTCCTCGGCAGTGTGCTAGGCAACTAAACTGAACATGCACCTTTAACATCCCTGTAGTGGGGAGTAATTAATTTCCTTTCACTGGGTCGTTGGGAGAATAAAGCTTGGTGCCAGCTGATACATATCGCAGCTACACTGGTCATTAGGTCGAGGACCGTTGCACTGCGAAGCAGTGGGCGGAGTCTGAAGATTTTATGTTTTTGAATTAGAGGGGCTTGAACCCACTCCTCTTCTCCATTGGCTGGCTTCCTAAACGGAGGCCAGCCATTGGAGGAGAGGGGCGTCACTCGGTTGAAGCCCAATCTTTTTCGGATTCGGGGGCGTGTTTTTTGCGTTCTTTCGCTGTGTGACGTCATCCGTCACTCAGAACGCAAAAACACGCCCCCGATTCCGAAATTTTTGGACGTTTGCGGGCTCCATTTTTTGTTGTTGTTGTTATTGTTGTCCGGAACAGCCTCGTTGCCACTCCAGGTAAGTTACCCCCTTTCCTCTTAGCCTCAGCGTCCCAGCGCCACTGTTGATTCCCAAGGACTAGGCACACAAGTCAAAGAGAAGGGGGGGGGTTTTCCCACAACAGACTGTCCAGAGACAGGGCTCATTCTCTTCTGCGAGTGCTGCGGGGAGCACTGGCGGGACGCCCGTCCCCGGGCCCCAGGCGGAGGAGCGCCCTTTCCTGACGGTGTTCTGAGAGTGGCTGCCGGTCCCAACCTGCACACTTCCTCAGGATGCTGAGCCTTCCCACGCCAGGGATCAACTCTCACAGATTCAGGCATGGAAGTGCGGCCGCTAGAAGAGACAAACTCGGGCCCTGGCGAGCCCCGTAACCGCATGCAGCGTCCAGGCCAACCCGTGCCGCCACACGTGGCAATACCGGGGAGAATGCACCCCTGCTTGAAGTGCAGGTAATCAATCCCCCATTTAATTTATCCTGTCCCGTACTCCCCTTGGCTACCTCTCGCTCACCCCAACATCTCTCACGAGGCATTGCTGTCTGCAAGTCCCAACGTGTATCTCGCCACACATTGGCTCCCCAGCTTTCTGCTCAATCTCCAACCCCAAGGATATCATCAACATGAACCCCTCATGTGACCCACATCCCTCGCCATTCGTTTGTCTCCCATTTCCATCTCCTTTCCCATCTGTTCACCACTCCCTCCCCGTTCACCTTTCTCTCTTCCCTCCCATCAAACCCCGCCTCTGTCGACAACACTAACCTGCCTTTATGGCCCAACTCCTTCCCACGTATCCGACTCGTGGTCCATCGCCGCCTGGCACACCTGTTTAGCCCCCGGGAACAACCACCCCTTTGCCCTTCGCTCCCATTCCCAGGCACACAACCTTTCAGGCGCTATAACCAGCCTGATTATTGGAAGTGCACCCTTAACTCAAAATTCTACTTCTTTCCCTTCATTTGCTCCATCTTGTTTTTCTGCACTTTAGCTTTCTCTTGCCTCACCTACCCATCTTCACACCTCCTTCTCACTGATACCTGTGTCTATGATTGCCTGCTAGTTGGGCCGTCCATCTCCCAGCAGTCTCTCACTTGGAAGGACCAGGGTAGATTTCTGAAAAGTTGGGGCCTGTGCAGAAGGGGATGGAGGACTGCCAACGAGCCGACTTCCCCTCGCAGCTGAGAGAGCCAGCTGAGCGAGCCTGCAGTGATCCAGGGTCGGGCGCCCCCGTCCGCCTCTGCAGTCCAAGGCACTGGCAGAGAGTCGCCCCTCTCTCTGTCCCCTTCATGCAGGGATGCGCTCCGGGTGGTAATCCTGTTTGTGTTTGTGTGTGTTTGCCTGTTTGTTTGCTGCTGGGGTCTGAGCTGTGTGATATGCTGCCCGTCCCTCTTCCTCCTCTTCAGATCTGGGTCCACCTGTATGAATGAAAACACTGCAGGGAAACACATTGCTGTGACCCGCTCTTACAGTCCTTTCCCTACTCCAGGCCTCTCATTAAAACATAAGGCAAAGTAAGTAATTTTTAAGCAAGTATGTTGTTTTAATGGCTGAGGAACGTGCTGGAAAAGTGCACCTCTCATTTGAGTGAGTCAGGGAGCAAAAGGTTGTTTTTGCGACTAAATCATTTGTTCTTGCTACAAATCTGTGTTTTACTCATCATTGATTTATTTTTGTCATGTCTTTATTGTTTATTACACATTATTTAGGCATTTTTTACAATTTGACTTTCATGGCAGTGTTTAGATGTTTTTCCACACAGATTTGTTTTCCCTCGCTGTGCTTGCTCCCCTGCCCCCTGGCTGTGCTTGCTCCCCTGCCCCCTGGCTGTACTTGCTCCCCTGCCCCCTAGTTCCCCTGCCCCCTGGCTGTGCTTGCTTTCCTGCCCCCTGGCTGTGCTTGCTTCCCTGCACCCTGGCTGTGCTTGCTTCCCTGCCCACTGGCTGTGCTTGCTTCCCTGCACCCTGGCTGTGCTTGCTCCCCTGGCTGTGCTTGCTCCCCTGCCCCCTGGCTGTGCTTGCTCCCCTGCCCCCTGGCTGTGCTTGCTCCCCTGCCCTCTGGCTCGGCTTGCTCCCCTGCCCCCTGGCTGTGCTTGCTCCCCTGCCCCCTGCCTGTGCTTGCTCCCCTGCCCCCTGGCTGTGCTTGCTTCCCTGCACCCTGGCTGTGCTTGCTTCCCTGCACCCTAGCTGTGTTTTCTCCCCTGGCTGTGCTTGCTCCCCTGGCTGTGCTTGCTCCCCTGGCTGTGCTTGCTCCCCTGCCCCCTGGCTGTGCTTGCTTCCCTGCCACCTGGCTGTGCTTGCTCCCGTGCCCCCTGGCTATGCTTGCTCCCCTGCCCCCTGGCTGTGCTTGCTTCCCTGCCCCCTGGCTGTGCTTGCTCCCCTGGCTGTGCTTGCTCCCCTGCCCCCTGGCTGTGCTTGCTTCCCTGCCACCTGGCTGTGCTTGCTCCCGTGCCCCCTGGCTATGCTTGCTCCCCTGCCCCATGGCTGTGCTTGCTTCCCTGCCCCCTGGCTGTGCTTGCTCCCCTGGCTGTGCTTGCTCCCCCGCCCCCTGGCTGTGCTTGCTCCCCTGCCCTCTGGCTGTGCTTGCTCCCCTGCCCCCTGGCTGTGCTTGCTCCCCTGCCCCCTGACTGTGCTTGCTCCCCTGCACCCTGACTGTGCTTGCTTCCCTGCACCCTGGCTGTGTTTGATCCCCTGGCTGTGCTTGCTCCCCTGGCTGTGCTTGCTCCCCTGGCCCCTGGTTGTTCTTGCTCCCCTGCCCCCTGGCTGTGCTTGCTCCCATGCCCCCTGGCTGTGCTTGCTCCCCTGCCCCCTGGCTGTGCTTGCTTCCCTGCCCCCTGGCTGTGCTTACTTCCCTGCACCCTGACTGTGCTTGCTTCCCTGCCCCCTGGCTGTGCTTGCTCCCCTACCCCATGGCTGCGCTTGCTCCCCTGCCCCCTGGCTGTACTTGCTCCTCTGCCCCCTGGCTGTGCTTGCTACCCTGGCTGTGCTTGCTCCCCTGCCCCCTGGCTGTGCTTGATTCCCTGCCCTCCCCGATGTGCTTGCTCTCCTGTGTGTGTATGTGGCTCTGGGTGTGTGTGTGGCTCTTGGTGTGTGTGAGCTATGGGTGTGTGTGTGGCTCTGTGTGTGTGTGTGGCTCTGTGTGTGTGTGTGTGGCTCTGTGTGTGTGTGTGTATGGGGCTCTGTGTGTGTGTGTGTGTGTGGGGCTGTGTGTGTGTGGGGGGGGCTCTGTGTGTGTGGGGGGGGGGCTCTGTGTGTGTGGGGGGGGCTCTGTGTGTGTGTCGGGCTCTGTGTGTTTGTGTGGGTGGGCCTCTGTGTGTGTATGTGTGTGGGGCTCTGTGTGTGTGTGTGTGGGGCTCTTGTGTGTGTGGGTGGGGCTCTGTGTGTGTGGGGGGGGGGGCTCTGTGTGTGTGTGTGTGAGGCTCTGTGTGTGTGTGGGGGGGCTCTGTGTGTGTGGGGGGCTCTGTGTGTGTGTGTGTGTGTGGGGCTGTGTGTGTGTGTGGGGGGGGCTCTGTGTGTGTGTGGGGGGGGCTCTGTGTGTGGGGGGGGGCTCTGTGTGTGTGGGGGGCTCTGTGTGTTTGTGTGGGTGGGCCTCTGTGTGTGTATGTGTGTGGGGCTCTGTGTGTGTGTCGGGCTCTGTGTGTTTGTGTGGGTGGGACTCTGTGTGTGTATGTGTGTGGGGCTCTGTGTGTGTGTGTGGGGCTCTTGTGTGTGTGGGTGGGGCTCTGTGTGTGTGGGGGGGCTCTGTGTGTGTGTGTGTGAGGCTCTGTGTGTGTGTGGGGGGGCCTCTGTGTGTGTGTGGGGGGGCTCTGTGTGTGTGTGGGGCTCTGTGTGTGTGTGTGGCTTTGTGTGTGTGGGTGGCTTTGTGTGTGTGGCTCTGTGTGGGTGTAAATGCAATAGGCCATGCATTTGCGAGCGATTAACCTATTGGCATTGTAAATGACAATGCCATGTATTTAACGATTAAGCTATTGGCAATGTAAATGACAATGCCATTTATTTAACCCTGGGCGTAGTACGCGTAGTCGCGCTATGCAAAGCTACGCGAAGGCATTCTCGCACTATGCGAGCTTCGCGTACCTTCGCGAGCATGCGTAGTAGCTTGCTGGATCCGTTCGGGAGCCGTTTTTCTTGCTCGGGAGCGCATTGTGCGTGTTCGGGGTGCTGTCTGCGTGTTCGGGGGATTGTAGCGTGTGACCTTACCCATGTGGTGGGCTATGGGCGCGATATCTTGTTTTTTCAATTGTCCCGCCCGCTCGCGTCCCCTATTTCCTCTTCCGGGTCGCGTATAACGCGTTCACGTGGTGCACGTCTTGTTCGGGAACACAACTACTTGTTCACGCTGACAAAGTGCGTGTTCGCGTGAAATTGCGCGCAAACTTACCCACGTGGTCGCGATGGGCGCGGCCATCTTGTTTTTCACACTCTATGCTATGGTTCTGGGCCTAGTTTTCTATCCACCTTTTATCTTTGCAATCTTTACCTATTTTCACAGTTTTTCTTACTTTTTTTACTTATCATCTATCTCTCTCTGTCCCTAAGTTTATATTTTGCATTTTATTTCTACTTTTCCACCTTTTTTTAACTTTTCTACTGTTTTATTTTACTTCTTTATTTAATTTCATACTTCTTCCCCCTAACTAGTTTTTTTCCTTTTTTTCTAACTTTTCTTTTCCACCTCCACCTCCACCCCAGAACCATGGCAAGGGGGACCAGCAGAACCGGCTCGAAGGGCAAGGCGCCTGCGCCCAAGAGCCGGCTGCCTTGCGGCAGAATGCGACCTGCAGGGGTGAAGGCCCGGAATCTTTTCGGGGAGGCGGAGGTGGCCGCCCTGGTTTTTTTCATCCAGCGCCACCTCCCCTTGACCTTGGCAGCAGGCGGCAGGCCAGGCTCTGGGTACCTCCCAGGGGAGCGTCACCGCCGGTGGGCAAAGGTGCCCCGGGCAGTCTACCGTCGCTCGGATATCCAGCGCACCCACCGGCAGCTGGCCCACCGGTGGGCAGACATTCTGGACAGGGAGCAGGACCTGTTGGAGCTGCTAGGTGTCGAGGTCTTGGGGCTTGGTGAGTAGCTAGTAATATTAATAATTTAATGTATAATATAGTAGTATAAGTATTGTGTATAATTCTTGGACGAATAAGTAACACGATTACTGGTGCGCGTAGTTACATTGCAGATCAATTCCGTCTCAAAATCTTCTGTTATTGTATGACACAGGTGCTGCTCGCCACTTCTCTTACTGGTTTGTAACTTTGCGCTAGCTTGGGCTGGTGATTATTGATGTTAGAGTTTTTAGAGAACTGAAGTTAGTTAATGCTATTGCTAGAGTCTAGTCCTTACATTGTCCTTTAGTGAAATAGTGGTGGATGGATAGTATTAGTTCATATTTTTTTAACGGTCTGCATGACGCCTCCTCTGTCAATGAATACTTAGTTAGTTCTTATTCATCCCATCCCTCCATAGAACCGGTTTGAAGTTTGTTTACTGAGTGGTAGGCTTAGCAGCAATAGCATGGTCACATCAGTCAGTAGCAGTTCATATGACGCAAGCAACCAACAATTCCGTGTATGCACAAATTTATGCATGTGTCCTCCATCTCATCTATGCATGTTTGCGGGCAAAAATAAAATGGAAATGCCGACCTACTGAACAATTGGCCCGTCTGGATTCTGGAATAGGTTGTGTAGGTCAGGTGGTACTGGCTTCGTTAGTATATTCTGCAATCAGAATGTTTATGGAACATTTGATTAGTGTTCTATAAGTAGACGGTCTGTGAATCCTGCAAGCCAGTAGTCATTTATACTTCGAAGTCAATTTAATCGGAATTGTTGTTTCCTAAAATGTTTGAGAGGATTTTTGAATGATGTCTTTGTTTCACAGCACTCAATGTTTCTCTTTCTTTATTATTTCTTACATGATCAGCACCACCCAGGGGCAATAAGACGGGGTCCGAGTCGGCGGGACAACCACAAGAGGAGCGCTCCTCTACCGAGGATCCTGCTGCTAGCCCCAGTAAGTCCTACAGTGCTTATATTGTTAACAATTATATTTCACTAACTTTTTAACGCACCTTATTTTTTCCAACCTATTATGCCTCCTTCCTAATTAAATGTTAGCAAAACCTTCTTTGGTCTTCAATTGGTTTTCCAAATTTTGGGTATCCAATGCCATCCCTGACTTTCAGTTCCTTCAAACTGCCTCTGCCCTATGACTCTCTGTGCTACTACTATTAGACGGTGTGTAGCTAAGCTTGCCCCATTGGCCACTCTTTAGTTAAGGTATTCTATTGAATAAAGCTGTGATAGAATAACTGTAGCCACTGGGTCCACTCCTGTCTTTTGCGGTGTCCTCTGTAATCTCTAGTCTATGTCAATTCCCACCAACAAAATGCGCAACCAGATGTTTGCCTACTATTTTTGTTCGGTTAGTATACTACTACTACTATTGTGGTTATTATTCTCTGCACATGCTCATACAGAACTATGCACAAGAAAATAGGATGCTGGTGATAGGGAGGTTGGACCTTACGTACA
Organism: Lissotriton vulgaris; assembly: GCF_964263255.1. Taxonomy (NCBI): domain Eukaryota; kingdom Metazoa; phylum Chordata; class Amphibia; order Caudata; family Salamandridae; genus Lissotriton; species Lissotriton vulgaris. Next base: position 1,504,732,405 of record NC_141693.1, read on the forward strand.
CCTTACACCCTTGTCACAGAACTCAGTCGAAAGAACCCACAATCCAATGACCGTCTACCTACCTAAGTGTCTCAGTCATAGTCATTTGTCCCACTCCCGACCCCCACACGAAGATAGTTAGATATATATACCCAATGATTTTTTCACACAACTCAGAACAGAGTTAAAGAACACCCTTTCGCTCACTCACTTGTTTCAGTCCACAACACCCTAGACACTCAAAATAACCACAGTTCAGGTGTGCAAGTTCAAAAACTTTATTTTTTTAATAACAAGCTTTGTATTGCTGTAACTTGTAAGTATTTCTATGAAAAACATCCAGCTCCACCATGCAAAATGAAGAAGATTAAATACTATACATTTTGTACATCTAGTGCACGACAGAGAAATGTGTGAATTGTGGGAGACCCCTCACCGTTTAAAGTATACTGGTTACACATGCATCTTTCGAAAGCTCTGGAAATCTCTGGTTCGTAGAAGGCAATCTTCTCATCTGCCTATGAGAAAAATGGTGTACGTTAGACAGTGAATAAAACTATGCCAGTTTTTAGCAGTCATGGCAAAAAGTGCAACATGGATAAGCAAAAGGGACTAACAATACTGGTTTGTCAACCTCTTTAGTTGTATGCAACACTCATGTGGCCTCAAAGGTGTCTTTCCTGCTGTGCAACAAGCTGCGAGATAACATGGTCAAAGCAGGTGACCCGGATCTAAAATGGTTATATGGCTCATGTTAACTTTCCAAAGACTAGAGTAGGAGTAGAGATTAGATGACCCTAGGGACCATCTAATAAATTAAAACTAAACTCTGTCTAATGTGACTGCTGTACAGTAGGACGCAATTTGGACTAGTTACAACGATTTATGTTGTATGTAATTGTTTTTTCAATCTTCCTTCCTGGTGAAAAAAGTACAACTAGTAAAATAGGGGGAGGTGTGCAAGCACCTAAAAAGGTGTACTTGCTTTTATAGGTGCACAATCACTACCAACCACTAGTGCCGACGGGCCCAGCGGCGATGCGATTGCCATCCAGGAGAGGACAGTGGCTGCGGCACCTGCAGGAGCATCAGTGGGAGAGGAAACTTCAGCGGTGGGCGGTGGTAAGTTATATTCATTACTTATTTGCATTACTAGGTGGAAGGGGAACATTTCCCTCACTGTGCTATGAGACTTAGGAAAGTATGATATTTGAAGTTGTACAAGACAATATACAATGGTTGAAGAAGACACCCTTTGCAGCATTACCAGTGTGAGTTGAGTAAACAAAGCCTCTTCTATCAGACTCCAACTCAGCTGTGAAAGTTATGGAGAAGACTAAAAGCCAGATCAGATGACCTTGAGGGATGTGTTGAACAAAAAGTGAAAGAAGTGAACTAGGGTGGAAGGGCTAAAGAGATGTAATAATAAGACTACCATAGAAGGATACTTTGGAAGGTTTATGCACATGGCTGATATGAATCCGATGCATGGGTTGTTGAAGGATGGGTAGAACTGGAAGGTGAAAGAAAATGCAGGCCTCGTTGAGCAAAACAATATGGGTGCATGGATATAGTGGATAGCAAGAATCATGAGCGGAGTTTGTGTCAATGAAACCCAATTCAAGGAAGGAGTGGATGCATTGGTGGTTGCTGGTGAAAGTGAAACCAGCTAAGGCGATAATAAATAATGATAGACATTTACTTTTAATGGGTGGATGCCCCCTAAATGTATTGTATTCATCATAGGTGGAGACTGTCACTGGAAGCAGAGTCTTACTTTGAAAATATAAAAGAAGATACAAAAAAGACTGGTGTTCTTCTGTGTACTCAAGTCCACCCATAGTACTAGGGCAAGTATAATGCCGGAAAAAACTTCAACAAATGCTACAGGCAGGGGAAGCAGGAGGATAGATTAGATAGATACTAAAAATTGACACCAATTGTATGTACTGCGCTTGGTAGTGCTACTATGCCAAAATGTACTGTGGAATTAATTTTGAAGAGTTTCAGTTACAATTCTGTTTCTTTTTTTATAGATACTCATACTCCTTCCCAAAAACCATCAAGGAAGGAGTTGGCAGCCAGGGCCCGGCAAAGGAAACTGCAGGCCATTGTGGAGGAGTACTGCCGGCTGGTGGCCGAGGAGGAGGAGGAGGAAGAGGTGGTGGCAGCAGCTGCTGCCGCTTTCAATGCGTCTGGCCCCAGCAAGGCCCCACCTGTAGGAGTACCGCGCCGCGGCCAGGCAGCCGCTCACCGCCGGCATTTAACATCTGCCACCCCCTCACAGCATGGATGCAAATGTAGGTGCCGTGCATTTTGGCAACAACTTCTCCTCCAGGTGGCCAAGCTGGAGGACCAATTAGAGGAGCGTGTAAAGATCATAGTGGACAAACACCTCAAAGCCCGCCAATTGTAATGGACCCTGTTGATTGCCCCCTTTTTTAATACTTTTGTTGGTGGGTGGGTATTGGGTGTTGGGGCTATTTTTGTGGGACATTCTTTGGACTTGGACATTGGTTGGGGTTAGTGTGGGGATAGGGGTGGGATAGGATTAGGACATTTTTTTGCATGAATAAATGTTATTTATTTTCAACTTACATATATGATGTTGTTTTGTGGTGGGGTTACTGTTGTACGTCACAACCCGGTCGCTCCACCCGCCGTGCGGGCCTCCTTGGTGTGTCTTGTAGTGCCTGGTATTGTATCTGCTTTGCATCTCCTGCATTTCATTGTTTTTATGCCAGTGACCTCCTCCGTTGTGCCCCCGATCTCGTCTGTGCCAGCAATAATTGAATTTCAGTGTTTTTGTGCCAGTGACCTCCTTGGTTGTGCCCCCGGTTTACGTGCCAGTGACCTCCTTGGTTGTGCCCCCGATCTCGTCTGCCATTATTTTGTTGTGCCCCTCTCTCCACCCCGCTCCCCGCTCCCTCCCGCTGCTCCCCCGCGGCCCCACCCCCGTTCCCTCCAGCATCTCCGGACCGATCCCCTCCCCACTCGCCACCCCGCTCCCGCCTCCCAGTGTAGAAAAATAGAAATATTGATGTACATAAGCAACGTTCATTTCCCTTTTCCCACTCCTCTCCCTGCGCGTACCCTGAATACCGTAAAGCATTTAACTACATCCTACTGCCAGCAAAGGCCTGTACCCATGTATACATGACAGCCATTTTAGGCACCCTGGCCCTTTTTGCCCGCCTAAGATTAGAATCACCGGCTCCCCTTCTGCGTGTACACGACCCTGCCCTGAAAGGCAGCCCCTTTTTGCTCGACCCACGCAAACCCCCCATTCCCTCTTGAAGAGGCATCCTTCGCCTTAGCAGGCATAGCCCTCCCCCAGCTGCACCTGACTGCCCCCGCTCTCTCATGTACGGGTCATAAGATCTCTCTCGCTCTCTGTGTGACTCTGTCCTTGTGTCCACCCTGGCTACCCCTCCCTTCTCCTCACGTAGGCAAGTCATAAACCTCCTTTTCAAGACCCTGCCCTTGAGAGTCGCGGCCGCGCCTGACCAACACCTCCTTCCCTTCCATGAATGCCCCTCTGTTGACAAGTCTCCCCTCTGCGCCCGATTGTCCACGCGGCATGAATACCACTCCTTTGATGACCCTTTCCCCCGAGTCCGGCTGACCACACATGTCCGAGGCCATCGCCTGGGCCAGGAGATACCATTTACTGCCCTTATTGTACGGAGTCACTCCTCTTCAAAGGATCCTCTATTGGTCTTAGCCACCCCACCCCCCGGGCTATGATCCGGCGCACACATCCTACAAAACACCCAGCTGCGTGATTGCCCTCCCCTCTTATCAGCAGGTCAAGGGTCCCCATTGTGAATGTATATGGGTAGGATCACCACGAGGATTATAGGGATGTCTTTCTTTTGCGTCATACATTCCTGATTGTGTTATCAAGTGTTCTGTAGAGTATAAAAACCAGAGTCTCAGCTCACTTGTTAGAGCACCTCCCGAAAGACACTGTGTTTCGTGTCCGAAATGACATGCTCTCCTCATGAGAAATAAACTCTGCTCTTGATTCCTGCTTCCAGCGCCCGTCTCTTTATTTTGGTAACTGATCAATATGGGAGCTAAGAGGCGGTTTGCGCCAGCGGCCTGGGCATCGATAGGATTATGGGCTCGTTTTCCACAATTGGCGTCCCAACGCGGGGTCCATCAGTGACATGGGGTTCGGTAAGAGAGATCCAGACGAAGAAGTGAACATCTAAATGATCGGGGCATGCCTGCCTTGAGAGGGCCCTCGCCCGGCGGCCGATCGACAGAGCTTCACCAATTCTGAACGGACCTCTCTTGCAGTGACCTATTGTCCTGACTGGAATCCCACAGGAATGCTACATGGAGTAAGAGAACGAATGGGCGCTGGAGGAGGAAGTCGAAGAACTGTCCGTATGGTCCGGTCCGGGTAAGATTAAGTAGGGCGTTCCTACGCCTGATTGGTAGGGTGGTTCTATCCACCCAATTGTTGATTGATTGTATTGAAAATCGGTATTTGTATACCGAAATTGCTGATTGTTGATTGTTTGTATTGAAAATCGGTATTTGTATACCGAAATTATTGGTATTGGTTCATTTAGCTTTGAGGGCTACTTGACATATTGGTTCTCTTCTGAGAACGAGACATTCTCTGTTTTCAAACAGCGGCGAATAGGAACGTCGTCCCTCTTTGCAGATAGAGAAGGGTAGGTAATACAGACTTTTGTCCCCGGTATTAATCCGTCATGCCTACTTTTCTCCCCACTGAATTGTTTGAAGTCGATTGATAACCGATTGTTGTTCTTTAAGAATTGTTGAAGTCGATTAATAATCGATTGTTGTTCTTTAAGAATTGTTTGAAGTCGGTTGATAGTCGATTGTTGTTCTTTGAGATCTTCCCTGTCTACAAACTGAGACGAGTAGAAATATTCTGTCTTCCTTTTTGGATAGCGAAGGGCAGGTAATGCAGACATTTGTCCCCATTGTAATCCGTCATGCCTGTTTTTCTCCCCACTGATTGGTTGGTTGCCTGGACATTGTTGTTCCAGGAATTGTTTCGTTTGAGGTATTTTCTGCCTGCAAACAACGTGGAATAGAAATATTCTATCTAGTCTTTGCAAGTAGTAAAGGGTAGGTTATGCCCCTTTGTGAATTCGTCAGTCCTACCCACTCCCCACTGTTTGGGGGGTAGCTCGCATGGTCCGCCCAGGAGACTACCCTTATGGAGGACATATGCTCCCCGCTCATGGGCCATTTAGTGGAGGTAGACCATCTGGTCCGTCCAGGAGGCTACCCTAGTAGATGGAAGTACATCGCTCGGTCTGTCCAGGATGATACCCCAATGAAGGAATATATGTTCCCCTTTTGATCGATAATCTCGTTCCACCCCGGACCATTTATTGGAGGGAACTCGTCTGGTCCGCCCAGAAGTACCCCCTAGTGAAAAGGACACATAAAAATATGAAGTGATCACCGTTCCCTACTAACAGAAAGCCTTAGCTCGAAACACGCTAAGGAAGAGAAAGAAAACTAAAAAGAAATCAGGCTAAGTCAGTAACCCCCTGATGAGCTTTTGACTTCACTAAAAATAAGAAACATTAGAAATAGTTCGTAACAAGAAATATAAAATGGCGAAAAGTTTGACAGCAAAAATAGCCACGAGGTAGCTAGGCTTCACTGCCTGTTCCTGCTCCCAACATGCCTGCCTCATTGCCCGCCACGCCCAAATAACGGTCACATGAAATAGAAACAATCAAATAGGTACCTACCCTCATTCCGGAAGCTCCCAAAGTGCAACAGGTCCGCGGTTACGCCCATCCGGAAGGCGAGGCCTCGAGGCACGAGGGACCCGCCTGACCACGGTCGGGAGGAGATGATGTTGGGCAGGCGGTCCAAAGAATGGCAGAGTCCTCTCCTTCTCTCCTCTTCCGCTGCCCTGCAGGCCACGGGGGGGGGGGCTGTCTTGCCTCAGCCACCGACCACCCCCCCCCCTTCTGTCTCTCGCCTGGTCCGACCCACGAAGAAGGCAGAAGCCGAAGGCGAGAATGGCGGCGAATCAAGTACTCCCGCCACATGTCAAATTCCCTGGATAGTTACAGGTAGTGCTGCCACATGTCGACGCCTGGACAGTTCCAGATAGTCCCGCCACATGTCAAGGGAAAGGGGGGGCTGTCTTGCCTCAGCCGCCGACCACCCCCCCCCCGTCTTCAATAGCCAGCACGGCCAATATCGAGACGACGGAGCCGAGTAACGGCGCGGGGTCGCTGGAAGGGGGAGGTGACGCGAACGAGCCTCCCCCACCTCCCTCCAGGTGGAGGCTTCCAGCGACACCCCAATGCTCTTACTTAAAGAGGGTCAACATCATAAAGCGGTCCTCTGCCCAGGACGGGCACACGCTCCATGCCTTCTCCCCTCAACCTTGAAGATTCTATAAGAGCCGGGGGGCACCCCGATCCCTCCGCATGGGTGCCCCCGCCCCCTTCACTGGGAACCACGACACCGGTGCAACTCCTGCCGGCACCAGCCTCGGATTGGAAATGGCTAAAGTGAAGCCACGGCACGGACTTGTTCAGTTCCGGAGGAACGCCAGGATGACCCGGTAGGAAAATTGTTGCCGCCCTTCCCACTCTTTGACTCATGGTCCATATTTGCTAAACTGTTAACCACATAGCACAAAACTTTTTGAACTACCAACGGAAAGTTCTGGGCCAACCACGCGAGACTAGAGACTTTCTGACTGTGCTGGAACTTGCCTGACCCCACCTAAAATGGCGCCGCCACAAAATGAAACATATTTTGAATAAACTTTGTTGCACCCAGGTTGCGCAGCTTGTTGTCCCGAGATCTATGTGCAGTTTTTGGACAATGAAAGTAGATATGAAGGGCGTTGAGTATGTGCTTGGATAATGAATTGACTTGGGGTGGGTACTGATTATGATTTGGAAAATGAATTGGTGTAACTTAGATAACGAATGAGTATTGGATAAATGAATTTTTTGAATTAATTGAAAATGAATTCTTGACATGCATCATGTTTGCTCTGTAAGGAAATTTTAATACGATTTTATTTGCACTGCTGCACTTTTATGCAATGAACTGCCACCAATTTCGTTTATTAAAAGTATTTTTAAGAAGAAAGCATGGTCGTTGCAGTTGCATTAATGAGTTTTGGATGCCTTACTACTGTGAGCGAAGAGTAAGTATGATGAAGGATGAAGATCAAAAAGGGACCAGATATCTAGCAGCTACCTTATGTGCCACAAGCAGCCGGAAAAGTGTTTCAGATAACCCTTTAAATGACACCACAGAAAATGCAACCTGACCGTCACCCTTGTACCCGATAAAGAGGGTTACGACCAAGTAGCTCATGTAGATACTCAGATCGTCAATGATTATCTATCTGACACCACTGGTCCCTCTAGGCTGAAATGCCGAGATGGCAAGGGAATGCAGTACGAGGAGATAGAGCGAGTATATGGTAGGTAGAAACATTTTCGAACTACTGCATGATGATGTGCTTTGAATGCTGCCCCCCCACCCCTTCTTTTCCTCCCTTCTGCAGGTCACGTCAGAACGTCGGCTGAAGTGTGGAAGAGCGACGGTTGGACCACCGACGAAAAAGGGAAGGGGGGAATATGTGTTTAGTCACTATAACGATAAATTTTTAAAAGACGTAGGCTTAACATGACTGTTCCTCCTTAGGACATAGCGACTGAGAGGATGGACTGACATAGAAACTGGACAGGTACTGAATGACGAAAAATTGACTAGAAATGACGTATTAAATAATGTAACTGGACGTTTGACTAGGTAGGGAAAGGACAAAGAAAAATTATACAGGTAAGGGTTGCCACGGCACCACCCGTCTAGGAAGTTAGAAATATTGCTGATGTTCAAAATGCACTACCCCCTTTCTCACACTCTTATAGATATAGCCAAGCTGTCCGACTGTTCTCCCGATCAATACTTGCCGTTGCCTCAGCCTGGAGAACTTCCCACCACAGGAGGGAACAGAAAAATGGCTTAAGATCCAACCATGGGTAACTAGCACGACCAGGTTAATTACTGATCGACCAGCCGAGGTGTGAGTATTGGTAATTGGGAACGCTCGCAGGCGTGACAAGCGAGAAGGGAAAGGGGGGAAGGGTAGAAAGAGCAAGCACATAGATAAAACCGGATAGTAAAGATACGTAGGATATACATATAAAAACAGATGTTGTAGGCTAACAATTGTTTCCTGTCTTGTCGTGAATGTCTTGTATATGTGTAATACATGTGCCGTCTTCCCTGTCTGAGTTTGTGTGTGTATAAATGTACGAATTTATGTCTTCCCTCTGTCTGTATCTGTGCGTTACCTGACCTTTGCTGTTCCGTGTTGTGAGCGCACTAAATGACCTATTTTTGTACACGTCTCTCTCTCTCTCTCTCTCTCTCTCTCTCTCTCTCTCTCTCTCTCTCTCCCTACATGTCATACGTGTACCGAATGGCTCGTTTAGATTGCGGACGACTCTCACTCTCTATGAGAGTCTGCCTATTCTCTCTCCTTCATTGGTAAAATTGTGCCCCACCGGCACCAGTCTGATTTGATACATATTGAACGCGAAGGTGTTCAGCGAAATTGGCCGAAACTAAAATAATTGTATCTCGCCATATTACTGCCTCTCCTTTCTGCAAAAATGAATGAACTTGAATTGGCTGAGAAGGAAAGGACAGGTAAGACGACTAAAGTCTCCCAAATCTGGCCATTTATAGGGGAACTGTATGTCAATGGCACCTTATGTCTGTTCTTCAGAGACGAACGCCAACGTCCAGATTGAACTCCCAACGCCCGGATTGCCCCACCCCCTTTTGCACCCAAGCGCAAGCGCCCGAAGCATCCCCGCCCCATTTTTCGGTAAACCCCAATTGCTGTCCCGAATATAAACTTGATGCACATGAGTAGCTGTTGACCCTCGAGAATACCCTGTTTTGCCTGACTCTCGATAATGACACCCCCGCCCTGTTCGAAAAGGTTAGCCAGTCCTGATGGGAAATGCTCTGTAAAATGCTGAATATGATGTAATGCACAGTTGATGGGAACCTCACTTGATTTATAAATAAGACGATGAATAGACCTGCCATGAACCCAGTAGGAATACTGACACATGCACTGCTTGGTAATGGACCTCTGACTGTGACCAATGAGCGTATCTCCCAAATGCGTAGAATTGAGGGAGGAATTCACATGCATAGATATCTTCTTTTGCCATTTCACTGAAACCTTGTCTTGTACCTATTCAAAGATTCACGATCACCAAAGGAGATGGGTCAGAAGTGACGTACAGCCTGGCCGCGGATCTTGGGACTCGTGTGACCTCGACCAAAGGTGGAGCCGCAGAGCAACAGGATACGGGACGAGACCGCAACTTCAACGTGGAAAATGAAAAACGGCGAGCCACCTCGAAGCCACTCGCCTGCTAAACCCACGTGTGCCAGGAGTCTCCGTCCCCCTTCCTTGAGCCCGATGGATGGGCCTGCCTGCTTGTTATCCTTTGCTCCCTTGGTCCCTTTTGCGTGTCCCAGGAACTCTGACCCAACTCCACCCTCTCCCCTATCGACTATTTGAACCACACTCACCCTCTTTTCCACGTGACTTTTTGCCAAAGGAAAGAACAGCATTCCACTGGGAATAGGGTGCTGCCATAGAACTATGGGTGCCGAGCATAAGGCGCCACCAACCGGATTGTTTAGGAAACAGGACTGTGGTCTAACAGCAGAGGACTGACCGCACCCTGCAACGCGAAAGGATAGAACAGAGCTGGACCTATAGCTCCACCGCCGGTGCTCAACAGCGCCAACGAAAGTACTCGGACTAGAGCCTACCAGTGATGGCTCACTGACAAAAAGACACTGGGACGAAGAAATATTGTATATTGAACTGAATTCCGCTCTCAACTACCTGGTCAAAACTGTTCATTGGTTACATTTTTAGTCAGAAACATTTATGCTATGTAGTGCTTTGAAATGGTAGGAACTCGACAAATGCAATCTCCTATGTGCCGTATTCTGCCAAACACATCAACTGTCCATGATTATATACCATATGCTAATATTGACAATGCTAATTCTGCGACCGTGCCTGTTGATATGTACCATCATCGATCACGAAAATGAACTTTTGCTATGTAAAAAGGGGCGACTGTAGAAAAATAGAAATATTGATGTACATAAGCAACGTTCATTTCCCTTTTCCCACTCCTCTCCCTGCGCGTACCCTGAATACCGTAAAGCATTTAACTACATCCTACTGCCAGCAAAGGCCTGTACCCATGTATACATGACAGCCATTTTAGGCACCCTGGCCCTTTTTGCCCGCCTAAGATTAGAATCACCGGCTCCCCTTCTGCGTGTACACGACCCTGCCCTGAAAGGCAGCCCCTTTTTGCTCGACCCACGCAAACCCCCCATTCCCTCTTGAAGAGGCATCCTTCGCCTTAGCAGGCATAGCCCTCCCCCAGCTGCACCTGACTGCCCCCGCTCTCTCATGTACGGGTCATAAGATCTCTCTCGCTCTCTGTGTGACTCTGTCCTTGTGTCCACCCTGGCTACCCCTCCCTTCTCCTCACGTAGGCAAGTCATAAACCTTCTTTTGCAAGACCCTGCCCTTGAGAGTCGCGGCCGCGCCTGACCAACACCTCCTTCCCTTCCATGAATGCCCCTCTGTTGACAAGTCTCCCCTCTGCGCCCGATTGTCCACGCGGCATGAATACCACTCCTTTGATGACCCTTTCCCCCGAGTCCGGCTGACCACACATGTCCGAGGCCATCGCCTGGGCCAGGAGATACCATTTACTGCCCTTATTGTACGGAGTCACTCCTCTTCAAAGGATCCTCTATTGGTCTTAGCCACCCCACCCCCCGGGCTATGATCCGGCGCACACATCCTACAAAACACCCAGCTGCGTGATTGCCCTCCCCTCTTATCAGCAGGTCAAGGGTCCCCATTGTGAATGTATATGGGTAGGATCACCACGAGGATTATAGGGATGTCTTTCTTTTGCGTCATACATTCCTGATTGTGTTATCAAGTGTTCTGTAGAGTATAAAAACCAGAGTCTCAGCTCACTTGTTAGAGCACCTCCCGAAAGACACTGTGTTTCGTGTCCGAAATGACATGCTCTCCTCATGAGAAATAAACTCTGCTCTTGATTCCTGCTTCCAGCGCCCGTCTCTTTATTTTGGTAACTGATCAATATGGGAGCTAAGAGGCGGTTTGCGCCAGCGGCCTGGGCATCGATAGGATTATGGGCTCGTTTTCCATACCAGCTGCTCCTCCCTCCCACTAACAACATAAGGCAAGACCCGCGAGGAGCTGTGACCGACCTGACCTGGTCAGAACTGGTCGCTCCACCCGCCGCGCAGCCCTCCTTGGTGTGCCTTGTAGTGCCTAGTATCGTATCTGCTTTGCATCTCCTGCATTTCATTGTTTTTGTGCCAGTGACCTCCTCCGTTGTGCCCCCGATCTCGTCTGTGCCACCAATAATTGAATTTCATTGTTTTTGTGCCAGTGACCTCCTTGGTTGTGCCCCCGGTTTTCGTGCCAGTGACCTCCTTGGTTGTGCCCCCGATCTCGTCTGCCATTATTTTGTTGTGCCCGTCTCTCCACCCCGCTCCCCGTTCCCTGCCGCTGCTCCCCCGCGGCCCCACCCCCGTTCCCTCCAGCATCTCCGGACCAATACCCTCCCCACTCGGCACACCCCTCTCGCCTCCCAGCTGCTCCTCCCTCCCACTAACATCATAAGGAAAGACCCGCGAGGCGAGGAGCTGTCACCGACCTGACCTGGTCAGAACCGGTCGCTCCACCCACCGCGCGGCCCTCCTTGGTGTTCCTTGTAGTGCCTGGTATCGTATCTGCTTTGCATCTCCTGCATTTCATTTTTTTTGTGCCAGTGACCTCCTCCGTTGTGCCCCCGATCTCGTCTGTGCCAGCAATATTTGAATTTCATTGTTTTTGTGCCAGTGACCGCCTTGATTGTGCCCCCGGTTTTCGTGCCAGTGACCTCCTTGGTTGTGCCCCCGATCTCGTCTGCCAATATTTTGTTGTGCCCGTCTCTCCACCCCGCTCCCCGCTCCCTGCCGCTGCTTCCCCGCGGCCCCACCCCGTTCCCTCCAGCATCTCCGGACCAATCCCCTCCCCACTCGCCACCCTGCTCCCGCCTCCCAGCTGCTCCTCCCTCGCTCCGCCCCCCTCCACTCTCCACCTATGGCAGAGTCACGTACGCGCAGCGGGCGCGCCCTATGCGCGCCGAAGGCGCACCAAAGGCGCGCCAAAGGTAAGCCTGTCTGCGCCCGTCCGTGCCTGGACCACGCCCAGCGCCAGACCCCCTGGCCCCCGCAGAAACCATCCCACCCGCCAAACGTACGACGCCGCCACCCTCACTGCCCTCAACACCGGCAGACTCCCCGACTGCAACCGAGCCGCCCCAGGACGCACCCACGGACCCTTCACCTGCCAATCCTGCAAGTTCTGCTGCATCAGGACCTACACCGCATCCACACACGCCAAGCGGAGCTCCAACAACAACCACCTGAAGTGCATCCTGCTCAACACTCGCTCGGTCCACAGACACGCCATTGAACTATGAAACCTACTCGACACCACAACTCCGGACGTCTCCTTCCTCACGGAAACCTGGATGAATGCCTCATCAGAGTCCGACATCGCCATAGCCATCCCGGACGGATACAAGATCATCCGAAGGGACCGCATCAACCAAACAGGAGAAGGCATCGCCATCGTCCACAAGAACACCATCCGCATCACGACCAGCCCCGACGACACCCTCACAGCCGCCGAACACCTTCACTTCCAGATACACACCGACCCCAAGACCACACTCAGAGGCACCCTCATTTACAGACCCCCTGGACCCCGCACACAATTCAACGAAGACATCGCTGACTTTGTCAGCCCACACACCCTCCCCTCCGATGATTATATTCTCCTAGGGGACCTCAACTTCCACCTGGAGAATAACAACGACAACAACACCACCACCCTGCTGGACAACCTCGCCAATCTCGGACTCAAACAACTGGTGAACACCCCCACCCACTACGCCGGACACACGCTCGACCCAATCTTCTCCTCCAGCAAGCATATCTCCTTCAACCACTCCACGGGACTCCACTGGACAGACCACAGCTGCGTCCACTTCAGCTTCAGAAATACTACGACCCACCACCACCCACAACAGGTCCCCGCAGATGCTGGAACAAAATTACCACCGACCAGCTCACCACATCACTGAACCAGAACCTTCCTGCCAGATCAACGAACCCCAATCAAGCAGCCAACAACCTCGCACAGTGGATCACCAACTGCGCTGACGACCTAGCACCCCTGAAAAACCGCCCCAACAAGCCAGGAAGCAAAAAAGCCTCCTGGTTCAACGACGACCTCAAGAACTCCAAGAAGAACTGCCAAACCCTCGAGAAAGTCTGGCGAAGAAACCCAACTACAGACAACATGACCGCTCTCAAGCACGCCACCCGCAAACACCACCAACTGATCCGCACCACCAAGAAATCAGCATTCAAGGACCGACTAGACAACAATGCCCACAACAGCAAGGAACTCTTCAGCATCGTCAAAGAGCTCACCAACCCCAGCGCCGACAACAACAACATCACTCCTTCACAAGACCTCTGCGACTCCCTCGCCTCGTTCTTCCACAGCAAGATCGCAGACATACACAACAGCTTCGGCGATCAGACCACTCGCCCAACCACAGAACCGAAGCCCCCCACCACCACCCTCCGCGCCTGGACCCCGATCAGCACCGAAGACACCATCTGCACGATGAACACCATCCACTCCGGATCACCAACCGACCCATGCCCCCACCACATCTTCAACAAGGCTGACTCCGTCATCGCACCCCAACTCTGGGACATCATCAACTGCTCCTTCAACACCGCTACCTTCCCGGAAAGCTGGAAGCATGCTGAGCTCAGCGCCCTCCTGAAGAAACCTTCAGCAGACCCCACCGAACCTAAGAACTATCGCCCCCTCTCGCTCCTCCCATTCCCCGCCAAAGTCATAGAGAAGACCGTCAACAGTAAGCTCGCCGCCTTCCTCGAGTCTAACGGTTCCCTCGACCCCTCACAGTCCGGCTTCCGAGCCAACCACAGCACCGAAACCGCCCTCATCGCAGCCACAGATGACATCCGGACCCTGCTCGACAATGGGGAAACAGCGGCCCTCATCCTCCTTGACCTCTCCGCAGTGTTCGACGCGGTCTGCCCCCGCACCCTAGTACAAAGCCTCAACAACGTCGGGATACAAGATAAAGCATTGTAGTGGATCATCTCGTTCCTCGCCGGAAGAACCCAGAGAGTCTGCCTCCCCCCGTTCAGATCAGAGGCCACCGAAGTCATCTGCGGCGTATCACAAGGATAATCGCTCAGCCCCACCCTCTTCAACGTCTACATGAGCCCCCTCGCATCCATCGCACGCCAACACAACCTCAACATCATCTCCTACGCCGACGACACCCAGCTGATCCTCTCCCTCACCAAAGACCCAACCACCGCCATAACCAACCTACACGAAGGGATGAAAGAAGTAGCCGAGTGGATGAAGAACAGCCGCCTAAAACTGAACTCAGACAAGACGGAAGTCCTCATCCTGGGATCGTCCCCCTCTGCCTGGGACGACTCCTGGTGGCCCCCGGCCCTAGGCAGCACACCCAAACCAACGGACCATGCACACAACCTGGGCTTCATCCTAGACTCCTCCCTCTCGATGACCAAACAAGTCAACGCCATTTCATCATCTTGTTTTAACATCCTACGCATGCTCCGGAAGATCTTCAGATGGATCCCAATCGAAACAAGGAAGACGGTCACCCAAGCACTTGTCACCAGCCGACTGGACTACGGAAACACCCTCTACACCGGAACCACAGCCAAACTGCAGAAAAGACTTCAACGCATTCAGAACGCCTCCGCACGACTCATCCTGGACATACCTCGACACAACCACATAACCGGACACCTGAGAGACCTGCACTGGCTCCCCGTCAGCAAGAGAATCACGTTCCGTCTCCTCACTCACGCACACAAGGCCCTCCACGACCTAGGACGCAGATACCTTAACAACCGCCTGACCTTCTACACCCCCACCCGCCAACTGCGATCTTCCAACCAAGCCCTAGCCACGATTCCACGCATTCGAAGAGCCACCATGGGGGGAAGATCCTTCTCCTACCTGGCGGCCAAGACCTGGAATTCCCTCCCCACCCACCTCCGTCGTACCCAGAACCACCTCTCCTTCAGGAAGCAACTCAAGACCTGGTTATTCGATCAGTAGCGAACTCCTCTCCCCTAAGCACCTTGAGACCCTCTGGTTGAGTAGCGCGCTATACAAATTTCTGATTGGATTGGATTGGATTGGATTAGATGCAGGGCAGCAGCCAGTGTTTGATTGAAATACTTTATTATTTGACCACATGTGTAACATGCAAACAGATAGATGCGGTACCCCTCACTCAGTTATATTTGTCCAATTAGTACTACTAACAGCCTGTCCTCCATTATACCTCCCAGCAAACTTCTCTTCTTACCTGTGATTGATGATGATTAAGTTTGGCACCGCAAGGGCTGTATGGTTTTCTAAGACAACGGAGAATATGCTGTGGTTGTGTGATGGTAGTAGTAGACTAGACACTGGCACTAGCATTGGCAAACAAAAACAAAGACAGTCATTTGCCTGAGAGAGAATGTGGGAGAGGTAGAAAAATACAGTACATAGGACTGATAAAAAAATACAAACAATATTGCAAGTGCTAAACGAACTCAAAGATATCAATGGTGTCGGGGACTGCCAAGTACAAGAAGATAACTGTAGTTGTGTTGGAGTCAGTAAAACACAATCCAATTCGTAAACCTAAATGCTCTGAAATGAATTTCAAACAATGCCAGCAATTATTTAGATTTATTCGTTGGGTCACTTTGGGAAATTAATTGCCTTGTACACTAGTACATAAAGTGAGCTTGGGTGGGCAAGCAGAAGAAGATCCTCTTCCTACCTTGTTGACATTTGATTTCATTAGTGTTGCTTTCACCACATCTGCCCCAGCAAGCGTGTGATCAATTGTTGGTGTAGATTTAATGTAGTAACATCACACCTCAATATAAAACCACACAGCCCGGGGGAAGAGGGTTAGGGTTTGATGAATGGATGGGAACGGGGGTTTGGGGAAAGGTTTAACAAAGAAAAACAGTACGCATGGAGACAACAAAAGCAAAACAATGAAGACGATGATTGATGATCCACTACTACCCAATAAATCTAAAGTTCAGAAAAACGAAATGCATGCATGATGAAGATAAGTTATAACTTGATGGTTACTAAAAAGTGGTACTTAACTACTACTACACAATTCAAAGGAAGTATTTCTTATATATGATATGAATATGACTTTTGCCTAGGCTGTATGCCCTCTGAGAAACCGTAATGCCTGCTGTAGCGGGCTGAAAGCTAGCAAAGAAAAGTAAGCAATAGTTTAAGTGAACAATCAATTAACAAACACAAGCGTAAAATAAATGAAGAGGAAAAAGGAATCCAAAAAAATTACGAAAATGATACTAAAGTTAATGTATGGCATCATTCATTTCAAATACCGGTCTTTCTCTTCCTTGTGACTGTCAGATCACAGATGCAGCGGAGCCTTCTGAAAGTGATGACGAGTTTACTTTAATTTTTGAGCCCTGCTCAAGTTCTGACATTGAAGAGTTGTGTATGCCAGTGCAGACAGAGGTGGTAGCCTTAAGACAGTGATGCTTTTCAGATTGGAAACAAAACAGAAGATGGCTATAGTCACGTGCGTTTCACTTGTTATGGAACGACTGTTAGGCGCTATATTATTGTACTATTCTCCATCTCCATCCAATGTATGGCAAGATGGAAATTTAATAAGGGTGAGTCAGGAAGATGGAGCAGGATTGTGAGGAGTGGAGTGCACAGTTAAATGCACAGATGTGCAACTCCAATAGGTAATTAAAAAAGTAAAAGAAAGGATGGTGTTGGTTTTGAAGTTTAAACCAGAAAGACAGATACACACAAATAAAGGAAGGGAGAATGTAACAATTTAAAAGTCTAGTTGTCAGGGAAAAGGAGCTCGTCCTCAAACCCTGGTGGTTCTTCTGACAGAAGTAGGTCATGTAACCCAGTAGTTATGCCTTCCGACTCGCTCTCCTCTTCCAGCTGTGATTCACGTATTTTGTAGTCTGGTGGTATGAAGTGCTGATTCATTTTGATCATGGTTAACCTCTCCATGCTTTTGGGCGAGAGACTGGTCCTTTTCACAGTTACAATGACACCAGCAGCACTGAAAACACGCTCAGAAGAGACACTTGCAACAGGGCAAGCCAGATACTTTATCGCCAGCCTGCTGAGCACTGGCCAGTTGTTTCATTTCCTATACCAATACACCAATGGGCTTTGCTCCATGAACACCTCTGTTGTGTCATCCAGATAGGCCTGGACCATCCGCTCAATGTTCAGTGGTGCTCCGGTTTGCTTGTCCTCTCTTTGCTTTTTGACAGCAACGGACTTACCCATCCCTTTCTGTAGAAACCAAGCAGCTATTTTTCTGGTTGTGTCTGATGAATCAGATCCTGTTGGTGCTGTTGTTATTGGTAATGTTGGTGACTGCTGGGAAGGAAACGCACTGCTCTCATGCTGTGAAGAGGAACTTGACTCTGTAGGATGCTCAGTAGTACTTGCACTGTCCTGGGCTGGCACTGGCAGACCTGTAATTGAGAGCCGTTCGTTTTCCAAATCAGTGGCTTCCTCAGCTATTACAGGTTTGTACTTGGCAACATCCCCTTCTGAAAAAGGAATTACTGCATTACTGTTCACAAATAATTTGTACCGTGGATCCATAATTGTGGCAGTAATGTAATGTTGATGTAACACAATCTTATTTTGAATCCTTGTATTCTCAGATTAGCGGCCGGCTAAGGCCTTCGCCAAATAACATGCTTCAAGTTTTCCTTCAACACCTTCGTATGTTTCAGATACCTCCTTCAGCTCTTGCTCTAGCAAGTACAACAATGGGATAGCTTGGCCCATAGTACAGTCCTCCCTGCTGACTGCACGTGTGAAGACCTCAAAAGGAAGTAGCATCTCTGTCAGGCATTTAATGAGGTCCCATTGCCACATCTCAACGGTCATGGCTTTAACAGTAGGATCCCCTGATCTTCTTGTCATGACATAAGCATTAAGTGGTATGTACTGCTCAAACAGCCGATCAATCATGTAATAAGTAGAGTTCCAACATGTTGGGACCTCCTGGATGAGTGCTTTGACTGGCATTTTATGGTCACTTTGAATGACCCATAGCTGCTTCCGGGCTTTAAAAGAATGGTTGAAATGCGTGCAGATTCTTCTGCAAATGGTCAGTAAGTTGCTGACTTTGCTTTCATTTTTCAGAAAGTCCTGAACAACAATGTTAATGCAGTGTGCCAAACACGGGACCCTGAAATTGCGACCATCTTGCATGGCCTTAACTACATTACTGCCATTGTCGGTGGCAACAAAACCAATGTTAAGTCCTCTTGATCGCAGCCATTCAAAGACCTTGGTGTTAAACTCAGCCAAAATCTTTGCACGAGTATGCGATTTCTCCATAGCAAACATGGCCACAGTTGCATGTCTGCGAGTATCTTTAAAAATATCAGCAGTGTCAATGCCTGCAGATACCTTGTCTCTAACACCTGAAAAAGAGATCCAGTGTGCAGTGATGCACATGTAATCAGTGGCTTGGCAAGTGGTCCACATGTCTGTTGTCAGGTGGATACTATGAACTTTTCCAAGCAATTCCAGCATGTCGTGGTGTAGTGCTTGAACAGCAACTCTGGCAAAATAGTAGCGGCTGGGAACATTCCATTTTGGGCAGAGGGTTGTCACAAATTCCAGGAAACCCACCCCTTCAACAAAAGAAAAAGGGAGAAGGTCCAGTGCTACCATTTTAGCAAGCTTAGCATTGTACAAACGTGCTATTGGGTGGTTGCGCTCGTACTTTCCCTCTTGCCTAAACATGCTAAGAATGGTACGCTGCTTGGTATTTCCTTCAGTTAAGCTCAATGCAGTACTTCGCGTCACAGACTTCGCACCCGTACTCCTTGGTGTCTCCGGGTTCCTCTTACTCTGGTGCCACTGAGATGTTGCTGATGTGGAGGATGTGGGCTCTACCACTGCAGTGCTGGGGACAGGGGTACTTTGTGTACCACTACCAGATAGAATGTCTCCCTCTTCTTCCTGTTCGACCGTGAGTGGACCTTTTACTACTTCGCCACCAACATTAATGGTTCCTGCTTTCATGCTATGTAGGTGGTCCTCCCACTGGATTGCACGGTGTTTTTTCAAATGGGTCATTTGGCCTCCGGTACCATAGTTTGTACCAAGCTTACCACGACTAACAGAGGAATGACAAATGGAGCATATAGCAGTGTTCTCCTCATTTGCGCTAACTGTAAAGAATTCCCACACTGGGGAGCTTTACTTTTGTCTCCTGCTAGAGGTGCCACTTCCAACACCGGATGAACTGGAGGTTGTGTGTTGAAATTCACTATGTGGCTGTGCAGTAGTACCACGACCTACTTCTGCTGAGGTGGAACTTGTGCTGGATGTAGGACGCCGCCGGCCCTGTGCAAATGTAAAAATGGAAGCTGGAGGTAGTTTTGCTTTTGGTGTGGCCTGTGTTGGAGGTATGCGTGCTACATCCCTACTAGTCGCAGCCATTCTCGCTAGGGTTAAAATGTTGGTCTCCATGTTCTCAGGCCCAGGAGTAATGCTTGTGATGACTGGGTCTGACTCGTCATCACCATCATTATCCGGCTGTTCAACATCGCACTCCATAAGTGTAAGGCTTCCTGGAACCTTCCTTTTGCTTAGCCTGGTCTTCTTGGGATGTCTCTCCCTCTCATGCTCAAATTGTTGTAGCTCCCAATTGAGATGAAGATCATCAGAAGAGATGCTTGGCAAAGAACTCGATGGACTAACCCTCCTTTTCCTTGGTGGGGATTTGGGAAACAATAGATTTCCTGCATCAGGTGCTTCCTCTTCTTCTTGCTCTGCATCAGGCTCAATTTCCTGAACTGCCCCGACTTCGGGAGGAACAACAACTACTATTGCGGGAGGTGGCTGTTGAACAACAACTATTGCAGGCGGTGGTTGTGGTTGTTGTTTTCGAGGAACATCTACTATTGAGGGCGGTGGTTGTGGAACAGCTACTATTGCAGGCGGTGGTTGTGGTTGTTCTTTTCGTTGAGCATCTACTATTGCGGGCGGTGGTTGTTGAACAACTACTATTGCGGGCGGTGGCTCAGGGTGAACATCCACTATTGCGGGCGGTGGTTGCGGATGCTGTTTTGGAACATCTACTATTGTGGGCGGTGGTTGTTGTTCACCACTTTTCTGCTGTGTTCCCTCTTGCATGGATTGTGTACTACTTTGAGATAGCGCTAAGTTTAGGTCAGGCTCAGTATCGCTGCTTTCCACCATTAGGCTGGCTACCTCTTTCCCACTCATCTGCTTGGGCCTGGGTTGCTGGCTTGGGCCCACTGATGCGGAGGTGCTGGCCCCAGCAAGGACCCCGGTCACCGCTGCTGCAGGCGTACATTTGTTTTCCCAAAAAAGGTTTTCGGATCAACACCAGACTTAAGTGTCACTTCCTTCTTCTGTTCTTCCTTCTTCGCAGCAACTTTCTTGGTCTTGGAGGACCTGGTACCGGCGTTCTTTGGGCCCATCTTCTTCAGATGTCAGCAGCAGCACTCAGTTGCACAAGTTGCTGAGAATGATGTCTGGTCAGGTGAGTCACACCACACGTGACGTAGTACAGAAGGACGTCCGTCTGGCAGTAGAACAGGCGATGAATGATGATGGACACCTCCTCTCAGTCTTCAGTCTTTTGTGCACCTACAAGTAAAGAAGGCAGAATAACATCAGTCGAATGTGGAATTTTTTTAGCTTTAATTTTAATTACTACTAGAAGTATTAGTACAGTAAGAGTAAGAATAGCAAAAAGCAAATGTAGTGGAAGTGGAACTTGTTTATCCTTAATTTGTGCATCATTTAGGATGGATGCAGCATCAGTGACCTGCAGCAGATAGAAATGGGGATGTGAATAGTAGTAAGCCAACAGGAACAATGGCAAGATACAGGCCAATTTGTCAAAAACAAAACAGCACACTACCACCACAGCTCCCAGCCACATGGGCACATATCACATTCACAGGTACACGGGTAAAGGCCAGAAAACAATAAACTCAAGCAGGCCTATATACCTATATGGCCAGAAAAAGGAGGATGCCTGTTACACATCACAGCTTAATGCACAAAAAAGAAAATCCCCATGGCTAAAAGGTTTGAAAGTTACACAACAACAACAACATAAACAACAAAGGCATTTACAGTTTTTTTTACACATACCCAAACAGTTAACTACACCCCAAACACCACATTTGGGAATTCAATGTATTGCCATTGATCCAGCGCTGCAACTAAAATACTTTATAAATGATGTCACAATCCACTATCACACTTACCAAACAATACCAGGCCCATAAGAAACATTAGAGCAGCTGAATCATGAGGTGAATGGATCTAATATGTATTTGTTTTTGAGCTATAAACTGTCTACAATAAACAAGACCAGCTTGTCATTTTAAAAGTTTATTTTAAAATTCATAATTGAATAATCTTTATTAACTCTCTTTATTAAAATCAAACATTTAGTTTTATTAATTCGGTTAAATGCATTAAACATTGGCACAAAGTTAACTGTCATTTCAGCACTGTTCAAAATAATGAACTAAGAAAAACATAAATCTTATTCTCTAAGTTAGCTTTCTGACCTGAAAGGGAAACAAGTAATAAACAGTTGAATGCTTACAATCCAAAGGAAATCGGACAGCACTTCGCCCTCCGGAACAGACAGCCCCAAACCCTTCAAGAGAGCCAATTTTATATCATTTTTGCTCTCAAATTTAACTAAATGTAATAATTTTACAAAAGTTCAGCACTGTGATTGGTTGGTGGCTGTCAGACCACCACAACTACCACGTCCACGGAATAAGCGTCACCATGCCATTGTTCATTGACATAGAGTGACATCAGCTTCCGAGCGTCCCTTGGAAACAGTTTAAAAAGTTACATCTCTAACTTCCACCCAAGCTCGGCAAAAGTCAGCCTTGTCATTTCCTCGGCCTTGAGAAAAGAACATCCAGAGCAGTCCGTGAAAACAAGCTCCATTGTCAGAGCCACAGTTTTTTTTCAAATGTCAGAGCCACAGTCCCTTCGAGAAGAAGGTAAAACAAACTCCGCATGGAAGATTTCCAAAACGTGTACACTTGGCTCCAACTCTGCTCAGTTCAGGCCGACCTACTTTTCTTCAGAAACAGAGGCTAGGCCTCAAACCACTCTTGAGCTAATATTTAAACAAACACAAAAAGAGTGATTAATTCAGGTAAAGCAAACCCTTCTGTACCACCCAATCCCTTGCTAATTATTAATTAACCCACTAATAAAAGATATTTAGCAAAAGCAAACAAATAAGCAGCACATAAAATATCTACCATTCTTCATGTAATCCAGCTTTATGTTTCTGAAAGAGTAAAAAGATGATTAAATGATACACAGACAGACAAACACAACTTAAGACAAACATGTAAGCACATATAAAAAGCACATGCCATGAATGATCAGCCGCATATTAATAGTGACAAAGACAATAGGACAGACATAACAAACAAAACAATATTAATCATGTGTTACAAAACAGACTTGCAAATGCAACAAGAGCACATGTAATTAGTTTCCCGCGTGTATATGTGTGGTGCAAACTTAATCTAGGTTGTGTTAATTAAACAAATCATGCAACAGCTCATTAATTGATTAGTTCATGTTATGGGGAATTAAATCCACGAGTCAGAATAAAATATTTTCTGAAGCCCGCTTCATCAACTCCCTCATCTGGTGATTTTAAAATCACCAAACAACACCCAAAATTTTTAGAAATTTTTACCCATTTTTGGAGACAACACACATTGAATTCTCTCGATATTAGTTTCCCTAAACCCCTGTTTCAGCTGTCTGATTATCTCTATCAAACTGAACCCTTCGCATTTCTTCTAACTCATATTCCTTTTCTTGTTCCTTTCTGAGTTTATAAATCCTTCTCTTTTCTTTCTGATGCTTCCTCCTCTTGTGGATCAAACAACTAATTTTTAGCAGCATTATCACTATAATAATGACAATTACTGGATAGAGCACTTTGCCTATGATTGAACTGCCAAGTTCAGAAAACCAATCTTTAATAGCCTCCATTCTCTTCCCAATTTTTTCTGTAAATGTCTCTTCCTCCATAGGTTCTATTTCTTCATGAAAATGTGTTATATTTTTAACAAGTAACTCTATATCCTGACTTTTGTCAGGTATATAAGTACAGCAATGTTGGACATGCAAGACCCCACAGACTCCACCCTCTTTTGCAAGCAGAATGTCTAGGGCAAGACGATTCTGCATAACCATACTTCTGGTAGCAACAAGTTCTGTGCTAACCAATTGAAAACCACTTGCAGTATCAGTTGACAACCTATCTACAATTGTGGAAACTTTTCTAATTTTAATTGAATTCATAGTAATCCCCACCATAGGAATAACAGCACCAAAGATGTCTCCCAGGATTTGTGTAAAACTTTCTCTTTTGTACCTATTCAGATTCAAGTGTTCACCAAATTCAAAGGTACCCTTTTCATTTCTGTCAACATGAAATATTTTTGGAAAGACCAGGCCAAGATAACATGTCCCGTACCAGTGGTCTGGAAGGCTAAAATATGCTTTATTACCACAAATAAAATAAATTCCAGGGAAAATTGGATCCTTCCCACCTTTAAATCCCCATCCTCCTACAATACGATAAGTATCTTCGCATTGACTAGCACCCACAAAAAGATTATCATAAAGAGTATTATCTCTTCTGATGCAAAATTTACCACTAACTGGTTCGTCTATATGTATCGCTGCATTAGTATTAACACCATTTAATTTTGCATCCTCTAACTGCCAGTATTTAGATTTAGCATGTTTTAACATCTCATTTCTTTTGTAAACAGCCCTTCTCTCATCAACCATGTTAAGGAAAGTCTTTTCTTCAGCTCTCATTTTGCATGTTAAATTATTTCTATAGGCATATTCGTAATTGAGTTCATTAGTAACTAAAAAGAATTCCCTCATCTGCTTCGCAGGCCTAACTTTATTTAAGCTATTTACAACTTTGAGATTTGCAAAAACCTCATCAAAGTCTGAGTAATAATACTCCAGATGACCAGTTTGATAAAACAGGCTAGCAATCACACTACAGGTAATGCCATAAGTGAGAGGTAACATATTATAAGTCACCCCCTCTGAAACAGAAGCAGGTAATTTTACACACACATAGCAATCCTTAACATTCATTACTTTGACATATTCAGACAAAAGCCTTGAAAATGAATTGCTTGAGAAATCTCCAATAGATCTATCTTGATGAGACTCTGGATCATGATTAATAACTCTGCTGGACTTGCCAGCATGTTTCTCATGTTTAGACTCTACTTTACTTGTTATATTAGTCTTGGATTTTTGCTTATTAACATCAAAAGGATAGACCACAGCTAAAATTAACCAAAGTAAAATTAATAATATCACACAAATTGAAGTCATTTTACAGCATCTCTTAAAAATTGAACACCTAGAAGTATCTGATCTAGGCATTTCTAAATTCAAAAACTAAAATTTTAAATTCAAATGAATGTAAGTAACTAACTAACAACAATTATATCCCCCCTTTTAATTTTTTTTAATTTTTTTTAGAATATAACCCTAAACAGCTTTTCTTCGACCTTGTGTCACATAAATATGTGCTCTCCAACTAAACAGAATTTCTTCAACCTAAAGTCACCTAACAAGTTTTCTTCAGACTTATGCCAGGAAACAAAAAGTTACCTAACAGATTTTCTTCAGCCTTATGCCAGGAAATAAATCCTCAACTAATTTCTAACAATTTTAATCCTTGTCACTTTCTTAAAATTCTTGATTGCTGCTTTCCACCTCAACAATTGGTGGAATAATAATATAGGTCCATTCTGGGGACTTATATTTCTGATTTGGCCTAATTACTCTTTTTGTCTTACGAGAGATAACCTCTATTTTCTTGTTTTCGTTCTCGTTTTTCTTTTCAAGTTCACTTCCTTGACTAGAAATCTCATTTATTTGTTCTTTTGATTTCTTCACTAGTTTGAATTTCAAATTGTCTTCAGGCCAAATGTCTCCTTTTCTCAAGACTTTTTTCTTTGGCACACATTCGTTACATTCAGATTTCCAACTCTTTTTCTGTATTTTCTTATTTCAGATTCTTCATCACTTTCGTCAGTGTCTGTATCAGAGACTTCAAATCTGTACCTAGGAACTTCTTTATTCGGCAGCTTCACTCCATTTGAAACAATACCTTTACTGGTACTTGGTCATTCTTCTTCTTCTTCAGGAATCACCTTCAGCTTCCCAGCTTCAAGCTTCTTGTTCAAAGAGTTACTTTTTTGCCTTTCAATACTATGGCTCAGATTTTCGTCTCGCTCAGAATTTTCTGCTTCTTCTGAATCTCTCTTTTCTTTTAGAGACTCTTCTTCAAGCAAATCATCATCATCAACACCTCGATTTCCAGTTTTCAGATCTTCTTTATTCAAGTTCTGACTCTCATCTAGATTCTCTTGATGTTGATTTTCTTGTTGATCATCAGAATCAGAATCAGGATCTTCTGGGTCTCCTTCTGAATCTGAATCAGCTGTTGTGTCGCTATCTTCATCAGGATTCGCAGGAGGTGGCACACGGATTGTATGGCTAGCATGAATCCACCTCTTTAGTCCCTTGCATTTCACAGCATTTGTTGTAACTAATATTATCTGTCTCGCTTTCTGCCACCTTGGGACTAAACAATTTCTTCTTCGATGAACTTTGGTCCTTACCCAATCTCCGGGTAACAAATCATGAGCTTGGACTTTCTCCTTTGGGATTATATCCGTTCCCACCTGATGAAACACAGAATTCACTATGTCAGACAGGTTTTGGCAATATTCAATGATCGCACTATCATTAATACTCATTAATTTGCCAACTGGAACAAATGCTTGCCTCATCACTCTGCCCATCACGATGTCATGAGGGCTAAGACCTGTCTTTTTCTCAGGAGTACTTCTCATTGACATCAGAACAAGTGGAAGTGCATCCGTCCACTTCACTCCTGTGGCATGACACATTTTTGAAATCCTATTCTTGATGGTGCCATTTATTTGTTCAACAACACCTGATGCTTCTGGTCTGTAAGCACAATGCAGCTTTTGTTGGATATTCAAGGCTTCACAAATCAGTTTCATCAGTCTGTTTTCAAAATGGGTTCCGCAATCACTTTCAATCGTAATTGGAAATCCATACCTAGGTATGATCTCCCTAAGAAGCAATTTTGCCACAGTGACTGAGTCATTGTGACGAGTCGGGAAAGCTTCCACCCATCTTGAAAAAAGACAAACAAATACCAATGCATATCTCAATCTATTGTGCATCGGCATCTCAATAAAATCCATTTGTAATCTGGTAAAAGGACCACCCTCCCGTCCTATGGTTCCCGAACTTACAACAGTTCTTCTATTAGGGTTCATCTGCTGACAGGTCAAGCATCTTTGGCAAAGTGACTCTGCAATAATCCTAAATTTCGTATTAATCCATGTTTCCCTGTATAATCTAACCATGGAATCTCTCCCTAAATGTCCTGGACCATGGTACATCCGTGCCATATCAGCAATCATGCTGTCTGGCATTACAGGCCTTCCATCTTTGTGTACCCAAATTCCATCTTCCTCTCTTGGTCTGCAATCACTTGTTAACCATGTGTTTTTCTCTTCCTCACTTGCCTCATCTTGTAAGTCTTTTACTTCCTGCCATGTTTCAACTACAGAGATTAGCATGAGAGAATTCATTGTGTGACTTTCGTCTTTTTCCCGATTGATTGCATAATTGTTTTTTGCACAATATTTTGCCATCTCATCCGCGAAAGCGTTTCCTTTGGTGATGTAATCATCACCTTTTTTATGAGCTGAACATTTTACTACAGCAATTTGTTCTGGTAACTGAATGCCATCAATCAATCTCTTAATCAATTTCGCATTTCTTATCGGTGTTCCTGCAGAAGTTAAATAACCTCTATTGGACCACAGTTGTCCATAATCATGAACAACACCATAACCATATTGACTATCGGTCACTATGGTTACTCTTTTGCCAACTGCATTTTCACAAGCTCGAATTAAACCAATTAATTCTGCAATTTGAGCGGAACGAATTCCATCCAAAGGTGAACCTTCAACAACATCTGAGACTGTGCACACTGAGTATGCTGCTCTCAGAATCCCTTCATCATTTCTCAAACAAGATCCATCTACAAAATATGTTATGTCTGATTCAGGTAATGGAACATCTTTTATGTCCTGTCTTGGTTTTGTGCAGTAATCTACAACATCCAGGCATTCATGATCAATGTCATCTTCGTTACTTACCTCAGTAATAACTCCATCAGGTAATAATGTGGAAGGGTTTAGGTTCACACACCTTACAATTGATACGTTGTCTGAACCCAAAATTGTTTTTTCATATTTTGTTAGTCTGCTACTTGTTAAATGTTGAGTCCTACTTCTGGTAAGGAGAATCTCAACTGAATGAGGTACATATACTTTTACAGGAAATCCCATAATGATACCCTCACTTTGCTCAAGACTTACACTTGTTGCGGCCACTGCTTTTAAGCAACCTGGCAAAGCTTTTGCAACAGGATCCAGAACAGCTGAGAAATATGCAATTGGTTTTCTCAATTTTCCATGCCTCTGAATTAGCACTGACAATGCACAACCTTCTCTTTCACTGCAGTAGAGTTCAAATTCCTTTTCATAGTCTGGCATTCCCAGAGCAGGAGCTTCACATAAGCTCTTTTTTAACTGCTCAAAAGCTTCCAGTTCAATTTTTGACAGATTAATTGGATCTTTTATATCTGCCTTTGTTAATCTCTGAAGTGGTTTTGCAATTACTGAAAACCCACTAATCCATTGTCGACAGTAACCAACCATTCACAGAAACATTCTCACCTGTCTTTGTGTTGTTGGTGGTTGTATTGCTCGAATCATTTTGATTCTCTCAACTGTCACTTTTCTGGTTCCCTTTGCAATTCTGTGACCAAGATATTTCACTTCTTGTTTACAAAACTGCAATTTTGCTGGTGACACTTTATGTCCCTCATCTGCCAAACGATTTAACAGGGTAATGGTATCAGTAACACAATTTTCTCGTGTTTTGGCTGCCACAAGCAAATCGTCAATGTACTGTACCAATGTGGAATTGCCAGGCAACAGGGATTTCTTTAATAATTGTTTAAAGATAGATGGACTCTCAGTATACCCTTGAGGGATACGACACCATGCTAGGATCCTATTTTGGAACCTAAAAGCAAAAATTTGCTGGCTTTCTGGATGTAATGGAACTGTAAAGAAGGCATTACACAGGTCAATGACCGTGTACCATTCTGCATCATGTGGAATCTGGTAAAGAATTACTGCAGGGTTTGGAACAATGGGACAACATGGAACAACAATCTGGTTTATTTTTCTTAAATCTTGAACAATTCTGTATGTTCCATTTGGCTTTTGAATACCCATAATTGGTGAATTACATGGGCTGCTTTCAATTTCTTTTAACACACCTTGACTTATGAATTTTTCAATCACAGGAATGACACCCTCAATTGTCTCTGCTTTCATTTTGTATTGAGGAACGTTTGGAAAATCAATTCCCTGTTTAATAGTGATTTTTACTGGATCAATATTTTTCATAAGACCCATATCATTTCCTGTTAGGTCCCAAATTGCTGGATTAACTGGCTCTTTTAGCTCGTCTGGCAAATCATTTTTATCAAATACAGGAAATAGTGGTGTTTTCTCCTCTTCAACCATTAGCATAGTCCATTTATAAAGCCCATCTTCTTCTGCTGTTTGCATTTCAATACCATCTGGTGAGCAATATATTCTGCAATTCATTTTGCATAATATATCACGACCCAACAGATTCACAGGACTGCTGTCACAAACTAGAAATCTGTGTTTATCTTTGTAGTTGCCTATCTCTACCTTTACTGGATCTGTCAAACTTGTTTTAATTTGTTGATTAGCTACACCTACAACTTGAATGGACTCACCCGAGAGAGGAAGGTTTTCTATTTCTGCTGATCTAACAGTAGAACGGGTAGCACCTGTGTCCACAAGGAAAGTGATATCTTTGTCATTCACTTTACCATTAACAAATGGACCAGATTGATCTACCTCAAGAGTGGGTCCAAGCACACACTCTTCTTCCTCTCTCAGGCACCGTCATGAGTAATCCTCCCCTCTTTGTCTTTTAACCAAAATTGAGAAGCACTTGACATGTTAACTTTTGACACATTTTTAACCGAATTACTTCCACAGAAACCTGTTTCAGGAGAAAATCTCTGTGTGTTAGCACTACCAGGGAATGGTGCTTGAGGTAACTGACTCTGCTGAATTTGATTCTGCTGTACCTGATTCTGCTGCTGAAAACTGGTTTTGCTGAGTCTGGCTCTGCTGATTCACTATTTGTCGCTGTAGCTGTCGCTGCTGACTTAACTCATTCAGCTGCTGTTGTAGCTGTTGCTGTTGCTGCGGATTTAACTCACACTGCACCTGTGGATTCAATGAATTATTTTTTAAATTTCTGGACGGGTTTT
Source organism: Lissotriton vulgaris (assembly GCF_964263255.1). Taxonomy (NCBI): domain Eukaryota; kingdom Metazoa; phylum Chordata; class Amphibia; order Caudata; family Salamandridae; genus Lissotriton; species Lissotriton vulgaris. The sequence goes on from NC_141693.1 coordinate 1,504,762,230, forward strand.
TACACTCTCGTTCCCAGTGTCCAATTTCGCCACAATTAAAACATGGGAGCTTTTGTTTCAGCTCTTCAACATTTACATTAAATTTTGGCTTATTATTATTAAAATTACCCTTGAATTTTCCTTGTTGCATAGAGCCTAACTGTTGTTGTTGTTGCTGCTCAGCTACCTTCACTTGTGCCCACATCGCCTTCTCCTTGAGATTATTTTGCCTTGCATCTATCTCATCACTGCAATATTTTGCTTTCCTCAGGATGTCATCAACTGATAGTGCTTGCCAACAAACAATTCCATTTCTAATCATGTCACCAATTTCAGGTCTCAGGCCATATACAAATCTGTATATAAAGTGGCTCATGTCCTTTTCACTTAATTTTTCATAGCCACTGTACTGTTTAAAGACTAACAGTAACCTTTCATAAAATGAATGAACTGATTCTTTTGGTTCCTGATTTGTTCTGTCTATTTTAACCCAGTCCACTTCTTTTGGGGGAATTTTTCCTTTCAGCCAATAAATTACTTTATTATAAAGATCCATGACATCTTTTGATGGGGCACCTGTAATTTTGTCTCGGGCAGGTTCTTCTTTTGGCCAATCCACAGAAATCTTGCATTCTGTCCAAAGATCTGATGGGACAACAATGTCAAAGAATCCATCCAGATCAATCCACAGAACCTTTGACACTTTTATAAATCTGTCTACCTGTCGGTACCACTCAACTGGTTTTTCCCTCAAACGTGGAAAATCATTGGTAAACAGGAGAATATCCTGTCTGGACCAAGGAACATGTACATACCCCCCTCCAGCTATTTCTCTCATTGGAAATTCAGAAATTTCATCATTTCTTAGTCTTTTATCTTGTTCTTTCTTTGACCATTTTATTCTCCATTTACCTAATTCACCTAATTTTCTGAGAAAACTTATTAATTCTCTTATATGAGTTATTCTTCCAGCAGCATTTAAATTATCAATGTCCCTCTCAGAGAAATCCACCCTTTAATGTTTCTGTAAATGTTCCTGTTTGCTCAAATCAATTTCTAACTCAGCAGCCATTTCTTCCAGTTGTTCATACCTGTTTTTAGTTTTCCACTGAATGCTTTTACAAATAAACAATAGTTCATCATCCTGATACAATTTCAAATTATCAGTACCAATTGTGCCAATGATTAATTCCTCCAGGTCAGCTTTTAATTTAGCTACACCAAGCTTTTTATAATCAGGAGCTTCAGGGGACATTCCATTTTGAGATAATTCTGTTCTGTTTAAGCTTTTCTCTGACAAACCTGAATCTGAATCTGCCACAGTTGGTGTTTGCGAACTTGACAAATTTCCATGTAATGTTAAATTTGGCATCATAGATTTTTCTCTATGAATCTCTGAAAGTTCTGAATAAAATTTTTCAGCAACCTTTTGAATTCCTGCATTTAATGGAGCTGTTAAGGCTGTTTGTCTATTATCTCCTTGATCAAAAACTGGTACCACAGGACCAATAGTTACTGGTACTGTAACTGCTTCCATGCCTTTTGTCAATTGTTGAAATAAATCTTGCTTTGCTTTATTGTAACTAGAAATTTCTTGATCAGCAGGTAATCTTTCTTGATTTCTCACAAAATTATTTTCTTGTTGAGGAACTCTGCTTCTTCTAGGTGTACTACAATTATTTACTGAGCCTACCCTTTCAGGTAATTTTAAAAAACTGGGAGAACCTTCCTCAACTTCTCTAGGAGGTGCACTTGGAGAAGTTTCTGTAGAAACTCTCGTGGTAGATTGAGAACCTGCTTGATAAGGTGGCGGTTTAGGTTTAGTGGCATAAATATCTTCTAAAACTGCATCATCTAATTCCTCATCAATTCTTCTTCCAGCTGTCTTTTGTTCTAAATCTTCAGTAATCATTATTCTTACTGTATACAGACCATCATACATGTCTGCCTTTCTCCAGCGTCTCACTTTATCCTCATGTGTTTCCTTATTTACAACATATTTTGAATATTTAGGTGCTGAACACTTGCTTTCACGTTCAAGTTCCATCATCTCAACCTCCCATTCAACTAAGGCTTCAAATTGTGTAGGTCTTGGCTTTGGCACAAGATCCATCATTTTACCTCTCAGACTTTCACATTAAATGACCCATCTTCTGGCCAGGCTAGTACACCATCATTTTTGGTATAATGCATCCAGTTATCAAACCAAATTACAGTATGATAGCCATATTCGCCTTCCATATAGGCTGCAGGTGTTTTGTACTTATGAAGTAATTTACCACCACGTGTTTCAATTTTCTTGTGAGGTTTAAAATAATTTTTCACCTTTTGAAACCATGAAGGCTTTTTCTTATAATCATCCCAATAACTCATGTTAGTAACTCAATGCTGTTTTATCAAAGACTTTTAATGGCTTTCTTAATGTACAATGCTGTAAATACTATAACTTTATTTGCAACTCTAAGCAACTGTTTTTACCTAATATTGTACTAATTAATAATATCAATGTCCTTACTTTAATCACTTTTGCTGCTATTGTCCTAATGTATCTCCTGTATTATTCACTAATTAATAGCAAATGTGTTGTGGTAAATATCAGAAACAATTAATAATAAAAAACGAAGCTTTGGGCATTAATAGCGTGGAAAACTAAATGCTCGGCAAAAAGTAAACAATGTGCATCAGCACGAGTGTTTTAGCCAATCAGCGTGTGGCTGCACAGCGCTCAGCCAACCACAATGCCTGCCAGAGCCTCAACCAATCCGGTCGCGGCCCTTCTATGACACTGCGCGATTTCGACCAATTAGAGCACAGCAGGTTAGCGCGTCACCAGCCAATGGGTGCGCGACTCCTCAATGACGCGTCGGGACCTGAACAGGGATGTGCGTCACCAGCAAATGGGTGCGCGACCCTACTATGACGCGTTGAAACGAAGGGCGTCTCCCTCTATGACACGCGCACTCTACGACCGCAGTCAGTCTCCCTCCACACGCGCTCCTCTCAATGCACGCAACACCCGAGGCCAATACACATGCCGAGACCCCCCACCAGAAGCAATAACAACAATTCAATACTGGGACATTTACAAATACAAATCCACCCACGGAGCCTCGCCCAATCAGAGCGCGGCTCCTCTGACTAACACACGGAGCCTCGCCCAATCAGAGCGCGGCACTGTGTATGACGCATCGGCGTTTACACGAATGGGAGCGCGGCGGCTGACGTAGACAGCTGCTGCAGCCAGCAGCTCTCCTGAAGCAGCCCCTCCTTCACAAAATGCTTGGGACACACTTTAGCCTTAATTTAAAACATTAGCGCGCAACTAACAATTAAATTAAAAAGAACGGGGATGTTTACAGGTGAGGTGCAATTCAACGAGCCCACAACGCTACGCTCACTTAATCCAACGCTCGCTGACCAGCATTCACATCAGTTGTGACATACAATCAATCAGCCACTTTCTCTCTAACTTCAAATTAATAGCGCGATCTGCGAGAAGGACAGAAACCAAACAGGAACACTTGCAACTGCAAACAATATTTCGAGCATTTAATCGCGCCTCAGCCAATGAGAGCGCTGCTTTGCCCAGACACTCTAGAAAACCTGAACCAATCAGAGCGCTGCAGGCTCTGACGTATACAGCAGTTGCAGCTCCAGGCTCTCCTCACACGCTCTCACTCCTAAATAAGCCCCTCCCTTACAATTTTCGATCGGGGCACTTTTCAATGGATTTAAATAGCGCGCAATGCCTTTAGGATGATTAAAATAACGCGCAACACTTTGCAATACTCTAAAATAGCATATTCTTTACCATGAAGGCTCAAAAACGCTTTCCAATTATCTTATAAAAACGCAATTAATAACTACATGAAAACAAACCATTTGCCTGCTTCTCTAACAAAGAGATAGTTTTACACATTCATTCAAGTATTCTCAGCGTGGAATAGACGACGCTATTCTCACAGAATAGTTTCAATTGCAAATAGAGTAATTCCTACCCTACCCTTCAGTTTACAAACCATTCACACACTTTCAAACAAGAAAACCCTGATCATACACACACAAATTCTTGGCAGGACCTGAACCAACCACAGAAAACGTCAGGCGTTGATAAGAATAGACGTCACTATCTCACCCTTCACTCAAGCTTGAATAAATCCTACTACTCTCTTCACAGAAAGCTTTAAAACAGGCTCACCAGGTCCCTCTGCTTAATGCTACAATTTCATAGGCAATCCTCACTATACATTCAACCAGTCAAACTAAGGTCCCTAAACTTGTGTCGTACGTCCACAACACGTGATATATTCTATACCACAATTTTGAAACAGACAAATGCACTGTGTAACTCTTCTAGTCACACTACCTTGCCGGCAACTAACCAGGAATTTTTCACACTGCTGGAAAAATTCCTTAAGACTACATATAACAATCTGACAAAATCAAAAACTTAACATTTGTTAAACATCAATCCTATGACTATACCAACATATCTGTAACATGCATGTCAAAAACAACATATAACCGTCTGAAGCTACCAAAATTGATCCAGCGCTGCAACTAAAATACTTTATAAATGATGTCACAATCCACTATCACACTTACCAAACAATACCAGGCCTATAAGAAACATTGGAGCAGCTGAATCATGAGGTGAATGGATCTAATATGTATTTGTTTTTGAGCTATAAACTATCTACAATAAACAAGACCAGCTTGTCATTTTAAAAGTTTATTTTAAAATTCATAATTGAATAATCTTTATTAACTCTCTTTATTAAAATCAAACATTTAGTTTTATTAATTCAGTTAAATGCATTAAACATTGGCACAAAGTTAACTATCATTTCAGCACTGTTCAAAATAATGAACTAAGAAAAACATAAATCGTATTCTCTAAGTTAGCTTTCTGACCTGAAAGGGAAACAAGTAATAAACAGTTGAATGCTTACAATCCAAAGGAAATCGGACAGCACTTCGCCCTCCGGAACAGACAGCCCCAAACCCTTCAAGAGAGCCAATTTTATATCAGAGTCAGAGTCAAAAATACTTTATTCGAATATTTAAAATCATAAAAGTATACTACACACACATTTATAATAGAATATACATACATACACAAATCTATGAGACAATACTATACCATACGTTACAAGCAATTGTTAAAAACAATTAAAAACAGTTAAGAACAATTGTGTGGGGAAAAGTCAGAAACAATTATAGCTTTTAAAAATAGGTCATGTACCTTAATAAATCCATCAGATTAGTTCTATAGATAGTTTCATTACCATATTACTTCAACCTGAGGGCCTAGACACAACAGGGAGCAAAAATGAACAACACATGAAGAAAAAAAGTTAATCTAAACATTGGCTATTACACAATACATTCCGTCATAGAAATATTCAATGATCTATGCCGTTTGGCGCGCATCGCTGCTACCAAAAAGTTGGCAACCCCAAACATCACAATAGGGGTCTCCATGAGTTGTAGGAACAACAAAGCGGGTTTCACTTGCTTAAATCCCTTGTCCCTCAGAAGTGGTAAAATATATTTTTTTCCTCCCATCAACAAAAAAGGGACAGAAAAATACAAAATGAGTCAAGTCTTGGTCAGTGAAAGCATCACATTTACAAGGAGCATTATCCCTAGGCTTATTCCATTTCAGATATTCACCCAAAAGAAGATGCATCTGGTTAAAACGGAATTTCGTCAGTAGCCACCGGTGATATGGCCTATTCACTACCATCAAATAAGGCTGAATGGACATGGTTGAAATTACTGTGTAGTGTGCCCTTACTGTAGTTTTCTCAATTTCCTGGGCTTCACGATGCGTGTTTCTATAGTTCAAAAATTGGACTTTAATCCATGTAACATCGTCTTTACACAGCCTTTCCGGGTTACAATACAATTCCGGGCGGCCCAATTGAGTAGCTACGGATTTAATATATTTCAGCCATTTTATGTCTTTGACTTTATCTCTCCCCATACAGTCGCTGATAATTTTACGATTTAGAGTCAGACTAGGATTCAGCCATAATTTCACCCAGAGAAGTAGTGGGGCCAGGTTAAGGGCATCCTCGATATGTCCTTTCCCTAATTCCGAAAGGACAGAAAAAGAGGGTGTGGACTGTGGTAGACCCAATAGAGAACGCATGGACTTGTTCTCTTCTTTCTGTATTGGGGCTAGATCCTTATATCCCCAAATCCCAGCCCCATATCTAGCCAGAGCCAGGGTTTTGGCTCTATACAGGGAAAGTATGGCTTCAGTAGGTTTCCCTCCCAGTCTCTTAGCGAAGCTCAATATGGCTGCAAATGACCTTCGTACAGCCATCGCTTTATTAACAATCTGTGGGGTCCAGGTGCCCAAGTCATCAAAAATAACACCAAGGTATGTAAATGTTTTAACTTTAGACAATATCACACCATTACATCGCAGGGTTTTTGTAGTTTTCTTTCCTTTCCCAATTGACATAACGTGAGACTTTTCCATATTTACTACCAGATCTAATTTCTGCATAAAGGCCCCAAAGGAGTCAAGGAGCAACTGTAATCCAATTGGGGTTCTGGAAATGAGGACCGTGTCATCGGCATACATCAGTACGGGCAGAGGGGACCCACCCATACTAGGTATATCTGGTGTTGCTGTTGATAAAACTGAATACAGTGAATTGATATACAATGAAAACAACATGGGGGCTAAAATGCACCCCTGTCTAACCCCTCTGGCTGATCTAAACCCAGCGGTGCATTTACCATCCATTGTCATACGCACTGATGCAGTCAAATCACTGTGCAGGTAGGCTAGGAAGTTTACCAATACAGGGTCCAAACCCATCTCCAAAAGAATCGTCCACAGCTTCGACCTATTAACTAGGTCAAACGCTGTGGACAAGTCCATAAAAGCCAGATGGACTGACCCCCTAGCAGCAACAGTATATTTGCAAATAGTCATATACAGATTAAGACACTGTTCCTCAGTACCCCTCCCCGTTCTAAACCCATATTGGGTATTGCATAAAATTTCAATTTCCTTTTCCCACTTATTAATTTTATTTAAAATGACTTTGCCTAGAATCTTAAATGACGAGTCAAGTAACGATATCGGTCTGTAACACCTAGGGTCACCCCTTTGGCCCTTCTTAAAAATTGGGATAATGACAGAGTGTGACCAAGAGGTAGGTATGTTAGATTTATCCATACAAGCTAGATTAAAAACATTTGCAAGGACTACGGACCACACATGGGAGTGTGCCTTGTACATATCAGCGGGAACCCCATCCGGGCCGGGGGCTTTACCGCCAGCTGTGTTTTCTATGGCGTTTTGTACTTCTTTCACCGTTATTCTCAATGGGGTGTCTGTGATTGTAGAGTCTATGGGGGTGAAAGGAGTTATAGTGATCTTACTGCCATAGATAATTTCAAAGTGGTCCAACCATTGTTTCTCAGTGATATTCACCTCCAGTACTTCATTTTCTCTGCCATTAAACAGAGGTGAGTTCACTATAGACCAGAACTTGGCACTATCCCTCAATGTTAATTTATCATATAATGCTTCCCAGGCCTTATCTTTAATTTCTCTCTTACGAGCCTCAGTCGTTCTTTTATATTCCTTCCTGAGTTTTGACACTTCTACTGTATTACGCGGTATGCATTTCAGGGCTTCTAGTAAGTTTTTATGTGCCTTGGAACATTCGGCGTTGAACCATCCCTGTGCCTTGCGTGGCTTGTTAGTAGGTTTGCACATAAGTGTCTGTGCGACATTTTTGCATATAACTTCAAAAGCTTTAATAACATTCCCTCCAGAAGTCAATGGGTCTCTGCATATGTTTAATTCTAGACTTACTTTGTCACACAAGTCATTAAAAAAGTCATCAGCGATGATCCTAGACCATTTAACTCGTCTGCCTTGGTCATGAACCCGGATTGCAGTGGGGTAAATTGGCTGTTGACCAGTATTTATTATGGTAGGATTAATATTAATTAGTTCCATAATAACCGGGTTATGGTCACTAAATGCCGTCTGAATAGCATTATAGGAAATGACATTTTTAAGGATACTGGGTGACCCAAAAATAAAATCAATGATAGTGTTACTACCCCTGGCACTATATGTTACCACTCTGTCTTTAGGGTTCACGAAAACGGGTTCTGATATATCAAGGTTTATCAGCAGTTCTTCTAAGGCACCCCCTTTTGCAGAGTGTTCAAAGTGCGGGTGAGTCAAATAATCATCTTCCAGGCAAACACCGTTATAACAGTTTAAATGACATAGGTGTGTGTTAAAATAACCTAAAAGTATATAATGAACAAATGTAGATTGACTCTTTTTGTAATCATTTAAAAAATCAGCCAACATTAGGATATTTTCACTACCTTGTGAACCTTCTGTTGAGTTGTAAAAATTTACATAGAGGATTTTTTCCCCCGTATTCATCAAAACCTCTAAAATTAAGCAGTTGGGAGAGTTAACATTTATAATTTTCATCACCCCCGTGTAGCTTACTGAGATTAAGAGCGCTAGGCCTCCCTTGCTTCTACCCCTATTCGACTTTTGTGCTTCTGCGAAAAAGGATACATAGCCTTCTACCCAGAAGTTACATTCAGTATCCCAAGTTTCTTGTAATGCAACCACATCCTGTTGCTTTATAATTTCCAGCCATTGTGTGTCATCCCTTTTGGCTTGAAGACCGGAAATGTTCCATGTCATTAGTTTCAAAGTTCTGATGTCAGTGTTGTTTCCAGGCTATTCCTCCACCCCTCCTGTGTGGACAGTCAAATGTTAGTATCAAGATTTGTTAGGACATCGAAACTGTTTCTTAATTCCAAGCCTGGGGTCAAGGCCACAGGGTGTTTGTTGTTTAGGATCAGTTGGGAGCTTAATGGTTGAGTTGCCCAGTTAGCTAGTTGCACATTGAGTCGTGGGGTGTTTTTCCTTGTATTTTTGGACAACTGGGGAGTTTGTTGTGTTGGGCGGGGGTAGAAAAAACCTAATGGGACCGCACGTATTTGCCAATTTTATATCATTTTCGCTCTCAAATTTAACTAAATGTAATAATTTTACAAAAGTTCAGCACTGTGATTGGTTGGTGGCTGTCAGACCACCACAACTACCACGTCCACGGAATAAGCGTCACCATGCCATTGTTCATTGACATAGAGTGACATCAGCTTCCGAGCGTCCCTTGGAAACAGTTTAAAAAGTTACATCTCTAACTTCCACCCAAGCTCGGCAAAAGTCAGCCTTGTCATTTCCTCGGCCTTGAGAAAAGAACATCCAGAGCAGTCCGTGAAAACAAGCTCCATTGTCAGAGCCACAGTTTTTTTTCAAATGTCAGAGCCACAGTCCCTTCAAGAAGAAGGTAAAACAAACTCCGCATGGAAGATTTCCAAAACGTGTACACTTGGCTCCAACTCTGCTCAGTTCAGGCCGACCAACTTTTCTTCAGAAACAGAGGTTAGGCCTCAAACCACTCTTGAGCTAATATTTAAACAAACACAAAAAGAGTGATTAATTCAGGTAAAGCAAACCCTTCTGTACCACCCAATCCCTTGCTAATTATTAATTAACCCACTAATAAAAGATATTTAGCAAAAGCAAACAAATAAGCAGCACATAAAATATCTACCATTCTTCATGTAATCCAGCTTTATGTTTCTGAAAGAGTAAAAAGATGATTAAATGATACACAGACAGACAAACACAACATAAGACAAACATGTAAGCACATATAAAAAGCACATGCCATGAATGATCAGCCGCATATTAATAGTGACAAAGACAATAGGACAGACATAACAAACAAAACAATATTAATCATGTGTTACAAAACAGACTTGCAAATGCAACAAGAGCACATGTAATTAGTTTCCCGCGTGTATATGTGTGGTGCAAACTTAATCTAGGTTGTGTTAATTAAACAAATCATGCAACAGCTCATTAATTGATTAGTTCATGTTATGGGGAATTAAATCCACGAGTCAGAATAAAATATTTTCTGAAGCCCGCTTCATCACCATCCACGCCCTAAATGATATTAAATTGAACAGACAAAAGGGAAACCGCTACATCAAGCACCCCTGCTGCGCTGACTACCTCTGGGACTCTAGGCCTACTGGCAGAAGAAATCACACGTTTGTAGGCCTGCGACAAAACTGAAGCATGATGGAAGGTCACACAAAATGGCCACCCCCACATGGCCTGGAAAATCCCCAACAACATGAAAAGAAAGAGAAGACAGACAATACATGCCTAGGGCAAAAGGACAATGCCTGGCTTCACAAAATGGCCGCCCCGCCACCCACATGGTCAGGCCACCCTCAAACAACAAAGTACATAGAGGACAGAAACAGTAAGTGGTCCATGCTCCAAAAACTACAACCAAATGACAACCTGGGGAGTTTCTTTAGCAAAATGAACAGCATCAACATTTTCGAGAAGGTTTTATGCAACTCGAGACATATTGCTCGCGAGATTGCAAAATCGGCGTGTTTGGCAGCGCGAATTGTACAAAATGTCGTTATCGCGTGCCCGAGCACGCACATTGAGCGTGCGAAGAAGACAAAAACTGTAAGGTCGCGTTGTCACAATGTGCAGACTTACCAAAACTACGCGAGCTGAATTCTAGGGTTACCTAGTGCGCAGAAAAAGCCATATTATTCAACACACACCCAAACCCTGCAATTCAACACCAAACACACATTTTGCTAATCAATCCAAAGCCATCCATGACCTACATGATGTTACACTTACAACTTAAACACCACAATAACAGTTGAACAATTTTCATGCACCCAAGATGATGACTCTAGTAGTACCCTTGGGCCTACTGGCAGAGTAGGCCACAAGCTTGGAGGCCTATGGCAAAAACACAGTGGCTTAAAACACAAAATGACCGCCACCACCTGGCCAAGCCACCCACAGAAAGTAAATGAACTCAAGCAGGCCTACACTAACTACATGAACTACTAGGGTTACCTAATTTTACTAAAATAAAAAGGAAATTCCACTACAACAGAATTTGCAATTGAATCCAATGCCATCCATGATGTTTTACAGACACCACAGAAACATGGTTGGTCCCGTGGGTACCTCTAGGCCTACTGGATGAAATTTCAAAGACATACAACTTGGCCCCTCATAAAAGTACAGGCCTCCCTCAATAATAGTTTTTAAGAAAGATTGAGAAGCACAGAAAACTGTAGTTAAAAAAAACCAAACGAAACAAACATTTGCAGTACACCAATTCTCAAACTTACTTGTAAAAGAAAAGTTCAAATCCACAATTCCTCAATAAATCCAATCAAATGCTATGATGCAGCAGACATACACAAAGAGTGATCGTTCCAGCTCCAAATCCAAATGAAAGTGAACAGCACATGGACAAAGCACTGGGAGGAGCCTGGTGGACAGGAAGAGGAAGTTGGAGACTCAGGGGCACTTCCTTTTGCTTGAAAAAAAAAGTAGAAACAAAAAGAGGACTCCTTGCCCAAATTAATACAGCCAAATCACAATCTGAGGGGGTTTCCTGGGCAAAATGATCATTTTTGAGAAGGTTTTAACATGCTCGAGAGATATTCTGTGCCAGATTGCAGTTTCTGCGTGTTCGGAAACGCAATCTTACCTGCATGGCGCTGCAAGGAATTACGTGTTTGCGCGCCCGAATGACGTTATCGCGTTCTCACAGTCGGGTGGGATTGTGCGGCCGGATTCCAAACATCGTAGCGAACGCGAACGGGAGAGAAAAGCGAGAAAGCGAACGCAGAACCACGGTAAGTCATTACCGCGTGCCCGAGAATGCTATTGAGCGCGCAAGGAAGAAAAACTACTACGCAACTCTGTAGATTGCGAAGTAGTCGACACCTTCGTGCTCGCAGCGAAGTGTGAAGTTGCCAAAAATTCGCAAACTCCGCGAACGGAGCGTAGTTCTCCGCCCAGGGTTACATTTATTTAGGATTTTAAATAAAAAATGTCATGAGCAATGCCAATAGCTCTACCTTTAATAATGCTGAGACCATTGCATTGTAAATGCTTGTCAACCTTTACTCCTGAGAGCGGTTTCAACCCACTTTTTCCGTAAATTCATATACTCACTTTTAAGTGGAATCTCTCACTTTTTTGCAAGTGTGTGATGCATGTTTGTGTATATGTGTATTGTGTATGAAGGTCAATATGCAGTAATCTGAAATTCCTCTCTTTTAAGAGACACTTAAACATTTAGGCCCTGATTATGATGTTGGTTGGAGTTGCCTCCGACCATCATCGCTGCAGTTTGGGAACCGACCAACCTATAGTTGGCAGTTCTGATACTGCAATTATCTGCAGCACAAGCTCCCATTGTAAAATGGAAGGGGCATATCATCAAGGGCAGTATCGCCACTTTCTGCACTTTTTGCCGCTACAGCGGCGATAAGTTTAACACCCTATCAGCATGGAGACGTTAGGGCGTGTTTCCATGCCTTTTCGCCATTTCCCTGAACACCCAGCTGTGCATCTCTAATGAGATGCAAAGTGGGCGTTCCGCCCAAAAATAACGTGAGAAAGTGCTGCCAAGTTTTTAAACATCCCTGTACTGTGTGGCAGGCATCCCACAGTGCCAGCTAAACGGTGCAGGGATGTGAAGGGGGACACCTTGTAATATATAGTCTGCAGAAAAAAGAAAAGGTCTTATTTAATGACCTCTCATTAGTCTGTGTAAAAAAAAATGTGTACTCACTCAGCAAAATGAGTTATTTGACATTGGCTCAGAGGGTCTTGTCAATGAGCAAAAAGATACCATACTTGTTTTGTTACCTACAAATACCTGTAGTATTTGCATTGACTACCCTGATTTGAGGTGCATCTCTCCGCACAAAGGCTGTGTCTGCAGAACAGCCCAGAGAGGCACTTTAAAAGGGAATCCAGCCCAAACCAGTTTTGCGTACTCAGAGAGCACCCACAGCAGCCCAGTGGTTGAAATCCTACACTTTAAATTCAGTTAACAAAATGTGCGTGTTGCGCTGTATGTCGGGCCTACGGAAGGGCGCAGCGCACGTGTGTGTGGGGCGCTGCGGCAAGAAAGACCCGGGACAACAGTTGTGTATTCCGCGTTGTCCCAGACTAACCCCTCGGGCCACGTCTCCTTTATTTATGTCGTACGCGGTGTCCGTACGGCACCGCGTATGCGCACGTCTACGTGCGCGATAGACTAGACCGCAACTCGCAGTCGCGACATTACATTCCTTTTAACCTTTAATTAAAGAAAACAAAATACTTCACAGTCCAAAGATAAATCTTTCATGGTAATGAACAAAGGGGGCCATCCGGCCGGTTACCAGTCTCGTGGCTCGAATGTCACTGCTCAGCCCACAGCGAAGTCCGCCAGTTGTGAAGAAGGGGCCGGATTTCTTCGTAGCCCATAACCTGCAGCCTCTCCCCTGAACAGCACTCTCCTGGGGGTTTCGTGATGCTGTACTCCAGCGAACCGGGCTCCCTGGTGTAGCTGGGGACTGATGGTTCTTGGCGTTTCAGTGATAGCAGGACTAGCTGCCGCCGCTGGGGTGTTACTCTGGGTGCCGCTTTCACTTCCGAGCGGACTGCAGTTATTGTCTGGCCGTTGGGGCGAGTCTTGGCTGGGTCCGTGGCAGGAGTGATCCTCCGCTGGGCTGGATGCTTTCTTGAAGAATGAGACGTTGCGTGTGACGGTCTCTCCTCCTCTCTGGGCCATCACCATGGTGCCGTCTCGTCGCGTGACTGTCCAGGGCCGTGGCTCGAATGGGAGTCTAAACTTACTCCCGGGGTATCTGTCTTTCACATAAACGTGATCGCTTTCATTTATGGACGGCTCCTTGGCTCTCCGTCGGAAGCTGGCGTAGTCGTTTGATCTCCTCCGGTTGAACAGTGTCCTTTCTGTGTCCGGGCGACCCGGAGTCCAGGTGTGATGATTAGGGATCGTGTCTCGGACTATCCTTCCCATTGTCGACGGGCCTGGGGCTGCTTCTGTAGTGCGATGTGGCGTGAGTCGGTATTCTCTGAGGAAGGAGTAGATCGCCTTCTCGAGGGGTGCTCCTTCTGCATGGGCAATCCTGATGACCTTATTTAGAGTGCGCATAAACCTCTCGACCTCCCCGTTAGCTTGAGGCCATCAGGGCGTCACTTTCTGGTGTTGGATTCCCCACTCAGCGAGGTAGTCTGCAAACTCTTGTCCCTGGAAGGGAGGTCCATTATCGGTTTTGACCCACTGGAAGATGCCGTGGGTGGCGATGGCTTTCTCAAATTTTGCTATGACCTATTTGGCTGCATGGGTTGTCACGATTTCCACTTCTGGATACTTCGTGAAATCATCAATGATGACGAGCATGTGTCTCCCGTCTGGCAGGTGTCCGAAGTCTGCGCTCACGCGTTCCCAGGGTCCTCGCGGGTTGTCTTCGGTGATGACTGGTGGTGGGCAATCCGGCTGGCCTGCCGCTTGGCACCATTGGCATTCTTTGACGGTTTGCTCTATTCTGTTGTCCATGTCCGGGAACCATTCTTTCGCACGAAGTCGACTCTTGGTTTTCACCATGCCTTGGTGCCCCCGATGAGCGAGCTCGATGGCTTGTTGTGTTAGGCTCGTTGGCATCACGATTCGGGGCCCTCTCAATAAACACCCTTGGTTGTCCACGGATAGCTCTTCCAGTACTCATAGTAGTGCTTCGAGAGCGGTTCTTGCCTGGGGTGTCCTTTTGTTCATTGACTCCTGAAGAGCTCTCCAGTCGTTGGCTTGCAGGGCGTTCACTACCAGCTGGAGGACCTCATTGTCACGGGTCGCTTCGAGTATCATGTCTATGCTCATGGGTAGCGGTCTTGACCTCTCTATTACTGCCTTGACGTATTCCTCCGTCTCCTCTGCATCCTTTTCTTCTCCCTTCGCGGCTGCCCTAGGGTGTCGGGAGAGGTAGTCTGCGGGATTTGTAGCCCCTGGTTTGAATTCCAGCTGGTAGTCATACTCCTGTAGCTGCAGGATCCACTTCTCTATTCTGGGCGGCGGTTTGGAGACTGACCCTCGGAACAGGGGGAGCTGGGGTTTGTGATCTGTGGAGACAGTGAATGGGTGTCCATACACATACACGTGAAAGTGTCTGCAGGCCCAGTGGATGGCAATGGCCTCCCTCTCGATCTGGGAGTACCGCTGCTCCGTCTCTGTCAGTGATCGGCTGGCGTATGCTATGGGTGCCCAGTCTTCCTCTCCTTGACGCTGCGTCAGGACCGCTCCCAGGCCGTAGGGGCTGGCATCGACTGCTATGTTGGTCGGTTTTGCCGGGTCGAAATACGACAGGGTCTTCTCTGCTGACAATGCTGCCTTAGTGTTGTGGAACGCTGCACTCTGTTCATCGTCCCACTGCCAGGGGGTGGTCGACTTGGTGAGTTCTCGGAGGGGCCTGGTGAGATTGGATAGATCTGGGATGAACCTCCGCAGAAGTTTACCATGCCCAGGAAACTTCGCACCTCTGATATGTTCGTCGGGGCTGGGGCTGCTTGCACATCCTTGACTTTGTCAGGGTCTGGAGCAATGCCTTGGTCGGAGAAGGTGTATCCGAAGAAGGAAGCAGGTGCGCCGTCGACCACAAAGGGTTCGATTGGAGGAATGGCCGCCATTGTGGCACGTGGGGCTCTTGCGTGAGCTCGTGGCGGGGCACGGACGCTGCTGTCGCTAGGAAATTACACCCACCTGAGGGTTTAAGACCCATAGTCTTGGGGCAGGGTCAGCGCTGCTGAAACTGGTGGATCCAGGGCCACTGAAGAGCGATGGGGACCCCCTCTTGTAATGCACAGTGAGGCTCAGTGTCTTGAGCAGTTGTAGATACCCAGTGCTCCTCATGCCCTCCTACTAGCGTCAGTTCGAACTCCTGCCCTTTTGCGTGCACTCCCTTGGGGCTCCCAATGCAGCGGGGCGTCGCCCGCTGACTTCCGTGGTCGGGGCGGGGAGTTACAGCTGTGCGGGCCGCATGCGTTGCTCCGGGCGCCGAACGGCATCGGCATTCCCGCGAGGCAGATCTGAGCGGCGTAGGGGCACAGCGTGGGGTCTTTCACAACCTCGTCGCCATTGTCGGGCCTTTGGAAGGGCGCAGCGCACGTGTGTGTGGGGCGCTGCGGCAAGAAAGACCCGGGACAACAGTTGTGTATTCCGCGTGGTCCCAGACTAACCCCTCGGGGGCCACGCCTCTTTATTTATGTCGTACGCGGTGTCCGTACGGCACCGCGTATGCGCACGTCTACGTGCGCGATAGACTAGACCACAACTCGCTGTTGTGACACTACACTGTACTTAAAGAGAAATCAACTAAAAAACGTGCAGCCTTTTCTCAGAGACAGGAGAAAAACAACATTTACAAAGGTGCACTTCGGATGGAGGGTGAGAGTTGGCAATGAAGTGTGCTATTGCCCTTATCAGCAAATAAACATACCATTCGGAGGAGGACTGCATTGGATGTACAGTGGCACCGGAGGATTATTAAGTCTCAGGTGAAAGTGTCACACAGTGTCACCATTCTTCGGTTGCATCAAGGCATATGCCACCCATTATACACCTTGGCATCCGTGAGAACCAGTCTCACTGTGGACGACAACCCGGGACATTGTTCGCACCCTAGAGGACTGCTCGTGGCACTGTCTGTCCCCTGTGCCATGGTGAGCTGAATCTATAAAATCATCCAGAAATGTAAAAGTGCTGTCAGGGCAGGAGGCAAAATATCTTCAGCAGACTCATTGTGGCTGCTCCTTCTGCACTTAAAGGGTTAATTTCCCATACGACATCGGTACCTCAGATAGCCTCACACAGGAGCCCTCCATGTGCCACAAGCTCTTCCTTGAGGTGCCTGTCTTCCTTTGCACCTCCACGTACTTAATATGAGCATGTCCTGTTTATAAAAGAAGGAAAGGTTGTCACTATATGACACCACACTTGACCTTAGAGTGAATTGCATCCCATTGACCCCTCCGTTAGGCAGCTGAGTGGATTAATATGGACTCAATCCAACTGTGTGCGACCCCAGCAAATACGTTTCACAATTTGTATATTCGTTGTGAACAACTGAACCTATTGTTTTCTAATGTTCAGTGCTGGCTGTAAATGAGACCAAAATCTACGTTGTACGTCTTGCGCTTGAAGAAGGATGCGAGGAGCAGGAAGGAGAGCGACTATGCAGTGGAGGCGGCAGACAAACAGGTAAACAGGGTCGGATTGGGATTGAAAATCGGCCCGGGCACACAAAAAAAATCGGCCCCATTTGCATAATGCCTTTCCTCAAATCACTGCTTCGGTGTAATTGCATTAAAAAGAAGGGGGTAAAAAAAAAAAAGCACGCATTATTTTACACTGGAGAAACACACCTGAAAACAAGTGAGGCCACTTCTACTCATGGCACCCTAACCCCCCGCCCCCCCCCGCTCAATATGTGCACACATTAATGGGCCGGCCCAGCGAGACAAAGGGAGTGTGACACCTCTTCCTGTTGCTAAACGGGGGTAATGAGCACCCATCTGCCTCTAGAAAGGCCACTCAGACACCCACTGGGCCGCTGGCGATTTTCCACCAATAGAGACACCGCCCAAATCGCCCCAGACTGCTAAAAAAACAGCCCACAGCAGGAACTCGGACACCGGCCCCTCGGGCATTGCCCGAGAGCCCGCGTTACCAAACCGACTCTGCAGGTAAGTGCTGTTTTTTTTTTTTTTTAAATAATTTGGGAAGGGGGAGGGACTGGCTAACTCCTCTCTGCCAGGGAGGCAGAGCTTTGCCTACCTCCGCGTTTGCAACGGAGCCCGGAGTAGGCAAATCTCCGCAAACTCTGTTGGCGGAGTGGAGTTACACGCCCAGGGTTATCTGAAACTTGTCTGCAGAAAACTAGACAAAGGAGCATTGCCAATTTGGCTAAAAGCTCTTTACGGTTGCCAGGACTGGAAAAGGTTCAGGACCAGGTTAACACCCTACAGTGCCAAATATTGGGGTTCTGATGGAAGGTAGAGTCAAATGCCCCTAAGCAACCAGCAAACCAAAGGATGTTAATCCACCGGGCACAGTGAACGGGGGCATGCCCCCCTGGAATAGCCAATTATAAAGCATTAATAGAATGGTATGCAAGCCCGTCCTCGGCTAAGCTGGGCAGAAAATCGGGCACTCGTACTACATTTGCGCCCATGAGATTCACACCCCGTCACAAACACCAATGCACCCATCACATCCAGGCTGACCTGAGTGCATGTTCATGTTGTCTGCCAATGCCCAGGAGAATAGGAATTCAGTGTGTTGCGAAAGCCCTGGGAGTATCCAGCGTGGCCTGTAATCCGCCACACCATCAGTTGCAGGGAGCCCTCCGTCCCCAGCCAATGCAACATGAGATCCAGACTCATCAGAATGTAAGGAGAAAGTGGGAGTTGGATTGGACAATCCAAGGAAAGTTCCAGCAGTACTGGAAACTACATGTAAAACATTGATATGGGCATTAATTTGACCACCACCGCCTGTTGACGCCCACCTGTGCCGAATCTAGAGTGATCATCGAGAACTGCAATCTTGGAGGAACGAATCGGTCACCACTGCTGAGGGTCTGGCCTACAGCTGAGAAACCAGGAAAGCTGGTGGTCAAGGAGGGAGGCAACCAAGTCTATAGAGAATGGGCCCCACCTTTCCACGAGCATTAGGAAGACATGCGGGGTCCAGTTTCCACAGACTCAAGTCTTGTAAATGGTGAGAGTGCCAGTCACCACCTGATTCTCCTGGCCCAGAAGATATTCTGCAGTGACGGAGACATTATCCTCCAGACAAAAATTCCAAAAGTTCTTCACCAGGTCTACTGGTGCCTCCCAGGTGATTAATTTATTGCACCACAGATATGTTGTCCATGTTTAGAGGGAAATAAGACTGAATCCTGTCCTTCGTCCAACACTAAACTGCGAACGAACCAGAAAGGAGCTCCAAATAATTGATAAGTAAGCTCTGTTCTTGTGGTGAACAACTTCCTCCTGTGAAAAAGTCCCCACACCTGATGCCCCAGCCTGACCCACTGGTGTATGACTCTATCACCAAGTCAGAAGTGGAAACGAAGATTGCCCTCCTGTTCCTAGCCCCCATGTGAGTAAGCCACCAGTTGATCTTGTCCGTTAGTGGCACCGAATGGGAGTACGTTACACCATTACAGGTGGTGTACTTTGATGCGCTGGAGAGCCCGATAGTGGGGAAGGCCCGGAAAGATCGATTGGATTGATAGGGAGAGGAGACCCACTAAATGCATATTCTGTCTGGGCTGTGTGAGGTTTGGCCAGAGTTTAACATAGTTTGTGGCAGATCTTTGCTATCTTCCGGGATGGAAGGCTCAGAGAGGACATAGCGGAATCTATCACAAACCCTAAGAATATCGTTGTACCCGAATCAATGCTTTCTGGAGGTGCAGAGCACGTTTCTGGGGACACTGGGCCAGAGGGAGTCTGTCGTCCAAGTAGACAATTAGCTTATCCCCTGTGCTATGAGTTACTCTTCCGCCGGCTTGAGACACTTCATGAAGCACCAAGGAGCCGACAACAGGCCAAATGGAAGGGTGGTGAATTCAAAGGGATGGGAGATCCAGGCGAGCTGTAGGATCTGACAGTGAGGTGGGAAGACTGGGACCATCAGGTATGTATCTTTAAGTTCCAGGCTTACCATCCAGTCTGACGGAAGCAAAACATTTCTGAAGAGGTGAATACCTCCCATATTGAAGTTGCAGTAAACCAGCCACTCGTTGAATTCCCTGAGGTTGATTACTGGTCACCGTCTGCTGTCACTCTTGTCTACCAGAAAAATATTGCTGAGAAAACTATTGGGATGTGTCCTTTTTTTAGGAGGGCTACGATCTCCTCATCATGCTGGGAAAAAGAGATGGGTTGCTGCCGGGATATTTTTTGAGGGCACCTGTAAAACCTGATTTGGAAACACTGTACTATTTGTAAGACCCATGTGTCTGAGGTGATAGAGACCAATGCTGGGAGGAAATGTGCCAGAACCCCCCCTCTCCTGAGTTGGGAAGAAGGGAGAACACTAACCTTTTCTGGGGGAGTTGCCATCCTTGTATCCACCTTGTCCATGGAACTGCTGTTCTCTCGTGGAATAGAAATTATTGAAGCATGCTTGAGTTTGCCACTGGCCACACCCGTAGCCTTGTCCCCTGAGGGGAGGGGGAGATGAGAAGGGGCCGGTTGTGTGGCCTCTGCCACGACTGGCTCCCTGGAAAACTGTGGGGTGAAAATGCGCTTAATATTTGTCTGTGCTTTGTTCAGCTTCGGGAATATCGCCACAAATTTGCCTAGCTCCTTCCCAAAAGGGTCTCCAAACCTCCTTGGGCTACTGCGTCCACCTCCGAAGATACGTGGTCCCCCAAATTAGATTCAGATATTAGATAGGACGCTATCAGAGACTGTTTGCCATATCGCAGATCATCAACAGGAACACCACTACTTCTCGCGGAACCCGCTTCGCGGGTCCCGCATCGTCGCTGTTGGAACTAACTGGACCCTGGAAGTTGCTGTGGGTGATTGACAGGGCTGCAGGGCTGCGAGCGCTGGGACCGGGACTCGGTATCCCAGGAGTCCCGGCAACCCCGAGGCCGAAACACCTGGCCCGCTCTCCCTGATTGCCCCGCCCCACTCTCACATCGCTATAAGCTCTGCCTGATTGCTTTGGTTGTGGGACGCTATCAGAGACTGTTTGCCATATCGCAGATCATCAACAGGAACACCACTACTTCTCGCGGAACTCGCTTCGCGGGTCCCGCATCGTCGCTGTTGGAACTAACTGGACCCTGGAAGCTGCCGTGGGTGATTGACAGGGCTGCAGGGCTGCGAGCGCCGGGACCCGGACTCGGTATCCCAGGAGTCCCGGCAACCCCGAGGCCGACACACCTGGCCCGCTCTCCCTGATCGCCCCGCCCCACTCTCACATCGCTATAAGCTCTGCCTGATTGCTTTGGTTGTGGGACGCTATCAGAGACTGTTTGCCATATCGCAGATCATCAACAGGAACACCACTACTTCTCGCGGAACCCGCTTCGCGGGTCCCGCATCGTCACTGTTGGAGCTAACTGGACCCTGGAAGCTGCCGTGGGTGATTGACAGGGATGCAGGGCTGCGAGCGCCGGGACCGGGACTCGGTATCCCAGGAGTCCGGGCAACCCCGAGGCCGACATACCTGGTCCGCTCTCCCTGATCGCCCCGCCCCACTCTCACATCTCTATAAGCTCTGCCTGATTGCTTTGGTTGTGGACGCTATCAGAGACTGTTTGCCATATCACAGATCATCAACAGGAACACCAATACTTCTCGCGGAACCCGCTTCGCGGGTCCCGCATCGTCGCTGTTGGAACTAACTGGACCCTGGAAGCTGCCGAGGGTGATTGACAGGGCTGCAGGGCTGCGATCGCCGGGACCGGGACTCGGTATCCCAGGAGTCCCGGCAACCCCGAGGCCGACACACCTGGCCCGCTCTCCCTGATCGCCCCGCCCCACTCTCACATCGCTATAAGCTCTGCCTGATTGCTTTGGTTGTGGGACGCTATCAGAGACTGTTTGCCATATCGCAGATCATCAACAGGAACACCACTACTTCTCGTGGAACCCGCTTCGCGGGTCCCGTATCGTCGCTGTTGGAACTAACTGGACCCTGGAAGCTGTCGTGGGTTATTGACAGGGCTGCAGGGCTGCGAGCGGCGGGACCGGGACTCGGTATCCCAGGAGTCCTGGCAACCCCGAGGCCGACACACCTGGCCCGTTCTCCCTGATCGCCCCGCCCCACTCACACATCAACGGCCCAACCTACTTAAGTATCTGCGAATCCCGCTGCGCGGGAGCGCCCGGGGCGAAGCCCGGGCAAAGGGCGGGCCCTGTGAGGCCCTCCGAGGCCAGAACAGGCCGGGCCGGGCTTTTTATTTTCTTCTGCTGTCTCGAAGGCGAGAAACATTTTTTGCCTGACGCCCCTCTGTTGTCTTTTACATTCTCTTACATCACGATACTTCCAAACCTTCTATTTTTGTTTCTTTTATATGCTCACTAGTACCTTCTACCACTAGAACTGTTTTGTTTACTCTCGTTATACAATATAGACATGTCTTCACCCACTTCCAACTTGACTGCTGAGGGGGAGTCAAACGGGGTACGTTAGATAACTTTGTCATCAGGAAGGCCTCCATTGTTGATAGGGATCTAGCCTTAGCCGAGCGGCGTGCCAATAGGCGCCGCTCGATTGAACATATTAAGAACAAAAGATCCTCAGAGGGCCCCACTTTCCCAGGCTTGCCTCTGCCAACTAAAAGAGCTGAAGGTACTAAGAGCCCAGAGCCTGCGCTTAATTCAAGTATTCCCCTATTACTTCAGGACAGGGTTACCCCCCCAGACTCTTTGGCTGTTTCCAACTCCGTTATCAATCTTTCTGCCTCGCTGGCTAGCATCCTAGATGAGGTGGAACATATGACAGACACCCTGCCGGTAGTGATTGAGTCACCCCCAAGACTAATAAACAGCCCGTAGATGCTTATGCATACCGCTGTCATGGTCCTCCGCCTAAGAAAAGGAGAAGGAAGGGGCATGGTACAACCAGGAAAAAAGCCACGTCCTCCCCATGTGCTAAGAAGCCAGATCACTTATCTTTAGATTTACCCTCTTCGCCCGTTAAGACTGTTCTTTCTTCAGACCAGCAGGGATTAGATCTATTGGGGAATATTGAGAAATTGATTAGATCGTTTACTTTGCCCTTGGTGGAGAGGCTCAAGAGGATAACTGTTCAGTTGGATGATCTAGAGAAAGTCTTTAAGGGGCCCCACAAGAGCACTAAGGGTTTAACTGGGGCACTCCTTGCCCCTACTTCCAGTATCGTACCCCTGGCGCCTGCGCCCCGGACCCAGGATAAACACCCCAAAAAACCTAAAGGCGTCGTGATACAGGACACTGCAACTCCTGGACACGACGCTAATAGGCAGGAGAAGGTAGGTAAGGGGCTTGTGATACCCAGTTGTCCATTACCCAAACCCACAGTTGCAGATGTCACTGCTAAGCCCCATATTCCTAAAAGACACAGAGTCAATTTGCCCCCTGAAGCGGCCCCTTTTGTGGTAATTTTAACGGGTGTCCCAGCTCTAGAAGCAGGCAAGAATGAAGACCAAGCCCAACTCAAAAATAAAGCCATCCACTGGCTAAAACAGAACCGGACCCTACCCCTCCACTTAAATGGTGAAATTCTCATGGTGCGGCGACTTTCATGGTTGGGTCCCAGCCCAAAAGCATTACAGGGGACATTGTTATAATCAGTTTTAAAGATAAAAGGGCGGTTAGCCACATTCTGAACTGGTCCTCCTTCACAGGCAGCAGTTCGATCACCCCTAGAGATCTGCCCTATTTCTATCCCAGAAATCTGCTAAGTCCAGTGGTTAAATCAAGATTGAGGGTTCCCAACGTGGATAGCCTAACTAGGCCATTTAGGTACCCGCTGGATAATTGTACGAGGAGACAACACAATCATCTTGAGGGCCACCTCCATACATCCGGACCCCCACTTGCCCCGCCGTTTGTTAATCCTGCACATTCTGCCCATCTGGCCTACTCGGATCCCTGGAACCAGTACTTAAACGACCTATGTGTTCCACCCAATCCTTGGTCATTAAACCGGCCCCAAATTCCCCTCTATAATCGCTATAATAGCTTGCGAGACTTGGAGGGTGTGGACTGACTGAATTATAAAATTTCTCTACCAATTTGTTTGATGAGTTCATCATTACCAGCACCCGCTGACAGCAGCCCAGATATCCCTGCTGGGCTGCGCCATGTAACTGCCCCAGTCACTGCTTCAGGGCTGCGTGATGAAACTGATCTAGCCACTACTTGTAAATTGGGCCTTGTTATCCCCGAAGCTTCTGAAGCCTGTACTGAAGCCATCATTTGTAATCCAGGCCCTGTTATTTCCGAAGCCCTTGATGCTAGTATAGATAGGCAGATTTGTGAGCATCCTACTGTTTGTAGCAATAGAGTAATAGCTGCCAATTCTAGCATACAAGGGAATATTAATTTTCTATTCTGGAATATTGCAGGGATTAGGGATAGGGTTTTGGATCCATCCTGGGTTGAGTTCGTTAGCTCATTTGGATTTCTGTGCTTCCAAGAAACCTGGTCCATCGAGCCTGCTCATATAAGTGGGTATAGTACCTTTCATGCCGCTGCTCTACCATCTAAACGTGGGAGGAATAGCGGGGGGCTCTGTATATATATTTCGAATCTGCTGGGTGTTCAGAACATTAAGGTAGTCAAATTGGGAACCTGTTATCAGATCTTATTAATTCAGCTGGCTTCCAAGGTTGATATCATCTTGATTAACATTTATAATAACCTGAACAAATGTCTAGTCTCAGAACTGGTTTCTTCCCTGATTAAGGACCTACACGGGGCTATCACCCCACAAGGGAGGGATTGTATTATTGTTTGCGGGGGGATTTTAACCACAATGTGTGTGATTTAGCAGGGGGGGGCTGTGGATTTACAGGGGCAGGTGTGGAAGTTTCTCCTCCACACTTTTCCCACTTGGATGGGGGTGAATCACTGAATGAAATGTTGGCATCCTTTAACTTAGACTTTGTTAATAGAATGTGCTCCCCTTGTGTTGATTTTAGTGCAACTTTTGTGGGGAGAGGGCATGGTACTATTATAGATTTTATTGTTGCCTCTGAAAGTCATGCCACTTGGTATACAGGTTACACTACTCACTGCGTAGGGTTCAGTGATCATCTTCCCCTTCCTTTTTCCATCAAACTACCACAGGCCCAGTGTGATACATTGATAGAAAGATTGTCATGGTTAAAATTCTGTGATATGCCCAGACAAAACGGCTTTGCTATCAAATGGAGTCATTTTGATGCTGAGGTTATGCATGCCAAGATTGTCAGGGGCTCCCTTGCCTCAATTGAGAGGTGTTTAAATGCCGAGGCCTCCCACGAGGAGACCATGGCAGCCTTTGAGACTATCTCACGTAACATCCGAGATAGCCTGTCCCGTAAGGGGAGAGGTTCTATCTCTAGGCCAACGACCAATTCCTGGTTCGATGCCCCCTGTTCCAAGGCACATTCCTATCTTAAGGCTGCATTACACAGAAAGAACAGGGACCCGGTTGAGGTGGCTACTTGCAGAAAAATCTATTGTTTAGCCCGAAAGAACTGCAAGAAAAACATCAAACAGGAGGCTTGGAACAATTTGGCTATTGCCGCTCAATCCAAGGATAGTGCCCAATTTTGGCGTGCAGTTAACGCACCTTTCTTTAACGCAACAAATAATGCGAGGATAGAGGTTGCCATCAGCGAAACTTCCTGGATTGACTTCTTTTCCGAAGTCTATAATCCGGGGGAGACTACAAAGCTAGTTGACATGGAGGGCATAGAAAAGGAGGCATCTCGGATTTTCCAGAAAGTATACCTGGGAATTACAATAGGGGAAATGTCCACCGCTATAGAGCAGAGTAGGGGAGGCAAAGCCCCAGGAATAGATGGGGTTCCAATCGATCTGTTCAAATACTCAGCCAACCTATGGTCCCCTATATTGATGAGAGTTATGGAAGCAAGCAGCGAGTTGGGTCTTCTCAGGACCTGGTCCGATTCAATCATCATTCCCATTTTCAAGAAGGGAGACAGAGAGAGCCCCTCTTGTTACCGCCCTATCTCCCTTCTTGATTCTTTTATGAAGATCGTGGGTAGGGTTGTTTTGAATCGACTATTATCCTGGACAGACGAAGCAG
This sequence comes from Lissotriton vulgaris, assembly GCF_964263255.1. NCBI lineage: Eukaryota > Metazoa > Chordata > Amphibia > Caudata > Salamandridae > Lissotriton > Lissotriton vulgaris. The sequence continues at coordinate 1,504,787,966 of NC_141693.1, forward strand.
GGGTATTATCCCCTGTGCAGTACGGATTCCGAGAAGGGATGGGTACTGTGGAACAGGTCCTGAACTTCACACTCCTCCAAGGAAAATACGTTCAGGCCAAGGCTGGTAAACTTTATGCAGCATTTGTTGACTTAAGTGCCGCATTTGATTGTGTTAGGCACGATCGATTGTGGAAGGTGCAGGAAAACCTCAAAATAGAAGAGCCTATTATATCTTTCTTAAGGCAACTTTATGCTAGGGCAAGGGCTAGGGTGAGATTCGGAACCAGTGGTGAATGCACCAAACCCTTTTATGTGAAACGTGGAGTGAGGCAAGGGTGCGTCCTTGCGCCTCTTCTTTTTAATTTATACACGAATGAATTAGAAGACGTCCTGGTATCCAAAGTTATTGATTCACCCAGAATCAATTCCAAACAAATAGTGCCCCTACTATATTCGGATGACGCTGTCATTATGGCCAGGACAGAGAGAGGACTGCAGTCAGCCTTAGACACTTATATCAATTTTATGGAATCTAGGGGCTTGACTTTAAATGTTAAAAAAACCTTTGTGATGACGTGCACCAGGGGCAAGTCCAAAACCTGCAAACTGTTTGCACACAGGGAAAAGTGCAGTCCACTATAACCTTCCCATATCTAGGAGTAGTTCTTGAGGGCGGGGGGCATTGGGGTCCAGCAATCAGGAGCAGAATCCTGTCGTTTAAAAAAGCCACTGCAGCACTCATGGCTTTTTCTCGTAAGATGGGAAAAAGACCTCCTGCAATCCTGCTTAAGATCTACTCGGCCAAATGTGTCAGTACAGCCATCTATGGGGCCGGTGTCTGGGGTATCCAAGACACCAGGGAATTACAAACTGTAGAAAATGCTTTTTTAAGGTTTATTTTAGCAGTTCCTTTTAGTCTATCTGTGTTTAATTGCCACACAGAGCTGGGGGTTCGTCACATCAGTGATCTGATTGCAATGCAACCACTATTACTCTGGCACAGGGTCTGGACCGCAGTCGAGCTAGAATTAAATAGAGAGATTATTCGTGATGTCATGGCACTTGACAATTCTCATAAAATAGCGTGGTTATCCTATATCCAAAAGTTTTGTCTAGATATGGGGAAACCTGGGTTTTACACCACACCAGAGGGGCTATGTAGGATCTCGAGGAAAGATCTAAAGAAAGATTGCTGTTATCATCTGGAATCCCTGCGGTTAGGGGCAGAGCTGAACAAAGTTTCGGTAGTGCGTCACCAAATGTTGCTTACATCGGGCAATATGCAACCCTATCTAAATTGGTGCACCAGGGGCTTTGATAGGTTCCTACTTACCAGGTTCAGATTTGACATTTTTTCCGCCTAGTGTCATTTCCTCATATCAATGACTGGTCGAAAAAGCTTATCAATTGCCCATGCGATGGGAGTGCCGAGCAATCAACACTCCATGTGATTTGTTTTTGTGGTTTTTACCAAAAAGAGAGAGCCCGATGGATTAAACCACTTCTGAATACTTATGGCCCTTGGCATCATTGCCACCCAGCTTTACTATATCTCCAGTGTTTAAACGATGAACTGAGTGTGGCTATTATGACTGGATTCTTAAAGAGTGTTTTTAGAAAAAGGAAAAATTTAAAGTATACCTAAAATTAATTGTATACACCGTTAACTTTTTTCCTCTCATGTATTGTTATATTTGTATACATTATGCATTGACTTATGATGTTGTTGCTTTTATGATTTTTAACTTTACAAAAATCGAATAAAGCTTTTCTACTTCTTCTTCTTCTAGATTCAATCTCGATGAGTAAGGAGCGACTCCGCAAGCAATTTGCGTTCCTTAGGAGTATAATTGTGCGCTGTGTCCACCCTGAGATTACATCAGGGGGTATGAGAGAATTTTTGTCATTGGACTTATGGCATCCAGAAGTTTGTCCTGGGATGAGCGCCAAGACCTATCTATGCCTTTCTTAGGGTTCTTCATAAATTTGGTCAAGAAGGTGGCCATCTGGGAGTCTAATTCCAGTGTAAGGGTGACCCTCCCCTCCAAAAAGGGGCATGGGCACTCCACCTGAAGACAGTTGCAAGCTTCTTTCTCTGAACGACTTGTGAAGACCCCGGCACGTACTTCACCACCTTATTTGGCACTAGTAGGGCACTTGGGCCAAGAAGGCCTTCTTGGGATGTGAGAACATGTTGGGATCAACTCCTGCCTCACATTTCGTCTTCTGGGGTGGGGTCCACCGGGAGCATCTTTGGGGGATTTCTCTGGATCCGGTAGGGTAGGTTTGGCAATTTTGGTGCATTCACGTGCAGGCTGTTCAGCGAGGCGCTGTCCTAAGGGGCCCATAGCGTCATTTACTGCCCTGTAAATGGAGGCATCTACCGCTTTGTAAAATTCCTCATTCCACTAAAGGAAGGACCGCGTCCTTCTCATCATATGTCGCTTGAGAGGCACAGATTACACCTTATTTATCATCTATAAATGAGGATGCACATATTTAAGATTAGCAGTTGATCATTTAGAAAGCGCCAACCCAGTCGCTGAGATTTTTAGGCTCTGTTAAAACATTTTGAGTGCCCAAGTCAACAAAAGTAATTTTACTGAACTGCTGTAAGCAAGTCTGGCGAATCTCACCTCTGTTAAGATCCCGGTAAAACATGACAAATCCATCCAAGATATCTCGGTCTAATGACACCAAAGACCCTCTTGATCCCTGACCTCCTTGATATAGCTCTTGTTATGGACCTGTTGAGGTCTATAGGCAAGCAGCTTGCCTACTTGATTGCCTCTCTCTTAGCACATCCCTAGCCAAGGGGCAGCACTCTGTACAGTGTAAGAGACAAACATGAAGGTAACGAGTGATCAAAGAGGTAGCTGATTTGTGGACTGGGCGTATAGATGGGAAAAGGCCTGCTACCTATTTTTCTGTTTTACAGTGTTTAGTTTGCAGTCTGATTGTGCCATGAACCACTAGAGATGGCATGCTAGTCTGCAAGATAATCGGAATGCTAGTTGTGATAGCTTTATAAATTTTGCACCTGGTTTTCAAGATGGTATGGGCCAGCAAGAGGAGTCAATGGAGTTCCATCAGGATGGGTTGGATCTGATTATATTTCTTCAGGTTCTGGATGAGACGTGCTGCAGCGTGTAAGATGCCCTTTAAAGGTTGCCATTGTAGAATCTGGGAGGCGTTGGAGCTGAGCAATACCACCATCCAAATGTAAGAGTAGAGGGGGTTGAACAGCAGTTCTGAAGGCATTTTCTGGAGGAAACTGTTTCACTTTCTTTAGAAGAGAGAACTGGTATCACACCTTCTGTTCTTTGGCAGTACGTTCCTTAAGGGTGAGTTTGGTGTCCAGGGTGAATCCAAGTGTCTTAGCTTTTACTGAAATTTGGGGTTCCAAGCAGTGAAGGTTCAAACCATTGAGCTGGATTTGTGATTGTTCTGAGCAAATAACAGGAATTCTGTCTTGTTTGGGTTGAGCTTTAGGTAGGTGCTGCACATCCAGGTATGGACAATGTGCAGACAGTGTTGAAGCTTTGGATGTCTGAAGTAGAGGAGACTTTCAAATACAGTTGTGTATCAGTTGTGCATGAAGATCTGTGAATCTTGATGCTGTTATCTGTGAATAAAGCATCAACTGGCTCCATGTAGTAGCTAAAGATGACAAGGAACAATATGGAAGCCTAGGGGAATCGGCAGGCGATAGGAATCTTTTGGGACCCGATGGTGTCCCTGTAAACTATCTGTATTGGTCGGAAAGGTAGGAGCAGAACCGGTGAAGGACGTTCCTGGCGAATACCATTTGAGACTTCAGAGTGTGTAGAAGAGCAGATTAGAAAACTGTGTTGAAGATAGCATAGAGGTCCAGCAGTATCAGGAACCAGGGGTCATCTTCATCTGAGGTCAAGAGGTTGTCGTCTACAAATGTAAGGTATTGGTGTCTGTGCTGCAGGTGATCTGAAGCCAGACTGATAATCATGGTTAGCATTAATATAAACTTGAAGGTGAACATAGACTGTTCTTTCTAATTATCTTGCCGATGAATAGTAGGAGAGTGATGAGCTGGTAGTTGGTGAAGTCATTGTTGTCTACTTACTAAAGATTTCTTTTAGCAGTGGAAGGATCTGGCCTGGCCTGAGAGCTCTGGGAAAATGCCTTCAGTGATGGTGGCATTGGCAATGGAGAGTAGAGGTGAGAGAGTGATCTCAGAGAGAGCATGGCTGAGTGATGAGTGTCAGACATCATTTTCATAAGTAGCATTGAGAAACTTGAGTACCATGGCAAGATATGCAAGAGTTAGGGCTTTGAAGGATGACCATTGTTCGATTCTACAGAAAGGGATGGGTGTAAGAGGTGACATGGGCTTGGGGTTGTTCATGTGCTGTTGAATGTTCTTTATTTTTTTACTGAGAAAGAGGTTGATGGCATTGCCATTTTCTGTGGAGTGAGGAATGGATAGGTCTAACAGGAGATTATTTGTTGCTGAAGAACAAGTTATTACCTTTGGCAACGTCTTATCTGATAGAGACTCTATCTAGCTGCAAATTCATTTCCTTAGAATATTCCCCAGGCCTCAAGCTGGATTTGGAAACTTCTGCTGAGCAGTAACCCTGCACGCCGGTAGGTGCGTCGTTCGACACCACTTGGCGTACTCAGCATTGTCCGTCCTGGAAATGATATGCACCATCCAGAGCACTGACTGTTTCTTTTTGCGACTTTCTATGCCGAACGTGTGGAGCAACGGGGAACACTTACCATTGGTGTGCAAAGCTAGGGCCCTTAGAAGGGGTAAACCCTGTACACCATAAACTCTTCGCAGAGCGGGGATGATGGGAGGGTCAGCAAGGAATCTGTGGCTAGATAAAGTCTCTACCAGATAAGGTGTTATTGAAGGTAAGTAACTTGTTCATCTGATAGAGAATTCTAGCCATAGAATCCTTACCTTAAAATAGATATACAAGCAATACCTCCCCGGGGCGTTTTTTTGTGCCAATATGAATAATATTTTCCTGGAATTACATTAAAACTAAAAAGGGGTTGCATATTTTTTTAATTCTATGTAGCAGATAATTTTTTAATGTAACCATGTATTTCAAGAATATATAGGGGAGGAGCTATGACAGCAAACAAGATGGTCGCTTAGTCTCCCGGCTCCGCCGACTTCTGTCTTTCGCTTGCAGATCCTGTCATCTATCCTGATTTTCCGCCACATATCCGTGTCTATGAACTAATCTGCAGTCCTATGGAGCAATCCCGAGACTTTTCCGACATTGTGGAGTGGAGTAATGTCAAGGTTTGACTCGAGGCCTAACCCAGTCTGGAAGCCGGGGTCTTGAGTGCTGGTCCTGCCGGGTCCCAGTTGAACAACAGCGGACTGGTGAGGGTGGCAGGGTCCGGTCCATGGAACTTTCGATATCTTTTGGACTGCTTTGCTGCCGATCTGCTGCCTGGTCTCGTATCGAAGGTTAGAAGACGTGTGACGCCGAGGCGGAGTGGCGGAGGTCCCTGACCCGGAGGCCTAGTGTTCGCCTCGCCGGTGCCTTTGGGTTGGGGACTTGGCGCGCACGAACGCATGTTGACGATCTGTCCCTCACGGTTCATCCCTGCTCCGCCTAATCTTCCCCCGGGGAGAGCGGCTCTCCGAAGGGATCACTATGCCTGATGTCATGCGAGACATCAGGCATAGTGATGTTTTTATTTGTTTCTATGGCCTTTTTTTCTCTTTCGTTTCCTTTCTTTTACCTTTTCTTTCGTTTTTTCATTTTTCGGGTCAGTATAGTGGGTCCACTCTTGTGTCCATTATCGATCTTTCTTTATCTGTGCCTATACTTTCTACAGTATTATCAGTATCATTGTGCGGGCGCTTAACTGGTGCGAACTGTGACTGTATGCTTGTTTATCCTGAATCATATGCTTTAGTGCCACTGTTCTAACTGCGATCGTTCTAACTGTGGATGTCTTACTATTTTGCCCGCCCTTTATGCGACTCTGTGTTATTGTATGGCACCTGATCCTTTCATTTTTTACATTATAAAATGGAGCCTTTTGAATCCTGTAATTTAGTTGGTACGCTCAATAACAAGTTTTTACCGAATCTATGGTACCTCCGATTCACGGGCTGCCGAGTCGTGTCATAACTGACTTGCTGTGATGAAACTGATTAGCGGCCGGCCCTGGTGGTTGTAGGCCCAAACTTGTAACCGTTTGAAGTAACAATAAAGGTTTTCCAAAAAAAATAAAAAAATAAAAAATAAGAATAGAGTAACACCCTTTGTTTTTGAGGTACATGCTTACACAAAAAAAACAATCATTGTATCATCTTGCCAATGCCAGACCTGTTGACATTGCCAATGCTTGTTTGTTTTTGTCATGGACACATTTTCCAAAATGCGCTTTAGGACTAAATAGGCAGGACGGCGACCATCACACCAGACCTGACTTTCCAGGCAGTATTGCCTCGTAAACGTCTGCCAGGAAGCCATTGTTGCTACCTGACAAATATTCCAGGACCAGTGCTTCACAAGCTAACGCAGTGGTTGCAGCCTTGGCCATGGTAGAGTGAGCTTGCAAGCCCTCACACAGTTGCTTTTTAGCCCATGCATAGCAATTTTGATGCAGAGCACTATCCATCGTGAGATGGTTGGTTTCTGCACACCATCCCTTTCTTGGCTCTGACATACCTCACGAAGAGTTGATTGTCCAACTGTTTCATGCGGTCACTGTTGAATGCAGAGGTTCTTTTTGGGTCCAGCCAATGGAGTCTTTCCTCTTTAGAGGGGTGAAGTGGAGCATAGAAAGGAGGCAAAGCAATAGATTGGCTTACGTGAAAGGGAGTTATCACCTTCTATGAAAATAATGCACAAGTCCGAAAGCTTAGCTTGTCTGGGTAGATGTAAGGTTTGTGTAAGGTACAGTGGATTTGCAGGCAATGACTGTAACTCTGATGTCATCGCCCCCAGAAAGGCTGTCTTGATGGTAAGGAGACTGAGTTGATAGTGTGGAGTAGCTCAAAAGGTGCGCACACATCAGGAATGTAAGAACTACATTCAAGTCCCACTGGGGCATAATAAAAGGTGCTGGTGGAAACATATGTAGGAGGCCTTTGAAAAACCAATGGAAAATATGGGATTTAAAGAGGGGTTGCTGATAGCTGCAAAAATACTGAGATGGCAGAAAGATAACCTTTCAACGTGCACAGAGCAGAGCCCTGCTGTGTAAAGGAAACAATAAACAGGAGAACTTGAGAAAGGGGGCAGACAGTGAGCAAACATGTTGGTCTGTACACCATGCCACAACTGCAGGCATATACCACCTTGGTGGAGGGGCCGCTGACTCCCAAGATAACATTGCAGACGTCAGGCAGAAGGTAGAATGCTGTCAACTGTTGCTGCTCATTATCCATGCATAAAGGTGAAGCATTTTTAAGATCGGGTGCAGAATCCTTCCCTGTTTCTGCGACAGAAGATCCTCCCGAAGAGGCAGCCTGATGAGAGTACCAATGCTCATGCTCAACATCTCAGGATACCAGACTCTCTGTGCTCAATCCAGAGCCACAAGAATGACATGGACCTGGTCTCGTGCCTGATCTTCTTGAGAACTCTGGGCTTGAGTTGTATTGTCTGCAAGTCATATAAGAGACTGGAGCTCCACTCGAAACGAAAGGTGTCTCGAAGTAAGAGCTGCCTTAGAAACTTCAGCATTCAAAACTGCTGACATTGTGCATTTGCTGTAGAAGTGAAGAGATCTAACCAAGGTTTTCCCCCCTCTTGAAAGAGACCTTGCAACCCCAAGATGTAGATACCATTATTCACTAGGCATCGGCGGCTGCATTTTTTTTTCTCTGGTGTTCAAAGTGCCCGCCAGGGGTTGAACGACTAGGGATATGCTTGGCTTTCCAGCCATATCCAGAGACGCAGCACCTCTTGACAAAGGATCCATGACCCCACCAACCTTGTCTGTTGCAGTACCAATGGCAATTGTGTTGTCCACGAACACTTGTACCATCCTTCCCCTGATTGAAACAAGAAAGAGTTGCAGGACTTTTGCAGTTCCCTCCAAGATCTGGACCATGACAGACATTCCTCTGATGCTGCACCCACTGAAACGTCAGGTCCCTTAGCAGAGCCACCATATACCTACGTGTATGTGTCACAAGCAGGATGCAGGAGGCCATGAGGACCAGCAGCCTCAGAGTCAGTCTCACCGAAATCAAAGATAGAGGCTGGAACATCAGTATAATAGCTGAATGTCCTGGACTCGCCGCTCAGGAGGCTAGGCCCGAAACTGCACCATGTCCATGTCTAGAATGGCTCGGATGAAGCAGAGCATCTGGGATGGAGTCAGGTGTGTCTTTTACATGTTGATACACCCAGCGAATGCAAATGGTTGGCGTAGTCTGGAGGTTGGAGACGACTGTCCAGGGGGAGCGTGTCTTCAACAGCCAATTATCTAAATAGGGGAAGGCTGGAACCCCTAATCTCTGCAGATGAGCTGCGACAACCTCCATCACTTTCGGGAACACCTGAGATGTGCTGGTAAGGCCGAAGCAGAGACCAGCAAACTGAAAGTATTCTTGGCCCACGATGAACAGCAGGTAATGTCTGTGGGAAACGTCTATGAGTGATGTAATATGTGAGGTCATAAGCAGCGCATTGCTGGGGCATGAGTTATAGTTAGCTCACTAACTATTACAACTGAATTTCACTGGTTGTGTACGAGTGAAACCTGAGGCTAACTATAACTTCCCTGTAACCTTTGTTTTTCCAGTGAATTTCTATGGCTTTTTAAGTAGTAGTCACGTTTGCAGAGTGTTTGAGAAAGTGGGGGGCCTCTAACCAGCTCTCATGAATCCCACTGTGTAGGGTTTATTGGAGGTACCAGGAGGTTTTCTTGGCCCCCAAGGTCCCTCAGGATTAAAGTGGTCTTCATCCCCACTACCAGTAGTGCACCTTGAGGTGCACTGATAGAGTGGTGGAGAAAGAGGGCATGGCCTCCAAGAACACCTCTTAGGAATCTCCCTGTGAGGGACTAACTGGAGGTAACAGGAAGGATAGTTGGCCGCCAAGTTCGTCCTTGGGGCCAAATATGCCTCCTGTTACTTCCAGTAAGTACCATACAGCAGGATTGCTGAGAGGTTGTCGTAGGCCACACTTCTTTTCTCCACCACTCTGCAAATGTGCCTCCTAGTGCACTACTAGAAGGGGGATGAAGTCCCCATGTCCATTGGGGGTCTTTGGGGGGCAACTGCCCCTCCTGTTAACTCTACTAAGGTCCACCCAGTGGGTTTCCTGAGAGGCTTTTACCACTGTGCAAACATGCCTCCTGGTGCTCTACTACTTAGGGGATTTGTCCCCTCGGCTCTTGAGGGTCCTTGGGGCCAACTACCCCTCCTGTTACTTCCAGTAAGACCTATACAGCTGGATTGCGTATAGTGTATTTCGGGTACAATGCAGTGGCCTAGAGTGTAGTAGCAGAGATTGGAATAGAGCACACTACATTAGAGTGCCATTAAGTGGGCCATACTGGAATAGCATGTAGTGCAATAGCATAAATTGGAGTAGGGTACAGTGGAATAGCGTTGAGTTGCGAGCACTACAGTTTAGGGCTGTCCAGTAAAGTGGCATACACAAAAGTGTAATAGAATACAGTGGTGAACAGTATAATAGCGTAGAGTAGAGTGGTGAACACTGCAATGGTGTGCAGACCAGTTCAGTCGAGTAGAATGGAGTAATGTACAGTAGATTTGCGTAGAATGTAGTAGCATATGCTGTAGTGTTGTAAAGAGAAGTAGCATACTGTAAATTCCATACAGTGCAGTGATGTAAAGTAAACAGTTATACAGTGGAGTGACATAAAGTGGAGTGTAAATTACAAGAAATGTAGCGTTAAAGTGTAAAGATGGAAAAAAAATCGCCAAAATATAGACTATAATATGTAAATATTGGGGGGTCCCAAAGGTGGTTCAACTCAATGAATGTTGAATGGAACATTCACCCCACATGTACTTCTAATTCCTCATCCTTATTTAATCGTGAAGGGAATTTAGTATGTTGAGCCAATATATATCTTGACTCAAGTTGCCTTAGTTGTCTAACCCTGTCGCCACCCCAGATATCCTTCTCTGCCCTATCTATGGCAAAGAACCCCAATTTAGACACATCACAATTATGTTGCTGTGCAAAATTCCTCACTACAGAATATGCAAAATCTAGATTTTTGATGGGACGTTGTTGTTCTAAAATGAGTTTCCTTAATGAAAAAATTGTGCTACCCAAATACTTAAGCAAGCAAGTACACTGAAGAACATAAATCCAAAGTCAGACGCACAATTTAAGAATTGCCTGACCTTCCTTTCATGGGCCTTGCATTGTCTCCTCTTGTAGAACCCCTTTGATTTAGTTAGTTTCTGGACCCTCGTATCGTAGCTATGTGTATGATTATTCCCCAAGGTCCTAGCTCTTCTATATCTGATAGAGGGTTTAGATGATATTTCTGGACCTACAGTGGTGTAATTTTTCAAAATATCCCAATATCTGCACATCAAATTTTTAATCCTTCGAGTAGAGACATTATATGTAGTGAGGAAACATAAGCATTTCTCCTTGGGGTTCCTGCCATCTTTAGAATATAACAATTGGTCTCTTGTAAGGAGCTCTGCCTTCTTTTCGGCAATACTCCCCTTCTCTAAATATTTGCTTCAAATATGTTGTCTGTTTTATAAACTTGGTGTGTGTGCTGAAAACTTTTTAAAGTATTAACATCTCTCCATAGGGGATACTGTCAATCAAATTACTTTTTATTATTATTATTGTTATTTTTCACTTGGTATGTTTTGATCGCTACCTCATATATTTTGGTTGCACACTACTGTCACTTTTGATTCATGTATCTTCAGATTGCATCTGTATTTCGTTCACGACTGCATATAGATGTGTCGCATTTTTGTAACCTGCACCCATTACACTTTTCATTCCTATATGCACTGATTACTACCTCATATATCTTGCACTGATTACTACCTCATTCACTTTGGCTGGTCATTAGTGACAATCTTGCTCCACTCATTTCTCGCCTTCCTCTCCTATAATTTACCGACTGCTACCTCAAGTACTCTGGTCGCTCACTAGTGTCACGTAGGCGCACTAGTGTCACGTTGGAGCCCTAGGCGCACTAGTGTCACATTGGCGCCCTAGGGGACCTACCTGTCGCGTGTAACTGATTGCTTTGCATCTGTATTCTGCTCTTATTCTATCAGAATTATTCCTCCAATTGTATTCTGCACTACTCTGTAAATCTCTGCAACCTGCACCCATTTCTCGCTTTCCTCTCCTGTAATTTACCAACTGCTACCTCAAGTATTTTGGTCGCTCACTAGAGTCACTAGAGTCACGTAGGCGCACTAGTGTCACGTTGGCGCCCTAGGGGGCATTCTGGAGCCTTGTAAACTGTGGTGGCATTTGTAGCGTGCATTCAGCACATTTATTTATTAACCTGCAACATGGATCTCTTCGGCAAGCACACATATAAAATCAACTACCCACCCGTGCGCACCAAAAAAGCCGCCAAACGCTTCAAACACGGCTTCCTTAAGTCCCACCCAGAAACCCCCTTTGCCGACACCTACTTCTCGTCGGTCAATGGACCCTTGGACACCGATATCATCTTCCACACTACACGCAGAGCTCAGTGGAAAAAAGCGTTTCTCACCCTACTCAATGTCTCCTCCACCAGGAAATCCACCCATGGCCTAACACTTTCCATCACACCATCCCAACTCTTCCCAGGCAGAACCACCATCACTATTTACAATAACGGGATTGTCCTAATTCAAGCGACAGACAGGAACCTGGAACTTCTTGACAATCTGTTTCCCACTTTCAAAGAGCACCTATCCAATCCTCGGACTTTCACTCATATCCCCTCCTGTCCTTCCACCCCTGACGACACAGCACCCACCCTTAACACCCCCAACCAAGTTCAGCACCAGAACGACACTCATCTCACCTTCACACCCAGCACCATAGTCACTTACCCACCTGCGGCAGCTACCCCTCACCACCCCTCAATCTCAGACAGAGACCCCACCCCCCCTTACTCCACCCGCTCCACCATCCCCCCTACCTACCCTCACCCCTCCGCTCATCTTCCCATATCCCCCCTACACTTTGCACGCCTGTCCCGTCCTCCACACCAATCTTCTCAGAACACCCCTCCTCCCCCAACTGCTCCCCACATAACTTGTCTCTCTCTCCGCCTATCTAGCCCCACATTCTTAGCACTCCCGTCCCGCCTAGCCTTCACCCCTCCTTCAACCTTTCACCCCCCACTCTCACTCCCCACTATCCCTCCTCCTCCCCCGTTACTTCCAGCCTCCACACCGCCCTCATTCACCCTTCCCCCCCTAGCACTGATGCCCCTCCCGACAACGCCAACACCATCCCTAACATTTATCCTCTCTCTAACACTCCCAACCTCTTCACCAGCTCCACTTCCCCATCCCGATCCTCACCCGTCTCCAACAACCTATTCGCCGGTTCATCGCCTGTACCCCTCCCCAACTCCGCGCCGAACACCACGCTCGACATGATCATGTCCTGCCTCCTCCAATTGAAAGAAGAACTACACTCCATCAAAGAGTTGCTCATCACACACCCCAGACACCCCTCTACCACCACCACCTCTATACCTAATAACACTCTCCCCGCGCCTCCTACACGCCTTACCACACAACACGCCCCACACCGGACTTCTATCCCCTCTCGCAACTCCAACAATCACAATACCAATCACAATCGCATTACTACCAATCGCAATACTCCCTCTACACCTAACAACACTTCCTCCTCACCGCCTACTCGCCCTATCACACAACTCCCCCCACACTGGACCTCTATCCCCTCTCGCAATACCACCAACCGCCCCAGACGCACTGCCAATACGTTCACAGACCATGAGACACACGCCCTTCTCCAATCTTACGTCCCGGCTCCCCAAAATCGTTTAGCCACCAACCACCTGCCCATCCCAACGATCATCTCTAACCCCCTCAGGCACCAAAAGGATAACAGAGGCGCCATCCCTAACAACCTCACTAATGTGCCCATTACTACAGAACCTGCCTCCACCCTCTGCGCCCCTAGCCTCAAATGCATACTTCTCAACTGCAGATCGGCCCAAAAACATTCTGCGAGGGTCGCCGAGCTCATCATGTCTCAGGAACCGGATCTGGCCATTCCGACTGAAACATGGTTGTCAGATTCCTCTACACCTATCTTGGATATACTAGTCCCCCCCAACTACTGTATAATTAGACTTGACAGGCCCATAAAGATAGGCGGTGGAATTGCCTGTATCTACAGAAGCAATCTCTCTGTTACTAAAGCGTCCGCCCCTTCTCTTACTTCCTGTGCATACCTCTGCCTTGATGTCATAAGCGAAAGCAAACCGGTCTGCTCACTTCACATCATATACCACCCACCTGGAGACAAGCTCTCCTTCTGCCAACAACTCATGGACACAATAACAACCAATTCAGGACGACAAAATACCCAAGTTTTCCTTGGCGACTACAATCTCCATTGGAACGACAGCAGTGACACAGTGGTTAATAGCCTCAAAAGATTCCTCAACGCCCTTGATTTCACCCAAATATGCAATAGCCCGACTCATGAGAAAGGTGCTATCCTCGACCTTATCATCGCCAAAGAGGACGCTATTCAACTGGAGTCAATTCAACCTTGTGACTGGTCAGATCATCATATTGTCTCCTTCCTTATCAATGAAAAAATTAAATTTAACCCACTGCAACCCTCTAAGCCCAAAGTCTGGAAAAGGGACATGAAAAAACTCAACCCAAACTCATTACCGCCTAACAGCTGCAATCTACTACTTCCCCCGTCCGGCGCTACGGACGTTCAACTCCTGACTGACCACTATCTAAATGCTATGTCCACAATAATCAATGAGGCTGCACCCATGCAACTGAAAAGAGTCTCGTCCAAGATCTCCAACCCATGGTATGACGGGAGCCTCAATGAGGATAGACGGGCCATGCGAATGGCAGAGCGCACTTGGAGGTCAGACCCCTCTGCACTGCACCTAGAAAGCCTGAAGAAGCAGAGAAATGCCTACTTCAGGAAAATAAAACGCTCAAAAAGAGACTTCTTCAGCCTCCAGCTCGCCCAAGCAAAAAACCGCCCAAGGAAATTGTTTGAGTTAATCAGAACACAATCCAAAGAACAACCCCAGACAATCAGCACCATGGGCATTACACCTTCCTGTGAAGAATTCTCTGCTTTCTTTAAACAAAAAAGCGACAACATAAGAAGCGATCTCCTCAATGACGCAATCCTTTACTCCAACCCCCAACTCACAGCAGCGCCTGAACCAAAGAACAACGCTACATGGTCATCCTTTAGCACCTACTCCGAAGAAGAAATTGGCAGATTGCTCAGCACCCTGAAACCATCCAATCACCTAACTGACCCCCTTCCTGCAAGCGCTGTAAAAGACTTTACCCCTTTGCTCCTCCCACTCTGGACTAAAATCATCAATAGCTCTCTTCAACAAGGATCCATCCCTGATGCACTCAAAGTCGGACAAGTCACACCTCTACTAAAAAAAACAACAGCAGACCCCACTGATCTAAACAACTACCGCCCTATTACAAATATTCCCACCCTCGCCAAACTGTTGGAAAAATGCGTACAGCTACAACTGACTAAACACATAGACAAGTTTGATCTCCTCAACGCTCATCAATCAGGCTTCCGTGCAGGGCACAGTACTGAAACAGCCATGACGCACATAGTGGACGACGCCCTCCAAATCCTAGACCAAAACGAAACCTGCCTCCTCATCCTTCTGGATCTCTCCTCAGCATTCGACACAGTTAAACATGAGAACTTACTCGAACTGTTAAACACAAGAATGGGCATCTCAGGGACTGTTCTCAAGTGGTTCACCTCCTTTCTACACAACCGCTCACAAAGATTCAAAAGCAACAACCTGATGTCCTCTCCGGTACCTGTATCACTAGGCGTCCCACAAGGATCCTCCCTCTCCCCTACACTGTTCAACCTAGTTATGGAACCTCTCACTACTTTGCTACAGACATCCAATGTTCACTTCCACATGTATGCCGACGACACCCAACTCTATCTCAAAATACAATCCCCCAAGGACATCATGCTTCTGAACACCACGATCAGAAACACCCAGTCCTGGCTTGCAGAGAATCACCTCAAACTCAATGCCCTGAAGACTGAGTTCCTCCTGATCTCTCCTCCCGCAAAAATCTCCACGGCTCAAACATGGCTTAAGCAGTTAACAGCTTTAAATGTACAACCTACCGTCGTAGACTCAGCAAAATCCTTAGGCATAACACTTGATGCCAATCTCAACATGCAGCAGCACATCAGCAAGGCAACCAAAGGAGCGAACTTCCAAATCAATACCTTGAGGAAACTTAAAGCCTTCCTTCCAGCCAAAGACTTCCAAACTGCAGTACAATCTATAGTCATCCCGCACATAGAATACGGAAGCACCGCCCTCTGCGGGCTCCCACTAACAACTACGGCACCCCTTAGAGCGTCCCTTAACGCTGCAGCGAGACTCATCACTGGCTCAAAAAAACACTCGCATATTTCCCCTGACTTTAAATCCCTGAACTGGCTGCCTTTTGAAGCCAGAATACATCTGAAAATCGCCTGCATGACTCACAAGGCTGTACACCACAACTCGCCCAGCTACCTCACTCAAAAGCTGACAATCTCGGGTGGCTCTAGAACTACTAGAAGCACAAACAATCTTCTGCTGAAACCTCGAAGATTCAGAAAGGAAAAAACCTATAAACGCTCCTTTTCAGGAATGGCGCCCAGGATCTGGAACTCACTCCCTCCTGAAACCAGGCTCATCTCCTCCAACAAACTGTTTAAGAAAGAAGTAA
Organism: Lissotriton vulgaris; assembly: GCF_964263255.1. Taxonomy (NCBI): domain Eukaryota; kingdom Metazoa; phylum Chordata; class Amphibia; order Caudata; family Salamandridae; genus Lissotriton; species Lissotriton vulgaris. Next base: position 1,504,803,899 of record NC_141693.1, read on the forward strand.
AAGCGATCCTCATGGCTAAATACACATGATCTATTAACCTGTATCTCTTATGAATCCGCTCCGTAATACCGGCCTGACCCCTTGGTCTACTAGTACTATTTGTATTATGACTTATTTGATTGTATATGTTCCCTCTTTGTACTACTTGTACCACTGGTATTATGACTTATTTGATTGTATATGTTCCCTCTTTGTATTTTGATGTACTACTGACGCACCTGTCTGACTTGCACACTGTACCTACACCACCTCAACCATCCCTACTTTTGTATTACTGATGCACCTGTGTGACTTTACATCCTGCACGCACCTACCTCAACTATGCCCACCTTTATGTTATCTCCAAAAACACTTGCAGCACGTTTAAATAAGTATATGCATACTTTTGTACTTTTATATTATTGGCGCAACGGTTTGACTATGTACCTTGTATTGACACTACCTCACCTATGATCTACCTCCGGTTTTTCTTTGACCTACCTATGTAACTATGCATATTGTACCTAACTACCTCAACTGCTACATGCTATTACTTCATCTCCCCTTGTAAAGCGCTCTGATATCTGCAAAGATCTTGTTCGCGCTATACAAAACTTTCAAAATAAAATAAATAAATAAAAATTCTTAGAATGGTAACTATTATAGGATGTATGACGTTACAACGCATACTTTTACCACGCATGCCTTTACAACGCGGTTTTTACATCGCATGCCTTTACAACGCATAGTGCTTTGGGGAGCTGGATAGTGAATAGTTTAATTTACTATTCCAACTCCAGTCCCCGTGGATAGTAGGGAAGGTGTTGGATAGTAAATTAAACCTATTCCCTATCCTAGAGCGCCCCCCAGCGCAATGCGTTGTAATGGTTTGCGTTGTAAAAGTTGTGTCGTAAAAGTACTGCTTTGTAAAAGTTGCGTTATAAAGGTTGATCTTACCTACTGGCAGCCACTAGTAGGTAGTTATAGTTAGGACCAACTTTACCCATTGACAAAGCATTTTGTTTTACTGATAACTTTGGTGCAGTTTGACAAATCTTCACTACATTTTTCAAAACTTGTTTGCCACTCACTTCAGCTACTGCTTGGGTGATTCGTCAAGTGGGGGCCAAGATAAAGGGGGGCCTTAAGACACTTTTTTCCCATTCTATGTCTATGGGGATTTTGCAATTTTTAGACATGACTACAGCCTGAACCGCTGAATTACACCAAATTGGCAGAAAGCTTGCTCTTGGTCCAGAAAAAGCCCTTTTTTGTGATTTGGTGTGATCCGTTCATTAGTTGTGGAGTTATAATTGAAAAAACAAAATTGTATATCTAGTGAGGCAGATCCTTTGTGAATCCACGCGCCAATAGCAATGCCGTGATTGGCTGGCCGCAACCTGACTGATAAGTTGGGCTACCTTTTTTATGTATTTGGGCATAGTCCCTGGGGCCTGAAAATATGAGTTGCATTTTGTGTGTTGCAATCCACCAGGGGTATATTGTGAACCTTCTATTGTATTTTGCTACTAGTGAACACATGGTTGATTCTGCAGGGAGTACTCGTAATGTTCCTCTAAACAGTGCTCTGAAACTGGAGCTTGTGCTGAATAACACAACAAATCCATAATTCATTGAATTAAACACACCCCTAGCTGCATGGTCACCTGCCACGAGTGGTAGTAATAGTAGTCGCCAGTATCCACACCTGGTACTCATGGTCACGTATTTGGTTTTTTTTTGTGTGGCGTTTTATATAGACCCAAAGGTATCAGAGCGCTTTACATGAACACCAGTTACATTACAGACCGACACATTAATTTTCTTTGGCTAGGCCCAGAATCACAGAATGTTGAGCGTCCCTGACAAGACACGAACCCAGGGGAATATTATCAAGACTGGGCAATAAAATTATCGCCGCTTTATTGGCAGGAAACTGCCACTAAAGTGGCGATAATGGGCTTGATAATATTCCCTAGAGAATTCCCATGGAAGCCCAGGTTAGATGTCTAACCTGGGTTTCTATGGGAATTCACAAGGGCATATTAACAAGCCCATTATCGCCACTTTAGCGGCAGTTTCCTGCCGATAAAGCGGCGATAATTTTATCGCCCAGTCTTGATAATATAGCACCCAGGGGCATATTATCAAGGACCTGTGTTTAAATTATCTCCGTTTTATCGGCAGGAAACTGTCGCTAAAACGGCAATAATGGGCTTGATAATACGCCCTTGTTAATTCCCATAGAAGCCCATATTCTGGTGTTAACATGGGCTTCTATGGGAATTAACAAGGGCGTATTATCAAGCCCATTATCGCCGTTTTATCGGTAGTTTCCTGCTGATAAAACGGTGATAATTTTAACACCGGTCCTTGATAATATGCCCCCCAGTTCCCCAGCTCTGAGGTCGACACCCCGTAGCCGTTCGGCACCTCCAGTACCCCCCAGTGCCCACTGCTGCCCCTTCCAAGCATCTCTTATTGTGACAATGGCACCTGAGATGCTTCCAGGGATGAACCCCACCCTATATGTTCGTTCAGATATTGTGATGGCGGCTCTGCTGTGGCCTTCGCTGGTCTATTACTGACGCCACGTACTTGGCACATTTCTCGTCCCAGTCCAGCTCTGCTGGCTCCACACGGCTCACTTATCAGCCGCCCGCGGAATGAAATTGTCGACTCAAGGGCAAGAAAGCTAATGTTTCCTATCAGGGTAAACAACATAAACAGAGCCTGCACTTCGAGTCAAAGGCCAGGAACATTAAATATGTGTTTTTGTCGGACGTGGAACCACTAAAAGTCATGGCTTGTGTCGAGGCTGGGGCGGTGCAGGCTCTGAGACCAGGAGAAAAAGTGGGTGCCCTTCGAATAAAACACCAGACCATGCTATATCAACATCCTAAAAGCAAACCATAGTAGAAATCCGGGTTTGAAAAAAACGGCTCCAGGAAAACCTCTGGGACAATGAAGCAAACATTCTCGAACAACTTAAATCCCCATTGGGCCTGGATAAACTTGTCGGGTGCCTGGAAACGTGTTTAATTTTCAAATTAAAAAGAGATCAACTCTCTCTGAGACCGAATAACACCTAAAACCAAAAAGTTTATAAGTTGTTCTCGAGCTGTAAAAGTAATTAAAATTCAAAGTTCACAGCAAATATAGGGGCATATTATCAAGGGCAGTATCGCCGCTTTAGCTGCCCTTTTTGCCGCTAAAGCGGCAATATTTATTAACAAGGCAGCGCTAACATGCCTCAGCGCATGTTAGCAGCCGATTTTCTAACGCTGCTCATCTTAGCGATATACATCGCGAATGAGATGCAAAGTAGGCGTTCCCTACAATTACTTCATTAAAAAACGTCGCAAAGACAACTTCGCTGTATTATTAAGGCTGCCCCGAACCCGCATAGCGATGAGAAAAGGCGCGCTAAGCCCCCATTAACGCATGATCCTAAACCCTGAATAAAGCCTGACTTACCATTATTGCCTATATGAAGTGGATTGTATGGTTAAGTGCACACTCCCCGATTACCAAACTTTTTATTAGCGCTGTGAAATCATTGCTGGATTTAACACGCTAATGAGGATTATCGCAGTCTATCGCTGGATTGTACTTCGCCTGTTTGTAATACGGCGCTAATACGGTGATGAAATTTAGTGATAGAGGGCAATAATGTAAAATGCACTAAGCGCGTTTTGCGATATTTATCACAGTTTGTAGATAATATGCCCCATAGAGCCTTATTTATGAGGCCATGCGTCAGTTTTGCGCTGATGTTGCGTCACTTTTTGTGACGCAACAGCAGTATAAAACATGCCCCCTGTTGCGTTCTATTTACAAAGTGACGCATCTAAGCAGATGCGTCACTTTGTAAACCCCAGCGCTATATTATACCTGTGTCAGGTATAATGTATGCAGGGTGGGCATTCCCAGGTAAGTAACCCTGGTAGAAGTAACGCAGTGAAATCTACGAGATTTCACTGCGCCACTTCTAGGGTGCAAATGCGTCAAAAATGTACGCCTGCTTCACAGCAGGTCTAAGACTGACGCAGGCCCTTTCACATGGGTCTTGCCCCATGTGGAAGGACTCATTGCTGGAGTTGGGTCACTTTTGTGACACACTGTAGCAATCCGTCACTTTTGCGCATACAGATACGTCAGAAATACTGACGTATCTGTAACTCCTTGCGATATGATGTGTCATACATTAAATATGACGCATCAACCATGTCGCAAGGAGGGTGCATTAAGAAGTTATGCATCGCCGATTTCGCGCAGCGATGCGTCACTTCTCATAAATGAGGCCCATAGCCTTTTTTATGTTGTACAATCAACATTGTGACGGCTAGAAAAACAACATTGTGGTGACTCAGCTGAAAATGTTGGTTGCACATCAGTAGGTAACTAGTTCATATGTTGGTGACCATACTGGAGAATCCACCTTAAATGAAATGAAGAGAGGTCAAAGATTATCTCTGGGAATCTCTGCATCAGATTCCCCTCTACTACTCTGTACTTCCCACCTCTGTGTTCTATCTCTAAATCTTTCATTAGCTTCTAAATTACTATAACACATCAAGGCACCCTGTGTCAGGCTATCAAGGTCCATCGCCACATTTACCAATAAAATCCATCAACCACCTACCACCATAATACTATTAGGGGTGCGAGAAATTAGCGTAATTTGCTTTCTCACTATATCAAATCTTGGCATAGTTACGCAAAAATCTAATTTCTCATTTTGCGCTATATTTTAGTGTCATATGCGTTTTCAGGTAATGATACAATTACACATTTTGTGCTAAAACAAAGTGCAAAAGAAACAAGCACTGGCAAAGCCAATAGATCGTGCCTATGCAAGAGCTATTGGCTTTGCCAATATGTTTTAGTCAGGTTGTATACCAGTGTGGCTACTATTGAGTATTGCTAAATGTCACAGGGGTAATGGAGAGTGGAGTGTCATTAGGTAGAGTGGAGTGCCGTAAAACAGAGTGGAGTGGCTTGGAGTGCCGTAGAGTGGTGCAGAGTAGTGCAGATTTGAGGGGTGTGGAATGAAGTGATGTAGAGTGTCATGGAGTGGAATAGAGTGAAGTGGTGTAGAGTGTTGTGGAGTATCATGGAGGGAGTAGAGTGGCATAGAGTAGAAGGGTGTAGAGTGTAGTAGAGTTGAGTGGCATGAAGTTCAGGGTCAGGTCACACGTCGAGGGTAGACGGCGTCTATCCACTTTTTTCACAGGGTGCATGCAGTCTACCCTGTCAATGGGTTGGGCCCCACAAAAATATGCTAAGCTTACCCCTGTGTAATTTGTAGACATCGGGACACATTCAGCAGTTCCTGCATGCTCTCTGCTTTTGTTACGAGCAGCAACGTTCAAGCAGGGAGGAAGCTTATCCGATTCCAGCTGGATCCTTACTAAAGGCCAAAGTTAAGGGGCCATCGGGGCTCCTTTTGTTGGAGTATCCTGGCTGGGAGCTATTTGGAGCCTCACACCTAAATGTAATGGAGGGGACCAAAGGTACATAAGTTATCACTTCATAGGTAGTTAAGGGAGGCATACTTTTGAATTTGTTCAGTCCCTGCATATAATACATATGCATGAACTGTGAGAATGTCAGATGTGATGGTCTGTCCCAGTATTTACATAAATAACAATTTAAATACCATTTTTTGTATATTTCTTTTATAGTGCTACTCATCCTAATGCAGGCCTTCATACTTCTTTACATCACACATACACGTTATACATTGGCAATAAATCATATGTGTGTAAATCAATGTATATAAGACAGCGAGGGTAAAAGGTGTAGTAGCCACATGTCCTTTAAAGCTCACTGTGCTATATTAGAAGGATTGCAATTTATGAACTGCAAGAAACCAAAGGATCTCTGAGTTAAAAACAGTAACCCACTTGCTCATGTACGTAAAACAAAAATCTGTCATCGGTGTGTTACTTTGGGCCATATGTATCAAGCCGTTTTTGAATCGCAAAGGCCGAAATTTGCAGAATTTCGGCCTTTGAGACTCGCAAACGGCCGTTTTGCACGTTTTGGAATGTATGAACCATTCCCAAAATGAGGAATTGCAAACTTGTGCGATTCCTTATTTTACCATAGCATTTAGGGAATCGCAAATTTGCGATTCCTTAAATGCTATGTATGTAGCAATTTTAGCTTGCAAATGTTGTTTAAGAATTCGCAAATTACCACCAACTTTCAGTTGATGGTAACTTGCAAATTCTTCTAGAAATGCACAAATTGGCATTTTTAAAGGTGGCATATGATGCACACACATGCCCATAGGGCATGTATGTGCGCCATATGCACACACATGTTCTTTTCAGGGGTGCAGCAGGGTGTCTTTGAGACACCCCTGCACCCTTGCAATAATTCTCAAATTGCGATTAGCAAATTGCGAATTCGCAATTTGCGAATTATTTTGCATTCATTCCTATGGGCCTCCTGGCCCATAGGAATGCATGGGAAATTATTCCTTAATTGCGAATTCGCTAAATGCGAATTCGCAAATAAGGACGCTTAAGGAATCGCAAATAAAAAGCGATTTTGTTCATACATACCATTTTGCATTTCCTAAATAGCGATTCCTTAAAATTCGCTATTTAGGAAATGCAAAATAGTTTGATGATACATATGGCCGATAATGTTTTTTGCAAGAGACATATTAACCCTCTATGATACTTTGATTTAAGAAATAAAACTGAGAGTAGACAAAACACAAATCTCTCCAGAAAATACTTTAGCCTCAAAAGTTATCATACCATTAGTATTATTCCCTGACATTTACTGGACACACAACGATCTCTGCAGCAGGCGTCTTAAACACATAAGATATTTTAAAATGTAAACTTTGCATTCATTTAAGCAGAACAGATTTACTTCCACGTGTCTTCTTGTTGCTAATTTCTTTGTGACAAGGTTTTAAAAAATAAATGTGTAACTACATAAAGGCCCAGATTTTGCATCAGGCGTGAGTCACCTTTTTTGGCATGTCTTGAAGCAAAATCTTTTTTGTTAAATATTGTAATGTGCTCAATTGTATTCATTATAGACCGGCTTAACATATGTGTGAGGTCTTAAGAGCTGATGTTGCTTCTTGTGATGTCCCTTCCTGTGAGGTCAATGGCTGTGATGCCTCTTCCTGTGATGCCATGTGCCATGCGATGCCACGCGCAGTGATGTCACTCACTGTGATTTCACGAGCAATGATATCACTTACATACTGCCTAACTTTGCTAGTGTCCCCACTTCTTTTTTAGTATGTGTGCACTGGAGTAGAGTGTTGTAGAGTGGAGTAGCATAGAGGGTCATCGAGTGGTGTACAGCAGTGTGAAGTAGCGGAGAGGGTATTGTGTAGAATGGAGTAAAATGTTGTAGAGTAGAGTGACGCAGAGTAGAGTAGATTGCTCTGGAGTAGAGGGCATAGAGTGTAGTCGTGTAGGAGAGGGAATGACATAGAGAGGAATAAAGTGTTGTAAAATTGAGCAGCATTGAGCAGGGTGGAGTGGCATAGAGTGTCAGAGGGGAGTGGCAAAGAGTATAGTGGTGTAGGGTGGAGCAACAGAGTGGATCAGAGTTGAGTAGTGTGTCGTAGAATAAAGTGGAGTTCAGTGGCATAGAGGGAGTTTAGTGGAGCGTCATAGAGCGGACTAGTATTAGAGTGGCATAGAGTGGAGTAGAGTGTTGTAGAGTGGAGTGACACAGAGTTGAGTAGTGTCATAGAGTGCAGTAAAGTGTAAAGGAGGAGAGCGTCATAGAATGAAGTATTGTGGACTGTAGAGTCTTAAAGTGAAGTGTCGTAGAGTGGACTAGAGTGAAGTGGCATAAAGAACAGTGGTGCAGAGTAGATTGGCATAGAGTGCATTGGTTTTGGGTAAAGTGATATAGAGTTTATTGGCATAGACAATGACGTAGAGTAGAGTGGTGCGGAGCAGATTGCAGTGGGTTAGAGTGGAGTGGCACAGAGTGGAGTAGAGTATAGTGGCATAGAGTTCAGTGACATAGAGTTGATTGTTTCAGAGTAGGGTGAGGTGGCGTAGAGTGTGTGGTGCAGGGTAGAGTGCGGCGGTGTAGAGTAGAGTGGCGTAGAGTGCAGTGAAGTAGAGTGGTGTAGAGTGCAGTAATGCAGAGTAGATTAGAGGGTGTAGAGTGGAGTGATGCAGAGTAAAGTGGCATAGAATGTAGTGGCATAGAGTGCAGTGGTTTATAGTGCAGTGGCATAGAGTGCAGTGGCATAGATTAGAGTAGCGTTGAGTTTAATGTTGAGAATGCAGTCTTGCAGAGTAGAGTGTCATCAGAGTGCAGTGGCATAGAGTGCATTGTCATATAGCGCATTGGCATAGAGTAGAGTGGTGAAGTGCTGAAGAGTGCATTGATGCATAGTAGAAGGAGGTAAAGTGGTGCAGAGTAGAGTAGAGAGGCATAGAGTTTAGTGGTGTACATTAGATTAGAGTGGCGTAGAGTGTTGAGTTGTGCAGAGTAGATTGGCATAGAGTACATTGGCGTAGAGTGTATTGGGTTTGAGTAACGTGGTGTAGAGTGCATTTTTAAGATACTATATCTGCCAAAGCCCTGGAAGCACTGTGAATCGGTAGAGCTTGTAATGCTTTAATGTATAAACTGTGATGCAAGTGGATGTGCCAGAAATGCTCAATAAAATTTGTTGGGGAAAAAAAGTGTTGTAGAGTGTAGCGGCGTAGAGTGCAGTGGGATGGAGTGGTGTAGGGTAGATTGCAGTGGCATAGAGTGGAGTGGCGTAGAGTGGGGTCGAGTAGATTGTTTCAGAGTAGAGTAAGGTGGCGTAGAGTGCAGTGGCATAGAGTATAGTGTTGTAAAGTGTAGTGTTGTAGAGTGCAGTGCTGCAGAGATGATTAGATTGGCCTAGAGTGGACTGACATAAAGTGCAGTGGTGAAGAGTTAAAAAGTGAATAGTAGAGTAGTGTGGGGTACAGGGCATTGGCATAGAGTAGAGTGGTGTAGAGTAGAGAGGCGCTGAGTGAAGTGGCATAGAGTAGAGTGATGAAGAGAAGAGCAAAGGAATGCAATGCAGAGTGGAGTGGGATAGTATGGATCGCTCTAGAGCAGTGTTTCCCAAACTGTGGTCCGCGGACCCCCAGGGGTCCCTGACACATTCCCAGGGGGTCCGCAGGCAGCAGTCTTAAAAGCACTGCAAAGTATCTTTTATAATGTATAATTAGCAGTTTGTTTTCAAAGAACAAATAAAGTGTTGAGATAACGCCAGTGATTAATGTCCCTGCTGGAGAGAGATGAGAGTTTTGTCCAGTGGCAGCTTTGACTTATCCAATGTAGCACAGAGGGTTAATATGCCTACTGCAAAGAAAGTGTACCATGCATTTAAAAAAAGTATTTTATATGCATAGGTCAGTGGGTTACTGCTTTTGTCACAGAGATTATTTTGTTACTGTGCAGTTCATAAGTGAAAATCGTAATCTAGAACAGTGACCTATAGACTGTCATCAAACAGCTGCAGCAGAAGTGGTGGAGAGTGTTGTTATCTTCCTAGGCTTAACAACACACTCGGCCACTTCAGAAACGCAGGGCTGCACCATATTTACAAGAATATGGTGCAGCCCTGCGTTTCCTCTGCGCTGGCGCTACACTTAACAGCGAAAGATTGTTTATGTACAGGAAGGTCCCCCTTCCTGCACATCAACGATCTTGAAATGTTGTTTGGTCACTTCTATGTGTGCTGCTTAATGCAGCACACATGGAAGTTACAAAATGTATTTTTTTTTAAAGATTGTTGATGTGCAGGAAGGGTCACCTTCAAGGACATAAACAATCCAAGGTGTTTTACAAAAACGAGGAGAAATAAAGTATTTCTCCTTGTTTCGCCAAGTTAAGGCCAGATTTTCCCTGGTCCTAATTTTGGCGCTGCCTCCTATTTACGCTGCCCTTGTAAATAGGGGGCAGCGTCAAAATCAATGGGTGTTGCAGGGGAAACGCCCACCGCAACACCCACTACCCACCCCTTTCACGCTAAGCATTGTGTGAAAGGGGGTCTTATTTACAAGGCACCGTTAAGCCACTTTAAGTGGCTTAACACTGCCTTGTAAATAAGGTGAAGCCCCTATCGCCACAGGAACGTCGCAAAAAGTGATGTTCCCATAGTGATATGTGCTTGTAAATATGACCCTTACATCCTTAGTAATTTGAGTATTTGTTTTGTGTGAACACTTGTGTTACATTTTTTCGAATTACTGTGTTAACATTTGAAATTTAAATCCTACAAATTGCTCGGGGGTCCCCGGCTTCCAGTGGTGACTCAATGGGGGTCCTCAGGAGTCAAGAGTTTGGGAACCACTGCTCTAGAGTATAAGGCAGTGTCGCAGTGTGGAGTAGTATGGAGTGGCATAGTATGGAGTGGTGCAGAGTAGAGTTCATTGTCGTGGAGTGGTGCATAGTAGAGTAGAGTGGGGTAAAGTGGAGTAAGCAAGGTGTAGCGCACTTCCATTACAGACAACACATCTCCAAATAAAATGACCATTACATTTGCACAGGCATACAGTCTTAATGATAAAAGTATACAGCGCACAAATGATAATGTGTGGAAACGTCATCACCTAGTGTATTGATTGGTTTTGATCATATTCAAATATGAGTAGCCAGCATGACTGTTTCATAATTCCTCTCACTTTGAAATCATAGACGGAAAAGGAAACACTAAGCTTTCTGTAAGACAGACCATGACATTTGACCTCTGTCTTTAGCCCCTTCACTGCGGCGGCTATTCCGCCGCAGTGCTAAGGGGGTGAGGGGGCCGCACGGCTGTCCCGTGCTCGTGACGGAACCGCTCCGTCACGGCACGCGGGTGAGCTGTGCTTGTGACGGAACGGCTCCGTCATGGCCCCGCCTGCGCCACAGAACGTTAGCGCAGGCGCGGCGAGAGGGCCGTGACGGAACCGTTACTTCACCAGCACAGCCCACCCGAGGCTCCTGACGGAACGGTTCCATCACGAGCATGGGAGGGGTTAAATGCACAGCAAAGGTGACAAGATAAGATCAAGATTTATAGTCATGTTTACAGAAATTCAGTACTGGTTGAAGAATACAGTAAATAGAGTTTGGGGAACGTAAGAGATGAACTCAAGCTGGACAGCCTAAAACAAATAAAGCCAGCAAATAGAAAGCAAGCAAATACGAGCTATGAACCACAAAGCCAATGGTAAGCAATGGAATGAAAGCGTTCCCAGGGTTTCTTTCCAAATGTCCCCAAGATGTTGCTAGCAAACCAGGCAGCTGTGCTGTCTGATAGGCTTCAACCTAATAAGCAATGCCACTAGCGTTCTGTTGTTCCTGTGCTTTTGTAGTACAATTGTATAGCGAATTGCTCATTTACAGTAAAGTTTTTTATTAATGTTGCATAATTTTGCAAAGAGGTGTAATTTTGACAATTTCACATAACAATGTGAAATTCCCTAAATCATACAAATTATGCTAGCGTAAAATCAATTCACCCAGGCCTAATTACTACCTAGTCCTCAAACACAAACTCTGCTCTTAGTCACCGATTGAAAACCCTCTTCTGCCCTCAGTTCTGTATTATGACCGTCCCTAGTCCTACCTCCTGAACTTTGTAATTTGTAAATGGTGGGTTACTTGCACAATGACTTTGCATAAGGTTATGTATTCTCATGGGTCATGCCATGCTGGCGCGACATCGATGCAACTGGTCACGTTCACTCACAGGGACACAATCTCAACAGTAGACATCCAAGATAAGAGTTTTAGTACATAGGAAGTATTGGCGGTCAGCAAATTTACGTTTCTGTGTATATGTGTAGACTGGTAGATATGGTGCTGACCAGGAAGGGGAGACCCTTGTAGCCCCTCAATGTGTGTAGGGAAGACCCTGCAGCAAAACAGTTTATCCTGGGCACACATACATGATAAAACAAGTTTATACAAGAGTTGACGTATTCATATGTACAGAGTTCCTGAGTTAGGCTGAATATTCTGTTATTGTGGTGAAAACGCAACCAGCCGACACGTGTTTCGTCAGGGAAAAGTAGTTCCATGACATCTTCAAGGCTGTAGAAAGTTGCGAAAACTCAGTGAATTCCCAAGGCAGGTGATAATTCCAACCCGGCTGGGCACGAGTATATATTGTAGGAATTCAGGAAAGAAGGGATAAAGCGTCTGTACAATTTCTCGGTAGTACCACATACTCGGAAAGCCGGTGATAATTTCAACCCGGCAGTCCTAAAACATCAACAGTGGTGAATATTTTATGATGATCTTTGTTCAAGTTATCCAATCCATGGTTGCCGCGAGTAAGAGATCTGTTAAATCCAATTCAATATCGATTATAGTTATTTGGGTTAATTGATCCCCCAGCGTTATGTATACCGGTCAAAATGAAGGTAATGTGGGTGCTGAACACGTGTGTGTATTCCCCATCATCTTTTGAGTATCAAGTGGCAGCAAGTCCTGGCGGCACCGATAAAAGAATATACAGCATAACTCAAGAACTCTGTACATATGTTTACGTCAACTCTTGTATACACTCTCAACAGTATACAAGCCTTTTTGCGTCTGTTCCAGCACCACTCACAGATTAACTAAATCGTGTCAATGAGCACATTGTCAGATTCTTTAACATTCGTATAGTTGATAGTGTGGATAACCACAGAGACGTTGGAATTTTGTCATAGGTTAACATAGATTTTCAAGTTGACCTGTTATTCTTCACCAAATATATTGTGATTCCATCCAGAAGAAATATAGATGAAATATGGGAAATTCTACGGTTCTATAAGGTGGGTGGGTTACTGTCAAATATGCATTGAGCTGATATGCTCCTAGCTGATATGCTCCTAGATTCACAGCTTGTAGCTCTATCTCATAGCTTTGAAGCATATTATTTTGCAACTTTTAGACAACTTATCAGACATAGATAAAACTAGCTGCATAAGGCAGCTGATATTTACAATATCGAGATACCTTGCATATAGAATTGTTTCTTCATGTGCATAATTGTATGATCTAGTTTTCTTCCTTTACTCGCTAGTATGAGGTATTTGCAACATACACATATTATATTTTTGAACCATCGTTTGTTTCAGAGAAAGGTCTGGGTTGCCCTTACATGACAACAACATGCATTTTAGTATAGAAAATAGCGCTTGGTTTGTATCGTATTTCCTATAATGAAAAGTAAAAGTGATATGTATTTGTTTCCTTGTTTTGAGAGGAGTTATTCCTGTTTTCTTTTGTATACAGTACTAGAAATTGTGAATTTTAAAGTAACCCCTGATGAAGGACATACCTCAGAAAGGACTTGGGTAGACTGAAATACTTTGTCAAACTACAAAGATATCCTTGAAATTCTAATTTCTTTCAAGGATCATCTTTACACAGAGTTTTTCAATGGAAACTTTGTAGATGAGCAAAACTTTAGTGGACCAATATTTGGATAAAAAAAAAGTATTAGACTCGGTTTATAACTGTGTTGTTCTAACCAGTGCATCAGCGGTGACCACTTTGTCAAATGACAGGTGACTTGTGATTGTAAAGTGTGGGGATACCAAATAACCTCCCCATTTTTGGCCAAGGAGAGAGTGTGGGGGAGGGGGGAATTAACGTCCCCACTATTACCTAAGATACTTGGCAACCAAAACAAATAGCCCCTACACCTGGACAAGGAGAAGAGCACAAAATACACTCTCACATCCTTGAGCAAGGTGAGGTAGGTGAAATTACTCCCTTCCCCTGATGATGAATGGAAGGGGCAGCCAAAAACATCCACCCACCCGGTCAGCGGGAGGGGCAGTGGGGGGATGCTGTCTGCCCTTAGGCATGAAGTAGGAGGAACCAGATATCTCCCTGCTCCCAAGTATGGTGGGGATAAGAAACATACCCCATCCTTGAAGAAGATTGGGGAAAGGCACAAACTACATCTTCACCACCTTGGGCAAGACAGGAGGCATGCCAATACCCCATCTCCTTGGGCACAGTGGATTCACCTGAAGACCCAAGCCCAGACCTTTGTCAAGAAGTGAGGACGAGTGGAAACAATAATCATCCATATCTTGCTCTTGAGCAGCGTGAGGTCAATAGTCAGTGAGATCTTTATCGAAGATTTATAAAAATTACACAATGGCCTCATGCAAAGTGTGTGGCATTTAACACACAATTAAATAATTGATTTTCTTACGCCGCAATACTCGCAAATATTATAACATACGTAAATGAATCAAAAAAGTAAGGCCATTTCCTAAAAACACAAAAGTGTAGGTCGAAGTTGACGCAAACATACTTGTTTCAACACAAAACATAATAAGTCAGTACATTCATTTGTTAAATTGAGCCCTAATCTCCAAATAGCTGTGAAGGCCTCACGCTGCTGTTTTACACTGATTGAGCACTATACTTTTCTAGAGGTGTTTCTGCTGACTGAGCACCGAAAGGTTAAGTCCAAATCTCACTGGATGAGAGCCCTGAATCTCTGTCTTTGTCTGATCTGGTGATTTCCTGGTCTTGCACCAGAGCGAAGAGTTTAGTTCCATCTGTAGTTTTCTATTCAGCTCCTCACCCCTTCTCTCCCTCGGATTTCTCCTAACTCCCATTATAACATGTCTCTATTGGGGACAAAAAACCTTGAAACCTTGTACCACAACAACCTGGGAACAAAACAGTGTCTCCAAAAACATTCAACAATAATTTTGTTAAAATGATTAGAAAACTATGGACAGTGATAAGTGCTAATCTTAAATTCTTTGATAGGGCTATGCTCAAAGTTAGTCTTATAGTTGTTGTTATAGTGGGTAGATAGATAGTTGTAGAGTTATGTTTAGTGTTTTGTTTAGGATTGGAAAAGGGGAAGAGTTAGTATTAGGATTAGGGTGTTAGGTTTAGAATTATTGATAGGATGATGTTAAGAGTTTGGGATGTGGGTAGAACTATGGTTAGAATTACATTTAGTGCTGGGTGAATATTTTGTTTACAGGTAGCTTTATGTTTAGTGGTATTTCCCCTATTTCAACCTAAGTAAATCCAAAAATTGCTCTCAGCATTACTGAAATTAAAGGCTTGAGAGTTGTGATTAAAAAGTGAAATGAAGAGGATTATGATCAGGCATCCCAGAGAACCATGGGGGCATATTAGCGAGGGCAATATCGCCGCTTTAGCGGGACTTTTTCCCGCTAAAGCGGCGATATTTTTATCGCCCTATTAGCAAGCTGTCTCTAACAGCAGTTAGCAACAGCTTATAGATGATAGCTACAGGTTTGGGGCCCGCTTTGCATGTCAGCGATATTTATTGCTAATGACATGCAAAGTGGGCGTACCCAACCTGTTAGTGACTGTCTGCTATCGCTTATTAGCTAATGCAAAAACAACAGTTGATGGACAGAATGCAGAAAAAAGTCATACATTCACCCCAGTACAGAGATCTGGGCCTAAATCCACTGTTTTTTTGCTCACCACACGACTCCAGTTCAGACATGACCATATGCAAATCAGCCTTGACCCTGTACCTCATGGGAACAGTCCAGCCCGAACTGCTAAGCCATGTCTTCCCTGGAACGGAATCAAGCATCCTAGGACCGGTTTCTGGCTATCAGCCGTCATCATCCAGGATAGCTTGACTCCAGTGGTGTGGAGAGCACGGGACTCACGTCTGAGCATACCTATGCCACTCGGGGTGACAAATGCAAAAACAACAGTTGATGGAGAGAATGAAGAACAATGTCATACATTCACCCCAGTACAGAGATCTGGGCCTAAATCAATTGTTTTTTTTGCTCACCACACCACCCCAGTTCAGACATGACCATACGCAAATCAGCCTTGACCCTGTGCCTCATGGGAACAGTCCAGTCCGAACTGCCAAGCCATGTCTTCCTAGGACCGGAATCAAGCATCCTAGGACCGTTTTCTAGCTATCAGCCGTCATCAGCCAGGATAGCTTGACTCCAGTGGTGTGGAGAGCACGGGACTCACGTCTGAGCATACCCGTCCCACTCGGGATGCAATTCAGCCTTGACCCTGTGCCTGGGAACAGTCCAGCCTGGAGTGAGCTAAAAAATGGTGATGGATTAAACCCAGATCATTTGACTGGGGGTGAGTGTTTGATTTGCTGAAACTCTCCTTCTATCATCCCCTTTTGTATCGCTTTGTTCGCCCTAAGTTGGCAGGGTATGCTCAGACGTGAGGCACAGGGTCAGACTGATTTGCATATGGCCATGTCGGAACTGGGATGGCGGAGTGAGCTAAAGAATGGTGATAGATTAAACCCAGATCATTTGACTGGGGGTGAATGTTTGATTTGCTCAAACTCTCCGTCCATCATCTCCTTTTGTATTTCTTTTATCGCTATTAGCAAGGCAGGCGAAGCGATTAAAACAATCACGCTAAGCGCGAATATCGCCAGAATCTAACACCTGCTCAGACCATGACTTAACCTTTATATCCAATGGGAGGTGGATATTCAGGTTAAGTCCCCATTAGCGATAATGCCGGAATATTGCTGGATTTCCAGCGATATTCACGCATTGAGCCGCTATCGCTGGATATTTTATCGCTTTAGAGATCTCTACGATAATATCCAGCAATAGGTGGCGATAAAAAGAAATGCACTAAGCGCATTTAGCGATAATTATCGCTATGTGTTGCTAATATGCCCCCATTTCCTTTTTCAGGCCTTTGTACCTAGGAGGCTACTTGAAAAGTCTGCGAAATGGTCACTTTATTTATTTATTTATTTAAAGAGTTTTATACAGCGCTGGCTAGACCCGAAGGTATCAGAGCGCTTTACATGAGAATCAACAATGTAACTGAACAAGTTCAACAGATTACTCAGTACATCAAAAAATAAGTAATACAATTAGGAGGGGAGATAAAAGACAGAGAGAAGTACTGTAGAGGGCAGGGGAGGTGAGAAAGGGAGGATAAGGGAAGAGACAATAAGGAGAGACGAAAAGAAGTCTGTCTAAAGACCGACTGGGTAGGTGACGACCAAGGAGAGACTCCGCGGCCCATCTCCTCTATAGCTAAACCAGGTAGCTCCATCTGGCGTCAAACAAAATAGTTCAGTCTCAATACATTGAGAGGAGAGAGAAGGAGAGACATAAAATAGAGGGAGGATGCAGGAGGAGAGGACAGGAGAGAAGAAAGGAAATGGAACAATGTGGATTCAGCAATATAAAAGAAAAAGATCAAAAATTAAACATTACATAAAGCAATCAGCAACACATTAGGAGACGAGAGAAAGGAAAGAGAAAAGTAGTGGGGGGTAGAAGAAGGTGAGAAAGTGAGGATAAGGGAAGAGACAACCGTAGAGACGAAAATCGTTCGGTCTCAAGTGTCGAGGGAAGAGGTTCACTCAGAAACAGGGTGGGGACAAGAGGCAGGGGCAGGTGATGGCAGAGGACAGAAGCTGGAAGGAGTAGAAGCGAAGAGGGGAGAGGGCACGGGGATGAGAGAGGGGGAAGATCAGGTCGGATCGATGACCAGTTTTTTGATTGTCCAGGATTCGCAGTACATCGTGATGAGGTCGACTGTGGCGGCCATCTTACAGTCAGGCAAAGTTCATTCTTATTTAATCCTCAGGCTGATTGGGTTCATCCCAGTAGGTCAGAAACCAATGATTGTTGTTTCAATCTATTTTGCCGTCTTTAGGCTGAGGAAGCAGACAACAGGGCATCCCAAGCTGAGTAACTTAGAATCCTGGTGACGATCGGCGGTAGGCACCATTTTGAAGGCAGGCGCGTTTCAGAAGGGAAACTCGAGGAATTAGAATTGCTGGCTATGCCCAGAGGGTTATGACCGAAAATAATCAGGAGCCCCCGCCAACCGAGGCACACCAATGAGTCACCCGGTGGTTCCGGCGATGACCAAAAAGCCCCCCAGCTCATCGTTCTCCGTCTCGCAGTGGGAGTCAGCAATGGCGGACGTTGTCATCCCCGGAGCGGCGTCCACTCATTTCCAGCCCCAATGGTTGCAGGCCCCGCTGTGATCCAGGCCACACCGCATGGTCGACACCGCTGCTACTACGAGAGGTTCCTCTCGCTCCACGAAGCGAGATGTGGGCTGAGCGGAGGACACCAGCCACGCGGCTCTCCTTAGTGTGTGGGTTAACAGCCGCAGCGCTGTGAGGAGGGTAAACCCCTTCTGGACCCTAACCTCATTATCTTTTGGGATAGCTAACGAAAGTCCAGCTAGCCACTTTGGGCTCACTTGGATGAAGCTCCTTTTCATCCATCATACATCTGATAAAGCATAATGCCCTGCTTGGGCGATCTGAACACTGACTTGCACCTGAAACTGAGTTTGGTACTGGTTGTATAGAAACCTGTATCTCAAACAAATAGTATTATTCAGCGGTAGCCTAGACCCTTGATGCTCTTTCCATTGACGCATTGCTCTCTCCACTGGTGAGTGAATGTATCTGTGTGGCACGTGTGGAGTTAAGACACCATGTGTGTGTATGTTATGGTGGCCCTGACTCCCTCACCATACGCAATACTCAGCATCAAGCCTGATATCCTCAGGCAAGTTCAGGAGGTCTGAAAGAAGCCACAATCCATGTCAGCTCTTTATACGTCTCAGGATAGCAAACATTGGGCACCCAAATACAGCTGCATCTTTCTCTCTGGGAAATCCCATCTTATTCTGTTATGATGACAATTTATCTGAAGGGCATGTCTTTGCCCTTTCCTGTGGTCAGGTAGGCAACATATTTTGAGCCCTACAGAATATGTTTGGGGTTTCTCAGTGTGGCTACATAACACCAACTCCATATTAAGGAGCTGTGGGCTACACTTGCTACATTTGACACAAAATTGGTTGGTATCTCCCCATACTCACAGACTAGGTCTGTTATGAGTATAGGTTTATGCTTAACATCGGCAATGAAGCAGCTGAGTAAAAACTTATACTGTCCCAGGACCTCTTTTACACCATGAGAATGGCCATGTACAGGCAGATATGTTTGAGTTTGTCAGAACTAAATCCTGAGTAAATCATCAACCTCTCATTCCATTATGATCTCTTTATCGAAGACTTCCAGCACTACAAGATGTATAGTGTTAAGAACAAATTGCTGGGTGGTAATTGCTAGATCTCGCCCCATATCCCCACTTCTTTCAATGTGTTTTTCGAGGACGGTGACATCTTTTGCTATCTCCTCTTTTATAAGCAAAGCCTCCAAGTCCTAGAGTAGGCACTTTAGAGGAAGACTACTATCATCTCCTATTCCTCCAGTGAGACTAAGGGCCCGATTACGAGTTTGGCAGTTTGACTGCCAGACCGCCTTTGCTGAGGTCAGGAGTACGTACCAAGCCGGTGGCATCCTGACCGCCGCATTAAGAGTAAACCGCCGGGCTTGTGGTGTTGCGGCGGCGGTGCCACAACAGCAGCATGCTTTGGCTCATAGAGAGCCTGCAGCTCATGCCACCGCCGTGGCACCGCCTCTTGCATGTCGGTGCACTGTGTACCATGCAACATGTCATGCATGACACACAGTGCTCACATGACAGTGCAAGAAGAGGGAGGCACGACATATGCCCCCATGCTACAATGCCCTGGTACCATGTAAAGGTTGGCAGTAAGGCAGGTCATAATTTGCACGGCGGTGCCAGCATCGGCACTGTCACCAGAGACTGACGTTTTCCCTACTGTTGTCACATCGAGATTCAGGATACTGGCAGTGGTCTTGCCTTGGGCTTTTGCCAGGCAGACCACCAACATCATAATCGGGCGATCTTGGGACCACCGTACTTGTAATGAGGTCCTAAGACAACTTGACTTTGTCCTAAGGTGCTCAATCCATTCCAGTGATAAAGGCTTCCAGTCCATTGGGATTATTGGACACAGCACACCCATGTAAGGTTGCTCTACAGTTCCCCCAGTTGTCTTACTAGGAACATATGTAGGAGATTAAGAGTATTCTCCTTTTTTATCTCAGAAAACACCTATGGCAATTGTACTCCCTAATCACTGAAGGAAACTACTTTGTGTATTAATGTGTTTCTTGTAAAAGGGCAGAATGCAGTCATTCACCGTGAAGTTAGCTAATGGCTGAAGGTGCTGACCCATTTACCCATTCCTTATGCTAAGATGGGCGGAAGAAAATGTGAGTTGCACAATAGTTGACTAATGGGTGAAGAGGGCTGGCTGAAAGTCATACAAGTAAGTATTGTTACATATAATTTGGTAAAGTCAAAAGGTCTTGGCTTATGCCAGACCTAAAAAGGCAATCATTCCACTGGTGGGGGAGCTGCTGGTAGAGGTTCTTCCACCGGTCAGATGACTCTCCTCTACTGGCTTCCCAGGCATCCCCACTGATGACCCTGGGACAGCAGAGGTAATTCTTGGCAGTTTGTCATCACCCATTGCATGATGCCCACATCTGCTCAAATTCTGGCCCTGGCATGTAGTGGTACTTTTTGGCTGGCATATTGTTGGCATTCATGTTATGATGGTGCTGTCTCTGGTATACCACCAGTCTTGGCAGCATAGTGGTCATTCTTGCCATATTGCGCGCATCCATGGCACAATGGTACTCAGTCATTACGTAATGGCGGCATGGTGGTCAGTCAATCAATCAAGTGACTTTTAAGTCGTGACTACTCACCTGTAAGGGTCTCAAGGTGTTGGAGAGGGGGGCTAGGGGTTTTCTGATCCGTTTGAAGGCACTGTGGTTCAGTGGAAGAGCCAGGTCTTCAGGTAATACAGTGGTGGTAATTTTAGGCATATTGTGGGTATTTCAAGTAATGCTCAATGTTAGCTTAGTGTTCACTTATTTAATATTTATTCATTTAATAGTTTTATATAGCGCTGGCAAGGCCCAAGGGCATCAGAGCGCTTTACATCAGTAAATGTTTACATCAGAGTAACGAGACAAATCAACTCAAGTAAGCCAGACCAAGTGAAGTCAGTAGTTGAGTACAGAGAGGAGAAATAGTGGCGGTCCAGGAAGAGCTGAGGGTGGAGATGTCTCATTGGGTGATTAATTATCTGTTAGTTGTAGTTGAGATGAAGGTTGAGGAGCAGATTTTTTGTTATGTTATGTTATATAGTCTTATATAGCGCACAGCTGCCCCAGCAAAGGGGCGTCCCGGCGCTAGCAGCTAAGAGGTATAGCAAACACAACAACCTAAAGCCATGCTAGTCACCTTACACCCGGAAATTACACTGAAGGAAAGAGAAAAGTTTTAATAGCTCTCCTAAAGGCAGTCAAACAGTCAGTGCCTCAAATTTGTTCAGGCAATGAATTCCACAGCCTGACTGCAAGGCAGCGGAAAGACCGTCCGCCCGCACAGCTGCGCTTGAACCGAGGGACAACAGCCAGATGCTGTCCTGCCGAGTGCAACCAGCGGGAGGGAACATAAGGGGTAAGCAAGTCACTCAACAGATTAGGCCTGGAAGATTTCATTATCTTAAAAGATAGACACAGTGTCTTGAATTGAATACGCTTCTCCACAGGAAGCCAGTGCAACCTCCGGATAGTGCCTGTAGCAGAGCAGAATCGTGGGATACCAACCAGTACTCTAGGTGCAGTATTTTGAACAGGTTGCATCCATAGTATTTCAGCCTTATTTGCTCCCAATAGAAGAGAGCTGGCATAGTCTATAACTTCAGAAGGGGCTTAAGACCCCGCAGAAGGCCAAAGCACGTGCCAGCAACTCTCTTAGTATGTGCCTGAAAACTAAGTAATGGATCCATCCATACTCCGAGATTTTTAACCACTGCCTTAGGCGTGGGAATGTCACCCAGAGCGGTCGGCCACCAATGCTTGCTCCACAGGCTTGCGTTCTTCCCGACCAACAAAACCTCAGTTTTGTTGGCATTTAGTTGCAAGCAATTAGTAGCCATCCATTCGGCTACAGCCGTCATCAAGACCCTTCAGCCAAGGTGACAACAAGCTGCGTGCCGTCCGCATATGAGTCCATGGTAAGGTCCCCCTGCCTGGCGACAGCAGCCAGTGACTGAACGTAAAGATTGAACGTCGAAGGGCTCAGCGCCGAGCCCTGGGGTAGCCCCTGATCAATGGAGTGGGCCTCGGATAGAAACGGGGGAGCGGACACTCGGAACGATCTTTTTGTCAGAAAAGATCTGAACCATTCCAGAGCTGACCCAATCACCCCAGCTTCCTCTAGCCGTTGAAGAAGGATGCCATGCGATCCAGTGTCAAAGGCAGCACTGAGATCTAACAAAACCAGTGCCGCACTTTGACCAGCATCAAGAATGGATCGCAGATGCTCAGTGGTAGCCAGAAGAACCGTCTCCGTACTGTGACCCGGACTAAACCCATTCTGAGATGGATCCAAGATGTTATTAGAATTCAGGAATTGAGTAAGCACGTTGCTGACATGTGACTCTGTGTTCTTAACTACCCATGGTAGAAGGGAAATGGGCCTAAAATTTTCAGGTTTAGTTGAGTCCAGCGTAGGTTTTTTAGGAATGGGGGATACCCATGCCTGTTTCCATAGTGCCGGAACAGTTGCGGTGGAAAAGGAGGAGTTAATTATTTGACAGAGCTGAGCCCGAAAAATAGGGAGTGGCTCTCTAAACTGCGTTGCTCTCAGGGGGTCAGAAGGAGAGAACTCCTCGTGAGACACACATGGAATGGCTGGCAGAGTCGACCGAGACCCAATTTAAGATGGCAAAGAAATAAAAGGAGTGGGACTTGAGAAAAATATTGATAAATAGAACTGACTTTTTCCACAAAAAAAGTTGCCAAATCCTCGCACTACTGTGCGGTTGATATAACCGGCGCCGTAGCTTTCTTAGTCCTACGATTTTTGAGAATCTTAGAAATGTATTTAGCTGGATTAGGACTCAACTTAATTTCACTCGCACAGTAGGCAGCACGAACTTTGCAGATGGATCTATGATGATGCTTGATTTTAACAAGATAACATAACTGTCTCTTGAAGCATAAGAAGGAGAGGTTGGTCCTGATGTGTATTGGTATGGAGTTCCAGCTTTCAGGGGCATTGCTTGAGAAGGAGCATGCCAGAGTTTTTCATTTGTTGGCTTTGGGCGGGATGAGGAGCATGGTGTTTGAGCTTCTATGGTTTTTTACCTGTCCTGCCCTTTTGAGCTTTGAGGCGCATTTGGTTGGTTTGCCAGTGTGCAGGGCTTTGTGAGTAAGACAGGCTGATCTAAATCTGAAGCAAGCTTCAATCGGGAGCCATATCAGTTTTTTCAGGACCAGGGAAATGTGGTCAAATATTTTGATTCCTGTGATCATTCTGGCTGCTGAGTTGAGAGTGGTTCTGATTGGCGCAAGGTGGGATTTGGCAGAGACTGTGAGGGTGGCATTCCTGTAGTCCAATCTAGACAGCACCAGTGCTTGTTTGGCTTCTCTGGCTTATATGCGACTGTTAGATGTGGGGGTCTCTAGTTGGCACAGGTAGGTACTTGTGACAAATAGGGACCCTTGCCTCTAGTCAGGGTAAGTGGGTACACTCCTAAAATAACCCCTGCTCACCCCCTTGGTAGCTTGGCACAAGCAGACAGGCTTATCGCTGGGGCAGTATGTAAAGCATTTGTGAACACATACAGTAATCAAGTGACAACACTACAGATGGACACCACACAAGTTGTAAATCAAAAATAAGTATTCTTTATATAGATTTAACACAAGACCACAAACGACAAAAATCCACAATACCGTACTTAAAATGGTAGGTTTAGCTTAGCTATCTTTAAATCTTAAAATGCGACACTTTGAGTCAATGTACCTTACGATGTGTCACGCTTCCACAGCGAAAGAGTTGCAGCGATGGAGATGCGGTAAAGATCCGGTGCAAAGAAATAAAGACGTCAAGTTCTTCCTGATGCGGCACGCTTCTCCGGTGTTGCGAGAAGTCTCGACTCAATGCGTCAGCTGTGTCACCCTTGTTTCGTGATGCGGCGACATTGGCTTTGGCGGCGACAATCTTCTCCGATGATGGGAGACGCCTCCGCTCAATGCGACAACTGCAGTGGCGACACCCTTGTTCCGTGGTGCGACAATAGTAGCTCTGACGGCGGCACACTTCTCCGTGGATGCGAGGCGCTTTTCTTGATGCGGTGCAATGCGACAGCTACAGCGGCGACATCCATGATGCGACGGCAGTGGCTGCGAAGGTGACGCGCTTCTTCCTCGTTGCGAGACGCTTCTCTTGATGTGGTGCAATGTGACAGCTACAGCGGCGACATCCACGATGCGACGGCAGTGGCTGCGACGGCGACACGCATCTTCGGGGTTGCAGGACGTTTCTTGAGATGCTGTGCAATGTGACAGCAACAGCGGCGACATTCACAATGCGATGGCAGCGGCTGCAAAGGCGGCGCGCTTCTCCCTCTTGAGTAGCGCTTCCAGCTCCTTGCAACACGCAGTCCCTCTGAAGGCCCAAAACAGCAGCAGGCACTTCCAAAGAACACTTGGGGAGCTGGGGGTGAAGTCTGTTGTCCCTGAGACTTCAGCAGGAGGCAAGCTCTTCTCTCAAGCCCTTGGAGATCCTTACAAGTTAAATAAAGCACACAAACTCCTGTCTCCTTTCTTTCGCAGTCAGACAACCATTGCAGGCCAATCCCCTAGGCAGCACTTCAGCTTAGGGATAGTCTCTCCTTAGTTTCTTCAGTTTCCTCTCCTCAGAACAGCTTTCTTCTTGTTGTCCAAAAGTGATCTAAATTCTTGGGATCAGGGTCCCAATACTTATACCCCAAAAACCTTTAGGGGCAGAGGGGCCTTTGCCTAGTCCAAACCAGTTCTGGAGCACTCTGTTTACATGACTCCTTCTTTCCTTTCACAGTGCAGGGCAGAAATATCAGACGCCCCACAGGAGGGGGAGCCAGCATTGTGGAGGAAATGCACAGCCCTGGAGCACTCTGTTAACATGACTCCTTCTCTCCTTTCACAGTGCAGGGCAGAGACATCAGAGACACCAGAGGAGGTGGAGCCAGCATTGTGGAGGGAAGGCACAGTCCTATTCAGGTCCCAGGTACAACTCCTCCCTCCCATCTAGATGCAGATCTCTCTATTCACCACTGGACTGAGTCACCTTATCTCCTGTAATTCCCCAGCCCTGGCGCTCAAACTCCAGACAAGGAATACACAACCTAGCAAATGCAGGCTTGGATAGTTAGACAATAAAATACCTACTTTCTAAAAGTGGTATTTTCAAACACAGGATGTTAAAACCAACTTCACTAAAAGTGTATTTTATAATTCTGAGTTCAGGCATACTGAACTCGAATTTCTACCATGTTCCCTGAGTCAGGTAGGATTATAAAATGTAATAATCTAACTTCCATTCTGGCCTATGGGGAATAAGTAGCCTTGCAATAGTGAAAAACATAAATGGCTGTAAGTCACTATTAGGACATTCCACACACATCAGGGCTTGTCCTACCTTATACTTACAATGGACCCTGCCCTTGGGCCTACCATAGGGGTGTCTGATATAAGGAAAAGGGAAGATTTATGGACTGGCAAGGGGGTGCACTTGCCTAGTCAACATGGCAGTACCAGACTGCACATAGGCTATGCAATGGCAGACCTGAGAAACACTTATACAGGCTGCTTCTGTGGGTGGCACAACCAGTGCTGCAAGCCCACTAGCAGCATTTAGTTTACAAGCCCTGGGCATACTCAGTGCACTGTACTAGGGTCTGATAAGTAAACCAAATCAACCAATCGTGGAATCACTAATCCACACATACATTTACAATAGGGAGAACATATGCACTTTAGCACTGATCAGCAATGGTAAAGTTCCCAGAGTCATAAAACCAACAAAAACAGGTCAGACAAAATACGAGAGGAAGGCAAAAAGTTCAGGGATGATCCTGCAAAAAGGACCAAGATAAACACATCCCCCTTCCAGCCACAACGCGGGGGAGACCAATCACTACCCTGATGGGCTTCCCTGCTTTGGGCAATAGAGCATGGACCTGGCCCACAACAGCAGGTGCATATTCCAGTTCTATGCCAATCTGAACCCATTGTAATCCTTCTGTCAATACTCTCAGGGTCCACTGTGCAAATCCATGGGGAACCCTACTCTTCACCTGTGGACACCACCTGTGCAGCATCTAACCTTAACTTGCTCACAGGTGTGTCCTAATAGACAGACAGCAAGTCACAGTGGCCACTGACAGTAATCAGGAATGAGACCCAGGCCTTATGCCTCTCAGGGCCCTCAAACCTCTGAGGCATCAGAGAGCAGGGGACAGTAGCCCCAGGTGCTTGGCACCCTTTGTCCACTCCCCTTGCTGTTGGGTCAGGTATGACATCCTGACACTGACCCACCAGCCCCAGGCCTGTACCCGGCGGCTGGACAAGAGACAGGGGTGGGCTCTCCCACAGCCGGTCCTCCTCCTTGGGGCTCTGTACCCTCCCACCTCGAGCGTTACACCCTTCCAGAATTGTCAGGGCACCTGGGCAGGTGTCCTACACAATTCACCCACCAGTTCAGGGGTTCTATCCTGCAACTATGCTTCCGGGTCAGGGGGGACACCCTGAATCTGGCTTTCCAACCTAGGGTCTAAACCCTTGGGCTGCACCAGAGTCAGAGGCAAGGACTCCCTCCCTCTGCACCCCCTTCCAGAGCACTGCACCCTCCCAACTGGAGTGGTACCCCTTGAAGCTACCTCAGTCAGGACACTAATTACAGATGCCCCTTCCTCCATGTCAGACAACATCTGAACCTGGCTCCCCAACCCAGGGACCAAACCCTGCGGTTGAACACTTGCCCGGCACACTAGGACTTGCTTGGGAGCACGCATGTCCCCCCCTGAGGGTAACACATAACTCATGTGTTGTGTGCTAGTCTGCCTGGCGCAGATCTCCCAACCCCTGTCCTTCTGACAGTGCGCCAAGATCCCCCAGGACAGAAGTGGTGTCACCATGGTCATTCACTGGTTACGCAGCCCTTGTGGCTGGCCCCTGACCCACTGGTTCTTCCACTGGGGACTCTTTCCCCCTCTCACCCCTCAGTCTGGACTTCTTTACCCTACACTTAGAAGTGGCACTGCCAGACACCAGAACTAATGGAGGCCTGCTTACAGACACTCCCAGTTCACCAGACACTAGGGGATCTCCCTCAACGGGCGGCCCATCAGGACAGCCTAGGCTCCCCACCTGGTGTTCCCTTAAAGAACCATCCAGGCTCTGAGACTGGGTTTAGGGCACCTTGGGACACGCAGCCCAACACTAACTCATTCTCCACTGGGATAGGACGTGAGCCACTACACCCTTCCCACTACAATGGGACCTAGCTGGGCTACTCTGCACTACTTCCACCACTCTGGGTTGGAAGATACCTGAGCCATTCCCCGCAGGGTCACTCCCCAATGCCTCTGCCGACCCTCTGGAATCCACCAAAAGGTCTGCCTCCAATGTGAGCTCCCTGGGGTCAGAGAACTCACTCTCCAACAGGTGTTGGCATAGCTCTGGAAAACACCGACTTACAATATGCTCTCCCACGATTGGATCACAGAGTCCCCACAGGGGTTAACCAAACTATCCTTCACCTCACCATCCAGTGCCTCGCATACGTACTCCACACCACTCTCCTGAGATTGGCACGACTGTATCTGATTGTCTCTGTCATTCAACCCACACTCTTCGGGGCCGTCTTCACACTCACAGACCAGGACTTCAACTTTGGGGAACCCCTCTCCCTGCACCTCTCATCTAGAGTCATTAGAGTGCCCCTCCCACCACTAGGACCATGAAACCCTGTGTCAGTTTCCCTATTCTCCTCAGGCACACTGCACACTACTGGAGCTACCTCATGTCCTTGAACCTCCTGGTGTATGTCAACCCCCTCCTTCAAGTCAGGCTCCACAACTCTGGGCGTATGTACTGCTCCCTCAGCACTAAATAACTCAACTTTGCTGCCACCATCTGAGCTGTATTCCACCTCCAACTCAGCAAAGCTCACTCTCTGAGCTACACACATTTCTTGTTGCTGGGCTGAGACACTCATGGCCTCAAGCCTCTCAAGCTCCATATCAAGCTCCCTCATTCTCAACTCATGCTCCAACTGTATTTTCTTTTCCTCTAGGGCCACTCTCCAATTTTCTACCTCCAACTGCACACCCAATTTGAGCTTGGCCAGCTCCATTTCATGCCTCCAACATTTCTCTCTGTCCTCCAGCTCCTTGCAACACGCAGTCCCTCAGAAGGCCCAAAACAGCAGCAGGCACTTCCAAAGAACTCTTGGGGAGCTGGGGGTTGAAGTCTGTTGTCCCTGAGACTTCAGCAGGAGGCAAGCTCTTCTCTCAAGCCCTTGGAGATCCATACAACTTAAATAAAGCACACACAGTCCTCCCTCCTTTCTTTGGCAGTCAGGCAACCACTGCTGGCCAATCCCTTAAGCAGCACTTCAGCTTAGGGATAGTCTCTCCTCAGTTTTTTCAGGTTCCTCTCCTCAGCAAACGTTTCTTCTTGTTGTCCAAAAGTGATCTAAATTCTTGGGATCAGGGTCCCAATACTTATACCCAAAAACCTTTAGGGGCAGAGGGGCCTTTGCCTAGTCCAAACCAGTTCTGGAGCACTCTGTTTACATGACTCCTTCTTTCCTTTCACAGTGCAGGGCAGCAACATCAGACGCCCCACAGGAGGTGGAGCCAGCATTGTGGAGGAAAGGCACAGCCCTGGAGCACTCTGTTGACATGGCTCCTTCTCTCCTTTCACAGTGCAGGGCAGAGACATCAGACACACCACTGGAGGTGGAGCCAGCATTGTGGAGGGAAGGCACAACCCTATTCAGGTCCCAGGTACAACTCCTCCCTCCTATCTAGATACAGATCTCTCTATTCAGCACTGGGCTGACTCACCCTGTCTCCTGGAATCCCCCAGCCCTGTCACTCAAACTCCGGACAAGGAATACATAACCTACCAGAGGCATGCTTGGATAGTTAGACAAGAAAATACCTACATTCTAAAAGTGGTATTTTCAAACACAGAATGTTAAAACCAACTTCATTAAAAGATGTATTTTATCATTTTGAGTTCAGGCATATTAAACTCGAATTTCCACCATTTTCCCTGAGTCAGTTAGGATTATAAAATGTAATAATCTAACTGCCCATTCTGGCCTAAGGGGAATATGTAGTGAAAAATGAAAATGGCTGTAATCCACTAATAGGACATTCCACACACATCAGGGCTTGTCCTACCTTATACTTACAATGCACCATGCCCTTGGGCCTACCATAGGGGTGTCTGATATGAAGAAAAGGGAAGGTTTAGGGGCTGGCAAGTGGGTGCACTTGCCCAGTCAACATGACAGTACCAGACTGCAAACAGGATCTGCAATGGCAGACCTGAGACACACTTTTACAGGCTGCTTCTCTGGGTGGCACAACCAGTGCTGCAAGCCCGCCCACTATCAGCATTTGGTTTACAGGCCCTGGGCACACTCAGTGCACTTAGGGTCTGACAAGTACACCAAATCAACCAATCATGGAATCACTAATACATGCATCAATTTACAATAGGGAGAGCATATGCACTTTAGCACTGGTCAGCAGTACTAAAGTGCCTAGAGTCATAAAACCAACAAAAACATGTTAGACAAAATACGGGAGGAAGGCTAAAAGTTCAGGGATGACCCTGCAAAAAGGGCCAACTCCAACAGCGAACTTGGTGTTTGATTGCACTTGATGTTGTCCTGAGGGGTGATTGTTGCTGAGGAGGGCATGGAGTGAGAAGTAGGGGTTGCTATCTTCATTTCTAGGAGCGGGGTGCCCGTTGGATATCTGGTTGTGATTGAGGGAGAGCTCGATCTTCGTGATTTTATCATTGAAGAAGTTGGCACATTTTTGACATCATTCTTCGGATATCTGAGGGGTTTTTAGGGCTGGCTTGGAGGTTTGTTGATTGGTGATGTTGAAGAGCTCCTTTGGACGGTTTTGGCCTTATCTAGAGCATTGCGAAGAAGGAGGCTTTTTCATTCACAATGTGGTTTTTGTAATTCCTGCATTCCCTCGTGAGCTGGGCCAGGTGGGCTGTGGATGGATTTGTTCGCTAGAACCTTTCACCTGCTTAAGCCGTCTTCTTTCAGTGTTGAGGTCTTTATTGAAGCAAGATCTTGAGGGAGTGTTGTTTACCTATTTCAGTTTCAGAGGGGCTACTTGGTCCAGATTGGAGGACATTCTTGAGTTATAGCGGGTGGTAAGTTTAGTTGTTGAGAGGTTCACTGATGAGGGAGGGTAGTAGAGATGTCATCCTTTCTTCGAGGCCTTGCAGAGGAGCTTGTCTAATGATTCTCTTCCATTGGAGATTGTTGGGGGTCCAGTAAATTGTTGTTTTTAATGTGTTTTTTTAGTACGAGTTGGGAGGGGAGATAGCGTGTTGATGTGAAATAAGGTAAAATAAGATGAGGTGGTGATCCAACCAGTCGACAGGGAGGATTTTGTCAATGGTTAGTGAATCTACCTAAGCTATGATGATGTCCAGGGTTGCATCTATAATGTGGGTTCGACCTTTGCAACGCTGGGAGAGGTTGTTGCTGAGTAATAGACTGTTGAGGGATTGGATTAGGTTGTGGCTTTTATCATTCCAGTGAAGGTTATCAATCAATCAATCACGCGTTTGTTGAGCGCAACTACTCACCCGTAAGGGACTCAAGGCGCGGGGGTGGCAGGGTACAGGTTCTGTCCATCTAGGAGGGAGTCTGTCAAAGAGCCAAGTTTTGTGGTTTCTCATGAAGATAGGGAGTGATGTCATCTGTCTGAGGTGGAAAAGTAGGGCGTTCCAGGCTCTGGCCGCGAGGGAGGAGAAGGAGCGGCCTCCTGATTTGGTCTTTATGGTGCGGGGACCACGGCATAGGAGATCTGGGCTGATCGTAGGGTCCTTTGGGGTGCATGGAATTTGAGTTGGCTGTTCAGGTATGCAAGTCCGGTGTTGTGGAGGGCTTTGTGTGCGTGGGTGAGAATCTTGAAGTTGATTCTAGCCTCGATGGGGAGCCAGTGGAGTGTGCGCAGGTGCTGGGAGATATGGCAGTGTCTTGGCAGGTTGAGGAACAGTCTTGCAGTGGCGTTCTGGATGCTTTGTAGGTTGCTGTGAGGTTTTTGTTTGTTCCGGCGTAGAGTGCGTTGCTGTAGTTGAGTCTGCTGGTGATAAGGGGGTGAGTGACGGTCTTTCTGTGCTCAAGGGGGATCCATTTGAAGGTCTTACGCAGGAGGCAGAGGGTGTGGAAGTGGGAGAATGCGACAGAGCTGATCTAGTGGTCCATTTTGAGCTCAGAGTCCAGGATGAGTCCAAGGTTGCATGCGTGGTCCGTGGGGGTGGGTGGGCTTTCAAGGGCGGGGGGGGGGCCAGGTGTCATTCCAGGCATCGGGGTTTGGGCCCATGATGAGTACTTATGTTTTTTCAGTCTTGAGTTGTAGGCAGCTGCTTTTCATCCATTAAGGTCACCTAGGATGATCTTGTGGCAGTATGAGAAGACCACAAAAGCATGTTCTGACTAACCGCACACTCTAATGACTCTACAACAAGCATGAAAGACCTCCACTTCCAGATCCGGACCAACCCCAACACCACCTTCCGCAGCACCCTCGTCTACAGGCCCTTGACCTCCCTTCACCTACTTCATCGTAGACCTCATTGCACCCCAGGCTCTCGCATCCACTGACTACATCCTACTCGGAGACCTCAAATTCTACCTAGACAACCCCAGCGACCACAACACCGCCTTCCTTTTGAAGACCCTCGCCAACATTGTACTGAAGCAGCTAGTCACCGCACCGACCCACACAGCCAGACACACTCTCGCACCCGTCTTTTCCGCCAATGGGAACATCAGCTACAGCCACACCACCAAACTCTCCTGGACCGACCATCACTGTGTAGACCTCACATTCAACATGCCCACCGTACGCCACCGCCACCGAAAAACTCCTCGTCAACTTCCTCAGCACAACCACTCCACCTATGCCCACGGACACCAACACCACAATACACAACCTCCGCCAATGGATCTCCAACTGCGCTGACACACTGGCTCCCCTCAAGAGATGACCAGGCAAACAATGATCCAAGGCAGTCAAATGGTTCACCTCCACAAGTTCAGACACACATGCAGACGTCTCAAGAAGAAATGGAGAAACAACAAAACCCCAGACACATGCAACCTTCAAGACCGCCATCAACTCACACCACCTCCTCCTCAAAACCACTAAGAAAATGGCCATCCAAGATAGAATCAACGCCAACGCACATAACAGCAAAGAACTCCTCACCATCATTAAGGAGTTCACCAGGCCCAACAGAGAGACAGCAGACATTCTCCCCTCCCAAGACCTCTGCAACAAACTCTGCACTTTCTTCCACTATAAGAGCAGAAAGCTCTACAACAGCTTTGACATCCTAGACCTGGCCACCCCACCTGCCACCATCACAGACAACCAAGCCGCCCCTCAACAGACTGTGCTCTGCTTGACCCTGCTCATCAACAAGCTGAAGACCATGAAGAGCATCCACTCAGGGGTCCTGACAGACCCATGTCTGTATCACATCTTCAACAGAGCAGCTTCCACCATTGCCCCTCAGCTAAGCCACACCATCAACTGCTCCATCGAAACTGCCACCTTCCCCAATGACTGGAAACACGCCGAGATCAACCCCCTGCCGAAGAAGCCATCCTCAGACCTGAGAGACCTCAAAAACTTCTGACCGATCTCCCTCCTCCGCTTCCCAGTCAAGGCCATAGAGAAAACCATCAACACCCAGCTCTCTGCGTTCCTCGAAGCAAACCATATCCTGGAAACCTCCCAATCTGGCTTCCGAAGCAACCACAGCACAGAGACTGCATCCTTGCCGCCACAGATGACTTCCGCTCCCTCCTGCTAGACCTCTCGGATACTTTCAACACTGTCTCCAACCACACCCTAATCACCTGACTCCACAATGGTGGCATCCGCATCAGGGCTCTGGACTGGATCCACTCCTTCCTCACATGCCGAATTCAGCGAGTCAGACTACCACTGTTCCTCTCAGAACTCACAGAGATCAGCTGTGGAGTCCACAAGGGCTCCTCCCCCTCGCCCCACCCTTTTCAACATCTACATGGCACCCCTTGCAACCATCATCAGAAGCCACAAACTCAACATCGTCTCCTACGCCGATACCACCCAGCTGATCCTCTCCCTCAACCACCAGAACCAGCTACCAAAATGTAATGATGGCCATCATGACATGGATGAAAGACAGCTGCCTCAAGCTCAACTCGGACAAGATGGAAGTTCTCATCCTGGGACCCACTGCGTCAGCCTGGGACGACTCCTGATTAACAGCCACTCTGGGTGCCCCCCCCCCCACCCTGAAAGACCATGCATGCAACCATGGCATCATACTAGACCATGTGCTCATAATTAATCGCCATATCATTGCAGTTACCTCAGCCTGCTTCCACACACTCTGCCTGCCCCAAAAGACTTTCAGATGGATCACCACAGAATCCAGAAGGACGGTCAGCCATGCACTCATCACCAGCCAACTCAACTACGGCATCGCACTCTAAGCCAGCGTCACCCAGAAAGAGCTCAGGAAACTACATTACATCCAAAGCACTGCCACCAGACTGGTCCTCGACATCACCAGCCGCAGCTTCATCATGCAACACCTCCGACAACTCCACTGGCTCACAGTTAACAAGAGAGTCGTTTTCAAGCTCCTCACTCATGCCTACAGAGGCCTGCACATCGAAGGACCAGCATACATGAACCACCGCCTCAAATTCCACGTACTCACCAGACAACTTTGATCCTCCCAGCTGGCCCTCACCTCCATACCCAGGATACACAAGACTGGAACCAGAGGAAGATCGTCCTCCTACTTCACCACCAAGACATGGAACTCCCTGCCCCTGCACCTCAGGCAATCAGGTTCACTGACACAATTCAGGAAGGACCTCAAGACCTGGCTCTTCGAATGATCCTCCACCCAGTCCAACCAGCAGCAAGCCCCAGCACTTTGAGATCCTAACGGGTGAGTAGCTGCGCTTTACAACCACTTGATTGATTGATTAATTGATTGAGCAGCGTGCAATCATATCTGCTAGGTGTTCGGTGCATGGTAGAGAAGGTGATCGTTCATTGTTATGTTACCTTTCATCCTTATGGTGGAGCTGATATGTTTGAATGTATTGTAGGAGAAGGTGTCTGGTTCGCCCACGTGTATGTTGTATTTATGGATAATGGTGATGCCTCCACCGTGGTAGTATTATGTGGCACTGTGGCATAATGATGGTGACTTATTTTGCACATCCATGAGACAAAGGTATTTCTGGCAGCTTGGTGGTAATTCTTACCCTATTTTGGGCATTCATTGCATAGTGGCGGTCATTTTTTAAATACTGTGATCAAGCATGCCCCTCATATACTTTAAAAAAAGAAAATTGGGAGTTTTATGCAGCGCAAACTCAACCCGAAGATATGAGGTATCAGAGCGCTTTACGTGAGCACCAGTTTCATTACAGATGGACACATTAATGTTTGTTAGGCACAGGGAGATTAAGGGATTTGCCCACAATCACTGGCTGTTGCGTGCCCCTGTCGAGACTCGAAAATTATTCCCCAGCTTCGAAGTCAACTGCTCTAGCTGTAAGGCTACATCCTCTCACATCTATAATGATGAGTCATGCCTTATTGTGATAAATCATGCAAAATGGTTTGCATGCATAGCATGATGGTGTCGATCCCAGCATGATTCTTGTTCTGGTTTGTTGTAATAATACCTTTCATATGTTATGCAGCCAAGGAATGATGATGCCAATGTACAAATGTAAATAATATTAAAAATATAAAAAGTTCAAGTAGATTTATGGTAGAGAAGATCAAGTGCAGGTGAACATGTGTAATGTGTACAACAGTGCACATCCTTCGGCAACCCTCACTAGGACACCCAGGACATTTACATTGTTGACAATGCACACGTTTTTAAGAAAGAGGGCCGGGCAGGGCAAAACTATGTAAGGTGGCCAAATGTTCTGGATTTGCTTGCACAGTCCTGGCTTTTGTGGTATGGCTTGACAGCGCAGCTATCGCCAGACAGGTATGTGAGTATCACTAAGGAGGGGCAGCCTGTGGCTGCACCCAAATGTTGGGAACCAAGAATACATGTTTTGATAGGGCAGGAGTTATGTGCTTCCACAAAAAAAATTGATCATTTTGTTTATCCAGCTGCCTAAGCTTCAACTGTCAGAGGGGCACAGACATGACATGGAATTCCATTGAAATGTCTTGGTTAACCTAGTAATTTTTGTTGTTTTTCCCATGGACTTCCCATGTTCCCATGGGAAGCCCATGGGAACATGGGCTTCCCAAAGAAGCCCATGTTCTGACGTGAACGTGGGCTTCTATTGGAATTCACAAGGGCATTTTATCAAGCCCAATATCGCCGCTTTAGCGGCAGTTTCCTGCAGCTAAAGCGGCAATAATTTTAACGCCTTTTTTGATACTATGCCCCAGTGTTTTTTAATTTGATGCTTAGCAGGTGTGTGCAGCCCTGTAGGCTGTGCCTAATCCTTTATTTTAATGATTAACATCCTTGACTTTCAGGCCTCGGGACATTGAGGGGCATATGTACATGGAGCTAACATTGCTGTAGCATAATTTCTTTGATGTTATGGCAGCTTTTTTCTTATCGCCATATTTACAAGTTGCTGCTAACCGCAGTTAGCTGCAGTTTTGCGGCGTAAACGTGAATTTTTAGGATCACCACTTTGCGACATTTACAAGGAATTCCTTGTATGGTGCAAAACCTAAAAGCTGCCTCTAACTCCAGTTAGAGGCACTTTTTTAAGACCAAAAAATAGCTGGTCTTAAAAATGGCATCATTTCAGAAGGTTTTGGTGCTGGACAGCGCTGAAAGAAATGTTGTTGCGCTGCCCTGCGACAAAACTACAGGGCAGAATGTGCACCATCAATAAGATAGGGTGCATTTCTGTGCCTCATTCATGAAAAGTGTTGCATCACTGCAACAAAACAGTGTTGCAACACTTTTCACCGCGCCATTCTTGCAACACCATGGATGCGCTGTATTCACTGTACGACGCTCCATGTCTGGAAATTCTGGCGTAGGTGTCAGCGCTAATGTCACACATTGCTGCAGTTGTGTCACAAGCATGTCGCAACTCCAGCAAAGCATGGGGCCAGCCGATCCCTGTGGCACTGCGTCACCATTACACCTGCCCTGAGGCAGACGTAAGGTACTGACGCAGCGGCGTCCTACAATTGTTGCAGTTTAATCTGATGGATTTCACTGCGCCACTCCTATGAGGCTTTGTTGCATGGGAATGCCCACCCTGCATACAGCATACCTGATGCAGGTATAATGTGGCACAGGGCTTCACAAGGTCACGCATATGCCTAGATGCGTCACTTTGCAAATACGGCGCAATGTGGTGCAAGAATCATGCTGCAAGTATGTCAAGAAAATGACGCACCAGCAGGGTGAAACTGTCAGAAGGGGCTCATGAATAAGCTCTCCTGTCTTTTTCCCCTACGTTGGCGCACAATGGCTACCATGTGCCAACACAGGCAACCTTGCGCAATGGTGCAAGGGTGACTGTGTTGCGGAGCTGATTGATGTTGTTTCGCCATCTCTTCTCGAGACGTCTGTTGGTGGGGCTAGACTAGTGGAGGGCTGGAGTGAACAAGTTGGCCTTCTTGGAGTGTTGTTTGCCTGGTCTTTCCTTGAGGGGTGCCAGGGTATTGGCGTCATTGGAGATCCATCAGTGGAGGTTGCGCATTGCGGTGTTGGCATCGGTAAGCGTTGGCAGAGTGATGGTGTTGAGGGAGTTGACTGCAAGTTCTTCGGTGGTCTTGATCCAGCTGTGAGCGGGGGGCAATGATGGTGATGGTGTACCGTGGGCATAGTGAAGGTGTGGTGTAAACAATGATGGTTGGCACAGGAGAGTCCTGTGATGTGGCTGTAGTTAAAGTTCCTGCTGGTGAAGAAGACGGGCTTGAGCATGTGTCAGGTTATGTGGGTTGGTGCGGCGGCTAGCTGCTTGAGTCCGATGTTGGCGAGATTCCTCAGGAGAGGGAAGGTGTTCTGATCACTGGGGTTGTCCAGGTGGAACTTTAGGTCTTCGAGTAGGATGTAGTCAGTGGATGGGAGAGCTTGGGTTGAGATGAGTTCTACAATGGCATCGGCAAATGGGTGTTCATGGCCGGAGGGGCCTGTAGATGATTGACCTTTCATTAAACACTCTATTTATACAAGTAGAGAGGCAAATAAACAAGATTTTCAACAGTAACAACTCTTAATGTCAGTGTTAAGAAACAGAAAAATACGATTTGAGAAGTCCTGTGTTCTTTCTTTAAAAATCTTATATTTCTTTTATTCACTCTGTATGAATATATACAGTTCGGCATGGCCAACACATTTCGCCCACAATACGTGTTTCTTCAGGGCTGTGGACATGACAAACAAAACTGTCAAACTTAGGACAGTACACATAATGATATGATATGAGGTGATATTTATATAGCGCTCTTTCACTCCAAGGAGCATCTTGGCGCTGAGACTCATAGCTAGCTGGATAGATGTTCTACAGCTGTGCTATTCCAACTGAAGGGAGTGTGAAGTTCAGCTCAGGGCTTTACAAGCTTGTTCCGACAAGCTATATATCCAGGTTATGTGGGCTTTCCTATAGCCCTTTTCAGTTGTAATCAGACGCAGGTGGTCGGGTAGTTTGTTCCATGCCCTTGCGCCAATCACTGCCAGGGATTTCCCTCCCTTCGTAGACAGCAAATCTATTGACTGTCAATAGATTTGCTGTGGCCGACCTAAGATTTCTTGAAGGATAATATCTCGCAAAGTTTTTGTGCAGGTATATCGGTCCTAGCATGTGAAAGGCTCTATAGGTAATAATTAGGACCTTAAACAAGATCCTCTTATGAATAGGGAGCCAATGTAGGGCCTCCAACGCTGCTGAGGCTGAGGACCTTCTGGGCAACCTGAGCACCAGATGCGCGGCTGCATTCTGGACCATCTGAAGCCTGCGAAGGGCCGTTTTCTGGGCTCCTGCATACAGGCTATTGCAGTAATCCAGTCTGGATGTAATCAGTGCCACAGCTACCGTTCGCCTGGCTGCCAGGGGAAGCAGGTCAAAAAACTTCCTCAGCCCCTTTATGATGGAAAAACAGCTACCTGCTACCACTCCCATTTGCTGTTTGAAAGAGAGGGTATCATCAAATTTGATCCCTAAATTTCGTGCCGTACTGATTGTACTAGGCGGTGCTTCAGTGTCCCCCGGCCACCATTTTTGCGGAGCAAAGGAATTATTAAGCCCAAACGGCAAAATTTCCGTTTTGGCCGAGTTGCACTTAAGGTGATTGCTCTTCATCCAGTTAAAGGTGGCTGCTAAACAGTTTTTAAGTTTTCAATGCCTTTTCCTCTGAGCAAAATTGTCCTAACGTAATTATTTGGTGCCTATGCATGAGGAAATGTTTTAACCATTTTAATACGGTGCCTGTAACGCCTACTGATACCAGGCGATTCACCAGAATAGCATGGGACACCGTTTCAAAGGCCGCCGATAAGTCTAAAAGGATCAGGACAGCCTTTTTGCCCTGATCCATGGCCACTCGTATGGTTTCCGTT
Source organism: Lissotriton vulgaris (assembly GCF_964263255.1). Taxonomy (NCBI): domain Eukaryota; kingdom Metazoa; phylum Chordata; class Amphibia; order Caudata; family Salamandridae; genus Lissotriton; species Lissotriton vulgaris. The sequence continues at coordinate 1,504,842,471 of NC_141693.1, forward strand.
GTAAACAGGAGGGCTGTCTCCGTAGAGTGCTGAGCTCTAAAGCCTGCTTGATTCATGTGAAATATGTTGTTTCCTTCTAAAAAAGTTGTAAGCTGCCTGTTTACAAATATTTCTGCTAATTTGCCAAGTACAGGCAAAAGTGAAATGGGGCGCAGGTTAGACAAAGTCGTAGGGTCCTGTAATGTCTTTTTCTGAAGTGGTCTTACCGCTGCCACTTTCCATTGGTCTGGGATCTCGCCCGTCCGGAGTGATGAGTTAATGATGTCACTTATTACAGGAGTAGCCTCCTCTAACATAGATTGTAACAGCATCGGTGGACATGGGTCAAAGTGGGACCCTGACTTAATTGAAAATGTGACCTGATGAATGTCCTCCAACATAATTGGGGAGAAACCTTCAGATCAGTCCTTTCCATGTCTTTCACCTTCATATTTTCATGATCCACAAGCTCAACTGGGGGGAACCCCTTAGTGAGATTACATATTTTTTGTTTGAAGTAGTTGGCTATGGAGTCGCACAGTTCCTGCGATGGAGGAATCTCCTTTGTGAGAAATTTTGGATTTCTGAAATTATTCACAATTTTGAATATTTCCTTCTGTTTATTATTCGTTAATTCAATTGTGGCTGTGTAATAGTCCGCCTTCGCAAGTTTAATCAGGTTGTGGTACTTCCTCCTTGCTGTTTTATACTCATCCTGTTCCTTACTGTCATAGTAACAACGCCAACTGCGCTCTAAGGTTCTCACTTTCCTATGCATTTCTTTTAATTTTTCTGTGTACCAGGGCGCGGATTTCTTCTTAGGACATGGTCTGCTTTTTGCCCCCACATGTTTGATTCTATTTCCTATGTTGCTAATCCATTCCTCGAACTGTGCATAATCTCTAGTGGTATCTCCTGTCAAAATGGGTTTGTTCTCCTTCACCCATTTATGAAAATCCGGGTTATCTACAATTTTCCCCTAACATGGTGTGCTCCTCCCTTTGTTTAGGGCTTGTATTTTTGTCGCATGGCAACTTTCGGCTAAAATGCTGAGTGCTATAAATTTGTGGTCCGACCAGAGTTGCGTCAGAGGGGATTCTACCTTCAGAGTGTCTAGGTTGGAACTGATACAATCTAATATGTGGCACGCTTTGTGAGTGGGGTCTAGGCATCTCATAGTTAATCCAAGGTCCTGCATTATATCTTTAAAATGCAGTACATTTGGGTCGGAAGTGTTATCCAAATGGAGATTCAGGTCTCCCAAAAGAGTAAAATTAGAGAACTTTAGGGCTAGGTTACTCAGCGCTTCCCCTACACTTTCTAAAAACTGAGTGGGCTGCCCTGGTGGGCGGTATACCAGTGCTCCCGCAAATGAGAAGGAATCATGGATCTTAATGCAGAACCCAAGGCTTTCTGCTCCTTTGATATCCCCAAGCTCCAAGACCGTACAGGCCATGGAGTCTCGGGAGATAATCGCCAAACCCCCTCCCCGTTGCACAGGTCTATCCAGCCTCTGTATTGAGAACCCAGGGGGGAGGGCATGTACGATATCTGGATTCAACCATTCTTTCAGCCATGTCTCAGTGATAAACAGGCAATCCAGCTCCCTCTCCACTATCAGGTCAAATATATGTAAAGCATTTTTGCACACGGAGCGTGCATTTATAAGTCCACCCCTTATTGTCCGTGGAGCCCCTTTCCCTTCGGGACTTTGAACGGGCTCTAGCATCTCCTTACATACACAGCAGATGGTAGGGCCTACCCAAGTATCCACATTAATAGCCTGATGACAACGTTTATGCTGAATATTTAGTGAGACTAAATAGTCTCTGGACATACAAATAGTGTTTATTAACTGTGTAGCTTGTCCCGCTCATGGCCCATCCGTAGCGCGGACGGGCGCAAACGGGCGCAGACGGGCTGGACTTTGGCTTGACTTCGACGCGAAAGAGGTGCGCCCGCTGCACGCGTCCGCTACGCAGATGCATGTCTCTCTACCTTTATACTGTTCACTTAAAGTGCTAGAGCGCTGTACCTTCCTTCCTCTCCTAAGATGGCCGCTGTTTCTAATTCGGCATCTATGTCTCCTTCAACTCAGATCCTATCTCGACTGAGCGAAGGGTGCAGGGTGCAGGCTGGATCAAAATCCAATGCTAGTGCTCGGTTTAAAAAGCGTCACAAAACAGAATCAAAGAAAATAATTAGGACTTTAAAATTTACACTCACAGCCTATCTCCCGGCTTCCACCACAGGAGGATTCGTAGAGTCTCGCGACACCTCGCTGTCTCTACCTTTATACTGTTCACTTAAAGCGCTAGAGCGCTGTACCTTCTTTCCTCCCCTAAGATGGCCGCTGTTTCAAATTCGACGTCTATGTCTCCTTCAACTCAGCTCCTATCTCGGCTGAGCGAAGGGTGCAGGGTGCAGGCTGGATCAAAATCCAATGCTAGTGCTCGGTTTAAAAAGCGTCGCAAAACAGAATCAAAGAAAATAATTAGGAGTTTAAAATTTACACACACAGATAGCCTATCTCCCGGCTTCCGCCTCAGGAGAATTCGTAGAGTCTCGCGACACCTCGCGGTCTCTACCTTTATACTGTTAACTTAAAGCACTAGAGCGCTGTACCTTCCTTCCTCCCCTAAGATGGCCGTGTTTCTAATTCGGCGTCTATGTCTCATCAAACTCAGCTCCTATCTCGGCTGAGCGAAGTGTGCAGGGTGCAGGCTGGATCAAAATCCAATGCTAGTGCTCCGTTTAAAAAGCGTCGCAAAACAGAATCAAAGAAAATAATTAGGAGTTTAAAATGTACACACACAGATAGCCTATCTCCCGGCTTCCGCCTCAGGAGGATTCGTAGAGTCTGATAATGGCCTGACTAGATACCCGGGTCTCCTCGGCTACATGTCCCACCTTCTACTCACCTGAACATTGACACTATGGCGCAATCCGCTGCACTCTCTCCAAATCTGTGACTCAGCTAGCTGGAGCCTCAGCCAGGTGGGATTTCACAAGCCTGGGTACAACAGTCACTGTCAAGTCCACTAGGGAACCACCCGATGCTGTTGATGCAACAGGGCCCCTTAGGCGTGAAGTTGCAGCGCTCCCACCACACAAGTTTGGCGCAACTTAGGGCCCTGACCCTCCACAGCGTCTGACCAGCACAACATCCTCCGGCCTGTGATGCAGAGGGGCGTTGCTCATTATTGGTAATCTCCTCCGTGCACCACAGTGTGGTGGTGGCGCCTGGTATGCAATGCAAACCTCTCTACATTGGTGCGCCGGAGCGCCTCTACCATTCACAGTTCCAAGGGGCACAAGGCGGTCTTCTCACACAGGTTAGCAACATGTCTCAATGCGACCTGGCAGACTTCACCACCAGGGAAGGGCGATCGCCAATGCCTCAGTGTCTACCGCCGCGGCCCAGCAACTCCACAGCACCTCCGAATTCCTCTCTGGGCCAAAGACACATGCCCAGAGAGGCCTCTGGGCCCCTGGGACAGTCTACACTTTCAAGGTTTTGGATGTCATGGTGTGGTAAGGAGTGCGCAATGATAGGTGATGCATCACTGGTTTTGCCCAGCGATGCTCCTCTTGTCATGATTGTAGCCCTGAATTTTCTCTTCCCCTTGGGACTCTGGCCGATCATCCTGGCTGTTGGGGTGTTTAAGAGGTTCTTGATCGGTGCTGCACTTGGCCCTGGCTGCTCCATTCTGCATTCCATTGGTTTTGCTTCCTATTTTTCATAGGCTATTTTGGCTCTAGAGGCAAAAAACAGTCATGTTGGGCTGACTAATGTGAGTTTTTTTGCTGCTCATGTGCCTTTCGTCAGTTTTCGCCCGCTAGTGTAAGCGGCAGTTTTCACTGTGGCTACCTGAAACTATTAAAATGTTAACAAAAGGGGAGAGAGCGAATTACCTTGAAATGGATTTGTTCTCCCAGAGTTAGTTTTATAAACAAAAGGAATCCATTAGGAAGTGGGAAGGAGGTGTCCCTATGGTGGGTGGGAACACACTAGGTGTTTTTGGGAACCCCTCACACACCAACAGGCCCCTTGGTGTCATGCTTCATCATTGGGGTCCTCGCACCCCTCTGCGGGATGCGGCGTGCTGCGACCGACGGTTACGTGGGAGCACTTATATTGGCTATGTGTGGTGTAGGTGAGGGAATTGTCAGTGAGTGCTGTGGTGGGGTTTGATAGTGAGTGGAGTTTAAAAAGTTCCTGGCTCGTGGGGTAGCAAAAAAACTTTAATTGGCCCCCGGGCTGGTACTAGTAAAAGGTGAGAGAGGACGTATTGGCGTAACCTATGTGCGCCACCTCCTATGTGTGTGTCAACATGTTTTGGTGTAAAAACACCTTTTTCAGGACTGGGGTACACAAATCCCCACCTTACTCACGTTTTTCTATTTTTTAAATGTAAATGTATTGGCATTTATATAGCGCACTACTTACCCGTAGGGTCCCAAGGCGCTTCGACCTCTGCGAAACCCTTCCTGGCTTCCCTGAGAGATGGTCCCTTAATGGGTATCTCCAGGGTGAGACCAGGCATCCCCGGCGGTCTGGTGGGGCCGTTTGTGAAGATGAGGCAAGCTAATGCTCAGAGTTGCCGAGTGTGATCGCTGGTCAGAGTGGGCACCGAGGCGAGAGAATTATCGAGTCCGCTGACCCGGGTCCAGAAACCTGCCGCGCCGGGAATCGAACCCTGGTCCCGGGCCGTCCTCTGCTCTCGGGTCTGCCGCCTCTAACCAGTGAGCCACACTACTTCATTTTTTAGATTTGTTATATTCTAAAAAAGTGGAATTTATAAGTGCAGGTATAGTAATGTACCTACTGAACAACCTTTATTTAGCTGACCTGTAAGGAGAAGGACAAAAAAATTTTTCAGGTGGTCCATTCCTTAAATAACCATAGGCATGTTTACCCGTGGATACAGTCAAGCAAAGCGGTGCGGTTACATTTTTTTCAAGACAAGTTAGTATCATTCTACACATGAAGAACGTGCCTATGGTGAAATATTTTTACATATAAAAAAGACACATACAAGACAGACACACATGTAACATAAAACACACACTCTAATGTTTATGGCAAAATCGGGTTGTAGTCAGCCCATGTGATACTTGCGGAGTCATAAACCTATTGTGAAGAATAAGAAAATTCTGTGAAGCTCACAGTGGGTATAACATACTGTTTTGTTAGGAGTTTACTACTCCATGAGACCGTACTAACATAGGGGTTACTCGTGCTTCCTTGCTACCTGTGAAGAGAAATACAACAACTGCTGTTCTTCTTGGTACTTACATATTTGCAGGGATGGTAAGTTTGTTTGTTTTAGGGTGGTATTACTCACGAGTCTATAAGGAGAAACCATCTTCGCTGCCCCTTACGCCGGCTCCGTTGGTTGTGCCGTGGTGTTTTCAAAAGGGCCCTTTATATACTATTGATGATTCGCCCCTAATTGAATTATTGGCAAGCTTGGAACCGGGAATGCCCGTATTTGGTTCGCCGGTAATTGGATATTTCTATCTGCTGCTGTTCCGGATAGCGATACTTAGTTTAACCAGTGCAGCGTTTGCGCATTTGGGCTGCAGTGCCCTGATGTTTACCGCGTATACCCGTATTTGGTTCGCCGGTAATTGGATGTTTCTATCTGCTTCTATTACGGATCGCGCATGCGCGATAGCTAGTTTTACCCGGGCAGCGCATGCGCATTGGGCTGCAGTGCCCTGTTGTTTACCGTGCATGCTCGGGCCGGTTCGTGCTCGCTTTGATTATGTTCAAAATCGACTAGGGTTCGTGTCTGCACTGATCACGAAATTGTTTCTTGAAAATCGAGGTTTATCTTCAAAAAAATGTCATAAAAAGTCGGGTTACATAATTAAACCGGGGTAGCCTGATTATGGTTAGATAATAGTATATTCAATCAGTTCAGAGGGGGATGAGAGAATGATGTTGAGATTCTGAAAAACTAAAGGAGTTTGGCTCATCTTTTTGTTTACCTCATTAACCCTACAAGGTGTTCATGCGCTCGGTACATTCATGATTTTTATGGAAAGTGTTCGTATTAGGAAATTTGTTCAAGCTCAGAAAAAAAGGAGGACATTTTTTATATATAAAAAAGGGGGCTTTGTATCCAGGATGTTACCCTATATTTGTGTAACATCTCTGTGGGTCGTTCAAGGTTTTAATTGGCCCCAAGGGATGGCAGCATTTAATCCAGATATGTGGGTACCTATGCGGAAAACCCAACGTTGCTCTTTTTCAAAGAGACCCTGTTCCGTGGGTAATTGCTCAATTACTGTCCAGTAGATGTCATTAACACAATGTCCCATCTCTAGGAAATGAGCCGCCATCTTGGTGGTATTCTTTTTGCAGCGGATATTGCTCTTCTGCTCACTGAGTCGTGTTTTCACTGCTCTGGTGGTCATGCCAATATACTCCAGGTGATGATTCAGAAAAGGGTGTGGTGATGGACAGAGTATCTGAATTAAACAGAACACTCATACCCAGTCAACAGATCAGGGCTTGATCCATCACCGTTTTTTAGCTCACTGCACCATCCCAGCTCAGAACCTGGCTACATGCAAATTAGTCTGTCCTTGGCCCAGTGCATCATGGGAACAGGGCAGACCAAACTACCAAGCCAATTCTTATACTGGGAAGGATACAAGCTTCCGGGGACCGGTTTCTGGCATTACAGCCGTCTTCGGCCCGGCTTGCTTGAATCCTGATGGTGCAATGAGCAAGGGACTCACATCTGAGTATACCCTTCCACGCTTATGGTGGACAAAACGATTCAGAAAAGGGTGTGGTGATGGACAGAGTATCTGAATTAAACAGAACACTCATACCCAGTCAACAGATCAGGGCTTGATCCATCACCGTTTTTTTAGCTCACTGCACCACCCCAGCTCAGAACCTGGCTACATGCAAATTAGTCTGTCCCTGGCCCAGTGCATCATGGGAACAGGGCAGACCAAACTACCAAGCCAATCCTTATACTGGGAAGGACACAAGCTTTCGGGGACCGGTTTCTGGCATTACAGCCGTCTTCGGCCCGGCTTGCTTGAATCCTGATTGAAGAATTGGCTTGGTAGTTTAGTCTGCCCTGTTCCCATGATGCACTGGGCCAGGGACAGACTGATTTGCATATAGCCAGGTTCTGAGCTTGGATTGTGCAGTGAGCTAAATAACGGTGATGGATCAAGCCCTGATCTTTGGACTGGGTAAGAGTGGTCTGCTTAATTCAGACACTCTGTTCATCACCACCCCCTTTCCTGAATAATATACTCCAGGTGGCAAGGGCACAAAATCATGTAAATCACATTCTTGCTGTTGCAGTTTGTAATTTTTCGTTGGTCCCATCTTGTGCCATTGGCGAAGGTCAGCTGCTTACTTTTTCTGGTTAGATGGCAGCTAGCACAGTTGTCACAGGGAAAATGTCCTTGTATTCCTTGTATTGAAGGTTGTTGCTGTGGTGGTGGTTTTGGGCGGGTGTGGACTAGTATGTCTTTAAGGTTCTTGCCACGTCTATGGGAAAACATTGGTTTCTCAATCTCCAGTGATCCGCACGTCAAAATGTGCCAATGTCTGTTCACTATTTTTGACACCTCGTTAGAATGAGGGCTGTATGTAGTGACGCATATTGGTCTTGTTTGTTTGGTGATCGGTCCAATTCTGTCCTCCAGAAGGGCATCTCTATTATTGTTCCTGGCCCTTTTCATGGCGGCATTAATTATTCTGTCTGGGTAATGTCTTGCTTGTAGCTTGACTTTGAGATCCAGGGCCTGTGATTTATAGTTGTCCACTTGGGTGCAGTTTCTCCTAAGTCGGAGAAATTTCCCATATGGGAGGTTCATCCTGAGATGGCGTGGATGGAACCTGTTGTATCTGAGTTGACAGTTCCTTGCTGTTGGTTTGAAATGTGTAGTGGTTTCTAGTTTTCCATTTTGGTGGTAAATGTTGAGATCCAAGAAAACAAGTGTTTCATTTGATACTGAATGTGTGAATTTGAGGAAGCGGTCTTGGGTGTTGAGCCACTCCATGAAATGGATGACCGTCTCGTGGTTCCCCTGCCAGATCACAAAGATATCGTCAATGTATCTTTTCCAGGTTAGTATGTGTTGTCTGTAGGGGTTATCGGGATTGAGAATTTTGTTGGATTCCATGTGGTGTACATACAGTCCGGCTAAGCTTGGCGCAAATGTGCTCCCCATGCTTGTGCCATGGCTCTGTAAATAAATTATCTCATCAAATTCCAAAACTTTTTGGTCAAAGCTAAAGCAATACATTCCATTACTACTCCCCTTGGAGTCTGGTATCGCCAGTGTGTGCTGTACAAAACTTCTTCGATTATTGCCAGGGTTTCATCGTGTGGGAGGCTCGTATATAAGCTCTCGACATCTAGGCTGAGCAGGAGTTGGTTCTCTGGATCAAAAGTGAGATCTTTTAACATTTGCAAAACTGATTTTGTGTCCAGATACGTATCTGTTGCTTGGATGAGGGGGCGCAAAAAAGCATCTGAGAACTCGAGAGAGGTTCTAGAATTGAACCAATCCCGGAGACGATAGGTCTCCCTGGTGGATTGTCCAGGTTTTTGTGTATCTTCAGGATACAGTAGAAGTATGGCGTTCGTGGGTTTTTCTGTATTAGGAACTCGGACTCTTTTTTGGAGAGCCAGTTGTGTGCCAAAGCTTCCTCTACCATCCCTCCAATAGTTATTCTCAGGGATTCGATTGGGTCAACAGTCAGTATCGTGTAATTTCGTCTATCTGACAACAATCTTAGACATTCCTGGTTGTATGCTGTTGTTGTTTGTACAACCGTAGCTCCGCCTTTGTCGGCGGGTTTTATGGTGATATCACGTTTGATGGTCAGTTCTCGAATGGCCGCTTGCTCCACCTTGCTTGTGTTGTGAAAGACGGCGCATTCAGATGAGTTTAAATTGTTGAGATCCGTCATTACTGCCTTCTCAAAGGCCAAAACCTCTATGGGTAGTAAGGCATCTGGTGGTGTAAAGGTCGACTTCAGTCACAATCCTGTGTCTGTCTCTGGGATACTCTCTTTATCCTTGAAGAAGATCCGTAACTTGATCTTTCTCAGAAATTCCTGCATTTCTGTGTGGAGTTTGAAGAAGTCCAACTTGTTAGTTGGGACGAAACTCAGGCCTTTATTTAGTACAGCCCTCTGGGTGGGTGTAAGTTCCCATGGTGTGATGCTTACCACTAGGTCCCCCTGCGGCTGGTTGACGGGTTGCTCTGTAGGGCTCCTGTCATGCTCTTGGTGTTTACCCTCAGGTCTCCCTGTTGGGGTCTTGCCACATCACTGTGTTGCCTTTTCTGTTCCGTCCTCTGTTTGTTCCTTGGCGTGTCCCTAAAAAAGGCTGGTTGTGGTAAAAGTTTGGGTCGAACTCAGAGCCCCATGGCTGGTACATGGGTCCCGCTGGTCCTTGTCTAAAGTTGAATGGTGTGAAAGGTGTTGGTCCTGCGAAATGTGGAAAGTATGGTTGAGGTTGGTATCCTCGCCATCCTCGTTGTCTTGGGTATTGTTGGCCTTGTCGTCTCTGATAGCCCCTCTGTCGTTGGTTGCTGCGGGTGCTTGAACCAGAGGAACCACTGTCGGAGCCATCACTATCATTGTCACTGTTCACATTCCCTGAGGTGTAATCATCCTTAGTATAAGGATATGCTGTCTCGGGAGTAAAACGGTCTTTATCCTTACCCAATTTTTTACATTTGCTTTGTTTCAGTGTGGCTTCAAAATCAGCCATTTGCTGGTTTAGTTCGTCCAGCCTCCTTTTGAGTTCTGCAGGTTTTATATAGGTTTTTAGTTGTACCTCAATCTTCTGTATGTCCAATTTTAATTCTTGTGTAATTCTTGTGGCGGTTTTAACTATGAGCACCAACCAATCCCGTGTACAGTGCCACAAAATCAGTGACCATTCTTTTTTGAAAACTTTGTCATTCTGGAAGATGAAGGGCTCATTTTTGACCATGAGACCCTGTGGTGCTATCTTGTTCCTCAGGTACTCGGTCATTAAAAGGCCATGCAATGCTGCCCTTATTTGTGTCTTCCTCAGATTGGTTAGTTCATCCCAGTCAACAACACTGGGTCCTGGGTCAGCACAGAACCAGGACCCAGTGTTGTTGACTGGGATGAACTAACCAATCTGAGGAAGACACAAATAAGGGCAGCATTACATGGCCTTTTAATGACTGAGTACCTGAGGAACAAGATAGCACCACAGGGTATATAAAACCTGCAGAACTCAAAAGGAGGCTGGACGAACTAAACCAGCAAATGGCTGATTTTAGGTTTAAAGTATTTTATTGAAGCAGGGTAAGGAAGGAAACAACAAGGACATGAAAAAGAAAACCACAGGTGCTCCACAATCAATGCGTACGGCACATGAGATACATCAAAGCAATTCTGTCGCCCCAGTGGGCACCATGCAGCGTGGAAACACAGCTTGCGCGCCTGTGGCTAAAGACAAAAAAGAAAAAGGGGGAAAAAGGAGGGGGGGGGAGGGGAAGGGGGAGGAAGGGAGAAAGGAAAAGGGGAAAAAGGGCGGGGAAACATTCCTGCTCCTTATCCTACCCAACCAACAAACCCCCCAACTCCCACACCCCGACCCACCCCCTGTACTGTGCCAGTGACCATCTGCTCTCCCCTCGTATCAACCCTCCAGTTGGCTCCGCTTCCAGATGCCGGCCCCGGCCAATCAAACAGGCGGGTCTGGCGGCGGTGTCAGCCGTAACAGCCTGAGATACCTGGGGCAGGTGATCTCTCTGAATTCAGAACACAACAGACTATGAAAAGGCACCCACAGCTCCTCAAAAGCATCTACCTCCCCCGCCGCCACTAAGGACATTTTTTCCATGCCAAGGACATGCCATAATCTGTGCAGCCAGCCAACAACGGTGGGGAGCGTGGTGGAGCGCCAGTGTATGAGTATGTTTTGCACCGCCGACCCCAAAGCTATCGCAATCTGTCTACCCCTTTTAGACCTGAGAGGGTACATCAACCCATTCGGCAATCCCAATAGGACGTAGGCAGGGAACCGGGGCAGCTCTATTTCGAAACATTTGTCAACCTCGCTGAGGACCTCCTCCCAATAAGATGCCAAAAGGGGACAGTCCCACAAAATATGAGTAAGCGTGCCGTTTTGGCCACAGTTACGCCAGCACGTCACTGGTATTGACCTATCCATCTCATGTAATTTCTCAGGAGTGCGATACCAATAGGTCGAAATTTTGGTGAAGGTCTCCGTGAGCCCCGTGTGATAGGCAGAGTGGCGTGAGCGGTAGGAGATGTGATCCCATTCAGTATGACTCAACACTCGTCCGAGCTCCCGTTCCCAGCGCTCCCGACCCGGGTTGTGAAAGTGAAAGGGGGGGGGCTGCAGCATCTTGTACAAGTCGGAGATAAGCTTAGCGTCCGACGTGCGAGTGACTAGCCAACGCTCATACACCGTGATCTCCCGGTCCGCCTTTTCGCGCACTTGAGACTGTAGCGCCCAGTGGCGCGCCTGCATATACCGCATGCGCTCCGTCTCGGGGAGGCCATAATCCCGCCGTAAGTCCTGGAAGGGGATGACACCCTCTGGGCCATACAAGTGATACAAAGTGCAACAGCGGGCCGCCCGCCAGCGGTCGTATGCGCCAGGCTCCGTTCCCGGGCCAAAGTCCGGATTGCCAATCAGCGGCGTGAAGGGAGAGGGAAAGGTAGTGAGTTCGTGCCTAGTGGCCACTGAGTCCCACACCCGAAGTGGGACACGCGTCACAAAAGAGGCGTAAAGGTTAGGGGGCCGATGAGCCCGTCTCAAGAAAGGCACCTCCTGTAGCGTTCTGCCTGCTACCGCCTGGTCCTGAAACAGCCAGTGTTTATCGGATTCTCACCGGCTCCACTCCACCAGATAGCGTAATTGGGCGGCCTGGAAATATTTCCGTAAGTCAGGTATCCCTAGCCCTCCAGATTCAGGCGCCAACGTAGCTATGTTCCTTTTGATCCATGGTCTACGGCCCTGCCACACAAAACGTGTAATAGCCGATTGAGTCTCCGCGAGCCACCCTGTGGGGGGCTGTAGCGGGAGCGCCCGAAACAGGTATAGTACCTGAGGTAGTAGGGTCATCTTCACTGCGGCCACCCTACCCAGCAGCGATAACGTGCCCTTATCCCACCGAGCCAATTCCTCTCTGATTTTCGTACTCAAAGCCGCGTAATTGGCCGTGACCATCGCGGGGAGGGAGGGCGCCAAAAGGATCCCCAGGTACGGAATCCGGTCCCCGGACCAGCTCAAAGGAAAAAGCCTCTGCAACTCAGCCCTGGTGGCGCCGGTAAGCGAAATATCGAGGGCAGCAGATTTCCCGAGGTTCACCTTGAAGCCCGCCACCGCGGCAAAGAGTTCCAATTCCGCGATACAAGCCGGTAGTGACCTCCGTGGGTCATCGAGCGTCAAAATGACGTCATCCGCATAGAGGCTAATCGCGTGGTGAAACCCTCCCATCCTGACCCCGATGATATCGGGGTGCCGTCGAACCCTTTGGGCAAACGGCTCCATATAAAGAGCAAAGAGCAAAGGGGACAGTGGACATCCCTGTCGTGTACCCCGTTCTATAGGAAAGGGTCGGGAGCTGCCCCCGTTCACTCGGACCACCGCGGATGGAAACCGGTAGCAGTTGAAAATCAGGTGCCGGAACTTCTCGCCAACCCCGAACTTGCTCAGAACCTTCTCTAGGTAGGGCCAGTGCACTCTGTCAAAAGCCTTCTCGGCGTCTATGGAGAGGAGCAATCTTTCCCCGGGGATCCTGGAGGCCTTCTCAAGAATATGAGTCACCCTCTTCGTGTTGTCCACCGTCTGCCTGCCTGGCACGAAGCCGGCTTGATCCGAGTCGACCATGCCCGGGAGATGAAGTGCCAGACGTGCCGCCAGTATGCTGGTGAAAATTTTCAGGTCCGCGTTCAGCAGCGAGATAGGGCGGTAGGATCCACAGGCAGTCTGGTCCTTGACCGGTTTCGGGATCACGGAGACCGTGGCCTGGAGAAATTTGGGGGGAATGGCACCCGGCTCCGAGAATGTATTGAAGAGGCGGGTCAACAGAGGCGCCAGCTCCTGACAGAAGGTCTTATAAAAAAGAAGGATGAAGCCATCCGGTCCCGGGGCCTTACCCGGTTTAAGCCGGGAGATCGCCGTGACCACCTCCTCGATACGGGTCTCCCGCTCCAGATACTGGGCCTGATCCGGCGTCAACAACGGGAGCGGCACCGATTCCAGATAGTCCGCCTCCGCGCGGGCGGAGGGGGCCTCGCCAGTGTAGAGGTCAGCATAAAAACTACGGAAAACGTCCGCAATCTGCTCATCCTCCGTGACTGAACCTCCAGTAGGGGTAACCAGCTCCTTCACTCGGTGCTGTTGATGTTGCACTCTAAGCTTGTTGGCCAAAAGCCGGCCACACCTGTCGCCACCGGTGTAATACTTGTGCTTCAGACGAAGCATCGCGTACTCAGCCCGGTCCATGTCAAGAGCAGACAAGAGTTTCCTGGCGGCTTTCAGTTGCCTCCAGACTCTAGGGGCTCCCGTTCTATGATGGACCTGCTCCAGTTCCCGCACCTGCCTGGTGAGCTCGTCCCGTTTGAGCTGGCGATCCCTGTTCTCCGCCGAGGAGATAGCGATAAATTCGCCCCGGAGCACGGCCTTCAGGGCAGCCCACTGCGTCGCACGGGAGGTTTCGTCGTTATCGTTTACGCGCCGGAAGTCCGCAATGGCCACGCGAATCTGTTGCACCGTCGAACGCCTGTGCAATAGCGTGTCCCAAAGACGCCAAACCCCTCTCGGGCGAGCCACCGGGGGTACATTGAAAGTACCCTCCACCGGCGCATGGTCGGAAAGAGAAAGGACCCCTATGTCGGCATTCGAGGCCAGTGCGAGCATCGGGCCAGTCACAAGTAGATGATCCAATCGCGCGTAGGACTTGTGTGCGTGAGAGAAATAGGAGTACGCGCGGGTCGCAGGGTGGAGGCGGCGCCACATGTCGTGCAAGTCCAGCTCCTCAAGTCGGGTACGAACCGAGCCCGAAAGCTCTCCCAACTGGTGGCGCCGTTGCACAGACCTGTCCAGAGTCGCGTCAAAGACCAGATTCAAATCCCCCCCTAACACTATGTGCCTATCAGAGGTGGACGCCACGTCTTCCAGCGCCCTATGCAAAAATTGATCCTGATGGTCATTGGGGCCGTATATAGAGCCTACAGTCATCACCAAGCCCCCTACCTTGATCCTATTTGCCAGAAGTCTCCCTTTCTGTTTCGCTACCTTTTGCAAGATCTCCCCCCTGAACCCCCTAGAAAACAGAAGTGCCACCCCTGCCGTTTTAGAAGTGCCAGGAGGAAAAAAGCTGCGTGGGGAACTTGGGGGTACGCATTCTGGGACAATCCTTGGCCAGCAGATGGGTTTTCTGCAGTAGGCAAATGTCAGCTTGAGAGTTCTCCAACAGAGACAGTACTGCCCTCCTTTTAACCGGGTTATTCAGCCCTTTCACATTCAGAGTAACAACTTTAAGAGCCATCAAGGAGGGGAACCCCTGAAACGCACATGAAGGTGGGCAAAGCCCAGCAGGCGAAGCACAGAGGCCACTTCAAGAAACCTCAGCAGACAGCGAAAGCAAACTTCCCTACGGCACAGCACAGTCCCCAAACCCCAAAACCCCCCAACTAAGTGGACCCCCCCTTCCCCCGGAACTGCACACACCCAGCTCCAAACCACCCCCAAATCCCAGCCCCCCAACAAACCCCCAAACTCGAAACACCGCCCTGCAATTCCCATTCCCACTCCCCGCTTCTCAGGCCATTCAAAGAAGTCATTGTCCCAGTCCGGTCCTTATCGGACAAGGCTGTGGAAAGTCAATCTAGTGGACGTCCAGCCACCACCACCTGCACCCGCCTTCCCGTCCCTCCCTACCCCCAGAACCCCCACACCTGCAATAATGAAAGGCTAATGTAGACTCCCCCGGGAGTAAGTTCAGGCCGTCAAGGCCACTTCACTGTTCGCCGTTGCTGTGGAGGCCTCCTGGATGGCGCTCGACATGTCCGCCCGAATCGTGGGCCAGTCAGGCCGCTCCGGTGGCGGGGAGCGCCTCTCCTCGGCCTGCTGCCATCCGTCCCGAGTGCTTCGTCTGCGGCGCGGCGTCGGGGTGTCTGTATCCGATGCGGTGATACCCAATACTGCGCAGACATCCTGGAGGGACCGGAGCTGGTGCAATGTCCCGTTCCACCGGAAAATCAAGCGGAAGGGGTGCCCCCAAGAGTACTGCGTTTCATGCTCCCGAAGGAAGTCCGTGGCGATTTTAAAGGATTTTCTCTTCTGCAGCGTGACCGTTGATAAGTCCTGATAGAGGGCCACCGGGTGGTCTCTGAAGCGGAAAGGCTGCTGCCGCCGCGCCTCGCGGAGGATCCGCTCCTTCAGGGGGAAGTCCGGTAGAAAAGCCAGAATGTCCAGGGGGGGTGCCGTGGCTCTGCGGGGGCGGCCCACCCGGTGTGCCCTGTCGATGCGGACTTGAAAGTCCTCTGACTCCCCCAAAATTGCACGGAAGAGGGCCTCCAGGTAGGCGGTCACGTCTTCACCCTCTTCGCCGGACGGGACGCCCCGGACCCTGATGTTGTTCCGCCTGGACCAATTTTCGAGGTCTTCGGCGTGGGCCTGCAGCTCAATCTGTTGCTCCCGCAGCCGCAGGACCTCCTGCTGCAGGTGGGTGATCTCCTCATCCCTGGAATGACCGGCCTCCTCCACAGTGTTGACTCGCTCCCCCAGGGAGCCCACCTCTCTCCGTACCTCACGGACCTCCCCGGCCACCTCCTGCTTCAAAGTCTGAAAATCCTCCCTTAAGGAGCTAAACAACGACTCCAGGAACGATCGTGTCACCGGGGGCTCCCCGCCTTCAGCGCCTATGGAAGGGGCCGGGGAGTTCGGGGCGGCCTGACTCCCTCCGCTGCGTAGGGCACCGCGTCCCAGCATGTCCGGCAAAGTTCGGTCGCCTCTCCTCTGGCCCCTGGCGTTCGACATCCTAGCGGTGCTGGAGTCACCGGTGGCCGCTGTTTAGCGAAGGGGCTACTAGGGCCAGGGCAGCTATTCGTCAGCCAGGAAGCACCACTACGCAGAGGCCCCGTTCAGGACTAGGCGGTCTGTCCGTGGTTCCCAAAATGGCCGCCCGTTACAGTCAATGGACCAACGCCCAAGGAACGAGGCCTACCTCCGTCACGAGTCCAATGGTGATACACACAGCCGGAGGGCAGGCTCGGGCGAGGGCAGCCGGGGCCGGCTCGTCTGGATGAATAAATGCTCCGGAGGCGCGGCACCACTCCACCACGACCAAGGCTGGGTCGGAGCGGCCGCTCGAAGCAAGCGTTTTCGAGCCCCGGACTTGCGTAGTAATCGGAGGCCGGCTACGCCTCCGTCGTCTTCCGCCGTTCGGCTCCGCTCCGCCGGCGAAGTCCTCCGCGGCACCCACTCGAACACCGCAGCGCAGGCACTCCGGCAGGCCACTCACAGTCGGCAGATCACACCATCGAGACCCCAAGCCTGAGGGTCTCGCGGCCTTCGGGCTGCACACAAGTCGACCAGCGGGCTCCACCCCAGGCTATCTCAAGCGGAATCGCACCCTTGGCGGGACACTTAAGGCTCGCCGACCGCACCACACCACCGCAGGGGTCACCAGGCACAGTCACCGCTCGATCCGAGGGGGAATCGGCGGCTGCGAGCGGTGCAGGGTTTCCGGGGTCCGGGAGCTCTCGGCAAGTGCGTCCTCTCAGCCCGCCATCTTGGCCACGCCCCCCAAATGGCTGATTTTGAAGCCACACTGAAACAAAGCAAATTAAAAAAATTGGGTAAGGATAAAGACCGTTTTACTCCCGAGACAGCATATCCTTATACTAAGGATGATTAAACATCAGGGAATGTGAACAGTGACAATGATAGTGATGGCTCCGACAGTGGTTCCTCTGATTCAAGCACCCGCAGCAACCAACGACAGAGGGGCTACCAGAGACGACAAGACCAACAATACCAAAGACAACGAGGATGGCGAGGATACCAACCTCAACCATATTTTCCACATTTCGCAGGACCAACACCTTTCACACCATTCAACTTTGGACAAGGACCAGCGGGACCCATGTACCAGCCATGGGGCTCTAAATTCGACCCGAACTTTCACAACAACCAGCATTTTTTAGGGTCACGCCAAGGAACAAACAGAGGACGGAACAGAAAAGGCAACACGGTGATGTGGCAAGATCCCAACAGGGAGACCTGAGGGTAAACACCAGGAGCATGACAGGAGCCCTACAGAGCAACCCGTCAATGAGCCGCAGGGGGACCTAGTGGTAAACATCACACCATGGGAACTTACACCCACCCAGAGGGCTGTATTAAATAAAGGCCTGAGTTTCGTCCCAACTAACAAGTTGGACTCCTTCAAACTCCACACAGAAATGCAGGAATTTCTGAGAAAGATCAAGTTACAGATCTTATTCAAGGATAAAGAGATTATCCCAGAGACAGACACAGGATTGAGACTGAAGTCGACCTTTACACCACCAGATGCCTTACTACCCATAGAGGTTTTGGCCTTTGAGAAGGCAGTAATGACGGATCTCAACAATTTAAACTCGTCTGAACGCGCCGTCTTTCACAACACAAGCAAGGTGGAGCAAGCGGCCATTCGAGAACTGACCAACAACCGTGATATCACCATAAAACCAGCCGACAAAGGCGGAGCTACGGTTGTACAAACAACAACAGCATACAACCAGGAATGTCTAAGATTATTGTCAGATAGACGAAATTACACGATACTGACGGTTGACCCAACCGAATCCCTGGGAATAACTATTGGAGGGATGGTAGAGGAAACTTTGGCACACAACTGGCTCTCCAAAAAAGAGTCTGAGTTCCTAATACAGAAAAACCCACGAACGCCATACTTCTACTGTATCCCGAAGATACACATAAACCTGGACAATCCACCAGGGAGACCTATCGCTTCCGGGATTGGTTCAATTCTAGAACCTCTCTCAAAGTTCTCAGATGCTTTTTTGTGCCCCCTCATCCAAGCAACAGATACGTATCTGAAGGACACAAAATCAGTTTTGCAAATGTTAAAAGATCTCACTTTTGATCCAGAGAATCAACTCCTGCTCAGCCTAGATGTCGAGAGCTTATATACAAGCCTCCCACACGATGAAACCCTGGCAATAATCGAAGAAGTTTTGTACAGCACACACTGGCGATACCAGACTCCAAGGGGAGTAGTGATGGAATGTATTGCTTTAGCTTTGACCAAAAACTTTTTTGAATTTGATGAGACAATTTATTTACAGAGCCATGGCACAAGCATGGGGAGCACATTTGCGCCGAGCTTAGCCGGACTGTATGTACACCACATGGAATCCAACAAAATTCTCAATCCCAATAACCCCTACAGACAACACATACTAACCTGGAAAAGATACATTGACGATATCTTTGTGATCTGGCAGGGGAACCACAAGACCGTCATCCATTTCATGGAGTGGCTCAACGCCCAAGACCGCTTCCTCAAATTCACACATTCAGTATCAAATGAAACACTTGTTTTCTTGGATCTCAACATTTACCACCAAAATGGAAAACTAGAAACCACTACACATTTCAAACCAACAGCAAGGAACTGTCTACTCAGATACGACATTTTCCATCCACGCCATCTCAGGATGAACCTCCCATATGGGCAATTTCTCCGACTTAGGAGAAACTGCACCCAAGTGGACAACTATAAATCACAGGCCCTGGATCTCAAAGTCAAGCTACAAGCAAGACATTACCCAGACAGAATAATTAATGCCGCCATGAAAAGGGCCAGGAATAATAATAGAGATGCCCTTCTGGAGGACAGAATTGGACCGATCACCAAACAAACAAGACCAATATGCGTCACTACATACAGCCCTCATTCTGACGAGCTGTCAAAAATAGTGAACAGACATTGGCGCATTTTGACGTGCGGATCACTGGAGATTGAGAAACCAATGTTTTCCCATAGACGTGGCAAGAACCTTAAAGACATACTAGCCCACACCCGCCCAAAACCACCACCACAGCAACAACCTTCAATACAAGGAATACAGGGACATTTTCCCTGTGGCAACTGTGCTAGCTGCCATCTAACCAGAAAAAGTAAGCAGCTGACCTTCGCCAATGGCACAAGATGGGACCAACGAAAAATTACAAACTGCAACAGCAAGAATGTGATTTACATGATTTTGTGCCCTTGCCACCTGGAGTATATTGGCATGACCACCAGAGCAGTGAAAACACGACTCAGTGAGCACAAGAGCTATATCCGTTGCAAAAAGAATACCACCAAGATGGGGACTCATTTCCTAGAGATGGGACATTGTGTTAATGACATCTACTGGACGGTAATTGAGCAATTACCCACGGAACAGGGTCTCTTTGAAAAAGAGCATCGTTGGGTTTTCCGCCTAGGTACCCACATATCTGGATTAAATGATGCCATCCCTTGGGGCCAATTAAAACCTTGAACGACCCACAGAGATGTTACACAAATATAGGGTAACATCCTGGATACAAAGCCCCCTTTTTGATATATAAAAAATGTCCCCCTTTTTTTCTGAGCTCGAACAAAATTCCTACTACGAACACTCTCCATAAAAATCATGAATGTACCGAGCGCATGAGCACCTCGTAGGGTTAATGAGGTAAACAAAAAGATGAGCTAAACTTCTTTAGTTTTTCAGAATCTCAACATCATTCTCTCATCACCCTCTGAACTGATTGAATATACTATTATCTAACCATAATCAGGCCCGAGCATGCGCGGTAAACAACAGGGCACTGCAGCTCAATGCGCATGCGCTGCCCGGGTAAAACTAACTATCGCGCATGCGCGATCCGTAATAGAAGCAGATAGAAACATCCAATTACCGGCGAACCAAATACGGGCATACGCGGTAAACATCAGGGCACTGCAGCCCAAATGCGCAAGCGCTGCACTGGTTAAACTAACTATCGCGCTATCCGGAACAGCAGCAGATACAAATATCCAATTACCGGCGAACCAAATACGGGCATTCCCGGTTCCCAGCTTGCCAATAATTCAATTAGGGGCGAATCATCAATAGTATATAAAGGGCCCTTTTGAAAACACCACGGCACAACCAACGGAGCCGGCGTAAGGGACAGCGAAGAGGGTTTCTCCTTATAGACTCGTGAGTAATACCACCCCAAAACAAACAAACTTACCATCCCTGCAAATATGTAAGTACCAAGAAGAACAGCAGTATTTGTATTTCTCCTTCACAGGTAGCAAGGAAGCACGTGTAACCCCTACATTAGTACGGTCTCATGGAGTAGTAAACTCCTAACAAAACAGTATGTTATGCCCACTGTGAGCTTCACAATAGGTTTAAGACTCAGCAAGTATCACATGGGCTGACTATAACCCGATTTTGCCATAAACATTAGAGTGTGTGTTTTATGTTACATGTGTGTCTGTCTTGTATGTGTCTTTTTTTTATGTAAAAATTTTTCACTATAGGCACGTTCTTCATGTGTAGAATGATACTAACGTGTCTTGAAAAAATTTGAACCGCACCCCTTTGCTTGACTGTATCCACGGGTAAACATGCCTATGGTTTTTTAAGGAATGGACCACCTGAAAAAAAGATGTTGTTCTTCTCCTTACAGGTCAGCTAAATAGCGGTTGTTCAGTAGGTACATTACTATACCTGCACTTATAAATTCCACTTTTTTAGAATATAACAAATCTAAAAAATAGAAAAACGTGAGTAAGGTGGGGATTTGTGTACCCCAGTCCTGAAGAAGGTGTTTTTACACCGAAACATGTTGACACACACATAGGAGGTGGCGCACATAGGTTACGCCAATACCTCCTCTCTCACCTTTTACTAGTACCAGCCCGGGGGCCAATTAAAGTTTTTTTGCTACCCCACGAGCCAGGCACTTTTTAAACTCCACTCACTATCAAACCCCACCACAGCACTCACTTACAATTCCCTCACCTACACCACACATACCCAATATAAGTGCTCCCACGTAACTGTCGGTCGCAGCACGCCGCATCCAGTAGAAGGGTGCGAGGACCCCAATGATGAAGCATGACACCAAGGGGCCTGTTGGTGTGTGAGGGGTACCCACAAACACCTACTGTGTTCCCACCCACCGTAGGGACACCTCCTTTCCACTTCCTAATGGATTCCTTTTGTTTATAAAAATACCTGAAACTATTGCCATGTAGTGACGTATTGTAAATAGATCGCTAACAGGCCAATCGTATTTGGTGATAGGCTGCGTTAAGGAAACTGCGGCTAACTAGCGTTAGAGTTAGTTAGCGGCAGTTCTTGGACATATTCCCCTGAGTTTTAAAAAATCTTCCTTACTACAATTATGCTACCATTAAAATCAACCCTCTCCCATTTTGCTACCTCTGGCACAGTATCAGGTACCACTTCTGTGGCTACTATTGTGGTTATTCCCAAGGATGGCAAGGATCATTCTGATCCCAAAATGATAAGCCTATCTCACTTATTAACATGGATGCTAATCTTTATGTTAAGATACTGGCATTTCGGTTATCCCCCTTGGTTGCCACACTAGGTCACCCTACTCAAGCTGGTTTATCAAAGGCCGAATTGCTAGCTATAACATGTGTCTTTATTTCTCACATTATTGAGAAGGCCTCTGACATGCTTTTTCTGCTGGCTGTAGCAATTGCCCTGGACGCAGAAAAAGCATTTAACAAAGTTTCCTGGCCATATCTCGAAGCCGTCCTTTCCAGGCATGGCCTTGGTAAAGGGTTTATTAAGATGACAATGGCACTTTACTCCGGCCCTTCTGCAAGGATTAGAACTAATGGATCCCTGTCTCAACCCTTTGCTCTTCACCAGCATACATGTCACGGTTGCCCCTTATCCCCTTTGCTGTTTTTACTAACCATTGATCCCCATTTGCTAATGCTGAACACTTCACTGGATATTCCTGGCATCCTTTTTAACAACACAGACACAATTGATGGATGGAAAGCAGACCAAATCAAAACTATCACCCTCAGTCAAGAGATCTGGGTTAAATCCATCATTCTTTTGCTCACCATGCCACCCCAGTTTGGACCTGGCCATATGCAAATCAGTCTTGACCCTGAGCCTCATGGGAACAATCCAGTCCAAACTGCCAAGCCAGGTCCAACTGGACCGGAAACAAGCATCCTAGGACCAGGATAGCTTGAATCCAGTTGCACAGTACCCACGTCTGAGCATACCTTGCGCCCTTAGGGCGAGAAGCAAAAGACACACAGTTGATGGATGGAATGCAGAACAAATCAAGACATTCACCCCAAGTCAAGAGATCCTAGGACAGGTTTCGGGGTTTTTAATAATACCTCATACAAAATGGCTGCTTATGCTGAGGAGATTTTAAAATGTACTCGTCCCCAGAGACTGCCATCCCAGCCAGTCTATCTTGCATCAACATTTTTTCGAAGATAACAGGCTATTCTCTAAAGAGACATAAGACTGAGATATTACCGCTCAATATACACTGTTACCATGTAATGGGCGGTTCATCTAACTTCCAATGGAATACCACTCTCAAATACCTTGGTATATGGTTCTAAAGTAACCTTAGAGAGTCTGTCTCTTTCAATGAGGATAAAACTCTAAACAAGGCTAAAGACTTACTAGCGACATGGTCCCAGAGGAATATATCTTGATAGATTTGAAACCATAAAGATGATGGTCTTTCTGCTAATTAGCTTTTTAATGGGTATGCTTACCACAGGTCTCTCCCCAGAGTTCTTCCAGAATGTTGATAATGCTGTTCCACTCTTCCTCTTGGACAATATAAAATCATGCATTAGCCTCATGAAATTGAGAATGCCCGAGAAACCCGGATTAGAGCAAACACAAGGAGATGATGGACGGAGCGCTGAAACTTTTCAGACACTTACCCCTAGTCACAGATCTTGGTTGAATCCATCATTGTTCTTTAGCTCCCTTCGCCACCCCAGTTCAGACACAGCTATATACAAATCAGTCTTGACCCTGTGCCTCATGGGAACAGTCCAGCCCAAACTGTCAAGCCATGTCTTCCCTGGACTGGAAACAAGCATCCTAGGACCGGTTTCGGGCTACCGGCCCTCATCAGCCAGGCTAGCTTGAATCCAGTGGCAAAGTGAGAAAGGGACCCACGTCTGGGCATACCCAGCCAAATTAGGGCAAACAAAGCAAACACAAGGAGATGATGGACGGAGCACTGAAACTTTTCAGACACTCACCTCAGTCACAGATTTAGGTTGAATCCATCATCGTTCTTTAGCTCACTTCACCACCCCAGTTCAGACACAGCTATATGCAAATTAGTCTTGACCCTGTGCCTCATGGGAACAGTCCAGCCTGAACTGCCAAGCCATGTCTTCCCTGGACCAGAAACAAGCATCCTAGGACCAGTTTCAGGCTAACAGTCCTCATCATCCAGGCTAGCTTGAATCCAGTGGCAAAGTGAGCAAGGGACCCACGTCTGGGCATACCCTGCCAACACATGGCGAACAAAGCAAACACAAGGAGATGATGGATGGAGCGTGGAAACTTTTCAGATGCTCACCCCCAGTCACAGATCTGGGTTGAATCCAACATCGTTCTTTAGCTCACTTCACCACCCCATTTCAGACACAGTTATATGCAAATCAGTCTGGACCCTGTGCCTCATGGGAACAGTCCAGCCCAAACTGCCAAGCCATGTCTTCCCTGAACTGGAAACAAGCATCCTAGGACCGGTTTCGGGCTAACAGCCCTCATCATCCAGGCTAGTTTTAATCCAGTGGCAAAGTGAGCAAGGGACCCACGTCCGGGTATACCCTGCCAACTTAGGAACTTAGAAACAATGGATTTAGGCCCAGATCTCTGTACTGTGGTTAATGTATGACATTGTTCTGCATTCTGTCCATCAATTGTTCTTTTTGCATTTGTCACCCCAACGTGGGTCCTCTGCTCTCCATGCCACTGAAGTCAAGCTATCCTGGCTGATGAGGGGTGAGACCCCGAAACCTGTCCTAGGATGCTAGTTTCCAGTTCAGTGAGCACCTGGCCTGGCAGTTTGGGCTGGACTATTTCCATTGGGCACAGGGTCAAGACAGATTTGCATATGGCTGGTTTCAAACTGGAATGGCATGGTGAGCAAAAAAATGATGGATTTAGGCCCAGATCTCTGTACTGGGGTGAATGTATGACATTGTTTTGCATTATGTCCATCAAATGTTCTTTTTGCATGCTCCTGGATGGGGCCACTTATCAAACGGCTTACTTGGCCTCCCACGGTGCAAGGTGGTTTGAATCTAATCCACCGCCTTGCTGACAGTGATTGAAGATGCAAAAAGGCTACTTGATCAAGGAGGCTCAGCTGCAATCATCCTCCTAGATTTGAACACAGCTTTCAATACAGTGTACCACAATAATATGGTGGAACGATTTTGAATTGCTGGTGTAGGGGGGAGCCGTGGCCACTGCAGGTAAGAGCGGTTGGGCGAAGTGAGGGAGGATTTTGAGAGACAACCATGAGGGAAAATGAAATAAATAATTTTCCCTTGTGGTCGTCTCTCGAAATCCCCCCTCACCTGACCCCACCGCTCTTACCTGCAGTGGCCGTGGCTGAAAGGGAGAGATGCTCTTGCTTGTCTGAGGTCTTACTTTGAGGATAAGATGTTCCAGATTTACCTCAAAGAGCCTTCCGCTAAAATGCGGTGTTCCGCAAGGCTCATCGTTAAGGCTAATACATTTTAACGTATATCTGAGGCTGCTGGCAGAGCTCGTCCCTCCTTTTGGGATCACGATAATATTATACTCTGATGACATGCATCTGGTCTTTTCACTCTCACAGATAGATGGCTCCGCAGCACCTTCCTTTTGACTCTGGAAAAAGTTGCAAATTGGATGAGGAGGTCTTGTCTGAAACTGAATGGACAAAAAACAGAGGTTATGTTTCTGGGCAATATCATCGACCCCCATTCACATTTGAGCTGGCCAAACTGTCTTGGTCCGAGTCCATTGCCTAAACCGGCAATAAAAAGCATAGAGATGTGGACATACAAGTCTCTTAAATTTGATATTTGAGCATTCAACCTAGCTGTGACCTGCTATGGGTGTTAAGGATGTTGCCAAAAAATATTACCCTTCCTTCCTCCCAATGCAAAGAGAATTGTGGTCCAGGTGCTTATTCTGTGTCGCCTTGACTAGGGGAATTGTCTATATTTGGGATCCTTTAAAGCCACAATCAAAACATTGCAGGTGGTTCAGAATTTCGCAGCACGATTAGTGTACAATCTTCCAAGACACCAATCTGCTCGTCAAGCCTACGCCTCCTCCTTTGTCTGCCGATAGCGGCGAGGATGAAATTTAAATCCCCCTACATCGTACACAGGTCACTGGGGGTCAAAGGCCCGGCAATCACTAGGTCCTTGCTCTCCTTCTACAAACCAGGGAGAATGGTGAGATCCTCCAATACCTTCTTGGATAAGATCCCTCTGATTAAGAAAGCAAAATCGCTATAGCGATCCTTCTCTTTCAATGCTTCTAAGGTATAGAACACCGTTCCTCTCTCTCTCTCTGCGAGCTCTTGAAAAGGAGCTTCCCTTCTGTAAGGGAGGACATGGCTTTTTCAGACTGCATTTTATTAATGTTGCTCTTTTTAGGCTCACTGAACCCTCTGGGAGGCCTTTGGGTAGCCATGCGCTATGTAAGTTTGCCTGAATAGAATAGTTTTGAATTATAGATAGGGATTCATATGTGATTTCAAACATTCAGCAATTAAAGCTACAATCTCTGGCACTATGTGAATATGTTTAGGTCGAGCCTATAGCGGCAGGGCAAATGCGCTGCTCGTTTTGCGAGGCATGCAGTATTCCATATGGAGTGGAAGCTCCATAAAAGCTCCACCCACTCACCGCCCAACTTTTTCATTAGTGTGTGTATTTGTCGATACTACATGAAGCCTTCTGATTGGTTTTCGGCTTGTTAGTCCCTCCTTATGACAGCCATGTCATCATTTGTATCCTTCCATTGCTACTGGCCCCTTTACTTGGAGTCGAAGCCTTCTCACCGCCCGCACTCCATTGTTTGTGCCTTCTCGCCCGACCGCAGTCCCGTTTGCATTGCAATAGGTCTCACGTAAATGCGAGTGCTATTGATTGCAAATGCTTGTTTTATTAGTACCCACTGGTCCACTAAGCATCCACCTAGTTATGTTATGTTATGTTATGAGCATTTATTACGCGCACAGCTGCTCCAGCAAAGCAGCGTCCTGGCGCCTGACAAGGTAACAACATAACACAGCTTAAAAGGTGGCAAACTAAGGGTAAAACGATTTAAGGAAATAAAAAGGTCTTACCGGCCCTACGAAATGAAAAAAGATCATCAAGGGCACGAATCTTTAAAGGAAGGGAGTTCCACAGGGCCGCAGCACGTACTCGAAATGAGCGGCCGCCAGCAAGGCTACGCTTGAACCGGGGGACTACTGCAAGTTCAAGGTCCGACGAACGTAGAGAGCGGGCCGGAACATAGGGGGACAAGAGATTCAGGAGAATCTGGGCAGGAGAGCCCTTGAGGATCTTGTGGGACAAACAGAGCACTTTAAATTGAATCCTCTGAATCCTCACAGTCACATTTACTGTGTCGTTCCTACAGTGATCGGACTCAGCTTGTTAGACGCTTATTTCTGCTTAAAATATTGTTTTTTGCATGTCAAAATATTTAGATCCAAATGAAAAAATAACGGCTTCATCAGTGCTTGTTCATGCTTAATTTTAGTGCTATTCGGCTGGCTGATGCTGGGCAGCTTCAGATTTTGGCTGTTATTCGATGCCACCATTTCTGAAAGGTTAACTTATAATTCAGTGTTGCTTGACATCACATCGTGGGAGCTTACATTAGCTGAACATGATTAAAAAGATTTACTGCTATTCTGAACAGCAGCCCCCAAAATAGGTCTTGCTGGGGGCCCCAAAATTCCTTATCATGGTACTGAAAACGGCAGACCTGGAGGATTTCGTCCTCAAGGTTTTAAGCTCACCCCTTTAAATAAACAGTTTTGGAGGGAAGGGGAGTGATAATGTAAAGATTTCTTTCCTAGCTCCCGATTTCAATTCCCACTTTTGCCGGGTGAGGGAGATAAAACAATCTGGTTTCTACAGCGCCCACTACCAGCAGGATCTTATCCAAACTTCACAGCAGGAGAACAGGGCAAAAATGTAACCAGCCCACAGTTGGACAGGAGACAGTGCTTCCCTTGACTGCTGCTTTAGAACTCTTCTTCAACTCCTTATGTCCTAGCCATCTCCTGAGCTGCCCAAGAGGAATGAATTCTGGCCTAGACCAAGTCTTTCATGGCGCAGGCAGAAGGCAGGCCACTAAGGGTCACCCAGCCATTTGTTTTCTGTAACCCTGCCATGCCAAGAGAATCACAGAGCCAAAGCTCCAACTCCAGAGGGCCATATAATTCACAGTTAAACCCCACCACCCTCCCCTAATCAGTGACCAACACAGGGTGACATAAACTCCTCCAGCTTGGCTCTAGACTACATTTCTGTGATAATCAGAGACCAGGACACTCATTTATGAGGCTGTGCGTCACTTTTACGCCGCCGGTGCGTCACTTTTTGTGACGCACCAGTGGCGTAAAAAATGCGCCTTGTTGCGCCATATTTACAAAGTGACGCAACTAGGTAGATGCGTCACTTTGTAAACCCATGCGCCACATTAAACCTGCACCAGGTATAATGTATGCAAGGGGCGTATTGACGCAAGAAAGGGTTGTAGAAGTGACGCAGTGAAATCTATGAGATTTCACTGTGTGACTTTTAGGACGCCGTTGCGTCAAAATCTTGCGCCTGCCTCACAGCAGGCGTAAGACTGGCGCAGGCCCTTTCACATGGGGCTTGCCCCATGTGAAAGGACGCATTGCTGGAGTTGCGTCACTTTTGTAACACACTCCAGCAATGAGTCACTTTTGCGCTTACAGAAACGTCAGAAATACTGACGTATCTGTAACTCCTTGCGACATGATGCATCATACATTAAATATGACGCATCAGGAATGTCGCAAGGAGTGCGCACTGAAAAGTGACACATCGCTGTTTTCACGCAGCGATGCGTCATTTCTCATAAAGGAGGCCCTCAGTTTTCAAATCTGCACGGGTTTCTAGTCTTGGTCAATGTTACTGATGTCTGTCAGCTTTACAATTAATAATTTACCACTCATATTAGAAAAAAATGTAGCCCTGGACATTAATCTAGTAGTATTTAGACAAAATATCAGAGAAAACTTTTTTGTGTGGACAAAATATTGTGTCAAGAATATTGAGTACATAATTATCGTGAAGGTATGTTTCTATAAGTAAGCAAAGTTTTACTATATAACTCCACATATATGTACACTATGGGGCCATATGTATGAAGCCAATTTGTGATCATAAACGCTGGAATTCGCAGAATTTCAGCGTTTGCGATCGCAAATTAGTAGTGTGCAATGTAGCACACAAAAACCGCCTCTCAAAATTAGGAATCACAAATTTTGCGATTGCATTTAAGGAATCGCAAATTGCGATTCCTTAAATGCAATGTAAGAAGCACAAAAGAAAGTGCGATTTGGCCTTCAGGAATCGCAAATTACCACCAACTTCAAGCTGGTGGTAAATTGAGATTTCACTTAAAAATGCACTATTTTGCATTTGTTAAAGTGCCATGTGGCGCACATACATGCCCTTAGGGTATGTATGCGTTCCACATGTGCACACATGCACATTTATGGGGTGCAACAGGGTGTCCTTTTGACACCCTGCAACCCTTGAAATTGCATTCTCAATTTTCAATTCTCTAATTGCTAATCACAAATTGAGAATGCCTTAACAATCATTCCTATAGGTCTCCTAGCCCATAGAAATGAATGGGAAGGTATTCCTTATTTGTGAATCTCAATTTGCGATTCGCAAATAATGAATATGTGGGATTCGCAAAATGATTAGCAAATCTCACATACATTGCATTTTGCGATTCTCAAATTGCAATTCGCTGAAAATCGCAATTTGAGAATCGCAAAACAACATTTTGATACATATGGCCCTAAATTCTTTCCACACAATATTTCTGTTACAGATATTCTGTCAATGATCCAGCCTAGCAGTGTTTCCTGAAAGGCTGTGATCCGCGAATGTGGGCCACTATTTGTGGGGTTCCTGAGCCTATTTCTGATCCCATTTCGACCCTGGTAGCAAGGCATGTCTCGCGCTTTCTGTGCATTATGGAGACTATAGTCATCTGTGCATAACTGCAAATATTAAAATACAATGCTAAATAGCTGATTTTCCTAACTAATAATTTCAGCATTCTCATTGTTTTCTTAACATTTTTATTTTCTTTTTTAACAGTATAACTTTGTTAGTACAATTAATCGGCTGACAAATTGGTTTTGCTCTTACAGAGCTCACCTGAACAGCATAACCAGGGATAAGTGCCCATTTTCAGACAGTGCAACTTTCAGATACCACTCCCTCCTTCACTGTCTCTCTAGTCTCCACAGCAAGCTTATGCGAAGGTGTGCCTTCCTTAGAGCCGGACTGGGAACCCAAAGTAGCCCTGGCAAATTTTATCAGACCAGCCCCTGTATGGTGCGTAGCGAGCCAGCTAGCCTAACCACTACAAGGGGGACTTGGAAGAGTGGAAGTGGGGGAGTCCCCCCCCCCCCCAAGAAAAAATGGGGGGAAATAATACAAAAGGTGCATTCAACAGCACATTTTTAGGCCTTTGGCTAGACAGCGCAGGCGCTGTCTCGAAGAAACGTGTTGTGTTCTATCTGTGGACTTACAGGTCACCCATCTCCTACCATTGGTAAACTTCAGCATCACACTCATTTTCTTTGATGCCATTTGTTATGGCATGTGAGCACCAAGCCCTCTTCTTGGGTTTGGACCTCCCATAGTCCATGGACCAACTTCACACGTCTCCTTACACTGCTCCCGGCTTGCGGAGCTATTTTTTCTTCGTTTTCAAGCATTCTATAGGAGTATTTGTGTTTTCAGACAGCCCCCCTTGTACACATACACCCTTACCACTAAAAGCATGTGCATGAACATAAACAAATGCATTTCTTGAAAAGTTGTTAAAACACAAACAGCTCTTGTTTATCTTCAATTGCAGGATCTGATGGTATTGGAGCACTCACTCCATCGTCCGTCTTGCCATAGCGAGAACACAAGCTGATTTATTGGTTTGCTTTAAGTGCTCACCAGTTACATTACTCAATGACACATTCATTTTTGTAGCTGATCCTGCTTCAATTAAGTTTTTTTTTTGCCTGTTGTTGCTTGTCCATCTCCCTATCTCCTCCTGCTTTGCTGCTTGACCCGTCGACCCACTACCTCCCTCATCACTGCTGTTTGTTGTTTTGCACGATCCGATTGTATTGGAGAGCTTGTTCCGTCCTTCATCTTTCCATAGTGTTAACACTAGCCGATTGTATTGGAGAGCTTTCAGTGCACACCAGTTACATTACACAATGACACGTTCATTGTCTCAGGCAAGGGGAAGCGTAAGTAATTTGCCCAGAATCACAAATTGTTTAGCCAACCCCAAGATTCTAACCTGGTTCCATAGTTCCCCTATCGGCAGCTCTAGGTGTTATGCCACATTCTCGCTTCGCTTCAAAGCTCCTCTACTGTTTCTCACTATCACTTTCACATTTGTTCAGCAAGACAACATCAACAAGCATTGGCTAAGCCAATAGATCTCAGATATGCCTGAGCTATTGGCCTTGTCTGCATGAATGTCTTAAAGCCATGTTGTCTAGCATCACATCTGCTGTTCAGCACAGCTGAAAGTCACTGAACAAAACGCTATGGTGGGGCCAGCGCAGGCCATGAAAAATCACTTTTTTGTGTTAGGTGGGGCGGGACAATGAACTCAACATGGGGGACGAATAGACTCCGTGTCAGCTCGACATCCTGTGATTCTGGGCTTTCATTAACTTTCAGCTATGCTGAACAGCAGATGTGGTGCTATACAACATGGCTAAAAGATATTCACATTGACAAGGCCAAGAGCTCGGGTATATCTGCGATCTAATGGTTTTGCCAATGCTTGTTGATGTTATCTTGCTGAACAAATGTGGAAGTATAGTGAGAAACAGTAGAGGAGCATTTCTAAAAGGTGATGGTGTCGTTTTGTAGGGGCACGCATATGTGTTGGGCACACCTTCTAAATAAGCAACTGGTATGTTATAGCTA
This sequence comes from Lissotriton vulgaris, assembly GCF_964263255.1. Lineage (NCBI taxonomy): Eukaryota > Metazoa > Chordata > Amphibia > Caudata > Salamandridae > Lissotriton > Lissotriton vulgaris. Next base: position 1,504,873,782 of record NC_141693.1, read on the forward strand.
CTTTTTTACATAGATTGGCGTTAGCCATGTTGTAAAGCACGACTTAAATCCATTGGCAAATCCAATAGAACCCTAAAGCATGCCCTATTGGCTTTGCCAAAGCTTGTTGTTCTTAGTGAGTAACCCTTAGTGGGTAATGCTCGGTGGGTTCCGTAGGTGTCTGCACTATACGACCTATACTGTGTTGGGTTGCTAAGATCCATCAAGTATGAAACATATATGATGTTGCTGTTACTTCTACACAGAAGAGTCATGGCTTAGCATTTTCCTATGAGAAAGGAGCGTAGGTATAAAATGGAGTGCAGCAGACAACCACTACCCCACAGCGTACACGCACGCACGCACGCACACACACACACACACACGCATACCCACACATCTCTCTCTCTTAATTGAATCATTTTTAAGAAACTTGTTTTTGATTTGAACAGTTTTATTTGCAGGACACAGGGCTGGATACCTTGATTGCATGAACTGGAGGTCGAAATCTACAGGAACAAACTAGAGCAGTGAATCAATGGTACATCCTCGAATCGGTACAAAGGAGAGTACCCCGCCTGCCAGGGGGACCCTCTTGGGACCTCCTAGGCTGACGGAGTCTATGCCCTGGAGGCGAAACCAACTCTGCTGTTCCCGAAGTCGAAGACGGAGTAGTAGAGGCGGATGAAGACATCCCCCAGGATCCAGAGCGGCTCTCCGTTCTGTGCGTTGAGGTTGATGCTCAGAAGGTTTGCGGTGCAATAACCATTGGACTTGAAGGAAAAGAAAACACAGCATCAGGTACACAGCTCATCATTACATATTAAAAGCAGAATAAGGGTGAGGGTAATGCTAGAGAGCCTGCATGACCTGAGTGTTGAAACTAGTAAGGGGAATATGAAGACTCTGTGACTCTGAACAGATCTAGACATTTATTTTAGGAACAATTGAGATTTGCGTAAGGTTGTTACCTTTTAAAGGCCACTTGCAATCACGGAACATGTGGCCAGTGAAGGGTGTGAGGCCCTCCTGTAGGGCACTTGTAAGTTACTGGTTTTAGGGATCTTGAAGTACCTTGATTAATTGAAATTGAATGTGAGAGGGAATTGTAGTGAAGGTTGTAGGTCCTTGTTTAAGGCAACGTCAAGGAATGCGGAGACACTGGTGGAAGGGATTGTTGACCTCAGTGGATTTATGAAAGCTGAATGTCCCAGGTTTTACAGAAGTGTAAGCACATTTAAAGATGCTCAGAAGTGAGGCAAACTACTCAGTGTGGAAATCTACCTGGAATTACTATCCCATACCTGTAGCACGTAAGCCGACGGTGGGACAGGGAAGGAGATGCCATTAATGACGAAGTCGAGAGTTGGCAAACTCTGGATGTTGTTGCAGTTTACTGGATACTACAGAAAAAGAGCCCAATGATTATACATAGGAAAGACAACACTGTACGCCAGCTTAAATCTCCCCATCCCACAATGCACACCGTCTCACATTTGTGATATCACCTCCTGCTTCTCGTCTGCTCCACTGCGGCCTATTTCCTGTCTCTGTTGAACTGTGATATTGCTCATGATAGCAAGCACTATGGTGCTCATTAACAGTGATCCTTAAATTCTGATGGGCCCACAGCATAAATACCTGGCTCGTCGCAATTAAGCGTTTGTGTTTTATACACAGAGAACAACAGAAACCCCTGCACGAAACGTGTGAATCAGCACAGAAACACCAATTTCTGCATGTTATTTCCCCCAAATTTGTAATCCCCATTATTGAACCCGCCCCAGCATTACTGGGACCTCTGGTAACAGAATTTTCAAGGTGAGGAAATAAAGGGGATTTTACTTGTAGTGAGGGCCCATGAGTTCCTCTCACTTGTCTAATCGAGGAGGCCAATCACACTCCCCCACCAAGCATACTTAGCAAAACATTAAAATTGTGAAACCCAGCAAATATAAAAATGATGGAAAAGCCTCTCCATCAGAGGTGCATACCTCTGGCGGAACAGAATGCCCTTTTTCTCCCAGTCAGCAAATCACCCAAAACTAACGAGTCTAGCATCTAGTGACATCAACCTGTTGAGGTTCCTCATCAGCATCAACCTGTTGTTTTGGTGTTTGCTTTCCCTAGGTATTCAAAGATATCTATCTAGCCTCAACAAAAAACCAGCGAAGAACCACCTACCACGCCGTTTGAGTTGGCTTGGACCCCCAGGTAGGGCAGAAGCTGGCCCATGTAGGGCTCTGGGATGTTGAGCTGGGTGGTGCCAGTGTCTACGATCGCTTGGCAGCCTTGGCTGCACCAACCAGTGGCTTGTCCATTGATAGAGAAACTGAAAAGGAAACAAACAAAGAAAGATCATCTATGGAGATTGTAGTAAATGAAGCACCAAACACAGTAGGCGATTGTAGGAGGTTCCTTTATTCTCAGTAAGAGAAAGCGTAAGAGCAGACCACCAACAGCAGCAACAACAGGTCAACTGCCAAAGAGTGGAACTCACAGAGAGAAGGCAGGGTAGAACATAGAACATAGAACAAGTAATGAATGCATAACACAGAAAGACTAGAATGGCAACTTGGCAAGAACTAGTATGTACTACACATCTTCTTCCTTTCTGTTGTTTGAAAGAACAGAAAAAAAAACAAAGGAAAAGGAAAAGAAAAAAAAAACTAACAAACAAAATCCTGTAAGTAAGTAGGAGGCCGCCGAGGCCTGAGAGGGCGTGCAGAAGGAGAAGGGCTTGGAACAGGGACCGGGACCGGCAACAAAGCAGGTGCATCACCCCCACCAGAAACAACAACTTCATCTTGCACAAGGGAAGCAAGAGGCACACCACTAGAGGGTAAGGAGACATCCGACTCATTGGCCAGCAAAAATCCACTAGAGGAAGAATCAGTGGGAGAGGTGGGAGAAACCGAAACCCCAGAGTGCACAGGAAACAAAGGGGAACCCCCCTTTTCTCTCTTGTAGAGAGCAACTCTCCTGAAGTTCCAGCACTCGCCATTATTCAAAATGACGCAATGGTTGAGCACTTTTTTGACTTTAAATGGACCCTTAAACTTGGACAAACCTCTTTGAAGCCTGCCCAACTTGATCTTGACTAAATCTCCCACAAGGAAGGGAGGAGAAAAAGAAACATTTGAGGAAGAATCAGCAACACCAGTTTGGCAATCATCCGGAAAACTACCCTGAGCCTGCAGGGTGACAACATCCCTCATCCATGACGGGACTAACTTCAACCCAGGATCACGTCCTCTCATTAACTGAAAAGGAGACAAATCACCACTAGCCAAAGGAGTGGTGCGGTAGGCCCAGAGCATCTCATCAACCATCTTCCTGACGATGTGACCACCACTAGACGCCATCTGTATGATACCCTTAACCACTTTATTGGCTCTCTCGCAAACGGCATTGCCCTGAGGGTTGTATAAAGATGTAAGGTGATGGGAGACACCACACCCCTTCAAAAAGGTCTCCATGTCCTTGGAGGTGAGTTGTGGACCATTGTCTGTGATTAAGACAGAAGGCAGACCCTCATCCTTAAAAAGATGACCCAAAAACCTGATGGAGTAGGAAGAAGTGATATCATTAGTAAAATGAACAACCAACCACTTGGTAAAAATGTCAATGACCACAATGGCAAATCTATCGCTTTCCCCTAACTCACCCATAGGGCCAATGAAATCAAGGGCAATGGTATGCCAAGGCAAATCTGGTGAAAGAACATGAGCACCATCAACAAGCTTAGGGCCAGTCTTCAATCGTTTCTCCCCTTCCCTACAGAGAGAACAGCTCTCAACCCACTCCACAACCTGGGAGTCAACACCAGGCCACCAGAAGTGGTCTTTCAAACGCCTTTGGGTAAGGGTCTGGCCCATGTGCCCTTCATGTGCCAAAGCCAGTAACTTGGTTCTTAACCCGAAGGGGGGGACGAATTTCTCGCCTTTAAAAAGAATGCCCCCAACAACAGAAAGATCATCAAGGACTTTAATGTAAGGACGAACCGCAATAGGAACAGAACTTTCCCGTCTGGACCCCAACCTTATGAGTCTGATGACCTCCTGAAGAGTGGCATCAGAAGACATTTCTCTGGACCAGTCACTGGGAGAAAAAACGCCCTCACCTACAAAAACGGCATCCTCCACCGAGGCCACAGCTAAATCATCTGAGTCAAGAGAGACAACTGAATTGTGAGGAGAACGCCAATCCATGGACAGCCTCGAGAGACAATCGGCTTGGACATTTTTCCAGCCTGGGACGTATTCTACCGAGTACTGAAACTCCTGTAGTCTGGCCGCTAGCTTCATAAGGCGGGCAGAACCCTTACCTGCCCCCCCAGGAGAAAGAACCTTGATCAGAGGTTTATGGTCAGAGCGCAAAGTGAAGTTCATGCCCCACAAAAAGGTACGAAAATACTCAACAGCCCAAGAGGCCGCTAACGCCTCCCTTTCGATAACGGAATAGTTCTTCTCCGTATCCGTAAGGGTCCTGGAAGCAAAGGCGATGGTGACTTCTGATCCCCCACACAACTGAGACAACATAGCCCCCAAACCATGTGCACTTGCATCAACAGTGACGATAGAGCTGTTGCGTACATCAAAAGGAGATAAAATTTTAGCATTGCAGATTTCATTTTTGATGTTCACAAAACATTTTTCTTGCTCAGCCCCCCAAATAAAACTTACACCCCGTTTAAGCAAAGACCTAATAGGCACAGTCTTGTCAGAAAAGTTATGTACAAACTTAGAGTAGTACTCTATCAACCCCATGAAAGAACGGAGCTGGTCTTTGTCAGAGGGCGAGGGTGCAGAACGAATAGCCTCACATAGGTTTCTTTTGGGCTTGATACCAGAGGCAGTGATAGTGTAGCCCAGATAATCCACTTCACACACACCAAACAAACATTTATCCTTCCGTAAAGTCAAACCAGCATCAGATAACTTCTCAAGAACAACATTCAAAGTGTAATTGTGCTGAGATTCAGTTAGACCATAAATGAGAATGTCGTCTTGAAAATAGACCACCTTGGGCACACCTTTGAAGATACCTGACACCATGCGCTGAAAAACGCTGGCTGCTGACTTGAGACCAAATGGCAAACGAGTAAATTGGAAGGTACCCCAGGGAGTGATGAAGGCCGTGAGGGACTTGGAGTCTTGGTGGAGGTCAATTTGATGGTATGCACTCCTGAGGTCCAATTTCGAGAAAAATCTCGCACCATTAAGGGTAGTAACCAATTCAGATATGTTGGGTAGTGGGAAGGTGTCAGCAACAACGCAGTGGTTGAGAGACCTGAGGTCAACGCAGAAACGGAGCTTGCCGTCAGCCTTCTTGGTGACGACAATGGGCGAAACCCACGGAGAGGCTTCAACCGGCTCAATGACACCAGAACTCAACATGTCATCCAAGAGACCCTTGACCTCATCCCTAATGATGATAGGAATGCGTCTCACCTTGTGTTGTATGGGAACAGAGTTGGGTTTGATTATGATTTTATGTGAATAGCCCTTAAGTCGACCCAAACTTTCACCAAAGACATTTTTAAATCTAGAGAGTAAAGAAGACAGATCAGAGTCCTCCACCACCATGACTTGTGGATCAGCTCGGGGATTCACAACAATGCACAGGTCATATTGGTGTATCCAACCAAGGATGGCAGGACCAGACTCTGAGACATACACCTTACCAAAAATTTGTCTGGTTGAGAACGCAATGTTGGCCTCAAAGTACCCCAAAATGCTCAGTGGTTCCCCTTGATACCCCCCAGGAGAAATATCCGTGGGAAAAAAGGAAGTCATACCCCACAATTCAACAACCAGTGAGTAGGGAATAATTGTATACCGCGAACCAGTATCAACCATCAAATAAACTTGCTTTTCATTAATAATGAAAAGAGCCTTAGGTCTATTCCTACGTTTGTGGTCTTCGCGTTGAAGATCACTATCATCACCCACAACCAAAATTTTGTCCGAGTCATCTTCAACTATTGTAATATCGCTAAGATATGAAACAGAAGAGCGGGCTTTACTTCTGCAAACACGAGCGTAATGCCCCAATTTGCCACATTTCATGCATTCCTGTTTGGCTGCAAAGCAAAATTTGGAATCAGAAGCATGTGCCAGGCTACCACACCTCAGACATTGCCTGGAAGAAGAAGGTTTAACAATGTTATTTGACTTAACATTAACAGACTTTTTGTTGAAGAATTTTCTCTGTTTAAGAAGTGCAACTTCGTCTTGGTCATCATCTCCTTGACTCGGAGGCATATACGAATGACAAGACACCTCACCAACATCAGATGAAATTGCCCTCTTTTCCAACTCTCGCATACATCCTTGGGACTGTTCAACAACTTTCGCCAAGTCAATTGCTGTTTGTAGATTGGGATTTTTCGCTGCCCAAAGACGTTCCTGAATTTTTTTATTATTGCATTGTACAATAAGCTGATCCCTGATCAGCTCATCAGTCATATTGCCAAACTTGCATTTCACTGACATTTCGCGCAACCTAGAAACAAAGTCGTCTATGCTCTCACCAGTTTTTTGGCTTTTGGTGTAAAATTTATACCTGTTCATGACAAGGTTTTCCTCCTTGGCATACCTGACCTCAAGGCGAGACACAGCCTCCTTATACTCATCCAACGGGGCCTGTGCGCCAGGTACAAGAACTTGAGGCAAGAACCTGAAGACACGTTGTCCTTCTTTACCTAGCGAACTTAGAAGCAGTGCTTTCTTGCGTTTAGGAGAGAACTCTTGAGCATCCAGCGCATCAAGATAGTTCTCAAACATGGGAAACCAGTCTTCCCATGATATGCTGGGTTGGCCAGGCAAAGAAAGAAAGCTAGGCGGCAAAACAATAGATCCTGCCTGCAGTGATGATTGTTCAGCCATGTTTGAGTAGAGGTGAGAGTCACAAACAGAGTCAATTGCGAAGAAATAAACACACCAAAAAAACGAGTCAGGAGAAATGAGCAAATAAATAGTTAATGACAGGAACGTGTTCCAAAACGAAACGCTACAAAAAGAAGTAAGTAAAAACTTTACTTGTCACAAATGCGCACAAGACGAGCGCATCGTCGTTGCTGGAGTTGAATGTGTTACCATGGTAATCCAAGATGGCTCCCAGCGTGATGACGTGGACGCGTTGTGCGTCTGAGACGACGTGTTGAGACGATCACGCAAAGGAAGAGGAGCGCATGCTAGCGTCACAAGCTAGCGTCACAAGCAGGATCGCTGACTCCCCCGGAGAGTTCCACTGCGTCATCAAAGCTGCAGAGACGCCGAGGGAGCAGGAGATAGCCAAGCAGGAGACAGAGGAGAAGGAAAGCAAGCGGAACAGAGGCAGAAGAGGTAAAAACTTGCCGATTCCGCCGATTCCGTGGTAGACGCTAAAAATGAAACCATCAATCCTCGTTTAGTCCTCGTAGGCAGATTCTCCAAGCGTAGACAGGAATTCAACTCGGTCTGCTCTTAAATGAAGTCGGAAGGTGGCGGAAAGGTGCAGGTTTCGAAGAAACGTCGCCAAAATACTGTAGTAAATGAAGCACCAAACACAGTAGGCGATTGTAGGAGGTTCCTTTATTCTCAGTAAGAGAAAGCGTAAGAGCAGACCACCAACAGCAGCAACAACAGGTCAACTGCCAAAGAGTGGAACTCACAGAGAGAAGGCAGGGTAGAACATAGAACATAGAACAAGTAATGAATGCATAACACAGAAAGACTAGAATGGCAACTTGGCAAGAACTAGTATGTACTACAGAGATTTCCCCCAGCTCCTGGATCAACTAATGAAGGCAGGGACATGTTAAGGTTTGTGGGGGACCTCGGATAACCCTATTTTTGGGGCCCTGGTTCGGAACAGCTTTGAATTTATAATCCAATATCAGCTCAAATGCATTTTTGGGGCAATAGTTCAGAACAGCTTTGAGTGTATAATCCACTTTCAGCTCTTTCATGCCCCATTTGGCAAGGCCACTGACCGCACAAGCACATTGGTCCAAATTCTAAATGTGTGTTGCATCTACTATTCAGGAATAGTGATGTGTTCACTAATATTACCGCAAGTAATCTCTGTGGCACCTTCCCATTTCTCATATGTGAGGTCTAAGAGAAGCACTTTTAAAGGATTTTGCATGAAACATAAACATAATATTTGTTTCTGAATGTCTGTAATAGTCTTACACATCACCCAACATTATTATTTTTTTAATGGTATTTAAAACAATATGTTCAAGAATAATTCAGAGTCATTATGGCAAGGCGCGCTGCAAAAACAAAACTGGCTCTATCAGGGGCCCCCACCCATAAAAGGCTGGGACCCTGGGCCAGAGCCCACTTTGCTCATGCCTTAAAACGTCTCTGAATGAAGGAAGGCTAGAGGCGGGGGCTTGAGGACAGCTCCCACCCAGCCTGGACATTTTCAGGGCTCTTCATTAATGGTCATTCAGTGGGGCAAAGTGAATGTGAGGACACAGTGCAGAAACGACTGCTTTGAGCCGCAACAGTGACTGCTTGTCCAGGCCACGAGTTCATACAAATAAGGGTGTTGGTTCCACCACAACTGGATCGTGTCAGGAACAGCAGGACTTTTCCAAAAGTGGCTTGAAAAGGACATGTCCCTTGCTGGGCGTGGCCGTTTGCAAATGGGAGTTGATTACTCAACTGACAATAACATGAGGCTAGATGCCCCCCCCCCCCCCCCCCCCCCCCCCCGAGGCCTGCCCGGTGACGCGGTTGGCATACTTACTCCTGCAGCGCGATCTGCCAGTACAGCTCTGCACTCAGTGGGGCCCAGTAGAGCTGGCCAGTGTACAGGCTGCTGTCGATGCCCCCGAAGATGACTTCACCAGACTGGCTGCAATTTCAATGGAGGAGAAGGAATGGTTACTCACAGTGCACTGAGACTCACGCCACGCAAGAAACTTTGAGGACTCGATAAGAAAACGCTAAGCCTATTAGGAGACTTGTTGTAAAGCCTGAGGACATATTTTGTGCAAAAAAATATTTCGCTTCTACGCTCTGTGAGTTCTTCATTAAATACATGAGCCTTGGTCTCCTTTGGAGTATCGATTACAACATCTACCAAGCCTGCCTTCTTGAGAAAATTATGTTAATTTTTATCATAAAAACATTTCTGGACCTTTGCGTTCCTTGTTTCCTCTTTAACTTCCGGTCTGAGGCCTGCTGTGCATATTTGACTTTGCCTATCAGTTAGTGATGTCAGTTTCCGCCTGTGATCTGCCAGCCTCCTCTATTGCTACCCCTTGTGTGCCCCTCTGATGACACTTCGTGATCGTGTCTTGGCACACACCTACGCTGCCAAGTGTGATGTGTGATGCCGCTCGCTAGTTGTGGCCTGGCAGCCTTTATCAGCGAGCACCTGTGTTTCTGTATTATATCCCTCTGGGACTAGAAGGCCTTGTAAATTCGGTCCGATCCCATGTGACTTCAGTGTTGCCTCATCGCTGTTGCTTAGTGAACCTCAGCTGCTGTCACAGCCTACTTGACTACGTGATGTCACTTCTGTGTCTAACTACGTGATGTCACTTCTGTGACGTCTGATAGTGCTCCTCTGCTGTCACTCTGTGCCCGTGCTAATTTCCTGTGATTTCCTTGCATCCATGTCATATAATTTCCTGTCTGGACTGGTAGCTTTGAATTTCCATCTTATCATGTTATTCCCTGTTTGTCATGTGACCCTGTGATGGAACCTTTCGTCTACAGCCCCCATTTCTTATGTTTGTTCCTGTGCTATCCTTCTCTGTGACCTGCCCATCTTGGAATGCGATACTTTCCCTAGGCATCTATGTGATCACACTTCCTGCCGGAGGTCTGGTATCTCTCATCTCATTTGTTTACCTGACTATAGGAAGTCACTTCCTGTTTATTGTTGAAACCACTTCAACAGATAGATTTCGACGTTGGCAGACGTCGAAACTAAAACGAGACACTAAAGGGTGAAAAATATATTTACATCAAAGTCATCTTTATGATAACACGAAATGGTTGACATAAGTGTTGAAAGTAAGGATAGTGGTATAACAGAAAGTCACAATGCAAAAGAAAAACGGTTCAATGGGCGAAATAGGTAGTGTAAGCTTATTATAGTAGAGGTTAGATTCTGGAGTCTATTCTTGCACCCGGGGAGACACGAGAAATAGGGGTCCAAGCAGACAAATGTGACTCCAAACCTCGCGTAGTAGCCACATGCCACACTGACATGGCACCCTTAACGGGGAACAGCCTGATAGGCCCCTGGGGAAAGCTGTGCACTGGGCTCTGCCTACACAACCAATCACAGGAATACAAATGTGTTTAACGGAAAATTAGTGTTAAATTCTGGTCTGCATGGGGCCCTTATCCTCGTGAGGTCTCAGGGCAACCTCCCAGTGTGCCCATGTGTGGAGATGGCACTTCACACTGGGGTGGTACAAGGCCCTAAAGTGGTGAATCAAAAGGTGCCTCCTGCGGTCCATCAGGCCTGCATTGTGGCATCGTCCTTACCTGCCCATATACACGCTGAAGACGGGCTCGGTCATCAGGTTCTGCTGCAGCATGCCCTGCATCGGGGTAGTCGCTCCGCCCACTGACAGGCCTGGGTAGGCCATTCCAAAGATTCCATCAAACTTGGAGTAGTAAAAGTTGGAGCTGGGCTCGGTGATGGTCAGACCGAACTCTTGGTTGGTGATGGAGATGCCCTGGACCTGTGGAAGACAAGTGAGTCATTGTCTGAGACAGCAGAACTGTCACACGAACAGCAGTGGTGCTGGAACAATTTTCAGAGTGGAAGCACTGCCATTAATGATATGTCACTGAAGTTAAAGAGACTGTGAAAAATCCAAGCATCAGCCAAAAAAACAAGCGTAGCAAATGTGCCACACCTCTTCAGCAGTAGAGTGGTAAGGTGGTGGTATGTAGCTGGTGGTGCACTGTCAATAACAGACAGAACATTTTACGTTGAAGTGGCCACTAAATTTGCATAGACATTCTGTTGCACTGGTAAAACTATACAGGGTCAAAACGATCATGTGTGGACATCGGGTTTCAGCGAATATTTACCATTTGCACATTGCCAAGTAAAGTGTGTTGAGTTGGTTCGAACCTATAAAAATCTTTTTTTCCATCACACTTCAGAATTACACGGTGCTGTGTGTCTTCCCCGTACAATCCCAGTTTAGAATCTTTGGGTTGCAGTAAACTGCACATGTTCAGAGTTTTTGTGAATAACATGTAGGCTTTGATGCTTAAAGAACTATTGATGGACAGAATGCAGAACAATGTCATACATTCATCCCAGTACAGAGATCTGGGCCTAAATCCATCGTGTTTTTTGCTTACCATGCCATTCCAGTTTGGACCCAGCCATATGCAAATCAGTCTTGACCCTGCGCCCAATGGGAACAGTCCAGCCCGAACTGCCAGGCCAGGGCCTCCCTGGGCTGGAAACGAGCATCCTAGGACCGGTTTCGGGGTTTCACCCCTCTTCAGCCAGGCTAGCTTGATTCCAGTGGCATGGAGAGCACGGAACTCACGTCTGAGCATACCCGTCCCACTCGGGGTGACAAATGCAAAAAGAACTATTGATGGACAGAATGCAGAACAATGTCATACATTCACCCCAGTACTGAGATCTGGGCCTAAATCCATCGTGTTTTTTGCTTACCATGCCATTCCAGTTTGGACCCAGCCATATGCAAATCAGTCTTGACCCTGCGCCCAGTGGGAACAGTCCAGCCTGAACTGCCAGGCCAGGGCCTCCCTGGACTGGAAACGAGCATCCTAGGACCGGTTTCGGGGTTTCACCCCTCTTCAGCCAGGCTAGCTTGATTCCAGTGGCATAGAGAGCACGGAACTCACGTCTGAGCATACCCGTCCCACTCGGGGTGACAAATGCAAAAAGAACTATTGATGGACAGAATGCAGAACAATGTCATATATTCACCCCAGTACAGAGATCTGGGCCGAAATACACATGTCATATTAAATACCATGGGGCTTATTTACAAGCCCCTTGCGCCGAGGCTGCTTCACTTTTTAAATGGGAAAAAGTGACATACCGGTGGCGCAAGGGGCTTGTACATAAGCCACCATATCTTTTCCCTTGTTAAATTCCAGTTGATCAAAAAGTGCAGACTATATTACACCTGGTAATTACTGGGCGTGGTAAGCTCTGAATAACTTGGAATTCAACCCCTTACGTGAAACAGGTGTGTGTGCATGGATGGAAAAACTCCGGCTGACTCATGCTTATGGCCCAGATCTAGATCACAAAGTGTCCTCCCACCTCTCGCAGACAGCTTGTCCAGTATGACTGCTTTGAGCCAGCCTGCCCTGTCTGACACTCCCATACCGATTGTCCATTCCAAATAATCCCAGGCTACAAGCACAGGCTGGCCAGGACCGGTCTGACCATTTTCGGGTGGACCATCGAGTTGAGGACTTTCAGTCAGACCGTGTCCAGACACCCTGGCGAGTCAGATCTCTCTCCGTTAGTCTGTCCATTCTATCTATACTCCCAACCAGTGGCCCAGTCTAATGACTGGCAGATAATCCGTTCAGTCTAAGCTTTTCCAAACAAATGTACCTCAGATATTTCAATTGTTAACTTTGAATGTGTCCTCCCACTTTTTTTATTTTCTCTTTACTTCAAATGTTTTCTCTTCTTAATTACACAGTAGGGGTAAGCCCTTCTAAACAATTTAATCCACATTTTCCTTTACTCACTTGTCTTTTTTTAAGTAAGACTTCAGCCAAAACCCTTTGTTTTAATAAAAAGTATATGTATAATATACGTGTAGGAGCTTTCAGCCAGCCCTCTTCATCCATTGTTCTGTACTGCCATTTCCATATATGTTCCGCCACAGTGTGTCAGCCCACCTCAGCCATCCATTGGCTGACTTCACTGTGACTGGTGGCATGCTGCACATTCAGAAGGAGCACACCCACACACAAAGTAGTTCCCTTCAGTTCCAAGAAGTTCTATGGCAATGCGCCCTTTTCATTTCATTTTTCGTTTTTTTCCTTTCTTTTTTCCAAACACGTAGGTGAGAAATTAGATCTACCCAAACTCCCCATTGTTTCCTACTCCCCATCACCGTATTTTTTTAATCGTTTTCATGATTTCCCCCTTACATCTGGATTATTAATATTTGTTTTTTTGGCTTGACTTGTAATGGCACTTGCACCATTCAAGTGGAGCATAATGTATTCTATGCATATACTGTAAGGAACTTTGGCCCACCCTCGTTATGCCATTGGCTTATTTGTCTCAAAAACCTTCGGCCATTCACTTGAGATATGGTCAGTCACTTCTTGGATCAGCCAATCAGAGTTTTTTAATCTAGCTTTCTTTCTATATGTTTGTGTGCACCCTAATGCTTTCATGGAGTGCTTTAAGCACTATTTTTCTACTGAAAAATACACAGTGTTCACACATTTAATCCTTTTTTAGGTCTCGCCTGTGCCAGCGCACATGCGCTGCTCAGGTGAGACATTTAGGAAGGGCTTTAAACTTTGGAACACACACTCATGCGTGTGCTTTTGTTTTCTTCACCCGCTATCGGCTTTTGCATGCATCTTTCTAAGAAAGACAGAACGCAATTTGCCAAAGGCGGATTCATGTCCCGCCTTCTCTCTGCCCTAGCCTAGGGTCCACAGGAGGGAGCGTGGCTTTCCTCCCTTGTCATGGCTCATTAAGCACAGCGTACACTTTCAGTTCCAAATGCAGTCGCTTTCACTTTCGCATACCGTGCTTGTTTTATCTATGTGCTGAATGCACAAACAGACCCTTTTTTAAATTGTCCTGTACTGCATCAAGTATTTTTATCATGTTTGCCACCGCACAATTGCGAGTGTCAAACCCACTGTCTTTTCTAATTCTTTTTTTTCTTTAGAAAGGGTCTTTTTTGGAAATGTTTCCTTTCTAAGTGATGGTTGTGTAGCCTTGATGTAATACCCTGCCAGACAGCTTGTCTCTGCTATACACTTCCAGACGATACAGTTTGCGTGCTGGGAAGGTTCAGCTGGTACTTACTGTCACAGTGTCATAGCCGAAGAGCCCGGTGACGCTGCTGGCCACGTTGCCGCCGCCGTAGCCCATGGTGAAGCGCTGCCCATTTGAAGTATAGGTGGAGGACTGGCTGGGGTTGAATGTTGGATGGTTGGCTGAGGAGAGAGAAGCATGGTCAACATGAATTGGGGTAGACTGCATGCTAATGGCGGCAAAGATAGATGATGAAACAGGACATATTTGCATAAAACTGCTTAGATTACCTTTGAACTTAAACTCGGCACCTCCCCCCCACACCCTCCCTACACCCCCACGATAACCGTGGCATGCCCCCACCAACCAGCACGAATTTCCCTATGAACCCCTCTACTTAACACTCACTGCAGGCCGAGCTGGAGCAGTAGGTGGAGGGGACCCAAAGGTTGGAGGAGCCAGTGTCGAAGAGCACCAGGAAGTTCTGGCCAGGGGTGCCAATGCTGATCTCGCCATAGTAGTACGCCTAGGGGGAGAGAGGAGCACACAGTGGGTCCCGGTTATCTGTTGTTGTTGGGTGCTAAGAGAACAGCAACTTATGGAAACTGGGAGAATAGACCAAAAGCGGTTACAATTTTAGGAGCTCTACAGTAAAAGATGCATGGATGTGTTTGATTACTTGGTTGTGTATGCCAGCAGCCAGCCGAGAGTGAGGAATGGTCAAGTTTTACTATGGTGCGCGAGAAACCTGTGCTGCAGTTTGTCTTTAGTGCAAAAAGAACAATTGATTGACAGAATGCTGAACAATGTCATACATTCACCCCAGTATGTCTTTAGGTCAAGACCCCTAATGAACATTGCCGCGGTGACTGAAAAATTGTCGTGTAAACTTAGCCTTTCGTCTAATTAAACTGCTTGTCACAATACCTAACAAACAGAATTAATGAACCGTGGTTATTTTTTGTTTTGCATACGATTTGACTTACTGTCACAAATCGTATGTTTGAATTTAATTGAGTTATGGAGTAATGCACGTCTGGTAAGGCAATTGTAAACACTGGCATTGTCCTTATACAAAGAGAAAGCAGAGGTGGGAGATTAAAGAAAAGCAAAGATGAAGTAACAAGGCAGATTGAGGAATGGAGGAGACAATGAGAGTGAGAGGGAAAGGCAGTAAGGATGTAAAAAGATGGAAGGTGTTGTTGGGATCAAAAATTCGATATATACGTATTATTGGCCTAACTATATCAATATAACCTTGTGTTAGTATATTCGTGCAATTAGAGTTTATATTAGTAATATAAACAGCAACGATTCACTTTTTCGACCGTTCGCCCCTATTGGTATTACTGGAGCCATTTTGTTTCGTTTCTCTGTGTGCAAGTATTGCTTCCCTGAAATCATGTGATTCCGCTCTCTGCTCGAAACCACGGCCAGTTGAGCTGCCTATTATACTTGCTAGCTTGCAGCATGAGGAAACCCAAGGTCACACCTGCCCTTCTTGTGGGATGCGCACATTCTAGCAGAGCCTGTTCCTGTACTCCCCGGGCTACAGATAGAAAGGAAGGCACCTTATTGACCTGCCCCCGGAATAGCTTAGGCCTAGGCTACTAGCAAATCAATTGTGCCTAATATGGGTATTCCTCCTTGGCTTACTGACAAGCTCTATTTTTCCTTGTAGTGTGTGAATGTGAACATATGAAACGTACATATGCTTTGTATCTTGAACATGTAGTCAGTCTCCTCTGCGCACCTCTGAGGGCCATGCAGACTGAGGCTCCCCTGTCAGGGCTTGTATTTGATGAATAAACGATTGAACCTTCTCCATTGCCGACTGAATCATTATTAGTGATAAAGGTATATGGGCTATTGGTAAGTATAGCCTGTTGAATTAATTTTGAATCCTTCAGTGTGGACAAGAAAAGAAAACAGAAAAAGAAGAATGACAAAAGGAGAAAAAAGACAACAAAGATGTAAGTACATTTGTGAACGTCATAAAATAGGCAGGGGATTGAAGGATAAAAAGGGCTTGCGAGACGAAACAGGAAGATGGGGGGTGCAAAGGGGGTGACCGGAGGAGCATTTGAAATGGAGGTGCATAAAAAGGAGCACCATAAATGAGGCAGGGAGGAAGTGGAAAGGCAAAAAAGAAATTGATCGAAAGAGAGAACCATGGTGAAGCGGGATGGGTGTAAAAAGAGAAAGAAATAGAAAGGAGTGGGAGAAATTTGGACAACTAGCAACACAGGAATCAAGAGAAATAAGAAAGAGGAATGAGTGATGTCAGAGAAAGAAAAGGAACCAAAAAGAGACCGAATGAGTGAGGGAATGGGAGCCAGCCTGGATACTGCTGCACTGCACTTACGTCAAAGTACATATATTCATCAGCAACAGCGTAGTTGCTGAAGGTGTACTTGCTGGCTGGGTTGGGTTTGTGCGTTCTCAGGAACTCATCCAGCACCCCATGCTCCCTCATGTTCTCCCGGATGGACTTGTACTTCTTCAGGGGTACCCTGGGTAGGAGAGAGAGAGAACACCTCAGTATCGGAGCTTCCAGCGTCTCGCTACTTCAGCACGAGAGCCCAGTTAAACTCAGAATCATTAATAGAAGCACAATGATAGTTCCCAAGCCTTATCCATATCCATATCGAGCAGAGCAACCAACGCTGGACTGGCCTATTGGGATATTCCTTAGAATGACATTTGCCGGCAGAAAGGTGTAGCTGAAAGTCCAATTGGATTATGACCATATTCTCCTAGGCTAATCCTCCTCTCAGCCACGCCGTGCACCCCAACACACTCCATCTCTCAGGTCTCCTATATCCCATGCTAAGTTGGAAATAACTGCTTTGTCATGTAAGACATGGGAACAACGTGCTGCTTTTATGGTGCTGAAGCCAATAGGACATTTCCACAAAAATATACCTAACCTACTCAATATAGGCTTCTTCCAGTTGAACAAAGTATTTTGAACTACCGGGAGGGGGGGCGGGTGTTGCTCAGTAAACCTGGGATTGCACCAAAATGGTACGCCACCCCGACCTTGGCGTAACGAGAAGAAATATGTTTATTTCTATTTGTTACTTCCTCATTCTACACGTGATGCATCCCGCCTCGGGCATAGATGGAAGAAATTGCCTCTTAAGATTGTTTTTGTGCAGGAAAGGGTCCCTTCCTGCCCAAAAATAATCCTGCGCGGAATGCAGGCACCCTGCGTTGGCGCTAGATAGTCTCAAGTGTGCCAGCGCAGGTAGAGAGCTGAAGAGCTTTATATCTTAGTAGAATTAGGGCTGTTGAGCTCAGTTCCATTCATGCTACGCAGCACAGCTAGTTTGTTCGCCCTTGTGCTGTGTTAATTGTTAGTAAATATACACCTTTCAGATTCGTACAGGTGCTTACAGTGGTGCAGAACTATAGATCAGTGTATTTGCCACTATAAAAGCCAGCGATGGCCGGTAACATTACAATATGGTAAGACGCAATGCTCAAAACACTCATTATTTATGTTGGACTTGCTGGCACGCAGACTCTGAATTGCAGGCTGTGGACGCAGTATCATTCGTCCTCCTGGCACTCTCCTCAGCGCTGACTCAGACGGAAAGGGAAGGACTTCCTCCCTTATTCAATGACAAACCAACCAATCCTGGAACTGCAGCTGGATTGGTTGGAGCAAGCCAACCCTGCGCTCATTTTGAGGTTATGGGACTGTGGCTGCAATCCCTCGTCTGTTTCTTAGCCCTGGGATTGCAGGTGCTGAAGTGCACATGTCAGATTTGGTCGGCTCTAAACAGCCATTCTGCTATGCTCACTGGCAGGGCGCTGCATTAATAGTGCAATTGCACTAATTGGCTCCGCCCCCTGCCCTCACGCTGTAACAGCGCACCCCTGAGACACATTATAATAAAATGGTATTTAGGACCATTTTATTAATGTGTGTGACTGCTGCATTCGCAGCAGGCGGGGCAGCGCTCCTCCACCATAACGGAGGAGCTGCCGCTGATAAAAGCATGTGGATGCAGCACAACACAAAATTGTGCAGCACCATACACGTGCTGCACAAACCTGCTTTTTTTAAGCTCAGTTTTTGTTGGCACCATCATCATGCTACAGTTTGCAGTTTACCATCAGCAGCCGTCACAAACATAAAAAGAATGCATATCTTATGCTTTTGGTTTAGTTCCAGCTGTATGCTTTCCGTGAAAACTAGTGGCCAGGCCATTTCTAGCATATAACCCATCAATTCCCTCAAGTGGGGAGAGGTTGTGGCCTTACGGCCAGAGCTACAGACTTTGGAGCAGGGGAACCAGGTTTGAGTTTGGCGACGGCTCAGCTTCCTGTGATTTTGGGCAAATCACTCACCCACACTCCTCATCTGGCCACAGTAACATACCTATCCGTATCGACTGTAAAATGACTTCAAACACAACACCACAAAGAATGTCCTTTCAACCTTTGGACGATGTGATACTGGTATGTCCTTAATGTCATAAAATAAAATTAGTGTATTAAAAGACTTATAAAGCTCTTAAGTGTGGCTGACACACTGTATTCAAATGACTCATTGACCGATATTCTGCCAGAGGGGGACCAACCTGCTTCACAATTCATATAATCAGCAAAAGGGGAGAAACGTATAACAAAAAAATCTTATAGTTAAACATCCAGAAGAAGAGAAAGCAACAAAAAAAAAAAATCAAAAGAGGTGAATATCTAAATTCGTGTTTTTTATTACTGTACCAAAATGTATGAAAGAGAAAATCATATATATATATATATATATATATATATATATATATATATATATATATATATATATATATATATATATATATATATATATATATATATATATATATATATATCCCAAAATGTCCAACGCCTCCAAGTTCTCCTAAGAGTATAGTGGCTGTATCACATCCTACTAATGTTCATGTAATTCCAAGTCCTTCAAGTTGGGACTAATGCAAAAAAGATCAATTTTGATAACCTGATCTTGTTCCTGTTTAGAGTCACATTTTCTACACGCTGAGCCTTGATCCTGTTTAAAGCCGCAATTTCTATAGTTGAGCCAGAGAGGTCACTGACCTAAAGGAGTTTAGAGCTGAACAAAGGGCCTAGTTGCCGAATTAACATTGACTTTTCAAAATTCGAGTGTTGAGCCTAACCTTACTTACAAGATGCCCCATAGTCCCTAAATCCCACAAGTGCACAGACCACTGGAAATCTGAAGTAGGGTCCTGTCTCTTACAACACATAGCTTCTGCTAATTTCATCCTCCAGGACAGCTCCAGATAACTAAGGGCCAGATGTAGGTAAATTCAATTTAGCGAATCCTTAATAGCGATTTTTACCGAATTGCTATTAAGGACTCTCTAAATTGAATGTAGGTAAGAATCGCTAAAATATTAGTGATTCCTTAAAAATCTTTAATAATGAATCGCAAATTGAGATTCGTTAATAAGGAATACCTACCCATTCATTCCTATGGGCTAGGAGGCCCATAGGAATGAATGGGGAGATATTCACTATTTGCGATTCGGTATAAAAGAAGCGCAAATCGCGGGAGCTATTTCAAGGGTGCCAGGATGTCAAAAGGACACCCTGTTGCACCCTTGAAATGTGCATGTGGGCACATGTGGCGCACATACATACCCTAAGGGCATGAATGTGTGCCACATGACACTTTAAAAAAAGCAAAAAAGTGCTTTTTTACAGGAAATCGCTAATTACCACCAACTTGAAGTTGGTGGTAATTAGCGATTCCTTAAGCCTAAAGTGCAATTTCTTTTGTGCTACCTACATTGCATTTAAATGCAAGAGAAAAATAAGGAATCACAAATTTTGCGATTCCTTATTTTGCTAGTAGGTTTAAACTCGCCTACATTGCTCTCAGTCAAATACCGGTCGGTCATTCTGCGAATTTCTGTGTTACCGCTCGGTATTAAGCCACCTACATCTGGCCCTAGGTGCCTTATCATTATTTGACACATATTTAAACTTTCGCTTTCACAGACCAAGCAAAAACAGTGTTTGAGTAAATGGTAAGATGAATCCCAAAATGTCTTTGAAAGTTTTCGCTCCCTCTTTCAGAAGGGTTGTATATGTGGACTTTACCCCCAGATGTGGATGAAAGAGCCTCCTTGTTCGCGTCTCCAGCATAGGGGGCCAGCAGTTGGGAACATGTTATGAACTTTAGTAGGGAGGAAGTGCCAAGCGTAAAGTAGTTTGTAATGAATTTCCTTTGTTTTTATAAATATTGAACATTTTGGGATATCAATCCAGAGTTTCTCCGTTTGTGTAAGTGAAGTTTCTCTATCCCACCTTATACCATTTGTTCTTATGGGCTCACTTAGGATCAGCCTTATAACCAACAGTATTGCATACAATTTAGTGCCAGGACCTTTCTGAGCTAAAAAGATTGTCAAAAGCTTCTCAATGAATTCGATGTTTTCTCTGGGAGCAGCTATTCTAACTTCTGAATACACTAACCGGTGTCTGAGCTGAGCGTAATGCAGTTCAGTGGTGCATTGTGTAAAAGATGTAATGACCCCATTATGAAACATTTCTGCATTGTATCTACATCTTCCATCTCGCCATCGGCCAATGGTCCCATGGTTTAGTGATGGAGAGAATTCCGGGTTAGCATATATTGTGGTATATGGTGACGGATAGGAAGTCGGGTATCCCTTCCAAGTTAGAGAGTTGTTGTGTTGTGTTAACTGGAATGGTTTAATAGGCATTGAATGACCTTTGAGACTTACTTCACCATTCAATCTCCTGTGAAGAGCACATTATAGATTCCTGTTCCATGTGTGCCAACGAATCTGTCTCATCTTTAGATCGCTTTAGTGTCATTTGCAACTGTGCCGCCCCGTAATGGTAGTACAATCTAAACACTGGGAGAGCTCCACCTCCTCTGCATTTATTTTGGTGCAAATGTTTTTGGGGACTTGCGGTCTAGAACCACTCCAGATAAACATAGATTGCTTTGTGCCCTCATCGCCGCCACCGACAACATCAGGAACATGCTCGACAACGGAGAAACCGCGGCCCTCATCCTCCTGGACCTGTCAGCCGCTTTCGACACAGTCTGCCACTGCACACTAAGAGCACGCCTCCACGACACCAGAATCCATGAGAAGGCCCTGGACTGGACCACCTCCTTCCTCTCCGGGAGAACCCAGAGCATCCGCCTCCCCCACTTCCGCTCCAAAGCCACAAGATCATCTGCGGTGTACCCCAAGGCTCTACATGGCACCACTCGCCCACGTCGCCCGACAGAACGACCTAAACATCATCTCCTATGCTGATGACACCCAGCTGATCCTCTCACTCACCAAGGACCCCCACACCGCCAAAACCAACCTCCAAGAAGGAATGAAGGCCATTGCCGACTGGATGAGGAACAGCCGACTGAAGCTGATCTCGGACAAGACGGAGGTCCTCATCCTCGGCTCCACCCCCTCAGCCTGGGACAACTCCTGGTGGCCGACGGCACTAGGAGCACCCCCTACACCCACCAACCACATACGAAACCTAGGGGTCTTCCTCGACTCCACACTCTCCATGACAAAGCAGCTCAACGCCGTCTCCTCCTCCTGCTTCAACACCCTTTGCATGCTTCGCAGGATCTTCAAGTGGATCCCCACCGAAACTAGAAGGATGGTCACCCAGGCCCTTGTCAGCAGCAGACTGGACTACGGCAACACACTCTACGCAGGAGCCCCAGCCAAACTCTTGAAATGACTCCAATGCATCCAGAACGCCTCCGCGCGCCTAATCCTCGACTTCCCCTACCGCAGCACCATCACACCCCACCTGAAAAACCTGCACTTGCTCCCCATCAACAAGAGGATAACCTTCAAGCTCCTCACCCACGCACACAAGGCGCTCCACGACACCAGACCAGCGTACCTCAACAGACGACTCAGCCTCGACACCCCCACCACCAGATCCGCTCTGCAGACCACGCTCTCACCACCGTCCCCCGCATCCAAAAAGATCATTCTCCCACCTCGCCGCCAAGACGTGAAACACCCTCCCCATCCACCTACAGCAGACCGAAGACCTTCTAACCTTCAGGAGACTCCTCAAGACCTGGCTCTTCGAACAGTAGCAGCACCCCCACCCCCAGTGCCTTGAGACCCTCACGGGTATGTAGTGTGCTCTACAAATGCTATGATTGATTGAATGATTGATTGTGTAGGGAAGTATAAAAGCTCTCCTCTCAAAGTTGGAAGTGTCTGTAACAGATAGAGAACTCTGGACAGGACGTTCATTTTTACCACAATATCGAGAGAAAAAAATAGTAGACCACCGATGCAAGTTGTGCCTAATTTAAGTTAGAAGAGAGGCGCCAATGCTTATGTTTTGGAAAAATGCGTGCCAGGGCCCTTGTTAGGAGGTCACTTGAGCTTGCACTGCCCCATAACCCCTGCCAGCGTGCTAATGACAATACAAACACAGCTACTAACTACCATACTCCTATAGGTGTGCAATACAGACTACTGCAGGACTCCAATGCTATGAAAATGCTGGGCTGTAGGTATTAATCATTTCTAAAGTATTTTGACGTTATGAACAACTGTTGCTGTGCTTGTCTCTAAATAAGATAAACAGCGCCACCATGTGGCAGACTGTCAGAGGTGCTGGTGTTAACAATTAAGGGCCTCATTTATGAAAAGTGACGCATTGCTGCGTGAAAACAGCGTTGTGTCACTTTTCATTGCACCTTCCTCGTGACATGCTGGATGCATCATATTTACAGTATGATGCATCATGTTGCAAGGAGTTACAGATACGTCAGTATTTCTGACGTATCTGTAGGCGCAAAAATTACGCATTGCTGGAGTGTGTCACCAAAGTGACGCAACTCCATCAATGGGCCATTTCAAATGGGCAAGTCCCATTTCAAATAAGCCTTCGTCAGTCTTACGCCTGCTGTGAGGCAGGCGTAAGATATAGACGCATTTGCGTACTAGAAGTAACGCAGTGAAATCTCAAAGATTTCACGGCGTCACTGGCTTACTTGCGTCAGAACGCCCACCCTGCATACATTATACCTGGCGCAGGTATAATGTGGCGCAGGGGTTTACAAAGTGACGCATATACCGAGATGCGTCACTTTGTAAATATGATGCAACATGGCGCATTTTTTTACTCTGCTGGTGTGTCACAAAAAGGGATGCACTCGCGGCACAAAAAGTGACACACAGGCTCATAAATAAGCCCCTAAGTGCCGGTGGAAACCACTGACTCAATCAATTTAAGCACTGAGGGGCAGATGTACAAGCCCCTTGTGCCACTTTTGCATCACGTTTCACATGTTAAAAGTGACGCAAAAGTGGCGCAAGGGGCTGGTAAATCTTCCCCTGACAGGGGGCAATTTGTCGTATATGAATCCTGCACCTATAGGATGATTTTAACCCTTAAATATTTGATGAGGCGTGGGTCATCTACTTTGCAGAGCCTCCGTTTTAGGGCATGGAAGATTTAAATTCGTGATTTCTGACTTGGATATATTGATTGTGTAACCTGTCAAATGTTAAAAATCTGTTAAGTGTCGAAGATCTTTCCCACGCGAGTGAGACAGATCACTCAATGTCAGGACAATGGCCGTCCACAAACAGGACTCCTTTGTGTGTTTCTGCCCCAAATGATGTTCCCTGTATATCATTCACTCCCCTAATATGGAATGGAAAGTTTTCTATACTAAGAGCAAATAACAACGGGGGCAAAGGGCATCCCTGGTACATACCCCCATGTTAGTTGAAAAAGCTGAGAAGACTGGCCCTTGACTGTTATCCTGACTATAAGTACCGTCTAATTGTCCATGATCATCTATATGCATTTAGGGGCCATGCCTATCTCCTCCAGGACTAGTCTCAAAAAGTGCCAGTCTAGCCACTCGAATGCTTTCTGTGCATCGAGAGAGACCAGCATTGCTGGTATCTTTATCTTTACAGCTTTTTCCACCAGTTGGACTCGCCTGTTGGTATTGTTGTGTGTCTGTCTCCACTTCAGAAACAATTACCGGTCTTAATCGAGGATCCCAGGGAGTGTGTTTTCTGGTCTAAACACCAGGATTTGTTCAATACAGTTTGACATCAAGATTTAGCAATGCCATTGTTATGTTATGTTAATTAAATGTATACAGGGCACGTATACCCTTAGGTGTCTTGGCGCTTCCAGTGCTACATACTGTACTATGGACTAGTTCTTCTAGAAAAGCCAGGTCTTCAGGTGTTTGCTGAACTCATGAAGGGAAGGAATTTTTCTAAGATATAGAGGAAGGGAATTCCATTCCTTGATGGTATTGTAACTGAAACTTCCCCCCCCCCCTCCCCCAGTTCGTCTTTTTAATTCTGACCATAGGCGTCAGATTGGCATTGGCCGAACGCAGAGGTCTATTAGGGGAATACCATCTAAAGAGGTCCCATAGGAATTTTTGCCCTTCTTTGTGACGTGCCTCGTGGGCGATACAAAGCCTATGGGAAGAAGGATCTGAAGACCTGGCTGTTCGACTGATCCCAGCCAGCAGCAGGAACCCACAGCACCGGGATACCCTCAGAGGTGATGAGCAGTGCTCTACAAATTCCAGTTGATTTGATGAGGCACACTTCTGTTGATCTTTAGCAGGATTTAGTATCATAGTGATTATGCTTCTTGTCCTAGTGGTGTTGAATGTGTTAAAAAAGGATGATAATCTGGGGGACACTTTGTGCATGAATGCCTTGTGGGGTGCACCTGTAAAGCCGCCCGGTGCCTTGCCTATCTTGAGTTGGGAATTAGCAGATGTTACCTCTTCCTCTGATACAGCAACATCCAGGGCCGGACTGGCCGTAGCAGGCATCGGGAGTTTTCCCAGGAGGCTGGAAGGGTGGAGGCCTCTTTTGCAGCAGTGAGGGGCCTTTGTTTGTTACTGGGGGCTAGTTTTGCACCGTTGCTGCAATATTGGTCACCAGAAAAAAAACAGCAGTGCTTTACACTTGCACTTCACTTGCCCCTGCCCGGGGAGGGGTGCAGTCCTACAAAATTGCCAGGGATGCTCGGGGTTCCCAGTCCGGCCCTGACAACATCTAATAGCTTGCAACAAGCATGTGGACTTTTGGTCAGACCAGCCGTAGTAATATGGTCCTTCTGCAATGGGGAGTGGTGCACTTCTGCTTTTTTTCAAAGAAGCACTCCAAATGGTTTGCTTGTGTGTATTGCATAGTGCTGTGGATGTTAGTTATTTTCCTATCCCCAGTATGAAAGCTTCCAGATATCAGCCCAGCAGGTCGCCATTCCTGGGATATGCCCTCTATGGGGTGCTGAGGAAGGCAGGGTCTATCATCATTTTTGCCTGCCTGGGAGAGGATATCATCAGCTGGTCCCAAGCCTGGGCTGTTGGATACTCCCAGAGTCCACTTCTCTCCTCTTTATGCAAAGCTTGACTTTCATTGGATGTAAACCTTTTGAAATCAATACAGGAGTGTTTCTAGAGGGTGGGACGGGCTCACTCTCCCAAGGAATACTCAGGTGCATCCAAGGCAATTCAGTAGTGAAAATCAAGTGTTGTTCACCTTTTTATTTCGCAGTGGCATGTAGCCGCGTGGGCCCTCCCTTATAGTTTATTGTACTGATTAACACTATTGACAGAGAATACTTTAAGGTCTGGGGAGAGGTGTGAAGTCAGCAGAGTTTATCAGCTGCTATGATTCATGAATGACCAGCATGGATATAGTGAAAACTGAATTATTATTAGGGCTCCAGGTTTATGGTATGTATTGTTTTAACATTCCCCTCTGAATTTCCACATATTTATTTTTTTGGTCATTTTATCTGTATGCAGCCACATTTATGTTTGTTGCAAGCAAAAAAAGACGCCACAGCTAGTATTTTTCAAATTTATTTAAATAGACAATGCTCACTTGGTGGTTATAGGTTTAGATAGATTTAAGTATATGGGTAAATGGGTTACTGCTTTTGACAAAGAGATCCTTTTGTTAATTGCAGTTCATAAATTGCAATCCTTCTAATATAGCACAGTGAGCTATGAAGGACATATGGCTCCTACACATTGTAACCCTCACTGCCTTTGTAGCACATCCTACACTTTGAGTTACACATATATGATTTATTGTCAATGTATAATGTGTACGTGTGATGTAAAGTGCTCTGATACCCTGCATAAGGATGAGTAGCGCTATAAAAGAAATACAAAAAAATAGTAGTATTTAAATTACTATTTGCGTAAATACCGGATGGACCAACACCTCTAACATTCTTACAGTGCATGCATCTCTTGTATTCAGGGACTGAACAAAGTCAAAAGTATGCCTCCTTTCAGTAGCTGTGAAGTGATAAGCTGTGTACATTTGATTTCCCTCCATTGCTTTTAAACGTGTGTCTCTCCCTTCCCCTAATAGCTCCCAGCGAGGATATTCCAACAGAAGAAGGCCTGATGGCCCCTTTACGTCGGCCTTTGTACTGGGCCCAGCTGAAATCCGATAAGCCTTCTCCCTGCCTTCACCAGACAGGCTTGTCTAAGTAAAAAGCCTGCGATAGAAGGTCAATGCCGCATAATTAATTTTATTTGATGGGATCAGCACTTTGTCACAGGCAGTAGCAAAGTGCCTGGTGCAGGACTTAAAATAGAGCTCTGTTAAATGCACCTGGCAGCCAGGTCTGTGTGACCCAGGGACATACCTTTGCTGGGCGCTGCCCAGCGACTACTGAGGATGCTAACCGCTGGTGGGGTGCCAGGTGTAACTTGCTTTGAATTTAAAAAAACAGGACATTTATTAAGGACTGTTTTTCTTTCTCTGTTTCAGCTTACTAATTATGGTACTGAAAGATGCTGATTCAAGTGTTTTATAGCAAAGGTGGTGACTGGTGACGCACATGAAGACTTACAGCTCACTTTACCCGTCCTGCCATCAACCACGTTGGCCTCCCTGGGTCTGTCTTGTGGCCCCTTCACCTGGACGCACCCGTTTTAGGAAGCACAAGGGCTCCCCGTGCTTTCAAGCCACGCATGATGACCTGTTCACGAGGTGATGAGGCCCCACCACCTTCCAATGTATCCTCTCCCCAAAGACTCCATCCCTTTCTAAAAGCTAACTTCTGAAGCAGCTGAAGCCTGGCTGACCAATCCACACAGGCAAACACGTGATGTTATTGCAGCTAGGAAAAAATCTCTCTGTTAAACATATTTACTGCCATTTTTACTTTTCTATTTAGAAATACAGACAAAGGAAAAGCGTTTGTACTTATATGCAAAAATCTGTTTAAATAGAAAACCGGGAGCCTTAATTATGATTCTGGGCTTATTGTATGGTGTATTTAATCTTCAGTGCTTTGCAAAGTAAAAATCTGCCAAAGTTTTTTAAAAACATGAGAAGCTGTAAAACGGCCCTGTATGGCGGCAGAAACACTGCTGCTGCTGCACATGACCAGGAGCGCGCTGCAGTCTCAAAGTTCTGCTTCTTACAGATTGGACATCGTCCCTCCCCCTCCCCAAAGCTGGAAGCAAAAGTGTAGAATGTTGCTCTTTGGGTGCTGATTATTGTATTAAAAATGTCAAACGTGGACATATGCCAATACCTAAAATATCAGCTCGGTTAAATACTTAGTTATTTTTTGGCCAGTACCCACTCATCTTCGTGGCCTACCAATGCTTCTTTACCGCCCTCCCAAAGTTAAACTTCTAGGTCCGGGCCTGTGGCATTACCCCACTGACATACAGGAGGGCCCACTCCTCATTTCCAGTTCATTGTAAAGGTGTGTGTAGATCAGCGAATCTCGCTTTTTGCTTTACTGGTTTTGGGCCTAGGGGCAAGCCCCAGCACATAGTATGTTACAGTGCTTTATCCCCATTATATTCTCAAGGTGTTCACCCACTACCTGCAGAAATGGGGCCATGAATGGGCACCCCCAAATCATGTTTACAGCATCACACGCTCTGCTGAAAAATAAGGGCAGCAGGAGGGAGTCATAGGGCTCATTTGCCCAATGTGTGTAAGGATACAGTAAGCCCTGTGCAAGTGGTTGTACTATATACACTGAAGCCTGGCTTTGCAGATTATTTTCTGAGGGTATTCGAGTGCTCTGTCTCATTCCTTGTCTTGAAACACTCTCCCAATGCCTGTATTCTATTTGTCTTTCAAGCGATCTAGTGGTGCGCACCCCTCGTCCATTCGCTGTGCAAACCAGTTTTATAATCCCAGAGCGTGCTCTAGGAATCTGCTCTCCGTTCACATTGTCAGCCACAGGATACCTCAAAGCTCTCTTCGACGGTATGCTAGTACTTTGTGAGTGAGAGGCAGGGCCGGACTGGGAACCAAAACTGGCCATGGCAAAGTGCTCGGTCGCCACCCCCCTGGGGGGTTGGGGGTGCGACCGAGCTGTTTGCCGGGGCCGGTTTTCGGCCAATTTTGCAGCTATGCTTTTGCTGTAACAAAAATGTCCCCCAGGGGCCCAAAACCGGCCCCCACCCATGCGGCCGACTGTGGGATTGCCCGGTGCCCGCTATGGCCAGTCCAGCCCTGGTGAGAGGTCAACAGCCGGACAGTTACAAGACTTGGGTCCTGCCAGCAGCGGTGCGTCCATTGGGGCGTAGGGGTGTAGCCCCACCAGCCACCATGGACCCGCATCGCCGCCGTATCTTCTTAACAGGTTAAAAGCATTGCAACAATCAGCCGCCGGCGGGAATTGCGTAGGGGGTGGCCTGCTGCAGCTTGAGTGACAGTCCACACTCAGGCTGCAGCAGACCGTCCCGCTGGGGAACTTACAGTGCGCATGCTTGGGAAAGTTGTAAACTTTCCCAAGCATGCGCACTGTAAGTTCCCCAGCGGGACCCAGGGGTGCTTGTTTGCTGCCACAGCCCGTGTTTCCAAAGGGCGACAGGGCGAGCAGCAAATGGGCCCTCCTAGCCAATCCTGGCGCGGCTGGTCCACCGGCGCAGCATTCCATTGGATGCCGTGCGTGGGGGTGACAGCGCGCGAGAGCTTGGCACGAGCGGCGGAGCGGGAAGGCTTGGAGGCGAGTGACAAGTTAATGCCTCAGTCTAGCAGCAATGATGTGCTAATGATCCCTTGATAGGTGTGCTTACTTAGAAAGGCCCAGACCTGACCTTGGCAAGGCACGTGGCACCGGGAGACCTTCATTAGAAAAGCAGGCTGCGCCGATCTAGAAACGGAGGTGAGTTGAGGCGGCGTATTTAAAAAAACAACCGGCGGCATGAGAGAATTGGGCGAGCGTAGGCTGGCTGCACTTTCTCCCCTTGCAGCTTTATTCTCTCCTCCATGAAATTTCACTGCCTCTCCCCAGGGGCGGGCGGTCCTGCCCCTTCCAACATTCGTGGGCTGAATAGGGGGTACAGTTAGGGTCAGGCTGGGGCGCAGCGTCCAGCTCTCTGTCAGAAGGCATTCCGTGGAGTGGCATTACTTAGGGTTTAAACGACATCGACTTCGACTATTGTCACGAAGCCAAACAGCAAATACTCGAAACGCATTAACTGACACCTGGAAAAATATTCTCAATTATTTTGGCAAATAAACAAAAATGCGGAATGCTTGTTGGTCCTGAAATCTGGATCATGTTGATTTATTGCTTGAACAGACATTGTAATATATGCAAAAGTATTTTGTCTACAGCCACACCCTGGTGCGTTTCGTGCATCTGCACAACAAATGAATGCCCTGCACAAGAGCTAATTTCAGCAGACAAGGCGCATTCTCCGGGGGTGGGAGGGGTTGCACGAGTGTCCTTTAACTTAAGTTTTTCATATTTATTTAATGTGTGCTTTTATGTCCGTTTCAGGCGAGCACACATTTATTGGCCATTTGCTCTACATATGTTCATGTGGGTGTCTGGATTGTAAAAAAAAAAATGTTTACACAGAGTGTAGTCCGGATGCGACTGTTGCGCAGTCTGATAAAATGTGTGCTGGTGCTTTCCAGTGCTCAGCACCGGCACTTATTTGACAGGGCCGGAGCTACAACATTTTTCTCCCTCCGCAGTGAACCTGATAATTATTTAAAAAGAAATGTACCTTTCCTTTGGGTGGCTCCGGATGAATCACCACCGTTAGTGATTATATATCTAGCATAATTTCCATTTTTCTTACTCCTGCGCTGTCTGTGTATTTTTCCTCATTGAAGTCGTGAGCAGAAAACCTGTTGTGCAGAATTGAAAAGCAGGTGACTGCTGCAGCCGTGTGCGCAGGGCTAGAAGTATTCTCTGCTCTATCTTCTGTAAAAGTATGGGGAGTATATTGAATTATCTGGCCAGCTTTTTTGTACCGATGACATATCTAGCAAATAATTTTCAAACAGACGACCCCCGAGTAAAATTTGCATATGCATTTTTCGCAAGAAATGCGCTCTGAATCAAATACACTTTGTCACCCACGAAGACCTGAGCTAAGGCGTGGCAGGCAGGGACAGCGCAGGAGCAAGATGAAGTGTTCAGTACGGCCTGCGTGGGAAATGAAGTGCGAGCTGAAAGTGCTATGTACCTTTTTTTCCGCTTCACTGGCTGGCTATAGCTGTAAAATGGCTTTAATTCCACCTTTGTTGGTGTGTTCGTTGCCCTCTACCAACCCATGGGACCACTTTATATTGGAGTGTACTTCGCTGGCAGCACCTTAATTGCTACGTTACTGCTGCAACATTACGTGGATCAGCTGAGCAAAGTTCACAAGGCATCAGCACCGCTTGTAATAATGTGAACACCGGTCTGGTGTGCACAAATTAATTAATCACCCCTCATGGAGCAGGTAAGCAGGGGAGACTATTGGCGGCACTGGCCCCTTACTGCTTTTTGCCATGTGCGTGCAAGAGACACGGAACTAAACTCTTTACTGCTTTCTTTTAGTATCTGCGTGCTCAGAGAAATTTCTTTTAATAATACTGTCTGATTGACTGATGACAGAGATTGTTCAATCAGTGTGTCTGATATTTTAATTAGTGTTACTTATGCATGTAATTTTAGTAAAAGTAGTTAGTGTTACTTATTTATTATTTATTTATAAAGTTTTGTATGTCATTTTAGCAAAAGTAGTTTAGTTGTTGATGGCAAGGACTGTGTCAGGCTAGAATCATATCTGCCTGTGTCGTCTGAAAGTGAGTCTAAGTCTTCATCTGGATTTGGATCTGCAACTGAGATAGTAATTGAATTCAACTCTGAACCATAACGTTTACTTAAATCGAGGTTGCAAAAGAGTTGCCAATGCCTCTGTGGGATGTTGCGGTGGGTTAGGTTGCCTTCATAACTTCTTCCCTTCCATTTACGGATTATTTACTCCAATTATTCCTGCATCCGGGACATTTTCTGTGCTCTCTTCTACATGCTTTATTATGTGGAGTGCGAGCGTCTAATTCCCATGTAGAGTGCTTACTTTTAAAATGGAGATATAGTTAATTGAACCTAAAGACCTTGATAAAATGATTCCAGAAGATTGTCCCCTGATAATAGATAATTTTGCACTCTGGATCCGAAATTGTTATATGTTTATGCCATAGTCTAAAAAATGTAGGTCACTATTATCGTTAAAATCACTGCTTAGGCTCCAGTGTCTCCTTATATGGCCCTTTGTGGACTTCTTTTGTGCTGCTGGTGCTAATGTATAGAATGATCAATAGTAGCGGGCCGTAGGGTCAGAGCTGAGGTCTGCGTGAATTACTATAGGCAAGAAAACACCACTGGCACAAAATATTTTTAAAAAGAGGTCATCAGCTCATCAATTCAGGATTTCCAACATGGCACACGTCAAACACTTTTAAATTTCAAATCTCATCCCCCATGAATTAAGGACATAGCACTAACCCTTGAAGTCAGAAAGGTATGCCCATCTAATCATGACTGAATTGCACAGTGCAAGACAGGGGAATTATACTGGGGATGAATCCCAGCTTTCCAACTAAACGAAATTGTGTGATTTTAGGCATATATAGAGACCATTGTCAGTACTGGGCCCTTGCTGCTTATTGTTGTATGTGTGAGTGTGTGTGTGTACTTGTGATGGAGGTGGGTGAGCTGCTGAAAGTCTGAGGAGCTTGTGTGGGAGGCAAAGGCAACAGAAAGACATAGGGAAGTAGGTTCAAATCCCTGGGCTCGGCATCACCCTTTGAATTCCGGCAAATCTGGATGTGTTGGGGGAAAAAAGTGTACAATAGTCTGTGTCTGCCTTATGCTCGCTCCTCTGTCTGTCCACATCAGGGTTTGCACCATGTAAAACAGCAAAAAATAAAATGTGAATTCTGCTAGTCACCCCAGAACTATTCCTATGCCCCATGGATTAAGGACAAAATGTTAAACATTGATGCCAGAAAGAATTACACATCTAAATATGATTATAATTGGTGTACTGCAGAGTGTGAACGTGGAGAATCTGGGGTCAATCCTGGCTTTCTTGCTTGATCAAATGGTGTGTTCATAAGAAAATACTTTCTTTCACAGAGTAAATAGCCTTTTTTTCATTTTCACACACAAACCTGACTAGCCTTTGACGTATTGGCCTTTGTAGCCTAAGTTGCTCCATCAGTCATTACCTAGGCCACATCATGGGAAACATATCATTGGAGCTAATAGAGGAAGTGGGTGGGGCCCATAGAGGATGTGGGTGGAGCCTGGAAAGTGGGTGGTGGCCTCCTACGAAAACATATCAGCACCTGCACTTCTAATTTTACAAATTAAGCACTGACAGTGCCCACTTTCAAATGTGCATTCTACGCAGAGGCGGACCAAGCACGGACATGTGTCCGAGCCCAGACTTGCAGAAATGCAGGGACAGGAGAGCAGAAGTGCCCGGGGTGTGGGCGGTGAACACATACTATACTGGGAAATAGAAGCTGAGCATATACTATGTTCAGGCACGGGTGGGAGAGCGCAAGCTGTGGCCGGGAGAGGTGAGTGAATGCAACATGACTACAAGTCCCAGAATTCAACGAAAACACCTGGGCCGGATCAGCGCTTCACGCATGGGCCTGGGAACCTTGGCAGCTATGTTTTGGCAAAAGAAGAACAAGGGAGCACGAGATGTCGCACACACTAGAAGGGGGGACAAGTGGGGGCCGGTTGGCAGCGAGGGCTGCCACATACACAGAGGAGCGGGGTTAAAGAGGCCAAACTGTCACAGAAAAGGGGGTAAGAGTATTGAGTTCCCAAAACTGAGGAAGATCTGTTAACAAAGAGTCAATTTTCCCTAAAAGACAAATCTACAATTTCACATGCGTGCTTTTCAATTTACATAAAGCACGACCTAGGCTCATTACGCTCAGAATAGTGATGAAACACAAACATTTCCCTCACTACAGGCACTGCTGTATTGCAGGTTTCTTGAATACCCAGGGATGCATATTAAGGGCAGTATCTGCCTTTGATTTATGAAGTGAGTTGATGACAGCATACCATTCAATGTGGCATACAGACCGGCCAGCTTTATCATTTATATCAATTTTGTCATGTTAGATGTTGTATTTACTACAGGTTGTGATTCCTACATAATTGATTAGTGACATATTGGTCTTGCTGAGGATGGAGCAATGGAGATTGGGCAAAAGATGATGGCTATGACAGCAAGTGTCCTATTATTTAATTTTGGCAATTCACCTTTGCATTTAGATCTCCACATGCTTTTGGATGTATGAATGGTGCAGCGATTGACAACGCATATCGAATTGTCAAAAGACAAAGGCTACATAAAGGGGAATTTAGAGACACCTTCACAGATCCATTCTGCAATGGTTTTTTAGGATATACTTGACATAACTTTCATATTGTTCATATTCAACTTCTTACTGAAGTGCATATTGCTCCAAACTGTCATCCCTTTCTGGTCCATTGCTATGCATACACACAAATTAGAAGATGTAACACACTAGTCTAGCAATCAACAGCGAGGGAATAGCAATTTAAGAAATCAGCATGTTTTCCATCCAGTGGAGTTATGGTAGTCATTTACATGTTCACGACTGCTATACAATCAGCCAGTCTCTGATTCCTGTATCTAGCAGAAAGGGTATAAAACCAGCATGAAAACAGGGTACACATTACATTACCAAGGGTTCATTCCCTGCCCGTAAAGGCACATTGCCTGATCAGTAAATGTGTTTACTGTTACTGATCATCTGTGTTCCTCTCCATATTGTTGTGATGTTAATGCTATTGGTTTTACTGGAAATTGTGTTGTATTTACAGAAGTGATATAGTTGAAGTAAAAGCACTTTACGCCAACCCCACCCACTGGGAAATAAAAAAAAAACATGAAAATGAGATATGGACTAGCAGGAAATGGAGCCTGTCCTGGGTATTGCTGGGGTGAAAGCTTCATTTACTGGGATATAAAGTAACAGGATCCTTCATTTGCCATGAACAGATTTTCCATGGGTTGCGGAAGCTAATTAGCAGACTGGGAGCATTGCTTTTATTTTCCTTTAGTGTAATAGGCTGGCTGGTGAAGTGCACTTCCCATAGTGTGCAGTCACTTCAATTTGCCTTTAGGTGACTACCTGGCTTGATGATGTTTTTCTATTTGATTTCATGTAACTTCTTGTCTTGATGAGTGCATTGGTTTTAGTTTGTTTGAGGTAACTGCTTCATATGCTGGTTTCATCACACAGCTGATACCCACCCTGAGAAAGCCAGAGCTGCCCTGTTAGCGGTATCAACACCAGTGCGCTTAGGTTCCTTACAGCTCTTTCACTTGAAGTGGGTTACCACCTACCCGTTACTTTTTGTATCCTGCTCGTACCAAGTGAGATCCAGAGCCAGACCAGTCCCCACAGTTGCTCCGTATTAAGGGATATTGTCATGTCATCTCAGGCGCGATGTAAAGACTCCCAGTGAGCTGAGGACTCTTTTGGCTCAAGAACCAACTAGCTGGAGACCCTTGTGGTTGTTTAAAGATTTAAGATCAGCCTGTAACTCAGTTTTGAGCTGGGTGGGTGACCGCGATTACAAAGTGGCTGTGCCAGATGTCCCATTATGACCCCTTTTGCCTGTCTCCCCTTCAGAGCAGAGGGCATAAAACTGGGGGGTGCTCAACCCTGCCAAAAAACTGAGGGGTGACCCTAAGAGCACAGCTGCCATCCAATCAGGGGTGGGATGCTTTGGTGTGCTGGTCTGGTTTTCTGGGTGCATTGGCTCAAGTTTTTCCCATGTAATTGATTGGGTGTCTTGGTAAGTTGCTTTTATGTGAATGTCTGACTTATGACTGCGCATTCCTTTCAGTGTGCACCTGCTTCAGTTTACTTTTTGAGTCACTGTCTAGTTTTCTGGATGTATTGCTTTAATTTTTCTTTAATTAAACTGTTTGACTTGCTTGGTGCTTTTATGTTGGTGCCTGCTTGCTGAAGTGTACTCTTCTTCAGTTTAAATGTATGTGACTGGCCTGTTGACTAGCACACTGCTTTCAAAGTGAAGGTTCACAGGTTCACACTTGCTTTAGTTTACTTTTGTATGGTTGACTGCATGCACTGTTTTGCTGGATGCATTGCTTTAAGTTACTACTTAATGCATTGCTTTCAGTTTGCTTTCAAGTAATTGCCTCTCATTTTCCTAATGCTTTGTGAAGGCTGTTTCCCAAATGCTGTGCAACTTCTTTTACTCTTAGAGCTGAGATTTTCATGAAAGTCTTATAGTCTGAATTCCGCACCTGAGCGTAATAGGACGAAATGTATGAAGCTCTGTGGTTTTACTGAATAAGCAGCTACCTATGTTATGCCATCTATTAATGTAATAACTGCACTTTCACAATTGCTTTATTAACCTTCCTGCTTTCTCAAATTTGCTTGAAAATGCACGATTTTTCTTCTTTTTTTTCAAAATTTTCTTGGGGGGGTTATCCCCCCAAACCCCCCTTTTGGGGTTCGAGCTCGCTTGCTTCGCTCGCTCGCTACGTTTCTGTATGCTAATCACTTTGCGCCCCACCACTTTCAAATGTCACCCACCGCCCCTGGGTCCTGCATGTCTTCCTTGCTACAGTTGTTGTCCCCGGAATCGTGGCAGCATTCTGCATATCTTTGATCGTGTTTTGTGCAATTATATGAAGCATGTTCACAGACGCAAAGACTTTTTGAGACTCGATACAGAGTATTGGGTAAGAACACACTTAGGGGTTGATTACAAGTTTGACTGTGGGGCGGTGGCCCCGCCAAACTTGTGTGAGAACCACACGCCATATTATGACTTTTGAGTCACTGGCAAGTAGTTTTTTTGCCTTCCCATGGCGGTGCCTATAAAATATGTGCCACAATGGGAACATCAAAGGAATGGCATGGGCCTTGAAGTCCATGTTGTGCTGGAACTGCGAGACATGCACACAGGAGGGAAAATGTTGTGCCACCCAGTGAGCGTCCACATGGAGTGAGGCACCCTTTCTTTCTTTCCTCACTGCCACTGTTTTCATGGAGGAAAGACCTCCATGAAATCAGTGGAAGTGAGGAAAATTGTAATATGCTCGGCAGGACTGCGGTGGTCCTGCCAAACATATTTCTGCCTCAAGACCACCGTGTCACTGCCAGGGAACGGCGGTTCTCTGGCGGCAGCGGCTGTCCAGGGCCGGTACAAATGCCAGAGTTGAAATGTGGCAGTGGGAAGACCGCCACCGCTGCCCGACCATGAGTCTGGCAGTGCAACGACCGCCAGACTCGTAATTAGACCCCTAGTGAGAAACGTCCCAACCTAACCTGCAGAACTCACCTCACCAGCCTGTCCAACAGCAGTCGGCACTCAATTGCTAGGGCCATCATCAAGATTATGAGATGGACCTTTTTGAAAGGAGTGCTCTCCTCACACACATCTATAGGTCTACTAGGACACTCCAGCTCAGCTACAATGTTCTCCTCACCAACCCTTCTGAAAGCTGGAGACAGACCAGTGCAAGGCTCCGCCACCTCATAACTCAACTCTTAGGTCAGCCATTGTTCATCTACGGAGGGTTGCTCCTAAATAGAAACATCCAGCTGCAATCCTTCCTCACCTCACCATCCCCTCAGACAGCTGGAGACAGACCATCGCCAGGATCAGCCACTTCATGGTGCTCAGCTCGATGGGTCAGCTTCTGGAAGAGAACTAGTTGATCACCACTCAAGGATCCGGGACTGACTCAGAGCACCAGTCCCAGTCATTGCTTTTTATAGCTACGGAGATCTCCCTATCAGCGTTCCCTCCCATCGATTTGGTCCCATTTAGTGCTCATATCAGTATTTAATGGAATGCCAACATTTACTCAGGTAATTTTCTTGGTTGAGCTATCAGGTGTTGTGGATCTTATCAGTTCTTTCCATAGGTAAAGCCAAGCCTTACAAAGACTAGAAACAAGGGATTTCTTTTTCCGCAAAGTCTATGTGTCCCAGATAAAAATTTGGTGTCAACATAACCTCACTAAACAAATAGTGTAACATCTACGACCTTCAGAGACCATTTTTAAGGTCTTGGAATGTTCTTCTTTTTAAAGGCTGCTTTTCTTAAACAATTCAAGCTGAGGTGAGATCTGTCACACAGCTGAGATCTGTCAAAAATACGGACATTTCCAGAGAAGCTACTGCCTGTTGCCTCTTGTTAGGCATATTTATAGAGTGTGGTACTGGCCCCAAAGGGATGCAAGGGGTCTTTTACATAATGTGTATATATATGTATATATATATATAAAAGTTTCCTCCTCACCAAGGAAGGAAGGAATGGTCACACTCGTGTGGTTGTTGTGATTCAAAATAATTCTTTATTTAGCAGACAATTCGCACAGGACGTGTTTCGGCATACGCGCCTTCTTCCTGCTGTGTTTATGTCAAATCAAATAAGCGCCATTTTATGTACAAACATCGCATTATTTCCGGCGCCACCATTAAACATAGAAAGCGGACTGCAACTTCGCCTTCGTTTTAGGCGCCATATTAAAGTGCATATGTACTCAAAATTCTCGTATTTTAGCACAATTAATTCAAAGAAAAACTTCATCTTGATATAACAATAGATTCCACATTTTTACATTGTTTTTAAAGAAAACAACAAACAAAATTAAGCCCTGGATGGGCAATTAATCGCGCCAAGTCCTCATACTACTATTATTATTAAATCTAGTCCGACAGTCAATGTAACATGGTTTTTTGCAGACTGTAACCAAAATGTGTACGAGATATAATCAATTCAACTCATAAATGCAATCATTATATCCTTATGTCTCTTATAGCAGTCCAATGTCATTAAAAATGTTGGCAGTGTTCCCTCAACCTCCTTACAGTAAATGTATGTTCAGCCTAAGTGTATGGAAAGTTCTTCTTCGGTATTGAGACCAAATGGAATTACAGAACGTAGGTCAATTATGTACCTAGGCTCAAGTCTGCGTAGTCTCAATTCCCTGTTTCCACCACGTTCGCTGTTTGGGATATGATCAATACAGAAAAATTTAAGGAGGTTACGATCACTGTTATGAAATTGGGAGAAGTGTCTCGCTACTGGGTACGAGGGATCCCTGTTCTCGATCGCCCATGCAAATATATATATATGTATCTATACTACTATTATAAAGGAAGAACTTTGAACCTTTGAGGCGGGTAAACTCAGGAACCACAGCGCCAATCCACACACCCGATACATCGTTGTATTCCTCAGGGTGTGCAGATGGACATAGGCTATATAAATTAAAAATAAATACGTTATTTAAAAAAATATAAGTTAAAAAACAATAGTCCCTTCAAAGTAGCGCCGGCCACGACGTGCGTGCTTACATCAGGAGCGGCATACACGAGCGCGAGGAGCAGCGGAGATCAGCGCGGGGAGGAGCGGCGGGGATCAGCGTGGGGAGGAGCAGTGACGAGGAGCGGCAGAGATCAGCGCGGGGAGGAGCAGTGACGAGCGGAGGAGCAGCGTACATGAGCGGGGGACAGGCGGTGAGGAGCGGCGGGCAGGCAGTGAGGTGCGGCGGCGGGGAGGAGCGGTGAGCGGCGGATGAGGTAGGGCGCCAAGTAAGCAGTGAGCAAAGCAAACGTGAGGGAGGAGCGGCGGCGGAGAGGAGCGGTGAGCGAGCCACAGGTACCAAGCGGAAAAAGAAACGTGTGCAGTTTACAAAAGCGTACAAAGTGGAGCGGTCAGCTGAAAGCTAAAATGACCATCGGGAGAAGGTAGCAAACGGGGCATTACAGGAGGAAAAAGTCACGTGGGCAGTGACGTGGGCAGGTACCAAACGGGGCATTACAGGAGGAAAAAGAAACGTGTGCAGGTTACAAAAGCGTACAAAGTGGAGCGGTCAGCTTAAAGCTAAAATGACAATCGGGAGAAGGTACCAAACGGGGCATTACAGGAGGAAAAAGTGACGTGGGCAGCTTATAAAAGCGTACAAAGTAAACATAGAGGCATAATACTGCACAACATCAGGGCGGGCGGGGGCCCTGAGCCATGATTGCTCCCAGACAACGTCGGGACCGGCTGCTAGTATATATATATATATATATATATATATATATATATATCCTTTTGCACTTTCCTTGACTGGAAACCGGGACACTCTGCGCGTCGGTGCAGCAAGTCAGGGCTCAAGGTAACCCTGTTAAATCCACACCACCTCGTACTTACAAAGTACAGTTTGCACTCCAACAATGATCTCCGCCACACAGGTAAGTGGTTTAGGAAGTCTTTATTCCATATTCAGCCAAACATAGGACAAGAAACCCAACGCGTTTCGGCGACACACTCGCCTTGTGCCGCACAACTTGACGAAGCCCTAAAGCGAAACGCGTCGTTGCTGTTTGGTTCTTACAATAAAATCTTTGTGGAACCACCCCCTGTGTGTGCTACTTTCCTGAAGGACCGACGATCCTGGGATGTTTTGAAGCGTAATATATATATATATATAATTTTTTATTTTTTGTAGAGTTTTATATAGCGCAAACTTGACCCAAAGGTACCGGGAAGCAGATCGCTTTACACGTGCACCAGTTGCATTCCATGAGGCATGTTCATTTTTGTTAGGCACGGGGAGATTTGCCCAGAATCACAGGATGTTGCGGGTCCTAAATGAGACTCAAACCCGGTTCCATATTCCAGGTCGACTGCCTTAGCCATTAGGTGAACAAGCATGCATCATGGCGATAATTGTAAGCCAAACCCATTGTGGGCGGAGTCATGTAATAAAAAAAAAAGTGATTCATCAGGTGAGCCTTCCCTGCCTCTGTTTAAAACTCATGATGAAGAGGCGTTTGCCTCAAAAAGCGTCGAGAATCCATTGCTAAAGCGGGACAAAGGGCAAGCATGCTGCAAAGAGGCTAAAAATATCCATGAATTTGGTGGGAGCATTGTCGTGTGCATATCCTGAGCGCAAGGGCGTTTGGTTTGAAAAAAAAGTTTTTGGAACTCGGCTGCCCGAGCCGCGGTAACAGGAAGTGCACCACTTCGAATGAAGGGCTGGGAAGGCAAAGATTGCTATCTGTGGCACGATGTTCCCTTGCTCAATTAAGATGCAGCCCTGAAGTGCCAACCCACTAAAGGACATTACAAAAGGTACAATGTAAACAGGGGCTTGGAGCCTACTATAGGACATTCCCTAATACTCTCCTGAAATGCAAGTACCAGCATGCATCATGACGTTAATTGTAAGCCAAACCCATTGTGGTCGGAGCCATTTAATAAAAGAAAAGTGATTCATCAGGTGAGCCTTCACTGCCTCTGTTTAAAACTCATGATGAAGAGGCGTTTGCCTCGAAACGCGTCGAGTATCATTGCTAAAGCGGGACAAAGGGCAAGCATGCTGCAAAGAGGCTAAAAAGAACCATGAATTTGGTGGGAGCATTGTCGTGTATGTGCATATCCTGAGCGCAAGGGCGTTTGGGTTGAAAAATACTTTTGGAACGCGGCTGCCCGAGCCGCGGTAACAGGAAGTGCACCACTTCGAATGAAGGGCTGGGAAGGCAAAGATTGCTATCTGTGGCACGATGTTCCCTTGCTC
Organism: Lissotriton vulgaris; assembly: GCF_964263255.1. Taxonomy (NCBI): domain Eukaryota; kingdom Metazoa; phylum Chordata; class Amphibia; order Caudata; family Salamandridae; genus Lissotriton; species Lissotriton vulgaris. The sequence goes on from NC_141693.1 coordinate 1,504,914,667, forward strand.
AATTAAGATGCAGCCCTGAAGTGCCAACCCACTAAAGGACATTACAAAAGGTACAATGTAAACAGGGGCTTGGAGCCTACTATAGGACATTCCCTAATACTCTCCTGAAATGCAAGTACCAGCATGCATCATGACGTTAATTGTAAGCCAAACCCATTGTGGTCGGAGCCATTTAATAAAAGAAAAGTGATTCATCAGGTGAGCCTTCACTGCCTCTGTTTAAAACTCATGATGAAGAGGCGTTTGCCTCGAAACGCGTCGAGTATCATTGCTAAAGCGGGACAAAGGGCAAGCATGCTGCAAAGAGGCTAAAAAGAACCATGAATTTGGTGGGAGCATTGTCGTGTATGTGCATATCCTGAGCGCAAGGGCGTTTGGGTTGAAAAATACTTTTGGAACGCGGCTGCCCGAGCCGCGGTAACAGGAAGTGTACCACTTCGAATGGAAGGGCTGGGAAGGCAAAGATTGCTATCTGTGGCACGATGTTCCCTTGCTCAATTAACATGCAGCCCCGAAGTGTCAACCCACTAAAGGGCATTACGAAAGGTTCAATGAAAACAGGGGCTTGGAGCCTACTATAGGACATTCACTAATACTCACCTGAACTGCAAGTATCAGCATGCATCATTGCGATAATTGTAAGCCAAACCCATTGTGGGCAGAGTCATTTAATTAAAAAAAAGTGATTCATCAGGTGAGCCTTCCCTGCCTCTGTTTAAAACTCATGATGAAGAGGCGTTTGCCTCGAAACGCGTCGAGTATCATTGCTAAAGCGGGACAAAGGGCAAGCATGCTGCAAAGAGGCTAAAAAGAACCATGAATTTGGTGGGAGCATTGTCGTGTATGTGCATATCCTGAGCGCAAGGGCGTTTGGGTTGAAAAATACTTTTGGAACGCGGCTGCCCGAGCCGCGGTAACAGGAAGTGCACCACTTCGAATGGAAGGGCTGGGAAGGCAAAGATTGCTATCTGTGGCACGATGTTCCCTTGCTCAATTAACATGCAGCCCCGAAGTGTCAACCCACTAAAGGGCATTACGAAAGGTTCAATGAAAACAGGGGCTTGGAGCCTACTATAGGACATTCACTAATACTCACCTGAACTGCAAGTATCAGCATGCATCATTCCGATAATTGTAAGCCAAACCCATTGTGGGCAGAGTCATTTAATTAAAAAAAAGTGATTCATCAGGTGAGCCTTCCCTGCCTCTGTTTAAAACTCATGATGAAGAGGCGTTTGCCTCGAAGCGCGTCGAGTATCATTGCTAAAGCGGGACAAAGGGCAAGCATGCTACAAAGAGACTAAAAAGAACCATGAATTTAGTGGGAGCATTTTCGTGTGCATATCCTGAGCGCAAGGGTGTTTGGGTTGAAAAAAATAAATTGTAACGCGGCTGCCCGAGTCGCGGTAACAGGAAGTGCACCACTTCGAATGGAAGGGCTGGGAAGGCAAAGATTGCTATCTGTGGCACGATGTTCCCTTGCTCAATTAACATGCAGCCCCGTAGTGCCAACCCCCTAAAGGACTTTACGAAAGGTTCAATGTAAACAGGGGCTTGGAGCCTACTATAGGACATTCACTAATACTCACCTGAACTGCAAGTGCCAGCATGCATCATGGCGATAATTGTAAGTCAAACCCATTGTGGGCGGAGTCATTTAATAAAAGAAAAGTGATTCATCAGGTGAGCCTTCCCTGCCTCTGTTTAAAACTCATGATGAAGAGGCACAAAGTGCAACCATGTTGCAAAGAGGCTAAAAAGAACCATGAATTTGGTGGGAGCATTGTCGTGTGCATATCCTGAGCGCAAGGGCGTTTGGTTTGGAAAAAATATATATATATATCTATACTAATATAATAAAGAGAGAGCCCAAACCTTTGTGGCGGGTAATCTCAGGAACCACAGCACCAATCACAACACCCAATACAGCGTTGGAAAGGGCAGTTGCAGCAGAAGGACATAGGCTATGCAGACGCCCACCATATACATTTAAAAGGTAAAAGAACCGTGCCAGCAAAGTAGTCCCTTGCGGGCGTGTCTGCGTTGTGCTGTGGGTGTGTGCTGGAGGCGTGACAAACGCTGGGGGCGTGTGGTATGTTCTGCCCTTCATGCCATGTCTCATATCGTGTGCTAATCCCACCCTGCTCGCTTTAAATATCCCTGTACCCCATAATCATAACCCACCCTTACTCCTTAAAATACCCCAACACCCTTAAACACTAACCCTATAAATATACCCTGTACCCCAAAACCCAAACCTAGCCCTGAACCCTAAAAAACCCCTGTACTCCAAAACCCATACCTATCCCTAAACTCTAAAACGACCCCTGTACCCCATAACCCAAAACTATATCTGAACCCTTAAAATACCCAAACACCCCAAAACATATACCTCAGTACCCCAAAACATATACCCCTATAACCATACTTACCTTATCCAAACATTTAAAAAAAACATGCTTTTACCACTCATGCATTTACAACGAATTTCGTTGTAAATGTATGCGTGGTAAAAGCATATACAATGTAATGCCATGCGTTATAATGGAATTGCGCAGTCATGGTACTATCGTAATGAAAGTATGTGGAGTGATGGTATGCGGAAAGAAAGTTGCGGGATAATGGGTGTTTACCCTCCCCCGGTAAGTACATTGGTGGCACGGCGGCCCACATCTCCAGCAACATACTCATATTTTTTCACCACCCATTTGAAAAATGTGCAGGTCTCTCTCATTTATGGCCAGCACGAGATACACTTTTAGACACACCTCCCGCCACAAGTTCTAGAATTGAGAACTTTAGAGCTGGGGAGTACGTTCGAATCTCGGCATCAGCTCAACATCCTGTGATTCCAGGCAAATCGCTTTGTCTCCCCGTGCCTACCACAAATGAATGTGTTCTTCTGTAATGTAAATTGTGCTCATGCCATGTTGTCGAATTCGCGCTATATAATATTGCAAGGAAAAATAAAGTAGGGAAACTCGAGTTCACACACTACTGAACGCGCACTCTTCGGTGCATCAGCAGTGCACTGTGAATCAGAGCGTTTCACAGGCCTGTCACAGATAAGAAATACTATCAAAATGAAATCCTACAAAACAATATACTACTGGCCGGCAGCAATTCATACCCGGACTACGTCGGGACGGGCTGCTAGTATATATATATATATATATATATTTTTTTTTTTGCAGAGTTTTATATAGGGCAAACTTGACCCAAAGGATCCCGGGTAGCAGATCGCTTTACACGTGCATCAGTTGCATTACATGAGGCATGTTCATTTTTGTTAGGCACGGGGAGATTAAGTTACAGACAAGGTAGGAAAGGTCCAAGGATTCCAAGGCTTAAACAGCGCTTTGATAAGCTGCTTTTGTAGTTGAATGGAGACACACTCGAAGCTCTGGACCTCTAATGGGCTTCATATAGAAATGCAAGTTTGAAAAGTGGAGAGTGTGTACTCCATGAGGGATCACAAATGTCAGGATTCATATCCGTTCTTTCAAGTCGTCATACAGAGGACAAAACTATTTCAGGTTGCAGTGTAACATCTTTATTGTTTTTTAGTAGAACATGGACAGCCGACACGTGTTTCGCCCCCGCTTGGCGAATTGCGCCGGGGCTTTCTCAAGGCTGTAAAGAGAGATGAATGGATTGTTTAGAAGTGTGATGAGATAGCAGTTGACCCCAAGAGAGAAAAAGAAAGAAGTCACCTAAAGTGGAAAGTTAATTGAATATTTTGTGATGTCTCAGCATCAAGGCATTATCTAAACCGTGAAATGACAGTGTGTCGTGCCTCAAGTCACGTAATTATAGATTTCATATATCCTTATAACGAGTCCAAACAAACAACAAAAAGTGCAGCAAAAAGTGCAAACCATAAAAAGATGAATCAAGTGATTTTAAGGAACAGTACGGAGAAGTGCGCTTTAAACAGTGTCTCGATGTTCGATATTCTTTTAGCAACCCAGATAGTGACCAAAGGTACCAGACCAAGATAATGTAGCAAGGCAAGACAAAAGAGTAACAGCATAATAGACAATATGTAGTAATCATACCTATTTTCACATATATAGCGTATATTATTACTGTTTCCAATTTTGGCAATATCCAAGATACAGGGAGTTCAATACTCGAGGAGCAAAAGTTCTTCTGTGAGTTCTAATAAAAGAATTTTTATACAAAATGCTTGTAACCAAAATGTTATGCCATGGCACAGCATACAGATCATACAATATTTCACATTACGTTTCATTAAAAAAACCATGCATGTAGATAAAAAATGTATATGGTACAGATTAAACAAATATATCTATATTGGGTCTCAGATTTTGTATTGCGTTGCTTCATATATCTAGGCCTGAATGCCCTAGGCATTGTATGTTGATAGGGTTAACCCACATGTCCTCCTACCTCGTCGGGAGAGATGGGCATATTTACTTGTCATTCTTATCAGGGAGTACATATGAAAAAAACATATTTAAAGGAATAACTAAAGACTGTGAGAATAGGGGAAGATGTCCTTTAAGTTTAGCGTGCATGGAAAAGTCTCCAAAAGCGGGATAACCCGTTAATTGTTGGATTTACAAATACTGCAAACTTGAATGCATAAGATAAAATGTATCGAAAACGCACAGATCGTTTTTTAAAAAGAAGGGAAAAAAAGAGTTGTCAATTGGATTCTTTTTCTAAATTTATTATTTAAGATTTATCAATATTCACATGGTGGTGCGTGTCTTTTTTCATGTACATTTCCGTCTTTGAAAGTCAGCGTTTAATGGCTCACTGGGCACCCACGTGATTACAGGTGGTTGCCTGTCAAGTCGATAACTAATTAAGGAAAAATCAGCTTCTTAGTAGAACACATCGGGTATACAAGACCGACAGTGCAACCCGTGTGTTATTAGTTCGCGCCCATCTCGTAATATCCACATTATTTTAAGCATACACGGGAACACCAAGATTCTATGTGTGTTCGAGTGCCACAAAAAAAGACCGTTATTTAGACAAGACTCCAATTTTAGCCACCATTATTTGCAAGAATAAAACGGGACACCCGTATTGCTCGGGCAATACTTAGCCAAAGTAAGGTGCCTTAAATAGAGAGAGCCGAAGTACTGATAGGGTCGCATGAGCATGCTAACTGACTGGAGCGAGTAGAGCGAGCCGCAACTCTTTTTCATCTCGCCAGGCTTATCAGAGCCCCAAACATGCTTTTACTCACTTTTTGAGCTGATGGCGCAGTTCGGTCCCTGCTCCCAGTCCTCGATCTTCGGGTTAGTTTACGGGTTGAATCCCAGGCTATCCGTCGCCCGTGAGACAACCGGAAGTTAAAGTGCATTACCCGGAAATGAACCCGGGAGATCATGTTTGCAAATTTGGATTGCCTTCGTTTTTCGGGAAGAAACCCGGCTAAGTTTTACTGTGCTAATTGTTATTTCATATTTTGTCAAAAGGAGTGATGATTTAAAATTTAGAATTGAAAATAGCATATTGTGTCTCAGTCAGCATCGTTACTCAAGGCCGCCATTTGTAAGAGGTGTTGACGCCTTAGTGTGAGACTGTCAGCCTATGTAGGCGAAGGCGTCACAGAGCATGTACAGCATCGAGTAACCATTTTCTCTGTTGTACATCAGATCCTCACGTAAGGTACATCGTGTCTATGAATATTTATTACTCTGCCTATCCTTCAGAGCAGAGATATAGTCATGGTTTAGTTTGCAACCAAGTTCTAATAACAGGAATTCATAACCCCGGGGCAAGTAGAGAGCAAAATTTAGCAACCTTTAGTATAACACGGAAAAATTACATCATGTTAAATCCTAGTCTCATTTCTAAAAACCTGCCTAGTTATTGGAATTATTCATGGTACAGTCACCAGTGTCAGGTTTTTTGTTTGTTTATGCAGTCTAAGCAGATCAACATTCATGAACAGCTGGATCTTGCGGGGAACAAAGGGTGGACTAAACATTACTGTGATTTTGCTGCATAGGGTAGTGTTATCAAAGCAGCACATTTATACAAAGCAAGATGTTATTACTCATATCACATAATTGTTAGTAATGTATGGCTGTATCCATTGGCAATGTACATCATCTCCTTATGGGGGAATTGGAGTTTTATTAAAGCCTGGGATGCCATTCATATTCCTGATTCAATCCCTTTGTTACTGTTTCCATTCCTATAATTAATGAGCTCTCTTCTCTGCGAAGCAGTAGGTCCAGATCACCCCCTCGTTTTGTTATTTTTTGTCTTTTTATACCCACAAACGTGAAGGTCAAACGATTCCTATGGTATTGTAGGAAGTGTTCAACTAGGGACTGTCTAGTGTCTGTTCCATGAATGTTCCGATAGTGTTCTTGTATCCGTACTTTTAAGGGTCTCTTTGAGCTGCCGATGTAATGTTGTCCACACGGACATGTTATCAAATAAATCACATAGGCGCTTTCACAGTTGATAAGGTCTTTGATCATATGATTGTGACCATTGATTGAGACCTCTTTTGTTCTTGATTTACCAAGTTTACAAATTGAACAGTTGGTGCAAGTGTAAAAGCCCATAGTCTGAGGTGAAAAAGGTCTCGATTTCGGTTTTATATCCAGAAAAGACGGACAAAGAATATCTTTTAGGTTTTTACTCCATGAGAAACCCATCTGGGGTTTGTCTTGTAATGCATTGGACAGAGTGGGATTATCTTTCAGCAGGTGCCAATGTTTTTGCAAGGTTTTGAAGATATATTGTTGTCCGCTATTGTATTCAGTATTGAAGCGAATTGTTTGTTTTCTTTCTCTCAATTGGTTGTTGTGTAGTAGGCTCTGTCTGTCTGTGGTTTTGAATTTGGTTAATGCTTTTGTTAGTGGTTGCTCCTTATAACCCCTTTGTTTTAGACTTTGGGTTATATTGGCTGAATGTGTTTCATACTCTTCCACAGAGCTACAGTTCATGCGTGCTCGTCTGTACTCCCCTCCTGGAATGTTTGTAATAGTATGGGCAGGATGGCTGCTTGTAGCATAAAGGATAGAGTTTGCAGAACTGGGCTTTCTGTAGATTTTGGTGTGTAACTGATTGTCTGAGATGTAGATTGATAAATCCAAAAATTCTATTTCTGTTTTCGAAATATTGTGAGTGATTTCAATTCCCCACTGGTTAGGTGACATAGACTTGATAAACAATCTGAGTTTGTTCTCTGTTCCTTGCCAAATCATTAAAATATCGTCTATGTAACGACCCCACATTATTATGTTGTCTGTGACGTCTTCCGATCTTTCTTGCCAGAGCCAGTGTTGTTCCACCACTCCCATCAGGAGGCAGGCATATGGGGGTGCAAATTTTGCCCCCATTGCGGTCCCCCGAAGTTGTAGGTAGTATTTCCTATTGAAGAGGAAGTAGTTGTTAAATAGATAAAACTCTAAGAAGTCAAGAATCATTCTGTTGCGTGCCGTGAGGTGGACTGATTGGGTTTGAAAATATTTTCTAGCAGCAGCTATCCCATCTGTGTGTTTTATTGAGGTATATAAGCTGGTGATGTCTATTGCAATTAAGAAAAAGTCTTCTTGCCATGTTATATTTTCAAGTTTCTGAAGTACGTCTTTTGTGTCCCTAATAAAGGACGGGAGTGATCTCATTAAAGGTTGCAGCTCTGCATCAATGAAGGCTCCCAAATTCGAACAGACAGAGTCAATGCCGGCAATGATGGGTCTGCCCTTAGGTATTCTCCCTGGCTTGTGCACCTTAGGTAATAGGTACATGGTTGGTACGATTGGATTTTTTATGTACAAAAGATTTTTTTCTTCGATACTTAGTAGGCCTTTTTCTTGCCATAGGTCGAGTAACGCAGATAGTTTTTCTTGGATCTGCAGGGTGGGATTGCTTTCTAGGATTTGGTAGCATGTGCTGTCTTCCAAGTGCCGTTGTGCTTCCAAGAGGTAGTCCGAGGTGTTTAGGATGACAACGTTTCCCCCCTTGTCTGCTTCCTTGATTATCAACTCCTCATTTTGCCGTATTTCAGTCAATGCCAGTCTCTCTTTGGCAGTAATGTTTTTTGGAGTATATTTTTGCTTAGCTTTATATTTGTCAAATTCCTTGCTTAAGTCTTCAGTCACTTTAGTAAAAAACATGTCAATCGAATTGCCAGATGGTAATGACGGAGTAAATCTTGATTTCTTCTTCAGTGGATTAGGTTTGGAGTGAAAGATATCAATGCCCAGTTCTTCTGCAGTTGTTGTAAGTGATTCCAAGTCATCCGGTGCATCATCTGAGGACAGATGCAGTAGGAGATTACTGTTTTCTAGGTCTTGTGCGGACAAATCACTGGTTTGATTATTGCAATTGATAGTAGTATGTCTTCTAGGGTTATCACAAAAAAAGGAATGTAATTTTAGTTTTCTTGTGAATTTGAAAAGGTCAATTTTGGTTTTGACCAAGTTCCATTGGGCAGTTGGACAAAAGGATAATCCTTTATTAAGAATTTGATTATGTGTTTCCGTCAATGTGGTTGTAGATAGATTAAGTACCAGGTTATTGGTTATGTTTTCATCAGATGATGTTCCCTTTTCCTTGCTCTGGTTTGGACACCAGGCGTACTTGGTTTTGGTGTTCCCAGATTTGGGGGTCGTAGTTGATTGTCTTGTATATTTCCAAGGCGATGTCGCTGAACCTCCTCCCGAAAATTTACCCGCGGTCGCATATTTGTAGATATAGTTAAATTCGCTACTGAGCCAGCCTCAGATGACGAGGGTGTTTGATTAAGATCACTGGCACTGTTGCTTGGTGTTGAAGTGTTGATGTTATCATATTTCTGTGCAAAAGTATACACCCTCCCTTGTTGGTAGTCTTGCAGATCACGTCTAAATTTTCGTTTTTTTCTTTGGATTATATCCTCCTCAAATTCATCCAGAAATTTGTTTAGAATCTCATAGTTTTTGGTTGTGATCTCACCCCAGTTTGCATCCTCAATTCTTTTTGATAAGGTGTCAACTTCTTTTTTGTTGATTTCATATTCCTCCTGTGCTATGTCTATAAGTTGTCGGAGCATATTGTTAGAGGCTGTGCAAAGATTTTCTTCCCATAGTTGTAATTTTTCTGGAGCTGTAGTTTCAATGGGGGGGGAAAGATCAGAATACGTAATCCACGTGGAATTAGGTTATGTTCCAAATATTTTTTGAGAGATGCTCCTTCCCACCACTTTGAAGTCTCCTTTTTCGCAACTTTTTCCAAGGCTTGGAAAGTGCTTTTTGCCGACATTAGATTGGTAGTACTTGGTGTTCGGCTTATAGTTGCACCTGTGGGGTCAAATGCTTCTTCCAATCTGTTATTGCGTCTATCGCGTCTCGTATTATATGATGACATTGTATATTAAATTTTCCTTGTACACCAATGGTACACTTCTTTTGGTACTGATTAGTTGATTGGCGAAGAATTAGTTGTTTAGGCCTTTAGAATACATATATTTAGATTACAGGCAAGGTAGGAAAGGTCCAAGGATTCCAAGGCTTAAACAGCGCTTTGATAAGCTGCTTTTGTAGGTGAATGGAGACACACTCGAAGCTCTGGACCTCTTGGGCTTCATATAGAAATGCAAGTTTGAAAAGTGGAGAGTGTGTACTCCATGAGGGATCACAAATGTCAGGATTCATATCCGTTCTTTCAAGTCGTCATACAGAGGACAAAACTATTTCAGGTTGCAGTGTAACATCTTTATTGTTTTTTAGTAGAACATGGACAGCCGACACGTGTTTCGCCCCCTCTTGGCGAATTGCGCCGGGGCTTTCTCAAGGCTATAAAGAGAGATGAATGGATTGTTTAGAAGTGTGATGAGATAGCAGTTGACCCCAAGAGAGAAAAAGAAAGAAGTCACCTAAAGTGGAAAGTTGATTGAATATTTTGTGATGTCTCAGTGAAATGACAGTGTGTTGTGCCTCAAGTCACGTAATTATAGATTTCATATATCCTTATAGCGAGTCCAAACAAACAACAAAAAGTGCAAACCATAAAAAGATGAATCAAGTGATTTTAAGGAACAGTACGGAGAAGTGCGCTTTAAACAGTGTCTCAATGTTCGATATTCTTTTAGCAACCCAGATAGTGACCAAAGGTACCAGACCAAGATAATGTAGCAAGGCAAGACAAAAGAGTAACATCATAATAGACAATATGTAGTAATCATACCTATTTTCACATACATAGCGTATATTATTACTGTTTCCAATTTTGGCAATATCCAAGATACAGGGAGTTCAATACTCAAGGAGCAAAAGTTCTTCTGTGAGTTCTAATAAAAGAATTTTTATACAAAATGCTTGTAACTAAATGTTATGCCATGGCACAGCATACAGATCATACAATATTTCACATTGTGTTTCATTAAAAACCATGCATGTAGATAAAAAATGTATATGGTACAGATTAAACAAATATATCTATATTGGGTCTCAGATTTTGTATTGCGTTGCTTCATATATTAGTCCTGAATGCCCTAGGCATTGTATGTTGATTGGGTTAACCCACATGTCCTCATACCTCGTCGGAAGAGATGGGCATATATACTTGTCATTCTTATCAGGGAGTACATATGAAAAAAACATATTTAAAGGAATAACTAAAGACTGTGAGAATAGGGGAAGATGTCCTTTAAGTTTAGCGTGCATGGAAAAGTCTCCAAAAGCGGGATAACCCGTTAATTGTTGGATTTACAAATACTGCAAACTTGAATGCATAAGATAAAATGTATCAAAAACGCACAGATCGTTTTTTAAAAAGAAGGGAAAAAAAGAGTTGTCAATTGGATTCTTTTTCTAAATCTATTATTTAAGATTTATCAATATTCACATGGTGGTGCGTGTCTTTTTTCATGTACATTTCCGTCTTTTAAAGTCAGCGTTTAATGGCTCACTGGGCACCCACGTGATTACAGGTGGTTGCCTGTCAAGACAATAACTAATTAAGGAAAAATCAGCTTCTTAGTAGAACACATCGGGTATACAAGACCGACAGTGCAACCCGTGTGTTATTAGTTCGCGCCCATCTCGTAATATCCACATTATTTTAAGCATACACGGGAACACCAAGATTCTATGTGTGTTCGAGTGCCACAAAAAAAGACCGTTATTTAGACAAGACTCCAATTTTAGCCACCATTGTTTGCAAGAATAAAACGGGACACCCGTATTGCTCGGGCAATACTTAGCCAAAGTAAGGTGCCTTAAATAGATCGATCTTCGGGTTAGTTTACGGGTTGAATCCCAGGCTATCCGTCGCCCGTGAGACAACCGGAAGGTAAAGTGCATTGCCCGGAAATGAACCCGGGAGATCGTGTTTGCAAATTTGGATTGCCTTCGTTTTTCGGGAAGAAACCCGGCTAAGCTTCCGGTTGTCTCACGGGCGACGGATAGCCTGGGATTCAACCCGTAAACTAACCCGAAGATCGAGGACTGGGAGCAGGGACCGAACTGCGCCATCAGCTCAAAAAGTGAGTAAAAGCATGTTTGGGGCTCTGATAAGCCTGGCGAGATGAAAAAGAGTTGTGTCTCGCTCTACTCGCTCCAGTCAGTTAGCATGCTCATGCGACCCTATCAGTACTTCGGCTCTCTCTATTTAAGGCACCTTACTTTGGCTAAGTATTGCCCGAGCAATACGGGTGTCCCGTTTTATTCTTGCAAACAATGGTGGCTAAAATTGGAGTCTTGTCTAAATAACGGTCTTTTTTTGTGGCACTCGAACTCACATAGAATCTTGGTGTTCCCGTGTATGCTTAAAATAATGTGGATATTACGAGATGGGCGCGAACTAATAACACACGGGTTGCACTGTCGGTCTTGTATACCCGATGTGTTCTACTAAGAAGCTGATTTTTCCTTAATTAGTTATCGTCTTGACAGGCAACCACCTGTAATCACGTGGGTGCCCAGTGAGCCATTAAACGCTGACTTTAAAAGACGGAAATGTACATGAAAAAAGACACGCACCACCATGTGAATATTGATAAATCTTAAATAATAAATTTAGAAAAAGAATCCAATTGACAACTCTTTTTTTCCCTTCTTTTTAAAAAACGATCTGTGCGTTTTTGATACATTTTATCTTATGCATTCAAGTTTGCAGTATTTGTAAATCCAACAATTAACGGGTTATCCCGCTTTTGGAGACTTTTCCATGCACGCTAAACTTAAAGGACATCTTCCTCTATTCTCACAGTCTTTAGTTATTCCTTTAAATATGTTTTTTTTATATGTATTCCCTGATAAGAATGACAAGTATATATGCCCATCTCTCCCGACGAGGTATGAGGACATGTGGGTTAACCCAATCAACATACAATGCCTAGGGCATTCAGGCCTAGATATATGAAACAACACAATACAAAATCTGAGACCCAATATAGATATATTTGTTTAATCTGTACCATATACATTTTTTATCTACATGCATGGTTTTTAATGAAACGCAATGTGAAATATTGTATGATCTGTATGCTGTGCCATGGCATAACATTTGGTTACAAGCATTTTGTATAAAAATTCTTTTATTAGAACTCACAGAAGAACTTTTGCTCCTCGAGTATTGAACTCCTTGTATCTTGGATATTGCCAAAATTGGAAACAGTAATAATATACGCTATATATGTGAAAATAGGTATGATTACTACATATTGTCTATTATGCTGTTACTCTTTTGTCTTGCCTTGCTACATTATCTTGGTCTGGTACCTTTGGTCACTATCTGGGTTGCTAAAAGAATATCGAACATTGAGACACTGTTTAAAGCGCACTTCTCCGTACTGTTCCTTAAAATCACTTGATTCATCTTTTTATGGTTTGCACTTTTTGCTGCACTTTTTGTTGTTTGTTTGGACTCGCTATAAGGATATATGAAATCTATAATTACGTGACTTGAGGCACGACACACTGTCATTTCACTGAGACATCACAAAATATTCAATCAACTTTCCACTTTAGGTGACTTCTTTCTTTTTCTCTCTTTGGGCCAACTGCTATCTCATCACACTTCTAAACAATCCATTCATCTCTCTTTATAGCCTTGAGAAAGCCCCGGCGCAATTCGCCAAGAGGGGGCGAAACACGTGTCGGCTGTCCATGTTCTACTAAAAAACAATAAAGATGTTACACTGCAACCTGAAATAGTTTTGTCCTCTGTATGACGACTTGAAAGAACGGATATGAATCCTGACACTTGTGATCCCTCATGGAGTACACACTCTCCACTTTTCAAACTTGCATTTCTATATGAAGCCCAAGAGGTCCAGAGCTTCGAGTGTGTCTCCATTCACCTACAAAAGCAGCTTATCAAAGCGCTGTTTAAGCCTTGGAATCCTTGGACCTTTCCTACCTTGCCTGTAATCTAAATATATGTATTCTAAAGGCCTAAACAACTAATTCTTCGCCAATCAACTAATCAGTATCAAAAGAAGTGTACCATTGGTGTACAAGGAAAATTTAATATACAATGTCATCATATAATACGAGACGCGATAGACGCAATAACAGATTGGAAGAAGCATTTGACCCCACAGGTGCAACTATAAGCCGAACACCAAGTACTACCAATCTAATGTCGGCAAAAAGCACTTTCCAAGCCTTGGAAAAAGTTGCGAAAAAGGAGACTTCAAAGTGGTGGGAAGGAGCATCTCTCAAAAAATATTTGGAACATAACCTAATTCCACGTGGATTACGTATTCTGATCTTTCCCCCCATTGAAACTACAGCTCCAGAAAAATTACAACTATGGGAAGAAAATCTTCGCACAGCCTCTAACAATATGCTCCGACAACTTATAGACATAGCACAGGAGGAATATGAAATCAACAAAAAAGAAGTTGACACCTTATCAAAAAGAATTGAGGATGCAAACTGGGGTGAGATCACAACCAAAAACTATGAGATTCTAAACAAATTTTTGGATGAATTTGAGGAGGATATAATCCAAAGAAAAAAACGAAAATTTAGATGTGACCTGCAAGACTACCAACAAGGGAGGGTGTATACTTTTGCACAGAAATATGATAACATCAACACTTCAACACCAAGCAACAGTGCCAGTGATCTTAATCAAACACCCTCGTCATCTGAGGCTGGCTCAGTAGAGAATTTAACTATATCTACAAATATGCGACCGCAGGTAAATTTTCGGGAGGAGGTTCAGTGACATTGCCTTGGAAATATACAAGACAATCGACCACGACCCCCAAATCTGGGAACACCAAAACCAAATATGCCAGTTGTCCAAACCAGAGCAAGGAAAAGGGAACAACATCTGATGAAAACATAACCAATAACCTGGTACTTAATCTATCTACAACCACATTGACGGAAACACATAATCAAATTCTTAATAAAGGATTATCCTTTTGTCCAACTGCCCAATAGAACTTGGTCAAAACCAAAATTGACCTTTTCAAATTCACAAGAAAACTAAAATTACATTGCTTTTTTTGTGATAACCCTAGAAGACATACTACTATCAATTGCAATAATCAAACCAGTGATTTGTCAGTACAAGACCTAGAAAACAGTAATCTCCTACTGCATCTGTCCTCAGATGATGCACCGGATGACTTGGAATCACTTACAACAACTGCAGAAGAACTGGGCTCTGATATCTTTCACTCCAAACCTAATCCACTGAAGAAGAAATCAAGATTTACTCCGTCATTACCATCTGGCAATTCGATTGACATGTTTTTTACTAAAGTGACTGAAGACTTAAACAAGGAATTTGACAAATATAAAGCTAAGCAAAAATATACTCCAAAAAACATTACTGCCAAAGAGAGACTGGCATTGACTGAAATACGGCAAAATGAGGAGTTGATAATCAAGGAAGCAGACAAGGGGGGAAATGTTGTCATCCTAAACACCTCGGACTACCTCTTGGAAGCACAACGGCAATTGGAAGACAGCACATGCTACTAAATCCTAGAAAGCAATCCCACCCTGCAGATCCAAGAAAAACTATCTGCGTTACTCGACCTATGGCAAGAAAAAGGCCTACTAAGTATCGAAGAAAAAAATCTTTTGTACATAAAAAATCCAATCGTACCAACCATGTACCTAATACCTAAGGTGCACAAGCCAGGGAGAAAACCTAAGGGGAGACCCATCATTGCCGGCATTGACTCTGTCTGTTCGAATTTGGGAGCCTTCATTGATGCAGAGCTGCAACCTTTAATGAGATCACTTCCGTCCTTTATTAGGGACACAAAAGACGTACTTCAGAAACTTGAGAATATAACATGGCAAGAAGACTTTTTCTTAATTGCAATAGACATCACCAGCTTATATACCTTAATAAAACACACAGATGGTATAGCTGCTGCTAGAAAATATTTGCAAACCCGATCAGTCCACCTCACGGCACGCAACAGAATGATTCTTGACTTCTTAGAGTTTTGTCTATTTAACAACTACTTCCTCTTCAATGGGAAATACTACCTACAACTACGGGGGACCGCAATGGGGGCAAAATTTGCACCCCCATATGCCTGCCTCCTGATGGGAGTGGTGGAACAACACTGGCTCTGGCAAGAAAGATCGGAAGATGTCACAGACAACATAATAATGTGGGGTCGCTACATAGACGATATTTTAATGATTTGGCAAGGAACAGAGAACAAACTCAGATCGTTTATCAAGTCTATGTCACCTAACCAGTGGGGAATTGAAATCACTCACAATATTTCGAAAACAGAAATAGAATTTTTGGATTTATCAATCTACATCTCAGACAATCAGTTACACACCAAAATCTACAGAAAGCCCAGTTCTGCAAACTCTATCCTTCATGCTACAAGCAGCCATCCTGCCCATACTATTACAAACATTCCAGGAGGGGAGTACAGACGAGCACGCATGAACTGTAGCTCTGTGGAAGAGTATGAAACACATTCAGCCAATATAACTCAACGTCTAAAACAAAGGGGTTATAAGGAGCAACCACTAACAAAAGCATTAACCAAATTCAAAACCACAGACAGACAGAGCCTACTACACAACAACCAATTGAGAGAAAGCAAACAAACAATTCGCTTCAATACTGAATACAATAGCGGACAACAATATATCCGCAAAACCTTGCAAAAACATTGGCACCTGCTGAAAGATAATCCCACTCTGTCCAATGCATTACAAGACAAACCCTAGATGGGTTTCTCACGGAGGAAAAACCTAAGAGATATGCTTTGTCCGTCTTTTCTGGATATAAAACCGAAATCGAGACCTTTTCCACCTCAGACTATGGGCTTTTACACTTGCACCAACTGTTCAATTTGTAAACTTGGTAAATCAAGAACAAAAGAGATCTCAATCAATGGTCACAATCATAAGATCAAAGACCTTATCAACTGTGAAAGCACCTATGTGATTTATTTGATAACATGTCCGTGTGGACAACATTACATCGGCAGCTCAAAGAGACCCTTAAAAGTACGGATACAAGAACACTATCAGAACATTCATGGAACAGACACTAGACAGTCCCTAGTTGAACACTTCCTACAACACCATAGGAATCGCTTGACCTTCACGTTTGTGGGTATAAAAAGACTAAAAATACCAAAACGAGGGGGTGATCTGGACCTACTGCTTCGCAGAGAAGAGAGCTCATTAATTATAGGAATGGAAACAGTAACAAAGGGATTGAATCAGGAATATGAATGGCATCCCTGGCTTTAATAAAACTCCAATTCCCCCATTAGGAGATGATGTACATTGCCAATGGATACAGCCATACATTACTAACAACTATGTGATATGAGTAATAACATCTTGCTTTGTATAAATGTGCTGCTTTGATAACACTACCCTATGCAGCACAATCACAGTAATGTTTAGTCCACCCTTTGTTCCCCGCAAGATCCAGCTGTTCATGAATGTTGATCTGCTTAGACTGCATAAACAAACAAAAAAACGTGACACTGGTGACTGTACCATGAATAATTCCCATAACTAGGCAGGTTTTTAGAAATTAGACTAGGATTTAACATGATGTAATTTTTCCGTGTTATACTAAAGGTTGCTAAAATGTGCTCTCTACTTGCCCCAGGGTTATGAATTCCTGTTATTAGAACTTGGTTGCAAACTAAACCATGACTATATCTCTGCTCTGAAGGATAGGCAGTGTAATAAATATTCATAGACACGATGTACCTTACGTGAGGATCTGATGTACAACAGAGAAAATGGTTACTCGATGCTGTACATGCTCTGTGACGCCTTCGCCTACATAGGATGACAGTCTCACACTAAGGCGTCAACACCTCTTACAAATGGCGGCCTTGAGTAACGATGCTGACTGAGACACAATATGCTATTTTCAATTCTAAATTTTAAATCATCACTCCTTTTGACAAAATATGAAATAACAATTAGCACAGTAAAACTTAGCCGGGTTTCTTCCCGAAAAACGAAGGCAATCCAAATTTGCAAACACGATCTCCCAGGTTCATTTCCGGGTAATGCACTTTAACTTCCGGTTGTCTCACGGGCGACGGATAGCCTGGGATTCAATCCGTAAACTAACCCGAAGATCGAGGACTGGGAGCAGGGACCGAACTGCGCCATCAGCTCAAAAAGTGAGTAAAAGCATGTTTGGGGCTCTGATAAGCCTGGCGAGATGAAAAAGAGTTGCGGCTCGCTCTACTCGCTCCAGTCAGTTAGCATGCTCATGCGACCCTATCAGTACTTCGGCTCTCTCTATTTAAGGCACCTTACTTTGGCTAAGTATTGCCCGAGCAATACGGGTGTCCCGTTTTATTCTTGCAAACAATGGTGGCTAAAATTGGAGTCTTGTCTAAATAACGGTCTTTTTTTGTGGCACTCGAACACACATAGAATCTTGGTGTTCCTGTGTATGCTTAAAATAATGTGGATATTACGAGATGGGCGCAAACTAATAACACACGGGTTGCACTGTCGGTCTTGTATACCCGATGTGTTCTACTAAGAAGCTGATTTTTCCTTAATTAGTTATCGTCTTGACAGGCAACCACCTGTAATCATGTGGGTGCCCAGTGAGCCATTAAACGCTGACTTTAAAAGACGGAAATGTACATGAAAAAATACACGCACCACCATGTGAATATTGATAAATCTTAAATAATAAATTTAGAAAAACAATCCAATTGACAACTCTTTTTTTCCCTTCTTTTTAAAAAACGATCTGTGCGTTTTTGATACATTTTATCTTATGCATTCAAGTTTGCAGTATTTGTAAATCCAACAATTAACGGGTTATCCCGCTTTTGGAGACTTTTCCATGCACACTAAACTTAAAGGACATCTTCCCCTATTCTCACAGTCTTTAGTTATTCCTTTAAATATGTTTTTTTCATATGTACTCCCTGATAAGAATGACAAGTATATATGCCCATCTCTCCCCACGAGGTATGAGGACATGTGGGTTAACCCAATCAACATACAATGCCTAGGGCATTCAGGCCTAGATATATGAAGCAAAGCAATACAAAATCTGAGACCCAATATAGATATATTTGTTTAATCTGTACCATATACATTTTTTATCTACATGCATGGTTTTTAATGAAACGCAATGTGAAATATTGTATGATCTGTATGCTGTGCCATGGCATAACATTTGGTTACAAGCATTTTGTATAAAAATTCTTTTATTAGAACTCACAGAAGAACTTTTGCTCCTCGAGTATTGAACTCCCTGTATCTTGGATATTGCCAAAATTGGAAACAGTAATAATATACGCTATATATGTGAAAATAGGTATGATTACTGCATATTGTCTATTATGCTGTTACTCTTTTGTCTTGCCTTGCTACATTATCTTGGTCTGGTACCTTTGGTCACTATCTGGGTTGCTAAAAGCATATCGAACATCGAGACACTGTTTAAAGCGCACTTCTCCGTACTGTTCCTTAAAATCACTTGATTCATCTTTTTATGGTTTGCACTTTTTGTTGCACTTTTTGTTGTTTGTTTGGACTCGCTATAAGGATATATGAAATCTATAATTACGTGACTTGAGGCACGACACACTGTCATTTCACGGTTTAGATAATGCCTTGATGCTGAGACATCACAAAATATTCAATTAACTTTCCACTTTAAGTGACTTCTTTCTTTTTCTCTCTTGGGGTCAACTGCTATCTCATCACACTTCTAAACAATCCATTCATCTCTCTTTACAGCCTTGAGAAAGCCCCGGCGCAATTCGCCAAGAGGGGGCGAAACACGTGTCGGCTGTCCATGTTCTACTAAAAAACAATACAGATGTTACACTGCAACCTGAAATAGTTTTGTCCTCTGTATGACAACTTGAAAGAACGGATATTAATCCTGACATTTGTGATCCCTCATGGAGTACACACTCTCCACTTTTCAAACGGGGAGATTAAGTGATTTGCCCAGATTCACAGGATGTTGCGGGTCCTAGCTGAGACTCGAACCCGGTTCCCCATATTCCAGGTCGACTGCCTTAGCCATTAGGTGAACCCCTACAACTTATAATACTGGTAAAGCAGATTAACCTTATACAGAACCCATGTGGCCAAGTGTGGGAGGAACCGCGGTAAAGCATGAAGATGTTTAGGAGATGTAAGGCAGCCTGGGTGGAGGACATGCAAGATGCGCATGACTCTTTGGCCGGCCAAAATGTAATGTGCACTTAGGAAGTGCCCATCATTCATCCCTCATCTCTAACTAGCCCAACCCCGCCCCCAACCAATATAGCCAGTACATTTAAATAACATAATAATAATGTAGCATTATTATCATTTTACTTTGCCGTTTTGAATTGCTCAGCAGGGTAATGCTCCGATGCCTTAGCAGAGGAGCCACCACTGTTGTCAAGCAATCTCTAGACCTAGGGTTGGCAGGTGCCACTGCAAACGAGAACAAACTTTGTCTTGGTGTGGTTGAGCATAAAAAAGGAGTCAGATTATCTTGATTGACTGGTGTCTTACGACACTATACTCTACAACACTGCACTCTCTGCCACTGGACTCTACACCACTGGACTCTACTCTGCACCACTGCATTCTATGCCACTCTAATTTAGTCTGCACCAATGCATTCTACGACACTACACTTTTCAAAACTCTACTCTATTCCACTTCACTCTAATCTGTACCCTCCACTCTACATCAGTCTACCCTGTGCCACTTTGATCTACTCTGCCCCGCTCAAATCTGCCCTGCCCGACTCTACTCTACACCAATCTACTCTACGCCAGTGCAGTATGTGCTGCTGCCCTCTATGCCACTATACTCCTCTTTGCACCACTCTGATATACATCACTGCACTCTATGCCAGTCTACTCTACACCACTGCACTCTCCACCACTATACTCTACTCTGCAACACTCTGTGCCACTGCACTTTACGCTACACTATTTTACTTTGGGCATTGGGTGGACCTCCTTAGTACCAGTATAAGTAACACCCAAATATAGCAATAAGCAACAGAAAGATAACCAGTTTTGCAAAGGGCCTTCTACTGAGCGGCAACGCATGTCCCTGCATTTTTGCTGGAAACAAAAAAAAATTGACAACATTTGCAGGTTATGCAGCAGATAATTTATTACGTGGCAAATGCGTCACATCTATAATCATGCAAAAATTGCTGCACAATCGCATATTTCCAGTGGCCCTGGCGACTCTATACCACTGCGCTCAGCGACCCTCTACTCTGCAACACTGCACTCTCTGCCATTGAACTCTACACCACTGCACTCTATGCCCCTATATTCTTTTCTACACCACTGTACTCTATGCCACAGCTCTGTACACCACTGCACTCTAAGTCAATGCACTCTGGGCCACCCTACACTACATCACTGCACTCTATGTCACTGTACACTGCAACACTGCGTTCTTCGCCACTGAACTTTTGGCCACTGCTCGGTACACCACTCTACTCTACACCACTGCACCCTAAGTCAATGCACTCTGGGCCACCCTATTCTACATCACTGCACTCTATGTCAGTCTACTCTGCAACACTGGTTCTTCGCCACTGAACTCTTGGCCACTGCACTCTTGGCCACTGCACTCTACACCACTCTATTCTACTCTACACCACTGTACTCTATGCCACTGCTCTCTATGCTACTCTACTGTACACACTCTACACCAGTGCACTATATGCCACTCTACATCACATTAGTCTGCAACACTACACTCTGCCACTGAACTCTATGCCACTCTACTCTGTACCATTACACTCTACTGAGCACTACTCAACTCTATGTCACTCGGCTGCACTCTACACCAATTCACTCTATGCCACTGCAGTCAACGTCAATCCACTCTACACCACTCTAATCTACTCGCTGCACTCTACGCCACTCCACTCTACCCTGCACCACTCCACTCAACCCTGCACAACTGCACTCTGTACTACTGCACTCTGTGCTGCTCTACTCTACACCACTTTACTAAAAACCTATGCATTCCACACAATGGGACTCTCTGCCTTTCTGCTTTGCACCACTGTTCTCTATGCCACTATACTCTAGACCACTCTACTCCACTCTATGACATTACACTCTATGATACTCCACCATACTCCACTCTACTCCATTAAACTCTACTCAACTCTGCCTCTCTAAGACACTTTAATCCACTTTGCAATGCTCTACGAAACTCCCTCTATTCCACTTTACCTCACTCTATTCTATGAAACACTACTCCACTCTACTCCATTCCACTACTTCGCTCCAGTCCACTATATGCCACTACGATACTCTACTTCACTCTATGCCACTCGACTCTATAACAATCTACTTCAATCTACTCTACACAACTCACTGTACGCCACTCAATGTTACTTTACTCCACTCTATGCCACTGCACTCCGCTTTACGCCTTTCCACTCTGACACTCTGTGTGACTTCACTCTGCAACAATCTACTCCACTCTACACCCTTTCACTTTTCGAATCTACATGAAGCTCCACCCTACTCTATGCCACGCCACTCTACGCCACGCCACTCCACACCACTCACTTTCATGCCATAAGCTTTTAGCCACGCTGAACAGTATCCACGCTGGTGTACAAAATAGCTAAAACACATTGGCTAAGCCAATAGCTCATGCAATGCAAAGACCTATTGGCTTTGCCACTGTTTGCTTAAGTTTTACATTATAAGCAAAACATAATTTCAGTAGATTTTTCTTGAAGAATTTAATTATTTTTATATAACACGCCATATCTGTCTCATAATTAAAGAACCATAACTTCTGTTTCACAAAGCTTTATTGATGAATTACGTTTTTTAAAAATAATATACATGGACCAGAGCAGGAAATCACCCTGAACAGCATCTCTCCTTGCATGACTTTCAGCGATGTGCAGAAATCTCTGGTTGAGGTCATGACCCGTAAGCTCACTATGCAAAGCATAAGCCATGCTCAGCAGTATATAGGTGAGGGGTATGCCCCTTGTTCTTTCCTGCGTCAAGACTTCCTGTGCTATATACACATTTCATCAGTCTGGGATTTTCTCTAGGGGTGTTACCCTTTTCTCCGAGCTGTGTAACCTTGATGATTCCTCTGATACATCGGTTTTGGAACGGCAAATCCTGTGCCCACACCTCACTCCAAAATCTAGTGTAAGGAGGATACCCCCATTTAAGGTTGGAGGTTGCTGCTTCAGCCCCCTTATTCCTCTTTCTGCATTTCTTTCTTGTCAGGGCGCTCTGTGGGTAGCCCACTGTGTTATTGTGTGTATTGATGACATGTGTTTTCGCATCCAGTTAAAGTTGTCTGAAGCTAGAGCTAAAAATCAGACAAGGTGATCAGAGAGCGACGGTGGGTTTGCAAGGTTATGCTCTGCCCCATGGAGAAAATAATTGATAGCTTTAGCTGAAAGGAAATTGTAGCATCATGCAGCTGTGAGAACTGCAGTTAAAGTGTGCCAGGGTCTGGTCATACCAATGGGGTGGCTGTAAGGATGAATACTCGGAGCAAGCACTCAGCGTGTTTCCCTTTACCCTCTCAAATAGTTACCCTGTTCATTTTTGATTGGTGATCATCACGGTACCAGATGAACTTTCTTTGTGCTCCTACTAACTAGCTTGGTTGACAACTTCTCATGCTGATCTCAAGGGCAGTGTTTCTTCACCTTTTGACTTCTGTGGACTCTCACTTGATTATTACTGGAATCCGGTGATGACCACACTGAATCATTAGTAGAATCCGGGGACACCCACTGAGTCATTACTGGAAACTGGGTACACTGTCATAGGCAATTTCGATGACTGAAATACAAAAAGAATACACAAAAATACAGAAACAAGAATTTATCAAACAGAAACACAAACAAGGAAATATTTTAGTTAATTCTCAAACAAATATATAAAAAAGTAAAATTTTAATAGGAAAGTTTGAGCTTTTCTAAATTCAATTGACACCACCTATCGTCCGTACTATATGCTGTTTCATGCATTTGTACTGCTGCCATGAATCAATCTGAGGATACCAACTAAGGCCCAAATTTATAATTTTTTCATGCAACACAATTCAGGAAGACAACTTGCGTGGCTGTGTGAAAGGGAAAGGGCAGGGATGCACCATATTTACCATTATATGGTACATTCCGATCTTCGCATTCACGAAAAAGTACTCTACACTCTTATGACCAAAGTTCACGACTCCCTGAGGGTGACCCTGGTTGGCAAGGGATGGGAAGGATCTTCTTGACGTTATGAGCTGAACTCCACTATAGAGTGGGGAAGGACACACATCCTTTTGTTTATATTACCCTCACACACCCTAGTGGTGTCATGCTTCATCATCGGGTCACCCTGACGTCTAAAAGTCAGGGTGGGCTCGCCGTGTTTCAGGGAGCTCTTGTTTAGATATGGCCAGGGGGAGTTATAGATTAAAAATCTGCTGTCCGATCCCAGTTTCCTTTTATTCGTGGATCTACCAGGGGTATTAAAAAACAATAGTGAATGGGGGTCAGTCAGGAGATTTATGGTCCTATGACGCTAGAGCCAACATGTTTCAGTCCAATATTGGCCAAATCGGTCCTGGAGTTTCTTCAGGGCAGCGAATGCAATCCTTCCTGGATAGCACGGGAAGGGGGGGGTCCATGCCCTGCTTTTATTTTTAGGGCAGATAGCCGCTCCTAAAGCCAAATAGTAACAGATTATTTATCTTTGATTTATTTGCACTCCATCCCTTCATGGGAGAGTAAACGTTTCTCAGGGGACTCCAAGAATGGGGTAGCCCTTTAGTCAAACTGCCATCAAGGGTCCTGACCGAAACATTTTCCTAAGTTGGAGTGGCATTTTTATTGTTTGGACTTTTGACTTTCTTACTGCCTAAATGCTATACAGATTGTACTAAAGTGAGCCTGTTTGCTTTGTGCCACATCTACGAGGGGGTTGAGCTCTGGTTAATTTAGTACTTTTGGAGTTCATTCTGAAAAGCTAGTGTTATTATTCCATATGAGGGGTGAATTTCCACCTAAATAATCCTTTTTCTTACAGATTGTTACTTATTAGAACTTGTAGTGGTGAGTGTTCCCTGGCACAGACTGTTACTCTTTACTGCCTGGCCCTGCTGTAGCTTTTGCCTTACCCTGCATCGCTGTGTCCATGTACTGCTTTGCTGTGCATCTAATTTGTCTCATTGTGTGCTCCTCGTTATACCAGTCAGAGTCAATGTCTCACAGTAGATTTCCAGTTCGCACCTCACTGAAAAAATGAGGTGGTTGAGTGAGTTAATCGGTGGTGTGACTTCAATTTCTTCTTCAGACCAAGACTTTTTGAGAGCACAAGGGGGCATATTTACAGCAGAATGGCGAAGCGTTGCTTTAAGCAAACTATGCTAACACCACGTTTCTCCATTCTAGAACTTGCTGTAGGGGGCCGCTGGACTTAGGAATAGTATAACTTACAATTCCTATTCCAGTTTGTGCACCAGCAGGGAAGGAGTTGGATTCTAAATTCAACACCAGTGCCCCCACTACAGCAAGTCGTTCAAACGACTCGTGATGTAATGGTTCACGTTGTAACAACGCAGTTGTTGTATCGACAGCATTGTAAAGGCATGCAATGTGAGGCATGCTTTGTTATGGCTGTTTCCCGCTTTGCTACGATACATATGCGGTTGCCTGGCATACTACACTCAGTGCTGTCTAGCAGACACATTAACCCTTCAGTCTATTATTTAATTATTCAGACATGAGACCAGAAATTGCATACAGATCTCTGCAGAAAGTGTATTAATTAAAAGAGCTTACACAACACCATTGTACTATGGGAATGGCTGGATACACTTAGATCTTTACAACAAGTGCCGTAACAGCCCTGTTATGTTATGTAGATTTATAGAGCGTAAGTCTCGATATTCGCATCGCTGTAGGGAGGTGCGATAAAAAGTGTGCAACATCTTGATAGAGTAGCTGTAGATGTTGCTATGCTGGGCCATATCCCCAGTTATTTTATTAAGGTGCCTTGCTGACTTTTCTTTCTTTTTGCTGTTGTGTGTTTTATCTTTGGTGTATGCTGGTTAATATTCATAATATACAGGCAAGGTAATGTGTGAATTGTACATCCGAAAATGAGACGTTCAAATGAACAATACATTCTAGCATGCCTTACTGTGGCAGAACTGTAACTTAAAACTGTTACATACCAGCTTTATGGTGTATTATAAAACCAATAAAGAGCTACTTGGAAAAAATATGTGGATTTGCAGAGCACTATCACCTGGGAGGGTATCCTGGCGATAAGCAGGTGAGAGTCTGGCCTCGCCTAGGGTGGGCAGGACTATTAGGTCTTCAGCTGCTTGAAAAACTCAAGAAGATAGGAGGAGACTCTGATGTGTAGTGGGAAGTCGTTCTATGCTTTAGGAGCAATGTAGGAGAAGGTCCAGCCTCCAGATCTTTGTCTGTGAGGTGTGTGCATGTAGGAGTCCGGATGAGCAGAGGTATCTGGATGGTTTGCGGCTAGGAATGTGACCGTTTAGGTAGGCTGGGCTGGAGTTGTGTAGTGCCGTGCTATGTTATCAGTTTGTGAGCAATTATGTAACCACAATAGCAATATAATCCCATGTTCCTTGCTCATTTCTTTGGGACAGGCATTATTTAAAAAAATCCATGTGAACCTTTGGACAATAGACTAGCTGTTATTGATGTTGCTCCGCATTACTCAGACCCTGAAACTGTGCTGTTATTTTAGGTTTCGCCAGCACAGCGCTTCTACTGTGCATGAGAAATCTATTGTTTTTAAGATAAGCTTAATAGGGACTTCCATCTGGTCTCTTCTCTTTGCTGGCGTCTCATTGGTTCCTGTGCCTGCCACTTAAATTTCCTCCATTTCTACTGCTGGAGCATATTTTCCTACATTTATCAATGCTTGTTCCTCATCTTCTTCTTTTATCAGTTTCCCACTACCGAAATACTGTTCACATCCGCTTTGATGGAATTATATTTTCATAAAGTTTGCCTTTTACTATTGCAGCATATTTATATAATAATTTATCACCCGTTGAGATTGAATGATTTGCATAGAATCACAGGATGCTGCCCAGAATCCCTAGCTCTCGAATTAGCAGCTCTGGCCACTATGCCACATCCTCTCTACTCCAGTGTTATCTGTCATGGAGCTATTTCCTTCTCCTGGATGATGATTGATGAAAACAGCTCTTTATTCATTAAATAGGCGAAACCGATGCATTACCAATGCTTGTTTACTCCTCCACCACCCCCAGACCCTGTGTGGATGATGGAATACATGTTATTCATATCCAGCGTGATAGGCAGGGCCACTGGAATTATGCAATTGTGCGGCCATGGCGATTTTTGCTAAATTTTCCGCATCTACCGTATAATACATAATCTGTAGCATAATCTTCATATTTTAACAAAAAGAAATTGTTTCTAGCCCAAACGGTTCAAAAGCATATTTCCGACTTGCCTGCCAGTTTTGATTCTGTAGCGCTCCACATGAGGGTCGAGAAGACCTGCAGAGGGGCGGTGAGCAGGGAGGTTCGGGTACCCACGCAGGGGCGCAGGATGAGGGTGCGGGGTGCGGGCTACCCGGGTGTCATCAATGAGGGCGTGAGGGGGGGGGGGTGACAAAATGGCAAAAATATGTGTTAAACACATATTTTTGCCATCTTGTAAAGCCAAGAGGGGGGGTTGACACGAAATTTTCCGCACCAGGTACCACCTGACCTTGCTACGCCACTGTGCCCATGATAGCCTGGCATCCTTGGCTACACCAGCCGATGGTCTGTCTGTTGATGTAGAATCTGGAGAGATGGGGACATAAACTCGTAAAATATGTAAATCCGTATTTGTAAAGCGTGAACTACTCACCCTCATGGGTCTCAAGGGACTGGGGGCAGTCGTGGAAATTAAGTGAGCTATTGCCCGGAGACACTTGGGGGCATATTTACATGTTCTGACGCATCTCTGCAAATCAGCAGGGATGCGCCAGAACAAATGCGTCATGCAATCCTCTCCTTCCGCCATCACAGATGTGCCGCATTTACATTTACGTCCATCACCACCCCCCTTTTGTACCGCATTTACAATACGGCGCACCATGGTGCAAGGAAGGGAAGATGCGTGACGCATCTTGTGGCTTATGGGCGACGCATTGCTGGAGTCGCGTCGCAAGCGCAACGCAACTCCTGCAATGCACAGGGGCCACCCATACTCAACGTGGTGTGTCACTCCTTACGCCTGCTTCAGGAAGGCGTAAGGATTTGACGCGGCAGCGTCGTAAAACTGACTCAGTGAAATCTTGTAGATTTCACTGCGTCAGTTTTACGGGGCTTTCCTGCGAGGGAACGTCCACCCTGCGACAAAACGCCCACATGAAACCTGACGCAGGTTTCATGTGGCGCAGGGCTTTACAACATGACGCATCTGCCTAGATGCGTCACGTTGTAAATAAGTCGCAACGTGGCGCATTGTTTACGCCTTTTTTTTTTTTTTTTGACCAGCTGCTCCGCACCCTGACCAGGTGCCGTGAGCGTGAGGGGTAGGTGTTCCGCCGTTCCAGTGTCTGCGTCAAGGTGCATCCAACCTTATTACGCTGGCCTCACGGGAGCATGCTGCGGGGCCCATTCTTAATCCCTTTAGGGTCGCCTAAATAGAGCAGGACCCCTTGGCCCTCTTGTCCTCCGACCCAGCGAGGTTGTATTTGCTTTCTTCATATAGATTGAGCATTGAGTCCACATTTGTTTTTTTGTGTAGTACTTTATTTTGAGGTCCTGACGAATCGCCTTTTGGCGAGAAACATGTTGACCACACTAGGGGGTAGAGTTATTGTTCTGTATACCTTTACGGTCTCTAAACTCCCCTCCCACCCCTTTTAACTAAGGAATCAGCCACGTTATTAAAGTTGGTAGTGGACTGATTACCTTTTTTATCACTTTCACTCACTATTGCACTGACTACACCTTCCCTCATCCTCACCCACATCCACCATCAGCAAGGAACTAAAGAACCCCGTCAAAAGAGTACCTTTGGGGACTCCGTCAGACATTGCAGCGCCGGTCTGACGAGGGGCAGTGAGCCGATGATGACACCGGACACCCTCTAGTAAGGGTGTGTTTCACGCTTATTACTTTGGGTGTGTGAGGCTCTCTAAGTTCCGACTAGGGAACCCTTCCCTTGCAGCCACGGTATTTATAATACCATCTCCTTGCTCCACACTGTTACACGCCCCCTGGGGAACTTTGTACTTTGCTGTTAGCATTGTTTACGCCGCCGCTGCGTCACAAAAGTGACGCAACGGCGGCGTAAAAGTGTCACAAGGGGCTTGTAAATCTGCCCCATGGTGCTGAGCTGAGCTGCCGCCGGGGATTGAACATGAACCCTGTGGTCCGAAGTCAGCTGCCCTGGCGCTGTACCACACCTCTCCGCTTATCAAATGGTTATTCCATCTTATGGCACTGGGCTGTGAACTATTTCTATAACCAAGACATGTATTTTATGAAGAGGTAACTTTGGTTGTTCCTGGAGGCAGGGAGAATCACAATGGGAGTACTAACCACGGCAAAGGATTTAACAATACCCGAAGGCGGAGAGATAATTGTATAACAGTGCCCTCTTGCGGTCATTTGAGAAATGTGTCAGTCTCAGACCCAGTCAAAGTGTGTATACAGTCAGGAAACATAAGGAGGAAAGCTGGCGGGATGAGAGAGCTCTCCGTTGGCCCTGAGGTTGAGTATGTATTAGAAGACATTCTAACTTCTGGATTTACCTACCCCTAATTCTGTGATTCAAGCCGAGACGCCGTGTGACTCCCAGCTGCGAGTACACTTGGTGGGATTAGCCATTTATTTTTCTCATGATTTGGTTTGAATAAAGGAAACCAACAAACAGGGTCAGTCCGACCCTGCTTGTTGGTTTCGTTCTTCAAACCGAGCCTTTATGCAGTGCTGGATGGGCTGGTCTAACAAGTTATTGTGTGGGGCGCATTTTCGTTTGTTCCTGGGCTTGTTTTAAGGTCTGCTCGGTGGCAGGCACGGCCCGTGCCGGGCGTTATACTGGGGCGGTGACGTCAAGCAGGGGAGGGTCAGGTTGGGGGTTGTAAAATGCGGATATGGACCATTAGAGATAAGTACCGATAAAAATAAATAAAACAAATTTCGTTACCCACGCTGCATCACATTTGGCGATGCAGCGTGGGCAACGAAATTCGTTTTTTTTATTTTTATCGGTACTTACATCTAATGGTTCATATCCCGCATTTTACAGCCTACCACCCTGATCCTCCCCTGCCTGACGTCACCGTCCCAGTATAACGGCCGGCATGGGCCGTGCCTGCTGGGTGGGTTTTTAATGTTGATTCCACTGCTATGAAATCAAACA
This sequence comes from Lissotriton vulgaris, assembly GCF_964263255.1. NCBI lineage: Eukaryota > Metazoa > Chordata > Amphibia > Caudata > Salamandridae > Lissotriton > Lissotriton vulgaris. The sequence goes on from NC_141693.1 coordinate 1,504,944,490, forward strand.
TTGACTAAGCTAGCTGCAATCCATACAGTCTTCCATTCTGTAGCATCACGCAGGCACTCTCAGGGCCATATTTATGATCCTGTTTGCGTCATTCTTGCACCATGCAACGTGCTGCAATAGCGACGCAAACCTGAAGCCAGGTTATTTGTTCCATGCAAAGCCACTTTGCATGACACTCCGTGGCTCCAAGAATCCAGAGTAACGTAACACAATGCAGCGCAAATCGCTGCAATGGGTTTCTCTGCCCTGGGAAGGAATTCCATGGGTGATGTATGGGTGTTCCCACGCAACTCACATTGTTTTTGATGCATTCCCAGATTTACAAGACCCTATAAATCTGGGAATGCACCAAAAAGATATGTATCCCCAAGAGAGGCGTAACAGGAAGAAATATTTGTAATTCTCCTCATTACTTCCTCTTTCTATGTGTGCTGCTTTCTGCATGATTGGTTTTGTGCAGAAAGGTATCCCTTTCTGCACAAAAACAATCCTGCATCCAATGCAGGCACCCTTGCACCATGGTGCAGGATTGTTCACAAATACCAAGGTGCAAGGGGGCCTGTGTTGGCACTAGTCAGCATATTGTGAGCCAGCACAGGAGCAAAAGTCAGGAATGCACTAGATGCCTTAAATACGGCGCATGTGTGCCCTTTTTCAGTTACATAGTGCAGCTGCGCCATTATTTCATAATTATGCCCTCTAATGCACACAAATGGCACAGGACACATCAGTTGCTTGTTTTCAACTGAACCACGCCCTGTATCAGGCTTTACCTTTATTCTCTTACGTCAATGCATCCAGTGGTCCCAGGGGTTGGCCACTAATCCCCCCCTCTGTGCGAGGTAGAGGTGGGCAAGCCACTGAAAGCTCAGTCCAGGCATGGCTTTGGCTCAGCACAAGGTCCAGTTGGAACCTAAAGCCCATGACGAGCCGCACTTTCATGTGCCTTATGCCTACCGTCCACACTGTGACTGGGTTTTGCGTTATGGACAGAGCTGCGGACTTTTGGAACAGGGGCACCAGGTTCGAGTCTTGGCATCAGCACATCATCTTGTGATACTGGGCAAATCACTTAATCACCCTGTGCCTAAAAAATGAATCAATCTTCTGTATAAATTGTGCTAATGGAAAGTGCTCCAATACCGGCGGGTGGAGTTCTCTCTAAATAGAAACTGCTAAAAAAATGCATAGAGGTAAAAAACAAACCCATAGCACAAGGGAAGGCAAATAGATAACTTTTTACTGGCTGGTTGGTACAAATTGTAACCAGAAAACGTGTATAAATTGTGGCTTCCCCAAAATGTATTTTACCAAAACACTTTTTTTATGATCCTGTATGAAAACACTTTCAAATATGTGCATTCAGAATACCATTTCTATAAAAACCTTTTGTGATTGACTTAATACACTAGCATGTTGCTCTATAATATTTCGGGCAATGTTCTAGGTTTTTATGACAACTGTCTTGCCTCTTAGTTCACTAATGGTTCATGTTTAAAAACCATCACTTAAATAAGTACTTCTTTGTGCAGTGTTATAATGTGACATATTAATGTTAAATCTTCTATATGTTAAAAGAATATGCTTTTTTAAACTTCGAAGAGACTGTGTTAGATCTGGGGGTCTCTAGTGGGCAGAGGTAGGTACCAATGTCCAAATAGGGGCCCTTGCTTCTAGTCAAGGTAGGGAGATACATTCTTTAGATAACCCCTGCTCACCCCCTTGATAGCCTGGCACGAGCAGACAGGCTTATGAAAGGCAATATATAAAATATTTGTACCAACACTCACAGAAACACAGTGAAAATACCACAAATGGACTCCACACCAAATAAAGTTATTTAATCTAAACTACACAAGACCAAAACAACAAAAATCCAACATACACAGTTCGAGAATATGATTTTCAAAGAGTTCTAGGGTTTGCGTCAAAATAATCCACAGTTGCGTCACGTTTAGCCTAAAGTAGCTTTCGATGCGACAAATGTTCCAACTGGAAGCTGCAGCGTTGAAAAACGAGCGATGCATCATTACTGAGACCCTGGGATGGCGATGCGACAGCCCCGCTGTAAACAGCAGGCATGTTGCGATGAATCCGGTCTGTATGGGGAGGGATGCAATACCTTGTATGGATTCCGGTGCGCAGGTTCGGTAGGATGTGTCTCGCCAAGGCACGATGCGACGATCTTTGGGATGGCGATGATCTCAGGTGCGGCGGCGATGCGCAGCGCAGCGTCAATGTTCTCCTCTCGCGGCCCCTTGATGCGATGGCTCTGCGACAATTTTCGCAGCAACGTGATGCGGTCTGCAAGCGAGCGATGCGGCGATCTCACCCAGCGACGACAGGCTCTGCGACGATGTTTGCAGCGACAGTAATCTCCAAGCACTGGGCCGATGCGTTCCGCAAGCAAAGGATGCGTCTGCTCTTGCAGTGGCAACAGGCGCAGCGACCATCTCGATCTTCGCGGTGGCAGGAATTTCCTTGCACTCTCGGGGATGCGCTCCGCAAGCGAGTGATGCGTGAAAATTTGCAGATTGTATTTGTTTCTTCTTATCCAGCTTCCCAAACAGCAGGCACAACTTCCAGAGGTCCCTCAGTCGGATTCAGCACTCTAGGAAGGGTAGAACTTTCTCAGCAGAGTTCAGGGGGGAAGCTCGGGGTCCTTTTGTTCCTGGGACTTCGTAACAGGAGGCCAGCTCTCTTCAGGCCCTTGGAGATCTCTTCAAGCAAGAGGACTAAGCACCAACAAAGTCCTTCCCCTCTTCTTGGCAGTGAAGCAACTGCAGGTCAGCCCACCAACACACAGCAGGACAGTCCTTCCTTTTCAGTGTTCCAGCTTTCTCCTTGGCAGAGGAACCTTGTTGATTCCAGGATGATATAAAGTTCAGTGGTCTGGGGTCCTTTATTTATACCCTAAAAAAAGTCTGTGTTCCCTTTGTGCAGGAGGATTCTGAGCCCGGTCCAAACCAGTTCTGGAGCACTCTGTTTACATGACTCCTTCTTTCCTTTCACAGTGCAGAGCAGAAACATCAGACTCCCCACAGGAGGTGGAGCCAGCATTTTGGAGGGACAGCACAGCCCTGGAGCACTTTGTTGACATGATTCATTCTCTCCTTTCACAGAGCAGGGCAGAGACATCAGATGCACCACATGGAGTGGAGCCAGCACTGTGGGGGGGGGGGGGCAGGCACAGTCCTATTCAGGTCCCAGGTGCAACTCCTCCCTCCCATCTAGATGCAGATCTCACTATTCACCACTGGGCAGACTAATTCTGTCTCCTGGAATCCCCCAGCCCTGTCACTCACAAACCAGGCAGTCAATTCACAAACAGGCAAGGGCACACAGAAAGGTCAGACAAGAAAAGAGACACTTTCTAAAAGTGCTGTTTTCAAACACAGGATTTAAAAACCATCCTTCCTAAAAGATGTGTTATTAAATTCTGAGTTCAGGGATACCAGATTTTAATTTTCTATCTTGCTCCTATGGAAAGATATGCTGGTAAACATTATACACAGCATTCCCCATTATAGCCTATGGGCAAGATAGCCTTTCAATAGTGAAAAACGAAAAGGGCTGTAATTCACTACCAGAGCATGTCACCCACACTAGTACATGCTCTACCTTTCACATACACTGCACCCTGCCCAGGGGGTTACCTTGGGCCTTCCATAGGGGTGCCCAATGTGTACAGAAAGGGAAGGGTTAGGCCTGGTCAGTGGGGACGCTCGCCAGGTTGACATGGCAGTCGACAGACTGCGCACAGGCACTGCGGTGGCAGGCCTGAGACACCATTTTAGGGCTACTTATGTGGGTGGCACAATCAGTGCTGCAGGCCCACTAGTAGCATTTGAATCACCAGCCCTGGCACACTCAGTGCACTTTACTAGGGACTTCCTGGTAATACAAATATGCCAATCATGGATAACCAATTACAGTAACAATTTACTCAGGGAGCATATGCACTTTAGCACTGATCAGCAGTGGTAAAGTGCCCAGAGTCCTATTGTCAACAACCATGGGTCAGGAAAAAAAAGGGAGGAAGAAGTAAGAAGTTTGGGGTAACCCTGCAAGAAGGGCCATTTCCAACAGACTGTATCATATTTTACATGTTTGCTGTATGAGTTACATCACAAACATTTGGCTTGGCTTGTGCATGGGCTCGAAGATCTGAGTCAGACCATTGGGTTGGCTCTGTCTCGGCTCTCCCTGTTTATTTGCTGGCTCGCCCAGCTCTAGTGCGAGGTGTGTCTTGGATGTTCCATTCCTCACAATACTACACGTACCTTACATAACACTTATACACAGTATAAACACAATAGGGCTGCCCTGTCCATTTACTTCCTTTTGCTGTCTAAAGAGGGGCTAGATCTCATTGCATTTTTTGTTGTCTGATACTAACCAAAATGTACCATGGTTTCCTTCAATATGGCACCTCCAGAGAACTGTTGGTTGTTCCTGGAGTAGGTGGAGGGTGTGCTGGGGTTGAAGAGCGGGTGCTTGGCTGTAATAGATTAAAGAGTCCGCTCATTTAGTTCTCTCCCAACTCCATACCACTGTAGAACCGGCTCAACAGGAGTGAGTTGACCACTTGAACATTAGTGCCCGATCACTGCTGGTCCTCGAGGGACAGCACCTGTTGATGCAGGATGGTTGTCTCTAAAGTTCTGCTGGCACAGCATAAAAGCATTTGATTATTGTTGGCCTACCTCTGATGTACCGCTATTTTAGCCTGTCTCCCTTCCAGGTTTTTCCTTGAGCAGAACCTAGCACTAATGTTCCATTTTCGTGCATGTGCCCTGCACTCTGTCTCTGAAGCGACAGAGATAAGGGATATGCTGTGGGGATGCAGTGTCCATTCAGGTGCTGATGAAGTGTCTAATGATGCTCTGCAGAGATCTTTGTGTGCAGCATTTTTCAGAGGATAATAATGACAAGATAACTCTGGTGCTAATGTAAGTGATGGAGAAATCTGTGATTTGTCCACTCATAGTTTTAATTTCTTATAAAGTAGCATAGGGAGTTAATGTTTCTGTTGCAATCCCTATCTGCTAACATTGGTAGAAAAAGATGTGTCTACAAATTACACCTCCTTCAGTCATGCATAACAAAGGAGAAACTTTGGGGCATATTATCAAGAAACGGCGTTAACATTATCGCCGCTTTAGTGGCAGAAAACTGCTGCTAAAGCGGCGATAATGGGCTTGATAATATGCCCTTGTGAATTCCCATAGAAGCCCATGCTCTGGTGTGAACATGGGCTTCTATGGGAATTCTCTACGGCGTATTATCAAGACCATTATTGCCGCTTTAGCTGCAGTTTTCTGCCGCTAAAGCGGCTATAATGTTAAAGCCGTGTTTGATAATATGTCCACTTATATTTTCTCCAAACTTCTCCAACTTTGCATGTGTTCTGCACTGTACAGTACACCTAAAAATTTGGAAAAGCGTTAAAGCATAGTGTTTTGTACCTTTCCACTACACTATGGTGCAAGGGTCTGTGTGTTGGTACAAGGCAACCTAAAGTGTCCCAGCACAAGGGGAGAGAGCAAAAGTGCCCTCTCTCAGTAAATATGGTGTTGATGTGTTCTTTCCCTTTCATGCAACGCAGCACAGCAACTGTGGCTACAGAGTTCCTAAATCTGCCCCTTTATTTTGCCAGACCGAGCACATATAATACAGTTTTTTTACAGACTATTTAAGCTTAGTTTCATACTATAAATCTGCTCCCCTAACATGCAAGAAAAGGCGCTAGGCCTTACTGCATCTGACAAAACCTTTCTCGATGTACCAATGGTCCTGATCTTTTTATTATGTAAAGTTATGACGGAGGCAATAGGCCTGGTTTATTTATTTTGAAAAGCACATTTTAAAGCCGATAGGCTTTTAAGGGCGGGTTATGATTCACTATATTAAAGCCTTTGGACAGATATTTTTTACATGTAAATTGACAGATTACTGTAGTAGGTCAAGGGTTTGCAATTGGTTATTCCCCTCTGACAAACCCTGGAGGTAGCAGATTTGCACAGCGCTAATTCTTGTTAACCCCTCAGAAAAGGAGTTGTATATTGTTTGGCAAACTGTTATTTTCTTCATATTTGTAATTTTATGGGGGTAGGCGCCTGATAGTTGCTTTGTGAAAAACGTATGTACAGTATAGTAGGCCTGAGCTGGTTATAGTGGCAAGACAAAGTGCAAGGATATTGGCCCCACTCATTCCTTAGGAAAGGGTATGTTAGATGTCATGCTCTCTATTGTTTGTCATGAAAGCCATTGTATGACAAAGGCAATAGGGCTGATATATTTATTGTGAGTAATACATACATAGCCAATAGGTTTTTAAGGGTGGGTTGTTATCACACTGGGTTTAAGGATGCATACGAGTCTTTCATAACTTAATTTTCTTACAGTTCACCATTTTAGACGAGCATTTTCGTGTTGGTTACCTCCCCTGAAAAACCCGGGAGATAGAAGATTTTCACTGTAATAAACCTTGTTAAGTCTTAATAAAAAGGGTTGTAGAGTGTTTTGCCAAACTTAATTGTGTACGTATTTGTAGTCTTAAGACTGTATGCCTAATGTCTGCTGCGTGGTGTCCTAAATAACTTTCACTTGTGAACCAATCATGCCTATAGTAATTTCCGCTGGTTCCTTAGAAAAAGTAATTTCAGGCACCATACATCGTATGTGGCTATGATCAAAAGTTACAACAAAGACAGTAGGCCGTAGTCATTTCTTGTGAACAGCATATGTTAATGTCAGAAGGCCTTAAAGGGTGGCTTGTTATTTGTGTTGATTCTTTAGCTCCCATGACATTTGAGCGTGTTGCTTGTCGAGCTTCAAGCTTACAATCAGGAAGAGGCTGATGCGCGCAAGTGCGCGTTGTTTCGACCTCGGTCTTGGTGGTGCACCCAGGGCCGGCGCTAGGCATGGGCAGCGTGGGCGGCTGCACAGGGCCTCGCACTCAGCCCACCAGCATGGGGCCACGCACCAGTTATGTGCCCTGTTGTTTCCCTGGGATCTATCACAAAGAAAGGTATCGCCTGCAATTAAGGTCCATTGGAGGGGGCCCCCTCCCTGGGCCTCTCATGGATGGTGTCCGGAGGCATAGGAGAGGGAGAAGGAGACGCTCCCTCAATTGCAAGGAGACCATTCACAGACGCTGTTGGGGGCCCATTGTCCAGCATTTTGGCGCCCCCACAGTTTTAACTTTTAGACCATAATCAATTCTCACACCTATCGGACTGAAGGTGTGAGAAATGCTTGTGGAGTAAAAGTTAAAACTGTGGGGGCGCCAAAATGCTGGACAATGGCCCCCCCAAGGTGTCTGTAAATGGTCTCCTTGCAGGGGGCCACTAATCTAAATTAGTGGCCCCCTAAATTAGAGGGGGCCCTCGCAGGTTCCCTTTTAGCCCAGGGCCTCGCAGATCCTAGAACCGGCCCTGGGTGCACCTGTTCAAAATGTCGAGGGCCTCCAGAGCGTGAAATAAAGTAAAACTTGCAAAATTCTCTAATACGGATTGGTACCCACAGAAACGTGCGAGTCATGGAGCCCGACTAGTTCCTGCGTGCTCTGTACATGCAAATAGTACATGTCTCTAGCTTTACTCTGAATACTTCAGTCCTTCTGCTTTGCTATCTCTGTACCAAGGGAAGGCCTGGCTTGGCAGTTCGGGCTGGACTGTTCCCATGAGGCACAGGGTCAGACTGATTTGCATATAGCCATGTCTGAACTGGGGTGGCAGAGTGGGCTAAAGAACGGTGATGGATTAAACCCAGATCTTTTGACTGGGTGTGAGTGTTTGATTGATTTAGATGCTCCGTCCATCACCACCCCCTTCTGTACTGTCTCTGTCCCAAACCTTTCCAAGTAGCTTATGAGCCACTCAAATTCACCCGCACTTTAGCTAGCTTCTCTCCATAGATTTACCTCTCTCTGTGTGAATAATATTTATTTATTCTATTCCAAATCTGTCTCCTCCAGTTTGTGACCTCTCACTGGTGGGCAACACTTACTCCCTTTTCATATGTAAGCTTTCCTTCTGAATGCAAAAAGTCACCACTTGATCAATTCCTGACTTATTTCCTATAAACTGTAGTATGTCTTATGTCCCTTCCAGTCTTTCATATGTCTGCTTCAGCTTCCTTCGCAACACCTGCGGTGATCATGCCACCGTGATGCTCTGATCGCAAATGGTCAAACCTAAGGGGCATATTTACAATGAAGTGGCAGAGTGCGGTGTTAGCCTTCCTGGCTTAACGCCGCACTCTGCCACTTCAGACATGCAGGGCTGCACCATATTTATAAAAATATGGTGCAGCCCTGCGTTTCCCCCTGTGCTGGCGCTAAACTTAGCAGCCTTGTGCCAACGCAGGCACCCTTTGCACCATAGTGCAAGGGTGTCTGCGTTAAAGGGAATATTGTTTATGAGCAGAAAGAGAGACCTTGCACATAAACAATCTTTAAATGACATTTTGTAACTTTTATGTGTGCTGCTTAATGCAACACGCATAGAAGTTGCAAAATGTAATTTCTTTTTTTTATTGTTTATGTGCAGGAATAGTCACCTTCCTGCACATAAACAATCAATTGCAATTTGAACATATATATGACAGCAGACCCCAAGTGCATAACACACCTTATCTGTATATCCCCTAGTATTCAATAACACGTTGTAGTTGTGTTTTTAGGAGATATTTGTTGCAATGTATAAATGTTTGTTTAATTGTCTTGTTTTTATTTTATGTTGATAAGTGTATGCTCGGCATATAGATATAAATATATAATAATAAGCAAATGACTATGTCATGTTTTCTCCTTGTGCATCTTTTAAGGTCACTGGTCTATATACGTGATTCCCTTTGTGATGTGCCTGTAGTATTTTGTAAAGGGGAATGTGAGTTTATTTTGTATAGGGTATGTAGTTTAGGCATTGTTTTTTCATTGTTATATATGTCATGTCAGTGTGGGGTTTATATATGTTTCGATATATTGTATTTGCAGCCCTGAAGAAGTCCATTGTGTCGGACGAAACCCGTTGGCTGTTTGAGTGTCACATATATCAGAATTACGACGTACGCAATAAAAAGAAGATTCATATATGAATTGGAAACTCGTTTTATCTAGATTTCTGATTCTGCTAAATAGATGCTATTTGGTGCACCCTACTGCGTGTTAATTATGGTTATTTGCTGCTTATATGTGTGCTGCACAACGAAGCACACATGGAAACAGCAAAAACAACAGAAATAAAGCATTTCTCCTTGTTTCGCCTGTTTAAGACCAGGTTTTTCCTTGTCTTTATTTTGGCTCTGCCTCCTATTTACACAACCCTTGTAAATAATAGGGGCAGCATCAAAAGCAATGGATGTTGTTGTGGAACGCCCACCGCAACACCCATTGCCCTCCCATTTCAAGCTAAGTATGGCATGAAAGGGTTCCTTATTCACAAGGCGGCGTTAAGCCACGCTAAGTGACTTAAGACTGCCATGTAAATAAGGCAAAGCCCCTATTGCCACCACAACATCACTGAAAGTGACATTGTGGTGGTGATTGGTTCTTGTAAATATGCCCCTAAATTCGGTGGTTAGGTCTCCACACATGCCCAGCTAATCTACATTGTAAGAACGGGTCATCCAGTCTGCATACAATGCAGCTATATTCTCTTGGGTCACTCTGCACATTACTCACTGCAGGTCTTGCTTTGGCAGTATGTGGAGGGCATCCACAGGTTGGCCAATCAAGTGTTGAAGAGGACCAGGAAGTTTAGAGGCGGAGTGCCGATGCTGATCTCTCCATAGTACGAAATCTGTGAAGAACAGAATGAGTGCACGGTGGATATCCAGCAGGAGCCAGTCTACTTCAATCCATAACCCATCTCCAGTCAGGGCGTGTCAGAGTAGAGAGGAGCTGGGGTGCTTAATGGGGATAATTTGAGAGCCAATTGGCCAGTGGTAAAGTCTAAACACAGTCTTGGGCACAAGTCCTTTCATTGCTGTCAAATCTGTTGTATAAAAATGAATTACAGGCCAAGCACACAAACGGGCAGCCATCATGGTATTTGTTTAACAAATTATAACAAAGAAAACATCACAAGATGCATGGTGGCTATCTTGGAATTATTTGAGTTATATTATAAACTTAATATTCAAAGATGGCCAACTGTCCGTTTTGAATTATAAATTAGGAAATATAGTATACCTGGGATGCTGTACTATTGGTCAGAAATGAGTGTCTGGTAGAAGTGCACTGCTGACACACCCTTGCAAAAGAAATTTAAAAATAAATAAAAGAAAAATAAAGCAGGGGCAGGAAGGGGGTAGGAGATGGTCAGTCAAGCTGGCGTGAGAAGCTGAGTTAGGGGAGAGAGAGAGGAAAGTTTTGCTCTCCCATGGAATATCCACAGGAACAGAGTGCAGTGAAGGGATGAAGATTAAGCAAGGCAGCTGTAGTGAGAAAGAGTGGGAGCTGGAGAGTCAGGTGACTTGGGGTCTGCTGTACAAGTTTGGTGACTCAAATATTTTTTTTAAGTCAGGCTAAAGATAGCAAATGCAGCCATCAGGCTTTGGTATAAAACCAGGAAGGCCTTGAGCATAAAATACTACTCAGATTTTGACCCTATCTGGGATTACCCAGGCACACCTGAATGCCTGAAAGATAGCTTGAGTCTTACCTTTCGGGACACTGGAATAGTAATGGGGGGGGGGATCTCTTTACTGTGCATGGCCTGGTGCCTTAGGAGGTACTGTTTCGCAAGACCATGGGCTGGCAGTCAAGTTTCAAGTATGCGCAGCTACTCTCTTGATATATGGACGAGAAGCAAGAAATTGAAGGTCCCTAGGAGATCGATAGTTGGCTACAGAACACACAGTCTATACAGAAAGAGGTCTCCATGTGGTATTGGATGCTGCTGGATACCGAGTATAGTAAGTAGTTGGCTCCTTTTTTGATCTGTGAAGGTAGGAGGACAGGGTTGGACTTGCAACACTTTTGGCAAACATCTCTCAAGCTCCTATATCAAGTTGTTAGAGCAGCAAATTTAAAAAGGGACCGATTTTGTATACTTTTTTTTCATGTTTTACTTTATTGATTTTCTGTTAGACATACATAAATCCAGGGGGCATAGATAATTCGTAGTTAAGACTTCAACAACAGCATGCACCAGAATCTATAATCATTATTGTAATAACAATTTCACAGCTGCAAAGTCACATTTGCCCCCAGTGCTTACCCAATATGCAATTATATAACAAGTCAACATAACAACGTCTGCAGTTCAGAATTGACATCGGTCTCCTGAGGCGGAAAGCCGGGAGCGCCAAGACGCTTTTAAAAATTGTTTACTTGTGATATTTGTGCATTTTTTAACTCTTACCTTCACTTATCTCACCACCCTTGGCACCCTAAACAGCGGTAGCGCTGCAACGACACCCACAGCTTCTTCGCCAATTTCGAGGGCGAGGCGCGTCCGAAGACACGCCCCCTCTACTGGCCACGCCCCCCACGAGGCATATAAATAAAGCGCCGTCGCTTTACTTCTTGTGGACATCGGTCTCCTGAGGCGGAAAGCCGGGAGCGCCAAGACGCTTTTAAAAATTGTTTACTTGTGATATTTGTGCATTTTTTAACTCTTACCTTCACTTATCTCACCACCCTTGGCACCCTAAACAGCGGTAGCGCTGCAACGACACCCACAGCTTCTTCGCCAATTTCGAGGGCGAGGCGCGTCCGAAGACACGCCCCCTCTACTGGCCACGCCCCCCACGAGGCATATAAATAAAGCGCCGTCGCTTTACTTCTTGTTGACATCGGTCTCCTGAGGCGGAAAGCCGGGAGCGCCAAGACGCTTTTAAAAATTGTTTACTTGTGATATTTGTGCATTTTTTAACTCTTACCTTCACTTATCTCACCACCCTTGGCACCCTAAACAGCGGTAGCGCTGCAACGACACCCACAGCTTCTTCGCCAATTTCGAGGGCGAGGCGCGTCCGAAGACACGCCCCCTCTACTGGCCACGCCCCCCACGAGGCATATAAATAAAGTGCCGTCGCTTTACTTCTTGTTGACATCGGTCTCCTGAGGCGGAAAGCCGGGAGCGCCAAGACGCTTTTAAAAATTGTTTACTTGTGATATTTGTGCATTTTTTAACTCTTACCTTCACTTATCTCACCACCCTTGGCACCCTAAACAGCGGTAGCGCTGCAACGACACCCACAGCTTCTTCGCCAATTTCGAGGGCGAGGCGCGTCCGAAGACACGCCCCCTCTACTGGCCACGCCCCCTCAAACGCTCTGACTCCCCCGTATAAAGCATGTGCCTGGGCAGGAAGCGCAGCGGACGAGCGCAGCGGGAGCGCCGTTTGCGCGCCGAAGGCGCGCCGTTTGCGCGCCGAAGGCGCGCCTAAGGCAAGCCCGTCTGCGCCCGTCCGCGCCAGACCGAGCCCAGAGCCTAGACCCCAGGCTAGTAACAATGGCCCTAGGTTAACATATTCACTCAATACCCTGTACCAGCTCAGGGAATCAGTCACCACTGGATGTAAGGAAACTATCATGCCAGAAACCGACTCTTTGGGCTGCCCAAACTGCGAATACAGGTTATCCCCGTCCCCCCAACCTGAACCCGCACATCTCGAAATGGCCCTGTTGAATTGTAGGTCACTCCCAAAGCACCAGACAGAAATTCACTTACTACTAGCAGAGCTTGGCTTAGACGCCCTGTTTTTAACAGAAACGTGGCTTTCCCCTAGCACAGATCCAGACATCATTCAAGCACTCCCCCCCGGATACCTTATCAAAACTCTCAATAGACCGAAGGGTATTGGTGGAGGGATTGCGATCATCTACCGGGATAATCTTTTATGCCAACTTAAAGATAGCCCCATTCTGGATAGTGAAAACATTCTGTTCTCCCTTCACCTGCCACCATCTACGACACTCTCTGGTGCCCTAATCTACCGCCCTCCGGGACAGGTAGGGAGTTTCATAGAATCACTCACGGACGTCATCTCCTCTCGGGCTTGTGTTACCCCTAATTTTACAATTCTTGGAGACTTAAATCTCCACTTCAACGATCATAGCAATAAACTTGCAACTGACCTAAAAGCCGATCTGGCTTCCCTCAATCTTCACCTTCTTAACAAAGAACCCACCCATACGAAAGGTCGACTACTTGACCCAATCTTTTCCAACCTCTCCACCCTTACGGTCCAAACTCCTCTTCCCCTCCCCTGGTCAGACCACTTCCTGGTCCCTTTTAAATTGCAACTTACAGGCAAATTGCCTGACATCCCCCTTCCCCGAGTCCCCTCTCGGCCCTGGAAAAAACTGGACACAACCTTGTGGGATCAAGCACTGACGGCTACGACCCCCTTAGTAGACCCTAACCCCTCGTCAGCTGAAATCCAACTTCATAACTGGATAAAAGACTCCCTCGACTCAGTCTTACCTTTTAAAACTCTCCCATCCAGTAGGAAATCGTCCAAACTGCCTTGGTTCACAGAGGAACTTCGTGAATTAAGAAGAAAGGGAAAAAAGCTCGAACGCCGTTGGAGGAAAAACTGGAATACAAACGATAAAAGTGACTATAGAACCCATATTAGACTATACAAAAACGCATTAAAAACTGCACAGGCCAACTTCTTTGAGGAGAAAATAGCTTCAGCCGCTAACTCCGCGAGAGAGACCTACAGAATTGTGAAACTCCTCACCAAAATACAATACCCTCCATCCCCCCCTGACGTGGACGGTGCAAATTGCAACAAAATGGCAGAGTTCTTCTCGGCAAAAATTACAAAAATCCTAACCTCCCTTCCAACCCCAGTGACAATTCAAGCACTACCAGGCCCCTCCCCTCTCCAAGACACCCCGAGACTAACCTCTTTCTCCCAAATCTCCATCGAAACGTTCCTCAACGTCTTACAGAAAGTCAAAAGTGGCTCCCCATCTGACCCAGCCCCAATTAGTAAATTGAAGCTAGTTGCCTCCACTATTGCTCCCCTATTTACCAAATTGATCAATGTTTCCTTTGAAAATGGTATAGTTCCGGAGAACTGGAAAAAAGCCACGGTCAAGGCCCTCATAAAGAAACCACACTTGGATCCCTCAGACCCCTCCAATTTCAGACCAATCTCGTTGCTTCCAGCTATGAGTAAAATAGCCGAACGAGTAGCAAATCGGCAACTCTCAGATTTTTTAGAGTCCAACAATCTTCTTCGCATGTCCCAGACAGGCTTTAGACCAGGACAGGGGACTGACACCGCTTTGTTAGCCGTTGTCGAGGAAGCCAGAGGCATACTGGACGCAGGAGGATCAGTGGCAGTGATCCTCCTCGACCTGAGTGCCGCCTTCGACACGGTGGACCATGCAACCCTTGTCCATCGCCTTGGTCTAATGGGAGTGGCCGACTCCGCCCTGGCCTGGTTATCATCCTTCCTCAAAAACAGGTCCTTCCAAGTAGCGGACGGGTACTCCATCTCCTCTGCTCAGCCTCTCGGGTGTGGTGTGCCGCAGGGATCTTCCCTGAGCCCCACACTCTTTAACGCTTACATGGCTCCCCTCGAGGATGTTGTAAAGCCGTATGGCATTAAATCAATAATGTATGCTGATGACACCCAGCTGATCGTCTCCCTTAATCAGGCGGACAATGCCCTGTCCAACCTGAGCAGCTGTCTAGAGGGGGTGCATCAATGGATGTGCGAATCAAGGCTAAAATTAAATGGGGAAAAATCAGAAATTCTCCTTTTAGGGACCCCCAACAAAATTCCCACTTCCCTTCCTTGGCCTCCGTGCATGGGAATACCTCCCATCCCCAAATCCGAAGTCAAGAGCTTAGGGATCTGGCTTGATCAGGATCTAAGCTTCAAAACTCAGGCGAGAAAAACGGCGGGAACTTGCTTTGGCCTGATAAAGATGGCCCGGAAGATCTTACATTTACTGCCACTCCAGTCCAGGAAACTCTTGCTGCAAGGGCTCGTGAACTCCAGACTGGACTACGGAAACGTCCTGTATCTGGGAGCCCCAGCTTCGGTGACCCATAGACTTCAATGCGCTCAGAACGCAGCGGCGAGAATCCTCACAGGTACTTCAACGAGGAACTCAGCTAAACCAGCTCTCAGAAGTCTGCACTGGCTGCCAGTGAAGGAGAGGGTCAATTTTAAGACCCTGTGCATCACCCACAGAATTCTGCACAATGAGGGCCCTCCCATACTCAGGACATTGGTGACTCAACAACAGTCGAGTCGCCATCTTAGGTCCAACTCTCTTTCCCTCGCCAATGTCCCCAGAATCAGGAAGGCCAGATCAGGCGGTCGCCTGTTCTCCTATAATGCTCCTAGATTGTGGAACGCCCTCCCCCTTTCCCTGAGGCAAGAACACAACTACCTCAGGTTTAGGAAACGCCTTAAAACTCTACTGTTCCCCTGAGTTCACCTCCTGACCCTTCCTTCCCTCAGCTCCGTAGTCTCCTCCAGCGCCGGGATGCCCCAGGGTAGCTGTGCGCTTAAGAAAACATAAAATCAAATCAAATCAAATCAAATCAGAATTGGAGGCGAGTTGGGTAAAGTACATAGCGTGCAATATGTGGCCCTGTATGAGAGGGCGATGGAGTTCAATGAAGTCGCCGGGACAGACGGATGGCGGGTCCAATGCTTACACACTGACGGCGAGGCCAGACTGAAACATGATGTGTGGGCAGAGAGGGAAGGAGGGAGCCAGAAGGGAAGGGAGGGGCACGCTCACACGAGAGGTGAGGGGGAGGCCACCCAGGCGGGATGTGTGTTATACCTGCTGCTCAGCCAGTGTGACTGTGGTCTGGAATCTTGGTGTGTGATGATGTTGTAGAATGTTGGATGAGTGAGGGAGTAATTTGAAGGATGGGCTGAGCAGCAGGGAGGCTGCTCCTTGTGGGGCTCTTCATGTTATCTACATCTTGAATACTTCAATAAACATCTTACTTAATCTACACTGGACTACCGGAAGTATTTCATTACAACAGTGTTGTACAACACTTCCAAGTAAGTTATGGCCTTTGTGGGGTGGCTGTGTGTTAGGAGTTGATAGATAGTTTAGACTCTATGAAGGTAAGGTATTTTGACCATTCTGGGGGATCAGCAGTGGTGGTGTGACCCAGTGCGTTGCTGTGGACCAGCGCATGTTTAGCCACCAATGCCTTGCGAAGGTCAATGAGCCATGTTTGGGTCAGTGGTGGCGAGTTCGATTTCCATGGCATTGCGAGTCTCCATTTGGCCAGAGCCAGTGCCAGGTCCAAGAATTTATTAAGAAACTTGCGATGTGACATGTGATACCCAATAGGAAGCGCACACCCTGCACCAATATAGTGGCACCGTGGCTTCAGTAGGTGTGGTAGGTGTGGTAGCAACTGACTTCTAGTATTCTGTCAATTGGGGGCAGTCACACACCATGTGAATAAATGTGGCGCCCTGAGATGTGACAGCGTGGACAGGTATCAGAAGAAGTCAGGTTAATTTGCGCTAATCTGTGCGGGGTAAGATACTTATGGTGAAGATAAATAAATTGTGTGTACTTAAGCCCAGCACTTGTGGAGACAACCTTTGGGATTCCTAGGCACTGGTCCCATTACTTCTCAGACAGTGTGGGTGAGGGAGCCACGTCCCATTATGCTCTAAGAACTGTAACGGGGGCGCCGTATGCTGTTTCAGAGAATTGTATAACATGGTGATGGCTCTCTGTCCTGTACCGTACGTGAGAAAAGTCTGCAGTAAACTAGAGGTCTTAGGGTCATCATAGGTAGTACCCACGTCACGTGCAGATGGTGTGTAAGGGAACCATATGCGAGGAAGGAGCCTGGAGGTAATCTGTAGTTCTCCCTATGAATTTTAAACGTGCACAGGGATGATTTGACAAACAGGTTCCCCATTGTGGTGTTACCTGCCCTGGTCCATTTCACCGTCTCTGGGTGGGGAGCCGATGTTACACCGCCAGGAAGCACCCAAAGTGGTAGGTCTGGAGTGAACGGCGGTGTGGGTCGTTCTCTATGTAAGTATTGAATGCAGCATCCGTGGGCCACTTTTTTACACTTAGAAGGATTTTCAGGTCTCTCCAAAAGATTGCAAGATTTGAAAAAATCAAGGTCAGAGATATACAAGATGTGGCCACCTTGAGCAAATGATGAACATTGTCCTGTCCTTCGCTTATGAAGTTCTGGGAAGATGTGGACAAGGTCCTTGCCAGGATTTTCGAAGCTGCTATTGCGATCAATGCCATACCGGTTTATTGTGGGTTAGACATTGCAACCGGCTGCTTGTTAGATGAAGTACAGCTGTCCCATCTGTTGCTTCTTGCTAGAAGGGACATTTGCAAGAATTTGCTCAGTCCCTTAGCCCCCTCTATGTAAATGAGGGTATGGTCTGTTCACTGGACTTGTAAACTAGATACTCTCAATGTTGAGAGGAAATGCCGCTTTTTGGGATTCTTTTTTTAAGATGGGAAGGAAAGATTGGCATGTAACACCAAGTTGTCCTATGATTATATCTAGGTGCCAGTATGTTACAGGACTTTGTGTCTCATCTCAATGGCTGTGGCTGTCACTAGCAAATATTTAATTTACCGTCTTAATTTCTATGCAGGTAGGTACTTAATCAATAATAACTCAATCAGAAAGAAAAAACCAGAGTCCGTGGTGTTAGAGTTCTTAGGGGTTTTATTCCTTAAAAAGGAATGGTCATGACCTGGCTATCATGTTCCCGCAACCACACAGGGTTCAGGAAGAGATAGAGAGCATATGCCACACAACTTTATTGACAATACATAGCTTATATACTTATTCTACGTCATATAAAGCAATAGAGTAGGCGTAACAGCTGAGAGAAGACAAGATAACAGTATCCACGTGTTACTAGTACGTAATCAGAAGGCGTGGACTAGGCGTGAACTGGAGGTGTGTGCTAGAAACGTCACAGATAGGTGTCACAAAAGGGGTGGCACTAACAGAAATGTTGCAATGTCAGCAGAAATCGGAAGCTTGGATGCGCGCGCAGCTACATGACGTGTGATTGACGTGAGACTGGAGGGTGCAGGGGGCTTGACATTTACACTGACGGAAAGAGACAGAAGTCTGGCATGTCAGATCAACTTGTACTTCTATCATATCTGATATCTGATGTTTGGGAACCATATTATCTGGACGGGAAAGGTCTCTAGGGCAGAAGCTATCCTATACTGACTGTGAGTGCGTGTATAAGCGCCTGAGTGTCTGCATGAGAAGCGTGGGGCATGGGGGCCTTCCATGGGAGCATGGTAACAGAGGCTAAGAATTACTTGCACGGAGACAGGTCGGCCCTTTGCCCTACAGCTGAGGAGGATGTTTACTGGAACCAGTAGGCAGGAATGTATTTTCGAGGAGCGGAACAGATAACTCGAAGGTTATAGTCAGTCTTGGCAGGCAGCAGGCTGAGCTGAGCGCGGTGGGCCGCGCTGGAAGTAAGTCAGAGTTCACGGGTACAGGGGCAGCCTGGGCTAAGGCTTGCAGAGTCAGAAGCCAGAAAAATGGCTCGATGGCAGAAATTCAGGGCCTACTTTGCCAGAGCAGGAAAAACTTGTAAGGTGCACTACAAAAAGACGTTGGCATAGCATATTTAGGAACGGACTATTTAACCCATTCAGGGTGGGTCTAAAAGAGGACATGTTAACGTTGGACGCAAATGTATTTGCGTCTTCATAGCTGGCACAGGAGGGAAGTTACATGCACTTTAAGCTGGTACATGGAGACGGTGGGGTACGCGCTAGGGAACACAATTTGACCATAAAATTTATATTTCCTCACTTAGATGGTGGTCAGTCTCGAATGGATCAATACCAAAAATTTCCATCACCTGTGGTTTTTGCACTGCTCACAAATCTAGACATTTCAGGTAGTCACTCTTCAGGCATGAAGAGGTCCTTTCCAAATGAAGAGGACCAGGTCCAAGTAACCCAGAACAAACCCACCCTTACACCAAAACGTTTCAAGTGCATTTCCTAACTCCATTTGATGTCTCTCTTTATTAGTACCTAACTCCCACTGAAGGGTTATCCATCACCTTTACTGCATTTCTCTGGTCCACAGGAGCCTGTAGCTACATCCCTACCATACTCACTGAATGGCATATCAACTTCTGAGGCCATAATGGTCCGGCATGGTAAAACCCCAAATGTAAAGTGCCATGTTCCCCAGAAGTGTGGCTCACTGGTTAGAGCAGGCAGACCCTGAAGCAGAGGTCAGACCTGGGACCAGGGCTCAATTCCCGACGCGGCAGGGTCTTGAGCTCAAATGTCCATGGACTCGATAATTCTCGCTTCGGTGCCTGACCTAATCATGGGTTCACACTCTGCAACTCTGGGCATTAAGCTTGCTTAATCTCCACAACAGCCCCCCGCGGCGGGATGCCTGGCTTTCACCTTGGGGATGCCCTGTAGGGGCTATCTTACAGGGAAAAGCCAGGACGGGTTCCCAAGGCAAGCGCGGAGATACCCCTTCGGGGGTCGATTCAGGCGCTATATAAGAAACATAATAATAATAATAATAATCTTCCCAATTCAACTCTATTCAGCTCCGTCTATCCAACTGACTCAATACTGTTCCTCCCAAATACCTGGTATACCCTCTAAAAATGCTGCAAAGAGGATATAGTTTGCCATTAATAGAGCACCTAGTTTCAATAGTCTCAGCAACATGGTAGAGGTTAGGAGGTCCATCCACAACTAGATGCAATTAAATACTAGATTGTCAACATAGGGAAGAAATGAGATTGGACAGTAACACCTGGTGGAGGCATCTGTTTAAAATGTTGCCATAACTTTTCGAAGATTGGCTGTAAGTTTTTACATCACCTCCTCTGAACCATCTGTGCTGGTAAAGATTGCTATAGATGATGTTGGTGTGGTTGCCCAAACCTCAAGTTACCAGATGATCAAGCTACTCCTGCTCAAGAGAAGTCCCTGTGTGGTAGAAGCGGAGGGTGGAATGCCAGGTTGCAGGTTGACAATTTCCCAATTAAGGAGCAGACTTATCAATCAATCAAAAATATCTTTATTCGATAGTTGAATAGCAATCATAAAAGCATACAATTAAAAATGTCCAAATTTCATTTCATATTATAAAATCACAAAAGTATAAAAGAGACACATTAAAAAACATATTCAATATTTCATTATTGACTGGTTTCAGCTCAAATCATCATCACTATACAAAAAGTGCAACTAAGTAAGCATGCTTTTCCTCCAATATACCACTTTTTTCAGGAAAGCTGAAGTTATTAGAACGCGTCTTTCATTATCCAGATATTGTAAACATAATAAGGCTGGGCGACATTGACGTAGTCCCATCTGTTTAAAAAAAAGGCACCAGTATCCCGCGCCTAACAGTAGCATACAATTTACAAAAAAAAATAAAATGAATGGTGGTTTGGGGAGACACATTATCACAGGGACAAGGCTGGAGATCTTGTGACCAATCATTAATAACTGGAAAACTAACTAATCTATGGAAGATCCCCAGCCTGAAGCGAGTCAATAAAAACCTATCATAGTTGCCGGGAACAAAAATTGAATAGGGTTGCATATTAAAAGTAGCTAATAAAGTATAATGTTGCAAGGCAGTTGGCTTTATAATCTCTGTTGACATTCTTAAGGTATCCAGCAGTGTCAAGCCCGCTTTCCTCCGGTCTTTTTTGGTTACTGCCGAGATAGTAAGAGGATTTAGAAATTACTCTGGTTTGCCAAGATCCTTACAGAATTTATACACGTATCTCAACCAGGGGATCCTCATTGCTCCTTCCAATTTCAAAATATCTGAGAGGATATCCCTATTCAGCTTTGTTTCCTCTTTTGTCCACAGCCTGTGCCATCTTGTAGATTTCACTCATCCACTTTTGGAAGGCGTTCCTGCGCCGGAACGCCCCCCCCCCCTGTGCAGGAACGCCTACTTCTGGCGCAAGGCTTTACAATGTGACGCATCTCCCAGATGCATCACGTTGTAAATACCCCGCAGAATGGCGTATCTTTTGCGCTAATGCTGTGTCACAAAAGTGAAGCAATGGCGGCGTAAATGAGGCGCAAGGGGATTGTAAATCTGCCCCATAGTACTTATTTTCCTTAACACATCGCCTCCAATTTACACACACTGAGCATCCTGTCTACCACACCTCCACTTACATACCAGTTTACATCAATTACCAAAGAAATATTCAACAAACACTTTCTGCACCATATTTTTGAGACTTGTCTCCAGGTAAATCTGTACTAATCTATAGTGTTACATGTTTTAAGCACCTATGTCATGTGTTAGGTTTTGGATGTGAGATATTATTTTTTTCAAATATCAGCCTGCTGACACCAACACATGGGTGTTCTTTTCCTACAGATCAAATCGCTCAGCATTCTGCTGGAAGGCATTGCAGTGACAAATGAACATGTAGAAATGAGAATGGGGATTATCATGGATTATTATGGGGAAGAGGATGAATATAAAAAAAGGAATTTTACCCTGTAAACATCTGTTTATTGCATGTGGCACTGTAGATTCACATGCAGTGCATACTCCTGCCATATAGTCTTGGGCTTGGACTTTGCAAGTTATTTTTATTCAAAGACGTCTTTTGACTCACAGAGATTCGTTGACTCCTCTCCTTGTCGTAAAGGCACATGCTCACTACCTCCATTGTTAGATGTGTGGCTATAGATACACATGCCATGTATAGACTGTAAAGCAGTAGTCCAGTAAGCTGTGGCTAGCCAGTGGATGGTGCTGAGGTCTGAGAAATTAGTCCTGAGCATAGCTTGATCAACTCTGGCCTGCTCTCTTGCTCGGACATTTACACAGTAGTGTTTTGTAAGTGTGCCTGGAATGGACCACGTGGCAGCTGTACAAATGTCTGCTATAGGTTTATATTTAATCTGAAAGCCATATTGGTGCCCTGTTTGCTGGTGGAGTCTGGCTTGGGTGGAAAGGTAGGGTTCTTTTAGATTCCATTTAGCAATTTTGGATTTATTTGAAGTTCTATCTGGCAATCTATGCCTTTGGAATGGGAAGGGCTTTATGAGACTGAGAGAAAGCTAAAAATAGCTATGTGTTTTGGGAAATGATTTTTTGGCGTAAAGCCCCCAAGGTCTGACTCTATTTTGAGTAGGCCATGACTCTATCGTAGATTATGGAAGTCGCCATCCTCTCAATTTGATTTAAAGAGATTTGCCATTTTCCTCAATTATGCAGAATGCCTGCCACTGATGTAAATGTCATCTGCCTTTATCATTCCAAGACCTGTGAATGTGTCAAGCCATTCAGACAATGAGGTAGATATAACATGCGAAGTGACATCAAATCTGGGACAAAGTTATCCCAATATCACAGTCAAATGAGAACAAGCACAGACATAGAGCCAAACTAGTGAAGTTCATTTACCTTCTACGTTCTTAAGGCTACGTCTGAGATGCACACAGTGATGCACATAATCTATGTCATACATTCCTAAACGTATGTCAGAAATCTCTGATAAGTTTTGTATATAAAGCTGCCACATGACCACTTTTCCAGATTATCGCAGGTGATAGGTCTTGACTGCAGCCAGTGCACTACAGTGGCGGCTGGTGACGTTTTAAAGTGGTAGGGCGTTAATGTTGATGACCAGTTCCACAGAGTGATGGGGCACATCAGTAAACATGATTTTATCAGCCATTCGAAGTTTAAACACAATTTAGCTAGGTATGAGCAGACTACAATCAGGAACAATGTACCATAAAATAAATAACAGGGTGTAATCATTTAAGGGTCAGACACTGGTATTTAAGGGAAACTAATCGCAGAAGTGCAATCCGGTGTAAGAGGGGTGTGGGAAAACACAGAGCGTCGTTAGCCGACCGAAGAAGTGCTTAGAAGACATTATCTCCCCGATATCCAAAATATGCAATTAACTGTAATTTGCCAATTCCATTACACATCCCAAATGTGCAAAGTAACTCGAGGGATCTGACTTTAAAGGATGGTAAGTCCCTAAATTATACGATTCATTCAGCCCAGAGTGCGTGTCTTGTTCTCAGTCTTTGCACAAGTGCAGTTTGGGGTACCTGTGACACCCGAGCAAGTGGGGGAGAAATAGCCTTTTACATAGTGCACTCCATGTTTTGAATTGTGTCTAGGCCATTAATTGACAGGCAGTAAAATCACCTTGTTCAATGCAGTCCAACTGAGGCCTATGAGGGCAGCATATATACCAGATTTTCTTGATTCATTGTACGTTAATTAATCCTTTGTGGATAACCAGAAAATCTGCCTTTGATCCACCTGCTCATTGATGGATTTTTATAAACCATAAAGAGGAGTTGACTGAGAGTGAATTCAAACCTATGACCTGCAGATCAGACAAAGACCTGAGCAGAAATGCCTAAACCCAATGAGCTATCTTACCAGCTTTTTTTTGCTGAATATTGGTCAGTGTTAAATGCACCCTCAACCCCCTTTTCAGCCTGGTTAATCTTATTCTCTCCCCAATACGTGTCCTGAATACCATTCATTTTGTGGAAAGCTATGAGATACTGGACCACCAGCCAGCATTCTTTGTACCTTTCCCTCACACTGCCCTTCCACCACAGCTGCCATCTTCTGGCCACTTCCCTCCGACTTGTCCTAACAGCCACTCATTCTTGTGTTATTCTTTTCGTTATTTCTCCCTACTCTTGCCCTGTCTAAGTCAGCCCCCACCTATCACGAGTCTCTCCTCCATCCACCCCTCCGAAGCACTCGGCCACTCATGAAAGTAAACTTGAGCTCTGGTGTTTAATCAGGTCTTTTATCCTGCTATTAGAGGTCTCTCCGGCTGGACTGGGACTGGAGCATCTGTACCCCAATACGAGGTAGCAATCTCTCTCACTCCCCAAACTCAAGAAACTCCTACAACATTCCAGCTTACGCCTGTCTTAATGTCATTACATTTCAGCTTGAAATGTAGTGAAGTTCTGTGAAGTGTCACCAATCACGATTTCCAGCTGAACTCAATGTATTTTTTTAGATCAACTGCGCAAAACATCTAGGAATTGTATAATGTGGGGCACAAGAGAGTTCCATTAGCTCCGTGGCAGTCGCGGCCTGCATTACGGGCGGGGGGGAGAGGGAGGAGGGGGGGTGGAAATGGGGTTTTTGCGGCGGAGTGGATGGGGGGGTGGGATAAATAACTTACCTTGGCTTCCCGCTTTTCTTAAGTCCTGACTGAGACTCCAGACTTCCGACTCCCGCCGTCGCTGCATTTGAATTCCTCTGGGCTGAGTTCATCATCAGGAAGGCGGCAGGCAGCCTCCCTCCCCTCCACTGCAGCCAGCGCTGTGATTGGTTCGGCCGGCTGCCCCACCGCGTAATTTTCTCTCTGTATGCTGCAGCATACAGAGAGGAGAGGGAGATCGGGTGGTGTTACTGGGAGGGCAGGGGGGAGTAGCTTGCCCACTGTTGTTAATACTGTCTGTTTGGGCGGCCTCAGGCTGCCCAAGCAGTCAGTATGAACAACAGTGGGAAAGCCACTCCACCCTGCCCTCGAGTAACGCCGCCCACTCTCTCAACCAGGAACTTCTGCTTTCTCGCCGTGCGAGAAGGCAGAATTAAATGGTAGTTATTATGGTAATAACTACCATTTGTTTCTGCCTTCTCGCACGGCGAGAAAGCAGGGGGGCGGCGCCCAAACGCCTCCATGGGCGAGCCGCCACTAGTGCACTAAGAGGATATTGTATAGCACATGATATAGATAACAAGCAAGCTGAGTCTAGGAGAAAGAACGCTTCAGCGGCATGTGTTTTCCTTTCGCAGGGAACTCTGCCATACCACCTCAGTGATAACCACAGCTTTTGTTGTCAACAAGGTATATAGTGGTTTGCTCTTCCCTAACAAAGGCTAGATTGCAAGGTCTACTTTCCATGCTCTACTAGTGTAGCACATAGAAGTTGGTTTTAGGGTTTTGGATTTCAAATGACATTTTAACTATGTTAGAAATGTTGCATTCGCGTTATTCACAGTGGGTCTGTTAGCTGCATATATGATATTCTGTGTGGTTGTTTTAGAGGTGCTGAGAAATAGGTTCACTCTTTTGCAATAAATGCTTTTAGTGAAAAGTGTCTATTCTTAGTACCATTTGTGTGTGTGATATTGTAAAGATTGAAATAAGTCTATTTCCAATACCACAGTGCCCCAGATCCCGGTTTAGGAATTGTTAGTAACCCAAAAGCAATGATTCTACTTCAACAGTAGATTGGGTGGGGTTCTGCGGGGCTGCAATGACCTGTCTTTCACATTCAGCATTGGCGCATTGAACCAGGTTTACATGTATCTCCCCTGGGTGGGAAAGCACATTTTTAGAACCACGCCAGAGTCGTAGTTTGCATAACAGTTGGAGCTTAAGGCAGGGCTCGAATCGTATCTTACGGTTATGCTATGAATAGATTTTTCAGTATTTACACACAGATGAACCATTATTACACCATTACAGGCATGTCTGTAGTAATCAATGCTACCTCCTACTCAGAATAAAGGAGCACCTATCTCTGTAGGTTAGTCAAGCTTGACTCATAAAAGGTTATTCCTCATGCTGTGGGTTTTCTAATTCTTTGATTCAATTTTCAATTAAATCTGTTCTTCATGGCGACCCCTTTTGCAATATGAGCCAATTACAGTGAAGCGATCACTTAGTATCTGAAGTCACGAGGTGTTCCGATACAGGAAAGTGGGGGCAGTTACATGTAATGGCTGCACGTGCGGCGTATGCCTTTGCAAAGTTTTACTCATGGGTGGTGTTCAGGCTCTTGATGCTGCCTTAGGACAGTTTCAAACCATTACACAACAAAGGGGAACCCAGTAGACCTGGGAGCAATTTGATACACAACACAATTGATCCCAACTGAACACATTTAAACAATAGGGAGTACCCAAGAGAACCCAAAACACCTGCAATAACACAAGTTCAGTTGAAACGAATTCAGAATCTGTATTGGTTTTCAACAGTATACAAATATTATTTTGAATAAACGAGTTGCTCCAAGATAGGTGGATAATGGGTGCTAAGGGCAGTTTCAAGCTTACAAAGCAGTCCACTGTCTGCACACTATAGGGCTTACCAATATTTGGAAATACCTTTGACTTATCAGGGACACCAGAACTGGTTTACTGGTCAGTTGCCAATGCAGAGAAATGTCTGTTTGGGGACCCTCAGAAATGAAGGTGCTATTTGGCCAGCCTTGGCTGCTTACACACCTTGGCCCTCATTTATGAGGCCTTGCTTCAGTTTTGCGCTGCGGATGCGTCACTTTTTGTGACGCATCTGCGGCGTAAAACATGCGCCTTGTTGCGCCATATTTAAAAAGTGACGCATCTAGGTAGATGCGTCACTTTTTAAACCCCTCCGCCACATTATACCTGCGTCAGGTATAATGTATGCAGAGGGGGCGTTCCCCCGCAAAAAGCCTCGTAATAGTGACGCAGTGAAATCTATGAGATTTCACTGCGTCACTTTTAGGATGCGGTTGCGTCAAAATCTTGCGCCTGCCTCACAGCAGGCGCAAGACTGACGCAAGCCCTTTCACATGGGGCTTTCCCCATGTGAAAGGACGCATTGCTGGAGATGCGTCACTTTTGTGACACACTCCAGCAATGCGTCACTTTTGCGCTTACAGATGCGTCAGAAATACTGACGTATCTGTAAGTCCTTGCGACATGATGCGTCATACATTAAATATGACGCATCATTGGTGTCGCAAGGAGTGCGCAGTGAAAAGTGACGCATCGCTGTTTTCACGCAGCGATGCGTCACTTTTCATAAATGAGGGCCAGAGTTTCTCGCCTTGACAACTTAGCACCTGCTAAGGTGATAGATATTTTATATTACACAATCACCTTGTGCTGGATACTTGTACAGTTTATACAAAGCATGCTGAGCTCCAAACTTGCGCTCACGGTGGGACCAGCTTCTTCAACACAATTACAAACTATCAGTCCGCAGACTGTTAACAGTATCATGGGAAAGCGTAATGAAGTAGCTTTCTAGGTCTCTCATAACACCAACCAGTTATAAGCAGTGTATCCGTACACTACACCCCAAGACAAACATAGAATACTAACTTTATGTCTTCTTCTTGGTAGGGGTGGGCAGAATTTGCAAAATTCGCTTTCGCGAACTGTCGCAAAAATTTTTAAAATCTCCGCGATTACGCAGAAACATCGCGAAGATGTGGACGTTTTTCCCCGCCCGTTTGCGATATTTTCTGCATGATCGCGGCTCGCCAACTTACCCTCGGTTCGCTCACGGGCGCGGCCATCTTGTTTTGGGTCGCGCAATGCATGCTCGCGCCCGTTCGCGGTACGTATTTCCTGTTCGGGAAAGCTTTTTCTTGTTCACGCCACTTTTTGCGTGCTCGGGGAGAAAATATCGCACAAACTTGTGCACGTGGTCGCAATGGGCGCGGCCATCTTGTTTTTCACTCTATTGCATGGTTCTGTTGCCCGATTTTGAATTCTCCCTGTATCTCTGCAATCCTTTGTTTGCAGCCACTTTTTTAGATCTTTTTTATTTATTATCTCTCTAACTATTTTCCTGCTTCTATATTTTTGATTTTTGTCTACTTTTTTGAGTTTTTTAGCTACTATTTCACTCTTTTTCTATTCCCTGCTATTTCCTTTACTTTTTTAATTGTATTACCTTTTCTTTCCCGCCCCGTCTCCCTCTCCCCAGAACCATGCCAAAGGGTAGGGCTCGCCGCAGCCAGAGCCTCGGCGCCCACAAGGGGTGCAGGCACGGGCCTTATTTGGGGAGGTGGAGTTGGCTGCACTTACCTTCTTTGTGCAGCGCCACCTCCCCTCTTCCCTCGCAGCAGGTGGCAGGCCTGGGTCCGGGTACGGGCGCCGGTAGGGTCGACAGTGCTGGGGGAAGGTGCGCCGGGCAGTGTTCCGCTGCTCTGGGGTCCGGCGCACCCAGGCGCAGTTGGCACACCAGTGGTCCGACATCCTGGACCGTGAGCAGGACCTGCTGGACCTGCTAGGAGTGGAGGTCCTGGGTCTTGGTGAGTAACTATTTAATTATTACTACTTTGTGACTGTTCTTCTGCTCTGTGTTATATATTGCAAATATCTTTTTTTCTTCCAACCAGCTAGAATGTTGCTGCTTACATTCCAGGTTAATTAGGTTTACAAGTCTTCTGTGATTGTTATGACAAAGGTGCTCCTCTGCGCTACTACTAATCTTACTTGTTTGCAACTTTGCGTTTGCGCTCGCTTAGCTTGATTATGTAAGAGTTTATTTTAGAGAAATTAAGTTACGTAATTCTATAGTGAATCTAGTCATTACTTTGTCCTGTCACTAAGAGATAGGGGTGGATTGATACTTAGGTTTAGTTACTTTGTATGAGTTTGTAATTCTTTTAGTGTTCTGCATTATGCCCCCTCAGTTACGTCATGTGCTGCTGGTACCCCAGTCTTTATTAGAACCTTTTCTAGTTTGTTCAGTGAGTTGTGGGAATAGGCTTAGCACTAGCAGAACATCAGCATCAATCAATCAACCCAAAATTTGGTGTATCCAAAAAATGCAGTCATGTGTCCTCCATTTGACCATATGCATTGTTGAGGACTAAAAGAAGTGGAAATGCATACTTAATGTACAATTGGCATGCCTGGAATAGGTAGGCTAGGTCAGGTGGTACGCCATTCTTATGCTTAGGTAGTATTCTGGAATCAAAATAGAAGACTGGATTAGTGTTGATAAATAGGAAGTAGTCGATCCACGAATCCCCCGATACTATTTGTTGACCAGATGAGATCGGTCAACTTAGTTATTGCAATTGAAAGTGTTTTTTGACTGTTCTTTAAAAAATATTTTATTTGTTTGACACCATCCATCAATGTTTGTCTCTTTCTTATATTTTTCCTGTTAAGCACCCAGGGGCAGGCAGACACAGACAGGGAGTGGGACTCAGTCGGTGGTAAAACCACAACACCAGGACGACACCAACGAGGGCTCCTCTGCTGGCCCTAGTAAGTGTTCTTGTTCTTAATAATAATTCTTATTCCATAACTTTTACTGCACCATATTTTTCCCCAACTATTGTTTCAGTTTCCTAATGCTATTTTTTACCAACAATTATCCTTCGATCTGTACTGTTTCGAAAATCTTGTTATCCCTGCCTCTGCTATGATGACTCTCTGTACTCTAATACTATTAGTCTGTCTGTACTGTAGTAGCTAAGCTTGCCCAGTTGGCCACTCTTTATTTAAAAGGTTGTAAATAAAACTCAGATTCACCAGTAGCTCTAGCCATTGAGTCCAGTCCTTTGTGTCGTCCTCTTGTACTACTTCTAGTCTTATTGATCTTGAGTCTTTGTTAATCTTGAGGCCTTGACAATTCACACCAACAAATGCCCAAGCACATTTATTACTATTTTGATATGATAGGACATACTACTACTGTTGTAGGGATTTTGCACATACAGATCTTTGCAAGAAAGTAGGATGTTGGTGATGGTAGGTTGGACCTTCCTCACATACCTCAATCAGAAGTTCAGAACCCACCACAATCCCCTGCCCGACCAGTTATAGTAGTGTCTTGCCATAACTATTAGCTCACCGAATCCTCTCCCCAAGCTACCCAACAAGTAGACAACCCAGAACATAACACACCCAACCTCTCAGTTATGGAAGCAATGCACGTGCTTCCTTTAATTTGCTCACTCGTGTAAGTCCACACCAAATACCACCAAGTCTATGTAAGTTCAAAATGTTTATTGACAAGCTCTGTACATTAACATAAACATTGATACACTTACTTACAGATGTTAATTAAATCATGATAACTGAACAGTGGTGGAAGCACCACCATCCCCTAGGTAGGAGTTTAGTTTATATAAATTTATTACTGAAGATCTCTGAGTGAAGGGACCCCTCACCTTAGAAGAACCTAATACTGGTAGTTGTTGCATCATAAGCTCTCCAAAGCTCTGGTTCGTAGAAGGGAATCTTCCGTCTGTAATGCGAAAAATGAAACGGTGCACTTTAGTATATTGTAAGCATTTCTCAGCTGTGCCAAAAAGTTTAGCATTTATGGATAAGCAATATGAACTAACAGTACACCACAACTTCATAAAAAAGTGGCTTGTTAATGTTTTGGTTGACCGCTTGTACACAGCGCTTAGACAGTAGCAATGTGAGGTCATATGGGCTCAAAGGTGTCTTATACAACAAGCTGCAAGGTAACGTCACATGTGCAAATATAAAAGACACAAAGGTAAAATGGTAGCATGGCTCGGGCTAGCTAAGCAAAGGCTAGAATGACCCTAGGGACCATATATAACTACTAGTGTCTACTTGACTACTACCTGATTTGTACTAGTGATGTATGTTATATACTAATAACTCTTTTTTCAATCTTGCTACTGATCAATAGGGGAGGTGTATATGACGGCTAAAAAATGTGTAATGTTTTCTAGGCGCACTACCCACGACCACCATTGCCGGGGCCAGCCAAGGCGACACGGAAGGAGAGGATGCGGGAGATGCCGAGGATACCGATGGAGCGGTAGGGGGAGTGCCAGCACCAGTGGCGGGCAGTGGTAAGTTAGATTCATAATCCTTAACTATTGTTAACATTACACTCACTGCAAGAGTTGCCCCCGCTGGGCCGGCGGTAGTCACTGCTGACCCCGCAGGGGCAAACCTCACACCATCCCTGTAGAAATGACCGCCCGCCATATTACAATGGCTGGGGGGTCCGCGGCGGATAGAAACCATCCGCTGATTTTACGCACAGTTGACATGTCGACCGGGCAGAAAAGGTTTCAATATGGTGGCAGTGTCTGAACACACCACCAGCCATATAATCTGCATTTTGGAATGCCTTTCCGTGGTGGCAATGCCGCCATGGAAAGGCACTCGGAGTATGCTTGGGATGCCCGTTGCGGGCCCCCTTTGGGGGTACGTACCTATGCTATGGTACCCACTGCCTTTCAAAGCACACCGTGGCAGACTCCGTGTGGGGCCTGTCACGTTGTGATTGGAAAAGCACAACATGTATTTTTATTATTGCGGCAGGTGGTGCTTTCGGCAACGACCACCACAATGTTAAAAATATGGGAGGCGCCGGCCACTGTGGTGGGCGCATCCTAATTGTCCCCACGTGACCCCCGCCCTTATGGCGGGTGGTCCCTTTTTAGCTTGAGGATGGCGGGCAGACTATGTCCGCCCGCCATCCGATGTCCTAAGTAAGTAAGAGTTGTTGTGAACGTTTGAAGAGTGAAGAAGACACCCTTTAATTAGCATAGGGACGGGAGTATTGAGTAACCAGTGGCCTCATCTATCTATCTGTTCAACTCTACTTTGACAATTTTATGGAGAAGACTAAAAGTCAGATCAGATCACCTGGTGTTCAACTAAAAAGTGAAAGACGGATGGAAGGAAGAACGGGCGAGATTTAATAAATGTTATGTACTGTGCTTTATAGTGCTACCATGCCACTATGTGTATAATTATAACTTGTCTTACTGTTTTTCTAAGAGTATATTTTACAATTGTCTTGTTTCTTTTTGATATACAGCTACTCCTTCCAAGGTTGATAGGAAGGAGTTGGCCGCCAAGGCACAGCGCCGGAAACTGGAGGCAATACAGTGAGAATACCGGCGGCTGGTGGTCTTGGCAGAGGAGGAGGAGGATACTGATGCAACACTTGTAGCCTCCTCCAGTACCCCAGGCCCCAGCCACCGCCCTCCAACAGTAGTCACACCTCAATAAGTCACACCGCCCGGTGGAAAAGTGTTAGGGTTTGTTGAATGGATTGGAATGGGGTTTGGGGGAAGGTTTGACAGTGAAAAACAGTACGCATGGACAAACATGCAACAATCTTTGAAGACTACCATATCCATATCAATATGTAAAGGGAGAAAAAGGAAATGCATGCATGATGATTGATAAGGAGACCCGGATTACATACACTTCTTGTTCTGTTGTTCCGGGCTTAATACTTTTACAGATAGCAAAAATAATTTTTAATATTGGTAGGGATGAATCATAAACAGAGAGAAAACCTAATGATAATAACAACAAGAAGAACACACTGTTGTAAAGATTGTAGAAAAAAAATGAATCAAATTATTTAAAAGAAGGTGAAAGTTGATACTGTTACTGTGTTATCCTGGTCAAAAATGTGGACTGGATTTGCATCTTGGCATTCCTCTTGGTCCTCTCGTCCATCAAGCTTGGGTGTCGCCACTCGCCACTGCCCACCTGGAAAAAAATGTAGATTTATTGGTAAGGTAAGTGTGCATTGTAATGTTTTCTCAAGTATCGGGCAAGGCCGGCCTGTAATTGTAGATGGAAACACAAAGGAGATATTGAGAAACATAGTTGGAACAAATGCACAAGTTATGGTGTAGTCATAGTGCAACACAAGAACACTTTCCGAGGCGGTATGTATGCATCATTTCTACTCTAGTCTGTTTCCAGCATTGACCTTCAACAACAACAGGACAGAGCAGGCCCACAGTGACCGGCCTGATGGCACGTTGCTTAGCACATCCTCCGTTTAGAGTATTTTTTTTTAAAGAGTTGGACAAAGGCAAAGCACCTATCCATTCCAAACATAGCATTTTACAATTTAAGTTAGTTAATTAAAAGCACCGCAGTCGTGGGGAGTGGCTAGTGACCAGACAAGATATGCACAGTGTAACTGAGCTACATGCAGACGGGGGCCTTCCTGCATCAATCCGTTCACTAATCCTGACTAAAACTCAGTGCTGCACCAAGATTCTTGTGCAGGGAAACCTCGGACATCGAACACGCTGCTCCGGACCCCCGGAGCTAAAGAGATCAACGAGATCTGCAGCCAAAGACATCGCGGCCTGGGCCCACGCTGCCGCTGGGACCTTAAGTGAATACACACCCCGGGCGGAGGTAGGCGGCGCTGGCGGTTGGAGGCACTGGGCGCGGAGTTTCAGAGAAGTGCAGACTCTGCCACACGGCGCCGAGCTGCGCCCGAAGATCATAACCGTGGCTGGAAGCACGGACAGCGGAGCGCAATCTCCGCGGTGAAAGGCTGACAGTGTTCAGTGAAAACCCGCGGGATCGCGCTTGCCGGCATAATTAGAATGGCCTAAGCACCAAAAAAGGCAGGAAACGGTGCGGTAAGTAACATCCCAAGTGCGCCGCTATTTGACCTGGACCCCCAGAGTCCGAGATCGCTGTGAGATACTGCTGAGGAATTTGCTGCCTATGACCACATTGAAGCCGGATCCTCGAGTAGGTACTGTCCCGAACAAGGAAGGGCCGGGGCTGTGTTGGGCACAGGGAGTCATAGAGTACTGCCTCCACATCCAGACGTGATCTGCTGCTGACCCTGCGGCAGGTGAAACAGACACCTGGGTGCACATCATCAGCAGGGCAGAACACCAGGCACTATCCAGGCCCTGTGCAACGGGGGCATATCACACCAGTGGGGCTTACCCAGAACCTCTCAGGTGGCAAGACTGGGGCACGAGGTGGAGATTGCCAGCACGGACGTAGGCGCGCCTCATTTGAACACAGCAGCAGGAGTGCCAGCTTTTTCAAGAGTACACATCAATTCCAATCTGGAGGCGGGAGCCTGAAAGAATAGACTGTGGGATCCACCGGGCCCACCGTCACAACACAGTGCCGGCGTAGGTGAGACTGCGCGTGGATACAGCCAGCAGACGTACAACACTCAGCCGGGATAAGCCTGGGGACACTGGGCGATAAACCTACGAGAGGAGCAAATCAGCCGCAGAGATGAGTAGAAGAGGGCTCAAAGTACAGCAGACCCCCAGGCTAGATAAATATGCCTACACGAAGGACTCCACCGGGGCGCTAGCCAACGCCCGACCTCCAGACGCACCAAAGGTCACAGAGTAGGTGACCCTCCAGGATGTGATGGCGGCCCTATGGACAATGCAGTCATTGATGGGCACGATCTCCACGGATGTTGCCCTAATACGGGCAGACTTCGCTAAAATGTCGGATCGGCTGGCGGAGGTCGAGAAGACAACTGCGAGCCTCTCGACAGACACGGCAACCCTGCAACAACAAGTGCAGAGGCTTGAAGAGGACAACAAAATAATGAAAGCCAAACTGGATGACCAAGAAGGCCGCTCTCAGCAAAACAATGTGCGCGTTGTAGGCGTGCCGGAAACTGCAGGTGGACCAGCCCTAGATCTTTTTGTAGAAGATCTGATCCAGAATAAACTAAAGCCGCAGGGGCTCTCCAAATTCTTTTCAGTAGAAAGAGCACACCGTGTACCAGGAGGCAAACCGCACCCGGGAGCACCGCCACGGCCGATATTGGCGTGAATTTTCAACTTTCGAGATCGCGACACAATCCTGCAGCCCGCATGCATCGCACCGCCAATAAAGGTAGATAACTCGGAAGTCACCTTTTATCCTGACTATACAGCGGCCGTCACACAACAAAGACGGAGTTACACAGAGGTTAAGAAAGAACTACGTGCCAGGGGACTGAAGTACTCTATGCATTTTCCAGCGAAGCTCCGTGTTGAATCTGAAGGGAAAACATTGTTCTTTGAAACGCCGGGAGAGGTACGGGATTGGCTAGAGGGATGGAGACCAGCCCGAGGGCCCAAGAACAGAGAGAATGTGCCCGCCACCCGCTGAGAAACACAAGGACAGAACCCAAAGAGGAGGTATACCGCCGCAAGACTGGAACTAAAGACCCCAACAGGACAAACACGAGACAGGAAGCACCAGCTAATGAACTACTATAAGGCACTTGCAACTCTGAAAAGAACCCTTCGTTGAACACTGCTACACAAGATAGATGTCGCTCATAAATGGACTGGAGCTGGGACACTTGACTTACGAACCTTGATCAAGGGGTCGGGCCCCCACAGGTAGGATCTAACAGATGGGGGGCAGCACTGAATGGACAGTTAGTGCAGCGAGGGCTTTGTTCTAACCACGGAAAACTCACCCCCACAAATGATGTGGTTTATTTGGGAATCTAAGCGCTCTGCTCAGTTGGGGGTGCAGGCAGGTTCAGAAGTGCCGGGCAGAGAGGCAGGGTGGGGGGTTCGGGTTAAGGGAGTCAGAGGACTTGATTGGGTATGTTATGTTTTTCTTGTTAACGTATCTCTCCTAAGAAAATGGTTGATAACTGTACAATGTGTTCATACACATGGCATGCACCTGTGCTCTGACACTACAAACAGCACCAACAGCTCTGTGACCACATATCACACACACTATGCCACGACGTGAAGATTTGGACGCTAGCTCTCAGCCGCCACGATCACTAGGGCCTCCCCTGTCCGTAATATTGTGGAATGTGAATGGAATAGGGCACAAGATCAAAAGGGGGCTGGTTCTTCAATATCTAAAACGGAAAGGCCCTACGGTAGCACTACTCCAGGAGACTTATCTAGTGGGCACGGCCTGCAAAGCGTTGGACCATTGGGGGTTCAAAATGGTTGCCCACGCGGAATTCACATCTGGGTCCCGGGGGGTGGGTATCCTGGTACATAGGAGCTCTCCTTTGGTGGTAAAGAGGACTTGGACTGACGACCGGGGTCGATTCCTTGCCTTGTCCTTTCAATGGAAGGGACGGATGTACAATATGGTCTCGGTATATGTCCCCCCGGTGCTTTATCAGACGGTCTTTCAGGATCTTGGAAGGTTCCTACTGGACCTTCCTGATGGTGAACTGATCATAGGCGGAGATTTTAACGCCATAATGGACGCTACCAAGAACTGACGACCGCTCAGAGACACAATTAGGTCCAATCAGGCCCTGAGGGAATTCGTAGATGCAATGGGGCTGACTGATATTTGGAGAGTTAAACACCCTACAGAACACCAGTACACCTTTCACTCCGGAGTACACACCAGTCTTTCCCGAATAGACTATATACTGATTCTAGCAATAACCCCGGAGAGGGAGAGTGAAGTGGTACATTTACCAAGAGGCATTTCAGATCACTTGCCTATACAATTTCTATACACCGCAAGGTTTACTGGGAGGAAATGAATTTTTCCGCTCTACCCGGGATACCTGAAGGACCCTAAGATTGCCAAGGCCCTAGTGAAATCCACTGATCAGTACTTTACAGAGAACGTACAGTCAGTGGATTCGCCGGGCATTTTATGGAAGGCGTACAAGTCAGTGATAAGGGGTCAAGCCATCACGGTCATCACCAGTCATAAACAAGACCACAGGAAGAACCTAGATACTCTAGAAGAAGAAGTGCAGAGGGTGGAGGTAGCACATAACACAAATCCTACTGATACCACAGCGCAAACCCTGACACTAGCGACCCAAGAATTTAGGGCTTATGCATGGGAAACCTCGAACGCCAGACACTCCGATACCCTACATAGGCTTATGAACTGGGTGATAAGACTGGGAGAATGCTTGCATGGTTGCAAAGAAGGGAGAAGGCGAGTAGATGGATTACCCAACTGACGTTCGAGGACGGCACCACGACGACTGATCCCCCAACTCATAGTGGAGGAGCTGACAACTTATTATGAAAAGGTTTACACACCTCCTGCTGAAGCCACAATAGAGGAAAACATACAGGTTCTCCTAGATATAAAAATGCCTACACTACCACTGGAGGCAATTTAAGATCTGGAAGTAGATTTTACGGCAGAAGAGTTAGGGGTGGCACTGGCAGCGCTTCACACGGGAAAGGCAATGGGACCTAATGGTTTACCGGTAGAGCTATACAAAAAAGTGACAGGTAAGATTACGCCCCATCTACTTAATATGTACAATGAATGCCTAGAGCAGGGGATATTGCCCAGGGACCAAAGATTAGCCACAATTGTGGCAATACATAAACCAGGTAAACCCGCAACGTCTGCCCCTTCATACCGTCCAATATCCCTAATAAACGCAGAAGCCAAGATGTTAATGTTAATGTTAATGTTAATGTTATGGGTGTCTCATATAGCGCTCGGCTACTCCAAGGAGTGTCCCGGCACTTTCTCACCCACAGCATACTACAAAGGGCAGGCAAAAAGGAGAAAAAGGGAAAACAAATTACTGTCCATAAAGCCACGTCTTCAGACCCTTTCTGAAGGCCAGCAGGTTCGAGGTACTGCGGAGTGACAGAGGAAGAGTATTCCATAGCTGGGGCGCCAAGCGTTTAAAGGAACATCCCCCCACCCTTGCCTTCCGAACAACAGGGACAATGGCAAAGCCGAGAGATTTAGATCTTAAGGATCTTGATGGTTTATAGAAAGCAAGACGTTTTTGAATATATTCAGCTCCCACAGCATGGAGTGCCTTATGAGCCAGCGTAAGTGCTTTAAAAACAATCCGCTTCAGAATAGGCAGCCAATGTAGGGAGTGTAAAAGATCTGAGGCACTCGCACGGCGATGTAGGCCAAAAATGGCCCGTGCCGCTGAGTTTTGGACCACCTGGAGTCTTTGGAGTAAGTATTCGGGAAGACCCAGGTATAGGACATTCGAATAATCTAGCCTTGATCCAATAAGGGCCTGGACCGTAGTCTTCCTATGCGCCAAAGGGAGCAGGGGAAGGAACTTACGTAACATTTTGAGGAGGCCATAGCCTAGCCAAAGCGTTGGCACTCCAACTGCAGCCACACCTTAAGATGCTAATTCACCCAGACCAGTTGGGCTTTATGCTGGGATGCAACACCTCCCTTAATTTAAGACGCCTGCATGGGGTACTGGCTCGGACACCAATGATTCAAGAAGATGCGGCCATCCTCTCATTAGATGCCACGATGGCATTTGACCTCGTGGAATGGCCATTTTTGTTCACAGTACTCCGAAAGTTGGGGTTCAGTCCAAAGTTCTGCGAATGGATCAGATTATTATACACCGCACCCCTAGCACAAGTGGTAGCAAATGGATGTACATCGCAAGAGTTTACATTGGGGAGGGGGACGAGGCTAGGCTGCCCGCTGTCCCCACTCCTTTTCGCCTCTAATGCTTGAACCACTTGCAGCATGGATAAGGCAGGATTTGTCAATCCGTGGGATGAAATGGGAGGCGGATTGGGAAGACCAGATTTCGCTTTACGCGGATGACGTGTTAATATACTTAACATCCCCAGCAAGATATATGGTTTTACTGCTGGACATTTTCATGGCAGATGGGACTGTGTCAGCATATACTATCAACTGGACAAAATCACTGCTCTATGTGGTGCATGGTCCTACTCTCAGGCTCCCCCGAGGTTGTGAGTTGCAGATCGCGACCAGAGGATTTAAATATTTAGGAATATATGTTACCCCACAGGACACTATTTTTATGGAGGAAAAGCTGATGAAGCCGCTGGCAAGGCTCCGGGCAGATGTCAAACACTGGAGATCCCTTCCGTTGACGTTACTGGGGAGGGCGGTGCTCTTCAAAATGCTGGCCCTGCCTAGGTTCCTCTATGCCCATCAGAATACCCCATTCCCAGTCCCCTCCTCTTACTTTAAAGCAATTGAAGCCGAAGTATCCACATTTCTGTGGGACAGGAAAATGCCCCGCATAGCGCAACACAAATTAGTACGTGCCTGGTACGATGGGGGAATAGCGTTACCAAATGTTAAATTATACTATTGGGCCTCACAACTAATGGTGATAAACCAGTAGCTGTACGTCCCACAGGACGAACCAGCATTCAGAATAGATAGATGCCTCCTACCCGCAGAACATCTGATGAAAGCCCTTTACACCAACAAGAGACGAAACACACTCACAGGACCGACGGCACACATGATTAAAATATGGCACACTGCACAAAGGGCACTAGGTTGGGAAGGAGTACTGACGCTGGCCACCCCCCTCTGGGAGACTTGACATTTGGGCACCCTGGCTAACACTAAGGGATTTAGGCAATGGGACCACATCGGCATTACTAAAATAGGTGATCTCTGGGTGAAAGGCGAGATCCCTCCCTTTGCAACACTGCGGGAAAAAAATGGGATGGCAAAGACAGAACTCTATCGATATATCCCAATTAGAAACGCACTCCAGAGCGCTATCCCCCCAGACACCTCACTAGCAGAGTCTTCGCCCTTGGAGACAGGCTCTTCACGGACTATATGGAAAAAAGGCCATCTCACAGACGTATCGTAAGCTGGTAAATAACCAACCAGACCCCTTGGCGACACTAAAGGAAAGGTGGCAGGCAGACTTGGGGGACATGGAGGAATCCGACTGGATGGACGCATGGGCATCGACCCGCAAGGCAGCGATCCCATCGAGGCTAAAAATCATACAACTCAAAGTGCTACATCATATATATTATCCACGCACCACACTACACAAGCTTGGGCACACCCCCGATCCACTCTGCCTCAGAGGTTGTGGGCAAACTAGCACATTTTATCACATTATATGGGCCTGTCCAGGTATACAATCCTATTGGGAACGGGTGATGAGTGAGATCTCGGAGGTGGGGGGGGGGGCAGAGGTCCCGCGAGATCCCATATGCTGCCTCCTAAATGTCTGGCAACCTACTGATTTAAATTTGGCACTACAGAACTGGACCACGCTCGGGACGACGATCGCCAAGAGAAATATAGCCCAGAACTTGGGCTCTGGGGTGTTACCTACGCATCAACAGTGGGAAAGGGACATGGATGTCGCATTGGCGGCTGAGAGGGCGGTCTACACCCACAGGGGATGTCCCAAAAAATGGTCCAGAATATGGGGAAAATTAAATGAATTCCGGGGGAATATATGTGAGCCTCCACAAACAGCCTCAACCCCTGAAGCTTGCCCTTGATTATAGGTAGGGCTGAATAGACTGAACTATGGCTATCAATAAGTGATGAGGTTGGTTATGGGAGGGATGATAAGAAAGTAATGTTATCTGTTGTAGTGTAGTTTCTACGCTGTGGGGTATTTATTGTGTATACCATGGGATGCACTATGTACAATTTGACTGCAGAGGGAGATGTTTATTCTTCATTGATCAAATGGAAGTGTATGAAAACACAACAACAATAAAAGGTTTAATAAAAAAAATTAAAAAGCACCGCAATCATCCCACCGCTACATTCGAATCCACTTCTACACAGACATTTGGGTCTGCTGTAGTTGTTGTTGACGTGTTTACCTTTAGGCTTTTATGCCACACATGAAACATCCTCCTGGCTTGGTATTATTCCATCAATCATCTCTGATACTTGTACTGACTGACTGTGAAGGTCGGCCTGCTGTAGAAGTAAAATGTTGTTATTACACAACAAGAGTAGAACTATTATTGACTTAAGTCACTCTTTAGTGTGTACAGTAAGACTGCTAGTACACTTTGACTTCTCTTCGTGCACATCAAACAACAAAAACACCAATCGCTCAGAGTCAGGTGTCCAATGCATGCCATTCATTTTCATTACCTGTTCCTTATCATCTAGTTAAAGGGCTGTCTTTTTTGCCATCATCATCATGGACGGTGCTGTTGTCATACTCAATGCGCAGATTGAGTCCCCTTCCTGTATTCAATCAAAAGTAATGTATCAAGCTGCAGTTGAAGTACAAATTTCTTATTTGCAAGAAGGGGAAAATTCATCTTGAGTTACGTTTAGTGTGTACTGCAGAAAGATGATTAGTGCACAATGACATAACTTCATGCACAACAAACAACAACAAAATTACTCAGTCTGCGACTCTGTGTCCAATGCATGGCATCAATCATCATTACCTGTTCCATCTCATTTTCATGGGTAGTCTCTCTCGGCTCTGAAAGGAGGAGTCATCATGTATCACTTCTTTTGGCGGGACTAGGAAAGTTTTTATTTTTTCTTCTATTTTCCATCATCCAATCATCATGAGGGCAATGGATTTAGGCAGGAGATTCAGTATGATGGAGCAGAGGAGCTGGATTCGTAGGACTGTAATGTCAAATACAGACACCTGAAAGTTGTATATTGAAATAAGAAGAGTAGAAGACGGTGGTAATGGAATGGATTTGTTGTGATTCACAAGTTTGTAACTGGAACGACAGACACACAAAACAAAGGAAAAAAAGGGAGGAATGCAGTAAGTGCAAGCCTAATTGTGAGGGAAATATAGCTCGTCCTCCAACTCTGGGGTTTCAGCCAGTAGTAGGTAATCATCATGTGACACACTACTTCAACTGTCCTCCTCATCTTCTTCCCTTGCTTCATTTATTGTGTAATTCGGTGGTATGAAGTGCTGATTCATTTTGATCATTGTTACCCTCTCCACGTTTTTTGGCGAGAGACTGGTCCTTCTCCCTGTTACAATGGAACCAGCAGCCCTGAAAACCCGTTCGGACACTTGCGACTGGGCAAGCCAGATAGCTTATTGCCAGCCTGCTGAGCAGTGGCCATGAAGACCTTTTCCTATACCAATACTGCAATGGGTTTTGATCAATGTACACCTCTGTTGGGTCGTCCAGATAGGCCTGGACCATCCGCTCAATGTTCAGGGGTGCTGCTGCTAACCTTTCGGGCTCTTTTCTCTTTGCATCAGCACTGCGCTTATTAATGCTTAACTGTTAATACCAATCGTCTAACGATTCTACTGGGCCTAATGATGATCCAGTTATTGTTGCTGTTGTCGATAGTGATGGTGAGTGTTGTGATCAAAACACTGCCTTCAGCCTCCAAAGTTGCACTTGATGCTGCATGCCCTTCTGCAGTACTTCTTGTGGGTTGATATTGCGGGCTTTTAATTAACAGCCGTTCATTTTCCAACGTACTCGCTGCCTCAGCTATCCAAGTTTTGTAGCGGGCAACATAAATCTCTGATAAAGGAAAGAATGTCTTCAGTCCCAATTTTGTCTGTGGAACCAGAATTGTGGCAGAAATGTAATGTTCTTGTGACAACATTTTATTCTCTATCCTTGTATTTTCAGCTAAGCGACCGGCTAAGCTCTCCACCAAGTCAAAGGCTTCCTTTTTGTCCTCTACACCTTTGTATGATTCAGACACCTTCTTCAGCTGATGCTCTAGCATTTGCAATAATGAGATAGGTTGGCCCATTGTACAGTCGTCCATGCTTACTGCACGTGTGAAGACCTCAAAAGGACGAAGCATCTCAGTCAGGCATTTAACTAGGCCCCATTGCTCCATCTGAAGGGTCATGCCACAGTAGCATCCCCTCTTTGCATGACATATTCATTGAGTGGCCTGTACTGCTCAAACAGATGATCAAGCATGTAATACGTTGAGTTCCACGTGTTGCCACCTCCTGGATGAGTGCTTTGACTGGCATCCTATATTCACATTGAATGATCCTCAGCTGCTTCAGAGCTTTAAAAGAATGGCTGAAATGAGTGCATATTCTTCGGCAGATGCTCAGTAAGTTGCTGACGATGGGTTCTTTTTTCAGAAAGTCTTGAACTATAATGTTTATGCAGTGCGCCAAACACGGAACCCTGAAATAGGAACCAAGATCCATGGACTTAAGTACATTACTGCCATTATCTGTGGCAACACAACCAATAGTAATCCCTCTTGGGTGCAGCCATTTAAAATCCTTGCTGCGAAACTCTTGCAAAATGTTTACAGCAGTATGAGATTTCTCCATGGCGAACATGGCTACAGTTGCATGTTTCCGAGTAGCTTTAAAAATCTCAGCTGTGTCAACAGCACCTCGTTCAGATTGCTTATCTGTAACCCCCACTAAAGAGACCCAGTGTGCAGTAATGCACATGTAATCTGTGGCTTGCCAACTGGTCCACATGTCTGTAGTCAGGTGGATATTGTGAACATCACTCTGCTGCAAAGCTTGTCCAACAAATTCCAGCACATCATGATGTAGTGCCGGAACAGCAATTCTTGTGAAATAGGAATGGCTGGGAACCTTCCATTTAGGGCAGATGGCTGACACAAATTCAAGGAAACCCACCCCTTCCACAAATGAAAAAGGGAGAAGGTCCAGTGCTAACATTTTAGCGAGTTTTGCATTGTACAACAGTGCCATTGGGTGGTTGCGTTGGAACTGCCTCTCAAACCTAAGCATGCTCTCAATGGTAGGACTCCTTTGTGGTGCTGTTGTTTTCATTAACCCACTTAGGCTCAACAACGCAGTTTGTCTCATTGCGGTACTCGGACACCTTGGTGTCTCGCCTGACTTTGAGTATGGCTCTTACTGCGGTGCCACTCAGATGTTACTGAGGAGGATGTGGGCGGTACCACTACACTACTGGGGACAGGGCTAGAAATGCCTCCCACTCCACCTTCCGCCGCAATAATATCGTCCCCTGATTCTTCCTGACCAACTTCTATGGGTTGAGTTTTTCTACTTTCTTTTAAACTTAAGTAGGTGATTCTCCCACACAATAGTGTGGTGTATTCTTAGATGACTTGCTTCGCATCCGGTACCATAGTTTGTACCAAGCTTACCGCGCCGAACACCTGAGCGACAAATTGCAATGTTCTCCTCCTTGGTGCTAACAGAAAAGAAGTCTCAAACTGGGGTGGAAAACTTTCTGGCACTGCTGGATGTGCCACTTTCAATACCAGATGAACTGGAGGGTGTGCTTGGAATGTGGCTCTGTGCAGCTACACTGACTTTTACTACAACTACCTTCTGAGATCGTTGAGCTGGATGTAGGTCCCTGCCGGGCCTTGTAAAATATGGCAGCTGGAGGCCGTGGTGGTGTAACCTGCGTTGGTGGTATCCGTGCTACATCCCACTCAGTAGCAGCCTTTCTGGATAGGGTGAGAATGTTGGTCTCCATCCCCTTTGGGGCGGGAGTGATGTGCGTGATGACTGGCTCGACCTCTTCATCAACATCACCCCGTTTCTACATCTACCTCCCTAACTGTAAGTTATTCGGGAAACTTCCTTTTCAGAAGCATTGTCTTGTGGTGTGCATCGCTCTTAGACCTATCTGGTGGCTGCCAAGTGGCATCACGGTCATCAGAAGCGGGGCTTGAAGAAGAAGATGATGGACTAAGCCTCCTTTTCCTTGCTGGTGGTCTGGAAGACAATAGAACTTCGGAAACAATGGTTTTCTCCACTTTGTCTGCAGGAAGCTCGATTTCCTGAAATGCCCCTACGTCAGGAGCAACAACTGCTGTTGTGGGCTGTTCTTGCGGCTGCTGTTCTTGCGGCTGCTGCTGCTGCTGTTCTTGCGGCTACTGCTGTTGTTGCAGCTGCTGCTGCTGCTGCTGTTGTTGCTTATCTTCTGAGTAGCCTGCGTTGATTGTGTACTACTTTGCGATGATGACATTTCAACATCGTTGCTCGTTAGTAGACTGGCTACCTCTGCGACAC
This sequence comes from Lissotriton vulgaris, assembly GCF_964263255.1. Taxonomy (NCBI): domain Eukaryota; kingdom Metazoa; phylum Chordata; class Amphibia; order Caudata; family Salamandridae; genus Lissotriton; species Lissotriton vulgaris. The sequence continues at coordinate 1,504,988,688 of NC_141693.1, forward strand.
TCAAGGGTTTGGGCCTAGGTTGGTGGGCTGGACCGCTGGTGTGGAGGTGCTGCTCCCAGCTTGGTTCCCAGACAACGCTGCTGCAGGCGTAACTGTTTTGCTCCCAAAAAAAGACTTTGGCCGGCACACCAGTTGTGGTTAAGGGCACTTCCTTTTTCTGTTCCTTCTTCTCACCAGCAACTTTCTTGGTACTTGACCTGGTACCTTTCTTTGGGGCCATCTTCTTCAGATGTCAGGCAGGACGCAGATGCAAAACAAGTTGTGTTCACACATGGACGTGATGCACAGCAGGGTGATGATGATGACACCTCCCACTCTGGCTTTTTGTGCACCTAAAAGCAAATGAGCCATGAGAAGAACATCAGTGAAATGTTGCATTTGTTGTTATGTGGTTACGTTACTACTGTACAAATGATATAGTCCTGCCATTTCTGAGACTTTGTCAACAAGGGCTATGTTATACTACTGTGTATACACACACTCCACTCTCATGAAGGATAGGAAAGAGAATAAGAACAACTAAATTAAAAATGTAATGGAAGTGGGGTGGACCCTATTTACCATTAAATTATTAGAGCATCACATCATTCATGGAGCTGCTGCTGGCAAAGGGGGTGGATGGATGAAAGCAGTAAACCAATAGGAAAACCATGCAGGCCTATATGCCAAAAGCAGGACACTACTAACACCCAACACAAAGAAAGGCTACCAGCCACATGGCCAGGCCCAACAACATCAGAAAGCCCACCCCAAAAAACACACTTCCCAACTCAATCCAGTGCCATCCATGCCCTAAATGATGTCTAAATTCAACAGACCACACACAAAAACACTTGATTAATAAAGCTGTGGCTACCTTCTCTGAGCCTACTGGATGAAAGCAGGCCTGTTGGCAGACAAGGCCAGACAAGCTTGCAGGCCTAGGCTTGAAAATGGCCACCAGCCACAGGGCCAGGCCCAACAACATCAGAAAGCCCACCCCAAAAAAACACACTTCCCAACTCAATCCAGTGCCATTCATTCCTTAAATGATTTTTTTTTTTTTAAATATATTTTTATTGCAGGAATTAGTAAATCGTTACAATATCGACCAGCATTGTATCATAAGCAATATCAACGTAGTAAAACCCCTGGCCCCCCACCGTAAGTTTCGTACACAGCCATCCGGCCCACAACCCTGGGGTCGGGCGGCGAAATGCAATGGGGGCTCAGCAGGATGCTTGAGCTGGTCCGGATGATCCACTGTCCGTCATCTGCTTTTCCAAACAAGTCTATAAACCCAAAAGAAAACCCCCACCCTCAAAATACTACTAACCAAAAGAAACCCTACCCACCCCCGCCACCAGCGCCTGGGAGCTACCGCCACAGGATCTGCCATGGGACCCACGGGGAAAGCAATAGGACTAACAGTGCAAACGTTTACCGGGACTCAGGGCGAGTCGCTTCTTCATCTTCAGAGTCGCTGGGGGCACAATAATCCCTGAGGGCCTGCACTAACATTTCCCACTCCAGCGCGGCCTCCTGCGCCTTCTCATTACGCTGCCTCCAAGCTAGTTGATATCTCAGCGCGCTCTCCCCCGCCGCCCACTTCAAAAGCTCACTGTGCCATCTGCTGCCTGTCGGACCAACTCGTGCCTTCCAGTTCCTGGTCACCTCTCGTTTAGCAAGGAGGAGCCCCAGGTCGATAAATTTACTAGAAATTTTATTCCTGGGGGTATGGGGGAACCAGTGTAGGAGCCCCACCGCCGCATCAAATGATAAGGATCTCCCCGTCACCTCCTCCAGGGTCTTCTCTACTTCCTGCCAGTAAGATGATAATCCCGGACAGGCCCATAGCATGTGTAGGAGGTCCGCTTCCTGAGCTGGGCACCTAGGGCATTCCGCCGAATTCGTGGCAAAATACCGCCTAATTTTCACTGGGGTCAGGTACGCCCTGTGGAGAACGTAATAGTGGACCAGCTGGAAACGGGCGTTACGTGTGCCCTTCCAGGCTCGTCTCACCAACTGGGCCCAGGTCGTCTCCGGGATCTCCCTGCCAATGTCCTCCTCCCAGCGGTTTCTCAGAGTGGTAAGGGGAGCCAACCCTTCGTTAATCAACCTGCCGTAAAGGCAAGTGACCGCCTTCACCGTGCCCGCAGACATCAGCACGTACTGGCACACCTGAGATAAGGGGGGTTCCTCCTGCCCGCTCTTCCAGTGTGCCTGGATTGCTCGGACAATGGCCGAGTGCAGCAGAAAATCACCACGGGGGATCTCGAAGCGGTCGATAAGATCCTGGAAGGACAAGAGTGCCCCGTCCTCGTACAGATCCCCAACCAGCTGTAAGCCGGCATCCTCCCAGGCCGCCAACCGTGACCAATCCCCTCCATGGGGGAGGGCCGTCAGCATCCCCAACGGTATTTCAGGTGCATATGGTGTTCTCAGTTGGCCTCGGGCGTGAGCCCGATTCCAACACAGGCGGACAGTCCGCTCCTCCATCGACAAATCCCGCAGGGCCAAGCGTTGTCGCAGCACTATAAAGGAGAGAACATGCCTGGCCATGCCCGTTCCTCTCCTGTCCTCCGGGCCCCGAAATTCCCTGGCGATCTCCTGGGTGAAGGTCTGGAGCTGCGCCGCCAGATAATACTTTTCAAAGTCCGGCACCGCGAGCCCCCCCTCGTCTTTCGGCCTCATCAGGGTTTTGAGGGCTACCCGCCGGCGGCCCGACCCCCAGAGGAATCCGACCACCATAGAGCGTAACAGTCGAAACGTGGCCGGTGGAACCCAGATCGGTAGAGTCCGAAAGTAATATAATAGCCGGGGAAGCGCCACCATTTTAAGCAGAGCGATCCGTCCCGCCACCGAAAGCGGCAGCGTGGCCCAAAAGTCCATGCAGCCTCGAAGTGCTCGAATGCTGCGGGCAATGTTCCCATCCAGGAGGTCGGGTTGGTCGTGATAGATGAACACCCCAAGGTACTTAAAGCAGTCGGGTTCCCATCGAATCTCCCTAGTTAGGGTGGGGGCGGGAGCCCCTTTGCGTACCGGAAAGAGACAGGTCTTGGACCAGTTCACTCGGAGGCCCGAAACCTCCCCAAACTCAGTGAGCGCCACCGCCGCTCCACGTAAAGCGTCGAGCGGGTCCTCTAGGAAGAGCAACAAGTCGTCCGCATACAGCGAAACATAATGCGGGCCCGCAGGCGACCACAAGCCCGTATAATGGGCTCCCGACCGAAGGTGCAGCGCGAGTGGCTCCACCGCTAGCGCAAAGAGAAGTGGGGACAGTGAACACCCTTGCCGCGTGCCTCGTTCTACCGGATACTGTGAGGAAATCAGTGGACCCGCCCGGACCCTGGCTGATGCAGAGGCATAGAGAACCGTGGTCCACCTGACAAAGCCCTCCCCGAGGCCGAATCTCCGCAGCACCGTACAGAGGTAGTCCCATTCCAGGCTATCAAAAGCCTTCTCTAGGTCCACCGATAAGACGACCGGGGACGGGGCATCCACAAATGGTTCCCCCAGCAAACGGAACAGCCTGCGAATATTCATAGTCGTGTTTCGCCGTGGGATGAAACCAGCTTGGTCTTCATGCACTAGGGAACTCATGTGTCCCAGCAGCCTCGAGGCCAAGATGCTGCTCAGTATTTTATAGTCCACCGTCAACATTGATAGGGGGCGGTAAGACCCCGGGTCGGACGAGTCTCGACCCGGTTTGAGGAGAGGAACCACCAACGCCTCACACATCGAGCTCGGGAGTCGCCCCAGCCTCTTCACCTCCCTGTAGACCACCAACAATCGAGGGGCTAGGAGATCAGCGTAAGCTGCATAAAACTCCACGGGTAGGCCATCCAGGCCCGGGGTCTTGTTTCTCGCCATCCGTTTAATGGCCCCACGGATCTCCCCCAATTCAATGTCGGACCCCAGGGTCTTCGCCACATCTTGCTCCACTACGCGGAGCTCCAGTGGGCGTAGATAATTATCGAGCCGGGCAGGGTCTCGTGCGGAGCGACTGCGGTACAAACGTTCATAATAATGTTGGAAGCAACTAAGAATCTCCGGTCGGGTGTGTACCTCGGTGCCGTCTGCCTCACGCATACTTGTCATCGAGTGGGACTGGCGCGTAGGGTTGGCCAACCATGCCAGCAGCGCGCTCGATCTGTCCCCCTCTGCGATGGATCGGACCGTATAGGCTTTATAATCAAAACAGCGAAGCCGTTCGACCTCTGCCGCTACCTTTTCCCTCGCCTCCGCCGTTCGTACCTGCAATTCAGGGTGTCCAGGGCGGCGAATTTCAAGCTCGCGGAGTTGCTGATCCGCTGCATCTAAGTCAGCCAGGATAACGCGCCTCATACCCACTTTCTTAGAAATACAGTAACCCCTCACCACTACCTTAAAAGCGTCCCATTCTAACGCTCGTGTACTCGCGGTGCCGCCGTTGGACGCAAAATATTCCAATACCTTGTCTCCCAGGTCCGCTCTGAAAACACTGTCCTCAAGAATCTCGGGTCGCAGCTTCCAGGTGGGCACCGCCGGCGCCCCGGGGAACCAGCGGAGGTCCAGCAGGAGTGGGTTGTGGTCTGAAATGGTTCTAGACAAGTACTCAGATCGGACCGCTGCCGAAACCAGTTCGGGCGACCCAAGAAAGGCATCCAGTCGGACATGCAACTCATGCAGGCCCGAGAAGTATGAATAATCCCTAGATGCGGGGTGATGTGCCCTCCAGATGTCCGTCAAACCCCATCGGGTTTGCCAATCCTGACGACCCTTAGCCGTGCGACAAACTGGAGAATCGGGAAGTGGCGGATGGGAACGGTCAATATCCACGTCCACTACGGAGTTGAAGTCTCCCCCAAGCAGAAGGGGCCCGGAGAAAAGGTGGGCCAACGAGCCCGATAACCTGGAGAGGAAGGCAGTCTGGTCCACATTAGGAGCGTACACACAGCAAACATTCAAGTCCCTCCCTCCTAGAGTGCCCGAGATGGCCACGTAACGTCCCTCTGGGTCTATCACTGTTCTCGTGACTTGGAAGGGGACCCCCGCTCTGATCCATATTAGCGCCCCTCTGGCATACGCGGAGTACGACGTGGAAAAGACCTGCCCCCTCCATCTACGCTGTAGCGCCGCCCCTTCCGCCCTGGTCAGATGAGTTTCCTGCAACAGCGCCATTTGCACACCCCTACGCACTAAATAAGCGTGGACTTTGTGGCGCCTGGACATAGTATGAAGCCCCCTTACGTTCCAAGTAACACATTTCAAGTTAGCAACATCAGCAATTGTCCCATATTGTTCTCGCACAGTCTCCCCGTCCGGGCTCCCGCAGAGAAAAGATATCATCCATCCCAGCACTGATGGCGGCCATTTTCCCCAAGCAAAACCAAACAACCCAAGGACAAACCGAACTATCACCCACCCACCCCAGAACAGGACCCAAACTGCGCCATCCAGATCCCATCCAAACCTCGCCTTCCCTCAACCCAATAACCCCTACTACTCCTACGGTCGCCACCGTAGGAAGGCCTTACGGGCCAGGTGCGGGCCGGGCGGAGGCAGTGGGCCCTCGACGCTCAGGCCACCAGGACTAAAACAAGCCCTAAACAGTACCAAAAACCCCCTCGGGGCAGAAACAGGGGCACCCCACCCCTCCCACCCTCTTTGTCAGCAGCAATGGACGGCAACCGCCTCCCCCCTGCCGGGCCCCCACCCAAAATAAGGCAGCACACCCCGTTACCCTTGTCCATCCAAAAGGTCCTCCACCGATTTCGGTGTGATCACCGGTGTATGGGCACTGTCAGTCACTGAGTCTTCCGATTCCGATGGTGCCTCCTCATCACCCGGGTTGTCTTCCTCCTCGATGGCTTCGTCTCGTGCACCAGACAACTCCGACAATACTTCGAGCACTCCCCTCCGCTCCGACGACGTCTCTGCAGTTGAGGGCCCTCCCGTGCGGCCGCGGCGATTCCTGATCCTCCTGGACCGCCGTCTCTGTTCCGGCTCATCCGCCTGTTGGGTCGAGGAGCCGAAGCCGTCCTTCCCTGCCCTGTAAAGCTCGAGCCAGGCACAGACATCCTCCGGGGTGTCGAAGAACTGAGTTTTGTCATCGACAATGATGCGGAGCCTTGCAGGATAGAGGAGCGAGTACTGGATGCCCTCGCTCCTGAGCTCGCGCTTGACCGCCAGGAAGGAGAACCGCTTGCGTTGAGTCTCATAGGTGTAATCCGGGAAGATGTTCACCTGACTGTTCGCCACTTTGAATGGACCATTATGCCTGGCGGCATTAAGGATTAAGTCCCTGTCCCGAAAGTGCAATAACCGCGCCACCACCGGTCTCGGGGCGCGTCCTTGTTGCGGTGGCCGCGCCGGGACTCTGTGGGCACGCTCCAGAGTGTAGAAGGAGGATAGCCCCTCCGGGGCCACCGTGTCACGGAGCCAGGTCTCCAAGTATGTCACCATGTCGCCATCCTCGATCTTTTCCGGGAGGCCCACTACACGGATGTTGTTCCTTCTGTTGCGGCCTTCCGCATCCTCCGCCCTCTGCTCCAGGGTCGCAATTCGGGATAAGGCATCCTTCATCGTTGCAGCCAAAGTTCGCTGCGCCGGCTCCAAGGTTTTCACCGAGCTCTCCACTTCCTTGACCCGGTCCGACAATTTACCGTGGTCCGCTCTGAGGAGGCCTAGGCTCGTCGCCACCTGGGCAATGTCCTGTTGGAGGGCCGATCTCGTGGTCGCTATCGCCTCCAGGACGCGGTCGAACTGTTGTTGCATCGGTGCGCCACCAGAACTCTTTGGGTCCCCATGTTCCTCTTTGTCCTGGGCTTCCGAGTCCGAGGCAATCGGGGTAGTCCCCTTGGCTCCTTTAGGTTTCCCCATGTCACCGGGGGCACTCCGTGAAGGTCCCGGAGTAGGCGTCTCCGGGTGCAGATGCCGACCACGACCCTCCCGGTTACTGGTCTTCAAATCAAGTATGGGAGACCTCCTTCTCCAGGGCCTGTGGAGACTTCTCCGCTTCGGCTCACGCCACCGCCACGGCGTCCGAGGGCACCGATGAGGAGGCGGAGACAACCGCCGCCGAGTCGGGCAGGCCCGCTCAGCCGCTAGAGACCCGGGGTGAGGGTCACCAACTCCACCGGACGACTTGTGGCGCCAAAGTGTCGCGCCTCCCATGGAAGTGGACTGGCCAGGAAAACGTAGCTAGATGCGGTGTCGTGAGTTGGGCCACCGCCTGGATCACGGGGCGTCCGCTCCCGGGGTCCCCTATACCGTGGGCATCCGCCCAGTCACCCAGCCGAGTGCAGACTCGTTGTGAAAAGTCCGATCCAATTGATGTCTAGTGCACAGAGCAGCCGGGGATGGCAAAGCCGGGCGCAAGTCGCTGCTCGCTACGCTCCTCCGAGTCAGTGGGTCCGACCAGGGGGACAAAGAAGTCCGGGCGCCATGTTGGGTCGCACTCCGCAACTCCGCAAACTTCGGTTCCACTCCGGATCAACCCTCGTCCGAGCCCCACCAGGGGCCCCGGCAGGTCTCCGTCGGTCCGCTCAGCAAAATGCGGGGTCTGGGGTGCCCCGCAGCCTCCGATTTGCAGGATAATTCCGGGCTCAGTCCCGGAGCCGAGCTCTCAGGCGACCATCGCCATCGGTGCCCAAGCCACGCCCCCCCCCATTCCTTAAATGATGTCTAAATTCAACAGACCAAGCATGGAAACACTTGAATAATAAAGCTGTGGCTACCTGCTCTGAGACTACTGGATGAAAGCAGGCCTGTTGGCAGACAAGGACAGACAAGCTTGCAGGCCTAGGCTTCAAAATGGCCACCAGCCACATTGCCAGGCCCAACAACATCAGAAAGCCCACCCCAAAAAAACACACTTCCCAACTGAATCCAGTGCCACCCATGCCCTAAATGATGTCTAAATTCAACATACCACACACAGAAACACTTGATTATTAAAGCTGTGGCTACCTGCTCTGAGCCTACTGGATGAAAGCAGGCCTGTTGGCAGACAAAAGCGGTACAAAAGGGGGTGGCGATGGACGGAGCATCTGAATCAATCAAACACTCACACCCAGTCAAAAGATCTGCGTTTAATCCATCACCGTTCTTTAGCCCACTCTGCCACCCCAGTTCAGACATGGCTATATGCAAATCAGTCTGACCTTGAGCCTCATGGGAACAGTCCAGCCGGAACTGCCAAGCCATGTCTTCCCTGACCCGGAAACAAGCTTACGAGGACCGGTTTCTGGCTCCGAGTGGGATGGGTATGCTCAGACGTGAGTCCCATGATCTCCACACCACTGGAGTCAAGCTATCCTGGCTGAAGACGGCTCATAGCCAGAAACCGGTCCTAGAATGCTTGTTTCTGGTCCAGGAAAGACATGGCTTGGCAAGTTCGGGCTTTACTGTTCCCATGAGGCACAGGGTCAAGGTTTATTTGCATTTGGCCATGTCTGAACTGGGTTGGTGTGGAGTGCAAAAAAACGATGGATTTAGGCCCAGATCTCTGTACTGGGGTGAATGTATGACATTGTTCTGCATTCTGTCCATCAATTGTTGTTTTTGCTGTTGGCAGGCAAAGCAAGACAAGCTTGCAGGCCTAGGCTTCTAAATGGCCACCAGCCACAAGGCCAGGCCCAACAACAGAAAGTCCACCCCAAACAAAAAGACATTCCCCAACTCAATCCAATGTCATCCAGGCTCTAAATAATGCTTGAAAATGAAATACATTCAAAAAACACTAAAGGAACAGTTGCTTCATCATGTACACACCCATGAGGCCATGACTAGCTCTGGCCTACTACTGCCTACTACTACCCATGATAAAGGTAAAAAAAAAAGTAATGACAGTTACCAACATTAAATTGTAGTTGCAACCACTGCACTGCCCCCAATCAAACAGACACAACAACCACAAAAATCCAATTCAAAAATCCTCAAATCCAATTGCAATGATGCAGCAGACAAAAAGAGTGATCTTTCCAGCTCAAAATCCAAAGGCAGAATGACCAGGAGATGGACAAAGCAATGGGAGGAGCCTGCTGGACAGGAACAGGAAGTTGGAGATGCTGTGGCACTTCCTCCCTCTCCCCACCTTTTTAAAAAAGGAATCCTTGCACAAAAAATAACAGCCAAATGTCAATCTGAGGAGTTTTTTTCATCCAAATCATCATTTACAGAAGGTTTGATGCTGCTAGAGCTGATATTCTTCTCCAAATTGAAAATTTTACATGTTCGAGTTCTCGAGCTTCACATTACTTCCGCCGGCGCATCCAAAATGACTTGATCGTGTTCTCTCGCTCCCTGCTGCTTTGGATATGACGTGTTTGGGTTCTCTCGCTCCTTGTCGCGTTCGATATGACGTGTGCGCGTCCTCACGTCCTCGCTCGCGGTGGAGAATGACGTGTTCGAGAACTCAATCATCTCATGCTCTCGCAGTGCATGATCGCGAGAAGAAAGACGTGATAGCGAGAAGAAAGACGTGATCGCGCGACGTATGACGTTAATGCAGGGGCGAAATCTTGAGAGATAGTGCAAAATGGCTACCACAATCCAACATCGCTTGGTGAACACGACCGGATCGGGAAAACTTGTCGGCGAACGCGGGGATTCAGGTAAGGCGATTGCGCGCGCTCAAGAATGTATTTTTTTACAGTGCGAGCTAGACAAAAAATTCCGGTAAGATGCGGATTTTTATTACATTTTCGCGCTCTCTGCGGAACGCGAAAAAGTCAAATTATCGCAATTTCCGCAAGCAGAACGGAATTTGCGCCCAGGCCTTCTTCTTGGGATGGTGCCACCCATAGAGTAGTGGAACACCTATGGAAGCATATCTGCATGCATTTACATCAGCAGGCATGCCACACCTTCATTGACAGTTCTCCCTGATGTAATTAAACAGGTACAGAATGGTAAACATCCATTAGTATGCGGCTGTTACACCGCGTACCATTACTTTGCAGTGTTACAACGCATGCGATGTTACAATGCATAGCCTTTACTATGCAAGTTGATACATCCTATGCGTTGTAAAGCTTGCGTAGTAAAGGCTATCCACATCGTTGTGTGGAAACGGACGCGCTTCCATTTCATCACAACTTGCAACACTGACAACGCAGGAAGCCGGAGAAGACAGGAACCGAGGAGAGATAGGGAAGAGGGGCTGTGTACTATTTTAGGGTTGAGGGTAGGGGGAGGGTCGTGCAGGGGGTTCTCTTTTTGACTTAAGGGTAGTGTAGTTGTGTTTGTGTAGTATATAGTAGTGTATTTGGGTTTAGGGTAGTGTCTGGGCTCTTGAAAGGTAGTGTTTGGGAGCAGGGACAGGAATGGTGGTAGTGGCAGTGTCGTGCTGGTGCAGTGTTTTAGGGTTTAGGGTAGTGTTGTGGTGTTAGGGCAGTGTAGAGTAGTGTTTTAGGGCAGTGTCGGGGGGTCACGCAGGGTAGTGTTTCAGTGTAGGGACCGTCTTGGGGGTAGGCGCAGGGTTGTGATGGGGGTAGTGTTTTAGGGTGTAGGGAAGTGTTGTGGTGTTAGTGTAGGGCAGTGTTTTAGGGTAGTGTTGTGGGGTTAGTGTAGTGTAGGGTAGTGTTTTAAGAGTTAGGGTAGTTTCGGGGGTCATGCAGGGTAGTGTTTAAGCGTAGGGACAGTCTTGGGAGTAGGGGCAGGGTCCTTATGGGGTAGTGTTGTGGTTTTAGTGTAGTGTAGGGTAGTACTTTAGGGTTTGGGGTAGTGTTGGGAGGTTGTGCAGTGTAGTGTTTCAGTGTAGGGACCGTCTTGGGGGTAGGGGCAGGGGGGTGCTGTGGGTAGTGGTTTAGGGTTTAGGGTAGTGTTGGGGGTGCATGCAGGGTATCAATCAATCAATCATTTGTAAAGCGCACTACATACCTGCGAGGGTCTCAAGGCGCTGGGGGGGGGGGGCAATACTGATTAAACAGCCAGGTCTTGAGTATCCTCCTGAAGGTCAGCAGGTCTTGGGTCTGTTGTAGGCTCAGTGGCAGGGTGGTCCATGTCTTGGCGGCGAGGTGGTAGAAGGATCTCCCACCGGTGGATGTGAGGGGCGGTGGCGAGTGAGAGGTCGGCGGAGCGGAGCTGGCGGTTCGGGATGTAGAAGGAGAGCCGTCTATTGAAGTAGGCTGGGCTGGTCTTGTGGAGTGCCTTGTGTGCTTGGGTGAGGAGCTTGAAGGATAGCCTCTTGTTGATGCGGAAGCCAGTGCAGGTTTCTCAGGTGGGGGTTGATGTGGCCGTGGCGTGGTACGTCGAGGATCAGCTGTGGATGCGTTGTAGTCATTTGATAAGCTTGGTCGGGGCTCCAGCGTAGAGGGTGTTTACGTAGTCGAGTCTGCTGCTGACGAGGGCCTGGGTGACTGTCTTTCTCGTATCTGTCGGAATGCAACTGTAGATCATGTGGAGGGTGTTGAAGCAGGAGGAGGAGACGGCGTTTAAATGCTTGATCATTGACGTTGAGTCGAGGATGATTCCCAGGTTGCATGCGTGGTCGATGGGTGTCGGGGCTGCCCCCAGTGCAGTCGGCCACCAGGAGTCGTCCCAGGCTGAAGGGTTGGAGCCGAGGATGAGGACCTCCGTCTTGTCTGACCTCAGCTTCAGACGCCTGGTCTTCATTCAGTCAGCGACAGCCTTCATTCCTTCATGGAGGTTGGCTTTGGTGGTGAGGGAGAGGATCAGCTGAGTGTCGTTCGCATAGGAGATTATGTTAAGGTTGTGCTGTCAGGCTACGTGTTTGAGCGGGGCCATGTAAATATTGAACAGCGTCAGTTTGAGGGAGGATCCCTGGGGTACGTCGCAGATGATCTTGAAGGCTTTGGAACGGAATGGGGGGAGGCGGACGCTCTGGGTTCTGCCAGAGAGGAAGGAGGTGGTCAAATCTAGAGCCTTGTCTTGGATCCCTGTGGCGTGGAGGCGTGGGCATAGTGTGCAGTGGCAGACGATGTCGAAGGCGGCAGAGGAGTGCTGCGGTCTCGCCGTTGTCCAGCAGGGTCCTGATGTCATCTGTGGTGGCGATGAGGGCAGTCTCGATGCTGTGGTGGCTGCGGAACCCTAACTGGGAAGGGTCCAGGATTCTGTTTTCTTTGAGGTATCGGATTAGGTGTCTGTTGATGGTTTTCTCGATGATCTTGGCAGGGAGGGGGGGGGGCAGAAGTTCTTCAGGTCTCTTGGGTCTGCCTTAGGTTTTTTGAGTAGGGCGTTGATCTCTGCGTGTTTCCAGATCTCTGGGAAGGTTTCGGTCTCGAGGGAGAGATTGATGATGTTGCGCAGGTGGGGTGCGATGGAGCTGCTTGCTCTGTTGAAGACGTGGTGCAGGATTGGGTCTGATGGAGGGTCGGAGTGGATTGTGTGCGTGGTCTTGATAGTGTCATCGATGCTCACACTGCCCCAGGCTAGCAGGGGGCCGTTGTCGATAGTGTGCGGAGGGTCTGTTGTGTTGCTGTCTGTGGGGCTGTCTGGGTGTTGAAGCTGTCATGGATGTCTGCTATCTTGCGGTGGAAGAAGGTGGAGAGGGAGTCGCACAGGGCTGGCGACGGCGGGATGTCGTTGGTGTTGGAGCTGAAGTTGGAGAGTTCCTTCACAATGTTGAAGAGCTCCTTGCTATTGTGTGCATTGTTGGAGAGGCGGTCTTTGAAGAAGATCCTCTTGGCCGCCCTGATGAGGTGGTGGTGGTTGCGGATGGCATCCTTGTGTGCTGCGTGACTGTCCGGAGTTTTTTCACTGTGCCATTTCTTCTCTAGTTTCCGGCAGGCTTGCTTGGAGACTAGGAGTTCTGGGATGAACCAGCTGGCCCTCTTGCTGGTGTCTCTGTGGGGGGGTTTCTTCAGCGGGGCGAGGGTGTTGGCACTGAGGCTGTGGGCAGCGTCGTCCGTGTTGGAGGGTACAGTGGGTGGGCTGAGAGCGAGGTTTGCGTGTAGTCGGTCTTTGGTGATTTCGCTCCAGCAGCAGTGGGGGATCTGTTGGGTGCGGTGGTGTGTGGTGGGCTTCTGGAAGGCGACGTGGATGCACCAGTGGCTGGTCCAGAGAAGTTCAGTGGTGTGGCTGGCAGAGATGTGCGGGCTTGAGGAGGAGACAGGGTCGAGCGTGTGGCCTGTGGAGTGGGTGGACGTTGTGACGAGTTGTTGCAGTCCGAGGTCGGCTAGGTAATCGATCAGGGTTGTGGAGTTGTGGAGTTGTTGTTCTCAAGGTGAAAGTTCAGGTCTCCAAGGAGGATGTAGTCTGTGAAGGTCAGGGCGTGCGTGCTGATCAAGTCGGCGATGGAGTCGCTGAACTGGGGACGGGGTCCGGGGGGTCAGTAGATAAGGGTGCCTCTGAGGGGGAGTTAGGGTCTGTGTGGATCTGGAAATGCATGTGTTCGGCAGTGCTGAGCGTGACGTCGGTGCTTGTCGAGACCCTGAGGCTGTTCTTGTGGACGATGTTAAAATCACTTCTACCGCGCACGGTCACCAGTCGGTTTCATGGCGCTCATAGACAAAAGCAGAGGGGGCAGTCAGGGTGGTTACTCGTAAGCTAGCTGGAAGAGATGCGTTTCGAGTAATTTACGAAAACAGGTGTAATTAGGATTGTAGTCAGGAGAGAGTTCCAAAGTGTGGGGGCAAGAAAAGAGAAGCAGGAGCCTCCGTGCTTTTTACGTTTAAACCTGGGGACAGTTAGGAGGTTGTGTGTAGAAGACCGGAGATTTCTTGAGGGAATGTGATGCTTGAGGCTAAGGGAAGTGAAGGCTGGGGCGAGAGCGAGAAGTGCCTTGAAAACAGTGCAACCCAGTTTGAAAATGCATCGAGAGGCTACTGGGAGCCAGTGCAATCTCCTCAGCAGGGGCGAGACATGTTGGTGCTTAGGCTGTTGAAAGACCAGTCTGGCCGCCTGGTTTTGTACCAGCTGGAGCCGATAAAGATGGTAAGTAGGACTCCCAGCATACAGGGAGTTGGCATAGTCAATACGGGAGGTGATGAGGGCCATGATGACAAGTGTGTCAGTAGTAAGAAACCTGCAAATGTTGCCGATCCTGCGCAGATGGAAAAAACAGGAAGAGGTGACAGCATTGATTTGAGGCCTCATAGATAGATCACTAGAGATGATTACACCAAGGCTCTTCACCGTATTGACAGGACAGGGTGGGGGGCCAAGGGAAGGGGGCCAGAAACTAGAGCTCCAAGGGTTGGGCGACCCTCCTGTCAACACCAACTCCGTCTTGCTGGGATTGAGCTTCAGCTGGATGAAATGCATCCACTCAGAGATGGCAAGCATGGTGGATTGGAAATTAGCACAGGAAGAAGGGGAGGAATCAATAGGAAAAATTAGCTGTAAATCATCCGCATAATTAAAAGTAGTGACAGGGGTGTGACGGAGAGAAGCTATAAGGGGTTGCATATAGAGATTAAATAAAAGGGGTGAAAGAGCAGAACCTTGAGGGACACCACAGGAAAGTGAGGAATACGGGGTAGAGAAAGTGGACAGATGAACTGACTGGGAACGCTGGTGCAGGAAAGAGCTAATCCATGTTAGACCTATGCCCTGGATGCCCGCATTTCTGACACGGTCGATCAAGATGGCGTGATCGACCGTGTCAAAAGCAGCCGACAGATTTAGTAGAACGAGAGCTTGGGCCAGGTTCTTATCGGCGCCTTGCCTCAGCACATCCATTACAGCCACGATCACAGCTTCCGTGGAGTGGGCCGGTCTAAAACCGGCTTGCTGGTCATCTAAAAAAGAAGACCCTTCAATGAATGTGCTGAGGCAGCGGGTGACATAAGTCTCCAAAACCTTCCCCAGGTAGGGGAGGAGGGAGATCGGCCGATAGTTGCTAAGGGCAGATGGGTCAGCACCGTGCTTTTAGAGTATGGGGACAACAACTGCCTGTTTGAAAGCGTCGGGGACAGAACCTGTGGCAAGCGAGTTGTTAAGGAGTGCCAACGGGGGACCAGGACAAGCCAAGAAGGCGGCTTTCACGATTTGAGGGGGACAACAGTTGTTAGGGGAACCTGAGCTGACCGCATGTAACAAGGAGATGAACTCTGTCTGGGAAATGGAAGGGAACTCGTTAAAACAACAGGGATTCATGGGAGGTAAAGAACAAGCAGTGGACGAGGAGGGGGGAGGAATATTGTTTTTGATAGTAGTGATTTTGTCGGTAAAAAATGAGTTAAGGGAATCGCCAAGGCCCTGTGAGGGTTAGGGTTGGACAGTAACGCGGTCGGGCAGGGAAAGTTCCTTTACAATTGAAAAGATATCCTTGGTTTTAGAAGCTGAGCTGAGAATTTTCTGGGAAAAGTAGGAGGTTTTGGCCAGTAAAATAGATTTTTTGTACAGTTTTAATAAATCAACATAAGCAGTTTTTAATAATGGGTCATAATTACGCCTCCAACGGCGCTCGGCTTGTCTAAGGGCCAATTTGTCCAGTTTTAATTGATCTGTGAACCAGCGCTGAGCATAATGAGGACGTTTAGTTTTAGTAGTTCTCAACGGGGCGACCACATCACTCGCATGTTTCAACCACTGGTCGAGGACGTCTGTCTGGGCAGATGTAATGGTCATGTCGCTGGGGGCTGTAGTGAGTAGAATAGAGTGAAATTCAGAGATATCAGCTTGCTTCCAGTTCCGCGCAGTGAAGTTGGTGGTAAGTAAGGGGCGGTAGGGCAAAGTGAACTCCAGAGAAAAGGAAATAAAAAAGTGATCCGACCAAGTGCAGGGATAAACTAGGGGAGGAGAAATATCAAGATTGGCTGTCCATACTTGGTCGAGAGTATGGCCTTTGGTGTGGGTAGCCACTGAGATGTGCTGTTTACAATTCAGGCCAAGTAGAAGATCCGTGAATTCTGCAGAAAGGCTGCTTTCCCGGGGATCTAGCGGCCAGTAATTAAAGTCGCCAATAATGAGGATTTTGGCGGAGTTAATAACTAACCGGGAGTTGAGGTCGCCAAATTGATGGGAGAAAAGAGGCATATTGTCAGGGGGTCGATAAACAAGAACACAGATAAAGGAAAACTTGGGAGAAGTAAACCTCAGCGTGAGGATGTCAGTTTTGGGGAGAGTGGTAGTTTCCAAGATGGTCAAATTATATTGGGAACGGATGATAGCAGCTACCCCCCACCCATTCTACCCGCCGTCCTATTGGACTGTAGGATGTAATAGCCCGGAGGGACAGCGGCGAGGATGTCGGGGGTAGAGTCATCAGTTAACCAAGTCTCCGAGAGGAGAAGAATGTCAATATTACTATTGTCCAGCAATTGAAAAATTTCAAGCTGATGCTTAGTCAGCGAGCGGGTGTTAAGGTAGACTATTGACAAGGAGTGAGGTGCTGGTGACCCAGCGGCGAGTGGCAAGGTGGAGGAATTGTTGCAAATGATGGGAGTACGCACATTAGGTGTACTTAAAAGGGAGCTGTGAGGGTTCAAGATGCCGCAGTCTCGAGCGGCGCCGATGGCATGGGGATCAGGAGGGCCAGGGCATTGAAGGGAGAACAGGTCCTTGGAGGAATAAGTGATGCGCTGGGTATAGTGGGCGGCCGCTGGACGCGGCGGGCCGTGGACGGGCGCAGACGGGCTTAACTTAGGCGCAACTTCGGCGCGAAGTCGGCGCTCCCGCTGCGCTTCCGCCAGGCCACCATCTTATACAAACCAGGAAGTGAGCCACTAGACCGCTAACCTGCAAGGTGGAGGGGCAGGGTGGAAGTGGTGTCAGGAGCAGGAAGTGGCGCTCGGCTAAACGACCCTCCGCACAAACGGCACAATGCCGGGGCAGAACGGGGTCAAGAGCGTAGAAGAAGCAGGTAAGTAGGTTGCCAAGCCCAAGTACCCTCAAGCACAGAACACAATACAAATTTGTACGAGCAAAATTAAATTTTAACACAGCTATTAAAATCAGCTTTTAAAATGAGCAGCGAGACGAGCACACACCCGCAGCCTAAATCGCTGCGTTTGTCAACAGAAAGGTGCAGTTGCGTGCCTAAAATAGAAAAAGTTCTGCAGCCACTAGACCGCTAACCTGCAAGGTGGAGGTGCAGGGCGGAAGTGGTGTCAGGAGCAGGAAGTGGCGCTCGGCTAAACGACCCTCCGCACAAACGGCACAATGCCGAGGCGGAACGGGGTCAAGAGCGTAGAAGAAGCAGGTAAGTAGGTTGCCAAGCCCAAGTACCCTCAAGCACAGAACACAATACAAATTTGCACGAGCAAAATTAAATTTTAACACAGCTATTAAAATCAGCTTTTAAAATGAGCAGCGAGACGAGCACACACCCGCAGCCTAAATCGCTGCGTTTGTCAGCAGAAAGGTGCAGTTGTCGCGCCTAAAATAGAAAAAATTCTGAAGCCACTAGACCGCTTACCTGCAAGGTGGAGGGGCAGGGTGGAGGTGGTGTCAGGAGCAGGAAGTGGCGCTCGGCTAAACGACCATCCGCACAAACAGCACAATACCGGGGCGGAACGGGGTCAAGAGCGTAGAAGAAGCAGGTAAGTAGGTTGCCAAGCCCAAGTACCCTCAAGCACAGAACACAATACAAATTTGCACAAGCTAAATTAAATTTTAACACAGCTATTAAAATCAGCTTTTAAAATGAGCAGCGAGACGCGCACACACCTGCAGCCTAAATCGCTGCGTTGTCACTATGGTGTACAAAGATCCTGTCACGATTCGCTCCCTGTGCTCTCGTGCCCACCTCCAGAGGCGATTCCTCCTCTGACTCCGTTGGGGGGGGTGATCTTGTAGCCGTCTGGGATGGCTATGGCGATATCGGGTGCGGATGAGTTGTTAAACCTGGTTTCTGTCTGGAAGGTGACGTCCGGGGATGTTGTGTCGAGGAGGTCCTAGAGCTCGACGGCATGCTTGCGTAAGGAGCAGGTGTTCAGTAGTATGCATTGGAGGTGGTTGGGGTCTTTGACGGGTGGTTCGTCGGCTCTGAGGCTGATGTAGCTGCAGTTCCGGCAGGTGTGTGTTTCAAGGCGGCCTTGAAGCAGGTGTGGCTCCGTCCGGAGTTGAGAGCGTGCAGAGTGCTGGCGTCATAGTGGTGGGGTCGACTTGGTGGGGGCCGGGGTTCTGGCGCTGGGCGCGGTCCAGGCACAGACAGGCTTGCCTTAGGCACGCCAGCATCTATGGGGAGGTGGGAAGGAGGAGCAGCTGGGAAGTGGGAGGCAGGGCAGCGAATGGGCAGTGGGCCGTCAAGGGGGCAGGGCTGCAGGGGACGCAGCGGCAAGGGCAGTGAGGGACTACGAAGGTAACAGAAGGAAAAATGGGCAAAAAATAGATAGGAAAAAGAGTGGAACAGAAGGCAAAAGGGCACAAAAACAAGTGGAACAGAAGGCAAAAGGGGCACAGAAACTAGGGAAAACGAGTGGAACAGAGGGTAGAAGGGCACAAAAAACGAGTGGAACAGAGGGCAGAAGGACACAAAAAATGAGTGCAACAGAAGGCAAAAGGGGCACAAAAACAAGGGAAAAACAAGATGAGCCACCAAAGCACTATGTGGGCGAGTTATCAGGTCAATCTATAAGTACGTTTTTCTAAGGAAGGTACAAGGATGCTTGGCTTCTTGATCAGCCACGGCGTCCGCCAGCCGAACGCTCAAAGCAAGTATACGGTAAACTAACTCGAGGGAGGTAAATCTAAGTCCTTTGAGGATTGTAGTCTGCAGGACATTTATACGTGCAGTACATAAGTAACAGGCTATTCTACATCTGACACAAATGGCATTGCCCGCTTTTCCTAAACAAGGCTTATGCTGCTGTTTCTGCTGCTGGGTGATACGGCATGCCTGATTACGGGGAGGCATACTTGCTTTAGCGTGCACAGGAGCTGTCCAGGCGCCCTCGGGAAAGTGAAAGCAAGGCGGAGCGAGAGAGGAGAC
Source organism: Lissotriton vulgaris (assembly GCF_964263255.1). Lineage (NCBI taxonomy): Eukaryota > Metazoa > Chordata > Amphibia > Caudata > Salamandridae > Lissotriton > Lissotriton vulgaris. Next base: position 1,505,007,490 of record NC_141693.1, read on the forward strand.
GGGCGCATTCACAACCCATGTCTCCTAAAGCGTGCGGTCAGAGCCATTGTCTGCAATGGGTTTGATAAGCTCGAGCACCTCTCCTGTCCCACTTCGCGAGCTACCCGGCAACAATAAGTCTCGCTACGCGAGCAGCGCATGCGCTGCATAGGTAGCGAGACCTAACGAGTGGCACAGACGGCAGAAGGGCACAAAAAACGAGAGGAACAGAGGGCAGAAGGGCACAAAAAACGAGTGGAACAGAAGGCAAAAGGGGCACAAAAACAAGGGGAAAACGAGTGGCACAGAGGGCAGAAGAGCACAAAAAAAGAAGTCGAACAGAGGGCAGAAGGGCACAAAAAACAAGTAGAACAGAAGGCAAAAGAGTTGAAGTATGCTGTAAGTATTCTTTTAGCATTGTACCTTTAAATATTAGAATGTTCCTCATAGAATTCAGAACTAGGATGTAGACAAAGGCCTACATGCAGTGTGCACTGTTCCAGGAGAAAAATTCTCAAAGATTTAAACTATAATCATACAATTTAAATAAAACAGACTAATCTTGTGCAAATTCAAATTCTTGTTTAGTGGTAAACATTATCTCTCAATTGTCACAGTTCAATTGTATTTCCAACAGTGATTGTTCAATATACAATGTAACAGTGCAAGTATCACTATACATTCGAAATCATGACAGGATACTGTCGACTTGAAAATAAGTCCTATACATTGTCTACAACATAATACATTTCATGTAACAACTTGTGTCTGTGGTGTTCATCATATCAATTCTGGAGAAGCGCCGCCCAATGCATTTCGGGAACCGACGTTCCCTTCTTCAGGGGAAAATACCTACAAAAATATATACAGAAACATAAAATAACCAACTAGCCTATATTATGTATACATAGTAGATAGACACGGGGAGGTTGATGTTATGCGACATACATAATGACCTTCTATCTTAAGCATGGTGAGGATAACAGTCATATCCATTACAGTCTAAAAGAATGATGTAACCTCTCGCGTACATATGGTACCCTATAGAAACACTGAATTGTTCTAGCAGTAGATATTCATTACAGTCTGAAAAATGATAAAACCTATCATGTACATATGATGCCCTACAAAGGCACTAAATTATTAAGGCAGTAAAGTTCTCAAGTAAACGAAATCCTCTGACTACATCATCGAATGGTATTGATAAATAAATAAATACCTGCGTACTAAATCATCAACCGCAGATTTCCAAAGGCTGCTTTCAGCTGTACAACAGTTCCTTACATTGTACAAATCGACACCGTAAATCCTCCTAAACTTATTGCTATAACATGTGCTAACATTGCACATTTCATCAACTTTATTAGTGTTCACTGACAACAAAATAGTACAGTGCTGTATGTGTCTCTATAACTTGTGACACAAATCAAAGCGATATACCCCCTGCTTTGTGAGTCGAATAAACATCATAATATGGCATTTGCTCATTTTGTTAACTTTTTAGTCATCACTAACAGCAAGATAATGATGTTACTATCTCTATAACTGATGACGTAAATCAGAGCGATATACCCCATGCACTGTGGCTAAAATGAATATCATGATGCGGCTGCGTCTTTTAATTACTGGCATATCAAAATAATGTCTAATCGTGTAAACAATAATAGAATCTCACTGTGTGTCACTAACCTGCGAAGCTCGGAGAGTCTAAATATGTAAGCCTGATCTGGATGGTGATTACCACTGGACGTGTCTAAGTTAGATAAAAATATAAATATCAGAAAGGTTGTAATTAACCTTGCTTGACCTGAAACATAATGTTCTCTCTCTCTCTCACTGACGAGTAAATCTATTCGCATACCTCCTGACATGAGTAGCAGTTGAAATCGTCTCTCTGTGATAGAATAATTTTTCAGGGAGCAACTGTTCGTTTCTGTAATAAAAAAGTGTGCCATGATAAATTAAATCTACTGCCCCACCATACGGTAGCTATTTATTATTGATACTGCAGACGCGCATACCTCCTCATAAGAATTCACTGATGAAAACGTACTGTACTTGTTGATCTTCAAAAAGCAGTTGTTCAATTCTGCAATGAACAATGTAACTATATAAGTCAAATGTCCTCACTCCCCTTGTGGAGAGTCCCTATTAGCGTTTATATTACAGCGCCAAGGCAGTGTTATTACACACTTACCAAAAAAAACGGGGACACGCTTCTTCTACGATTCTGTTCCGTTACTCCCAAAGGAGCCGTGGAAGGTTACCATACCAGTTTTAAAGTGTTCCTAGAGAAAAGACCCGTTCGATCTCGCACCGGGGCTTATGGGACTAGTAGTTTCGATATAATTGTCTTACATTAGCACAGCAGGAGAAACTCTTGTGTATATAATTATAGATCACAGAGTAACTTATACACTGTTAATGAACTCTTAATACAAATCTACGCTGTCACACTCGACGGCTACGCTGTCCGCCGCATAAAATATATTGAAACGAATACCATCGGTGTACTGATACTTAATCGGACGTACCTTCCTATGTGCCTCATTTGGAGAGTTTAGATTGTGTACTTCGGCATTTCATTCCCACGGACACTTGGCAAGATCAACTGTGGCATATAGTGGCAAATATCTGAAAACACGTTTTGAGTGGTATGAGATGCTATCATTACTAATGGAGTCATGATCTATCCTGCCTCCGTATGTCAACCTTATGAATTTGTTTAAGTGACTCATATACAAACATTGTCCACTATAATTGTTTATAACAGAAAAGGCATGTATACTACTAATGAGCAATAATTGCCACAAACAAATCATGAATAAACAGTAAATCCTCAACAACGTACATGGTTTTGACTGGTTACAGTCAGTCACTAGTCCAATGCCAATCACATAAATTACTATACCAATACATTGTCTCTCAAATCTTAACAATCACTTAGTATAGGTAACCTATGACATTACACACATTTTACATGAGCTGTGTACAGTGAATAACTAATAAAAATGATCTCAAGATAAATGATGCATATGTAGAGACTGACCGTTGGTGATCTTATTGAATGTCTAGACTACATACTAAACATCACATTCTACTATGCTTAAACAAACCGGTCACATGTTAAAAACCTACATCTTATTTCATATTTCAAATGATGGTGTCAGCTATTGTAACAGTATAAATGACTTTTAGTAACATATGATAACAAATAGCTATATAGTGAAATGTCCTGCCTTTCCATGCTAGATCAGACAATGAATCAAACAATAATGATATATGTGAGTTGTCTGTAATGAAATAATGTAATGTGATGTGTGCCGGTCCTCACTTATAAAAAGCAGCTTAAATCTAGTCTGTCGTTAAGACCTTTAGGTAACAGTGTGCATAAGTGTTGAATCCAAAATGCTTCCCTATGCAGTAGTCTAGCACTGTTGTCTTGTCCCTCCTTTTTGGCAACGACCTCTATAATTTGGGCTCTCAGTTGTGCTATGTTATGTTTTTCATCTAGCCAGTGATTCGCAATCGATGTTGCTCTACTTTTACACCGAATGTTATTTTTGTGTTCTGTAAGCCTGGTTTTGAGTTTACGCTCTGTTTTACCTATGTATAATTTTCCACACAGGCACTTTAGACAATAGACTATGTTTGTCACATTACAGTCAGCTGAATGTTTCAATGTTATTTTTTTCCCGGCGGTTGGGTGCACAAGAGTTTTACCCGTTATTATATTATTGCAATGAATGCAATTTTGACATCTCATTGTTCCCTTGTGTTGATTGGGTTCGGGTGGTTTACTGGGGGTTCTCACAATGTCCATCAAGTTTCTCCCTCTGGTGTATGCAAATATGGGTTTGTTCATGAAGATCCCCCTGAAGTCTTTCTCATTTTGAAGTAACTCCCATCTATTCAGGATAATACTTTTAATCTTGTTGGATGCTGTGGAAAACTTAGATACAAAAGTAAATTCCTCTTTCTGTTGCTTGGAGGTGGTAGTTAATAATGATTGCCTATCCCTGATTTCCAGTCTATCAATGCTTTGGTCTAGGATCTCTGTAGGGTATCCTCTCTGCTCAAATCTTGTGCGGTGTATCTGCAACTGTTTGACAAATGTCTCTTCATTCGTACAAATCCTCTTAATCCTCAGAAAATGGGAGTAAGGCAAGTTGGTGATTAGACTTTTCGGCTGAAAACTGGTGAATAGTAACATGCTATTGCGGTCAGTTGGTTTGGTATAAATGTCTGTGACGAGTTTCTTCAACGTGGAGTCTTTTGTGATTTTAACATCAAGATAAGTCACTTCACTGGTGCTGATTGAATGCGTAAACTGGATTCTCGGGTTCTTCTCGTTTAACTGGGTTATCAACTTTTCCAGATCCCTCTGGTCCTTGGCCCAAATCAAAAATATATCGTCAATAAAACGAGTATACTGTACCAAGCCTGAGTTCCATTTCTCATCGGTCAATATATATTCATGCTCGAATTTAGACATAAAGATGTTCGCATATGCTGGTGCCCCAGAAAATCCTCATAGAATTCAGTCATGTCATTCAGAACCTTATTGTGGTAGATATTACCTGACCAGCTACCTTCATACAGCTCTGGCTGTGGGCTCCTGTATCTCCTTTACTTATTAAAAAATATAGAAGCTCTTTACTACAATCAAGACTGCTTCACTCGTCTTTGTAACCCCTACTACACATTGCTACTAGAAGTGGGGTTTTTCAAGGTTTTGCTTCCTGTTTTAAATTTGTTTTACAAGGAGCCCACTGGACCGACCCTTTAAATATTTCTATGGTTGGTCATTCAATTTTTCTTAAAAACTTCTACTATCTTATGATCTCCTCCTTTCAAGAGCAGTTAACAGTTGAAGAAGCTTATTTACAAACATCTACCTGCCTCGCGCTATCCATTCCATTCTGTCACCGCGAAATCTTGCCGATTTTCTCCTCCTTCCACATGATCTGCATCACAGCAAAAGGTCCAATGCATGCTGGGAAGACATCGTGATGTCACGCGTTGACAAGCACAATAGTTCAGTCAATCAATTTTTCATATTCCTCATGGCTTCAAATCAGGGAGTCATTCAACCATCACCTTTTTTACAAAAACCTGGCAAACCTGATTTAAAATGGTCTGAATGGCTGAGAGATTTTGTGAATTATCTCACAGCCATTGATGCAGACGGCTACACACCTTCAAGAAAAATGGCACTACTATTAAAACATCTAGGCACAGCTAGCCGTAGAGTTTTCGAGAACGTACCACACTATCCACCTCCTATAGAAGAAGATGCCACATGGAATGTTTTCATCAAAGCAAAATTACGTATGGGTAAACAATATTCAGATGCTGCGAATGTTTTTTTAGAACGTTTTATTTAGCCATGTGTAATCATTCTCCAGAGGAATCCGTAGAAGATTACATAGCGTCACTCAGAGTTTTAGCCGAAAAATGTGATTTTGGTGCTAATGTAGATATATACATAAGAGATCAGTTTGTCTTCTACTGACACTCTAAGAAAATACAAGAACGTCTTCTCACTTCTATTAACCCTACCTTGGCTGAAACCATTGATCTTGCCAAAAGCATTGAATGAACTATAGTTACTTCAAAAGTTCTTTCCACTCGCACCATCCAAACTTTTAATGTTCCTAATCAACCATCAAGTTCTACTAATGTAAGTTTAATTTCGGATGAAAATACTATTTGTGCTATAAATACAAAGCCTACATCCAGTACTGTTAATACCAAACAAACATTCAATAAGAAACTGTGTAAGAATCCACCACAGAGAACTCAAGCATTCTGTTTTAGATGTGCTTCTAAAGCTCATATAGGAAACAATCCTAACTGCCCTGCCTTATGGAAGAAATGTACTAAATGTTTAAAGTTCAGACATTTTCAAGGTCTATGTAGAAGTGTCGCCAGTGCTTCATCAACCAACAGAGTGAATATTTCCAATATTGCTTTGGAAACTGATGATACTCAAGAATGTGCTTCCCAATTTTCAAATTGGATAGTCACTGTTGAAGTTCCTTATGGTGATGACAAACCTATTAAGGGGCCCTTAACTGACATTTCTATTAATGGGATAACTATTTTAGCAATGGCAGACTCAGGAGCTCCTGTAACTATTTTAGCAGACATCACATTTGATAAATTTTGGCCTACTACATTCAACTTACTTCCACCCAACATAAATCCTAAAACATTTGGAGAACAAGATATTGATCTCATCGGCTATTTTTGGGATATTTTTGAATGTTTGGGTAGATCCATTAGAACTAAGATCTAGGTGGCTATCAAAGTTAGAGATATCATTGGTTGGAAAGACCTTGCTAAACTAGGTATTATTTTACGACCTGGACAAGACCCACCAATAATTTTAGGTTATTTTTCTTCTTCAGTTTTAGCTATTGATCAACCTGTTAACATTGTTGAGAGTTTAACTAAACTTTACCCTGATGTATTCAAAGATGTGGTTGGCACAGTCAAAGGTTATGAACATAAAATAATTTTGAAAGAGAATGCCGTTCCCATAATACACAAAGTCAGACAAGTACCACTTTGTATTAGAGATGAATTAAAAGCATTACTCGATAACCTTCAGTATCAAGGTATCATTGCTCCAATAGATACCTCACGTGGTTTCTCTGGTAGTTTTACGGAAGAAAAGCAACGAAGATCTAAGGCTTTGTGTGGATCTAAGATCTGTAAATCAAAATATCCTGGTGGATTGTCACCCTTTACCCCTTATACAAGAAATGATAGCTAACATAGGGAGTCTAACATTTTTTCAACCATAGACCTCCACTCTGCCTATCATCAAATTCCACTTTCTCCTGATTGCCAAGCCCTTACTGCTTTTGTGACACCATTTGGTGCTTTTAAATACCTTAAACTTCCATTAGGCCGCGCATCTGCTGCAAGTGTATTCCAAAAGCTAATGGACAACCTTTTTAGCAAATTCACTCAAGTACAGGCTTTTCAAGACGACAACTTAAATCACACTGAAACAGAAAAGGAACATTCACAAATACTTAACCAAGTTTTCAAAACCTTGCAAGATAAAGGTATGACGGTCAAAGCCAACAAATGCAAACTACTTGTTAATGAGGTTTACTATTTAGGCCACACCATATCCAACAAAGGCATCAAACCCAAATTTTCCAACATGGAAGCTATTCAAAATGCTCAACACCCGTATAATAAAGATTTGTTAGGGTCCTTCTTAGGACTTTGTGAATATTATATTAGGTTCGTGCCTGGTTATGCGCAACTTGTACAACCATGTGAGAGTGACCCAGCCCCCGCCCGCACCTGTGCACAAGGCCCCAAAAACCCATGTTGGATTCCCTATCGGTTTGAGGTTGACGAGGAAGCCGGTACGGGATCACCTACGCTAACACGCGATTCTTCCCTCCTCCTGCAGCCTTTGACCATTGACCCGGAAGCACAACGCCCAAGGGTAGGCGGGACCGACGCGCCTCAAGACCAATCAGAGGCCCACACTGAGAGACATCCACTACTAGAAAAGGAAGGAGACATCCCATTGGTGGAGTCCGCAGAGCAGACCCCGGTAGAAGACGACCGGAGGACCCTGAAGCTGCTGAGGAAGAACGCCGTCGCTGGAGCCGATGCCGAGAGCAAAGAAGACGAGGAAAGCTGGAGCGAAGATCGGTGACGCCCGGCGGATGCACGAGCCGCCACAACTCAGGAGAGTTGTGGCTACTAGCGGTACGTAGCGGGGCAAAGGCTTAGGGAAGGGGTGGGACGTAGCGACAGTGGCCAAAGGGTGGGGATTTTCGGGTTGCGTGTTTCTTTATGCTTTGCACCCTAAGTGACACCACCTGATTAACCTCTATCGTTTCTATCCCCTGATTTACCTGAGATTGTTATCCTGCTACATCCTCCCATATCCTCCCTTAAACCTCTCCCTGACACGATTCTCACTCACTTTTTTGATCTGCTGTAAGCCAGGTGGGTCAATACCCTGCTCACTCCCGTGGTCTTGGTGACAGCAATAGTTCATACCAACAGACAGACCCTGATGCCACTCTCTTTTGTATTTGAGGTGCCTCCGGAACCGGGTAACCACCAGAAACCCGTAATAGGTTTCGCCCTACCGAGCAGACATCAGAAACCCGTAATAGGTTTCCAAGACAGGAGAAGACGGCTAGACAACCATCCATCATCTCTTGGGCCCTGAAGAAAGGAGACCCCATTCCAGGATTGTCAACTATGCCATTCTGACACCGCCTTTACTGTGGAACCAAGCCTGCCTGTATACCTCACTATATACTCTAAATATCCAATAAAAACCTCACTTTTAACCCCATCCGGCCTCCTCGCTTCTGCTTCCGACCATCCCTCCGACAAACCATTAAGTGATCTACATAAAAAAGGAGTAACATTTGATTGGAATGACATTTTAAGTGATGTATTTAGGAAAATCAAGTCACTTGACATTAGTGCTCCTGCATTACAACCTTTTGTTTCTAATGGCAAGCCTTTTGTATCTGTAGATGCTAGTCAGAAGGGTCTAGGAGCAGTATTTGGTCAATGGGTTGATGACAAAGAAAATACCATTGCCTTTGCATTCCTTGCTCTTACACCTACTGAAAGCAACTACAGTACAATTGAACTAGAGGCTCTTGCCATTGTTTGGGTGGTTCAGAAATTTAAGACCTATATTTGGGGCAATCAATGTGATATATTTACAGATCATAAACCTTTGGTATCATTACTTTCTGGGAATGGTCTAGGTAAGTTGTCAGCAAGGTTAGTAATACTTCTATCAAAATTACAAGAATATAATCTCATTGTTAAATACATTCAAGGAGGAAAAAATATCCGAGCAGATTGTCTTTCTCGCATTCCATTACCTGATTGCAGTGAAGGGGAAACGGATGTTAACAAAGATTGTGTTGTTGGTATTATTGATGTGATTTCCAAGTTTTAAGGTACCATATCACAAGAAGAGTGGTTGTCAGCCATGGAAGCAGACAAAACTCTTAAACAAGTGGAGAAGTTCATTAAGAACAAACGGCCTAATAGTAAAAACTCAAGAAATGAAATTAGACAATTTTCTCAAATAAGTGAACAATTGTCTTTTGAAAATGGTATTTGCATCAGGAATGGGTTATTTGTACCTCCCACATCCCTTAGGAGCAAAATTATTAACATCGGACATGAAGGTCACTTGGGTATCTCTGCGACCTGCAAAAGAATTAAAGATGTTTATTGCTGGCCTAGAATAGATAAACAGGTTGCTACTTTCATTGATAAATGTCCCAGTTATGTAGTTTCAGATAAACACTGGAAAACCCACAAAAAACCTTTATTGCCAGTTCCTTTCCTAGATTCCCCTTGGGAAAAAAATTGCACTGGGCTTTTCCGGACCATTCAACCTCCTACCTTCAGACAAAAGATACTGCTTAGTGGCCATTGATTATTACTCCAAATGGATATATTATTCTTTTGTGCAAGCTGCTAATTCATCTGTTGTAATTTCGTTTCTCCAAAGGTTGTTCAATATTGAGGGTACCCCTAATTGTATTATTACTGACAATGGCCAACATTTTCTATCTGATTCAGTCACCAATTTTATAGTAAGTCATGATATTAAACATTGTCAAGTTGCATTATGATTAGATTAGATAAGATTAGATTAGATTAGATTAGATTAGATTAGATTAGATTAGAGTAGAGTATTTATAGAGCGCATGGCTGCCTTGGCAAAAAGGTGTCCCAGCGCTAAGAGCAGATCAGAGTGTAGAACTTAAGAGGGAACTAAGTCTGAGAGAAGAGCCAAGTTTTTACGTGCCGTCTGAAGGTGTTATGGTCGGGTTCAGCACGAATGAAAAAAGGGAGGGAGTTCCATAATGTAGGTGCCAGGCGTCTGAAAGACTGGCCGCCAGATCTGGCCTTACGTATAAGCGGAGTGTGTGCAAGACACTGGTTTGAAGAGCGCAATTATATAGTCCTTCTTCTAATGGAGTTGTGGAGAGAGCAAATTGATTAATCAAAGAAGGTGTTCAAACTGCTTTAGCAGTTAATGCTGATGTAGGTGATTTTCTGCAAGGGAAAATGTGGGCCTATTTAACAACACCTCACTCAACTACAGGTGTTTCGCCTTTTTAAGCTCTTTGAGGGAGGGAAGCTAGAACCAAACTTGTACCTAAATGTTTTTCCAATTTATTGACTGTTTCCAATATAGTCAATAAAAGGAAAAGCCTAATAGATACACAAGTCATCAAGAATAGAGATACTGACAAACAATTCTTACAAAAAAAAATCTTATGATAGTATTCATGGTTCATTCTGTCCTGACATCAAGGCTAATGATTGGGTTCTTATCAAAAAACCATACAAAATCTCTACATGTCTATCTAAGTTTACATTACCTGTTCGGGTTATCAGAGTCACTGAATCCTCTGTTCAATTAGAGAATAAAGGTTGGTGGAATAAAAACAATGTTGTGAAAGTTAAAGATGATCAGGTAAACATTTTCAATGAAGTTTATGCCAACAGAGTGGATGAAAATGACAATGTTTTTACTTTTGGACCTGGTTTCGATACTTTCAAACATTCAAATGACTCTAATTTTATTGATCCTTCACAACATTGCACTAATGTTTTTCCTAGGTTTTCTGTTAGTCATTCAGCCATGCCATCTGTACGTGATCATCGAAATTGCAGAACACCTGTCAGATTCAATGATTATGTATTTTATTAATTGTTTTCTTATAAGGGGGGTATGTAGTATGCTGTAAGTATTCTTTAAACATTGTACCTTTAAATATTAGAATGTTCCTCATAGAATTCAGTCATATCTTTCAGAACATTATTGTCTTAGATATTACCTGAACAGCTACCTTCATACAGCTCTGGCTGTGGGCTCCTGTATCTCCTTTACTTATTAATAAATATAGAAGCTCTTTACTACAGTCAAGACTGCTTCACTCTTCTTTGTAACCCCTACTACAAGGGGCACAAGAACGAGGGAAAAGCAAGTGGCACCGAAGGCAAAAGAGGCGCAAAAACGAGGGAAAAACGAGTGACACAGAAGGCAAAAGGGCACAGAAATACCGGAAAAACGAGTGGGACAGAGGCAAAATACACAGCACAAAAATACAGGGGCAGCTAAGAACAGAAAGCAGAACAGGCAGAGAGGCACGGGGGCAGCGAGGGGAACAGAAGGTAAAACTGGGCAGAGACACGGGGGCAGCAAGGGGTACAGAAGGAAAGACCGGGCAGAGAGAGCACGGGGATAGCAAGGGGAACAGAGGGAAGAAAAATGGTCACGGACCATGTACAGGCAGCGGGGGAAGAAAGACAACAGCAGTCACAGACACAACAATGAAAATACAGACAATACAATAAAAGCAATAAAGCGGAGAATGAAGAAGCCTACCTACGGCCTACCACTGGCCACAAGGGATGAGGCGCAGGTGGTAGCTTGCGGGTGGTGGAGGGCCTCGAACTTCCTCAGCAGCGGCAGCTGGGGCAGGGAGACACAGGCGGTGCTGTGCGGAGGAGGAGCGACCTACCTAGTGGGGTCATGGGTCGGGTTTGGGAGTAGAAACAGGAATGGGGGTAGGAGCAGTGTTTTTGCTTGGGGTAGTGATTTAGGGTTTGGAGTAGTGTTGTGGTGTTTGTGTAGTGTAGGGTAGTGTTTTAGGGTTTAGGGTAGTGGTGGAGGTGCATGCAGGGTAGTGTTTGATTGTCGGTAGCGGGCTGGGGGAAGGGGGAGGGTCGTCCAGTGATTTAGGGTTTAGGATAGTGTAGTGGTGCTTGAGTAGTGTAGGGTAGTGTAGTGTTTGAGGGTTTTGGTAGTGTTTTAGAGTTTGTGATGTGTAGGGTAGTGTATTTGTATTTAGTATTTAGTGTAGTGTTGGGTTTTTTTGACTTTCAAAAACGAAGTTAGGAAAAATAAGCGGGTTAAATGTCTGTTTTTATTACTAGGCAAGTTTTTAGTTCGCGTACATTAACACTTGCAATGTAAAGGTATGCAAACTAAAAACTTGCGTAGTAACGGTATTTGCTAAGTAAAAACATTGAAGTGAAAAGCTGCCAAGTAATGGTATGCAAAATAACTAGCAATATTCGTACAGAATGAGCAAAGAGATGCACCAGCTCTGGATTTGGGGATGAAGTTGATGGGTAACTTTCCTATAGCTTCCTCTATCATCCTAAAACATTAAGGGTGAAGCTTAGGTTCTGGTTATACATCAGAGACTGGAAGCAGTTCAAGTTAAAGATCGTAAATGGGAACTACCAAAAATAATTACTGATGTTTATACCTCTGTGGGTCATGGTACCTGATGTACAAGACAAGTTAATCCACATTAAAACCTATCAATGAAAGCGAGGGTTCAGTGAAAGAGAAATCTGCAACGAAAGGGAAGAAGAAACAGAGGGAGAAAGAGGAAAAACGGACAGGATCACCTGCATCCTGGGAATCTAGTAGGAGTGGTTACAATTCACGGGACACAATAAGATTCAAAAACTGGAATGTTACCAGTATTTTGATTTTTGATAGTCATTCTTCACGTTCTTTCCAGGACACTGATGGTAAATGAGCAGAGAGAGGGAGTCTAACCAAGTACAGGAGAAAGATGAGTAAAGTGAAGTATGGCATGAGATTGACATTAGCGTAAAGAGGGAGGAGAAAGGATTGGACTCTTAAACTCAATTGAAGAAGAAGTAAGTAGCTGGGCTTTCTAAAAACATACTGATACAATTACAAGTACTCCTGCAAAACTGGACGTGGTCAAAAGCATGTCTAGACAGTGCAGCGGAAGTCACAATAGATGTTTCTTGATGCGAATCCAACTGATGACTTTATACAAATTGAGTCTCCAGATAAACATTTAAATCCTCCTGATCGGGTTTATAATTGAAATATACAAATTGGAAGGGGTATACCATGTACCAATAAAGCAATCTTCTGGTTGCAGTTGTCTGATGATTATGATATCATCCTAGCTGAAGAGGACTAGACTTCAGTCTTTATTAGGTAAGCACCTGGGTGAGGTGAGAAAGTTATATGGGTAACTTTTTCTCCCATAGTACCTTTAGATATAGGAGAAATGTAACCAGTGAATGGCCTGTAAGATAGGCTCCGGCCTTAGACATGAATCAAGTGGGGTGTTATAAACACTCTATTCCGCATATTATTCAGTGAACCCCAAATGCAGGCTCAATAACCTTTGAAGCCAGAAGCGATACGTGGTATTAAAACATTTTCAGATCAGCTGCAATACCAGAGCTTAATAGCGTCTTGTCTTTCACCAATGAATACACCTTTTTTCCAGTCTCCAAACCATCCGGCTTCTATACTATAGTTTTAGAATATAGAAATTTTAATTTCCTATGTTATCTGTGTCAATTGGGGTCCAGTTGAGCAAGATCTGTTGGGCTGCGGCGCAGTTGGGTGCACTGGTGTCAGGCATGGTGGGAGAGTGATTGTCTCGACTGCTAATTCTCCTTCGATGTTGCCACATGTTACAGAGGCCTTTCCGACTGCGATATTGACACCGAAGGGGAGCAGATAGGTATTTGTCCTGATGTCGACTTCCTTTCCGTCAACGGCGAAGCAGAACAATGCTTACTTTTCTCTTTTCTGCCCCTGTGCTCAAATCTTTTATGAGAGGAGGGCTCTTTGAAAAGTTGATAGGTGCTTTCAAGGCCACTTGTGGATCTCACCATTTCTCTCTTCTGCAAGGCATGTAGATTGGGTCAGATGTAGCCATCTTTTTTCCACACGAAGGACAGTTATTGAATAATGGTAGCATTTATGACTAAAAATCTTTTACCAAATAGTCAGAAATCAAGCTAAAAGTCTAGTAGGCAGTTAAAGACATCGAATGAAGTAAAGAAAAAAAGACATAACCATTCTTGAAAGAAAAGTTAAAAACTGACGAACTCAAGGCTCAAGGATCCTCTCAGAAGGAGCCCGAAAAAATAACTGACCTAATTGTCACCTGTGGGGCATGAGGGCAGCATGAAGATCTTGGACGTCTTAAAGGCATGGTGCCAGTTTTATGGTGTTGTGCTTTGTCTATGCAGCCTATGGGCTAACATTCCTTCTATTACTTTGCCTTTTTTTTTAAAAATAACGGCTATGTTTAAACAGTGAAAGCATGCATGCTCTATGTTACAGAAATGAGTTCATATATAAATATTTATTTTATTTTAAATGAAAAATTCTATGCAATTTTGGCATTTTATCTTTTGGTGTTCTAGGCTGCATATATGTATATGTGGATATTCATATTACCTACTGGCGTTCGCCAGTAGGTAGTTATAGTAAGGACCTACTTTCCATAGAAAAACCACAACATTCTATTTGGAATAACTTTGGCGATGGTGGACGAATCTTCGCGAATTTCTCCAAGAAAATGGCCTGGTCCGCTCCTTCCCAGAAAGTTTGGGGGTTATTCATCAAGTGAAAAAAAGGGGGTCCCAAAACGTGTTTTCCCCATGCAATTTTCCATAGGGGCCTTTAGCCAGGGCTACAGCCCGAACGGCTGAATGGAATTACACCAAATTTGGCAGAGAGGTAGAGTTCGGTTTGCAGATTGTGCTTTTTGTTCAATGGTGCAAATCCATTCAGTAGTTCCTGATAAAATCATAGTGATATCTAGAGACGAAGTACTGCACTAGTACGGAAATTCATACAATTACGAGCACGAGCTGCATGCTGATTGGATGTCAACGGTCTGTCAACACTCAAAACCAGGAAGTGTTGGCAGCCATCTTATGCCTCGGTAGAACCGAGTCACAAGAAAACAGTAAAACAAAGTTGAAAAATAAGGAAAGGGGGCAGTGTAGAAACATCCTGACCTTCTAGGCCTGCTCAGGGGGTCCCACATGGATCTTTAGGCCCCCAATTATTATTTTTTTAAATAAGAAGTCGCGGGGTACGCGTATAGTATGCGTGCGTGGTGGAAAAGGAAAATAAAACTAGAAGTCCGTTTTATTCTTAATTAGCCCCATGGGGGAGCCAAATCCCGGGGGCAATTTTTTTCCATAATGGGGGGCTTTTAAGGCCCCCCGCAGCCCCGGGGACCGCCACCCCCTCAGGTTTTTTTTAAAATGTGTGTTTTCAGCTCCCCCTCCCCCCGAGGACCGCCACCTTCCTGGGGCAGTAATATGTAAAATTACCTTTCAGCCACAGGGACCTGCACCCCCGGGGCTTTTAAATGTTGGGAGGGGGTCGCGCGCCCCCCCTCCTGGAGCCATTAATGGCCCTGGGGACCACCGCCTCCCAGGGCCGGCTCCTGCAGTGTCTCGAGGTGCCTACCCCCAGGACGCTGCGGTTTGCTATGGTAGGGCGGGAGCGTCGCGGTTCCCACTTTACCACAGCAAACCGCTTTCCTATTTGAAAGAGAGAGCAAGTTAATCTGCTCTCTCTTTCAAGTAGGAAATCAGATTGCTTTTCTTTAGAGAGAGCAGCATGTAAGCTGCTCTCTCTGACAAAGCAATGCCGGCTCGCGAAGGACGCGGGGAGCCGTCTGGGATCGTTGGGGTATTGGGGCTAAAAAAAAAAAACTGTTCTTTTTGTGAACTAACTTTACTAATGAAAAAAGAGCTATATTTCTATGATAGTATGTGAAACTTTCCGGTTTTTTTGTGTACCAGTTGCACTCTCTATCCATGAGCAGCCTCGTTTCCAAGCCCATGTTTCTTTCTTTTTCTTCAAGTTCGCCAGGCCCGGACTGGCCGTTGAGGGCACCGGGCAATTCCCCGGTGGGCCGCATGGTTGAGGGCCGGTTTTGGGCCCCTGGGGCCGTTTTTTTGTTACAGGGCCGTTATGCTGCAAAAACGGCCCCGTAACAAAAACGGCCGAAAACGGCCCTGTCACAGAGCGCGGTCGCATCTCTCCCCCCCTCCCCTCTCCTCCCGGATGGGGGGAGGGGGGACGGCCGAGCACTTTGCCAGGGCCGGTTCTGGTTCCCAGTCCGGCCCTGAAGTTCTCCAAGCAAAGCTGTCCTCATTTCAGGTATTAAATTTGCCGCTTTCTTTTCATGGGCCGTGTGTGTCATTCGTTGCTATACTTTTGTAATATATTAATAATTATTTTCTATCTATATTTATTTAAAACGTATTGCTGAAGGGCCAAACGTTGATTACATACTCCGTGCACCGCCATTTTAGTAGTTTTACTCCGTTATATTTATTATACCTGTTACTTTCATTTTACCCTCTGCCTATCTTCTCTGTGATCGATGAGATTTCCTGCAACAGGCACCACGGTGTTTGTCCATGGCCTCCGATGTTATCAGACTTGGCCACACGCATACCTAAAAACTAATTTGAAGCACGTAAGCTTACAACGCGTGTCCGGCACCAGCAAGCCATTATCATGCTTATGCCTTTATCATGGGTGGTAAGTGTATACTAGTTGTAAAAGCATGCGCGGTAAATCCATATTCGTGCTAATGGCTTTGTGGTGACGATCATGCGTGCTTATGACCGCGTTGTAATGGGTGTTTCCCCCCAATGGACACTGCAGCAACCGGGTCTGGGCGTTGTGGACTCCAGGGCACTAGGCGGAGGGCCACGCAGCCCCTCTCATACAATATAGAAATCTTTGGGGGTTGATTATTTCCGTGTTTTGAAGGGGGTTTTTGAGGCCCAAACACTTAATTTTGCAGGGGGGTAGGTTTGTACGGGAAAATGTCACAAGAGGTTTGTAAATGTGGTACACATTGTTTTGTTTTAGTTTGATTTCTTTTCTATGTTGTAGTCCATCCAGAGAAAAAATAACTTATTGTACAGTTAGTACTTTTCAACCCTACTCTTGAACATCTTACTATAGTACTTCAAATTATAAATATTATTTTTATTGTGGACCGTCATCCCCCTCCCCCCAAAAAAGTCTCGCAGAGTCTGAAGTTGAGAGTTTTTTTGAAAAGTTAGACGCAGATTTACAAGCTCCTTGTGCCACTTTTCCCATGTTAAAAGTGACATAAAAGTGGCACAATAAGCTTGTAGATCTGTTCCTCAGACGGTTGTAACCTATCCGCAAAGACAACAAAAGGTTCAACGCCGACACTGACCGAAAGTTTCGGTCCACTCCTCTGCCGGACTACTCCATGGGGCTAATTTGGCAACAAGCCAACTAATGCTCTAAGAGTGAATCCCCCTCACACATGTAAAGCACCTTAGCGAGTGCTACACATTTTCAAAATTACACAATCACTTAAAATTAAGTAATCTGCACCTACACACTTTAGTCCCGAGGAAAGCCAGTTTTAATCATAAAGGCCTACCGAAACATGTAGACCACACCTGGATGTAGGAGACCCTAATTAACACTCCTATAACATCCAGCAGCCTTTTATTTAATGCTAACAGTGACCCAGTTATTAAAATATAATTTACCCTCGGGTACTGGGATCCCTGTTTAGCTTTTAAACTTTCACCTTCACATCACTACACTGCACATACCTGCTCCGCTGTATTCAGGCATCGAAGCACACCCGGGACACACTTGGTGTCACTGGGTGCGCCCGATGATGAAGCATGCCACCAACCAGGTTGGTGGGTGAGTGCTTCATGAACAAACAAAAGGGTTTGTACCCCGTCTTACAGTCTTGAGTCCATGCAAATTCACAAATAGGCTAGTCCTTATTGATTTCACATATGTAACCTATCTATTGTCACTGCTCTGTGGTAATTATACATTTCTACACAGCCAAGCTGCTGCACACTATCGACTCTCTCGTTTCACAGATAATTTGTTGTTGTTTCGGAAACAAGTTTGTTTGCTCACCTAGTGCCATAGACATGATTAAAAGAGGGATGAAGCAGGCTTCACTGTAGCCAAAAGAGTTCACCACTTAAACTCGGGTAAGGTTTTATATGGCATAGTGGAGACAGTAGCATCCATAACTGTGAAAAAGAGAAAAAACGAAGTGAGAGACAGTAAGAAAGAGAGAGAAAAAAGGACATTAAAACGTGGAAGAGACACAGACGATGGGTGGGGGGCTGAAGCCCCGTTAGCCCAATGGGTATTGCGCGCCTGCTGCATACTATATATTCTCTCCTTTGACAGATAACTTGTTGCTGTTTCGGAAACAAGCTTTACATTCAACCATATACAATCAATTAGAATAGAGACCTGGGAAGGCCATATGAGGCAGTAATAAATATTAAAAGTTACGGGAGGATTAGGGGGAGCAAATACGAAGAAGCCCAAAGCATGTTGCGCACAAAAATAAAGTAAAACAGAGCTGGGAGGGGCACGTGACACAGTAAAAAAATAATACTATTATGAACGCACAATTTATAACAATACAGGCTAAATCACGTGACACAGTTCAAAAATACCACACAGAAATTCATGCACACACAATTTATTTAAAAAAGGCCTAGGAGGGCCCCGTGACACAGTTGGAAATATTCCGTTCAGTAATATACGATCAATAAGAATAGAGGCCTGGGAAGGCCAGGTGAGGCAGCAATAAATATTAAAAGTCACGGGAGGATTAGGAGGGAGCAAATACGATGAAGCACAAAGCATGTTGTGCACAAAAATAAAGCAAAACAGAGCTGAGAGGACCACGTGATGCAGTGAAAAAAAATACTATCATGCTGGTACAATTTACAGTGGAGGCCGATGTTGTGAGGACTTCTCTTACCTTTGCTTCTGTCATCTCTTGTCTTGTCTTCAAAGGTTGGGGCTTTGGCTGGGCCTGGGGTGGGCTGGGCACGGGCGCCGCCGCCACCGTGCCTATGGTGGCCTGGCTGGGCGGCAGCAGCAGTGACACCATGTTGAGTGTCACGAGTCCTCCTCCGTTCGAGTAAACAGTTCGTAGTACAATCGATGACAACAGTCTGTCTGTCATCTCAGCACAGGCAGGCAAAAGAGAGCGTGCTCACGTCAGTGCCCACATTATATGGGAACCGCGCGGGCTGACCAAACCAAGCCCAGGGCCGTCATTGGTAGCGTTTTCGCGCTCTACAAGAATGACGGCCCTGGGGGACCTCCCATTGGCTAATGTATTGGCTTCCAGGCTTAGTAATAGCATGAAAGCTAGGTGGTGACATCTGTGGAGTGTGGGCGGGCGTGCACCGCGCATGTGCAAGTGTGAGTGTGTGCACCAAAAATTAATAGCAGAGAGAGACGTGGGTGGGGCTATCAAGTGCGCAGAGGCAGGAACAGAATCGGATCTCCAATGAGTGACCACTTGTAACCATTCTCGTAGCGCGCCCTGTGCTCTGATTTGACACTGAGAGGGTGATCGCACCATACTTTGTTCTGCTAATGATACTCAGCGCTTTCCCGCGCATACGCTACGAATACGCTTTGACGTTACGCATCGCATCAAAGCTTCCGTGTGACGTCATGTACGGCGCCCTGTACGCGAAAGGCGCCAATGTTTTTAATTGTTTAAAAACATATATTTATGTATTTAATGTACATACTAAGGGTAGAAATTATCTGGGATAATTATGAAAAGTTTTTTAAAACTTTTCACAATTGTATATTACTTTTAAAAGCAATTACACAAATCGCGGCGGATCGTCATGCGTCCTCGCATCATAAGAGCATCGTAAGAGCACCGTAAGCACACCGTAAGCGTACGCAAAGCCATGTGACTTTAAAAGAAGAGATTTGATTGGTTCATAACACTTCCTATTTCCTAGGAAGTGTTATGAACCAATCAAATCTCTTCTTGAAAGTTCTGTCTCATTTTAATCATTCTATTTTGACTTTCTAAGAAGAAGCATCTCTTCTGAGTATCCTGTCAAATAGAAGGAAGATCACGACAATAACAGCAATGAACTCATCTTCCAGCCATTCTTCAGAGGGAGATTTCATTCCTGAAGAACCTCCAAAGAAGAGGAAAGAAGCTCTCATTTGGAAGTTTTTTACTTTTCCTGAAGGGCAAAAAAAGGTTAATGCTCCAAAAGTAACCTGTAAAATTTGCAAACAATTCTTTCAAGGGGAGATCCATCTAAAAAATACTCCTTTGGCACAGCAAATAAAGAATTTGCACCCCAACAACTTTGCTCGAGCTGCAAGACGGAGGTTGCAGGACAACCCACCTGCTACTGCACCAAGCGCATCAACTGCTACAGCAGCATTTTCAGCAAGTAGTCCACACCCACAAATTGATGCTGATTTTGGTGAAGTTAAAATTCTATGCATATATTGCGATAAACTTTTGTGTTATGGGGAACAGTCTATCGACCTGATAAAACGCAGGAAGCAGGAGCATCGCTGTCCTCAACATTAGTTTTCTTTCCATTCTTTTGTTCCTGTTGGACACTTTTTGGGTTCCAGTTTCATTTTTATTTTTTTTAAATTGTTGAAAAAACACAAAAAAAATAGAAAACTAAAAACACAAAAAAACAGTTCTTCTCAGAACTATCTCCACTGGTCAAAGAAAGAGCTATATTTCTATGATAGTGTGTAAAACTTTGACTGAATGAATGTATAGTGCATAAATGAATGAATGAATATATTAGTAGTGTATGGTGAATGTGAAAGTGAAAGTGCAGAACTATAAGGAACTGCTACAGAATAAATCTATAAGCAGTTTACCTATAGTATACTGTAGTACCTCCGAAGCACTTGAATGTAACATATGTACATAAATATGTTACAAGCCTATGCTTCAATCTGCACTGCTGGTGAAACTGCCTGGATGAATTTCTATGTGTTACGGTTGGATTTACAACCTCCTTGTGCCTCTTTTAACACAGCTGTTGCGTCACTTTTGTGAAGCACTGGTGGTGCAAAAGATGTGCCATGGTATGTAGTATTTACAATGTGGCACATCTGGAAGGTGCATCACGTTATAAAGTCCTACGCCAGAAGGAGGTGATATCACAATACACAATAACTGGCATTTCTCTGGGGATGTACTACTTATTGTACATCTGCAGATTAGTGTTTTATTGTAGTAAATGGATTCTTTTACAACAGTGTATAGATAAGCACATAGTGCTGTATAGTCTCTACAATACTGAAGCAGAAGTGTGATATTGTTTACTGGAAGTGTAAGGATACAGATTGGGGAATTGAAGATATAAAAGACAAGTTTCCCGGTGCATAGAACACTACATGCATAGTCTATAGGGGGTTTCTCAGGAACTACTGAACGGATTTACACCATATAACAAAAAGCACAATCTGTGAACTGAACTCTACCTCTCTGCCAAATTTGGTGTAATTCCATTACCGTACGCGTACGGTACGATTACCAAAAAAAGAACAATGAAAAAAGAATTATATGGAATTAAATTTTAATTTATTGGGGAAAAAAATAATCCCAAAAATAATTTGGAATTTAGTTTTGTTATTATTTTACAATAATAATATGAAATATAATAATAATATGAAATATAATTTTAATATAATTTTTAAAATAAAATAAATATAAATATTTATATAAAAAATGTAAGAAATTAGTATAAAAAGAAAGAAATATAATAATTAATACATTTAATAATTATCATGTACAAAACCTTTAATATTTACTGAAAAAAACATAGGTTTTACACACGTTATAGTTAAGAATTAGCTTTTAAAAAACCTTGCAAATTCACTGAAAAAACCATAGGTTTCACACACGTTATAGTTAGGAATTAGCATTTAAAAAACCTTGCAAATTCATTGAAAAAACCATAGGTTTCACACATGTTATAGTTAGCTGAACATTTCACTCATACAAAAACTTTGAAATTCCCCCGTTATAATTAGTTCAGCTAACTATAACTTGCGCGCCCGCAATGCACTGCTGATGACGTCACATATGACATCACTCATGACATGGTCAGTGACATCATTCATGACATCACTGATGGCCTCTCAAATTACATCACTGATGATATCACTGATGACATCATCCTTGTGAAAGATTGGCAGACCTCCTCTCAGCGTAATATAACCTTTGATACACACATTCAAAAACAGAAACTAAAACTTTCAAAAAAATGGAGATGCCAATACCAGTTAGAACAACCTATTCAGTAATTCCAAAATCTACATTCACATCCACTCATTCACCAACAGTTCTATATAGTCACTCATACATGTACTCACTCATCATATGTACTCATACACCTATACATCCTGTTACACACCTACACTCA
Source organism: Lissotriton vulgaris (assembly GCF_964263255.1). Lineage (NCBI taxonomy): Eukaryota > Metazoa > Chordata > Amphibia > Caudata > Salamandridae > Lissotriton > Lissotriton vulgaris. Next base: position 1,505,029,591 of record NC_141693.1, read on the forward strand.
TCCATAGAGTTACACACACACATACTCACACATGCAAATAAACTATTAAACATCCATTTACTTGCATATGCAGCTATACACACACCACTACACTTACTTCTACAGAAACGTACACATAGTTACTCTCTTAAATAATCACTTATAGAAACACATACTTATTTATACAGGAACTTGTCCAATCTCTCACTCTCACATATAATCACTTATATACAACAATACTCACATATACTAGATTAAAACATGTACTTACTCATAAAGATACTATTGAGACAGTCATTCACTCACTAACACACCCATACACACACTCATCCACCCATACAGTCCTGCACACATACTGTCTTCAAAATACATACATACAGTGAGTCAGTCATTCATGCATCTGTGCACTAAGTAATACCCCCCACCAAACCATACAGACACTCATTCTGATACTCAAAAAACCAACTAATAACCCATATCGACACTCATGTAGCTACTCACCAACCCATGCAGCCACTTATACACAAAGTGAGACACTGATACACAGATTTAAATATTTAAACATTACTCGCTAATACATGTATTCACTAAGATACACTTAATAAGTCAGTTATGCAATCATTTTTACAAAAAAAACATCCATTTAGACACTTATTTACCCATTTATTCTTCCATCGACCTTTAGATATAGATGTCATCAGTGATATCATGAGTGATGTCACTGACCATGTCATGAGTGATGTAATATGTGACGCCATCAGCAGTGCATTGCGGGCGCGCGAGTTATAGTTAGCTGAACTAACTATAACGGGGGAATTTCAAAGGTTTTGTATGAGTGAAATGTCCAGCTAACTATAACATGTGTGAAACCTATGGTTTTTTTCAATGAATTTGCAAGGTTTTTTAAATGCTAATTCCTGACTATAACGTGTGTGAAACCTCGGTTTTTTTCAGTAAATATATATATATATATGTATATATATATATATACACACCTACTGGCGTTCGCCAGTAGGTAGTTATAGTTAGAACCTATTTTCCATAGGAAATCCGCAACATTCTATTTGGATTAACTTTGGAGCCGGTTGACAAACATTCGCAAATTTTTCAAAACTGGTGGGGCGCTTCTGTCTGCTCCAATCCTGGAAGTCTTGGGGTAATTCGTGAAGCGGGGGCTGAGAAAAAAGGGGTCTCAAAACATGTTTTCCCCATGCAATTTTTCAAAGGTACCGTTCATCGCGGCTACTGCCCGAACGGCTGAACAAAATTACACCAAATTTGAGAAAGTGGTAGTCCTTGGTTCAGACTTGTGCCTTTTGCTCATATGGTGTAAATCCGTTTAGTAGTTCCTGAGAAAATTACAATAAAAAGTACATACATATCTATGGCCTCAGTGGATCGGGGCATCTTACTCGGATTATGAGTGCACCGTCCCAAACACGCGCTGAATGCTGATTGGCTGTCGAGTGGTTTTCAACATTCAAAACAAGTGTTCAAAACATATAAAGGGGGCAGGTAAGAAATATTTTGACCCTTTAGACCTGCTTAGGGGGTCCTACAAGGACCTTTAGGGCCCAAAAAAATATATTTTTTAATTGAATAAACTGAGAAATGTGCGCTGGGTGCATGGATCCGCCGTAAAAAAGAGTAAAAATGCAGCGCGGGCTCCTGTGCTGGTTTAAAAATGAGCTACGTGGGAAGGAGTTATCCCGAGGTCAAAAAAATTGCATTCGAAGCGGGGGCCAAGAAAAAAGGAGGGGTTCCCAAAACGTGTTTTCCCCATGCAATTCTCAATAGGAACCGTTCATCGCGGCTACAGCCCGAACGGCTGAACGGAATTACACCAAATTTGACAAAGTGATAGTCCTTGGTTTAAACTTGTGCCTTTTGCTTAAGTAGTGTAAATCCGTTCAGAAGTTCCTGAGAAAATTACAATTAAAAGTTCATATATATCTATGGCCTTGGTGCATCCGCACATCGTGCGCGCACTCTAAGTGCACGGTCCCGATCACGCACTGAATGCTAATTGGCAGTCAAGTAGTTGTCAACATTCGAAACCAGGAAGTGTTGGCAGCCATTTTGTGCCTCGGTAGAAGCGAGGATCTAGAAATTAGTGGGACAAGTGTTCAAAAGGTATAAAGGGGGCAGGTAAGAAATATTTTGATCATCTAGACATGCTTAGGGGGTCTTACAAGGACCCCTTGGGCACCCCAATTTTTTTGGAAAAAACAGAAAAAATGTGCGCTGGGTGCATGGATCTGCCGCAATAAAAAAAATAATGAAGCACGGGCTCCAGGGCTTCTTTAAAAATTAGCTACCTGGGGGGCCAAATCCTGGGGTCTAAAATATTACATTTGATGGGGGTCCAGAGGGGCCCTGTAGCCCGGGGACCACCATTCCTTGGTGCTAAAAAATAAATGGGTGCGAGAGTTCAAAGGTCCAGCTAAGCCCCGGCGATTACCACCCTCCGGGGCTTTTTATATTTTGGGGGGCGCGTGGTCTACATTCTGGGTGTCACGGTCAAGCCCTAGGCTAGGTAGAACACTGCTCAAACTACATCTCCCAGTATGCCTGTAGTGTGGTCCTCCTTCTCTATCCTTGTCTTGTTTCTTTTTATGTAAACCCGCTCCTCCCTCTTCTCAGTGCTTGTCACCTGAGTACTTCCTGAACATTCCTGAGACGAGTTGTTTTCGTTTACCCTGCCCAGGTATCTCTGTGGTTTTCTGAACGAGACAACATTTTTTGACCGAATTAAGCGCTGAAGCATCAGCGCGTTTGTTTTCTCAAGTGATTAACGTTAATCATTGTTGTCAGCGCCGGAGCGCATTCGCGGCAGCAGCCGCTCTTTTTGGGATTTTCTCTTTTCCTCTTCGGGATCAGTGGTGGAATTACGAGAGGATTGCCTTTTCCCGCATTTACCAAGGCTAGTTCTAACTGGGCTTGTATTTGGCAGTTTGGCGGAAAGTCTGGTTGTTTTCCATGGAGTTATATTCGATCACGGTTTCCTGAAGCAAGAAGCAGTGTTGGTCTTTCATTTTGGTGCACGAGGATTGTATGTTCTTCCGACTTCTGCTTCAACATTCAGCTGGGCAGCTAAGTACATTTTGTATTCCATTCTCTTTTTGCTACTACAAGAAAGAGGATTCAACTGAACATTAGAAATTCCTCAGACATTTGGAAAGTCTACAGATATCTTTTGATTTCTTTTCTTTATTTTTTCTCTTTTGTGCTGTTTTTTCTTGGAGCGAATGTGGCAGTATATCATTGTAAGTGCATAGGTAAAGAGATTTGTGTCTTTAGTTTATCCAATAAACGGGTAGGGCAGGGTTGCACTCACTATTTGTTTGTTTGTGTTATACGCAGGAACCCAGGGGCACGTAGAGAAGTGAGGACAACAAACTTCCAATACAGCCGTTCCTTGATTTACTGCAACAACTTTATTGTTTCCTTTGTCCCTTTTGACCCTTTTCCCGGCTATGGTATAATCTGTGGAGTCATTACCATAGACTCGCAGGTGTTGCCAGAGTAGGGGGATTGGTATCCTAGCATCGCTCCTGTTGTATCCGGCTATTAAGGTTAGTGAAACCTTCACTTTATGACAGAGTGACAAGCCCACGGATAACTACAACCCGAGCCATGGATTCTGATATAGTGCTCACTTCAGTGTTAGAAGCCTTAACTGCCCTGAGAATGGAAGTTGATGCTTTTAGGGGGGAAAATAGTGAGTTACAAAATGAAATGAGTACCATGCCCCGTGAAATCGCTGGTTTGTCACGTGCGAGTCCCACTAGTACTAGAGGGCACTCATATATAAGAAATTGGACGTTACCTCCCCCTTCGTCCTCAAATAGCTGTCCTGAACAGGAGGGAGCTGTAGGCACATCGACTGTGCAAATAATACAGCCTCAGCAGTTACCTTTAGCACCTCCTGAGAGATTCCTTGGGGATCCTAAGAAGTTCGGTATCTTTTTGGGGCAATGTAAGTTACATTTCATGTGTAAGCCTGCTGTCTTTCCCGATGATTAGACTAAAACGGCATTTATGATGTCATACCTAGGGGGGAACGTGGCTAGTTGGTCAATTACACTAATCGAGAGAAATGACCCAGCATTAACTAATTTCACTGCCTTTTGCGATGAAATGCGTAAATTGTTTAACAGGAAGGCGCATCAACTCTCCTTAGACAGAGAACTAATCACATTAAAACAAGGTTCTCAAGATCTACTATCGTATATCACCAGTTTTAACAGGTTGGTGATAGAAACAGAGTGGCCTGTAGAGAAGCGAGTCTTGTTGTATTACCAAGGTCTGAGAGATGAACTAAAAGACGTTCTCGCTCAGGTGGTCCATATGCCTACGACCTGTGAGGAGTTCATAGACCTCACAGTACAAATGGATCACCGCCTACAAGAACGGAGGGGAGACAAACAGCGTAATGATGGCAGGTTCTTTTTCCCTAGAACTAAACCAGTAGTGGTAGAGTCGCCACAATCTAGTGATGAAAGTGAACCCATGAAAATAAGCGGGGTACGTGGTCCATTAAGCACAGAAGAAAGAAACCGACGATGCCTACAAAAGCTATGTATGTATTGTGGAAAGGCAGGCCACTTTATTAAAGACTGCAAGACCAACAAGCATTGGAAATGCAATAGGTCTCGCATTAGGAAAGTTTGAGCTATTGGTATTGTAAATGACACTTTTTTTTATTTATGTAAAGGTTTTGAAAGTAGCAAAATTAATAGCTTTGTCAGTTACAATGTCAATAGTTTTAACTTTTGCAAATGTGACACCTATAGCATTTGTAATGCAATGTGTGTTGTATTTACGTGACTTAGATGTATTGATATTACAAATAACAATGGCTTTTAATTTTGTAAATAATTAATACTTAAATAAAACTTATTGTAATTTATAATGGCAATAGCTTAAACGTTTGTAAATAACTTTTGTGAAGATTATGTTCAGTGTATTTTATTGTGACGACAATCCAAGAACATTGCATTTGCACCTACACACACAGAGCCACACACATGTAGATGTGGTGGTGGTGGATCTGGGGGATATGGTGGTAGTGGATGTGGTGGTGGTGGTGGATGTGGTGGTGGTGGTGGTGGATGTGGTGGTGATGGCGGTGGATGTGGGGGTGGATGTGGTGGTGGATGTGGGGGTGGTGGTGGATGTGGTGGTGGTGTTGGTGGTGGTGATGGTGGTGGTGGTGGAGGTGGTGATGGTGGAGGTGGTGGTGGTGGTGGAGGTGGTCGATGTGGTGTTGATGTGGTGGATGTGGTGGTGGTGGATGTGGTGGTGGTGGATGTGGTGGTGGTGGATGTGGTGGTTGTGGATGTGGTGAAAGTGGTGGTGGAAGTGGTGGTGGAAGTGATGGTGGTGGGTGTGGTGGATGCGGTGGTGGATGTGGTGGTGGTGGATGCGGTGGTGGTGGATGTGGTGGTGGTGGATGTGGTGGTGGTGGATGCGGTGGTGGTGGATGAGGTGGTGGTGGATGCGGTGATGGATGTGGTGGTGGTGGTGGATGTGGTGGTGGTGGATGTGGTGGTGGTGGTGGAGAAGTGTGGCTCAATGCTCAGAGCGGCAGACCTTGATGCAGAACGCTGGCCAGGGACCAGGGTTCGATTCCCGCCTCGGTGGGTTCGGGCTTAAATTCCTCTGACCGGATATTCTCGCCTCAGTGCTGATTCTAAGCATGGGTCCCACGCTGCAACTCTGGGCAATAGCTTGCTTAGTCTCCACAAAGGCCCCCTGATACACAAGCGATGCCTGGTTTCCCCATGGGATGCCCAGGAGTGGACACCCCACAAGGAAAAGCGAGGAGGGGTTCCCTTGTGGTAGGAGTACAAGCGCCGGGATGCCTCCGGGTCACTGTTCGCGCTATATAAATACGCCACATTTACATTTACACATGTGGTGGTGGATGTGATGGTGGATGTGGTGGTGATGGTGATGGTGGATGTGGTGGTGTTGTGGTGGATGTGGTGGTGGTGGATGTGGTGGATGAGGTGGTGGATGAGGTGGTGGGTGTGGTGGTGGTGGATGCGGTGGTGGTGGATGTGGTGGTGGTGGATGTGGTGGTGGTGGATGCGATGGTGAAGTGGTGGTGGATGTGGTGGTGGTGGTGGTGGTGGATGTGGTGGTGGATGTGGTGGTGGATGTGGCGGTGGATGTCATGGTGGATGTGATGGTGGTGGTGGTGGATGTGGTGGTGGTGGATGTGGTGGATGCGGCGGTGGTGGTGGATGCGGTGGTGTTGGTAGTGGTGGATGGGGTGGTGGTTGTAGTGGATGTGGTGGTGGGTGTGGTGGTGGTGGGTGTGGTGGTGGTGGATGCGAAAACAGCGAAAAGTTACTAACACCCTTCTTCAATGACTGAGTCAACCTTCCACTTTTGATGTATTAGCTTGTAGGTGATTTAAAGGTAAAACAAACCCTCGAAACATAGCTAGGAAGGAGTAGATGCTCCCACAGTATATGCAATGCAATGGTTTTGGATAATGTACACAGATGAAGAGATCGTGAAGGGTTGGGGGTGGGGGAGAAGTTTTTGGGCTTAGCCCTACTGACCGGAGGAACTGAATATCCGGAGGATGCAACTGACTGTTTAACTATAAGCGTTTTATACTAATGCTGTCCATGGTTTGTGATAAACCAAATAAATCTTGTAATAATAAAAATAAAAATAATACTATAATATAATGTACAAATAAAAACTGTAGCTATAAGAAAAACGTGCACGTTCTAGTGAGTTGCTGTCCTGTTTCCTGTGCTGCAGATCTAGTTTGAAAAAGGTCTATAACTAGTATACATAACATATAAACAAATAGTGATATTAGAACCCACTATATATAAATGATCATGAACCACTTTGTTGTACTTTTATTCAAAATGTATTAGATTTGTTTGATTTTATAAAGAGTATATACTTTTTGTTTAAAAATTGAATTTTTTTGTATAGAAAGTAACTGATCAAAAATAATTTATCATTGAAGGTGCAGAACATACATTTGACAAGACATAAAATTAAACATAAGGAAGATGAATGAACATGATGTAGGCAAAGCGGTAGATACACACTACGCGCGTTTCGACTCGTTAGCCTTCATCAGGTGACCCGTCTTTGACTAAAAAACAGCTTAAGATGAGTGGACAGCTGGTTAGCTATTATAGCTAGTTGTATATTCAATCTTGTAGCCCTAGTAATATGGTAGGGGAAGTGCTGATGCAGACTTGGTATATGAGCGTATAATTTCCTTAAATGTATATTGATCACACCGTGAAAGATCTCATAAGTTCTGGAAGTAGATATGGTGCTAATAATGAAAAAGCACTTCTAATATCTTGGCGTTGAGGATGATAGTTCTTAAGGATTGGGCATTTAGAAGAAAAGCCAGATCGATTTTCATGTGGGAATTATAGAGTGATTTTTATGAGGATAAAATGTGGTCGGTCGTCCGGCTTCTTCAAACGCTTCGTAGATTAAGGATCCCGGCGTCTTGTGTCGGAAACACACTATCTACTTCCAGAACTTATGAGATCTTTCACGGTGTGATCAATATACATTTAAGGAAATTATACGCTCATATACCAAGTCTGCATCAGCACTTCCCCTACCATATTACTAGGGCTACGAGATTGAATATACAACTAGCTATAATAGCTAACCAGCTGTCCACTCATCTTAAGCTGTTTTTTAGTCAAAGACGGGTCACCTGATGAAGGCTAACGAGTCGAAACGCGCGTAGTGTGTATCTACCGCTTTGCCTACATCATGTTCATTCATCTTCCTTATGTTTAATTTTATGTCTTGTCATATGTATGTTCTGCACCTTCAATGATAAATTATTTTTGATCAGTTACTTTCTATACAAAAAAATTCAATTTTTAAACAAAAAGTATATACTCTTTATAAAATCAAACAAATATAATAAATTTTGAATAAAAGTACAACAAAGTGGTTCATGATCATTTATATATAGTGGGTTCTAATATCACTATTTGTTTATATGTTATGTATACTAGTTATAGACCTTTTTCAAACTAGATATTCTTTCCCTATGTATAACTAGTGTTTTTCATATATAGGGGTCCCCTACTTCCTAAAGCTCCTGTGCTGCAGATCACCATCGTACACCCTGAACTCGAACGCAGAGCATCTAACAAAGGGTAACACAGGTCGGCGAAGTTCCTCGTTCAGCAAAGTGCGCGAAAATTGCCGTACAATTCCATTTGCAAACATGTTTACCACCGCATTATATGTATTATATATTTCACGAATGCGTGCAAATAGGTTCTCCCTTTGGTACAACGAGCACCAGGTGTATGCATACGTTTATAAACAGTAGACGCATCACTACATCAACAGCTCCCTGAGTTACAGATTAATATTTTGAAATGTAAAGCCAGGCGTACAGAGCCGTAGGGGGCGAGACCTGTTGATATATAAAACTATTGGTACAATCATCACAACAACGGCACCCTGACGGGTAGAAAGGGTGTAGCTGGGTAGAACAAGATGCCCATCTAAGCGCTAGGCCCCGCACCCCCTCGCTCCCCGTCTACCAGCGGGTCCACGTGCCCCACATTTCAAAGGTGAATGCCGGGCCCGGAAAAAAAACACGTTGTGTGCTAGATAGCGCCGAGACAGTAACAAGTGGGAGGGAATAGCTCACGGCATTGCTGGGTGGGCGGGGGAGCAGGAGTCTGTGGTGTGAGAGACAAATGTTGGTGTGTGAGGCTGCCTTTCAAGTCGGGTGGGGGAGAAGGTAGTCTAAATGCGACAAATGGTAGTCTGGTGCGAGGCGGGGGAGGGGGAGCAGGGTAGCAAGCGGGAGTGGGAGAAATAAGTAGGGTCGGGGAGTTTGTTCGCATATTCGCAAAGGAAACTGCAATAATATATTTTCAGTAGTTTAATGTGTCACTTTGAAAACTGAAATTTAAAAAATGCTGTACGACACAGATACATTCCTTATTGATTGTATGAAACTCCAACTGTGCAATAAATAAACCCTTTCCTAAAAATTTCTCCGTGTTGCTACCTTGCGTGTCAAAGCCATTTAAAGATCAACTAATTATTATCGTGAGGTGCGGAGGATGTGTCGTTCTTTCACCACACCAGTTTCATTTTAAATAAAAGTAGTTTAAAACAAAACACAGAGGAGCTCGACCAGAGAGAGAGAGATGCCGAGACATTTCGAATGCATACAATCGAAAGGTGTCAGTTAATGGAGGGAACATACTGAGCAAACATAAGATCTTGAACAATGAATATACAGACGACCTCTGCCTCCTGCACCCAGCACCGTAGCTAGGAAAGCTCCTGTATCCCCGACTGCACAGCTATTAAGATAGGTGGCTGCGTGTATGTGTTAAAGCTCCTCCTCCCAGAAGCACACTTTCGGCCTTGGGACAAATTGCTTGCAATTTGCATTTTATCTGTTGAAACAGCAGGGTCAAATAGCCGCAATTGAAAACAGAAGGGCAAATACAAATATTGGTTCCTAAACAGAACCACAAAGCGCGTTTACACGGTCTTTTGAGTTCATGCGAGTGATTTGGGCAAGAGCGAGGAAAAACAAGCATTGGCCGCGGGCCGGGAGCGATGACGAATTTTGGATGGGGGGAGGGGGGAGTATTGCCAAGCACTTGAGAGCTAATAGAGATTTTATTACAAAGCCAAACAAAACTGTACCGCAAGTCACAAAAAGAACAAGCTTTCACTTTGTAAATAATACACCCCACCCAAATGGAGATCAGGACTTCAAGGGAACATACAATACCAGGGCTTTGGGGAGAGGAACATTTTCTTGCGTAGTGCTGTGCATTTTTGCCGCTTGGGCTCTCCGTGTCCTATAGAAAGTACAGGATCGCTCGAAAATAATTAAAGCACGCTGTCAAGGTTGAACAGCAATTGTTGAAACATCTGAATGCGCTTCCTAGGTGGGTATACACACATACACAACTTGCAACCAGTCAATTCAGCATCTAAACAGAGAAAGCACCAAGTATAGATTGCGGGTGCACATTGTCTGTTACCAGAATGCAGCCGAACGTTATTAAGAAACCGCAAAACCCTGCGATGAGGACGAGTACTCCTTACGACGAAGGAAGTCGGCAAAGCAATTCACCGGCCACGGTGAGTGACACACGCCTTCCTCTTGACATACACTGAGAGTGCACGCGCTTGTGTATTGAGTAGCAGACGGTCTATTATGAACGCGTTAAAAGCGGATATGGAACACAAGAATAAACAGAAGGGAAAATAATGTGATGGGGACCGAAAATAATGACCATAACCCTGTGATGAGGACAAGTACCCTTTACGACGAAGGAAGTCGGCAAAGCAATTCACCAGCCACAGTGTGTGACATGTGCCTTCATCCCGACATACACTGAGAGTGCAAGCGCTCATGTATAGAGTAGCGGATGGTGTATTATGAATGCGATAAAAGCAGATATGGAAGAACGCTACATTAAACAAGACGGAGGGAGAGAAGGGGAGGGGGAAGGGGGTAGGAGAAATGCGACACGGCGGGCAGGGGAGGGGGCGGAGCGGGGAGAGGGTGTTAAAGCAGCAGGGGCCTGGAGTGCGGCTGAGGGAACTGATGTGTACGCGCTTTTAAGCTCAATGCGCATGCGCATTGAGCTTGAATTTCACAAGCACTGCAAGGAATCGCCACGATTCCTTGCAAGTTAGTTAAAGACTGTTTAAGCCCCCATAGTCTCGCAAGCTCGATGCGCATGCGCATCGAATAGCGAGACCTAAAAATAATACCAGGTACAAGGAAGGGAAGGTGCCCAGTCAAGGGCCAATGGTGGAATATCAACTAGCGCCGTCGGGGAAACGAGTAAGCTCAGACAAGTCCGAGACCCCTTGTTTGAGTGTTTATGACAAAGAGGTCTTTCCTGCTCTGGCGAACACTATGCAAAACACTGCACCCCATATGAACGTTTGTGTCACATTGGAATGGGCAGAAGTCGAACCTGTGCTTGTTCATGCGCTTTTGGATTCTGGTGCTACAGGCAATTTATCGGACCGAAAATATGCCCAGAGCATAAGCGTACCATGCATTAGGAAGATAATACCTGAACCTGTGAAGGCTGTGGATGGTACTGATTTGACGTCGGGACCTGTGATTTCCCATACCCTTCCCATACTGATGCGGACAGAACTGACTCATTGCAAGTATATACAATTTGATCTAATGAATGCTCCTACTTTCCAACTCATTTTAGGAATGCCATGGCTCACTTTGCATGATCCATTAGTGAAATAGGCTGCTCACACCATAGATCTGAATTCAACTTACTGTGCCGAACATTGTACTCAAGGTCAGTTGCATCAGGATACCCATGAAGTCAACCCGGAAATACTTCTTGCTAGCGCTTGTTGTACACAAAGCATTTGCATAACCACCAGCATCCCTGAGGAATATCAACGATATCAGAAGGTATTCTGTGAACAAGAAGCCAGTCAGCTACCGCTGCATCGGGACTATTATTGTGTGATTGACATCGAACCTGGTTCCAGCATTCCTTGTAGCAGAATATATGCTCTAACTGAGGCTGAGACCACCTATTTGCAACAATATCTGGATAAAATGTTAAAGGCAGGGTTTATTCGTCCTTCATCCTCCCCTGCTTCTTCGCCTTTGTTTTTTATCCCGAATTGCGAAGAAGGGTTAAGGACCTGCATTGACTATCGAGCTATTAACAGGGTGACCAGGAAGAACAGGTACCCGTTACCCTTGATTCCAGTCTTATTAGACCAGTTGAAAGGAGCTACTATTTTCACGAAGCTAGACCTTCGAGGAACATACCATCTGCGGGTAAGAAAAGGGGATGAATGGAAGACGGCATTCCGCACGAAATTCAGTCTATTCGAATATTTGGTGATGCCCTTCGGCCTATGCAATGCCCCAGCCGTCTTCCAGTATTTTATGGATGATGTCTTGCGCGGTCTGTTGGACGTATCCTGCATAGTCTATATAGACGATATTTTGATATATTCAAAAACTAGGGAAGAACATCATAACCATGTAACTGCTGTACTGGAACGCTTGCAACAACATGCCCTTTATGCCAAGCTGGATAAATGTCTGTTTCATACCCGAGAGGTGGAATTCTTGGGGTATGTCATTGGTCCCAACGGTTTGTGCATGGGCCAGAAGAAAGTACAAGCTATTGTGGAATGGGAATCTCCTTCCTGTGTGAAGGCTCTACAGAGCTTCTTAGGCTTTGCAAATTTCTACAGGAGATTCATCCAAGGATTCTCCAATGTCATTCCGCCTTTGACACATCTGTTAAGAAAAGGTGCTGCTTTCCTATGGACTGCAGCGGCAGAACAAGCATTTCGAAGGTTGAAATCACTATTTATATGTGCTCCCATATTGCGTCATCCGGATCCACGTCAACCGTTCGTGATGGAAATGGATGCATCCTACTACGCCGTGGGAGGCATTCTGTCTCAAATACATCCGGACACAGGGCAACTCCACCCTGTGGCCTTCTTTTCTAAAAAACTGACTACCAGCGAAACCAACTATAGTATTGCTGACAAGGAGCTATTAGCTATCAAGAAAGGCTGCGAAGAATGGCAACACCATCTGATGGGGGCCTGTCACACAGTTGTGATCTACACGGACCACAGAAACCTGCTTTTCCTGAAAAGTGCCAGAGCTCTGACCCCGCGACAACTCCGTTGGTCTTTATTTTTCTCTGACTACGATTTCTTGATAAAATATCGTCCAGGGTTGCAAAACGGCAAGGCCGACGCCTTATCCCGCAATCTTCCCATTTTGGAGAAGGAAGCTACTTCTACACAGGAACCTCCTTCGATATTGCTCGAAACATCATTTCAAACGGAAGAATTGGCAGTAATCTTGAGTACTGATTTCCTGGATGCTGTAAGAAAGCAATTCGAAACACAAGATACGAATGCATGGCTTGCTTCAAATCCCACTCATCACTCACAAAGGGACAATTTGTTGTTTCACGATAAACAACTTTACGTGCCGAAAGTTCCTCTGCAACGGCAGGTTCTCGAGTGAACTCATGATTCTGTCTTGGGAGGGCATTTGGGAAAACAGAAAACCTTGCAGACAGTATCACGATATTTCTGGTGGGACTCCTTAAGGAAGGACATCGATCAATACGTCTCGGAATGTTCTGCTTGTACCCAAGCAAAGACTTCTCATCAAAGACCTTGTGGGTTACTCAGGCCTATACCCACACCTATGGCCCCGTGGCATACTGTCCTCTATGGACTTTATAGTTGAAATGCCTCCCAGCCTTGGTAATACTGCGATTCTAGTAGTGGTGGACCATCTAACTAAAATGGGTCATTTCATTGCCCTGCATAAACTACCCACTTCAGGAGAATTAGCTATAGAAGTGTTGCAACACATAGTGAGACTACACAGAATCCCTTCCGTTTTCATTACAGATAGGGGGTCTCAATTAACGTCTAGATTCTGGAAGGCATTGTGTGCCATCTTGAAAATAGACGCAAGACTCTCAACCAGCTACCACCCTCAGACCGATGGTAAAATCGAGAGGTTAAACCAAACATTGAAGCAGTATCTGAAATGCTTCACATTACAACACAGTGAGGAGAGGAGTACATTACTATGGACTGCAGAGTTTGCATACAATAACGCTGAGCAATCGTCATTAGGATGTTCCCCTTTTTTTGTATCAATGGCTACCACCCCAACATGTTGCCACTGGAGCTGCCTGGTACATCAGCAAATCCCACTATACTTGAATATCATGCACACTTGAAACAAGTCCTAGTTGAAGCCAAGGTACGTCTAGAAACAGCTAGAGCAAGGGACAAAGCTAATGCAGAAAAAAAGAGGGCTCCAGAACCTCGTTATAAGGTGGGAGACAAGGTTTGGTTATGTACTAAACATTTGAGAATAAAGGGAAACACACGACTTCAGCCTAAATTCGTGGGTCTCTATCCAATTATTCGGATTATCAACCCAGTAGCTATGAAGTTGCAGGTCCCCTCCCTATGGCGCATACATCCGTTATTCCATGTGTCCCTTCTGAAACCTTGCCTCCCTGGGTCTAGAGTGCCTGTGAGGCCAACACCTTTGGATGTAGACAGAGAAGATGAATACGAGGTTGAGGCAATACTGGATTCTAGGAGAGTGAGGGGTGGAGTGCAGTATCTTGTGGAGTGGAAGGGATATGGCCCTGAGGAGCACACATGGGAACCCAAACGTAATTTGCATTTTCCGAGTCTCCTCAGACGCTTTCACACCTTGTTCCCTCGTAAGCCTGGTGGTCCGCCGAGACGTTGGACGTTGAGAGAGGGTTCTATCACGGTCAAGCCATAGGCTAGGTAGAACACTGCTCAAACTACATATCCCAGAATGCCTGTAGTGTGGTCCTACTTCTCTTTCCTTGTCTTGTTTCTTTCTATGTAAACCCGCTCCTCCCTCTTCTCAGTGCTTGTCACCTGAGTACTTCCTAGACATTCCTGAGACGAGTTGTTTTTGTTTATCCTGCCCAGGTATCGCTGTGGTTTTCTGAACAAGACTATATTTTTTGACTGCATTAAGCGCTGAAGCATCAGCGCGTTTATTTTCTCAAGTGATTACCGTTAATCATTGTTGTCAGTGCCGGAGCGCATTCGCGGCAGCTGCCGCTCTTTTGGGGATTTTCTCTTTTCCTCTTCGGGATCAGTGGTGGAATTATGAGAGGATTGCTTTTTCCCGCATTTATCAAGGCTAGTCCTGAATGGGCTTGTATTTGGCAGTTTGGCAGATATTCTGGTTGTATTCCATGGAGTTATATTCGATCACAGCTTTCTGAAGCAAGAAGCAGTGTTGGTCTTTCATTTTGGTGCACGAGGATTGTATGTTCTTTCGACTCCTGCTTCAACATTCAGCTGGGCATATAAGTACATTTTGTATTCCATTCTCTTTTTGCTACTACAAGAAAGAGGATTCAACTGAACATTAGAAATTCCTCAGACATTTGTAAAGTCTACAGATATCTTTTGATTTCTTTTCTTTCTTTTTTCTCTTTTGTGCTGTTTTTTCTTGGAGCGAATGGGGCAGTATATCATTGTAAGTGCATAGGTAAAGAGATTTGTGTCTTTAGTTTATCCAATACACGGGTAGGGCGGGGTTGCACTCATTATTTGTTTGTTTGTGTTATATGCAGGAACCCAGGGGCACGTAGAGAAGTGAGGACAACAAACTTCCAATACAGCCGTTCATTGATTTACTGCAACAACTTTATTGTTTCCTTTGTCCCTTTTTACCCTTTCCCCGGCTATGGCATGATCTGCGGAGTCATTAACATAGACTCGCAGGTATTGCCACAGTAGGGGGATTGGTATCCTAGCATCGCTCCTGTTGTATCCGGCTATTAAGGTTAGTGAAACCTTCACTTTATGACACTGGACAAGTGGAAAGCCTTGGGGAACACCACCCCCCAAGAGCGGCTCCTGCTGTGTCTCGGGGTGTCTAGCCCAGGACACTGCTGTTTGCTATGGCAGGGCGGGAGTCGAGGTTCCCGCTGTGTCATAGCAAACTTGAGGTCATATTAACAAGTGCCATTTCACCACAATTTTTTTTTTTAAAAACAAACATGCGGTGAAAATTATATCGTCCTATTCACTAGGCGATGCTAAAATGCATGTTAGCAGCCGGTTTGCTAAGGGATTGCCTCGTATCTCCAATGAGTTGCAATGTAGGCGTTCCAGTGACAAGGTAGTTGTTCCTAAGACAATATAAAAAGTAAAAGGAGGTATGACTACAGCGTTGTATTTACATGGCGGCCCTGGATTTGAGGACCGATTGCAAAACTCTCGCAAATTGCGGTTTATGTCGGATCTTAACATCTGTTCTGAAGTTGACTTAAGCATGTTTAATATGCGAGGTGGAGTGATATGTTAAGTTCACAGTCTTATGGCAGGGCGGGAGCCTCGGCTCTCACCCTGCCATAGCAAACAGCAGTATTGAAAACATTTTCCGGTAAGATAACAAAGGATTTTGAAGTCCATTATCGCCGTTTTAGTTGTAGTTTGCTGCCGTTAAAGCGGCTATAATTTTAACGCCGTTCTTGTAAATATGCCCCTAAGTTTTGTAATGTCGACAATCCCATCTCCCATTTAAATAGGCACAAAATATTTAGTGAAGTGCATTGTGAATCGTGAAGCAACACTGTCTAATTGTGATCGATAAAGATTTAGAAGAGTTGTGTACTTCTTTTGCTCGTAATGTACATAGGGGCAGATTTACAAGTCCCTTGCGCCACTATTGCATCACTTTTAACATGGGAAAAGTGATGCAAGGGGCTTGTAAATCTGCTACACAGTGTTCTGTCGTCTTAGTTTGCTTTTCTTTCTGTCATGTAGAGGATCCTGGGTAAATATAACGGTTTCTGTACAGCCAGTACCTTTCAACCCTACCCCGAATCTGCTTACTGCCTGTTACCATAGTAACAGTTCATGGAACACTTAAGTGAGTACACCGTACAGTTCCTCTGACTCCATCCATCAATTTCAAACCACTATGCTTCACATCCAGTGCTGGATGGACCTAAACCATCTGAAACTCAACCCAGGCAAGTCCGAAATAATCTTGCCTGGGAAGAGTGAATTTTTTTGGGGTCCACACTACTGGCCAGCAGAATTGGGTCCCACCCTGCCCCTTCCTCATCTGTGAAGAGTCTTGGGGTCATTATCAACACAGACCTATCACTCAGAGGCCAAGTAGGGGCAGTGGTCTCGTCCTGCCTATTTCAGCTACGCAGGATCAGGAAAATTGCCCACCTGCTTACCCACTCAGCTCTTACACAGGTGGTGATTGCTTTAGTACTTTCTCGCCTTGACTTCTCCATTTCTCTTTATCTCGGCCTTCCATCATGCTTACATAAACACCTCCAAATGTTACAAAACCAGGCCGCCAGGCTAATCCACAAGCAACCCAGATGGCTATCCGCTAGACCTCTTTTGTACAAACTTCACTGGCTTCCTATTGCTCAACGTGCGGCCTTCAAGTCAGGGTGCATAATCTTCAAAGCTCTGCACGGTAGGAGTCCCAAATTCATCAGCTGCCTGGTAGCAAGGCACGCCCCAGCCCACAACTTACGGTCCGTCCATCTTCAGCTCTTTACCACCCCCACCTTCAAGCTCAAACGCCAGGGAGGTTGTAGGTTCTCTCACCTTGCCCCAAAATTCAGGAATTCTTTGCCACTAGCAATCTGGAAGTGCAACAACCTACTGGGGTTCAGAAGGCTGCTTAAGACCTGGCTGTATGAGCAAGCACTTGCGTAACCCGTCTCTGTTCTGACTTTTGCCTGATCAGCGCCATGAAACCTCTGGGTGACCGTGCGCTCGACAAATTCCTATTACCATAATGTCATATGGTCACTGCGTTTCTATATATTGTGTTAAGTTAGCATGAGTTTATTAAATGTTTAAACAACATATTTTCTTTCGGCTTCAGTTTGCACACGACACATAATTGTTATTGTAGCTTTCAACGTAGACAAAAGATGTGAGTTATTTGAGAATAATATGTTATTGCTCTGATATCAATTGTGCTTGGTACACTTGGTACCACTGTCTGCACACTGAGAACTGCACCCTCTAAGAATAACCTAACACAAGGTTGCTGGGAGGCCTGATCCTCGCACCACATTAGACATAACACAAATAATGTTGCTGTCAGATAGAGTTACAGGGAATGAATCAACACACTTGATGCTTCGCATGCAGAGAGCTGGTAGCTGTTGATGTGATCTTCTCCTACTGACATTTAGAGGTATGGGCCCGCCCTGCTAAAAACAGATGTGAGGTTGCGCATGGCTCTAAACATGCCTACGTTTCCGCATGCGCCATTGTGGTCGGTGCCATGGTGAACGATGAGTTCAAGTCCAGTGTCGTGCGCACGCAGACGCTTGGGGACTGCACCGCACAATTAGCAGAGCTTCGTGCTCTGATGCTTGCATTGGAGTACGCAGATCCTAGTGTAACGACTTTGATCGTAAGTGACTCTTACTACTGTGTCCAGTCTTACAATGAAAACTTGTTCTTTTGGATTCAGAATGAATTTCGTGATTCCAAAGGTAGCACAATAAAACATAAAATGATCTGGGTCCGAGTGGCGGAACTTAAAGAGAAGTTGCCACTCGTGTTTGTGATTCATACTCTTGGCCATCAGCGCGTGGGGGTCCACGCTGTTGGTAATTCGCTTGCTGATGAAGCAGCGAAGTCAGCGGTATCGAAATACTTAGTTGCAGAAGTCACGAGGTCCAAAAGCAAGATAGATGATGACATCTTGGCAGCTGTTGCTAGCACCGAGAAGGGAGGTAAATATCCTGCGGGGTTCCCTTCGAAGTACACATACCACTTAAGTCCCGATAAGGTTCCTTATGTGAAAATTCCTGATGTTGGCGAACGTCTAGTTCTCAACTCGGATCGCAGAGCTGCTTTGATTACAGCGGCTCATGAAGGTGTGGCGTCTGCGCATGCGGGCGTCTCAGCCACTGTAACTCAGCTACAACAAAGGTTCTGGTGGCGGGGACTGTACAAACAGACGTGCGATTATGTCCTTCACTGTGACATTTGCCAGCAGATTAAACCTTCAACTGATACGCGTCCGCCTCAGACACAGTTGTACATCTCTAATAAACCACTTGGTTGCGTTTATTTGGATCACTGCGGTCCATTTTCTTCTGATACTGCATACAAGTACATCTTGGTAGCAGTTGATTCATGCACACGCTTTGTGTGGTTATGGCGGCATCGGAGCGCTGACGGACTGTCATTAAGGATTTGCGAGTCTTTATAGGGATTTTTGCCTGTGGTACCTTCCATTCGGATCAGGGTACGGCTTTCGCCTGTAAGGCGTATAAGGATGCTATGGTTTCGTTGGGGGTCCAAGTCAAGTTTTCGAGTCCGTACAGACCCGAGGGTAATAGTGTAGTAGAACGAATGAACCGTGACTTAAAGCAATCTTTGACAGCTCGAGTTATTGGCACTGGCAGAAACTGGTTGGCCCACCTCAATGGTGTGCAGCGTGCGCTTAATAATCTCCCTTGAAGGTCTCTGGGTGGGCGGACCCTGTACGAAATGCTCTTTGGTATCAAGATGTATGTACCTGACCTCGACGGTCTAGACTGCAAGGCCCAGGCCGCGGCCTTTGACGTAGATGAACATTGCAATGTTTTACAGGATCTACAAAAAGACCAGAGACAGTCTAGCTAAGGAACATTTGCCCTCCACATCGGATGATGCGTTGCAGATCCCGGTAGTTGGCTGGCTGCCCCAAGTTGGAGAACTGGTTCGGGAGAAGATCGATAACAAGAAAGAGTTTGGTCCCTCATATCGTGCACCGGTTCGAGTTCTTGGAGTGAAGGGCACAAGAACAGTCGTTTTACCACCACTTCCAGGTCGTAAGGAAAACAGATTTATCTCAATTGACAATGTCAAGACACACAGGGTGGCCGATTCTTCATAGCATGACACCGGCTGTATCCTGTCCTTCCATGGTAAGGCACTCTGTTCTGGCTATACCTTCTGGTGCAGAACCGGAGGTGTCCCTCGAGATGCCTGCTATTTCCAGTCCTTTATTAAATACTATTCCCGTTACTAACATTGATGAGCTGAACTACACCTATCCTGCTGATTTATCAATGCAAGATTTGCAGACTCGTTTGGCCGACCAGTCCAGATTCTCTTTTGACTCTGTTTCGGAACTTTCAAAGAAACTCTCAACTATTGCGAAATATGCCACTTTATTTAAAAAACATTTTTTAATTCCCCCTTGGACATACATTTGGTTGATTCTATTTTCATTTTATCTTTTTATGTCAATTGGTTATGTGTTTTATTTTTTCCGCCTGATCGATGGCCACTATGTCAAGGAAAGAACAGGAATTCGGTACCTTAATGGAACATTGGCCCCTCTTTCCTCCTCACATTCAGCACACAGACTGAAACGAGACTTGAATGCAGTTAACATTACTGCTTGGCCTGTCCTTGATGGGATTGTGTGGGATGCGGTTAGATTTCAAATACATGGCCCCACTGAAGTGATTAATGTTCCGAATGTGCTTAGAGTAAACATGGGGGATGTGATTAAACAAAATATGCGTTCTGATGATTGGGATATTCAGGCCGTAGAAGCATTATTCTCTGATTTAAAATATTATGCAGCTTTTGATGCTGAAGACTTGTATTTAGATTCTGTTAATTATGGTGATTTGTTTTGCTTCCAACATTATGGTAATCATTTTTTCCATAAGACGAATTCCAGGAGGGTTGCTGTGAATTACACACAGTGGGAACACTGCCCAGCTCCATTAATAGGAAGCTCCAGTACATTTCTGTAATCCTGAGTCATTTTACTTCAGGATGACACAAAAGTCCATGTCCAAAGTTAGACTTACCGATACAAAGTTGCTGTATTCGAAGTCCTTTCTAGACAAATTGGCTGTAGATGGCTACGAGTTCTGGAAGGGAAAAATTGACCTTAAATCAGTTTGGGGTACCAGAGATTGGCAGGTACAAGGCACTGAGGCTTTGCACTGTGCATGTCTCATCCCGAATCACATGTTGTGTCTAAATTCTACTATTTCCCAAACAACATGCTTTGGATTGGCTACTTCTAAAAAATTAAATACACCAATTATCCCCGAATTAGAAGAATATTCAGGTTGGGGTAATTTTTCTGATTTGTCTATTAGTGAGATACAGTCTCTATTACACAAGTCGTCCTTTAATGTATCCAGTTTGGATCCAAAGGATTTGGCTGTTGTGGCAAAGAAGTGCTGATTCTTGCCAGCGTCGCTTTCTGGGGTTGGCTGAAGGGTTCACACAAGTCAGACCAGATCCCCGTTTTGAAACTGATTATACTGTCACCACTTATTCTGTGGGGAAACTGTGTCAGAATTGGTTACAACATTCCACATTAGCTGCAGTTAAACTACATCTGTCTCAGTTGACTGAAACTGTGGATTTAAATGATTTTATAAAAGGCCCGGCTAAGGGTAAATCTAAACGGTGGATTTATGCCGTTTACAATGAAATTTGGAAAGTTTCTCAAATTGAGGCTGCTAAGCGCCTAAGGGCAATTGACTAAGCAAATTTGGAAAAAGTACTTGCAGTTGTCGATAACAGTATTAACATGCTTTCTTCCCGAATTTACACGTTGAACAATATTGTCTCTTCTGTTGTTGACATTGTGCATGATGAAGTGTCTGTATTATATCATGGTCAAAATCAATTGCGTTCTGTGATGCAGTTTGCATGGGCACTACAGACTCTGAAAGCTGGTCGAGTGCCTTGGAGTTACATGAACGTGTCATCACTATTTGCCCCATTTAATTTGACAGACAAGCAGCGCATGCTTTCCATGCGAGATGCATCATTTTCTATGTTACACATTGAAAAATTAGAATCTTTGCCCTTTTCTGTAGCTGAAGCAGCTGCTGCTACATGGCTTATCCATGGTATTATTACTTTACCATTTGCTCTGTATAAATGTACAAATTGTATGCGATATATTGCTATAGGGCGATATGAACCACTAGGCAGTGCTTTCCTACATGAGACATGGTCTTTACCATACACATACAGATGCCTGAAGGAAGGGAAGGAAGTGAATCTGAATGGTGAAGAATGCACACAGTCGCCTGACCGTTCACTGATATGCAGACACATCCAGTTGCATGGTTCTTGTAATCAGGACCGGCCTAATTTAGCCTGTGTTTTAAAAGGCACACCGGTTCCTGCAATAGTTCCCACATTCACTTTATTGTCTAACGGTAGTTATTTACTTTTGAATAACGAGGAGTGTTGTGGGTTAATGGTCGGTATCGCCTATGTGGTTACTGTATCAGAACATGTGGTGTGTTGCAAGAACGTGTTATATCCACCCACGCATGGGAATTTAGATGTTTCCATCTGGTCGCGCATCCCAACCTTGAGAGCGGAGTTCAACGGTTTGAGCCGAATAAGAGCCCTTTTGTCTCAAAAAGAAGTGGCCCTGAGCTCGGCCCGTGAAACTTATGTCCTTCACATAGCTAACACACGCACGGAGGTGCAGGCACTTTTAAATACTGACTTGCCGTTTCATTTCTGCGAGCTGGTTCATCAAATCTTTATTGCCTCCTCCACGTCTGGACTCGCACATTTTTTTAAATTGGTTAGCAGTAGTCTCGTGACTACGTTTGAAAAAGTATTTGGTATTATCCCTGCGTTCTTTCATTCTATATTCGCAAGTTTGTTTGGCGGATTCCCTGTTTTGCTGGCTTTGGCTGCAGGCGTTTTGCTGATATTTTGCTTTATAAAACATGGATGCCCATCCTGCGCAAGAAGCCGTCCAACAGCTCCTGGTACTGTTTCGTAATAGGATGCTTGATTACTATGGCACCTTGCCGCTTGCGACTTTAAGCACGGCTTTTGGATTATCATTTCGATTTTCCTATTTCACATGTGTCCAGCCTGTGTTTCATTGCCTGAGCTGTGATTTCGACTGGGCCATTGATTTGTGTCTCTGCTTAACGACTTCTCCTGACGTCGATTTTGATCAGCTGATGAGCCCCGTAGTTGCTCACGAGTTGGTTTGTTCTGGCGAAAGAGTTATGGCCGTGGCAGTGATGCATGGACTAATGGGTCAGTGGGACATACCCGCAGCGGCGCATGACTTTCTGGCACATAGCGTTCTTGAGAACCCACTGAGTTGTCCTCTGATGTTGCTAGAGGATTCGGTGCTGGAGGAGCACGTATGTTCTTTCCCATTGCTTAATTGGATGGCTGAACTGTTTTCGGATGATGACAGTGATTTCATGTTGGAAGCTGTGGCTACCTATTTTGCATATTCTATCCACCCATCAGTGACTTTGGAGACTTTCACTATTCTGGCACGTGACTTTTTAGTAATTCTGAATGGTGCCTTTTCTTTTACGAACATTCGTCTTTTATATGTTCTAGGCCTATGATTTTATTATTGGCCTCAAGTTCAAGATTTTTTATATTTTTGTGTGGCCACTATAGGCATTCATACATATTTTGTATTATTAATTTTTATATACATCTACATACATTAAGCTTGGCTCAATATTGTTGAACTCTGCTTTCATGTTTTGCCTTTCTTATAGTATTGGCTTGTTTTTTTTTTTGACCGTCCTCGGATCATTGGGGGGGTGTCATATGGTTACTGCGTTTCTATATATTGTGTTAAGTTAGCATGAGTTTATTAAATGTTTAAACAACATATTTTCTTTCGGCTTCAGTTTGCACACGACACATAATTGTTATTGTAGCTTTCAACCTAGACGAAAGATGTGAGTTATTTGAGAATAATATGTTATTGCTCTGATATCAATTGTGCTTGGTACACTTGGTACCACTGTCTGCACACTGAGAACTGCACCCTCTAAGAATAACCTAACACAAGGTTGCTGGGAGGTCTGATCCTCGCACCACATTAGACATAACACAAATAATGTTGCTGCCAACATTGGGCTTTACGCGGGTTTAAGATAGAGTTAAAGGGAATGAATCAACACACTTGATGCTTCGCATGCAGAGAGCTGGTAGCTGTTGATGTGATCTTCTCCTACTGACATTTAGAGGTATGGGCCCGCCCTGCTAAAAACCCAAATGAGACCTTCTTAGATATAATCTAGTATGCTAAATAGGGTGCGCGAAATATAGGTCATACAGATTTCTATAGAGTTTGTATTATATATGCTATCACCTTTTGCTTACTATGGATTAGTGACTATGCTGATAACTCTGATTTTTATAATATGTATTCTGGTATTATATAAGATACTGCGTTTGAGAACCTTGCATTGAAAAAGAAATATTTCAAACTTGCACGTGTGTTCTTTTACTCCCCGTTTTGGTTTCAAATGATTATATAACGAAAGAGTGTTCATGTGTTCCACGATACCTGAGTTAACCTAAGATCATGTTCTGGTTTGTCTAAGTCATTGGTCAGCTTGTTGTGACCAATGAGACACTGTAGCTAGCTCGGTAAGGGGATTTCTGACACTGAGGTGAGTTTTGGGTCATCCTAATTCACTGAGGTTCTAGATCTCTATGCACAGTTCTGTGGGAGAACGGAAACCCTGCTACAATAACATAACATAACACAGGTCACAAGTTCACCACACAATGTTGCTAATCCAGTTATTGAACCAGAGTTTTTAAAATTCTCCATAGGAACCGTTAATCTCAGCTGCAGACTCTGGTAAAGAGTTAGCCTCAGTATTATACTTCTAGTTATAAACATAATTTCTACTTTAATTGTTAAATCTTCTCTAAGCATATAATTATCACACTAAATAATACTGAAATGTTGTCAGAAAAAGAAGACGTATACACTTTTTTAAAATTAACTTTTATTACAACAAAAATAAATACCTAGAAACGTAACTTTAGTTAACAGTTTAAGAAATAACTAGAAACGTAACTTTAACATAACAATATAATAAACAAAATGTGAGATGGACACCAACGGAAGGAGGGTAGGAAACCTGCAAAACAAAAATGAAAATAAGTGTTGAAAATTAGATCGATGTGACTGAATCAAAGATCACAAATTAAGGTAACACTTGGCAATATTTGGTTATTTGCATGTCTGCAGTGTGCCTGATACATCCCACACCTCTTATAGGCCAGAGTTGAAGAGGTGTCTGTAGGGAAGTGCCTACTGCATCAGATTTACAGTATGGATCAGCAGGTCTTTAAAATGATTCAGAGATGAGACAGAATTAGGTGAGAGATCACGTCATTATGCAGAACAATATCGTTTATTTCCAACACATTTAATTGGAGGCATTGTTTATCTAGGCCGCTCTGCTTACCTTGTGTAAACACTGTGGCGAACAAAGTTCACAACTTGAAGTCTGCTTTGTTTCTACACTGCAGACTGTATTAAATTCAGCCTTGATTTTTTTATCTGCAGAGTGGACAGCAGCGTCCATAACTTTAAAAGAGAAACAAAGTGAGAGAGAGAGAGAGAGAAAGAGAAAGAGAAAAAATACGACATTGAAAGTGTGAGAGAGTGAAGGTAATAGATGGAGCAGGAGAGGAAGTGTTAATACTGGAGAAAATCTATGTAGCTCACCTTTTTACCTCCGTTGTGTGTCCAAGCACATGCCGGTTCATAATGCACCCACAAGTTTAGTGATCTGAGAGATTGTATAGAGTTAGTAACAGCAGAGTACGTACAACTGCACATGTATATTTCTGCTTTATGCCTTTGGACACTCAGGATACTGTATTACATCAACTTCCAATGGTGTTTTCTCCCAGAGTACTATACCCCATGTACTCCCACTGCATAGCGGTGAGTTCTCATTACTGCGCACCCAGACTGTTGCACACCATTGACTCCCAGAGTCCGGAGGTGAGTGCCTTTTCTTGTGCAACCAGACTGTTCCAACCTATCCATTCTCATTGCCTGGAGGTAATTGTACATTCCTAAGCAGTCAAGCTGCTGCACACTACCCACTCTTTTTGCCCACAGGTGACTTCTCGTTGCTTCTGAAACAAGCTTCTTTGCTCACCTTGCGCCATTGGCGTGATTGAAAGAGGGTGCACCACGTGTCAAAGCAGCCATCTCAGGCGTTGTTAAGATGGCCACGCATCATCGCAGAATCCTCGAACGTTGAGCTTTAGAGGTGTTGGGGGGACGCCGATTTGTGAAACACAACCTGTTAGATAAAAAGGAAGATAAGAGTATGCGTCATTTCTTTATCAAAGGAGAGAGGAAGTGACAGAGTGACTGAAAAGAATATTCCCAGCTCACCTTTATGTCACCGGTGTGTCTTCCACCACGTGCCGGGACGTAGTGCACCCTGAAGCTCTATATCTAAAAGATAGTAAAAGAAAGATGTTATGATTGGTAATTGTCACTATCTTAATGTGGAGTAGAATTACATCGCTCTTTCACACGCCTTCCCTCCCGCATTAAAAATACAACTATTTGTACAGTTACCTTTTGTTTAATGGGCTTCGATTTATGAAGAATTAGTAGAGTAGTAATATTTTCCATCTGGTTGTGAAAGCAAGTGGTGAGCAGTGATACACGTGGTTTCAATCATCACAAGCGACGGACATTTGACCGACTATAAAAACTGTCCTGCTATTGGAAAAAAAATACAAATACAATAAGATACGATATATAGGACTGAGTACGTCTAAATCACTGCGTTGCCTTTTTGTATCCAGTCTGCTGCACCCCATCTACTCCCTCCGCTGCGCACCCAGGCCTCACTGCTCACCTTATCGCGGACAGTGTGCGTTCTACATCATTAAGTCCCGCTCTGCCACCAAGAAGTCTCACATTTGGTGCTGAGTCTTAATATCGCTATGGCAAAGGAAATACTCGTGCACCCATCTACATAGCAGGTTCCTCACCAGCTCAGTCCTTGCGGTACCACTTACTCAGTGACGGGGTAGCGGGCACCCTTGTTCGGTAGTTCAGGCCTATATGAGGCATCCAAACCGCTAGGACAGGTCATCACAGCGCTTGCGATGGGAGCAACTGTAAAATGGCGTAGAGCACGTGCGCCCCGTCTTTTTTATTGGTAGGGTCACATGTGTAGTGACATATGTGCTGGATGGGTGTGGTGTGGGTGTATACCAGCCACGAGGGAGTGTGTGTGTGTGCCATTCTGACAACTAGACTTGGAAGTAAGAAATCACTACAATGGAAATCTGGGCCATGTAGTGTTGTTGTGTTTTCCTGGTAGTGTAAGCGGAGTGGGTTGGACTGACGTATGCCAGTGCTCCGCAAGGCTGTGAAAGATGACTCCGGAGCTATGGGCCTGGTTCCGTCATGAGCTATATGAGAAATCAACTAATTCGGGAGTCCATGTAGTAGTTCTGCCGTCACCCGGGTCTTACACGCAAATGTGTCATTATGTCTGTAAAGTCCCACAACATGGCCAACATGGAAGGTACGCGGTATCACTGACCTTATATTCATCCATAGTTGCACACATAAAAGATGGTGGCTATGACGCAGTTCTGCGAATAGGAATGTTTGTTGTACATTCAGTGGAGTGTTGTAACTGTAGTAATACAGGGCTGTGAAAGCTTTAGGTTGCAGTTTTTGGGACATGAAGGGCTATATATACGTATGTGGTCATTCAGGAATACTGTCGAACTTGGTGCTGGAAATCAGTGTTCAAGGCGCGTCCACATACTGTTATTGTAGAGAAATGACATAATCTACGTGTGCCTGAAAATGTACTGTAAATACGGCGCTCATGTAAATTGCTGATATAGTTTTGGGTCGACTTTGCGCTGTATAAATATGCTAAAAAAACAAGAAATATCACACACTTATAAATTGACTATACACTTTCTTTGCAGTATTGTAATGATCCACTTTGTACGTTCATATTTGTAGAATGAGCAAGAGAAAGGTTTATAATCGAAGTTTTTGTTACTGGCAGATGTAAGATGGTTGCATATGCTGTTTACAGCACAATATAATGTGGTAGGGCGCAGGAGCAGCATTTTACAAACATAATAAATACACAGACACAGATAGATAGTTGAATTGGGTACGGGCACGTGTGCTCGGTTTCATTTTATTACGTTCCTGTAGGTAACAAGTAGAATAGTAATCATGATATCATACATAGATATTCAATCATAAACGGTTTATGACTTCTGCTGTACAAAGGTAGGAGCACTATATGTGAAATAATACACAGAAGATTCTATTGTAAAGGGTTCATGAGTTGTGGTGCACTAAGGTAGGGTGAGTTTGTGTGGAGCCTGCGATGATGCGTGGTTCAGGCAGAGCCACTGGTAAGAATGTCTTTTGGCAACTGAATTTTGCCTTAATAAGGCCACGTGGTGATTATTTATGGTGCACTGAGTTAGTGGTACATCTGGTGCTCAGCGTGTGCTCACCCTGCGATGGTGCATGGTTTGAGCGGTCTGTACTCAAAGCATTGACTGTTGCATACTGGACTGCATGAACTTTGAGGGGAAAAAAAAACTACCATCAATGGTTATCAATTACTCTGCAAACTAATGTCTACTGATTGCTCCCCATAACAAATTAAACAATTGCATTTCACGCAGTGCATTCTAACTTTCTCCAAATGGGGCTATATGTCTGGTGGCGATGTTAAAGGTGATGCCCCAGAGGTACTTGGTATTGCCAGTGGTGGAGGTACATTTTGGCGCTGTTTTCTACATTCTTTGTGAGCATAGTTCATAGGATGCAGGGATTAAAGGTGCTTGCGCATACTAGCAGTGCCACAAGAGTATTTTTTGTCTCTGCCTTAAATAATCAAGGCTGAATTCCCTACTGTCTGTAGTGTAGATACAAAGCTGAATTCAAGTTGTAAACCCTGCTGTCTGCAGTGTAGTTCTTAGGCTGGACTGCATTATCTGTAATCAGGATTGAAATAAAAGATGAAACATGTATGGAATACATTGTCGAAATGTGTATGTTTCAGGGACATTATAGTTCAAGTTGTGACCTGTGCTGTCCACAGTGTAGACTGCCATTGAGTGTGCCTTTGCACTTGCAGCATGAATTTAGTTTTTCAACTAAACCTAGAACTGATTTAAAAGAAGTTTTTGAAGGAAGGCTACAAATGGGTTATTGTATAGGGTTTGATAAACGTTTTACTTTGTTTGGTACTGCACTCTGCAAATAATGAATGAAGAGTCAGTTGAATTCTGCCTGAATACGGCCACGTGGTGATGAATTATGGTGCACTGAGTAATTAGTACCTTTGGGACTGAGTGTGTACGTAAACTGCCTATGATGCGAGGTCAGGGCAGGCTGCACTAGGGGTAATGTTTTTTGACTACTGAATTTAGCCTTAATAAAGCCTTGTGGGGATTATTTATGGTGTACTGAGTTAGTGGTACGTCTGGTGTTTAGCGTGTACGTACCCTGCGATGATGCGTGGTCGGGGGAGGCAAGTAATTGGAGTTATGTCTTTTGTCGATTGAATTCTGCATAAATTCTATTTAAAAGAGATAGTATGCCTGACTGTGACATAAAAATGTTCTCTCTTCTTTGCGATATTTTATGATTCACTGAGTTAGTAGTATGTTTGGCGCTGAGCTTGTACGTAGCCTGCAATTATGCGTGGTCCAGGGGGGCCGCACTGGGAGCAATCTTTTTTGCCTAGTGAATTCGGCCTTAATAAGGCTACAATTTTCAAAAATGGGGTAGCCCATTTGGTCACGGACCTGGGTATATTACAATATGGAAAAACAATGGTCCTTGACCTCAATTCAGTTATTGCATTAGTCAGTCAGTGAAATATTTTGAGCATATAATAGTCCACCAGCTCAAAGTAATAAATACTAAACAAGAAACTCACAATAGCAACAGACAGAATTATAAACAAGCATTCTTTTATATATAGCCAAGCAATTTTTAATTCATTGCTCCTCAGATAAATTCTTATTTATAAAGACAATTTAAATATTGATAGAATAGATCACAGCAAAATACTGTCAATCAGTCACAATAGTACAAAACATTTGCATTTACAGGTGAGTATGCCCCCAAGGGGAACGTGCACAGATAGAAGAGTCAAAATAGGATATACGTGTTAAGAAGAAATAGGGAAGAATTCAGAAATTAGTGACAAAAAAATAATTACAATTATTATTAACAAAACAGAAGAAGAATCAGACTTAAAGTCAGCGTCCAAGTGTTCACCCGGCCATTCTATCATTCATATATGCCATTTTCAAACAATACTAATAGGACATAAATTCCAAATTGGGCACGTCAATTGGGGATCAATCAGGGTCTGGGTGAGATCAAAGGGTAAACGTTGATGTTTCGACTCGTCTAGTGGCCCGATGGGTAGGTTAAACACCTCTGCCTTGCAAGTCTTCATCAGGACAAGAAAGGGGGGCAATTTCACCAAGGCTTGGTGATCTGGATATCCCCGCAAGGGAAGAACGTAGCCGTGAGGCTGCCGAGGACTGAGTCAACGAACGGAAGGTGCTGTCCGATGGACATGTGGATACCAGCAGCGTTGCTAGGTTGATAAATTATGTTTAAAGGAATTGATCCTGCCCTCAACCTGTGACACGCTTTATATAAAAGAGGAGTCTATTGAAATGTTGGTACTCTTGATAAGATATACTGACGCAATCTGTATTCGACCCTCATTATTTGTTGGTTTTTGTTTGACTACGGGATATACCATAGGGACCTATCATCCATACAGCCCCCACACGCTGCAAACTTCGAGTGTACTTGATACCTTAAGGTGAAATTATATACTTTTCCCTGCGTGAGAGAGTCCGCACATGGTTCACTTCGCTACGTTCTTCCCTTGCGGGGATATCCAGATGCCCGAAGGACTGGTCGCGACGAAGGATTGGAATCTCGCTTTGGACGTGATCACTGCCGCAGGAGACCCAAGTCTTGGCACCCACAGCGTTTTTCCTTTCTTTCTGATCTGACCATACAGGTGGCGCCGGTCCTCGACTGAGATCTCTTCTGTTTATTCACCGTGCAGTGACCATTTGGTCGATTTGAGAACTTGGCAGTTGGAATCTGGACCCAAAGGATTGGTAAGAGTTGTTTGATGCAACACTTGCTGTTGGGTTATGTTGATGCCTTGGACTGGTAAGGTAGTTTAGTAACGCTTACTGTGGCTTAGTATCTAAGTATGTGTTGGCCAACTTTTGATGATTGATGTCTTAGTACATATATGCATTGCAATTCATATAGGCAGCTAATGAAGAGACTTTTCTCTACTTTGATTAGTTGAACGGCGCAACGTACGCAGAGTACTTTAAGCGCTACTTTGTTTATAATATTGCATATTTTGCACTATTTTTGGCATGCCTGTTTTTAGCACACTCGAAGGATGTGTTGCTTTTGTAGTGGTACCAGTTTTAAACTCGATGAAACACAACCGCCCCCCCCCCCGAGGACGCGCCTAATAGGATATGTATATTAAGTACGGTATTTTTTCCATAATGTGCAGGACGTTATTGAATAAATATACTTGTAAAGATCCTGAGTTGCGTTGGCCTGTGCATGGGTCATTTGATTTGCGAAAGATTCAGTACGTGGAGCAACAAACGTTTAAGCGAAAGGCAAGGCAAGACATGTTTGACTGTGTGCGATTGTGGGAGAAAGAAGTGCGTGAGCGAATGAAGCGTGAGCAAGCCTTGATTGAAAAAGAACAGAGAAAGACTATAGATGCGAAAGCATTGGAAATGAAAAATAAAGAAATTAAAGAGAGGGAAGATAGGGAGCGCCACTTACAGGTAACTGGCCAATACGCTGTTAGGTATCCCCTTTATCCTATCCTTGATAAACCTCAAGATGATTTCTTGTTATTAGACCAATCTCCACCTCCGTATATTTTCCCGTCTGCTCCTTATGAGTCAGATGAGGACTCTCCTACAGATCAGGATAAAGCCCTAGACACTCGCTCGATGTTAACTGCCGAACGTTCCTCTGAGATTAGATCCGCGGCGCGGAAAGCCGACCGTAGTACTATCACTGCTTCTGAACTTCTAGATACTATTAAGAATTGGTCGTAAAGGGAACAAAAATATTTTACCGAGATATTGGCTGCAGAGGTTGTTGATCGATTTAGGAAATATTCGGTGGAAGTAGAGCCAGATGATATAGCCGCTGATTGTAAGCAATTACCTGAAGGTTCTTTTGTCTTCTCCCAGGTGACTGACACGATCAGACGTTTGGTTAAACTACGTGATGAAGCAGTCCATTTGCGGGAGGAGAAAAAGGCAGCAGACACAGCTGCACAAACATCCCATGTCAGCATGGCACGAACTTCTACTCCTGAAACAGATAAGAGTGTTATAATTAATGTGAAACCCATGCGGGGAGCCGCGCCTTTATATGTTCCTCCTAAGGGCGCGGGTACAAATGATGAAGACTTCTGTAGATGCTAAAGGGTATTTTATTTATAATTGGGTTTACACTCCTTGGAATAGAGCAGATGTCATGGCCCTGAAAAATGCATTGCCTGATACGCGAAAAAATCCAGCAGCTTTTTATGAGGAAATTGAAGGTGCAATTAGCTCTTGTACTATGACTTTGCCAGATATTGATTTATTTTTCGGATTGATATTACCCCCTGATATGTGGAGAACTGTGCGTAAAGTTGATGATCGTGCAACTTTTGGGGCGTTATGGAGAGAGTTAGAACAAATGGATGTAGAACAGGAGCCTGCACAGAAACTGTGTAAATTATTATTAGATCTCCCTGCTGCTATAATAGTTAATTTAAAGATGATTATTCCCCCTAAAAAGATAGATTGGACCGTGTTAGCGTCGAGCAAGCAAAAGGCAGATGAGTCAGTGTCAGATTTCTTTACGCTGTTTGAGGAAACATTCCACGATTTTAGTGGCCAGTCATTAACGGATGACACGGGCAGACATCTGTTCGTAGATAAATATGTCGCCAACTTGTTGCTAGGAATAGCTAATCGCCTAAAGGCCAGTGAGAGCTCATGGACAACTTCTTCTCCGGTTTCTCTTTTGACTATGGCTCAATACTACGAACGCCAGGAGCTAGAAGCACAGGTTAATGAGGATAAAAAGACGAAAGATTTAAAACAAAGGTTATGTTGGCTCAGGCCTATGGTTGGCCTTTTAGAGGCAATAACAGAGGTAATGACAGAGGTAGACATGGATGCTTCGTATTTTGATCGTTCAAATTTGTCTATTGACCAGTTTGCGTACTGCAGGCAGTTTGGACATTGGATTTCTGACTGTCCAGTACTGCGTGCTCAGCAGGGTTCACGTGGTCGGGGACAAATGAGGAATCGTTCTGGATATTTAGGGCCTAGAGGAAACACAATTGATCGGGCTAGGTTTGATGCTAAAACACGTGGACAGGAGGGGTCAAATACTTTTGACAGACGGAACCAATATAAAATGTCCGACTATGAGCCGTCTGATTTGCAAGATTCTGCTTATGCATAGGATTGCCTAGGATGGGGTAAGAAATCAGTTGAAGTTCTAGTAGATCAGAAGAGTCCCTATGTTACAGCACATGTTTTGTGTTCTACTGATCAGTTTCTGGTTGATACGATGTTCTCTGGAAGGAGTAAGGGTTATTTTGAATGACAACTACCCTGTGATTGAGAGATCTTGTATTGTTAAAGAGGACATTGCACTAGCCTCACTCCCTAGTACTTTGTGGGCTACTTCAGACACCGATGTAGGATAAATGGTTATTCCGCCAGTGCATATTAGTGTCAAGGAGGGTGCTTCATTGCCAAGACTGCCTCAGTATAACATTTCTCGAGAAGGAGAAGAAGCACTTAAACGCATTGTTCATGATTTGATTAAAGTGGGGGTTGTGGAAGAAGTTCTTTACAATGTTTGCAATAGTCCGATTCTTCCCATTTTGAAAAAAGATACTGACACTAGGATTTATAGATTTATTATAGATTTGAGAGAAGTCAACAAGATTGTAGTACCGCAGTACCCTGTGGTTTCTCACACAACGAAACTACTTACTTTGGGTCCTCCAACAGCAACTACATTCTCTGTTATAGACTTGAAGAACGCTTTCTTTTTGATCCCTATTCATCCTGATAGCCGATAATTGTTCCGTTTCACTTTGAATAATCAATCGTACAGATGTTGTAGAGTTCCTCAAGGCTTTACTGAGAGTCCTAGTATTTATAATCAAGCCTTAAAAGTTTTAAACGACAACTTGATTCCTTTACTTTGTCTGAAGGAGTGGCTCTCATACAATATGTCGATGACATATTGTTGGCAGCCCATACGCCTCAGCAGTGTGAAAAATGTACTTTGTCTTTACTTTCTTTCCTTGCTACACACAACCATAAAGTATCATGGAAGAAATTGCAATATTTTGTTAGCCGAAGGTGACCTATTAAGGACACTTATGTCTAAAGAGGGCCATGCACTGACATCAGATCGCATTCAAGCAATTTTAGACACACCAGTACCTTCCACACAGAAAGATGTCCGTGCATTCATTGGTTTGACTTCATTTTGTAGGCAGTGGATATTAGGGTTTTCACACATTGTTAAACCCCTGCTAGCGCTTTTGACTAAAAACACTCCAATCCCCCTTCCATGGACAGAAGAATGCCAAAATGCTTTTCGTCAATTAAGACAAGCTCTTTGCTCTGAACCAGTGTTAGGCACACCAGACTACATGAAAGCTTTTACAATCTATGTACACGAGAAAGATGGATGTGCATTGTCAATTTTAGTACAGACACATGGTGACAAGCAGCATCCCTGTGCATTTTTTTCTGCAGTTCTTGATCCTGTTGCTCGTGCGTTGCCTGGATGTTTTCATTCAGTTGCAGCAACAGCTGTGTCCATACGTCAGAGTGAAGGGATAGTTTTGTCACACAAACTGTTGATGCTAGTGCTCCATGCAGTAGATGCCCTTTTGAATCAGACCAGAACTCAACACCTAACTAGTGCTCACCTGACTGGATATGAATTGACACTGTTCGCACCCCATATTACCCTGAAGAGATGCGCCACACTAAACCCAGCCACTTTGTTGCCATATCCTGCGACTCAGTCTCAATCAAAGGAGCCTCATGATTCTATTTTACTTACGGAGGAATAGACAAAGGGTTGCATCGATTTGCAAGATACACCCCTTTCTATATGTAGATGGGGAACTGTGGGTTGATGGGTCCTGTTTGAAGTTACCAGATGGCACGACCTCAGCCGCATATGCAATCACCACGCTTGAGACAGTAGTGGAAACAGCTCGCATACCTCAGAAGTTGGCTCAAGCAGCTGAACTAATAGCTTTGACACAAGCTTGTGAACTTAGCACTGACCTGTGTGTGAACATTTACACAGACAGCCGCTATGCTTTTGGAGTGGCCCATGATTTTGGCCTACTCTGGAAGGAAAGAGGCTTTCTTACATCCCACGGGATGCAGATAATGCATGGAGAACTAGTACATAACCTTTTGACTGCACTGACATATCCAAAAAAGATAGCGATTGTGAAGTGTAGCGCACACAAGAAAGTGACTGATAAGATAGGGCAAGGCCGCTGCTGACACGGGGGTCATTTTACACTAACTCTACCTGCATTGGTATAGCAGCAGGGCTGCTGCTCTTCATCCTGTCTCCCTCCCGCCGCCGCTGAAGAGTCCAACGCGGCCGCCGAGCGGAGGGAGACTCCATATCCCAGCTGCCCCAGGACCGGAAGGGACGGAGGAGTGCCAGGAGGCGTACATTAAATCACAGTCGGCCCCGGTGGAGCGGGGGCCGCTGCTGACACGGGGGTCATTTTACACTAACTCTACCTGCATTGGTATAGCAGCAGGGCTGCTGCTCTTCATCCTGTCTCCCTCCCGCCGCCGCTGCAGAGTCCAACGCAGCCGCCGAGCGGAGGGAGACTCCATATCCCAGCTGCCCCAGGACCGGAAAGGACGGAGGAGCGCCAGGAGGCATACATTAAATCACAGTCGGCCCCGGTGGAGCGGGGGCCGCTGCTGACACGGGGGTCATTTTACACTAACTCTACCTGCATTGGTATAGCAGCAGGGCTGCTGCTCTTCATCCTGTCTCCCTCCCGCCGCCGCTGCAGAGTCCAACGCGGCCGCCGAGCGGAGGGAGACTCCATATCCCAGCTGCCCCAGGACCGGAAGAGACGGAGGAGCGCCAGGAGGCGTACATTAAATCACAGTCGGCCCCAGCGTCGCGGAAGCGCCCGGGGGGAAGCCCGGGCAAAGGGCGGGCCCTCTGTGGCCCTCAGAGGCCAGAGGAGACCGGACCGGGCCAGTCCCCTTGGTTTTGTCTGTAAGGTAAAAGGTGATACCGACATTATACCTATTTTTACTTGCTCATTCTAAAGCCCTCGCTATTGATTCCATTTGGAGACTGTACTGCTGATCTACTACCTTCATGTCACGTAAGGTGGCTTCTAAGAGCTGTGGTACGCAGAGGAGCCAGGTCACTGGGCCCATGGATTGCTATCTAGAAAAGGTTACCTCATCTATCACTCATGAACTAGATAGATTAGAGCAACGTTTGCCCAGAGATAACGTGCTTTGCAATCTCCCTGCCACACAGACGGCCGATGTAGTATATGGATCTGCCTTGCTTGACGAACTGAATGCCCTTTGTAAGACCCAGTATGTCGCTGCAGACTATGTAACCGAGACACTCCATGCCCTGGTTATTATTGATAGACTGTAACACACCAGATGCTCTCTCCCCATCTCCGTCTGTAAAAGTTAACTGTAATCATGCAGGGCCCCTTCATATCCCACCCGCCAAAAGGAAGCGACACGGGACTACACGCTTGGGTGGTGAAGCCAAACAACGAAAACTGTGTCTAAGTTCCCTAGCAATGACTACAACTACCCCATCAGCGGCTAAGAGACATAAAAGTTTAGATTTTCCTGCTCCTACCTCCCAGGCAATTTTATTGGACCTCATAGAACGGCTTGTTACTTCTATTATATCCCCACTGATAGCAAGAATAAATAGTCTGGGAGAAAAGCTCAGTGAAATTGAGACGACAATTAACGCCAGTACGCCAATAATAAAGAACATGGCAGAACCCAGCC
The DNA here is from genome assembly GCF_964263255.1 of Lissotriton vulgaris. NCBI lineage: Eukaryota > Metazoa > Chordata > Amphibia > Caudata > Salamandridae > Lissotriton > Lissotriton vulgaris. The sequence goes on from NC_141693.1 coordinate 1,505,066,137, forward strand.
AGGATCCCGTTCTAACTGCCACTGTGGCGCACGAATCAGCTACTCAAAGTAATAACAGTGGGAATAAAACAATGGCTGAACATAGGACAACTCGGAAAAATCCAAACGCAGGTAGCCGATGCACTACAACCCGGAGGCCTAGCCCCAAAGTAAGGTCGGCATTAGGCCCAACCCCTAACACTGTGATAGCCGATAACAAAGGTATCATCTCCGGCAGAAGTGACCATATAAATTTACCCCCAATAGCCGCCCCTTTTGTATGTGTTCTCTCGGGTGTCCCAGCACTTAAGAAAGGAATACCTGAAAGACAGCACGACTTAAGAAACAAAGTCATCTTTTGGCTAACGAAAAATAGACCCTTGCCACCTAATATTGACGGCTCGATAGTAAGCGTCAGAAGGGTGGGTTGGCTGGGACCGCTCCCTAAGGACATTAAAGGGGACCTTGTCCTGGTAAGATTTAGAAATGAAAGTGTCGTCCCCTATCTACAATCCTGGCAGCCCCAACTGGGAGATGGCCCTATATCTACATGGCAATTACATGACTTTTATCCTAGGGCGTTTTATCTTACCCCGTCAAGACCAATAGTAGAGAGTAACCATCAGATGGCTAGAAACGTATATGTACAACATGGTTATAAAATGCCGACTTCAAATCATTTTTTGCCCCGAATACATTAATTTAGACAGGGGAAGCCCCTAACTGATTTGATGTTAAACTTTGTAAAAAATTGTTTCTTTTTAACCGTGTAAATAACTGTTTTTAGCGAGATGTAACTATTGTGACTGTTTTTTTTTAATAATCTTTATGCTTTTATGATTTATATTTTTTAAATCGAATAAAGCTTAATTGAATTGAATTGATAGGGCAAGGCAATGCTTTTGCTGATCGCGTAGCTCGTGAAACTGCAATGCAATGAAGCACTACTTCCATGTACGTAGTGAAATCTCAAGCTGAGCGATGGCATGATGTTAGAGAAGAAGTACTAGATGTACAGAGATCTGCCTCTGTAGCAGGACTTGAGCAATGGACCAAATAAGGAATATTGGATGATGAGGGTTGTTGGCATAACAAAGACATGGATAAGTGGAAATTACCTGCAGCCTATTTACAACCTATGGTTCAAATGGCACATGGGCTGGCACATGTTGGAGCTCTAGCGATAACAAAACTACTTACACGAGTTTGGGAGCATCTTGAGATTGCCAGCACAGCTAAGAGAGTAGTACAGTCCTGTTTGATCTGTTGGCAGTATAATCCTGGTAAAGGGACACGGACTCCTACAGGAGGATTTGCTACACCGACTGCACCTTTTGAAGTTTTGCAGATGGATTAGATCCAACTTGAACGCTGTAACAATCTAAAGTATGTCCTAGTGGTGGTATGTGCCTTCAATAAATGGATAGAGGCATACCCTACAAAGGATAATACAGCGCTCACTACAGCCAAGGTGCTTTTAAAGGAGTTTTCCCCAAGATACAGAGTTTGTAAACTTTTGTGGAGTGACAACGGATCTCATTTTATTGGGCAAGTTGTTGAGCATGTCCTGAAAGGATTAGGGATCAAACAGAAGTTCCATGCAGTCTTCCACCCACAATCAGCAGGATTAGTGGTGAGGTACAACGCTACTCTGAAACTAAAGTTAACGAAAATTCTGGCTTCCACATCCTTAAAGTTGGCAGATGCGTTACCTCTGGCATTGCTGTCCATAAGATCGGTGCCACACTCACGATCTGGGCTCACAAGTTAAGATGTGGTATTTGGAAGACCGATGAGTATTTGGGGAGTTCCTAAGCCATGCCCCATACATGATGTACCTTGTGTTCTGATGAATGATTATTTGGCACAGTTAACCGACCGTTTAATTTCCATTCATCAACAGGTTCGAGAAGCTCTTCCTGACAGATCTGCAGGTGAGGCTCATGATCTCCGCCCTGGAGACCACGTGATGGTCAATGTCTTTGACCCATTGAACAGCTTGGAGCAGAGGTGGCGAGGACCAGAGCAAGTTCTCCTAGCAATGAGGACAGCAGTTCGAGTGACGAATAGAAAGAACTGGGTCCACAGCACACACTGCCGACGTGTGTCGCCTACCTTGGTGGAACCTGTTGTGTTGACCGACCATCGAGAGATTCTGTAGACGGAGAAAGGTCAAGCTATCTCACCGGACGAATCTGCGGAAGTCCTCCCGGACCACACGATTCCTGGAGCATCGCGATACCACTTGAGACCTAGGAAAGAATCTGCAGTTTTGAAAAAGACTGGTTGAGCTACCGCCCTGGGTTAGCGGAAACGGAATGCTGATATGGCAAGGGGGGGATCAGCCCTGCGTAGTGTAGTGACACCCGTCTAGATCTTCGGTGAAGAAATCAGCGGCTGCCCGAGGGATAAGAGCTCCAACGATTATTTCAACGAGTTTGCAGAAAGATTAAATTATCACTGTTGCTAAAATGCTCAACAAGCAAATCATTTGTGCTATAGGGTTTGTTGTTGCTCTGGTGGTTATGGCAATAATCACCTGGTTTGTTGAGAAATTGGCTCCTGCTCGACAGCTTTTTGTTGCCACTACGCCAGTTCCAGTGGAACACAACTATTTTACGCTTCCCTATCATGAGCAGAAGCATCGACAATCCTACCTAAATAACACATTCATCCAGATGTTGTATCATACACACAATGCCACAAAAACCACCAATTGTTGGGTGTGTGAGATGATACCTGCACACCAAAAGAAAGGAGGAACACCTTTTATTACTCTACCGTTTTCCCATAATGGTTCATGTCAAGCTTGGTATGCCCTTTTGTTTGCTTTCGGAAAGCCCTCAGAAGGTGGAATCATTTTTCGGTTGAATAAAGAATGCTACCAAGATAAAGAAGGTTATCCTCAAGCTAAAGGGAGTAAATGAGAATGGGAAGAGTACCAACCGGACAATATTTCCACACCATATGTCTTAACAAATGTGAGGACTATCAAAACTAATGGACTCTTTGTGATGTCTGTAACAAGAGCTAAAGCAGATTTATGTATTGGCAGTGTTGGGAGAATTCCCGTAGGATGAAGTAAATGTACTTCTACACTAAACATTGAAGGTGCTAATAACAGTAGTTTTACATCGTCGCACAACACCTATTTTGTATGTGGTAATAAAGGGTATTATCAATTACCTGTTGGGTGGTCAGGGGTATGTTACATATCATTTTTGTTACCCCCTGTGTTTTTAGCACCTGCATCATATCACCTTGACCTGAAGTTGTACATTGATATTTCTAAGAATAGATACAAACGAACAATAAGTACAGATGAGGTCGACCAGACAGACACCACTTTGCAACAATATGTCGGTTTCAATTTGGGTTTGTTCCTTTTTTGTGGGTGCTGCATTGAATAGCAGAAAGATAAGGCGATTAACTTGTGTTGTGGAAGCTGTCACCAATCAAAAAGCTATGGCACTTGGAAACATTACAGAGGAACTGCAAATTGCAAGGATTGTAGCACTCCAAAATAGGATGGTATTAGACGTGATTTTGGCTGATCGAGGAGGCGCATGTCGCATCATCGGTAGCAGTTGTTGCGTCTTTATACCTGACCACTCTTCAGTTTATAATGCAATCTCTAAAATGCATAAGATTGTTGCAGACATTCACCCAGAGACTGGTACATGGACATTTTCGAACTGGATATGGACACTCTTTGTTACTTGGGGCTGGAAACTACTGACTATTTTATGTATACTACTGGTGATACTATTTACATGCTGTACTTGTATACAATGTGGTCCTATGCTTTGCTCCATGTGCATCACTGCTTGTATACCTGCCAAAAGAAATATTGCAGATATAAAAACACAGAAAATGTTAAACCAAGAAATTACTGAGATGATGAACATCAATGTACAGGATGCAGATCTAGATTACCCTAGATAGACGAATATCTTCAGCTAATGCTGAAAGGGTCGTCTGTCGTAATTTAGCAGCGATTAGATTAAGCATTAGCAGAAGACATCCTTTATTTAGAGACTATCCTCTCCGTTTTATGGAATCCATTTTGTATTTCTGGCAGCCATTTTGTTTGCCATGTGCTCACCATGTGCTCTTTCCTACCATCATGTTAACTGCTCTTGAAATCTGCATAGAGACAAGATATATTTATCCTCCTCTGCTTTGCACATGCCCAGTAAAGCTTACAGCTGTTCCTAACTTGTAACTGTCAGGATGGGTCCACCAGAATTAGCTTACTGCCAGCCCTTCTCACTTGTTGCTAGCACACTCTCTGTATGACCTTGTATGTATTTGAAACCAGTATTCTATACCTTGTACCGCCTTCTTTTGAGCCCCTGTGTGGGTATAAAAGGACCAAGCTCCTTCCATTCAGTGTGCTATTTCATACACTACCGAAGGGTGTTGTGTGAATGTAGTTGCACCGCATAAGGTTTAATAAACTTTGTCTTTTCTATTCCAGTTTCTGTGCCAACGTCTTCCTATTGGTCTAAGGACTCTGGGCAGAGAAGGGCGAATCCCTTGCACTGGTAGGCCATGCTGGGGCTCATCACCACAGCTGGCCATTTCACTCGTACAAAACCATTGAAATTCCTCCGTTATAGTTAGTTGTACTAACTGTAACTCGCTCGCCCGCTATCCACTGGTGATGATGTCACATATTACATCATTCATGACATGTTCAGTGACATCACTCATGACATCACTGATGACATCTCAAATGACATCACTGATGACATCACTGATGATATCATCCAGTGAATGTGTGTATTTCTGAAAAATGAATATTTTTTTATATATGTATATCTAAAGGTCGATGGAAAAATAAATGGGTGAATAATTGTCTAAATGGGGATGGTTTAAAAAAAATAATTGTATAACTGACTTATTAAGTGTATCTTAGTGAATACATGTATTAGCGAGTAATGTTTAAATATGTAAATATCTGTATCAGTGTCTCACTTTGTGTATAAGTGGCTGCATGGGTTGACGAGTAGCTACATGAGTGTTTATATGGGTTATTAGTTGGTTTTTTAAGTATCAGTATGAGTGTCTGTATGGTTCAGTGGGGGATATTACTTAGCGCATAGATGCATAAAGGAGTGACTCACTGTTGTAAGTGTTTTGAAGACAGCATGTGTGCAGGAATGTATGGGTGGATGCGTGTATGTATGGGTGTGTTAGTAAGTGAATGACTGTCTCAATAGTGTCTTTATGAGTAAGTACATATGTTTTAAACTAGTATATGTGAGTATTGATGGATATAAGTGAGTATATATGAGAGTGAGAGATTGGAAGAGTTCCTGTATAAATAAGTATGTGTTTCTATAAGTGATTGTTTAAGAGAGTAAGTCTGTGTACATTTTTGTAGAGGTAAGTGTAGTGGTGTGTGTATAGCTGTATATGCAAGTAAATGGATGTTTGATGTGTGAGTATGTGTGTGAGTAACTCTATGTATGAGTGTAGGTGTGTAATAGGATGTATAGGTGTATGAGTTCATATGATGAGTGGGTACATGTATGAGTGACTATATAGAACTATTGGTGAATTAGTGGATGTTTATGCAGATTTTTGAATTACTGAATAGGTTGCTCTAACTGGCATTGGTATCTCCATTGTTTTGAAAATTTCAGTTTCTATTTTTCAATGTATGTATAAAGGTTATATTAGGGTGAGAGGCGGTCTGCCACTCTTTCCCAAGGATGATGTCATCAGTGATGTCATTTGAGATGTCATCAGTGATGTCATGAGTGATGTCACCCAACATGTCATGAGTGTTGTAATATGTGATGTCATCAGCAGTGCATTGCGGGTGCGCGAGTTATAGTTAGCTTAACTAACTATAACGGGGGAATTTCAATGGTTTTGTATGAGTGAAATGTCCAGCTACCTATAATGCCCCTGAAATCTATGTTTTTTTTCAGTAAATTTCTAGGGTTTTTTAAATGCTAATTCCTAACTATAATGTGCCTTAAACCTATGGTTTTTTCAGTGAATTTCAAAGGTTTTTTAAAGGCTAATTACGAACTATAACTTGTCTGAAACCTATGGTTTTTTCAGTGAATTTCAAAGGTTTTTTAAATGCTAATTCCTAACTATAACATGTCTGAAACCTATGGTTTTTTCAGTGAATTTCAAAGGTTTTGTGAGTGACAATTTTTAAATGTATTAATTATTATTTTTATTTTTTTATACTGATTTTTGAAATTGTTTAACAATTTATTTTTAGATATTTCATTTTTTTAAATTACATTATAATTACATTATACATTACATTACAAAATATACTTTCTCAGAATTAATTACTTTACTTAAATACTTTGCAAATAGGCAATAGTCTTCTAAGTACAGTAGTTACAGTTGTTGTAATGCACAACACAATTTCAAACACAATGCAACATTGAGGTCCATGTGAATTTCTAGTTAAATGCAATTAGTTACTTTTTGGATTACTTTTCTAACCACAGGATTGGATCCTAGATTCAGTCCTGGGACATCTCCTGTAAACAGTTGAGTAAAAGCGTTTTGGTTACAGTAGTGATTTTTAAGGAATATTATTGTATTTTAAAAGTTGACAGAAACTTTTTCACATAGAATCACCAATGTTATCCTATGGGAGGAAATTCACTTAGCAGGTAAGTAGTGTTAACAGTACTTTTCTTACTCAGTGGTGGCTCCTGGATCCAGCACGGGTGCATCTCCTGTAAACAGTTGAAAGAATGCTTTTAAGTCAAACATGTTAAAGAATATTTTTAGTTTGTGAAAATAGATACTTAGAAACTTTTCTGGTGAAAACCAGACAATAGATTCCTGTGGAAGGAAATACAAGTTGCTGGTAAGTATGGTTAGAATTACTTTTCAGGATCAGTACTGGGCTCAAAGAAGCAGCACTGAGGTCACTCCTGATAACAGGTGAGTAAATCGGAATTCGTACTTCTGCTGATTTTATAGGAATTTTATGAAGTTCAAAAACTCCACACTTAGAAGAATTTCCAAGTGAAACCAGTCACTGTTAGCCTATGGAAGGAAATTCAAGTTACTGGTAAGTATGGTTAGAATTACTTTTCAGGATCAGTACTGGGCTCAAAGATGCAGCACTGAGGTCTTTCCTGATAACAGGTGAGTAAATCGGAATTGTTGTTCGGCTGATTTTAGGTGAATATTTAAAAGTTCCAAAACTCCACACTTAGAAGAATTTCCTAGTGAAACCACTCAATGTAACCAATGGAAGGAAATTCACTTAGCAGGTAAGTAGTGTTATCGTTACTTTTTCTTGCTCAGTGGTGGATCCTGGATCCAGAGCTGGTGCATCTCCTGTAAACAGTTGAAAGAATGCGTTTAAGTCATACAGGCAGTTTTTAAGGAATATTTTTAGTTTGTAAAAATAGAAACTTTTGAGCTGAAAACCACACAATGGATTCCTAGGGAAGGAAATACAAGTTACTGCTAAGTACGGTTAGAATTACTTTTCAGGGTCAGTGCTGGGCTCAAAGAAGCAGCACTGAGGTCGCTCCTGATAACAGGTGAGTAAATCGGAATTCGTTGTTCGGCTGATTTTAGGTGAATATTTTAGAGTTCCAAAACTCCTCACTTAGAAGAATTTCCAAGTGAAACCACTCAATGTTAGCCTATGGAAGGAAATTCAAGTTACTGGTAAGTATTGTTAGAATTACTTTTCAGGATCAGTACTGGGCTCAAAGATGCAGCATTGAGGTCTCTCCTGATAACAGGTGAGTAATTCGGAATTCGTTGTTCGGCTGATTTTAGGTGAATATTTTAAAGTTCTAAAACTCCACACTTAGATCCAGAGCTGGTGCATCTCCATTAAACAGTTGAAAGAATGCGTTTAAGTCATATAGGTGATTTTTAAGAAATATTTTTAGTTTGTAAAAATAGACACTTAGAAACTTTTCTGGTGAAAACCAGATAATGGATTCCTACGGAAGGAAATACAAGTTACTGATAAGTATGGTTAGAATTACCGTTTTGGTTACAGTAGTGATTTTTAAGGAATATTATTGTATTTTAAAAGTTGACAGAAACTTTTTCACATAGAATCACCAATGTTATCCTATGGGAGGAAATTCACTTAGCAGGTAAGTAGTGTTAACAGTACTTTTCTTACTCAGTGGTGGCTCCTGGATCCAGCACGGGTGCATCTCCTGTAAACAGTTGAAAGAATGCTTTTAAGTCAAACATGTTAAAGAATATTTTTAGTTTGTGAAAATAGATACTTAGAAACTTTTCTGGTGAAAACCAGACAATAGATTCCTGTGGAAGGAAATACAAGTTGCTGGTAAGTATGGTTAGAATTACTTTTCAGGATCAGTACTGGGCTCAAAGAAGCAGCACTGAGGTCACTCCTGATAACAGGTGAGTAAATCGGAATTCGTACTTCTGCTGATTTTATAGGAATTTTATGAAGTTCAAAAACTCCACACTTAGAAGAATTTCCAAGTGAAACCAGTCACTGTTAGCCTATGGAAGGAAATTCAAGTTACTGGTAAGTATGGTTAGAATTACTTTTCAGGATCAGTACTGGGCTCAAAGATGCAGCACTGAGGTCTTTCCTGATAACAGGTGAGTAAATCGGAATTGTTGTTCGGCTGATTTTAGGTGAATATTTAAAAGTTCCAAAACTCCACACTTAGAAGAATTTCCTAGTGAAACCACTCAATGTAACCAATGGAAGGAAATTCACTTAGCAGGTAAGTAGTGTTATCGTTACTTTTTCTTGCTCAGTGGTGGATCCTGGATCCAGAGCTGGTGCATCTCCTGTAAACAGTTGAAAGAATGCGTTTAAGTCATACAGGCAGTTTTTAAGGAATATTTTTAGTTTGTAAAAATAGAAACTTTTGAGCTGAAAACCACACAATGGATTCCTAGGGAAGGAAATACAAGTTACTGCTAAGTACGGTTAGAATTACTTTTCAGGGTCAGTGCTGGGCTCAAAGAAGCAGCACTGAGGTCGCTCCTGATAACAGGTGAGTAAATCGGAATTCGTTGTTCGGCTGATTTTAGGTGAATATTTTAGAGTTCCAAAACTCCTCACTTAGAAGAATTTCCAAGTGAAACCACTCAATGTTAGCCTATGGAAGGAAATTCAAGTTACTGGTAAGTATTGTTAGAATTACTTTTCAGGATCAGTACTGGGCTCAAAGATGCAGCATTGAGGTCTCTCCTGATAACAGGTGAGTAATTCGGAATTCGTTGTTCGGCTGATTTTAGGTGAATATTTTAAAGTTCTAAAACTCCACACTTAGATCCAGAGCTGGTGCATCTCCATTAAACAGTTGAAAGAATGCGTTTAAGTCATATAGGTGATTTTTAAGAAATATTTTTAGTTTGTAAAAATAGACACTTAGAAACTTTTCTGGTGAAAACCAGATAATGGATTCCTACGGAAGGAAATACAAGTTACTGATAAGTATGGTTAGAATTACTTCTCAGGGTCAGTGCTGGGCTAAAAGAAGCAGCACCGAGGTCACTCCTGTTAACAAGTGAGTAAATCGGAATGCGTAGTTCGGCTGATTTCAGAGGAATATTTGTACGTTTCAAAAACCAACACTAAGAAACTTTTCTTCTGAAAACCACACAATGGATTCCTATAGAAGGAAATACAAGTTACTGGTAAGTACGGTTAGAATTACTTTTCAGGATCAGTACTAGGTTTAAAGAAGCAGCACTGAGGTTACTCATAATAACAGGTGAGTATATCGGAATTCGTACTTCTGCTGATTTTATAGGAATTTTATAAAGTTAAAAAACTCCACACTTAGAAGAATTTCCAGGTGAAACCAGTCAATGTTAGCCTATGGAAGGAAATTCAAGTTAATGTAAGTATGGTTAGAATTACTTTTCAGGATCAGTAGAGGCCTGAAAGATGCAGCACTGAGGTCTCTCCCGATAACAGGTGAGTAAATCGGAATTCTTAGTTTGGCTGATTTTATAGGAATATTTTACAGTTCCAAAACTCCACACACAGAAGAATTTCCAAGTGAAATCAGTCAATGTAAGCCTATGGAAGGGAATTCAAGTTACTGTAAGTACGGTTAGAATTACTTTTCAGGATTAATAGTGGGCTGAAACATGCAGCACTGAGGTCTCACTTGATAACAGGTGAGTAATTCGGAATTCGTAGTTCGGCTGCTTTTATAGGAATATTTTAAAGTTCTAAAACTCCACACTTAGAAGTATTTCCAAGTGAAAGCAGTCAATGTTAGCCCATGGAAGGACTTTCAAGTTACTGTAAGTACGGTTAGAATTACTTTTCAGGATCAGTAATGGCATGAAAGATGCAGCACTGAGGTCTCTCCTGATAACAGGTGAGTAAATCGGAATTCGTAGTTCGGCTGATTTTAGAGGAATATTTTAAAGTTCCAAAACTCCATACTAGAAGAATTTCCAATTGAAACCAGTCAATGTTAGCCTAGGGAAGGAAATTCAACTTACTGTAAGTATGGTTAGAATTACTTTTCAGAATCAGCACTGGGCTATTTGGCCCTCAAGGACCATCAGTATTGAAAGAAAATTAATTCCCCAAGTTAAAACACGCCACAGGCTATTTGCACAGTGGTGAAGGAAAGGGGCGTGGCCTGAGGTGACATGTCTGCAAACACACCCTATGGCGCATTTTAAGTTGGGGAATTAATTCCTCCTCAATCATGAGGATCCCTGGGGGCCAACTAGCCCACCAGGTACCTCCAGTATGCGCCAGGGGGCTGCGTTGCAGAGGTGTTCAGAGGTCACGCCCCTTTTTACAACACGCTGCAATGCAGCTCTGTGGCACTTAGTGTAGGTACTTGGTGGGCTAGTTGGCCCCCAAAGAACCTCAGGATTGACAAAGAATTAATTCCCCAACTTAAACCACGCCACAGGGTGTGTTTGCACACATGTGAACTCAGGCCCGCCCCCTCCCTTCACCACTGTGCAAACACACCGCCCTGTTTCGCTTTCTATTTCGCCCACCATCTTGTTGTTGTGCTTTCCCCTGGCCCGCCTCCCCACTACCGCCTCCCAGCTGCCCCTCCCACCCACGAATAGAGGGCTCACCACCTCCCCTGCATTACTGTGACCGCCTGGACCTCTTCCTTAACGGTCGCTCCCCCACGCTCCCTGGATCCAGCTCGTGATCGTCACTATAGCGCCCACAGCTGGAGCACATTGTTGCTCATAATCGCCTTGCAGTTTCTGGTATCGTAGCATTATTTAATTAATAGCGCTTTGAGCATTATTTAATTATTAGCGCTTTGAGATCGTATCATTATTTATTTGATTGCGCTCTCACCCGATACTCTGAAATAGCACGCTGTTAATCTTTGTGCATTCCCTGTGATTACAAGTACTGTACTGTGCTCTGTTTCGCTTTCTATTTCGCCCACCATCTTGTTGTTGTGCTTTCCCCTGGCCCGCCTCCCCGCTACCGCCTCCCAGCTGACCCTCCCACGCTCCGCCCCCCTCCAATACCCATTTACGACAAATGACTCAACGCGCAGCGTCCACACGCAGCGTCCACGCGCAGCGTCCACGCGCAGCGGTCGCGCCGAAGGTGTGCCAAAGGTAAGCCCGTCTACGCCCGTCCGCGCCTGGACCGCGCCCAGCGCCAGAGCCCATGGTCCCCGCCGTACCCAGCCCACTAGAGTCACATATGATGCCGCAACTCTCCTCGCCCTCAACCCCGGACGCGCACCACAATGCTGCGAAGCCACCCCAGGACATACCCACTGCCCATTCGCCTGCCTCTCCTGCAAGTTCAACTGCTTCAGGACCCTCACCAAATCCACTTCCTCCACACACAGCTCCGACTCTAACCGCCTGAAGTGCATCCTGCTCACCACCCGCTCGGTCCACAGACACGCAACGGAACTCTGGGACCTACTCGACAGTGCGTCACCGGACATCGCCTTCCTTACAGAAACATGGATGAACACATCATCAGCACCCGACATCGCAATAGCCATACCGGACGCTTACAAGATTACCCGTAAAGACCGCACCAATCAAACAGGAGGAGGCATCGCCATCATCCATAAGAACACCATCAAAATCACGACCAGCTCCGATGATAATCTTGCAACCGCCGAACATCTCCACTTTCAGATCCACACCGACCCTAGGACCACACTTAGAGGCACCCTCATCTACAGGCCTCTCGGTACCAGCAGTCAATTCAGCTATGACATCACCGACTTCGTCAGCCCACATGCCCTCGCCTCCGAGAACTACATTCTTTTAGGAGACTTCAACTACCACCTTGAAAACAAACACGACAGCAACACCACCACCCTTCTGGACAACCTGGCCAATCTCGGACTCAAACAACTTGTTGACACCCCCACCCATGTAGCCGGACACACGCTCGACCCTATCTTCACCTCCTGCAAGCACATCTCCTTCGATCGCACCACAGCTCTCCACTGGAGGGACCACAGCTGTGTTCACTTCAGCTACAAAACCACCCTGACCCACAACCGCCCACAACCTATTCCTCGGAGAAACTGGAACAAAATCACCTCCGACCAACTCCTCACATCACTCAACCAAAACCCTCCCACCCTCTCATTGGACCCAAACCAAGCGGCCACCAATCTCAAGCAATGGATCACCCACAGTGCTGACGAATTAGCACCCCTGAAAAAACACCAGATCAAATCAGCCAGCAAAAAGGCTCCCTGGTTCAATGATGACCTTAAAAAATCCAAGAAGCTATTCCGCACCCTGGAGAAAACATGGAGAAAAAACCCAACCACCGACAACATGTCCACCCTCAAGGCAGCCACCTGCAAACACCACCAACTGATCCGATCCGCCAAGAAATCAGCATTCAAGGATCGTCTCGACAACAACACTCACAACAGCAAGGAACTTTTCAACATCGTCAAAGAATTCACCAACCCCACCGCAGCATCTAACGACATCACTCCCTCCCAAGACCTCTGCGATGCGTTATCCTCCTTCTTCTACAACAAAATTGCCGACATCCACAACAGCTTTGAGAATACTCCCGGCATTCAACCCTCCCCACCCCCATCAGATCCTACTCCGCCAACTAACAACCTTACCGCCTGGACCCCAATCACCACTGAAGACACCATCCGCCTAATGAACTCCATCCACTCCGGCTCGCCAACTGACCCCTGCCCCCACCACATCTTCAACAAAGCGGACTCCATCATCGCACCCCATCTCCGTGATGTCATCAACTGCTTGTTCAACTCTGCCACATTTCCAGAAAGCTGGAAACACGCCGAACTCAGCGCCCTTCTGAAGAAACCCACTGCAGACCCCTCTGAACTTAAAAACTACCGACCCATATCCCTCCTCCCATTCCCGGCCAAAGTCATTGAGAAAGCCGTCAACAACCAGCTTACCGCCTTCCTTGAATCCAACAACTCCCTCGATCCATCTCAATCCGGGTTTCGAGCCAAACACAGCACCGAAACCGCCCTCATTGCAGCGACTGACGACATCCGAACACTACTGGACAACGGTGAAACAGTGGCCCTCATTCTACTCGACCTCTCCGCCGCTTTCGACACAGTCTGCCACATCACCCTTATACAACGCCTCAGCAACATCGGAATACAAGGAAAAGCCTTGGACTGGATCACCTCATTCCTTGCTGGGAGAACTCAAAGAGTCCGACTTCCCCCATTCAACTCTGAGGCCACTGAAGTCATTTGTGGCGTACCACAAGGATCGTCACTCAGTCCCACCCTCTTCAACGTTTACATGAGTCCACTCACCTCCATCGCGCGTCAACACAACCTTAACATCATCTCTTATGCCGACGACACCCAGCTAATCCTTTCCCTCACCAAAGACCGTAACACCGCCAAAACCAATCTTCACGAAGGCATGAAAGAAGTAGCCGAATGGATGAAACATAGCCGTCTAAAACTCAACTCAGACAAAACGGAGGTGCTCATCCTAGGATCTTCCCCCTCTGCCTGGGACGACTTTTGGTGGCCTTCCGCTCTGGACACAGCACCCACACCCACAGACCATGCACGTAACCTTGGCTTCATCCTAGACTCCTCTCTCTCGATGTCCAGACAAGTCAACGCAGTCTCATCCTCCTGCTTCAACGTACTTTGCATTCTCAAAAAGATCTTCCGTTGGATCCCCCTCGAGACAAGAAAGACTGTCACCCACGCACTGGTCACGAGTCGACTGGATTATGGTAACACACTATACGCCGGAATCACAGCAAAATTACAGAAAAAACTCCAACGCATCCAAAACGCATCAGCGAGACTCATATTAGACATCCCTCGCCAAGATCACATCACCGGACACCTAAAAGACCTCCACTGGCTTCCCGTCAACAAAAGAATTACATTCCGCCTTCTCACCCATGCACACAAGGCCCTCTACAATCTAGGACCCGAATGCCTCAACACTCGACTGTCCTTCTACAAACCCACCCGCCAACTAAGATCGTCCAATCAAGCCCTCGCCGCTGTCCCGCGCATCCGAAAATCCACCATGGGTGGCAGATCCTTCTCCTTCCTTGCTGCCAAGACCTGGAACTCACTCCCCACTCACCTCCGCCTTACTCAAAACCACATCTCCTTCAGAAAAGAACCTAAAACCTGGCTATTCGACAAATAATGAACCCCTTACCCAAGCGCCTTGAGACCCTCTGGGTGAGCAGTGCGCTATACAAATACCCGAACTTGAACTTGAACTGGCGCATACTGGAGGTTCCTGGTGGGCTAACTGGCCCCCAGGGACCCCCAGTATTCAAGGGAAATTCATTCCCTATCTGCAAACGCGCCAGGTGGCGCGTTTGCAGAGTGCTGCATGAAGGGGCGTGGCCTCTGGCGTGTTTTTCTTATTTTGTTTTTTAAGAAGGGGGCTGTGTAGCCCTCGTTGTTATTCTATTTATTTTGCCCTGGTGACCCCATCCCCCAGGGCTTGCCCCCTAATTTTTTTTTAAATAAAAAAATGGGGAGGGGGCTGCGTGGCCCCCCTCCTAAGGCTTCTTTTAGCCCCGGGGACCCCATCCCCCGGGGCTCTGCCTCGTTTAAAAAAAAACATTACTTGCGCATTGGGGGCTGCGTGGCCCCCCTCCTGTGGCCACTTATGGCCCCGGGGACCCCATCCCCCGGGGCCGGCCTTTGTTTTGTTTTTTTCAATTTGGGGAGGGGGATCGCGTGGCCCCCCTCTCAGGCCACTTCTGGCCACGGGGATCCCATCCCCCCACGGTCCTTGCCGGCTCCCCGCATCCTGCAGGAGCCGGCATTGCTTTTCTACATGGGGAGCAGCTAACATGCTGCTACCCATGTAGAAAAGCAATAGGCTTTGGTTTTTGGAAGAGAGAGCAGATTTCCTGCTCTCTCTTCCAAAAACCAAAGCAGTTTGCTATGGTAGGCTCCTGCCCTACCATAGCAAACTTCAGTGTCCCGGGAGTGGGCCCCCGGGACACTGCAGGAGCCGGTGCTGGGGTGGCGGTCCCCAGGGCCACCACAAGGCTCAAGGAGGGGGGCCGCGTGGCCCCCCTTCCAACATTTAAAAGCCCCGGGGGTGGTGGTCCCCGGGGCTGGGGGTCCATCACAGACCACGTAATTTAAAAATGTTGTGCCCCCGGGGAGGTGGAGGTCTCTGGGGCGTGTGGGGGGCTTGAGCCCCCCACACAGGTTTTTTAATTTAATTTTTTTTAAAAAGAAGCCCGGGGGTAGCGGTCCCCGTGGCTGTGGGGGGCCGTGAGCCCCCCCGCATACATAATGTTAAAGTCCCCGGGGGGCCGTGAGCCCACTGCATACATAACAATAAAGGCCCGAGGGTGGTGGTCCCCAGGGCTGGGGGGCCCCTTTAGTCCCCCCATTATAATTAAATACATTGCCCCGGGATTTGCCCCCCCCCCCCCCCCCCCGGGGCAAATTAAAAAAAAAGCAGGCTTTGTTTTTTTTTCCACGGGATACGCGTGTGGTACGCACATCCCGCGATTTTAAAATGCAGTGAATTTCTAAGGTTTTTTAAATGCTAATTCCTAACTATAACGTGTATGAAACCTATGTTTTTTTCAGTGAATTTCAAAGGTTTTTTGAATGCTAATTTTTAACTATAACGTGGCCGAAACCTATGGTTTTTTCAGTGAATTTCAAAGGTTTTGTAAATGATCATTTTGAAATGTATCAATTGTTATTTTTTTTATACTGATTTACTACATTATTTTCATCTATTTATTTTTAGATATTTTATTTTTTGAATTACATTACATATTTTTAATATAAATTGAAAAAAAACGTTTGTAAAAAATATTGAAATTGTAATATTTGTTTTTTTTATTTAATATTTTTTTAATTTATATATATATATTATATAGCAGGCAATGATATCCTATGGAAGGAAATTCAAGTTACTGGTAAGTACAGTTAAATTTACTTTTTAGGAATAGTAGTGAGCTAGATTGGGGATTTAATTCCTCTTCATTCTGGAGGTCCCCCTGTAAGCCAACTAGCCCACCAGGTACCTCCAGTATGCGCCAGGCAGCTGTGTTGCAGAGAGGTGTTCAAAGGGCACGCCCCTTTTTACACCTCTCTGCAACGCAGAGGGGGAACTAATTCCACTTGCATACTGGGGGTCCATGGGGGCCCACTAGCCCACCAAGAACCTCCAGTATGTTCCAGGGTGCTGCATTGCAGAGAGGGGTAATGAGGCCACCCTCCTTTTGACACCTCTCTGCAATGCAGCCCGCTGGCATGTTTGCAGAGGGGGAACCAATTCCCCTTGCATGCTGGGGGTCCATGGGGCCAACTAGCCCACCTGGAACCTACAGTATGTGCCAGGGGGCTGCGTTGCTTTGCCCCCGGGGTGGTGGTCCCCGGGGCAGTGTGGGGGGGGGGGATAGAGACCCCCCCACACTTCTTTTTCACTATGCCCCGGGATTTGGTCCCCCCGGGGGGTAATTTGAAAAAAAGCAGACCGGGTTTATAAAAAAAAATTGGGGGGTCATGGGGGTCCTTGTGGGAATCCCTGAGCAGGCCTAGGGGGTCAGGGTGTTTCTACCCTGCCTCCTTTGCATCTTTTGCACACTTGTTTTTCAGTTTTCTTGTGCCTCGGTTCTACAGAGACACAAGATGGCTGCCAAAACTTCCTGGTTTGGAGTGTTGACAGACAGTTGACAGCCAATTAGCATGCAGCTCGTGCTCGTAATGGATGATCCTCGGAGGATACGCGTACCCTAAGTGCCCATAGATATATCTATGATTTTACTTTTGATTTTCTCAGGAACTACGGCACGGATTTACACCATTTAACAAAAAACGTGAACTGTGAACCAAACTCTACCTTTTTGCCAAATTTGGTGTAATTCCGTTCAGCAGTTCGGGTTGAAGCCGCGGCTAAATGTCCCTATGGAAAATTGCATGGGGAAAACATGTTTTGGGACCCCCCTTTTTTCTCAGCCCCTGCTTGACGAATCACCCCGAAACTTTCAGGATAGGAGACATACATATGTATATTGGTATGTGTGTACTTTTTAACAGAATAATTCCTGATCTTCTGAATAAATACACCTATATTTAGGGCGCACAAGTTATTTCTATATAACAGCAACAGAATGACACTACTTCTTTTAGCCAAAAAATCAATCACATGTATATCTAAATCTAATAGTGCAAAAATGAAAAAGCATCAATTAAGTTAAAGTGCTTAGAGAACTTTGCAAAAATTTATAAAATTAACCAACTTCTAAAATTCCTCATAACAGTATAACATTTGATAGAAAAAAAGAGGATCACCAATACTTAGTATTATAAATATCTATAAATATATACAAAAAAGTATAAAAGAGTATGAGAATTCATTATTATATACAGAATCAAGTATCAGTTACAGTATTTCTGAAATGGTCATAAAGAGACAGTATGATTAAAGAAAGCCTGTCGATATATATATATGTACAACAACTTTAAATCTTGTGCTTAATAATAGGGATCCTAACTATTAAGTAAGTTGTGTATAATATGAAGAATAAATACTAGCAGCATGTGATACAGACAACTCTTAGAAAATGATGCATTTCTTCTGTATTATTAAGCCCATTTGGCCACTTGCTGTCGAATTCCAGGATCATTTTTGTTTCTAATTGCCTTAATAGTAATTCTCTGTTTCCACCTCTCCTTAGTTTCGGAATAGCTCCTACCACAAAGTATTTTAAGCAGGCCACATCATAGTTGTGTGTATTTTTGAAGTGGCGAGCCACCGGATAGGCCGGATCACTATGTAGGATGGCCCTAAGATGCTGCAATATTCTCATGTGGACCTGTAGATTGGTACTACCAATGTAGTTCAAGCCACAGGTACAAGTTAAAACATATACAGCATATTCAGTCTTAAAATTAAAACTGCCGAAGATGGGTATTTCTTGTGTGCAAAATGGGGTGGAATAGTGAGTAGCATTTACACCACATTTACAAGCTCTACAACTAGAACATTTACGAAACCCCTTCATTGGTTGGAGCCAGGAAATATTATGTTTCAATTCTGGGGTGGCCTTGTCCAAGACAGTTCCCATATTTCTGGCTCATCTAAAAGTAATAGTTGGAGCCTGTGGAAGTCTGGAATTAAGTACATTATCAGTTAGTATGATAGGCCAGTTTTTCTTTATTATGGCTTTTAGTTGTCTGTCTTCGCTGCTAAATGTAGTTATCAATCGTGGACAGTCCTTAATACATGTTGGAATAATAGATGTTACTTGTGTTTCTGTCTCAGTATCTATAGGATCACTGATATTAAAAAGGCTTTCTCTCGTTCTAAGTTTAGCCTTATCAATAGCCTGTTTTAATACTGTATCAGTGTATCCACAGGCTTTGAAACGTATGACCATTTCATTAAGGCAGAGATTGAAATCATTTGGAGAGCTGCATATTCTTTTTAATCTAAGGATCTCACCATACGGGATGCTTGATATTAAATGCTTCGGATGCATACTAGTTGCATAAAGCGTAGCATTTCCTGCGGTGGATTTTCTATGTAATGTAGTTTGGATGGAGGAATTATTGATGTAAACCTCAACATCTAAGAATTGCATGCGGGTTTTGTGAATATGAGCAGTAAAATGTAGGTTTAAGGAGTTAGTGTTTATGTCTTGTACAAACTTGAGTGCCTGATCTTCACTTCCCTGCCATAGGATAAAAATGGCATCTATGTATCGCAGATAACATTTGATGTTCTCATCCACCCAAGTTTTGTGTTGAGCAGCGAGGACCTGCTCCTCCCACCAGCCAACGTGTAAACACGCATAGCTGGGTGAGAAACAGGCCCCCATTGCTACTCCTCTCAGTTGTTTGAACACATCCTTGCCAAATAGGAAGAAATTATTGTGGAGGCACCATTCAATGAGGCACACAATGATCTTATTGTGTTCAATTGATCTATTGGCCAAAGAGTGTTGGACTGCAGCCAATCCCTTTGAGTGATCAATGCTCGTGTAGAGAGACTCTACATCTAACGTCAGTAAGAGCATGTTTGAATTCCATTCCAGGTTTTTGATGTTTTCTAAGAAATCACTAGTATCTCTTACAAAGCTGGGTAAGTTCTTCACTATATCCTGCAGAAAATAATCTATATATTCTCCTGCCTTTTCCCCCATGCTTTTGATAGCCGATATAATTGGCCTGCCTGGTATGGGACTTAACCCCTTATGTATTTTGGGGATTAAATATAAGGTTGGCAGAACAGGAAATTCAACATTCATGAATTTAAACTCTTCAAAAGAAATTAAACCTTCCCTACGCCATTGTCCCAACATTTGGTGCAGAGTCTCTTTAGCTTTTGTATATTCTTTTTGCGTCGATTTCTCATAACAAATATTGTCATTCACTTGTCTATTGGCATATTGTATGTAGTCCGTTTTTTGCCAAATGACAAGATTACCCCCTTTGTCAGAGTTTTTAATTACGATCTCATGGTTGTCTCCTAATTTCTTCATTAATTAAACATATTCACGTTTTGTATTTAAGACTTTCTTTCTCTTTTTGCCTTTGGTGAATTGATAAAGCTTCTTGATATCATTTGTTACACAATTGTGGAAAATGACAATAGAGTCTTTAGGCATGAGTGGTATGAAGCTGGATTTGCTTTTAAATGGACTCAAACCCGCTTCTTTTTTATGTATGTCAATTCTATTTAATCTTGTTTGGGTAGCTAGATCATGATCAGTTCCTGATAGTTGTGACTCAGTGGTATTATTTAAATCATGTATATCCAAAAGGGTATGGGCATCCCAGGCAAATAAGGCATTACTATGACCTATTTGTTTCCCATCTGAGCTAATATTTGCAGTGCCTTCAGATGTCATTGTATCTTCGACAGTTTTAAGAGCAAAATGTTTCTTCAATTTTAATTTACGAATGAAACAGAACAAGTCTATCCGTGTCATGGCGTAGTTAAAGCTCTGAATGGGACAATAGTTTAATCCCAGGGATAGTAATTGTTCCTCTGCTTTGCTCAAAACAACTGTAGATAAGTTAATTATAGTATTGTCTATTGACGTTTGTTCACCCAAGCGCTTTTTTGTCTTCTTTTTTTTTGTTTGCACTTGCGTCTCCTTTGTTTTCTACGTTGATTTCTTCTCTGCCTATTTGTTGTCTTTGTTGCCTCGGTCGTAAAGTTTGAAGTCTTTCCTCTACGATAAAATCCATCTCCTGTTCTAAATTTAGCTTTGTTAACCCTTGTAAATTTGAAGTTGCAGAGTCAATACTTGAATCACTGGTTAGAGAAACTGAGTCTAGACTAGACTGCTCTTCATCATCATTTCCGTTTACAGGTATGTCTGTGTAGCACTTGTAGAAGCATATGATGTAGATGAGATGTTTGCACTCTTTTTGCTATATTCTTGTCTTTTAGCCGTGTTGTATTTTCGTGCAAACGTGAAGATTTGTCAATTATTGTAATCATCTTCATCACGTGCAAATTTACGTGCTTTGCGGAATTCGATTTTCTCCTTATGTTTTTCTAGATGGTCATTCAAGGTGTCAGTTAATTTCAATATTTCCTCAGTTTCTCCTTGTGTTTCTATATCCGTTTCAATAGCTTTGATTATCTCCAGTGTGCTTTCACGATCTATGGCTGCATATTTAATTAAAATGCACACTAAATTCATGAATGCAGCCAAATTGCTGGGTTCGGCTTATCGAAACTGGGAGCTAGGAGAATGCGCAATCTACGTGGAACTCTGCCTACTTCCGCATATTTGCTGAGTGACTTATGTTCCCACCATTTGGTAATTTCTAGCTTTTTATTTTTCCCCAAATCCTTAAATAGACTTTTCATGCTCATTGGTTGCCCTATATTTTCATTAGATTTTTTTTAGTATTCCTTGTTAGTGTAGATGTTTTGCTGGATAATTCATTAGCTGCTTCTTCGCGTATTCTTACTGTTTCAGCTGACATTTTCAAAATCTGTGGTAAACTTCTTTTTGATGAGAGGTAAAAGTATTACCTCTTACTTATTTCACTGCCCGTTACTTCCCCACCGGGATGTATGCCTCTATTTCCACTCAGCGCACGTTGGAAAACGCTCGTCTGTAGGTCCTCCGACCCAACCATCCATCGCGATCCCCGCGTCAGCTTCAGTAGCTTCCAGCAATCCCGGGGGCAGCCGCCGTAGTTCCACCACGGACAAAAAACAAGAAACGGTTTGATGGCCGCTGCCGACTTCAAGGGGAAGGGGTCCGTAACGGAAGCAAACCAACTTCCGTTATGACATAAACGAATCAGCTCCTCTCAACTTCCAGCAGCAGGGAGACAAGCACGCCAAGCCGGCGACGAAGGAGACGGACCACCAGGTGCAGCAATGATATTTTATTTTACCGCAGAGAACAGTTACGCGTTTCGGGCTAGGTCGCCCTTGTTCACACTAACATCAGTAAAACCAATTACTTTTTTTATATGCTTAAAGTGAACCACACCTCTATCCATGACGTCAATAATCACATGGTCATGGAAAGTGAAGACATGCATATGTATATTGGTATGTGTGTATTTTTTAACAGAATAATTCCTGATCCTCAACATATTATATTAATAACACATTGCATAAAAGAAGAAATAAATATATTTCTTATTATAATCACTTTGCTATTATTTATAATTATTGCAATTCATAAACACTGCAGTTTGTTCAAATTTTCTCTGTATATATATATATATGTATATATGTACAGTCATGGTTATTAATCGATTGACATTTGCGTCATGAGCAATTTGATTCGATATGAATAATGGTATCATTACTTAAGCACATTTTTATAGCATTTCAATGTTTAACAATTATCTGTAAACATTTCTCATTATGGTAATAGTGTGTATGTACTATTCCAAGATGGCGCCCATTTTTCATTCTAAAATATAGGCTTAGGCAATGTGTGAGTCCTATGTCCATTTCCATGTAATTAATTAATTTTGAATTTGGGCGCGTGAATATGAAACGAACACTATATATATGTATTGTGGTCCACACTCCCGTTAACAGTGAGCAAGGACGCTCTGTCCGAAACGCATCTGTTCGGCATTTTGCACCCTGCACTTTATGATTAAATAAAAAGCAACAGACAACGCAAGACTGACTTGGGCGTATCTATTGGTGTCCACGCGCTGGATTCTGCGCTTGGGACTTTGGCGCGGCTACCGGCTGGATTGTGATATATATATATATATATATATATATATATATATATATATATATATATATATATATATATCCTGGAAACTCGAGCCACTTCCCAATACCACACTCGGCGGTTTTAGGCGAGGAAAGAGACACAGACCTTTCAAGCCCGTAAGCCCTTGTTCACATGTAAAAAATGGAGAAAATGCCATCTACCATTTAAAATAAAAACAACCACTCCCCTTGTCTGACATCATAGGTCACATGGTGATAGGTATAGACAACAGACTTTTTGTACCACAAAACTAGTTTTGTAGTTCCCTACTTAATAGGCAGGATAGCAGCATATGACACACACTTTATATATATACACATGTTATTAAAATTGTAAAACATGTAAAGTGCATAAATGTCATAGTATTTATAAAAAAATAAACACTGATTTTCATAAAATTCTCATTGGATAAATCCAAGACTGCCTACATTTCTACTGTCATATAATTGAATTATCACTGGATAAATCCAAATGTAATCATCTCGAGAGATGACGACCTGCGTGTCATTTGTGTTAAACAATTTGTTTTTTACGGTTTTTAGTTAATCTTTTTTTAGCGGATACAAAAGTGAGTGTGAGTTGTACAAAAAGGTGCATATATATAAATATAAAGTGCTGGTATAGACAACGTGTTCAATTCATAATTTGATTTTCCAACCATTCAGATATTGGTGTATTGCTTAAAACTACCAATAGGTCATGGACAAATCTATTGTCCAACACCAGCATACAGTTGATCAAAGCCACCAATATCAAAAAATATATATGAACATACACTAATTAAATTCATTAAAAATCAAATAAGAGGGAAAGAGAGAACAGTATTGTGTAATTCATATAACCAGGAAATTGATACAATTCACCCTTACCGCTACTCAGTCTAATATTTACATGGAACAATATACTATATACAGAAAACCTGGGACAACAGCGCCTCTATAGGTTTCATAAAAAATTGCGCATGTCCTCTGTTGTGTTCAAACCGTTCGGCCATTTGCAATCGAGCTCAAGAATATACTTTGTTTCTAACTGCTGAAGTTGGCGCTCCCTGTTGCCACCCCGTCTATGTTTAGCCACAGCATCTAATACATAATAAGACAGGCAGTTGATGTTATTATCATGAACTCTCTTAAAATGCCTCGCCACAGGGTAAGCTGCATCACTGTAGAGAATGGCCCTGATATGCTGCAAGATCCTGACGTGCACCTGTAGCTTCGTGCTACCAACGTAGCTAAGCCCACAGGTGCACATCAGGAACATATACAGCATACTCGGTTTTACAGTTGTAGGTTCCCTGAATCGATATAGGTGTTGGACTGAATGGTGTGGAGTATGTAGTCCTATTGCAACCAAATTTACAGGCACGACACGTAGTGCACTTTTTGAAGCCTTTCCTGGGTGTTAACCACGTGGCAACCTGCTTAACTTCTGGCGATGCTCGATCTAGAACAGAGCCCATAGTGCCGCTCCTCCTGAACGTAATAATAGGTTTTTCTACTATTCTGGCACGAAGGACATTGTCAGTCAGCACTACTGGCCAATGTTTATTCAATATTGTCCTTATCTGTCGTTCCTCACTATTATACGTAGTAATCAGTCTAGGAGTATTACTAGTCCTAGAGGTGGTTACAGTATTAGGGACCAGTGCAATATTTACTTTGGGATCAAATAGGCTGATTCTAGATCTCGTCTTAGCCTTATTTATCGCGTCTTGCAGGATTTTTTGTGAATATGCCCTTGCTTTAAGTCTGCCAACCAGTTCATCTTGACATTTGTTAAATTCTTCTTCACTGCTGCATATATGTTTTAACCTTAGGATTTCTCCATAAGGGATGCTAGCAATGAGATGTTTTGGATAAGAGCTGGTCGCATGTAGGGTGATATTACCAGAGGTTGGCTTCCTATAGAGGGTGCTTTCAATGTTATAATTCTTGACAAATACCTTAACATCGAGGAATTCTATTTCAGTTTTGTGGATATGGGAGGTGAATTTTAAGTTGTAGATGTTATTGTTAATCTTATTTATGAAGCTAAGTGCCTCCTCTTCACTTCCTTTCCACAAAATGAACACATCGTCTATGTATCGTAGATACGACATAGCATGTACCTGATATTCCACCTGAAATATATATATTCACTGAAAAAACCATAGGTTTCAGCCACGTTATACTGAAAAAACCATGTCATGAGTGATGCAATATGTGACGTCATCAGCAGTGCATTGCGGGCACACGTGTTATAGTTAGCTGTATTAACTACAACGGGGGAATTTCAATGGTTTTGTATGAGTGAAATGTCCAGCTAACTATAACATGTGTTAAACCTATGTTTTTTCCAGGGAATTTCTAAGGTATTTTAAATGCTAATTCCTAACTATAATGTGTCTGAAACCTATGGTTTTTTCAGTGAATTTCTAAGGTTTTTTAAATGCTAATTTTTAACTATAACATGTCTGAAACCTATGGTTTTTTTCAGTGAATTTCAAAGGTTTTTTAAATGCTAATTTTTAACTATAACGTGGCCAAAACCTATGGTTTTTTCAGTGAATTTCAAAGGTTTTGTAAATGATCATTTTTAAATGTATTGTTATATTTTTATACTGATTTACTACATTATTTTCATCTATTTATTTTTAGATATTTGATTTTTTGAATTACATTACATATTTTTATTATAAATTGAAAAAATGTTTTTAAAAAGATTTAAATTGATATATAAATTTTTTTTATTTAATTTGTTTTTAATTTATATATACATTTTATATAGCAGCCAATGATATCCTATGGAAGGAAGTTACTGGTAAGTACAGTTACATTTACTTTTCAGGAATAGTAGTGAGCTAGATTGGGGATTTAATTCCTCTTCATTCCGGAGGTCCCCTGTAAGTCAACTAGCCCACCAGGTACCTCCAGTACGCGCCAGGCAGCTGTGTTGCAGAGAGGTGTTCAAAGGGCACGCCCCTTTTTACACCTCTCTGCAACGCAGCCTCCGGGCGCGTTTGAAGAGGGGGAACTAATTCCACTTGTATACTGGGTGTCCATGTGGGCCCACTAGCCCACCAAGAACCTCCAGTATGTGCCAGGGTGCTGCATTGCAGATAGGTGTAATGAGGCCACCCTCCTTTTGACACCTCTCTGCAATGCAGCCCCCTGGCACGTTTGCAGAGGGGGAACCCCCTGAGCAGGTTTAGGGGGTCAGGGTGTTTCTACCCTACCCCCTTTTTGCATTCTACACGTTTGGTTTTCTGCTTTCTTGTGTCTCGGTGTACCGAGAACAAGATGGCTTCCAACACTTCCTGGTTTGGAGTGTTCACAGCCAATGAACATGCAGCTCGTACTCAGAAAGGTACACGTACGGTACTCGTACCCCGCGATTTTTGTAAAAAAAATTGGGGGGGACCCCCTGAGCAGGCCTAGGTGTCAGGGTGTTTCTACCCTGCCACCTTTTTGCATTCTAAACGTTTGTTTTTCTGCTTTCTTGTGCCTCAGTCTACCGAGGCACAAGATGGCTGCCACCATTTTCTGGTTTGGAGTGTTGACAGACAGTTGACAGCAAATTAGCATCAGCTCGTGCTCGGGAAGGTACAGAGTACAGTAAGCTTACGGTATGCACCTCTAGATATACTTATGATTATGAACCGAACTCTACCTTTTTGCCAAATTTGGTGTAATTCCGTTCAGCCGTTCGAGCTGTAGCCCTGGCTAAAGGTCCTATGAAAAATTGCATGGGGCAAACACGTTTTGGGTTCCCCCTTTTTTCTCGGCCCCCACTTGATGAATCACCCCCAAACTTTCAGGGAAGGAGCGGAGCCATTTTCTTGGAGAAATTTGCGAAGATTCGTCCACCGGCGCCAAAGTTATTCCAAATAGAATGTTGCGGATTTCCTATGGTAACTAGGTTTTAACTATAGCTACCTACTGGCGACCGCCAGTAGGTAATATATATATATATATATATATATATATATATTCCAAACAAGTTGCCTCTGCATTGAAAAGGCCTTGCGACAGCGCCCCACCATCAGGTATTGTCAAGCCTCGCTGCAGCCTGCCTCTCACCAGCCACACATTCTCCTTCTCCTATGGATGGTGAGAGGCATATATATATATATATATATATATATATATATATATATATATATATATATATATATATATATTACCTATTGGCTGTCGCCAGTAGGTAGTTATAGTTAGGACCTAGGGACCTAGTTACCATAGGAAAATGGCAACATTCTATTCCCAATAACTGTCGCGCCGATTGACGAATCTTTGTGAAATTCTCAAAACGAATTCTTTGTTGATATCAGCTCCTTTGTTGAAAGTTTGGGGGTGATTCGTTAAGGGGGGCTGAGAATAAAGGGGGTCCCAAAACCTGTTTTCTCCATGTTAATTTCCTTAGGAAACTTTAGACAAGGCTACTGGTCAAACGGGTGAACTGAATTACCCCAAATTTGGCAGGGGGAAGGGTCTTGGTCTAGAAAGCAAGCTATTATTTATTTGGTGTACATTCGTTCAGTAGTTCTTGAGAAATATCGAAATTTACAGATATAGATATTTGGGAATTCTGCCATCTGATTGGCTGAGGCATTACGAGCACGAGCTTGCTGCTGATTGGCTGCCAGCGGTTGCAACTAGGAAGGGTTGGCCGCCATCTTGTGATTCCGTTGAAGCGAGTAAGGGGAAAAAAGGGTGAGAAAAGTGGGAAATAGAAGGGTAGGAGCACTGTAACCTCTGTGGGGTGTTAAGGGTGTGCTATAGAGGGGGTGCGAAACAATATTTTCACCCCTACTGGTATGTAATTGGTGGGCTACGGAATTCAAGTGAGGTATTAAGTAGAGTTTGATGCGGGTAAGGTGAGCTGGTACGGGACTCGGGGATTAAAGCGTGAGCCCAAATTGTGTGTCTTATGCTGTGAAGTCATGTGTTGTGGCCGCTGCACTACAGTTGTGGAAGTAGTGTCAGCATGTAGTTATAGCTACTTGGATGAACTTTTGTTTAGAACATTGTAGCTTGTGTATGGTGCTTAGGTGGTGTTGTATAGGGAGGGCGAAGGTAAAACAATACAGTATTTGTAAAGCGCAAACTACTCACCCCTATAGGTAAGTAGAGCTGGGGATCAAAGAGAGAGGTCTGTGCTGCAAAGTGAGATGGTCTGGCCGCTGCGCCACTGCTGTGTGGAGAATACATTTTGGCGAGGGTGCAGGAGTTGGCGTTATATGAGCCTAAAATAGCGGGCCTAAGTTGTAAGTTATAGGGTGGCTCTAAAAAGAGCCCTTGTGTTCATGTTGTTGTTGTAGATGGAGCCCATTTTGTGGTCTCTGAGGTATGCTGATACAGCTTTGTTGGCTTTTTTTCCGAGATTTTTCAATCGGAGAACAAAATTGTTTGGATCATTTCCACTTCTGTCTTTGGCATATATTGGAATATACAAAGACAGTTTGAGGCAAAAGTAACATCAATTGTCCAAAGGTGTCCTTCATAAGCATTTCCAAACCTACCCAAGTCAATGTGCCTAGGCCATTTCCACCACAGTGCACAATCATTAGGTTAGGGTGTTGGAGATGCAAACAGGTTTTAACCAAAGGCAACAATTGGTGCCACTTCAATCTTCTCTGTCCAAGCCATTTAATTTCCACATTTTGTAAACCTAGGTCTAAGTCACTACGTCTCTGTTCTACATACCTCTTGCACCAGAAAACATGGCTATGTCCTCTGATCCACACTAGCATTTTTAAGGTATGGCTGGAAGGTATGGAAATGTGTCTGTAGCGCATGCAGTTCCTTCGTAGAATAAGAGATATGTTTAAAGATGGGGAACTAGTTTCTTTTCGCATACAAAACGGTACCTGATTGGGAGATGAAAAGCATTGTTTTTTAAAAATAGGGTGCACATTCGTTTTGCGGAAAAGTATCTTTGTGATTGATTAAGAAAAAGCAGTTTGCACGTGGAGTACATATTATAGGATAACATTTGCTCAACTCAACCACACCTGCTACTTGCATTTGGAAGGCACTGTTCGAACTTAAAACAATCGGGAACTTTTAACCTGCACGTGCCTTTAAATGTTTGAGAAAATGTTGCAAAAAATATCGTTAGGTTGAAAAAAAATTATGAACTTTTAACCTCCATGTGTTGTAGAATGTTCTAGAAAGTGTGTTGATAGAATACATTGTATTTCTAACTTTGATGTGTACTTGAATATAAAAAAAAAAGGTTATATGGAAAAGTAGAAAGACTGTAATAGAGAGACATTTTGAAAGCTAAAAGAATCAATGAACTAATGTAATTTGTTCTTGATTACCTACTGACAGTCACCAGTAGGTAGTTATCACTGTTACCGGTCTGAAAGTGCGGTGCTGCTCAGAGTGGCATGGTGCCGATATGATATGGTGCTACACTCGGGTATGAAACCGAGAGTCTAAACCGTGAGGTCATTGCTGTAAAGTGATATGGTCTGGTGTTTGCAGCATACATGTGCAAGTAGTGTTAGTAGGCGTTTATACCATACAGAGAGTGAGAAGCAAACTACTGACTGCTACTGTGTGTTGATAGTATACCGGAAGCGGGAAGGGAAGTAGTTACGCCTACCGGTGTGAAGACTTGGGGATGAAACCGAGCTGATTGCTGTAAAGTGATGGGCTCTGGGCGCTGTATGATACTAGCCGCTGTAGTATAAGTGTGTAAGTAGTGTTAGTATGCATTTATAATATATAGGGAGTGGTAAGCAAACTACTCACCCCTACTGTTGTGAAGACTCTGGGATTAAACCGTGAGCCTAAATTGAGAGCTCATTGCTGTAAAGTGATGTGCTCTGGGCGCTGTAGCATACCTGTGGAAGAAGTATTAATTTACGTTTATACAATATAGGGAGTGGGAAGCGAAATACTTACCCATACCAGTCTCAAGACTCGTGGATGAAACCATGAGCTCATTGCTGTAAAGTCATGTGCTCTGTGTAGTATTCCAATGTAAGTCATAGTAGAATGTTAGTATGTAATTCTACTACAATCTAAGTATGTAATGTTAGAATGTAGGGCTGTCATGAGGGGAACCTTGCGGTGTTTGCACACGGTGCTGAATTAGACGGTTGCTTTGCTGTCTGCTCCTGTTGGTGTTTGTTTCAGGTATCTTGTTTTCTTGTAATAAATCTACTTATTGGATCCACTGCTGTCTGCCTCTTCACTACATAAATTTGGCAACGAGTGGGAGAAGGCAAAAAGAAGGCACCACTCACTAATATTTTAAAATTGCTTGGGTTGTGCTGAAGACCCGTTTTTTTCGTGTAGCGGTTTCTACTCATGCCAGGGTCGTCGGCTCATTGAACTATGTCATCCGATTTCTGGTAGGATTGATATTTTTAGATGTTGTGCTTCCTCTGCTTCTTCACTACATTCTGGTCGCTGTACTACACATGTGTAAGTAGTGTTAGTATGCGTTTATACTAACAAATGCATCATGGTCCTAGGGAGGGCGACCTCTCAGGTGCCGCTCATACAATGTCCCGGGGTGTGCATTCGGGGGACATTTGTGTTTGCTATTAGAGGGTGGTGCATGGCTTCCTCCCTGTGATGGCAAATACTTGTTCGACTACTTGAAGCGAGATGAGGAAAACCTTGTATCTCTATAATAGAGGGGATGCAGATGGTAAAAATGGAGAGAAAAGAAGAAACAAAACAAAAACAAAAGCAGGATCCCACCCGTTCTTTTAAATGAGGCCCCTGGTGGGTAATGTTCCGTGGCCAATCCAATTATTATATTGCGGGGTCTCTGTAGGACTGGGGATCTTAAATGTAAATTAGGCGCGGAAGGGCACAGAGACGTTTTGCAGCCTAGGGGAGCGCCACCTTCCCGCGTATTGTTTACTAATTGTTCAGGGGATTCGAGGCAAACTGAAGTCCGGGGATCGCCACACTCTGGGTCTTTATTTAAATATGCAGGGTGGGCCTCGGCAGTCCCTGAAGCCTCGGTGGTCCTAGCCAGTGCCTTATTTGTTCTGTAAGAACACACAGGCAGTACTTATGGTGTTATAAAGTTATACACTCATAGAACTCTTGCAGTTTCACAAATACCCAGGCTTAATTTGTCTAAAAGTCAGTTACATTATGTTTGGTAGGTACACTTTAATATTAAATAATTTTTTCCTTAAAATCTCCTATAAACAGATGATTTTCACAATAAATAATAGACAAGTGTTGTCAGAAAAAGAAGACCTATACACTCAGTTATTTATTTGAAAAAAGTAACCTTTATTAAAACACAAATAAATAGAAATGTAACTTTAATAGAAGAAACAGTATAATGAAAAAAACGTGGGTAGGACTCCAGTGGAAGCAGAGTAGGAAACCTGCAAGACAAAAATGAAACATATAAGTGTGTGTGCTATGTGGAACAGGTAAAGAAAGGTAGTCCGAATGAAAGGACATAGTGAGAATGGAAGGGAGGGGGAGGGGGAGTGAGTGGAAGGGAGAAGTGGAGGGAGAGTCAAAAGAAGAGAGGGAGGAGGAGACAGAGTGTTGGCCTATTGCACCTAGCCCTTAGTGTTTACCCTCCCGTCACCCATTTGTCTGGGATGCACGAGAAAGAGTGTGGCTCAGCAAGTCCTTAAAATTAAATACATGAGGCCAAAAATTCTGGGCCATATTATCAAAGAAGGGCGATAACATTATTGCTGCTTTAGCGGCAGGAAACTGCCGCTAATGCACCGATAAGGGGTTGATAATATGCCCTTGCGAATTCCCATAGAAGCCCAGGTTCTGATGTGAACCTGGGCTTCTATGGGAATTCAGAAAGGCATATTATCAACCCCTTATCGCCGCATTAGCAGCAGTTTCCTGCCGCTAAAGTGGTGATAATGTTATCGCCGTTTTTTGATAATATAGTCCTACATTATTAGCTATAGGAAAATCGCTTGCATGCACCTGTGCACCCAGGGTGCTGTACCCCAACCCCTTCCCCCTGCACTGTGCTCAATTGTAGGTGTTGCACACTGAGCCTTCACTGCTCACCTGCCACCACTGGTGTGTCCCATGACGTGTTGGTGCAAGCTTCTAGTCCGGGGTACGTTTGTACGGTAGACCAGGTCTACGGTCGGGGACCGTGTCTTGATACCAAGATGGAAGGTGTCAGAAAGCCAGGGCATCATTGCGGGGTCAGCTCCCGATCCGCCCTTCTTCAGGCAATCAATGGATTGTCTGAAAAGCGAGAAGTATTTTAATGGTTGAAACATCTGGAGGTAAATTAGGGTTTATTTCAAGCTTGATAGAAAATAGGAGTTGAGTGCATCCTTCGTTTTTGAAGTACGATCTACCAACAGTTAGCGGTAATCATGGTTCAAAGAGGAGTTGGAGTGCACGAGAATACACAATGTTAAATAATAATATGTTATACCAACGTTCACATACAAAGGAACAGAGCGCATGCTAGAAGCATAATGTGCGTGTGTAATGCAGTGGCGGGAGCCTGTGTGCATCAGTGAGGTCACTGACCATGTCATGAGTGATGTAATATGTGACATCATCAGCAGTGCATTGCGGGCGCGCAAGTTATAGTTAGCTCAACTAACTATAACAGGAAAATTTCTCTGGTTTTATATGAGTCAAATGTTCAACTAACTATAACGTCCCTGAAACCTATGGTTTTTTTAGTTAAAAAAAATAACAATAATATATATATATATATCCAAACACACGAAATTGCTCTAGAGGGTTGCTGGATGGCCCCGCGGGAAGTGGTGTGAACGCCGGCAGAGCACGCCGGTATTTCAATTATTCCAATGCTTAAAAAGTTCTGTATCACGCTCTCAGATTCCCAAAAACACCATGCAAATCAGCAGAGTCCAAGGGTGTTTATTAACACCTACTACATGTTTCGGCTTCCACGAAGCCTTGATCACGTAAGTTTGTGCATAGCGTGAAACAACATAAATACTTTTCAAAAGGGTGTAACCAACATAAACAATGGACACAGGTCGCAAATGCAAGAAGTGTGAAAAGCATGTCGGCCATCTTAGAGCAGTCTGCAGAAGTCAAGATTACAAGTAAGCATAATATGTCCACATGGATAAATAAGACTGCCGAAATTGCAATCGTCATGCAAATAGGGACACAAAGGATGCATAAATGAATGAAAAACGCGGTCCCCAGTAGCCCAATACATAGAACCTTGTCAGAATGTGGTTGTTAACATATGATGACACATTTCTTTCCCAGCAGCGACCGCGCGTGCTAAATCTGATGCACTTAAATGTTTTGCATAAACAATAAATTAAATGCATACATGCGGCGCAGCCTAAACGTTAGTAAAACATATGTATAGAAATAATTCAAAGTTGGTTGCTAAAGTTTGATCAGCAGGACCAGCAAGAAAAGCAGTAACCATAGTGATGAAAATACAAATTGAAACGCACACATTGCCGTGCCGTGTTTGTGGATGAATACCCAGTGTCTGGTCACAGGGGAGATGGTGTATCCATGCCTATATGACTGGCCCTGCTCGTGTAGAGCAAACTGCGTAGCTGGGCGTGTCCAGGGAATGAACGAGGCTGGAAAATTGTCAAACCTAGTGACAAGCATTACAGGTTACCAGGTAAAATACCAAAACATTATGCAAACTGCGTAGCTGGGCGTGTCCAGGGAATGAACGAGGCTGGGAGATTGTCAAACCTAGTGTCAAGCATTGCAGGTTACCAGGTAAAATACCAAAACATTATCCAAACCCCATGTGGGCTGCTGGACGTGGCAAGAAAAAGTCTCTGTTGTGAGATGAGGCTGGCATGCGACCTGGTTCCACAAATGTCAGTGCTTGAAGGTGATGCCTAGAGTAGGCGTGCTCTTATGGTACTAACAGGAACGTTAAAAGACGTTGGGCCTGGTGCAAAGTGCAGTGAGTGGCCTCAGTCCCTATGATGCTCCTGTGAAATTAAAAGGCAAACTTTAAAATCAAACATGACAAACAGCGTATGCATGAAATTAATAAACAGGTTCATAGCGCATGGAAGAAGAAAGCAGTTCTACACAGCAAACAATGCACAATAGCAAATAATACAGCAAAGAGCACAATAGCCATTTAGAGGTAATCATCTTTAAGATGAATTGACAATTCCTCATCATGATTGAGACCCCCGGGAACCTTCATATGAAAATTGATGATATGTCTGGATTCCATTTGTCTCATCTTCAGGACTCTATTCCCACCCCTGGGATTCCTGTTAATCTGCTCTAAGATAAAAAATCTCATGAGTGTTGGATCGGAAAAATGATGTTCGCTGAAGTGCCTCGCCACTGGGTATTTTGCATCCTTGTGGATGATGGCATGGTAGTGTTCTAGAATGCGTTTCTTGGCATGGGCGGTGGTACTGCCGATATACCACAGTCCGCAGTGGCAGACGATCACATACACCACAAACATGGTGCTACAGGTGAGAAATTGTGTGATCTCTTTCTTTATGCCATTGTATTCTACATGTTTGACTAGGGTGCTGTTTTTACAGGCTTTGCAGTGACCACACGGAAAATACCCTTTTAAACCAAGGCCTTGGTTGTTTGAGTAATCCGTGATGTCACTACGGACACATATGTCTCTTATGTTTTTACTCTTTCTGTAGGTGATGCTCGGTCTCTCAGGGATGAGATTTCCTATGATATTGTCACTCTTCAGAATGTTCCAATTTTTGGCTATAATTTTCTGGATCTGATTGGACTCCTTGTTGTATGTTAGAATGAGTCGTGTAATGCTATCACCCGGCATGGTGTCGTCAGTGACGTTTTCTGTGAGAGTGTCAGTGCGTTTGACAGCATCGGCCTTTGTTTTGGCCTTTTTCAACACCCAGGCCGGGTAATCGCGTTGTTTAAAACGATCCAGCATTTCCTTCGCTATTTGTTGATAGCCGGCATCGGTGTTACAGTTTCTCCTTGCCCTCAGCAGTTCTCCATAGGGAATGCTCCACTTTAGAGGTTCAGGGTGGCTGCTGAGGGCATGGAGAATGCTGTTACCCGCAGTCTCTTTTCTAAATAGTGACGTCTGGATCTTATTGTTGATGATGTCAATCCTGACATCTAAGTATTCAGCTTTATTTTTACTGATGGTACTGGTCAGTTTGATGTTTCTATTGTTGAGATTAAGACGATCTATGAAACAGGAGGCTTCCTGCTCCGTTCCTCTCCACACCAAGAAAAGATCGTCAATATATCTCCACCAGGTGGCAATATGGCTCACCTGGTCCTCCAGCGATGGGTCCGCAAAATTTTCCTGCTCCCATTGCCCCATGAAAAGGTTGGCAAAACTTGGGGCAAAGCTTAAACCCATCGCTGTACCGGTCTCCTGTTTGTAGATTTTACCATTGAACAGAAAAAAGTTGTTTGAGAGACAAAACTCCATCATTTCAAGGAGCATTTTGTTGTGCTCTCTGAAACGTAAGGGTCGGTTTTTGAGGAAATATTCACAGGACTCCAGGCCCTGTTGATGGTTGATGATGGTATAGAGGGCCTGGACATCCATGGTGATGAGGAGGTAGTCTTCATCCCATGTGAGGTTTTGGAATTTTGCCAAAAAGTCTTTGGTGTCTTTTATATAGCTGCTGAGCCCTTGTACCCAATACCGGAGATAGTGATCTACGTACTTGGATACATGTTCCGCCACACTTCCTCTGGAGGAGACGATGGGCCTCCCGGGAGGATTCTCTCTGCTCTTATGTATTTTGGGTAAGACGTATAGGACGGGAAGGGTGGGGTTGTTGTTCTTCAAAAACCTATACTCCTCCCACTCCAATATGCCCCTCTCCCTCCAATACTCCAATTTTTCCGATATATATATTCACTGAAAAAATCATAGGTTTTACACACGTTATAGTTAGGAATTAGCATTTAAAACACCTTGCAAATTCATTGAAAAAACCATAGGTTTCACACACGTTATAGTTAGGAATTAGCATTTAAAAAACCATGCAAATTCATTGAAAAAACCATAGGTTTCGCACGTTATAGTTAGCTGAACATTTCTCAGGTAACTATAACTTGCGCACCCGCAATGCACTGCTGATGACGTCACATATTACATCAATCATGACATGGTCAGTGACATCACTCATGACATCACTCATGACATCTCAATTGACATCCCTGATGACCTCATCCAGTGAATGTGTGTCTTTCTGAAAAAAATTTTTTTTAATATATGTATATCTAAAGGTCGATGGAAGAATAAATGGGTAAACAAGTGTCTAAATTGATGGGTTTTCTTGTAACTGACTTATTAAGTATATCTTAGTGAATAGGTGTACTAGCGAGTAATCTTTAAATATTTAAATATCTGTATCAGTGTCTCACTTTGTATATAAGTGGCTGCATGGGTTGGTGAGTAGCTACATGAGTGTGTATATGGGTTATTAGTTGGTTTTTTGAGTACCAAAATGAGTGTTTGTACCGTTCGGTGAGGAGTATTACTTAGCGCACAGATGCATGAATGACTGACTCACTGTTTGTATGTGTTTTGAAGACAGCATGTGTGAAGGACTGTATGGGTGGATAAGTGTGTGTATGGGTGTGTTAGTGAGGGAATGACTATCTCAATAGTATCTTTATGAGTAACTACATATGTTTTAAACTAGTATATGTGAGTATTGATGTATATAAGTGAGTATATCTGAGAGCGAGAGATTCTAAGACTTCCTGTATAAATAAGTATGCGTTTCTATAAGTGATTGTTTAACACCTCCCCTGCTGGTGATGGAACCACTCCGTCATCAGCCGCGGTCGCGCTGTGCTGATGACGGAGCGGTTCCGTCACGGCCCGCTCGGAATGCCTGCGCGGCGCGGATTCCGCGCCTGCGCTGAACGTTCTATTGAGCGGGCGGGGCCATGACGGAACCGCTCCGTCATGAGCACAGCGCAACCGCGGCTGGTGACGGAGCGGTTCCATCACCAGCATGCGCCCGCCGCCCGCCCCCTTAGCACTGCAGCGGAATAGCCGCCGCAGTGAAGGGTTAAGAGGGTAAGTATGTCTACGATTCTGTAGAAGTTAGTGTAGTGGTGGGTGTATGGCTGTACATGCAATTAAATGGATATTTGATAGTTTATTTGCATATGTGAGTATATGTGTGAGTGACTCTATAGATGAGTGTCGGTGTATATTAGGTGTATGAGTACATATGAGTCAGTACATGTATGAGTGACTATATAGAACTGTAGGTGAATGAGTGGATGTGGATGTAGATTTTGGGATTACTCAATAGGTTGCTCTAACTGGAATTGGTATCTCCATTTTTTTGAAAATTTTAGTTTCTATTTTTGATCGTGTGTATCAAAGGTTATATTACAGTAAGAGGAGGTGTGCCACAAGGATGATGTAATCAGTGATGTCATCAGGGATGTCATTTGAGATGTCATCAGCAGGGCATTGCGGGCGCGCAAGTTATAGTTATCTGAGCTAACTATAACGGAGGAATTTCAAAGGTTTTGTATGAGAGAAATGATCAGCTAACTATAACGTGTGAAACCTATGTTTTTTTTCAATTAATTTGCATGATTTTTTAAATGCTAATTCCTAACTATAACGTGTGTGAAACCTATGGTTTTTTCAATGAATTTGCAAGGTTTTTTAAATGCTAATTCCTAACTATAACGTGTGTGAAACCTATGGTTCTTTTCAGTGAATTTGAAAGGTTTTGTAAATTATAATTTATAAATGTATTAATTATTATGTCTTTCTTTTTTTACTAATTTCTTATATTTTTAATATAAATATTTATATTTATTTTACTTTTTAGATTATATTTCATACTCTTATTATAAAATAATAACAAAACTAAATTGCAAAGTAATTTTTGGATGAATTATTGCTTGACGTCGGTTGCAAGTATAACACAGCTCCAGCAATTCTCTTGGAACCCTATGCTCACAATGCTGCATCAATCCTTACAACTGCTTCAAGCATGTGCAAGGTTTTGACGCAGCATAAGCTCAAAAGTCACTGAATAAAATGTTATACATTTCACTCAGTCACTTTTAGGAGGCCTTGCTGCACCCCCTTCTGCACAAGAAAGCCTCTTCTGGCCCAGTGCTTTACAATGTAATACATCTTCCAGATGTGTCACATTGTTAATAGAACACACAATGGCACATCTTTTGCACCACCGCTGAGTCACAAAAGTGGCACAACGGCTGTGTAAAAGAGGCACAAGGGGATTGTAAATCCGCCCCTAACACATACAAATTCACCCACGCACTTTCACCAGCAGCGCAAATTGAAACATAGACTTGTAACATATTTATGTACATATGATACATTCAAGTGCTTCGGACATACTACAGTATACTATAGATAAACACCTTATAGATTTATGCTGTAGCAGTTCCTTATAGTTCTGAACTTTCACATTCTCCATACACTAGTAACATATTCATTCATTCATTTATAAACTACACATTCATTCTGACAAACTTTTACACACTAACATAGAAATATAGGAGCATATTACCAACAACTAGCGATAATTATCGCTATGTTGGCTTAGCGGCAATATTATTATTGCCGAGCTTCGCCGATTTTTATGGCAGATAAACCTTGCTATTATTAAGGTTTATCTCAAAAGCGATAAAAAACGGCCGAAATGCATGAATATCGCTGAATAGTCAGCGATATTCATGCATTACCGAGCTAATGCTCTTAGCCAGGTTATCCACGTACCATTGAATAACATTGCTAAGAACTGCTCTGGGCAGTCGTTAGCTTTTGGAGATATTCGCGCTTAGCGCAAATATTTCCAAAAGTAGGCAATAGGAGATAGCGATGTTAGCAACTGTTTCCAGTCGCTAACATCTTGGCACGCCCACTTTGCATGTCATTAGCGATAAATATCGCTGACATGCAAAGCGGGCCCCAAGATGATCGCTATCTCCTACTAGCTGTCGCTAACTGGTGTTAGCGACAGCTAGGTAATAGGGCGATAAAATTATCGTGGGAAAAAATCCTGCTAAAGCGACGATAAGGCCCTTGGTAATATGCCCCATAGTTCTTTCTTTGACCAGTGAAGATAGTTCTAAAAAGAACTGTTTTTTTTTGTTTTGTATTTTTTTTGTGTTTTCTCAACAAATTCCAAGCGGAACAAAAGAATGAAAAAAAGAACAACTAATGTCGAGGACAGCAATGATCCTGCATCCTGCGTTTCATCAAGTCTATAGACTGTTTCCCATACCACAAAAGTTTATCGCAATAAATGCATAGAATTTTAACTTTAGCAAAGTCAGAATCAATATGTGGGTGTGGACTGCTTGCTGAAAATGCTGCTGCCGCAGTTGATGTGCTTGGTGCAGTAGCAGGTGGGTTCTCTTTCAACCTCCGTCTAGCAGCTCGAGCAAAGTTCTTGGGCTGCAAGTTCTTCACGTGTCGCACCATATTTGCTGTGACAAAGGAGTATTTTTTACATGGATCACCCCTTGAAAGAGTTGTTTCGCAAATTTTACAGGTTACTTTTGGAGCATTAACCTTTTTTTGACCTTCTGGAAAAGTGAAAAACTTCCAAATTAGAGCTTCTTTCCGCTTCTTTGGACGTTCTTCAGGAATGAAATTTCCCTCTGAAGAACTGCTGTAAGATGACTCCATTGCTCTTATTATTGTGACCTTCCTTCTATTTGAGAAGATTCTAAGAACAAATGCTTCTTGTTAGAAAGTCAAAGTGGAATAATTATAACGGGACGGAACTTTCAATTGTTTCCAGGGTTCTCATATGTAAACTCCATAGTATTACTCGGAGAAACTCGAATTATTAGGTTGTTTGTTCGCGCGCTGTAACACCAACGAACCGGCTCTCAATGCCGATCACGTGACGCAGAAGTATTTCGTCGATACACAGACACATATGAGAACCCTGGAAACAATTGAAGGGTCCCATAATAGAGAGTGGCAAGCCCACTTACCTATAAGAAGTAGCCAGAGATTTAAGGACGGCCATTTGTGATCTCAAAGTAGTGACCGTTGCTGGCATAACAGCCACCAATGATGGAAAATAAGCGTTTTTCAGACACTTCATTCCAAAGAGGATACATACATACATCTTTGAAGGCACTTACTTTAGAGGAATGCGGAGTCTATACATATAGCGAGCATCCTTTTGGAAAGAAAATTGGGCTACAATATTCGAATAAGGATATACCTATGGATCGATGTATATATATTTGTTTGTATAGTTTTATGTAAAAAGTGATGTGTTAATATATATGTTTCTTTGTTCATTCGTTTTAAATGGACTCAAAAATTATATAAGCCTAAATCCAATTCTTTTTCAATTAAAGTGAAAAACAAATAAGAAAAATAGTATATAGTGTTCTCTCTGCGGGGGTGGGAAGCTTCACTAAAACAAATACAAGAATTGTTTTTGTTCAAGATAATATATTTGTCGTAGGGGGAGACAATTGAGCTATCTCACCTATTACTACAGATTTTGCTACTAGTGTCCTAGGCATCATTTGCTTTATTCAGGCTTGATATTATGGCCCAGAGTGCGTAGTGTACAGCAGATCTCTCTAAAATCTATAATTACCTCCGAGCAGTGACAACAGATAGCTTACAACAGTCTGCCAAACAGATCCACAACCTTATTACGCCTCTTTTGAGTCACTTTTAACATGGGTAAAGTGATGCAAGGAGCTAGTAAATCTACGTGTGACTTTTCAAGAAAAAATCACAACTCCAGACTCTTTGACACAGTTTTAATGTTGTTTTCTCTCTCTTTCTCTCTCTCACTCTCTGTGACATCATTTCTCTTTCTCTCTTAAACTTAGACACTGCTGTCTGCTTGGACGTGTAGAAGAATTGTTGAAATGAAGTTGTCAATCAAACTGGCTGAAGTGTTTGGCCGCAAGGTTTAAACAACACAGAGGCCTAGATCTACAAATCCTTTATAGGAATGCATTAGAAATTATTCGGCATAACTGGTGTTAGTAACGCAGTAGGCACTTCCATATAGACACCACTTGAAGGCGGCACTATAACAAGTAAAATGTACCAGGTACACTGCACTCGTAAAACTGTAGTGTTACCTTTATTTGTGAAACAAGAGAGTGCCATATCATGAATATGGTAGTTTCGGGCTCAGCTCTGTCTTGGCTGACATCTTTTTTAAACAACCGAACGTTCCAGGTTTGGGAAGCCAATGCACGGTCCAACCTTATCCCTCTCCAGTGTGGTGTACCGCAGGGCTCCTCGTTGAGCCCTACCTTGTTCAACGTATATATGTCCCCACTGGAAGATGTGGTTATTCCTTTTAGGATCAAAGTAGTCACCTAGGCGGACGACACCCAACTAGTCGCCTTGCTCACCCAAGTGGATCAGTGCCCCGAAAATCTCCAGGCTTGTCTTTCCGAAATACATGCCTGGATGATGAAATCCCTACTTAAATTGAACGGAGCCAAGACTGAGCTTATGCTCTTAGGACATAAGTTGCCATCTATAGCCGATTCCATCTGGCCTGCCTGTCTGGGGGCTCTTCCCTTCCCAAAAAATGAAATTAAAAGTCTCGGGGTCTGGCTCGACCTGGACCTCTCATTCAGAGCTTAAGCCAAAAAAACGGCCGGCATATGCTTTGACCTACTTTGCTCCGCTCGAAAAATTCTCCCCCTACTACCGCCCCACTCAAGAAAGCTTCTCATCCAAGGGTTAATCCTCTCAAGGTAACTGCCGATAAAGCGGCGATAATGTGCTTGATAATAGGCCCTTGTAACTTCCCATAGCAGCCCAGGTTCTGGTGTTAACCTGGGCTCCTATGGTTATTCACAAGGGCATATTATCAAGCCCATTATCGCCGCTTTATCGGCAGTTTCCTGCCGATGAAAGCGACGATAATGTATCTCCTTTTATTGATAATATGGCCCATTGCTCTTTTTTTTTACCAGTACACTTAGGTGCATATTATCAAGGACCGGTGTTAAAATTATCGCCGTTTTATTGGCAGGAAACTGCCGATAAAATGGCGATAAGGAGCTTCATAATACGGCCTTGTTATTTCCCATAGAAGCACATGTTAATACCAGAACATAGGCTTCTATGGGAATTTACAAGGACGTATTATCAAGCCCACCCTCCCAACATTAATAACAAGCACTGGCGTTGCCAATAGGTTTCGCATTTGGAAAGTTGGAGCTATTGGTTTTGTAAATGACATTTTATATTTATAGATTGTTATTGACAATGCCAATAACGATATATAAATATAAAATGTCATTTACAAAACCAATAGCTCCAACTTTCCTACTGCGAGACCTATTGGCAACGCCAGTGCTTGTTATATTCTGGAAATGTTTAAATTTTTCCAAAAACTAATTCCACTGGTATAGTTAGAATAGGAAATGAAGCCTATTAACTTTTATGGGGATAAGTCACTTTCCCTGCAAATTGTGGCCGAAGAGTGGGGTAAAACACCTCACTTAGTTACCCAAACTGCCATTCTTATTCAAGCTAAACAAAGTGAGCTGGTAAAAAGTAAATGATGTATTCAGTTTTGTGCACATCTCTAGCAAGTAGACAACAGCAAATCCAACTACTTTTTATGTGGATGACATGAGATTATGTACCTTTAAGCCAATCATGCTCCACCGTTCTCTCAAAAATTCGGAAAAACACAGCAATGCCCAGAAAATTAAGGAAATCTACGGGAAAAATAAAGGATTGTGCTTTGCTTCTTCGATTTCAGCACGCACTCCTAATATTTAAGGTAAACACTGTACGTGCCCATTTCTCTGGAACACGGCTGTGTCATTTAAAGATCTGGTTCAAGGCCAAAATGAATAGAAGGAGATATAAGATAACCGGTTTAACTCAAGGAAGCAATGTAATTGGCATGCTGTGTAGCATTTTTAAAATTATTATTACTGTTCAGGGCAGATCTTGGCTCTGCTCTCCCGGTTAATTTGTTGGTTCGCACACTTCTACTCACCCAGATCTACAGCCTGACTGTACTTGTCCAGGGCCGGCTTCAGCTGCTGTTTCTGCTGTAGGCTCTGCGCCTCCTCGCACAAGGTACGAGCCAGGCTCTCTCCAGGTAATATCCTCTGTAGCAGGCTGCCCAGTACCACGTTCACTCGAGGGCAGGGGCGTGCTCTGGGGACCGCATAACGGACACTGCTGGAGGGGAGCCTCGTCTCCGGACACAGGCCGCAGGCAGCTCCGGCACAAGCTGTGGCCGCAGGCCATGGTGACTGGTTCCAGCAGCAGGCGTATGCAGTAGGGACAGCACAGCATCGGGGGGAGGCCTGCCGGTCCAGAGTCACATTCCACCGGTGCAGCCGGTAAGTCCTTCCCCCGCAGGCTGCTCACCACGCTCTCCACCAAAGGCCCCAGCTCCTCCGGCCGCAGCCTCCCCAGCGCCGCGGCGGAGCTGTAAGAGTCCAAAGCCTCCGACACGCGTCCAGCTCGGGCCAGTGCCTCTCCCCGCCGCAGCCACAGGCTCCGCTCGGGCCTCGGAAGCTCGGACAGCTCCGAGGCGTAGATCTCGGCTGCCAGCCCATAGTCCCCCAGTGTAAGAATTGGCTTTTGTAGTTTGGTTTGCCCTGTTCCCATCATGCACTGGGACAGGAACAGACTAATTTGCATACAGCCAGGTTCTGAAACTGGGATGGTGCAGTGAGCTAAAAAACGGTGTTGGATCTAGCCCTGATCTCTTGACGGGGTGAGAGTATTCTGTTTAATTCAGAGACTCTGTCCCTCACCACCCCTTTTTGTAAATATTTTTGTCCACCCTAAGCGTGGAAGGGTATACTCAGATGTGAGTCCCTTGCTCATTGCACCATCAGGATTCAAGCAAGCCGGGCCGAAGACGGCTGAAATGCCAGAAACCGGTCCCCGGTAGCTTGTTTCCTTCCCAGTGTAAGAATTGGCTTTTGTAGTTTGGTTTGCCCTGTTCCCATCATGCACTGGGACAGGAACAGACTAATTTGCATACAGCCAGGTTCTGAAACTGGGATGGTGCAGTGAGCTAAAAAACGGTGTTGGATCTAGCCCTGATCTCTTGACGGGGTGAGAGTATTCTGTTTAATTCAGAGACTCTGTCCCTCACCACCCCTTTTTGTAAATATTTTTGTCCACCCTAAGCGTGGAAGGGTATACTCAGATGTGAGTCCCTTGCTCATTGCACCATCAGGATTCAAGCAAGCCGGGCCGAAGACGGCTGAAATGCCAGAAACCGGTCCCCGGTAGCTTGTTTCCTTCCCAGTGTAAGAATTGGCTTTTGTAGTTTGGTTTGCCCTGTTCCCATCATGCACTGGGACAGGAACAGACTAATTTGCATACAGCCAGGTTCTGAAACTGGGATGGTGCAGTGAGCTAAAAAACGGTGTTGGATCTAGCCCTGATCTCTTGACGGGGTGAGAGTATTCTGTTTAATTCAGAGACTCTGTCCCTCACCACCCCTTTTTGTAAATATTTTTGTCCACCCTAAGCGTGGAAGGGTATACTCAGATGTGAGTCCCTTGCTCATTGCACCATCAGGATTCAAGCAAGCCGGGCCGAAGACGGCTGAAATGCCAGAAACCGGTCCCCGGTAGCTTGTTTCCTTCCCAGTGTAAGAATTGGCTTTTGTAGTTTGGTTTGCCCTGTTCCCATCATGCACTGGGACAGGAACAGACTAATTTGCATACAGCCAGGTTCTGAAACTGGGATGGTGCAGTGAGCTAAAAAACGGTGTTGGATCTAGCCCTGATCTCTTGACGGGGTGAGAGTATTCTGTTTAATTCAGAGACTCTGTCCCTCACCACCCCTTTTTGTAAATATAGCCCATAGTCCCCGGCACGTGCCGCCTCCTCC
Organism: Lissotriton vulgaris; assembly: GCF_964263255.1. Taxonomy (NCBI): domain Eukaryota; kingdom Metazoa; phylum Chordata; class Amphibia; order Caudata; family Salamandridae; genus Lissotriton; species Lissotriton vulgaris. Next base: position 1,505,110,598 of record NC_141693.1, read on the forward strand.
GCCACCTACAGCATCTCCAAGGAGACCCCCACCTCCATGGTGGGGGGGGAAGTGGCAGGTCCCACCGCTCCCCTTAGTCGTGCATGGTGGCCGGAAAGCGAAATCCGCCCTCGCGCCCCTACCTCCCCATTGCAGAGAGAGCCCGCCGAGGGGGTGACTCCTGTCCAGAATGCCCCTGCCTTGACCGCTATCTTACTGTCTACAATTTCTTCTTCTGCGGGGGCATTATGCCCGCAATTACGAGCTTTACGGGGCGCAGGAGCGATATGTAACACACACAGGAGACTTCAACCTTTCAGGGAGGCGGAGACATTCCTGGAGTGTCGGACTGACTATGGTGCCCTGGCATTGGTTGGCGGAAGTCTTGGCGTAGGATTGGCTGATGTACCTCCTGTCAGTTGTCTTCGCTGGCTTTGGAGCTTTGTTGGAAGGTGTTATGTATGCAGATATGGTATCTTCGCTACATAGCTCGTAGAGAGAGTTAACCCAGTTCAGTTTATTTTTGCGCCCTGTCAGAAGCTAGTCTGGAGGTCTGTAGATGTCACTGCATCTAACGAGCTCTCTGTAGACCTGGGAGGATTCAGTCGGTGCCTCATGTAATCCCATTGACGTGGTGGCCCTTGTGGGGTCACTCATCCTTATACTCCGACCTGGCAATAAAATAGGCTGATGATGCGCCAGGTCCCTTACTCCACTGGCGAACAATGTCGGGGAAACTGCATCTTTCCCGAGGGACACCCTGGGCTACCTGTGAACTGCGTTTTAGGAAAATAAATGTTTTTTATTCATTAAGTATTTCACGTTCTATGATTCATATCTAATGTCAGCAGCTCCAACTTCTTACTGGACTATAATTTCATAAGTGGTGACAATAACGTCCCCTTTCCTCTTGTCCGTCCCACAGTTTTGTGTAGAGCAAAGCGCCGTTAATGATCACCTTGCTTTTCCAAACAAGTCAGGTCCCGGGCCGTGCTGTGATTGGCTGACGTCACGGGGGTGTCCCGGGCCGGCAGCCAATCACAGCGCGGCCCGGGGAATGACATCACGGGGTGTCCCGGGCCGCCAGCCAATCACAGCGCGGCCCGGGACAAAGGGGCGGGGCTTAAAAAAGCACCAGAAACGCCCCCGAATCGCGTTTTCAAGAGAAAGCGCGATTGACAGCCTCTGTCTCCCAATGGCTAGCCTCCATTTATGGAGCTAGCCAATGAGAGGCAGAGGCGGTGCCGACATTCATACTGAAGACAAAAGTTTTCGAACTGGGAGGGGCACTTCGTGCCCCTCGCCAGGTCGAAACCTAAAAAACTCCAGACAATGCAGGTACCCGGAGCTGGAAGGTCATTTTACATATCACTGCCCCAGAAATGTGGCGTTCCCCGCGACGTGTACGGGGAGAGAGGGAGAGAGAGAGAGAGCTCAAAACATATATTTTTTTTAAAAAGACCCAAGGGGTGCCGCTCACCAAGACTGCGGGGAGTAGGACCCGCATAATTCAAAATAAAACCAGAGGAGTGCCGTTCCCCAGTGCTCGAGCACCTTACAAGCCCCCATTATGCAGAAAAATTGCCCCCGTAATTTGCCCCCCGGGGACCTAATGAATAAAACAGACTTCTACTTTTTTTTCACCTTTTCCACCGCGTACAAGTACTGCACGAGTACCCCGCCATTTATTTATTTTTTTTATTAAAAATTGAGCCTAAAGATCCATGTACCACCCCCTGACCAAGACTATAGGCTCAGAATGTTTCTACCCTGCCCCGTTTACTTATTTCTCAACTTTGTTTTACTGTTTTCTTGTGACTCTGCTCTCCCGACAAACAACATGGCTGCTGACACTTCCTGGTTTGGAGTATTGACAGACAATCAGCATGCAGCTCCTGCTCGTAATTGTACGTATTTCCATACGCGTAAGCCGCAATTTAAAAAAAAAAAAAAAAAAGAGCCTAAACATCCATGTACGACCCCCTGAGCAAGCCTAGAGGGTCAGAATGTCTCTACCCTACCCCCTTCCCTTATTTCTCAACTTTGTTTTACTGTTTTCTTGTGACTCGGTTCTAGCGAGGCACAAGATGGCCACCAACACTTCCTGGTTTCGAGTGTTGACAGACAGTTCACAGCTATTCAGCATGCAGCTCGCGCTCGTAATTGAACAGATTTCAGTACGCGTACTGAACTCCGTCTCTAGATATCGCTATGATTTTACTTGCAATTTTCTCAGAAACTACTAAACGGATATACACCATTTAACAAAAAGCACAATCTGCAAACAGAACTCTACCTCTCGGCCAAATTTTGTGTAATTCCGTTCAGCCGTTCGGGCTGTAGCCCTGGCTAAAGGTCCCTATGGAAAATTGCATGGGGAAAACATGTTTTGGGACCCCCCTTTTTTCTCGGCCCCCACTAGACGAATCACCCCCAAACTTTCAGGGAAGGAGCGGAACTGAGCAGGCCATTTTCTTGGAGAAATTCAAGAAGATTCGTCCACCGGCGCCAAAGTTATTCTGAATAGAATGTTGTGGATTTCCTATGGAAACTAGGTCCTAAGTATAACTACCTACTGGCTATATATATATATGGGTATGTTTTGGTATGCTCTGGGGTCCCCGCACATGGGCGGGACTATTCAGTGCTTATGACTTTCATGAGTATGCCCCTGGAAGAGAACTACTATTAGAGGTAAGTAACTTCTCCCTCTCATCATATGCCTATCAATGATGATCGTAGTTCTACTGCTACTAAATGGAAACTTTTTCCCTGAAAGACGAAATTGCACCACCTGTGGGTCATGAACTACAGCCCGCAGAGCTCAAATAGATCTCTATGCTGCAAACATCACAGTTATCCTGTGCCTGAAGGCATAGTATGGGAAAAGGTCCCATACCAGATACTGGGACTGACTGAGTCACTGCAATTACCTTATGTGATAATGGTTTCAATGAAAACATTATTATTCCTGGTTCTATTTCAGAATTCAGCAAATTATAAAGAAATGTATTGATATCACCCCTATGCACATTATTACATCCCTAGGACTAGCTTTCCAAGGGAGATATGTAATTACATACAATGGGAACATTGTGAGGCTCCAACTCGTAAATGTCACCATAGTTTCTTAAAGAAATGTCCTTATTGTCAGAGCGATGACAGATCAAATCCTTCAGCTTTCTGTTTTTCACAGAAGCCACAGCTACTTCAGAAAAACATAATCAATCAATCAATAGAATTTGTATAGCGTGCTACTCACCCGTTAGGGTCTCAAGGCGATGAGAGGGGGGTCGCTACTGCTCGAACAGCCAGGTCTTGCGTTGTTTCCTGAAGGAGAGATGGTCCAGGGTCAGCCGTAGGTGAGTGGGGAGGGAGTTCCATGTCTTGGCTGCCAGGTAGGAGAAGAATCGTCCTTCTACTAACAAACAGATTTATTCCACAGAGCTTACTCAAAATGTGTCTATCTAGGGACATGAGCATTCGAAAACAAATATTGATAGGAAAAGGATTTGGGAAGCTACATTTTGGAAAAGATAAGGCGATGAGGCCTTAGTTCTAGCATGCATAATGCCTAAATAAATGATTTTTCTGAACAAAACTATTCAGCAGACTACCCGTTTGGTCCTATGACAGGCCTAAAAAAACTTCTATACGAAAAGGCAGTATTACTCTGTTCGATAATTGTCACATTCAAATAAACATTTCAAAATCAGATATAAACAATACGATCCAAATGAAATGTAAAATTCTACTCAGTTCCCTGTTGAACATTTAGAGTTATGGCCATATGATTCTGACACCTAAATGTGTTGCTTTCCTTCCAATACTCTTGGATTTAAAGCTAATCATCCTGATCCACGTTCTAGCACACAAACACCTAATAGTCACTACATATAGTGTAAGTAAACTGTACCAACGATGGCTAGAACATTTGGGTCTTTCAGATGTGAACATTTTCTTTTCCTTGATTAAGGAAAACATGGATGTTTAGGATTTTCTTCTAGGACCAAGTCCTACTAGAAATACAAGATTGCTGGCAACAGGAATAGGTCATTTATAATGAATTAAACAAATATGCAGAAAAAGAAGATGCAGAAAGAATTAGACAAATAGGTGAAAAACATTTGCGAGCAGTCATTAAAGCTATTAACAATAGATGGCACACACTTCTAAAAGTTTACTAATTAAATCACATTCTTTTCGTTGGTCTTCAATCTAATAAAATAAGATTTGGGGTTATTACAAAATGGACAAGCTCAGTTGAGAAATATCACACAATTAATTTGGGCATTACACACACTAGATCGTTTGTGCCTTAGCTACGTCTAAACGAAACAGCCATTTTTTACCCTTAAAATGTTATTAACACGGAAAGCAATGGCAAAAAAATGCACATATACATTAGTTAATATATAACAAATGGAGGAAGAACCATTCTCAATTAGTGAGACACTACCTGTTACGTGGTTGATACATGGTATAATTTCTTAACCGACTACAATGGATCATTTTTACGACTGCCAACAATATAAATTTGTAGGCTTGAACAAAACCATGCACAATTCACAATTCACAATTGTTCCATTCATTTAAGTTTACTTTTTCTTACATGTGTTTAGCTGAAACAGAACTTTACCAAAAACTCATGGCTAGGAATGCCCTGCTCCAATATGAGAGTCATCACCCGAAGTCACTATAGGAGAATCTATCTTTTGGTCAATTTCAGCGAGAAGGCGGAAGTGTTTTACTGTGACTAAATACAACGAACATGTACTGAAACTACAGGGTAACCTATTGGACAAGCATTATCCTGGAGCGCTCGTCAAGAAATCAGCGAAACGGCCATTAAACAACAATAGAAATTCCCTGTTGGAGAACTCCCCCAACAGACAACCACAAATAAGATTGGTGTGTATCAACACGTTTAGCTCCCTCTCAAACACAGTCAAGAAATCAATCATGCACAACTGGAATATCCTTAACAAAGGACAATTAACTGTGCGAAAACCCTTGATCGCGTTCAAAAGAGGGTGTAACCTAAGAGACAGTCTGGTCCACACCAGACCTCTACCAGCGGTCACTCAGAGGCCTAACGCCTTGTGGCAGCTTCCATCGGTCCAAGGTCATTTCCCTGTGGCACATGCGCAGGATGTGCTCAAACTACAGTCACAAAGACAATCGACATTGGAGAAGTGTGGCTCAGGTGTTAGAGGCGGCAGACCCGGAAGCTGAGATCGGTCCTGGACCAGGGTTCAATTCCCCGCCTCGGCGGGTCTTGGGCTAAAAAATTCCACAGGCTCGATAATTCTCGTTCCGGTGCCTACTTGACTCACGGGTTCACACTCTGCGACTCTGGGCAATAGCTTGCTTAATCTCCACTACGGCCCCTCGCGGCGGGATGCCTGACTTTCACCTTGTGGCTACCCTGCTGGGGTTATCTCACAGGGGAATACCAGGACGGGTTCCCAAGGCAAGTGCCTTGATGCCTTCGGGTGATACGTGCGCTATATAAATCGCAATACATTTACATTTACATCACAGGCAGGCCTTGGTAATTAAGGCATCATACTAATTGTAACTGTGAGAGGCTACCACCTGCCCATTTGGCCTCAGATACGTGGGCTTGACGACGCGCAAAGTACATACACGCATACTTGAACATACGAGCACGATCAGATGCATGAAACAAACATCAAAATTAACCAAACACTTCTTAGAAAGGCATCACCAGGCAGATACACTCACCTGGACAGTGCTTGACAAACCCAGTTTCTTCCAAATCTTTTTTTAAAAAGTGTGGCGCTTACTATAGTTTTGAATTGGGACTCCACGGGTTGAATCTCAATCAAGATGGTGTTGGCCACTAGCGTGGCTGTATTAATGATCAAAACAAGCCAGACCCTCGTGCATCGCCATGCAATGAGGGACCAGTCCTTGAGGAAGGTCTTGTTATTCAGAAAGAGTCTAGAAGCATTAGTTATTATGAGGCCTGTGGGGGCACAATTTCCTCTCAGTTATTCTGTCATTATTGAACCATGTGTAGTGGTCCTAATATAGAGACGTTTGAGATTAAACAAATTGCTCCAGTCATCAGAGGTTGTGATGGTTTGCGTCAATGGTGTATCTCATATACTTGGTGCAGTCAAAATGTCAAGCACCATAGCGTTGTCAAAGGACAGCCCTGATCAGTCGGCCATGATGTAGAGACTCTCTCATGCAAGGATTGTCAATAGGAGATGGTGAGATCGCTCAGTGAGTGAATATTCTACAGGGTTCAAGAACTGAAAAGAAAAGGAAAAAACAATGAGTAGCCCACAGCTGAGCCACTTTTCGGATATTCTCTTTCTTTCTCTTACTTGTAATATTACTTACATATTTTAATTCTCACGCCATCAACTTTACTTATTAGGTTGATTTGGCGTATGCTCAAAAGCCCAGGACAGATGCAGTATACTCCATGACAGTTGTAGGTGAGCGTCACTTGCTGGTATCAATTATTGTAGTTCAATAATGGTTGGTACTGTTTACATAAAGCTATACACAGTAATGTTTGTTTCTTGGGCATTGGCCTAGCCTTGCTTGTTACAATTTATTGTTACACAAAGTAAACTTTGCGGTGTGTTGTCCTTTTGTTTTACCACAGGGCCCACCGGTGAATCTGCTGCATCACAGGATCACTGGTCTAGTATTATATACCGCTCTTTTGTTGTTTGTTCTTCACACATTCTCACTGTTGTTTCATTCACATATTGCAGATGCTCACATTTTGATCCTTCACATCAGGAAGGCAGACACATAGCACACAGAAATGCCAACTTCTAAAAGTGGCATTTCTAAAAATAGTTATAATAAATCTGCACACACCATTGTGCAGCATTTATTATTACCATTCCAAATATACAAAACTTGACCACGCTGCTTCTCTCATATCGAGAATTACCACTGAAACGCTGATCAGGGAACCCCTAATGCATTCCTATGGGAGGGCAGCCCCATAGCAGTGAGAAACCAAAAATTGCTGTTTGTCACTACCAGGACATGTCACACACTTAAGGTACATGTCCTACCTTTTACCTAAGATGCACCTTCCCATAGGGCTAGCTAGGGTCTACCTTAGGTGTGACTGACATGCAGTAAAAAGAGGGGTCAAAGACATGGAACACACTTTAGGTGCCACGTCACAGCGGCAGTAACACTGCGCGCACAGGCCCTGCAATAGCGGAGGCCTGAAATAGGTTTGAAAGGCTACTTTGGTAGGTGGCACAATCAGCGCTACAAGCCCACTAGTAGCATTTAATTTACCAGCCTTGGGTATATGAGATACCACTTAACAAGGGACTGACAGGTAAATTAAATAGGTCAAACAAGTGTAGACCAAACATACCATATTTATCACAGAGAGCGCACACACTTTACACTCAACAGCAGTGCTAAAGTGCCCAGAGTCCTAAAACCACCAACACCATGTCATGCAGTAAAAAGGGGGGTCAAAGACATGGAACACACTTTAGGTGCCATGTCACATCGGCAGTATTACTGCGCGCACAGGCCCTGCAATGGCGGAGGTCTGAAATAGGTTTGAAAGGCTACTTTGGTAGGTGGCACAATCAGCGCTGCAAGCCCACCAGTAGCATTTAATTTACCAGCCCTGGGTATATGAGATACCACTTAACAAGGGACTGACAGGTAAATTAAATAGGTCAAACAAGTGTAGACCAAACTTACCATATTTATCACAGAGAGCGCACACACTTTACACTGAACAGCAGTGCTAAAGTGCCCAGAGTCCTAAAACCACCAACACCATGTCAGAATAAAGGCTAGGAGGAAGGCAAAAAGTTTAGGGATAACCTTGAAAAATGTGGCAAGTCCAACAGTTTGCATATACGAGCAGCAGCTCAGGTGCAGGATACTCTCGTTGTTTTTTAGTTTTTTATTTACTTTGCTTTAGCCCTGTAGAATAATCGCTCACTGAGCGATCTCACCATCTCTTATTGACAATCCTTGCATTAGACAGTCTCTACATCCTGGCCGACCGAACAGGGCTGTCGTTTGACGACACAATGGTGCTTGACATTTTGACTGCACCAAGTATATTAGATTCACCCCTGACACAAACAATCACGATCTCTGATGACTGGAGCAATTTGCTAAATCTCAAATGTCTCTATATTAGGACCACTACACACAGTACAATAATGACAGAATATCTGAAAGGAAATTGTGTCCCCACATGCCTCATAGTAACTAATGCTCCTAGAATCTTTCTGGATAGCAAGACCTTCCTAAAAGACTGGTCCCTCATTGCATGGAGAGGCATGAGGGACTGGCTTGTATTGATCATTAGTACAGCCATGCTAGTTGCCGACACCATCTTGATTGAGAGTCAAACCTTGGAGTCCCAAATCAAAACTCTGGTTTCCAATCCAGAGGACATTGCAGACCTTAAGTCGGAGTCCCATAATTGTGTTATATCTAATAGTGGCTCTGCCACAAATAGTATTATTTGGGACTCTTTTAAGGCTTTTTTGAGGGGACTTATTACGGGGAAAGTCGCCTATCATAGGAAGCAATATAGGGAGGAAATCACCTTAACTGAAGCAGATATAACGCAAATGCAACATGAGATAGATATTAATCATACTGCTCCAGAATCTGTTTTAGATCTTCTCCGGGACCAATTATCGGTCTTGAAAGGCAGTCTTGCCTCTGTTTTAAATCTAAGAGTCCAACAGAGATGGGAGGCGAGCAAGTTGGCACATTTTGAATATAGTGAGGGTGCGGGAAAATTACTTCCTTGGAAGACCAAAATAGATCAGGTCCGCAACAATATAGCTGCGATTACTGTGGATAATGACACTTTCTTGTCGGATGAGGATATTAGGAGGGCCTTCAGAGAGTTTTTTCAAGATATATACAAAGAGGATAATGTAATTCTATCTGAGTCTATCGTAGGTTGGCTGAGGAATATTGATTTACCCTCTTTTTCCTCTGAACAATCTCAATATTTGGACAGCATGATTAGAGAGGATGAGGTGAGGGCTGCCATCCGGAAAAGCAAGAAGGGGAAGTCAGCCGGTCCCGATGGGCTGCCAGCTGAACTTTATAGGGCTTTGGAAGTAGAAATAGTTCCCTTCCTCACTATCCTCTTCAACCAAATCTTGCTCGAAGGCCAGCACCCCCCAGCATCATGGGATAATGCTTCCATTTCCCTCATTCTGAAACCAGGCAAACCTAAGAGTGCCTGTGGTTCTTACAGGCTATTTCAATACTAAATGTGGATTACAAGATCTTTACCACAATTTTGTCATCTAGGCTGGCCTCGATTGCTCCCTTGGTTCTCCATCCTGACCAAAAAGGCTTTTTGAAGGGGAGACAACTGTATGAATTGACATATGACCCGATTGGTGCTATGGATATGGCGCTGGGTGAGAGCCTCCCGTTGGCTGCCCTCACGTTGGATGCAACCAAGGCCTTCGACAGAGTCAACTGGGTGTACCTGTCGGACGCTTTGGCCAAGTTTGACGTGGGCGCGGGGTTCCGCCGGGTGGTGGGCCTCCTTTATTGTAATCCATCTGCGCGCCTCTTAGTTAATGGTGATTTGTCGGACCCCTTTTCCATCTCAAGGGGGACCCGGCAGGGCTGCCCGCTCTCCCCCCCTGCTTTTCGATTTTTATATCAAACCCTTTGCCCAACAACTGAGGGATGAAGCCACCATCAAACCATTTCATTATGAAGGGTGGGAGAAGAAGGTAGCACTATATGCCGACGATGTGCTCATACTAACATCAGATGTCACCACTGCACTTCCGGTAATCCTGAGATTAGCCCATGCATTTGGTCAAGTATCAGAATATGAGATCAATGCTGCAAAGACTGAGATTCTTGTCTGGAATGATGATGAGTGTGTGGTTGAGGTACAGGCAGGCTCCTCAATGCGGTACTTGGGCTTGAACATCGTGAAGGATATTAATAAACTGACTCAGGTTAACTTATCGGCAGTGGTTAAAAAGTGCCGTAAGCTTCTCAATCATGGTCTCATCTTCCACTCTTCTTAATAGGAAGGGTCAATCTCATCAAAATGTCGATCCTACCCAAAATTTCTTTTTTGTTTAATACCATTCCCTTATACTTTGATCAATCCATTTTATCCAAATTTCAGTCTATTTCATCTTTTATTTGGAATAAACATCTGCCGAGAATAGCCTTGAAAACATTACGACGGCGAAGGGACAAGGGGGGCCTTGTTGCCCCCGACTTGAAATTATATTCATGGGCCTTCCAGCTCTCCCATTCCCGAATGTTGCTGAAGATGCCCACTGACTTTGGGGTGGGCCCAATGTTTTCAGCAATGTTGGACGGGGAAAGAGTTAGTCAGTCGGGCTTTCTTTTTAAGTTTGGCAATCCTAAATTTAAAAAAAAAAATCAAATTGAAGGTTCTACAAGGTTTTGCAAAAATGTGGGCTGAAGTTATAACATCTATAAAGCAGGGTTACCTCTGTGAAAGAACACCGTTGTGGGGGTTACCTGAAAGTCCTGCCTGGCTTGATGATAGTTTAGCAGCACCCTTGAGAGAGGCAGGCCTGGAAGTTTGGGGAGACCTCTTTTTCGAGGGGGATCTACTCTCGTGGGAGCATCTTCAGACCAAGATCGGCCCCAACTTCTCAAGGTTCAAATACCTCCAAATGGTTAGCAGGACTCAAGCTTATAAATCTTTACCCCCCAGAAGGAATAAATTCGTACTTGGAGGCTACAGCTTATTGATTACTAACTTGGTGAACAGTGGCCCAGCAAAAAAAGAGATATCCAAGTGGTATAATCTTATATTGGATGAATCGGATGGTGACTTCTCCCTACCGGAGTTGCTGTGGGGCTCTTCGCTTACGGGCCACAATCTCCAAGTTCTTTGGGCGGCTTCATTTTGGCTCTTATGGAACATCGTGAAGCCTTCTTGGTTACGCAGGAATCACATCTTTACCCTGCATAGAGCATACTACTCCCCTCTTAGACAATCTAAATTATCTGAAGGCAACTTAGTGGCATGTGCTAAATGTGGGCTTGTGGCCCCCTCTGATGAGCATATGTTTTTTGAATGTTCACATTTGGAAACATTCTGGGAGGAGATTGGTAACATTCTTACAACATCACTGGGTGTTTCCGTCACTATAAACCTACCTCTTGTGATTTTCGGCATCCTGGATGGAGCACAGAGCTCTGCTAAAAGTCTAGTGTTTTATGCAATACTGTTGGCAAGAAGGGAGATCTGCAGGAAATGGAAGGACTCTCTACCTCCTACCTTCAGGGATTGGCAGGTCTCAGTCCTGCAGACTTCACGTGCTGACCTGGCCAGGTCTGGCAACCAGAGTAAAAGGGCCTTTTGGTATTTATTATCTTGGGTGCAATGATTTGCCTGGGTTTTTAAAAAAAAAAAAATTCCTCCGGGTCCAATGATTTAACCTACTATGGTGTTACCTTTTGCTCACACTTGCTGAACAGCCGTTGCCCGGTCCTAGCCCGGCCCATGTTGGCTGTCACCTCCACCTAGGTTACCGCGTGATTAGGTAATTGCTCGACTTTTTGCCACCTCGGTGGTTCCAGCGACAGCTGAGGGATGTCATGGCCCCCACTATGTCCGTATCTTGTCCCTACCAGTCTTCATAGACTGAGACAGCTGTTATATGGCTTATCCGTCTTGGCATTAGGTTCCACGGTGGTTATGAGGACAAAAAGAAAAAAAAACAAGAAAAAAAAACAAGGGACTGACAGGTAAATTAAATAGGTCAAACAAGTGTAGACCAAACTTACCATATTTATCACAGAGAGCGCACACACTTTACACTGAACAGCAGTGCTAAAGTGCCCAGAGTCCTAAAATCACCAACACCATGTCAGAATAAAGGCTAGGAGGAAGGCAAAAAGTTTAGGGATAACCTTAAAAAATGTGGCAAGTCCAACAGTTTGCATATACGAGCATCAGCTCAGGTGCAGGCTACTCTCGTTGTTTTTTAGTTTTTTATTTACTTTGCTTTAACCCTGTAGAATAATCACTCACTGAGCGATCTCACAATCTCTTATTGAAAATCCTTGCATTACACAGTCTCTACATCCTGGCCGACCGAACAGGGCTGTCGTTTGACGACACAATGGTGCTTGACATTTTGACTGCACCAAGTATATTAGATTCACCCCTGACACAAAACAATCACGATCTCTGATGACTGGAGCAATTTGCTTAAACTCAAATGTCTCTATATTAGGACCACTACACACAGTACAATAATGACAGAATATCTGAAAGCAAATTGTGGCCCCACATGCCTCATAGTAACTAATGCTCCTAGAATCTTTCTGGATAACAAGACCTTCCTCAAAGACTGGTCCCTCATTGCATGGCGATGCATGAGGGACTGGCTTGTTTTGATAATTAGTACAGCCATGCTAGTTGCCGACACCCTCTTGATTGAGAGTCAAACCTTGGAGTCCCAAATCAAAACTCTGGTAAGCGCCACACTTTAAAAAACCAAAAAATTGAAGAAACTAATAAGACTGCCAAGGATTACAAGGAATCGTTACTAACCAGCAAAATAACCAAATTCAAGAAAGACCTTGCCAAATTTGCGCTTGAAAAAGTATATCCCTATACTGATGAAGTATACAGACCACCAGTATTTAAAAAGAAGGCAGACAATATGGTTCCAATTACTCCTCCTCGGATAGAGAAGACTGGTCCAGTGATTCTTATACTAGCTCGGACACCTTTTGTCAGTACGCACAAAAACGTGGACCTAGAAAAAGGCGGGGATCGCGAGGCAGACCTCCACCTGGCCAATGGTGGCCACCAACACCATGGGGCTATCCTGCTTTCCCAACATTCTGCCCAGGGCCCCAAGGACCCATGATGGGTTACCAACCACCGCCCATGCAAAGCTATACCCTGCCTTATTTGGGGCAGGGCCTGGGACGGTCAAGAGGAAGAAGACGGCAGCAGCATCAAGTACACTGGAGACCTCCAGCATCCCCGGGGTATACCGAAAGCATGACGAAAAAGGGACTGCAACCAGGATCGAGCATGGACCCAGCCTTGTAGTTAACCTGAGCCAACGTCAACTAACGCCAGTGGAAACCCTTGTACTTAATTGTGGTTTAGGCTTCGTACCCACCTACAGTGGAGACCTCTTTCAACTCCCCCAGGAGGTTCACGAATTGTTTTGGAAAGTCAGACTGCATTTTTTCTTTTCTGACAAGACCCCTATGGACATAGACACGGCAATCACGAATACCAACTTGCGTCCCAAATCTACATTCAATCCCGCCATTGGTCAAGTACCGGCAGAGGTGGCCACCTTTGAGAAGGTGGTCCTTAAAGACTTAGACTCCAAATTGTCCTCACCACCCAGGACTTTTAACAACATACCCAAATGCGAACAGTTAGCCCTACGCACGCTCAACATGGACAAGACAATCACCATCAAGAAAGCTGACAAGGGTGGTGCCACTGTACTCATGGACACCAAGACCTACAGGTCCGAATGTTTATGGGAATTGAACGTAGTCACCGCCTACCTTCCATTATAACAGGACCCGAGGGCAAGGATAATGAATACGATTGCCAACATGACTATTGATGCTAGAGACAATGGATGGATCACGTCTAGGTAAGAAGTGTTCTTAAACACCAAAGAACCAGTGATCCCCTATTTTTATGCGAGATACAGTTCCAAACAACGGCAGACACAGTGACCGCACTACCCTGTGAAGTTCCCTTGTGGTATGTTATTATAGTCAATCTGGTTGAGTGTGCACAGACTACTCCAGCACTTGCCGTTGTTGGGTGCCAAATGCTGCGCAGATAGGTCAAGAAGCCAAATTTGTGGAGTGGTGTACCACTCAATATTGAGATGACTAGTAGTCAATGAATCAATAAGTCATATGGTATTAAGATCTTGAATAATCCTTTATTTTCACAAAAAAGCCATCCAGCGCGTTTCGTTCATGTGAATAAACTTCTTCAGGGCATGTGTCCAAGTTCCCAGGTGCGGAAATGGAGGTGGAAGTAGTGATCCGTGCTGCACAGGCCACCTTGATAAGGGTAGGTGTGTGCTGAATCCGGGAGCAATGTGGAACTGTGAGCCGTCTACTTTCAGAAGCGGACGGCTAACCGCTCCACATTGCTATAAGCATTCCTCCAAATTTAAGGAGAGCCATCACTCTAAAACTTATAAAACATGGCCTAACATTGAGAGGTAGTAGAGCAGTTTTTGTGATAGAGACACATGAATATCACCAGATAGAGGTATTCTATTCATGGATAGCATTCCCAGAATCAAATCTAGTAACACATTTGTTTCACTTCTACAAAGAAGATGATCCACCCGAGGAATATATTCCTTTCGAGGATATTGTAAATGTAAATGTAAATGTATAGGCATTTATATAGCGCACTACTTACCCATAGGGTCCCAAGGCACTTCGACCGCTGCGAAACCCTTCCTGGTTTCCCTGAGAGATGGTCCCTTAATGGGTATCTCCAGGGTGAGACCAGGCATCCCCGGCGGTCTGGTGGGGCCGTTAGTGAAGATGAGGCAAGCTAATGCCCAGAGTTGCCGAGTGTGATCGCTGATCAGAGTGGGCACCGAGGCGAGAGAATTATCGAGTCCGCTGACCCTGGTCCAGAAACCTGTCGCGCCGGGAATCGAACCCTGGTCCCGGGCCGTCCTCTGCTCTCGGGTCTGCCGCCTCTAACCAGTGAGCCACACTACTTCACCATTGAAATTCCACTTACATACCAGGAGCATGAACTCTGGTTTAAAGGCACCCTAAAACACTTAATTCACATTAGCAGACTTGGTCCACTAGGTAGACCAGGAGCAACTTGGCCGATTTTAGCCAGCTATACACCTGAGCCTGACATTGAAGCAATTTGGACGCTGAAATACTTACTAATATACAAATATTAGTAGAATTATACAAATAAACTACAACTGTCAGAAAATCCTGCAAAGGCCTTTACTAAAAACATGCCTACCTCTTCTAAAAAGAAGTGGGAAAATATTAAACAACATTCAAAGGAGAAAGATTCTCAATCCCGAGGTAGCTCTCCTCAAAAGGAGCCCTCTGAAAGGCAGTACAACCTCAAGAATAGGGATAATTTGAGAAAACCTGACAGGTATCAAGATACTGATACACGTTCCTCTCGTACCTTTCAGATATCGTCACAGACATCTGAAAGAAGAGGACGGTCAGATCAAAAAGAAGAACGCGTGAAGTCCAAAGACGATCAACACGTTCAGAAAAGCAAACCAAAACCTCAATTCACCAAAAAGAAGGTAGCAGTTATAAAAATCAGACATGCCGAGGATCTTGAGGACACAACTCACGAATGGAGAATGGCCTCAGACAATGTTGGACAGCGCAGCAGAAGTATCAATAGCTCGCCAAAGCCTGAAAGGACTTCTGGAGACAGTGGACTTGAATGAAGACATTGAAGTTGAACCTGCAGATACCAGGGTTAGCTCTCCACATAGGTTATATGAAATAACACTCCGGATGGAGGGAGACATACCAAGAAAAGTGAGAGCACTCTTTTGGGAGCGACTTTCAAAGGGTTATGATATACTTCTAGCAGAAAGGTACTGGCCACCAGAATTTGTCAGGGAGTGTGGCGAAGACATCATTATGCCAGCCTTCTCTAACCATATTCTAGTACATTTAAAATATACTTATGCCAGGAAATGGGCAGTTGCCCAAGCCCCAGCATTATACAAAAATCATGTAGGGTGGGATGAGGACTCACCTCACCACACAATCCAGTTAAAAAATCAACCAACTGCACAAAGACAGTAGCCAATTAGCCAATTAAGCAAGAAGCTAAAAAACAGGTCAGGGAGATCTTAGATCAACTTTAATACCAAGGGGTGATTAAAACATACACCTCATCCATGAACAATCCTTTGTTTCCTGTTTACAAACCAGACAATACATATCGTCTAGTTTTGGATTACAGACACCTAAAAAATATGACACCACATTAGACATATCAAATGGTTTCTTTTGTCTAAACATTGCACCTGAAAGTAGGTATTTGACCGCTTTCTCAATAATGAGGACACAGAGCCAATTCTGTCGTCTCCCTCAAGGATTCAAGAATAGTCCGGGGTTATTCTCAGCAAGGGTAACAGAGTTACTGCAAACTTATGATGACGAGGCATTGTCATATGTCGATGACATCTATCTGACAGACGATAACCTGAACAGGCACTTGAACAGGGTAAACACCATTATACTGGACTTCGCCTCTGAGGGTTATGAAATTCAATTTAAAAAAAAATCAAAAATTGCCCATCTCAGCGTCCTTTTTCTAGGATATGAACTATCAAGTGAAGGCAAAAGCCTGGCAGTCAACTTTTTTGAAAAGTGAGCGCTGCTCCAACCTCCAAAAACGCTAAAAAACTTACAGTTGATTCTAGGTTTCATGAATTTTGGAAGAACTTACATTCTAAACTACGCAGAAAGGGTTAAACCTCTCTACGAATTAATCAAACCGGATTTTAAAATCATACATTGGACAACAGAACACACAGAAATTTTGCGTTCACTATAAACAGACATGTTAGCAACAAAACATTTACAAACTATTGTAAACGTATGCAACTTAGTGATCCGAATCATTCCGGGTCAATGCGGATTCACCTACTTAACTTTTAATGAAGGTAAAAAAGTACCAATTGCATACAAATCACATCTGTATACACAAGCAGAAATGAAATTCACTTCTACAGAAAAAATTCTGACAGCACTTCAAACAGCAGTAGCAAAAGAGAGAGCCCTGGCACAGGAAAAACGCATAATGGTCGTAACTCCTGTACCAGCCTTGGAGGCGGTGACTAAAGCGAGCATTCCAAATTCTAAAGCTTTACATCATAGATGGATAAGGTGGGCTAATTCTCTTGCTGCAACTGGTGTTGAATACGTTTTTGATCCTTACTTGAAAACACAAGTATTCCTGCAATACTAACACAAATGTCCTCTGCCTGATGAAATTTAACCTCTAGACCAGTATGAATGTATAATTTATACTGAAGGGTCAGCACTACCCACTACGGGGGGTAAGCAAACGTATAGTGCTGCATGCGCGATAGTTAAAGGTTGTATGCGCGATGGCAAATTCAGACCTATGGTCACAAAAACGCAATCTCTAGAAGATTGTACAGTCCAGCGAGCTGAACTACAAGCTTTCATAATGGCACTTGAAAATACGTATCGAAAATTCCCCACACTCATAGTGTGCGAGTTCTTTTTACTGTGTTCAATCTTACAATGAATATTTGCAGAATTGTCTTCAAAATGGTTTCAAAGAAGTGAAAGGTGGCACAATCAAGCACAAAACGCTTTGGGAAAAATAGTTCAGTTGCAAAACGGACTACAAAACACACATGCTGAGTCATCAACATGATGGCGTTCACGTTGAAGGGAATTCATTGGCTGATGAAGCCGCGAAGGGGGCTGTGCAAATGGCTTCAGTAGCTGTAATCACTCATTCAAAAACAAAAATAGACAGTGAAATAATACTGGCTGCCAATGCTTCAAGCAAAGGCAGCGGTGCAGCGTTAACTAAAAAGTTTCAACTCAAATGATCATATATTATTGATGCAAATAGCGTTCCGTTTGCTCGAATCCTCGGAGTGGGGGATAGGGTAATTCCAAACATGGAACGTAGGACATCTTTGATTTACAAAACACATCTGGGAGAGGGTCTGATACATCAGGGGATCTCTAAAACAATATTAGCATTAAAAGACATATACTGGTGCCCAGGGATGAATGCACTTATTCCCATCTTTGTCAATAACTGCATAAACTGCAATAGAGATCGCAGCGCAGAACGCCGCCAGATTCTGGACTACAGCATAGCCAGCACACTACAGACACCATTGTTAGACAGCATTAGACTATCTACATGCAGGCGTCCTTATGGGCGAATTCAATCCCACAAACACTAAATCAAGTTTCCTTTGGATGTGGCCTCAGCGCTCGGCTGATGCTCGAACTGTTATAAAAGATTTGCAAGTCTTTATTGGCACATACGCAATAGGCACACTACACACTGACCAGGGCCCTGCGTTTAGCTCTTGACCTTACAAAGAAGCCATGGCCAGTTAAATTGCGGTACTCTTCTCCATTCCATCCTGAGGGAAATTCTGTTGGGGAAAGAATAAACTGGGACATAAAGCAGGCTATAACAGCTAGGGTATTGGGTTTGGATGATGGGTGGGTCAAACATCTTTATGGGGTCCAACGTAGTCTTAACAATTTGCCAAGAAGTTCTCTAGGGGGTGTCACTGCATATGAGGTCTTATTTGGGACAAGAATGTTGGTTCCGGACCTTGATGGTCATGGAACAGTGGTGGAAAACAAGACATTTCATATCAAAGATAGTTTGGCTGTTTTACAGGACTTAAATGAACTAAGATCGAAACAAAGCAGCGTGTTCCTGAAGCCAACCACCACTGGGGAAAAACACCGGCACAGCAAGGCCTGTCTGGATCCCAAAGCTTGGTGATCTAGTCAGAGAAAAGATCGCGGACAAGAAGGAATTTGGGCCTTCTTACAGACAACCAGTACCTGTCCTAGAAATCCATGAATGAAGAACAGTACTACTGCCTCCCCTTGCTGGTAAAAAGGAGTGAAGATTTGTGTCAATTGACCTGATTAAATCACACTATGTGGCCGATACTAAGCAGTAGGCCAAGTGGACTCCGCCAATGTAGCAGACGCACTCCTCTAGCTACAATCCAAGAGGTTCAAACTGAGAGACTCATCACCTGTGAAGATTCTACTGTGAGAAAAAAAGGACTAAGCAACAAAGCTATGGAACTCGTTCCTCTTGAGACCCAACTAACAGTTCGTCCAGATGCACCTGTCTACAACGAAGTAACAAGTGATCAAGTGGTTCCAGCAATTTCAACAAATCCTGATGCAATTCCAACCATTGACAGAACTGCTTCTGGCTATTTCATAAACTTTGATACGTTTTCTGAGGATCCCAGCGAACCTGAAACAACACCAGCAAAAAACTTTCAAAGAACAAGCAACTGACTTTTTTCATCTCATGAAAAATATTTATCTGGTTTCACCATGGATTGAACTATCGATTGTTTTGGGAATATTCTTCTTTCTACTTTGGTTAGCTCTGGTAATAACTCTGGGTATGCTGATAAATGGAGGATATATTTAAATGGACACAGCAGGTAAAAAAGTGAACTTACTTTTCAAGCCACACAAATCATCCCATCGTGAACAAAGAGACTTGTCAGCAGTGAATATCACAGCCGTTTTTATACCAGATGTTATAGTTTGGGACAGAACTGAATATGACATTTTTGGCCCGTCTGAGCTGTTGAAGATTCCACACTTATTCAAGATTTCATTAAGTGACTTTATTACCTCTAGTAACTTTTCTGATGATTGGGACTTTGATACTGTTAATATTATGCGAGATCTACAAAATGCCTGCAGTATTCACAAATCATGAATATTTAGAGGGTTCAACAGACTATGAACAAATGCATTGTATTATAACCATTATGGTCATCATTTCTTGCACAAATCTGCAATACCTAGAAATGTATATATTTTTGTATAACCAATTGAAACATTGTCCTACACCGCCAAAGGGTATCTCAAAAACTTTTACAATGACATTTCCATATTTTTCAGGGTTCAATTTATACAATGCTGAATCCTTTAATTTTAAAAATGTGAACAAGACCGGAACAAAAAATATGTTAACAAATACAAAACAAATTTATTATGCAGCCTATTGATATTAAAACCCTGTGCTCAACTGTCTAAACAGGGTTTCGTCTTTTGGAAAGACAACATTGAGACAAAAACAGTTGGGGTACAAAAGTTTGGCGGGGGTAGAAGCTTTGTTTGGAGCCTGTATCATCCCTGAGCAAATTTTGTTTTAGAATGACACTGTCCAACAAACGTCTTGCCTTGGGTTAGCCTAGATCAAGGCCCTGAATACACCAACCATACCTATACCTGCAAGTAATAGCGCTACATGGGGGGAGGTCGACGTACATAATATTTTGCATCACAACAGAACAGATCCAGAATGGAAAAAATGGTTGCTGTGGCCCACAGACACAAACAACTGTCAAGATCGATTCCTGAACAAAGCACAGGGTTTTAATATCAATAGGCCAGACCCAAGATATGTTCAAAGACAGCATCCTGGGATAGTAACAACATACAGTGTAGGGAAACTGTGCCTTGATTGGCTACAGAAATCTACACTTGAGGATGTAAAACAACAATTATCTTTACTTAAAGATGGCGCAGACCTTAAGGAATTCTTGTTAGGACCAAGAAAACCGCATCAAAAACGTTTCATATATGCCGGTATATATGGTGCTTATAATGAAATATGGAAGATTACCCAAGCAGAGACTGCAGAACGAATACGAGAAATTGATTGTATTAATTTAGAGAAATCTCTCTGTGTAGTAGACAATGCGTTAACGACTCTGTCATCCAGGATATATTCATTGGACAGCATAGTGTCTTCCGACATAGACATTGTGGAACAAGATTTGGTCATGTTGCAACATGGTCGGTCTCAGCTACAGTCTATCATGCTATTAGGCTGGACGCTACAAAACTTGCGTGCAGGCTATGTGCCTTGGCGTTTAATCAATACTGCGTCACTGTTTTCAGAATTCAATCTCACTGATAAACAGATCAAACTGGCACAAAGGGGAGCAGACTATACGATGCTGAGCATTGAAAAACTGGAAAGATTACCATTCACAGAGGCAGAAAAGCCAGCTGGTGAGTGGATCATACATGGTAAAATCACTCTGCCTGTTACAATTTTCCATTTTCAGTATTGCCTAAAACACATACCATCAGGCAAATATGAAAGGTTGGGTAAAGAATACATCAAGACATCCTGGAATTTACCATACACACACAGATGTTGGAGTGGGGGGCGTGAAGTGTTTCTTAGCGGTTCTAACTGTGAAAACGCACTAAGCGGTTCTCTCCTTTGTCAGGGTATTAATTTACACGGGGCCTGCGATGGTTCCACTACAAACCTATCCTGTCACCTACAAGGCTCATCAGCTGCAGTGATTAATCCAATTTTTGGACTACTTTCTAATGGGAGTTATCTTATGCTGAATGATCACAGCTGCTGTGGCATGATGCCAGGTATTCCATATCTAGTGACTGTTTCATCCAGGGTCACTTGGTCTATGCAAGTATTGTTTACACAAACCAAGACAGTCAGGGAGTCGCCTTTAGGGCCTTCACTGAACATCTCTTCTAGACAAATTGTTACTCCAAGCAGAATGAGAGCCATTCTTTTGCAAAAAACTGTTCGACTGACCTCCACCAAAGAAACCTATGATCTACAAGTTGCAAGGACTTCTGCCGAGATACATGCCCTTTTGAATACAAACTGCCCTATACATTTCTCAGCAATGTTGGAATGTATCTTAAACATGTCTGATATGAGCGGTATTGTACATCTATTTTAGAATGTATGTTCAGGACTGTTAGCACCTTTTCAAGCAGTCCTCGGAATAATTCCCAACTTTGTGCACTCTATGTTTGGCGGACTGCCACTACTTTTTGGACTCATTGCAGGGATCCTATTTTTGCTCCTACTGCTACCATATGGCAAGCCAAATCACCAACGCCACTTCAAGCACCATAGAGAGAGCTCTATTGGAGATGAAGTGCCGTGAGCGCATCGTCCAAATTCTAGGTTTACCTCGTCTACGAGAATTAAATACCACATGGTTTCTGTCATTCAGACCAATCTGCCAAGATTGCATCTTACCTGTTCTACGCTGCCTGCTTTGCGGTGAAGAATGCGTGCTAGACATCTGTCTAACACTACCATCAGTCATGCCTACGGTTTTTGATACTCTGCTTGACCCGGTAACGGCCCATGCTCTGTGTTGTCCCCAGCGGCTACCAATCCTGATGACGGCATTTATTGAGATCTCACAGACGCAAAATGCTGCTGCTGAGGTACAAGAGGAAACAACAGGCGAGCAGGTAACATCCAATACGGACATTGCTGATGCGACCAATGCTGAAGGCGATGCTTCTCATCTATGTGCGGTTAGTCTTCTAAACGAGGTAATCCAACTTTCACCTACAATGGTAGACAACTTTTTGTCTACAGACATAGAAAATGTCATGTTTTCTCCAAGCCCTAACACTGACTTTTGATTCTGGCACACAGTGTTCTGAGAGACTTTGAATTTGACCTTCATCTTTTAAAAACAAGGAACTAACTTTGGAACTTTTTGCTATGATTACATTTTTTTTCCAAATTTGTATTTTTCATTTTTTGCCACAAGTAATCTGCTTATAGTAGAACTATTCAACGAGAACAAGAATTCTTTGAATACTTCCAGAGACAATTTATGACCTTGTCCACACCAACATGATTATATAATATGAAATGAAATGGTTTCTGACCTTTTTCTTAAGTATTTACGAGCCATTTCATAAATGTATATATATATATATATATATTGCTTTAATATGTACAGCACCATTGCATTTTATGCATCGCAACAGTTTTCAATGCATTTTATACAATGTATTTTTAGGCATTGGAGTGGGTGTTGTGTGTCGATTTAGATTCCCTATCTAAATTTCCTGATTTATGCCCTTATATAGGTACAATTCACATTGCCCTTATTTAGGCATAGAAATCAAGCCCTTATTTAGGCATTTCTCATGCTAACCAAATGCAGGCATGGCTACCTACATCGTTCATCTACGTCACAACGAGTTCTTGGAATACCAGACTCTCAAGCCTTTAGGTCTTCCCCTTGCTTGGATACTGATTTCTCCAAGAACTCATTTATTATGCATGAACATCTATTCTATAGGGGTTTATTCATGACGTTCTTATGCCCGACTTTTACGTCAATACTGGCATTTCTAAACACCTTTAAGGTATAAATATGCCTTCACTTGCCATGGCAAACCACGGTTCGGCTACCTACTTGCAAGACGTGGCTCGCCACAGCAAGTCCCGAAGAAAGTCAAGTCCCCAACTGACGCACTGACCAGAAGCTGTCTTCTTCCTCGCCGAGAATTCAGCTCCAGTGTTGGACTCCCCTTACGGGATGTTAAGAGATCAAGTCCCGGGAAAGAGATACCAACCTCTCTCATTCTAAGGTATGGAGCTGATTAGAACCTAGAGAAACTTTTGGCAACTCTTGGCATAACTAAACCAGACTAAGACAGCACCTACTTCTTCACTCGTATTACACTTAGGTTATGTACACTGGGGAAGGATTATTTTAGCAGCACCAGAAGAGAATTTTAGCCTGTGTTATTTATGTATGTATTTTTAATGAATATATGTCATAGATACAAGACATGCTATTACAGTATTATT
The DNA here is from genome assembly GCF_964263255.1 of Lissotriton vulgaris. Taxonomy (NCBI): domain Eukaryota; kingdom Metazoa; phylum Chordata; class Amphibia; order Caudata; family Salamandridae; genus Lissotriton; species Lissotriton vulgaris. Next base: position 1,505,134,014 of record NC_141693.1, read on the forward strand.
TCATCTTACTGCTAACGCTGTACGTATTATACTTCGCATTCTGTCTTACGACTGTAGCAGTTCATATCACTTGCATGAGAAATAAGACTGTTGATAAACCCTTTTTATTGAAACGCCTGTCTCTCTATTTCTGTGCAACTCTGTAGAAAAGAAGCATGCACGATTGACTGAGTGAAACTGTTATCTATTGTTTCTACGACTCTGAAGATGTTGTTCCAACTCTAAGGGAAAAAAAGTAGTCATGTTTATGCGGTTGTCAGCAACTAATCCCTTCTTATTCATTTGAGAAAGTTTCTAGTGACCTCTGACGTAGCTGGCACACACAAGTAATTAAGTTTAATGTCCTTAATAGAGACATACTGACCTCAGTCTCGTGTCAAAACTATAGTGTATATTATTCCAATGTGCAGAGCCTATCAGGTATATAGGAACTATACTACAGCCTATTACCAATACAACTATTGTTTATCGCAGCACGAGTGCCCCTTAACCTTACAGCCTCTTACTGACGACCATTCATACAGTGTTGGGTCTGTTTATGCTCTTCTGAGTAATTTCTTATTCTCTTTCTTTCTAATGTTACTTACATATTTCAATTCTCCCACCATCAACTTTACTTATTAGTTTGATTTGGCGTATGTACCCTTAGGTCAACAGCCCAGGACAGATGCCGTATACTCCCTGACAGTTGTAGGTGAGTGTCACTTGCCAGTACCACTTATTGCAGTTCAATAATGGTTGGTACTGTTTAGGGCCCACCGGTGAATCTGCTGCATCACAGGATCATCTAGTATTATATACCGCTCTTTTGTCGTTTGTTCTTCACACATTCTGACTGGTGTGTCGTTCACATATTGCAGATGCTCACATTTTGACCCTGAATGAAGGCTGCAATACTTTTGTAGGTTCTTAGGCCGAAACATGTTGACCTTGTTGAATGCAGTTGTCTCTAATGTCGGCAGCTACATTACAAGATTTTTGCTTTTAATCCTGCCACAAGATAGCGCAATAAAGTTCCAGGCTAATCGTAAAGGCAGTTTTGTTTGCTATTCACTTTAGCACTGCACATTACACTAACACAACACACTACGCTCACTTAGGGTTGTTAGAATAACCCGACCTCCATCAAAACTTACCTGAGCTCCTCCCTCATAGCAAGAGGGTTGTAGCCTGCATCCTGACTAGGTTATGGATGCGAGGAGGTACCCCTATGATGAAGCATGACACCTTTGGGGTGTGAAGGGAACCATCCTTATAAGGGACCCACCTTTTCTAGCATGGTTACATTGGTCCACACGCCCTCTAGACTTGTAGGCCCATGGGCTCTTAATGTGATAGGTTAAATTGTGTTTTATCATTAGCTGCCACTCTATCCATCCCCACACAGGACAAATTAGATTTCTAACAAATGTTAAGTGCTCTGGACGAGAACCCAGCCATATGTGATTACAGTTTAACAAACAATGCAGTGTTGTGGAAGGACCTTGTTCCCATCACCTCAAAACATAACTAGACATATCTCCTGGCTTAGTCTTGATATGAAGGACATGCTTTTTGAGGACTTACACTATTTATTGTCAGTTGTACTTCAAAAGGAAGCCCCTTTGACTTCTGAGGCTGAACTTTATAATCTGCAGACATCCAGAACTACTTCAAAGATTCAGAAGCTGTTATTCATACAATATCCGGCACATTTTAATGATATCGTGCACATGATATTTATTTTGTCTTTGAAAACTAGTGTTGTACATCTTTTTAAGAACATTGGCTTGTATCTAATGACTGGATTTAAAGCAGTAGTTGGACTGATAACATAATTTTACCAGTATTTGTTCTCCAACCTGTTTGGAGATTTTCCAACTATGTTACTTATAATGATCTGTGGTATTGTCATCTTTCTCTTGTTCCGACAAGGAAATTAGCACCATAGAGTGAAGCTATCTAGCTCAACAAAGATGGAGAGCGACTCTAGCGTGTTATTTGAAACGTATTTATCTACCCAAACTCAAAGTAAACTGGATGCAATCCTTTCGCAATATAGACTAGTGAATCCTGTGGTCTGGTGCATATGCTGTCCAACGGGAACCATGTTCGATATACATCTGGAACAGCTCCCAGTGTCTTATCATGAAGTGAACTCAATACTCAAAAGAGAGATACCCTTCTATCAAAAAGGGAACAGGATTCTACATGTAACAACAAACTCCCACCTGTGAGAACACTCTTATTTGTATGCCACTCTATTCGTCTTATTGTAGGGAATACATTCATACACCTCTCAGCTCTCTTTTTTATCTATATACTGAATCCTGATTGATGCAAACATTTGTACTTTTGTCAAAAAACAATAAAATACAATTCATAAAAATATATTTAGTACCTTGTTACAGGAAAGTTCACACTTTCATTTGTTCATTTCAAAGTGTTTAAAACATTGTGCATAAGATATATCACAGTATATTAAAGACAATAATAAAACAACATTAGGAATGATATCATATCTGGTTGTGTTTGAGTAGCACAAATTTCTCAATCTTCATCTATTAACCAAATCCTTGTTTGACACGGATAGAAGGAAAAAAAAATTGTGAAACTAATTACTCTCTGGTCTACATACATGAAAATACATCTCATTTTACAAACAATAATCTATCACGGAAAATGCCTTATTATATATCACAGAAGAGTATCAAAACGTCAAATATTCTATCACACAAATATTGGCACAGTGTTTTGGTGGTTCACAGTTGATTAACCCCACCTTTGTCAGGACAAAGTGATAAAATCAATCAGGTTCTCTAGTCAGTCATTGAGGTTTTTTCTTTCTTAATTTTCTCCATTGCTATCTCTTCTCTCTATCTCAAGTCACTCTTTATGCTAATATTAAAAAATGTATATGTATTGGGATCACTCCTGATGGAAGTTGATGTGGTTGGTCACTTTTGTAGTCTGGTTAGCAATGTCTAGGCTTCAAGCCTCGTGCTTCTGTTCCTTTAAGATTCTTCACTGTGGATCAGTGCCATTATGTATTTCCTAATCTTCCCATGAGGCAGCTTTTCAGCTCATTCCCTCGATTGAAGACATGTGTTTGGGGACAGTTAAAAAGACCTTTATGTCCAGCGGCTGTGACATTCTTGTGAGATTTCATAGCCTCTCCTTTCCAGTCTCACTGCTAATCAAACTGTGACACTGTATTTCCCATTTATGGAGGATATACTCCTCGCAGCCATCCATCATTTAAAGACTGGGAAGACCCTGGGGTCTGATGGCTTTCCTTTGAAGAACTACTCTAAACTATGTGACATTGCTGCCCCTCACTTGCTATGGATCCCTTCAGATCTTGATCTAGGTACTAATGTGGTTATTCTTAAATCAGATTGACCTACCTTGACATGTGCCTTCTACGGTCCGATCGCCGTGATCAATGAGTATGCCAAGATATATTCCAAGATCCTGGCAAATAGATAACTGATCCTTAGTTCTTCGAACCATCCTGATCAATTTAGCTTAATGCCCAACTGAAGCACAAGAAACTGTATTTGCCAAGTGCATATGGCCTTGGCAAGTGCCTGTGATGCAGCGGGTGGGGGGTTGGAGACAGTTCTTATGTTGATTGATTTTGAAAAAGGCGTTTGACACCGTGAACTGGGACTATCTCGGGGAGGTGTTGATTCTGATGGGATTCAGCACTTTATTTAGTCGATGGTCGGTGTCCTTTATGCAAACCTCTCAGCGCTGATCCTGATTAATAGGGTGCTATCTCAGGGATTCCAGGGTTGTTCTCAGAAGTTTTATAAGATTTGGGGCAAATGGTGAGATTACTACGGCTTGTCCTCTACTCCAGTGACTGTATCTGTAGATGGTTCAGCTCCTCGGTGATGGGTGGGACGGCAGGGACTGATTGGAATGCAACAACTATTTTTGTTTACACAGAAATCAATAAAATGAGTTTATACATTTTCTTTTTAAAAGACCCACCAGTCCGAAGTGATATCCTCCCAGAGAGGAAGAAATCCATGAAGTCCCACCCCCCTCATCTCGGACAGGTGCGGTGTGATCAGGGGAGATGCGGTGGAAGTCAGATTTTGGATGGAGAGGCTCCCTTAATGGGGATGCCTCTGCCCTTGGATCTAGTTCCTCTAAAGGAGCCTCGCATGAAACCCCTAACAACTTGCTGATGATAGCCTTGCTGCCCCTGGACTGTTGCCTTCAAATGGAGCCCCAGTTGGAAGGGACTGCAAGGCGCCCATCACCGTGGTGGTCTCAGTGACTTTTTTTCATTTTCTCAATCATCGTGTCAACCTGATGTCCAAAGAGGTGCTCCCCATCATCAAACGGCACGTTGAAAAGGTGCTGTTGCATCTCTGGCTTGAAACCAGACCCACGCTGCCAGGAGTGGTGCTGTAGAATAACTGAGGAGTCCAATTCCCTTGCAGCGGCAGCTGCGTTCAAAGCACACGTAATGTTGCCATTAGAGATGGCTTTCACTTCCTCGACCAGCACTTCCCCCTTCTTACTGTATTTCTCAGTTAGATGCTGGAAGAACCCCTTCATCTCGTCCCAGTTTCATACCTAAATAGGAGGCCTAAAGAGATGGCCATGCGCCAGTGGGTGGTTGCACCTAGCCCCACTCCTCTCTTTCTGGCATCACCTACCTGCTTTCTCTACATGTCAGGAGGCAGAGGTTCCCTGGTGGCCTAGGTTGCTGCTCTCTTTCTGGCAGTGGTGGCCAAAAGTAAGTCTGGTGGGACATGAGACCTGATGTAGAGTGGTCAGAGGGACCTGGTCTGTACTGTTTCTCAATGCGTGGCGTAACCACACAAGATTTGATTGTCCACTTAAAGATGTCAGGGGAGGATCAAAATATGCCTTTGAGCATTGGGAGTTAGTGAACAAAACAATCCGTTATGGGCAGTGTCTCCAGCTGCAAGTCCTTTTCCTCAGAGATAGTGTACATGTCAACCTTATTGTAGGTGGCTTGCATTGGATGATGCTGTGGTACGCTGGAGTTCCATCCGGGTGAGGCTCTGACAGGGATGTGGTCTAATTCAGTGTCTGTGAGGGGGCAGGGTCCAGATCATAATCCTCCCATGGGTCTCCTAAAACTCCAGGGTACACTGGGGCTTTGAGGTCTTGGGTCGGTGTCTGCCAGGGCTTGGTGGTTCACCCAAAGGTGGCAGCAGTTTTTGCACTGTCCTCGATGATCATCGCCCCCACCTGAGCGGCGGTTCTTGGCTCCGATGTGCAATCGCTTATAAGAAATGGAGGGGTCTGGCCACCAACAGTGCTTACCCATGGTCTGGTTCTTACAAGAGGTCCAGAGCCAACCGATGTGGTTGCAGCATCCTTTGATCCGCCTCATCTTCTTTCAGGGAAATCCCTTCTCTTAGCTCTGAGACATCAGCGCTGATGTATTTGAGTCTAGGTTGCTATGCTGAGAGCACTGGTGACTCACCCAACATCTTCTTCGGTGCTTAGGAGATAGGCCTCACCAAAGATATCAGGTATTGACGAAGATTCCTGCTGTGTGCGCACCATTGGTCTCAGTGCTGGCATAAGTTATTTTTACGGTGAAACGCCAAGCAGCACTCACAGCAGCTCTCCTATTTCAGCGAGAGGCACAACTTGCAGATGCCGTGGTCAAGAGCACACAATGGGCCACAGAGCCCCGAAGACCTAGCGGCCCGGACAGCAAACTCGAGGCTGTGACCGGAACGAACTCGTCGAGACCAGGAGCACACTAGACAGAGTTTGTACCTGATGGTGGAGAACAATAATCTAACAATGAAGTTGGTGGTCATGCGCATCTATGACCAGAGGAGGAGTCACAGAGACCTTGCGAGTCAAAAGACTTTTTCAAATGAAAACAACTTGCAACATCTGAGCCCAACATAGATGGTAGGAGTATGCACTGCATATGTATATACAGCCACACATGCTATGAGCACAAAGGGGAGAGGATGTAGCCTTTTGGCTAGAATGGTTGAACTCGAATCTGGGGAACCGGGTTAGAGTCTCAGCAACGACGCTCAACATCTTGTAATTCTGGGCAAATCACTTAATCTCCCCATGCCCAACAAAAATGAATGTGTTCTGTGACGAAACTGGTGCTCATGTAAAGAGCTCTGATATCCGAAGTCTTGGGTCTAGTTTGCGCTATATTAAAAAAATTAAAAAAAACCTTCTAGGGTACATGTTTGGCCATGGGTGCACTTGGATCAAAGAAAATGTGACCATGAGAAGTGGATAGGTAAGGACAATTAAAACTATTCCTAGGAGCAACAAATGCTACTTAACGTCCATGATAAATGCATTGAGTCTTACATTTACTGCCTTTTCACAACTATTACTGGACATTGTCTCTCATGGCCACTGTGAAAACCTTGCTCTCGTTTGTCACAGGCGGGGAACTGAGCCTACTACCTGGACTTCAGGAGGGCGATAAGGCTCACAAAGATATCGGGTATCTCCAAAGATTCCTGCTGTGTGCCAACCATCGGTCTCAGTGCTGGTGTAAGGTCTTTTTACTGTGAAACACACAGCAGCAGACACAGAAGCTCTTGTCATGTTCCAGCGAGAGGCACAACTTTACTGTGTGCCCCATGGGAACAGTCCAGCCCGAACTGCCAAGCCAGGTCCTCCCTGGACTGGAAACAAGCATCCTAGGACCGGTTTCAGGCTTTCAGCCCTCATCAGCCAAGATAGCTTGATTCCAGTGGCATGGAGAGCAAAGGACTCACGTCTGAGCAATCCGTCCCACTCGGGGTGACAAATGCAAAAACAACAGTTGATGGACAGAATGCAGAACAATGTCATATATTCACCCCAGTACAGTAATCTGGGCCTAAATCCATCGTTTTTTTGCTCACCATGCCATTCCAGTATGACCCAGATCTGTGACTGGGGGTGAATGTTTTGCCGTTGTGCAACATTCTGTCCATCAATTGTTGTTTTTGCATTGGTCACCCCGAGTGGGACGGGTATGCTCGGACGTGAGTCTCGTGCTCTCCATGCCACTGGAATCAAGCTATCCTGGCTGATGACGGCTGATAGACAGAAACCGGTCCTAGGATGATTGTTTCCAGTCCAGGAAAGACATGGCTTGGCAGTTCGGGCTGGACTGTTCCCATGGGGCACAGGGTCAAGACTGATTTGCATATGGCCATGTCTGAACTGGGGTTGTGTGGTGAGCAAAATAACAATGAATTAACCAAATATCTGTGACTGGGGGTGAATGTTTTGCCATTGTGCAACATTCTGTCCATCAATTGTTGTTTTTGCATCTGGCACAATGTACTGCCTTGCAACACACAACAGGACAAGACTATATTGCTCACAACTTCATGAAAGAGCAGGAGTGGCTAGTATATTACAAGATTTGTCTTCTGCTTGTGTAAGCGGCAACATGTAGTTATGCTCACTGTTGCCTCCGAATGCATAGCAGTCCAGGTCTGGTAGGGAACAACGGGGTGCGGTACGTGTTTGGATCCTATTGGTAATTTTTATCTGTGCATTTGTTTTTGAGCCCTAATGTACAAGGTATTTAGCAGATGGTGTATAATAACTGATTTCTTCACCTATTTTCACATCTGCCCTTCTTCCACCTTTTCCATTCCTTTGCTTGAGGATGGCAGCTTGAAATTCATAGCACAGTGCTCGAGGCAGTGCTCAACATCAGTTGGTGGTTGGGGTGGGGCCCACTTGTACTCATTTTTGGGAACCAGCATTTATTTTTCCCCAACAAACCTTGACCCAGAGCAAGAGAGAGAAAAACAGAAAAGGGTGAAAGGAGGAGAAAAACGGAAAAACAGTCACAAAGGGAGAATGCCGGGACGAAAAAGAAAGTGCAAGACTGAGATAAAGAGGCAGTGAGTATCAGTGTCTGGTGGTGGAGAGACATGAGGTGGAATCCAGACTATGCAGCTTTGGTACTTGGAATCCTGACCTTCGAAAGGCCTGGGTGCAAGCTTCTGAGCATAACTGTGGACCCTGGTACTTATTAATTTACTAATTAAGCTCTGGTTGAACGATCCCTGTCTCCTAGCTTAGTGTCACCCATCTTACCAAACTCATGTAAATTATTTGCACTATAACAGAATGGAACTGAACTGAGAAGGATACGTGGTAAGAAATGAGAGAAGGTGATTGGTATGGCACTTCATGGCAGATAATATCATACAGATGTTCTTGTCATCCTCTTCAAGCCACAGCTAGTCCTATCCACACCACCAGACCAGCCAACATGCGATCACCCGTTAAAACCACACTTCCTCTCAGTCACACTCTGTACATGCATAACGGCAGTGGGTTAATATATCCATTCTATTTACACATACTTCGTGGTTCAGGTTGATGTTGCAAGCTTTCGGTCTCCAGTTTGCCCATTTCCGATCAGTGCATGCCCCCGCATACTGTGCTGAAACTCAAGTGAGGCTATGTTAGATTGGTTCATAGGAGTTGCCAATCTAACCAGTCATACCTCATTGGACCAATGCAGCATGTCGTCAGCTCTCAGGGTGACAACACGTAGCAAACCATACCTGTATACTTGCACCACCAGCATACTCGGCCACTTCCAATGCCTTTCTGCTTCCCTCACCCTTACTTATTTCAGGCTACGAGGGGAGTGATTGCAGATCAGATGTGCTGACCATTTCATGTGTTGCCTTCTGGAAAGTTGTTCTTTCAGCTCACCCCTGTAAAGTTCCCTTCAGTCTCATAACCAGATATCTGCCACTCCTTATGCATAGGGCATATGTTATGTTTTTAATCGTAAGATGGGTTTATAGGTGTCCGTTGGAACAATGTGCTTAGTGGCTCTCCAGCTGTTGCCCATGGTGAACATGGCTGTGTGCAGTTTTTGTTGTTCATAACGGTCTCCCCTATCCCTGAAATAAGTTGATTCCCTGGTAATGGAATACTGCCATACACTTCTCTCTGATCAGGGTAGGTTACTCCTGCTATATGAACTTTAGAAAGAAGAGGAAAGTACTTTGGGTGGCTCAGGGTTTAAGCACTAGCCATCAAGCCAGAATGTTTCCATCATTTGGATATCCAAAAGACTCTGCACCAGGCTAAAGCAAACATCACCAAGAACTGAACCTCACTTGGATTGCAGTTCTAAGTAGTGGGCTGGAGGTGAAGCCTGGAATCTTGTAAGCAACATTACGGAAGTGAACTGGAAAGAGGATGAGTTATCCGGTCCTCAAGAGCAGTCATGATCCTTGGAAGTACTGCAGAATACCTTGGTGACTAGGTAATCAGAATGGATGGCACTTCTAGGAGCCATGAAATCCATGCACCACAAACACTGCCTGAGTTGTAGAGCTGCAAAAACGTTCTTCAAATGATCTATTTCATACCCTTAGGCTTCATCTCTTCCCTACTCCCAGAGATCACGAGGCCTTGGGCCCTCACGCCACCGGCATTCGACCTTGCTCTTTGGCTGGAGGTGGCCATTCTTATCCAATACTGATTTTAACCATCTCTCAAGTCCTTAAAGTTTTGGAGATGAGATCATTTGTAGCTTTAGTCTGTCCCTAGCCATTTGAGACCAGTCACAGTCAAACTGTAAAGCAGTGGAGTCCAGAGGTGTGGTGCAACAGGAAAGTTTGGATCATGATCAATAGATACAATGGACATGTATGTATTGATCAAGTATCTATTGAAGGTGGGCACCTCCACCCACTTTTGAAAAATGTTAACACAATAGCTTGGTTTTTAACTTTGAACACAAACTATATCTGTCAACATTGACTTGAATTCCGAGACCCCGAAGAGAACCTGAATTGCTCCTTTAATTTGATTGGATAGAAACTTTAGCTGGTAAGTTTTTGGTTTCAGTTATATTTTTACAGTACTTGGTGATAGTCAGAAGCAGTATCCCATTGGGTTTTCCAGGCTTGAGCTCATAGCCACGGAAATTTAAAATGAAGACTAGTTATCCAAGCACAGTTTCAACACGGCATCATTTATGTAAATGTAAATGTACATGTATTTATATAGCGCAAATCACCGACCCTGTATCTAAGCGCTTTCTTAGGGAACCCGTCCTGGTATTCCCCTGTGAGATAACCCCGGCAGGGTATCCACAAGGTGAAAGCCAGGCATCCCACCGTGAGGGGCCGTTGTGGAGATTATGCAAGCTATTGCCCAGAGGACGGTATCCCCCTGTGAGATAACCCCGGCAGGGTATCCACAAGGTGAAAGCCAGGCATCCCACCGCGAGGGGCCGTTGTGGAGATTAAGCAAGCTATTGCCCAGAGTCGCAGAGTGTGAACCTGTGAATCGAGTAGGCACCGGAGCGAGAATTGTCAAGTCGGTGGACATTTTAGGACTCAAGACCCTGCCGAGCCGGGAATTGAACCCTGGTCCCGGGCTGACCTCTGCTTCCAGGTCTGCGTCCTCTAACCAGTGAGCCACACTTCTCCTCTTTCCATTACATGGTGACCTGTATTGCAGAACTTTCCTGGTGACGGACGCATGTTAGCTGCAGATGGGGTACAATTCTATGACAAATAAAAATGCACTAACTTTTGGCGTGTGCATGTGAAAGGCTTATGGCCTAGAAAACAAATGTTTTGAATGATAAAAGCTAACAGTGTGCATGAGTACAGTTTTATTTTAAAATCTATTTGGCTTTAATCAGGCTGACAAAAGTAACAGAAATGCCAGGTATTAGACTAGATGATGAGGGGCTATGGTTAATACCTACGGCACCAGCGAGAGGATTTCACCACAATTGTGGGCAAAGCCAATGAAGGTTACTGTCACCATATGATGTGCTGAGTTAGACCAGGGTATATTACTGACCGGGGGTTTGTGTTTGTCCGGTTTAAAAGTTTGCAGAACAAAATGAATAGAAAAGAAGAAAAACAAGCATTTACAATGCAACGGTTTCGCCTTTGCAAAGGTTTGAGCTATTGGCATTGTAAATGACAAACTTTTTATTTATGTGTTGGTTTTGAAAACCGATAAATAAATGGCATTGTCATTTACAATGGCAATAGCTTAATCTCTCGCAAATGCGAGACCTGGCACATGGAGACACATACCGACTGTCATACAAATAAAACAACAGGCACACTGACACTGCCACAGATACACATGCAGAAGCAAATACACAAAGATGGACAAAGACTTGAGTACAGCGGCAAGAACACACTCAGGCCATCGAAAGTCCCAGTGCACAAACACAGAAACTCAAATGGACGCCGCAAACTGATATTCCCAGTGAAAAGAAAATAACACATTTATCCAGCACACATAACGTTACCAGCCTATGCATACACATACAGAAACGTGAGCCCCGCTAGGAAAACTAAACATGCACAATAAATGCGTAATGGAACACAGAATCAGCCCAGCTACACACATCACCGCCGTTGTGAGCCCAACAACACACGCCAGGACGTGCAAGGAAGGCGGGCCAGGCTCGGCGGGAGAGGAAGCACATGGAGGGAAGGGTGGACTAACTCTATGCGTTGGTGAGTGGAAGCACATCAGAACAGCCTGTGAATGTTTCTCGCAGTGATGTGTGCGTGCATGCCCCGGAAGAGCGATGTACTGTGCGTGTGTGTGTGCACGTGTGTATGTATGTCTGTGTGCGCGTGTGTGGCCTTCTACCGCAGTGATGTATTGTGTGTGTCTTCTGCTTTGAAGTGCGTGTGTATGTTCATGTGTATGCATGTGTGTCTTCTGCTGTGCAGTGTGGGTTTCCGTGTGGTTGTGTGTGCTGGAGGGGTGGGCGGTGTGCCACTTACTTGTGGTGTAGGCAGCCTGGCAGGCCGGGCATGGTCCTCCTCCTGGGCGCTCTTCAGGCCGCGGGTGTAGTGCCCCGGGGCCTGGTGCAGAGTAGAGCCGGGCGAGGGACGGGTGTATCCGGGGGACCGGGCATCCTTCTCCCCGCGCTCCAGGGAGCCCAGGCCGCGGCTGTGCAGTGCTGGCGCTGTGCTGCTGCAGTGCAGCTCTCCTCCTCCGATGGAGCCACGTCCGTCCTCCCGCAAAGCAATCGCCCAACCTGCTGAGGTGCTGGCACCCCTAACCTCCACCCCAGCGGTCACCCCGATCTCCAGGAGAGCAGTCACCTATTACACCTGCCAGCGCAGACACCTCCCCCTCTTCTAGTGCAGTCACCCCGGCCTCCAGCAGAGCAGTCACCTTAACCTCCACCAGTGCAGTCACCTATTACACCCTCCAGCAGAGCAGTCACCCTAACCTCCATCACATCGGTCACTCCGGCCTCCAGCAGAGCAGTCACCCTACCCTCCACCTGTGCAGTCACCTATTACACCCTCCAGCGCAGTCACCTCACCCTCCTCTAGTGCAGTCACACCAGCAGAGCAGTCACCCCGACCTCCACCAGTGCAGTCACCCAAGCCTCCAGCAGAGCATGCCCCCTGATCTCTAGTTTTGCAGTCGCACCCAACCTCATTCAAGCGTCACCCGTGCAGTCTCCCAACCTCCTCTGGTGCAGTCCAAACAACCTCCTTCCGCACAACCACCCCAACCTCTGCCTGCGCAGGTAGCTCCAATCACCTACAGTGCAGTTATCGCCAATTGATTCCAGTGCAGTCACCCCACCCTTCTCCAGAGCAGTCACCCGAACCTCCCCTAGTGTACGCAGTCACTATCACTTGCAGTACAGTCCCTTCAACCTCCGCCAGTGCCTTAGCCCCAGTCACCCCAGTGCAGTTACCCCAACCTCCTGCGGCTGGTCAGTTCCTGCCTCACACACAACTTCCAGCAGTGAGATCACCCGGCCTTCTGCAGCACCAATATGTCAGCCTCGTGCAGTTCACCAGCCCAGCCTCCTTCCGGTGCATCCTCCGGCCTCCATCGCTGTGTTCCTCCAGGAGCAGAAGCACCTCGGTGTGAGCCGGTGTCTGCACGGTCACGTCACTCCCTGAAGCGCAGTTCCCCCTAACCTGAATATGGGAGATCACACCGACATCCCGAGGTGCATCCACCTGGCCACCTGCGGTGCGACTCCCGGCCTTCCGTGAGTGCATTCACTGCCGGTGGTCCCCGCCAGGCTCTTGCATCACAGCGAGCCGCACCCCCGCCTCCTGCAGTGGGATCCCCCGGACCCTGCAGCGTGACCCCCTCTTCTGCAGTCTCCTCGCGGTGCTCCGGTGCTGATCATGAAGCTACGGCGCGAGGCCATGCGCGCGCGCTCCAGACGGGCTGCCTCGCCCAGGTGTCAGAGCACCTCACGCTGCGGGCCCCGGGGACTCTCGCTCGCAGATCTGGCCCAGCCAGGCGCGTTCACACGGGGAGGACACGCACCGTGCGTGAGACCACGAGTGCTTTGCAAAACCCAGGTTTGCGTCGGCTACTTTGCACACCCCCCCTTTCCACATACCATGTTCCGCCCCCTGAACTAACCCAAGTGGAACGCTCCACTCCTGCTAATCCGTCTGGCCCCCACCGCACTCCAACTTTCCGCAGACCTACGGTTTTTGATCATGGAGGCCGATGGTTCTACTGAGTCACGTGACCGCACCTACACGTAAAGAGGCCTCCTTCTTGCACAGCACAGTTTATACAATACTGAACACCGGCAGTTTTATTTTAAAGGGGAGCTCGAAACGGGTCTCTCTATCGGGCTCTATTTTGTGTTAGTAAGGATGAATAGATAGTTGAGATTAGTAAAATGAATTGGTTTAACGAGTGCGAAGTTAGTGTTGAATGGGTCATACCTCTGCCGATAAATTCAAGGTTGCCTCTGTTACCGTAGCGGGGTACAACTGCGCAGTTACATGTTCGCATGGACAGGAGTCCGTAAGGCAAGGGCGTGTTTTTCGTGCTCTCCCCTTCCCATTGGCTGGAAGGTAAAATTCCAGCCAATGGGAAGAGGAGAGGGCGTGACTTAAAAAAAGACACGGAAACGCCCCCGAATCGCGTCAAGGCGGGCCCTGAACTCAGTGACGCTCCTCTCCTCCAATGGCTGGCCAGCATTTACGAGGCCAGCCAATGGAGAAGAGGGGCGTGTTCAGGCCCCGTTACTACTAACAAAAGATTTCGGCTCCGCCCACCCACTGCTTCGCAGTGGGACGGTAGCCGAAACCTAAAAACAGAAATGCAGAAAGCTACCTTTCTGCTGAACAGAGATCTATATGTACTAAGTAATATAGGCCATCCGGCACAGCGTATAGCAGATCTGATACATTAGCTTGTCTTTCGGATATGTGTCTGAGGCATTGATTGTTTTGTGATGCAGATTCAAGATGCTGCACAACAATTACCCCTCCCCTCGTCATAGAGGATCAGGGGCGAGGGAGGCTTAAAGAGACCCATGAATATGTGCGGGGCAGACACAAATGCGGACTACTTCGAAAAATGCCAGCAAGCTAATGCCCAAGTGCAGGCCTGGAAACCTTCGAAGGTTGCAGGGGTAGTACATGGGTAAGCATAAGGTAGATGGGAAAATGCTAATTAATCAGCCAATACAATACCCGTGACGTTGACATTATAGATAGGACTCAGCAGAAGGTTGGCTCGTTCCTTACAGATAGTGGGGATGGGCTATATAAAATGCGTTGTGTTTTTCTAATGTTCATCGTATTTTATATTAAGACTGCTGAGATCGGGGGAGGAGCTACGCAGGAAAACAAGATGGCCGCATAAGCTCCCGGCTCCGCCGACCTCTGCCAGCAGCTCGTATATCCTGCAATTTATCCTGCTTTTACACCTGACTCCCGTGTACGCGAGGAGTTACTGACTCTGAAGGTGCAATCCCAAACTTTTTAACTTATCGGGTGACGAAGATACGCCGTGTTTCATTCTCGGCCTAACTCAGCGTGGAAGCCGGGGCCTCGATTTCCAACCCACCCGGGCTGGAGTTGAACAACATCGGCTGTGGACTTTGGGCTTCGTCCGGTCTCTCGAACGGAGACACACTTTACTTGTTTCCAATGGCGATTTAATATCCTGTCTACACCGCAGATGCCGCAGCGTGGCTCTTCGGTTGCTGCGGTCCTGTATCCGACGCCCGGAGACACTGTAAGCTTCCCGGGGGTGACGGACCGGAGCCCTGACTAGCGGCGAAGGTGTAGAAATCGTGAGGTGAGGGCACCCATTGTTGTTGTCTGCTCCGGTTGCGCCTGCTACCCCGGAGTAGTCGACCTCCGGGGTTCATATCCTGCTCTGTCGCTTCGTGAGAGGAGATGGAGGGGACAGAAGGCATGCCATCACTGCAAGCCGTAATGGCGGCCATTGGGGCGCTCCACTCACAGATCATCGTCCAATACCAGTCACTGTCTGCAACAGTGGACAATATCTGCCGGAGACCGGACGGCGACTTTTCGGCATTATTTCAGCCAGCGGTACTACCCATGGAACATTGTGGGCTGAACTTCGAGAACCCTGTGCGGAAGCCGGATTCCGTGTGCGCTGCTGATCCCTACAGGATGGTTTGCGCGCCCGTGAACATTGTTAGCTTCCCCTGCCTGAGCCATAACCCACTGAACATCGACATGGGCAACCTTGAGTACCTCAACAGGACCACCTGTGGTTATCGGAGAGCTTCATTATCCTTCCACGCTTTTCCTCACTTGCTTTGTGGATGCCGTGCACTTTTATCCCTTTTTCGACTTGTTCGTACTGACTTGAACTTTGATGAACGCTCTGCTGCTTTCACTGTTGTTGTGGTCTGGATTATAAGTGCTCTGGTTAATAATCGTACCGGCCAGGGTTAACTTGTGTCTTTTTTGGGTTTGGCATAATATTTTATCGCTGCTGGGATTGTGACCTGTAATGTACGCGAGTCGGGTGGTGTGTATCAGACTTCCCCGGATTGCTTTTATATTTCGCTACATTCTATTTTGACCATGTTCAGGGGTGGTTACATCTGGTGGGGGGTAAAGGAGTCCGGGAGTGTGTTATTATCTCTCCTCCTCCGCTTTTCCTCTCTTTTAGGGATGTTTCTGGGCGACAGGCACGCTGCTAGTGGGTTAGACCGTAGCCATTACAGGGGTGCAGGGAGGAGGGGGGGGGTTGTTATTTTGCCTTTGTTTTGTTCTATGGCCCCTTTTTCTTTCTTTTCTCTCTTTTTAGGGTATTTCTATGGGCGACAGGCACGCTGCTAGTGGGGTAGGCCGTAGCCATTGCAGGGGTGGAGGGTGTGTGTGGGGGGGGGGGGGGAGGTTGTTATTTTGCCTTTGTTTTGTTCTATGGCCTCTTTCTTCTTCTTGCAGTGTCCGGTAGCAGTACTTTCTGTTTCATCCTGGAATGTATAAGTGGGCGGGGTATGAGGGTGGGCGGCCGCGATGAGAGATCGGTTGTTCGGTTCTTTACCCTCCTTGAGCTCGCTAGCGCTTGCGTCTTTACTGTCCCTTTCAGTTGGTCCGCCACTACTTTCCTACACCTACCCACCTTTATTGTATCTTCGATTGTGCGGCTCCGGATATCCTGTATTTCTTCTTTATCTTGTCTCGGGGGGGGGGGGGGGGGGGGGTTAAAGGCAAAATGAAAACCTTATGAATAGCATGCGATCTGCACTGTGTTCAATGCAACATATATCCTGTATCGCTGCCGGACCTCAGGGTTGCCGGCTGAAGAGCTGTGTTATTGAACTTATTATGCGTATCTCCTAAATGCAGTGTCCGGCTCCTGTGGTTGTAGGTCTACTCCTGTAATTTTTGTGAATGATATAATGTTTTTCAAAAAAAAAAAAAGACTGCTGAGATTACTATAATTCTGATACACGAGGTTTGTGTGTTTATTGGAGAAAATAAATAACCCAGTATTATAAAACACCAACAGCTTTCTTTGTCTACTATTTCCAGGTACCTGGCTGAGGGTTCATGCATCCACAAAAAAACATGCAGAGGAGAGCATCTCTGGCAGGGTGGTCTGACTCATAACACTCTGGATCTAGGTGAGCCTAACTAGTCAACAAGAGGAGTGAAAGGCAAGATTCCCTCACAGCTAAGGAAAGCTTTATGGATGTTCCTTTCAGATCCAGTGCTTCGAGGAGAACCGGACTACAAAAACAACCAGAGTTGTCTTTGCCCGTCTGAAGGGTTTGAAACTTGATTGGTGCAAAGACTGGGACTCAAAGAGGACTTGCCACAGTTTCTCACTTGCCTTTTCCAGAACTTTTCTGGGACAGGGGACTTTAACATGGGCATGTCACTGCTGAGGGCCTTCAGGTGGGCTTTAAGCCACTTCTTTGCTGGAGTTACAAGTAAACTGAATAAGACGACCAGGGCACTGGTTGCCATTTGAGGTTAGTGCTCAGTCTCTTTAATGCCCAGTAGGAAAGATGAGATGTTGGGAAGGGATTTGGTGAGAGGATGGATACTGTCACTCTGCTAAATGTGGCTATTGGGTTTAAATGAGGTTGCATAACTCTGTTGTGGCAACTGATGGGTGGGTAGGGTGATGTGTATGTCCTTGGCTGAGTTTGTGTCCCTGTTTTTATGTACAAGAAAGAAGGGAATAAAAGATGCATTTTCTATAACGTATTACAGATTTCGTGATGTTTGTTTCTCTTACTGTGCTGCCTTCTTTTGTAGCCCTTCTTTGTGAAGAACTAACAAATTGTGCATATAACAATAGCATTGCTTGTATGTGCTCCTCTTTTCTGTGTTTGCAAGTGGCGTAACTGGGGCTTTTTGTAGTGAGCATTTTCTTATTTAAGGGAACAACTTTGAGTGCAGTGAAAACTTATCACCATCGTTGAAGTTATACTTTTGTGAGGTTTAAATATGTTGGAATTGACACTTTATTGCAATTTGGCTATCTCATGAAAGAAATAAGTTGTTCACACTTTACAGTGCTCAAGATTTTGTCAGCTATCCGTTCTACTGTTATCCAGGAGGTCAGCTTTCTCATTAAAAACCCATTACTCATCAAATTTGCCTCACAGTACCCTGCAGAGTGCATCCCGGCATGTCTCTGAAGATAGTGTATGGTGAGATTGAGTCCATGGTAACAAAGCCACACTTAGAAATCTACTTTGCAGCATTCTGACAACTTTATCTGAATTGGAAGAAGAGCCATTTCCAGTGGTCAGGTAGGTTGATGTTGGCCATATTAGGCCTTTCTCACAATGCATGCAGGGTACTGATTGCAAGCGGCATTTGCCATGTGCAAAGATAATCTGCTTCAAGCGAGACCCTATGACCTGTGGTATCCAAGCATTTTGACTTCTGCTCAGGGGAAGATGGTGGAAAAGAGATTACATTAATATTGGCAGACGACATCTAGACCACCAGGCTCTTTGGTCAGAGGTGTGTAAACAAAAACTTTGGATCTGGTTGAGCCGTCCTTGGCATCTTGCTACTTGCCTCTTGACGGTCTGATCCAAAAATAGCTGCTGTTCTTGGAAGGCATTACTGGGTCCAGCGCAGACTTCCTAAATGGCAAAAGTAGTTTCATGTACTAACTGTCGGTAGAATTTCAGTCCGCATATTTAATCTCCAAAGTAAACAAATGCAACTGCTGCAATTTTCCTGATAAGGCAGTGACTGTTGAAACATTACTGAGAAGGAAGGTATGTTCCTCTTCAGATAGGTGTCCTGACTGCTCGTGTTCTGCTGTTCCAGGTAGAATAAAACATCAGTGTATTGATAAGAAAATGTATCTGCCCCAGAATCAACATTTTCAGTGTATGGGACTGCAGGCTTTCTAAAGCACTGAAACAAGAGCCCAACATTTCCACGCAGGGACAAATATGTCCTGCCAAGCTGCAAAAAGGGCCACTCGGACAGTTGTGCCTTTGGTGTCACTGCAGGATCGAGTGTGTCATGCCCAAACAAGTTGTGCCCAATGGCATAGAATAGGGAGCTAGGGAGACTCCCAGAGCAGGGTTGAGGGGTGCCAGAGCCTTGACAGAAGTAGAGGTCAGGTGTCTGAAACCAACTTGGAAGCAGGAGACATACCTTAAATAGGAGACAAAAAGCTGCAATCCGAGAGACATCAGCAGACAGTGCAGGAAACTAGGCATAACTTTTTCAAGAAAGCCACGGAGTCGGAGTCAGAGAATTGCATCTTTTCCTAGAAGAGGAAACGAAGACCTTTACGTTTTTGCATTGCTTATTGTATTTTTATGTTCGGTGGAACTCTCAGAAGAAAGCTCTCAATTGGGCAACTTACCTACTGAGAGCCTGCTGGGTCAACATAGTGGGCAGCGGCTATAAACTGGTTCGTCTCTATTTCAGGTGAGTTCATTTGTTTGGTTACAATGACAGTGTAAGGTGTTTCTACTCCAGTACGGGGATTAATAAGTGGCAGAGGAACCATGACCCATGGAAGAGACATGCCCTACGTTTTCCCAGGTGTGCACTCCTGAAGCAACAAAAGGGACCTGACCTGAATCCTCCTCCCCTTCCTAAGCGCCTTGAAACCCTCTGGGTATGTAGTGCGCTATATAAATTCTATGACTTGACTTGACTTGACTGCATCCGTGCTTACCTGGAGCAGTACTGTGAAGGTCCACAGTCTCCAGTACCGGCTCTTCACCTACCCAGCCTCCTACTGGTGCGACTTCATCTCAATCTCTTGTCCCTTGACCATGGTTCGATGATCATCTGTCCTCGCTACTGATGCAGGCCGCCATCGCGGGCCACTTCGAGCAGATCACTCAACAGATGCTCCAAAGTACATTGATGGAGGATGTGAAACCCTGGTATTCCTTGCCTTCTCTTATCTACTTTCCTTGTGACAGAGAGATCCTGGACTTTGACATGGACAGTGTCCCCAATAAATATTTTACGTATGCAGTTGTGCGTCTGTATCTACATTAGGGTGAGCATTGCGGTCAAGATAAGAATTAAGGAAAAGCTGTGGTCAGTTCACATATGCAATTGTGTGTAGGTTTTGGAAGTCAGTGGATCATTGCAATCAAGATCAGAAGCAAGGAAAAGCTGTTGTCGGGATTTTGATACCTTCATGAAATATGGATTTGTTCCTTTGGATTATTGGAACGAAGTGTGGTTATTTATAAATCACCAAGAGTTGAAGAAAAGACAACTTAAGAACAGCGATATTGTTAAGACCTTTCTTGTACTTGTAGAGAAAGGGGACTGGTGTTGTATTTTGAATTAACACACTTCGTTTCCAAATGCCATGAGAGCATTTTAACATTAGAAATGTTTCAGCTTCTTTGGAGTACTTCACGTCAGGAAATATTTTTCAGTCTTGAAGTTTTCTATTTACTGGAGAGAGAAATTTGAACATTGGCTTATATTGACTGAATCTATTAGAAGGCATAATCCATCTTCTGTGATGAAAGATAAAAAAGTATAATCATTGCGCACCAGCCTTTTTCAAGCGATATTATTAAATTGGGACAAATCCGTCCAGAACATAGAAATCCTCATGAACAACGGGGATTGTCTCGTGTAATACCTTTTCAATCGTGGTTGCTGCTAAGGTTGGCTTGGAGCCACACTTACCAACAACTCAAGGAACAAGACTATAATAAGCCCTGAAGAAGTCCCAAGGGGGATGAAACGCGTTGGGGGCAAAGCAATTGGTTGTTGTTTTTAAAGTCAAGAATAAGGAGATTTAAAGAATTTCAATAAAGAATGTGATTCAACTACAATCAAGACTGCTTAATATATTTTGTTTTGGGAAGTCAAACTCTTTTTGTGGCAATTGTTTTTATGAATTAATACAAAGTGTACTACACTGATTATACTATTAACAATATAGTTTTTTCTCAGGTGCATGGTCAGTCTATTGTCTATTTCACTAATGCCTCAGTGCACAAGTCTCACTAGTGGAGTGGGCCTTTTTAAACGATCAGGCACCAAGTGCAGTCGCTGGGATGAAAAATGGTCATTTGCATACTGTAAGTCTTACTAGGTTTGAAGCCTGAGAATTTTGGAGATAGTTTGAGCCCTGTAATTAGACATAATATATGTCATAAAGGTGCACAAAAGGAACCAACACCAGCATTTAGAGTGGCTCCTTGTATGGGTCCTCGTCATAAAATTCAGAGGTAGTGAGGCAGGGGCTTGAGCCATTTGAGCAATCTAGTGTTTCCAGATCCACTCTGGTGTCTGGGAATATTCAAGATGTAAGAAGTACCTATCAGAAATATTTAAACTGCTGTGATATTAGAAGAGGCTGCTGTAAGAACCCTCACACACACTGTAACGCAAGTGACACAGGTTGGGTGCAGTAGGAGATTTGGATGTATGAAACCTCACATGCGCTGCAATCCATACAGTCAGCATGGTGGTTTGGTTGTGCAATATCCTACACCACCAGTGTAAAATCTATAGGACACCACGTATGCTGTCTGTTACTAGGGCCCAGAGATATGGAAGTATGCAGTGTTTTTCTCTCCCTTCTAGGTGTGATTTATTGTTGTGTAAACACTCATAGGTTTTCTAATCCTAGGAACTGGTAATGTGGCATTTACTTTAATCTAGCCAGTCTTCAGCTTCAGAGGATGCTCTTATGTGTTGAGGGAGATCGTTTCATATTTTGGGTGCGATGTAGGAGAATGAGCGACCTCCAGTTTTGCTTTTACAGATGTGGGGAGTGTGTGCGAGTGATGCAGAGCATAGGTGTCTGGTGTGTTGGTGAAACTGTATGCAGCTGTTCAGTTATTCCAGTCCTGTGATGTGTAGGGCTTTGTTTGTGTGTGTAAGTAGTTTGAATTGGCTGCGCTTGTGAATGAGGAGCCAGTGTAGCTTCCTGAGGTAGTGTGCCGAGGGGGCTTTTCTTGTTGGGTTCTCTAATTTGCTGTTAATAGCATCTGAGTGCAGCCTTGTAGGTAGGTCTGGTGGTGGTGTTGTGGCTGGCTTATCATTTCCTTTCTAGCTGTTTGCAGTGTTGTTTGGTGTTTTAGAGGTTCTCTGTGACCAAACTGGCCTGATTGTTTGATCTACTATGCTTGTTGGGTTTAGTGGGTGCAAGGGAGTCCACGCAGTTCCTGATCCAGTTTATGTCCTTGTCAAGGTTGTCTGTGGGTCTAGGCTGATCATTGCAGAGGGCAGTGAACCAGTCTACTTCTGTGATTTTGCCTGAGCTCAGGCTTGGAGTCCTGAACTTGGTAGAGGCGTTGACTTGGAAGTGGATGATGGAGTGGTCAATCCATGTGAACTGTGTGGTGGAGTTGTATTTAATGTGGTCACTTGTGGTGAAGATGGGGTCCAGCATGTGTCCTGCAGTGTGTGTTGATTCTGTGATGAGCTCGGTGAGTCCGATGTTGCTCAAGCTTTCGAGGAATACTATGGGGCAGGGGTTGTTTCAGTTTGCCAGGAGAAAGTTGAAGTCATAAAGGAAAAATGTATGCTCTGGAGTCAACAGTGAGCAGAGAAACAAAGTCGATGATGAGGTTGGTAAAGGTGGATTGTGGTCTGCATGGTCGGTAGGCAAGGGTTCCTTTCATGGTTATTGTTTGGGAAATTTGCAGCTTGAAGAGCAGGTGTTCCATGAATGGGTGTAGTTCTCTGAGGATGTTGTGCATTTAATGGATTTGTTGTAGAATTATAGCGAGTCCTCCTCCTGGTTTCAAAAGATGGTCATTTTGCGTGACCTTGTAGCCCCTGGGATTGCCGTAGTGTTGTCAGGTGACAATGAGTGGTTGAGCAAGGTCTTAGTGATGAAGAGGATATCGGGTGCCTCGTTGCACAGAAGGTACCATATTTCGATTGTGTTTGCTGAGTAATTGGGTGTGGAAAAGTATGCATACGAGCGAGTGGGAGTGGACGCGAGGGTTTGCTGTGGCACAGGGCTGGAGTGTAGGTGTTGTTGGTTATTGTGTGGGGAGTGTGTTGGTAGGGGGTGTTGTTGGTATTTGTGTGGGCTGGTGGCTGCTGGAGAACAGGCAGTGGGGACAGGTAAAATCTCCTACCATGGCATGCAGTATGGCACAGCAGCAGGTGGGGGAAATGGCGTCTGCGGTATAGTGAACTAAGGAGTGCTACAGAGTGATGCAGTGATCAGACCAAATTTCCTGTCGCTAGGCGCGGTACAACCATGTTACGGGCTTGCCTTTGGTGCGTCCACCATGCATCTGCTGAGTATCTGTGTCCTCTGTCATTAAGTAGGTCCTGGAAGGAGTCCTGAGTGCCATGATGTAATATCCTGTGCTGATGGGAAATTAAGTCCTCTTGCTTCGCTTCCCAAGACTGATTTGGTGGGAAAAACAGTATTGTCACTTCCTGTCCAGATGGATGGTGGGAGATCAAGGGCGGTCATTTCCTGTTAGCGGCTACTTGTAAAGATGGTTTTGGCAGGAAAACTAGTAATGCTACTACGTGCCTAGATAGATGATGGGGAATTCTGTGATGTTACTTCCTTTGCAGTGGGTGATGGTTCTAAAATCCAAATGAGGATCTGAGGTGATCATGTGCAAGAGCCCGAATTCCCACTAGGATAGGCTTTAGGTGGTGTGCTGGTTCAGTGTATAAATGCTAACTATAGGGCAGTGCCAATATTGCCAGCAGGTAGAACCTTTTGCTCATATGTAGGTGGCAATTTAGCATTCTTAATATTCGTAGCAGATGAGGTGTACAAGTGGTGGCTTGAGAAAATGGTGTTGAGTCCCAAGAGGCGGAGATTTGCGGGCAGAAAATTGAAAGCATCCATCCATCCATCAACTGGACAATATTATCCACCTGATTACCAGTGTAGTTATTCCAGGTTCAAAGCCTACCAGAAGGGAAACATAACTTATTTGTAATAATTGGGTTGCAGCTTGTAGTGCTTTAGATTTATCTGTTGTGCATTCTCTTGCCATCTGGAGTTGGGGTGGGAATACTGCAACTTTTATCTTTAACTTCCGGTTAAACGTGCACAAATTGACTCAATGACATTTCCCAAAACCAACAATGCCTCTAGATACAAACACCACCTTAGATTACACTTTTTATATCTGCTCGTCAAACTTAGGTGACTGTGAATCTTTCCTGCCCATCGGGAGGTTGTAACATGACAAGCAGCAAACCTCTGTTATGGATGAATAATCGTTTGCAGCATGACGTCTGGGAGTAGACCTGCAAAATATGGAAAGGTTCAATCACGAATGGAAGAACATAATCAACATGGATACATTTAAGGACATATTGGCCTGATGTGATGTAGTGTCAGTAAGGCAGGACATATTGGAATCTTCTGCTCACCATTCTCAGCGCTAGATTGGAGGGTGAGCTAAAGCCTGGACATCATCTGAGAATCTAGAGGAATGCATGGGCTGGCACTTTGCATGCCTTCTGGCAAGGCCGACGAGAGGGAGAGAGAGAGAGGGAGAGAGGGAGAGAGAGGGAGAGAGAGAGGGAGAGGGAGAGGGAGAGAGAGAGAGAGAGAGAGAGAGAGAGAGAGAGAGAGAGAGAGAGAGAGAGAGAGAGAGAGAGAGAGAGAGAGAGAGAGAGAGAGAGGGAGGGAGAGGGAGGGAGGGAGAGAGACCCCAGTGAGGTCTGCAAAGCCGCCGCATATGTCTCCATCTGGACTCTCGACACCCTAGCACCGGGAAGCAGTGGATAGGAGGCAGACAGGTGGAGCCGCATCACCCACGAGGGGTCCACACCCCCGGTAGGCCGAACACCAGCGCCCGGAGACAGACTGCGAGACTTACCCACCAGGGAGCGACGCTCTCGCGACATCGGAGAAGTGCGAAGAAGATGACCACGGTCGTATCTAAAACCGCCTGTCGAGGCTGATCGAGGGGAGGCAGTCGACCTGAAGAGACGCGCAGAGAGTAGTTTCATCCAGCCCTTCCCGCCGCAACTTCGGCTTCAACAGATGGCACGCCTCACAATCAGTGGTGCCGTGATCCTCCAATTAAACACCACATACAAATGAGGTGAGTGTCCTTCACCGACATAAGACGCCCACATAACGAGCAAATTTTGAAGCCCGAAGGCACGTGTACGATGCCTAGGCGGAGTCACGTGATGCTGCCCTCCAAAGCCCTGGCAACGAGGTTGAACCCTATCCTGAGGAAATCTATTCATCCTACCCAACACAGGTTTATAACTGGTCTCGGAGCAACGCAGCATGTTTGCCGATTGATAACATTGCTTGATGCCACGGAGATCTCAGGGGACCTTATGGCTGCTTTGCTTTTGGATGCTGACAATGCATTCCATAGGGTCTCCTGGGACTTCCAGTGGGCGACTCTGGAATGGTTTGGGTTAGGTGAAGGATTCACGAAAGAATTGAATTGAATACGCACTTGTATAGCGCATGGCTACCCATAGGCATGCCAGTGCTTCCTTTGACACCATTCAATCGCCACTGATTACGGAAAGAGGAGAGTCTTCATCTGGTTCCTGAATCTAAAATGGTCAAATTCCAGACGTATGAAATCTAGGAGCTGATTCCAAGATTTAGCTGCATTATAAGAAAACAGCCGGCCTCCAGACCGGGCCCGTTTGTTCCTATAGACTGCAAGCAGTCGCTTATCATTGGCTCTTAATATCTTCCTGGCGCAAAAAGGTTGCACCATGGGCTGAATCAAAGGGGGGCCATTGCCAGAGATGGACTTGTGGACAATGCACATGGCTTTGAACCTGATTCTTTCTTGAACAGGCTCTATATAGGGATCCTACTGCTCGTTTAAGATTGAATGGTGGCTATACAACACTTTTTCTATTAAGCGAGTGTTAGACGGACCGGGAGGGTCGGCCGAGGTTACGGGGAGAGGTCTCCAGGGAGAGCCGTCTCCAACGACTGTACAGATAAGTAACTTCCCCCCCACAGACGGACACCACACAAGGTTGAAGGTTAACGAGACTTTATATGCAATTCTTAGGTTACGATGATGGATACAAGGAGGTCTGGACTCAGGGGTCCCCTCGGTTCTAGTCTCTGGTTTAGGAAAGGGGTAGCGGGACAGTCTTTGTTACCAACGAGTGGAAAATAGCTCTCAATCCTCGAGCTCGGCGTTCTAGATGATCGGGCCGCGGCGGAGCCAGGCAGGTCCCGAGATGGACGAAGGAAAACGACGGTCCGCGGCGGAGCCTGCAGGTCCCGGTGAAGATGACGGTTACAACGGTCCGCGGCCACGCCAGCAGGTCCCGACGACGATGAAGGTGATGAGGATTACGACGGCTGTGGCAGCGCCAACAGGCAGGACGATGGTGCACAAGACAGAGCTACGGCAGCGCCAGTAGTCCGTCCAGGATGAGTTCCTCTTTACGTCTCTCGACTCCAAGATACAACTGCCTTCCTGTTCTGGAGCTGCCCCAGTTATAGGGCTGGCGTGCTTTGATGTCCGGACCCTCGCACTTGGAGGTCGGGAGGTCCGGGATGAGGGAGTCCAGACACCCAGCAGGGGGGTGGAGCCAGCGCCCGGGGAGGCGATGGGCGAGCGGCACTTGGTGGGGGAGAGCCATCGGCACCTCTTTCTCCCATTGACTTGCCAAGTAGCCCGCTCACCTCCTGGGTGGAGGGTGGTGCCGGAATGTCTGAGGCCGGGCCAGGCCCAGGGTTGAGGTCGATCGGGGGCCAGGCGGCCTCGTGGTGGAGTGTCCAAGATGGCGCCCCAGGCTGGGCGCGTGGGCCGGCAGTGGATCGGGCCCACGAGGTCGACATGCTCGAGGGCAGGGGTCCCTGAGGGGACGGAGGACGTGCAATGGTGGTGTGTGGTACTTGCGGGACTGGACTCAGGCCTGGTTGGGCCGGGGGAGAGCGGCCCTTCATGTGGCCTGTCCAACATGCGTCCCCCCCAGCTGAAGGCGGGGAGAGTTACCCATCCTCTTGGGGACTCTCCTCGTCGAGGCGGAAAAACCGGGACAGGCCATCCGCGTTGGCGTGATCTGGCCCAGGCCGGTGTTCGACTGTGAAGTCCATACCTTGCAAGGAGATGGACCAGCGTAGCAACTTTGGGTTCTCCCCCCGCATATGCATCAGCCATTGCAGGGGTCGGTGGTCGGTCTGCACCCGAAAGTGGGTGCCAAAAAGGTAGGGCCGGAGCTTCTTGAGGGCCCATACTACAGCGAAGGCTTCCCTCTCTATGGTGCTCCAGCGTTGCTCCCGTGGTAGGAGTCTCCGGCTGATGAAGGCCACCGGTTGATCAAGGCCTTCGGTGTTCACTTGAGACAGGACTGCCCCAATGCCCTGGTCGGAGGCGTCCGTCTGGACTACGAACTCCCGGCTGTAGTCTGGGGCCTGGAGCACAGGGGCGGAACACATGGCGGCCTTCAATTGTTCAAATGCAGTTTGACACTCTGGGGTCCAGGTGACTTTCTTGGGCTGGTTCTTTGACGTGAGTTCTGTGAGGGGCCCCACTATGGCACCATAGTCTTTCACGAACCTTCGGTAGTAGCCCGTGAGGCCCAGGAAGGCTCGTACCTCGGTTTGGGTGATGGGGGGCTGCCAGGCCTGGATGGCAGCAATTTTCAGCTGTAGAGGGGCCACTAGGCCGCTTCCCACCTGGTGTCCGAGGTAGGTTACAGACCCTTGCCCAATTTGACACTTGCTGGCCTTGATCGTGAGGCCAGCTCGCTGAAGGGCTTGCAGCACTGCTCGGAGGTGGTGGAGGTGCTCGGTCCAATGGTGGCTGTATACAGCGATGTCGTCTAGGTAGGCGGCGCTGAATCCTTCGAGCCCCGCCAGGACCTGATTGACGAGCCGTTGGAATGTTGCTGGGGCATTCTTCATGCCGAAGGGCATGACCGTGAAATGGTAATGGCCATCGGGGGTGGAGAAGGCAGAACGTTCTTGCACCCGGGGTGTGAGGCCGATCTGCCAATAGCCTGCTGTCAGGTCGAAGATGCTGAGGTAGCGGGCAGCTCCCATTCGGTCGACTAGTTCATCTGCCCGGGGGATGGGATGCGCGTCTGTTCTGGTGACCGCATTCAAGCCCCGGTAGTCCACGCAGAACCGGAGTTCTGGTGTGGTGCCGGGGGCAGCTGCTTTGGGGACCAGTACGACAGGGCTGGCCCAGGGACTGTCTGAGGGCTCGATGACCCCGAGCGTGAGCATCTTGGCTATTTCTTCCTGGATGCAGGCCCGTACCCGGTCTGGCACGCGGTAGGCCCGGTGGCGGATAGGGGGGCTGTCCCCGGTGTCCACATCGTGCACACACCAGGAAGTGACACCTGGGGTGAGGGAGAACAGGCTGGCGAACTGTGATAGGAGGGCTTGACACTCTTGGCGTTGTTCTCTGGTGAGGGCCTCTGAGAGCCGGACCCCATCCACGGAGCCGTCTTGCTCTTGAGTCCGTAGGAGGTCAGGGAGAGGCTCGGAGTCTTCTTCAACCCCAGTGTCTGTGGCCATCAGGAGGCTGAGCTCTGTTCGCACAAAGTGGGGCTTTAGTCTGTTAGCGTGGAGGACCCGGAGGGGGTTCCGGGAGGATTCCATGTCGATGAGATAGGTGGCAGGACCCTTGCGCTCTATTACTTTGAAGGGCCCCGTCCATTTGTCTTGTAGGGCGCATGGCTCAGTGGGGGACATCACCCATACCTGTTGGCCAGGTTCGAATTCAATGGATGAGGCATTCTGGTCATACCATTTTTTCATGTCCTCTTGACTGGCCTCTAGGTTGGCTTTGGCCAGTTCCCTGAACCGCCGGGTCTGGTTGCGGAGGGTTAGGAGGTACCGGAAGACATCTGGAGGGTTCTTTAACGGAGGCATCTCCCAGCCTTCTTTGACGAGACTGAGCGGCCCTCGCACTGGGTGTCCATATAGCAGTTCAAATGGGCTGAAGCCCAGGGATTTCTGGGGGACCTCTCGATACGCGAAGAGGAGGCACGGCAGCAGCACATCCCACTGGCGACGGAGGGGCTCTTCCAACCCCCCGATCATTCCCTTTAGCGTGCGGTTGAACCGCTCAACGAGTCCGTTCCCTTGAGGGTGATAGGGGGTTGTGAATCGGTAGGTGACCCCGCACTGTTGCCAGAGGGACTTCATGTATTTGGAAATAAAGTTCGTGCCTCTGTCGCTGACGACTTCTCGGGGGAAGCCCACACGGGAGAAGATCCCCATCAGGGCCCGGCCGACTACCGGGGCTGTCACAGTTCGCAGAGGAACAGCCTCAGGGTAGCGGGTGGCATGGTCCACTAGCACCAAGATGAATCGATGGCCTTGTTTTGTGCGTGGGTCCAAGGGCCCCACAATGTCTATTCCGACTCTCTCAAACGGGGTAGTGACCACGGGAAAAGGTTGCAGGGGGGCCTTTAGTTTGCGGCCGCTCTTTCCACTGGCTTGGCACGTGGGGCAAGATCGGCAATGCTGGTGCACATCGTTCCTCATTTTGGGCCAGAAGAAGTGGGTCACTAGGCGACTGTAGGTTTTATCTTGTCCCAGATGTCCTGCCAGGGGGACATCGTGGGCCAGGTTTAACAGGAAGTCTCTGAAACGGAGGGGTACCACTAGTACTCGGTTGCTCCCCAGCTCGGCGATTCTCTGCTCGCTGTACAGCAGGTCATTGTCCCAGTAGACCCAATGAGTTCCGGAGGTATCCCCTGCGCTTTGGGCGAGCGCTTGCTGGCGGAGTCCCTCGAGGGAGGGACAGGTCTTCTGTTCTTGGCGAAATTGCTCTTGCGTGGGCCCCCCTTCTTGAGGCCACTGGTCGAGGTTAGCGAGGTCGGTAGGTTGGGCTGGTTCGGAGGGAATGTTGCGGTCGGTGTCTTCGGCTGGGGCGACCGGAGGCGGTGGTGCCGGCCATTCGGGTTCTTCTGGCCGGTGGTTGGCACGGGCGGCCATGGAACGGGTGGTGACGCACGCCCAGTCTGGGACGCCCAACATCCCCAGGTGTTCCTTTCTCTCCACGGCGGCCCACGGAGAGCTTTCCAGGTCATTGCCCAGGAGGCAGTCTACGGGGGCATCGTCTCGGACCGTTACTTTCAACATGCCGGAGACCCCCCCCCATTCGAAGGGGACGCAGGCCATCCGACACAGGCTTTCCGAGTTATCGGCTGATCGTACAGGGCAGAGAATGTTCGGTAGATACTGTTCTGGGGCCACCAGGTGACAGCGGACGGCTGTTATACTGGCCCCGGTGTCACGAAGGGCTTCGGCCTGGTGTCCATTGATGCTCACCCATTGGCTGTACTTCTGGGTGTTAGCGGGTAGGGGGACCCGCGGGACCATGTCTTTCCCCCCTAAGCAGGCTAGAGCCATGGCGGCTGGCTCCCACTCTTGATGCTCTTGTTCGTACTCTTCCTGCTCCTCGGAGATCTGTTCTTCCCCTAGGGCTGCAGCGGCCACTTGGCGGGGTCTTGGGCTCTGGTACTGCGGGCAGTTTGGGTCGTTCGCATAGTGGCCGACTCGTTGACATCGGTGACACGTGACATTGGCTCTGTACCCCGGTCGCGCTGGGGTGCTGCCCCGGTTGGCCGGGGGGGTGGTGTTGGTAGTGGGGGCGACCGGGGCGTTGTCTCTTCCTCGCCCTTGGCCCCCTCCTCCTCCTCTGGGTCGGTGCTGACCATTGTTGTTCCGGTTCTGTTCGTAGGACCCATTCCGGCCCACTCTGGTGATCTCCCACCGGTCAGCTTCGGCTGCGAGCTGCCGGGGATCCGTTAACTTGCTGTCGAGGAGGTGCTGGCGGAGTTCAATGAAGCAATTGTTCGACAGATGCTCCCATACCATCAGATTAAATAGTTGCTCGTAGGTCGTGACGTTGCTTCCTCGGATCCAGCCCTCGAAGGCTCGGCTAAAGTATGTTACATAGTCCACCCAAGTTGTACCCGGGATGCGGGTGCAGTCTCGGAACCTCTGACGGTACATCTCGGGTGTGAGACCATAGCGGGTGAGGAGTGCCGCTTTCATATGGTCGTAGGAGGTCATCTGGTGGTCCGGGAGCTGTAGCAGGGTGTCGCGGCCCTCATTGAGGAATCTTCCCCAGAGACCGGCTCCCCAGTCGCTTCTATCGATCCGGTGTGCAGTCATAGCGATTTCATAGGCTTTAAACCATTGCTGGATGTCGTCCTCTCTGAAATATTCTCGGACAACATCTTTGGGGATGTGTACCTTTTTGTCTGTGGTCCCTGAGGTGGGGGGTCGCTCGGGCACCCCTGCTTCTTTATTCTGCTTGCGTAGGTTGATCTCGGCTAGGTTCCGTTCGTGTTCGTACGCTAGTTTCTTTTCCTCGAGCTCCCTTTGTCTCTGTTTCTCCTCTCTTTCTTCTCGGAGACGCAGGTGCTCTAAATTGATTTTTTGTTCGGCCAACTTAAGTTCAACGTCCATTTTGAGTCGGGCCATTTCTAGTTCGTGTAGTCGGGTTCTTTCTCTTTCCTGGATCTCGTCTTGCGAGAGACCCGTTCTTTGCCCTTCAGGGGCCGTGGTCGTTTTTTCTACGGTGCTTTGATCAGGGGTTCCGGCAGCCCCGGTCTCTGCCCAAGATTCTAGGGCATGCTTAAAATCGTCCTTGGTACTCAGTCCGGTGGTAGCGATACCCAGTTCGATGCAGAATTGTTTTAGTTCACGATGGTTGTACTCCTCCAATTTCTCCATTTGGAATTTCTCGGTTGATCCGCTCTCTTTCGTGGTCATTGTGACTTCGTCGTGGGGTGAGCTACTCTCTGTACGTTTATGCGGTGATTCGGATCGCGCCGCTGGCCACCAAATGTTAGACGGACCGGGAGGGTCGGCCGAGGTTACGGGGAGAGGTCTCCAGGGAGAGCCGTCTCCAACGACTGTACAGATAAGTAACTTCCCCCCCACAGACGGACACCACACAAGGTTGAAGGTTAACGAGACTTTATATGCAATTCTTAGGTTACGATGATGGATACAAGGAGGTCTGGACTCAGGGGTCCCCTCGGTTCTAGTCTCTGGTTTAGGAAAGGGGTAGCGGGACAGTCTTTGTTACCAACGAGTGGAAAATAGCTCTCAATCCTCGAGCTCGGCGTTCTAGATGATCGGGCCGCGGCGGAGCCAGGCAGGTCCCGAGATGGACGAAGGAAAACGACGGTCCGCGGCGGAGCCTGCAGGTCCCGGTGAAGATGACGGTTACAACGGTCCGCGGCCACGCCAGCAGGTCCCGACGACGATGAAGGTGATGAGGATTACGACGGCTGTGGCAGCGCCAACAGGCAGGACGATGGTGCACAAGACAGAGCTACGGCAGCGCCAGTAGTCCGTCCAGGATGAGTTCCTCTTTACGTCTCTCGACTCCAAGATACAACTGCCTTCCTGTTCTGGAGCTGCCCCAGTTATAGGGCTGGCGTGCTTTGATGTCCGGACCCTCGCACTTGGAGGTCGGGAGGTCCGGGATGAGGGAGTCCAGACACCCAGCAGGGGGGTGGAGCCAGCGCCCGGGGAGGCGATGGGCGAGCGGCACTTGGTGGGGGAGAGCCATCGGCACCTCTTTCTCCCATTGACTTGCCAAGTAGCCCGCTCACCTCCTGGGTGGAGGGTGGTGCCGGAATGTCTGAGGCCGGGCCAGGCCCAGGGTTGAGGTCGATCGGGGGCCAGGCGGCCTCGTGGTGGAGTGTCCAAGATGGCGCCCCAGGCTGGGCGCGTGGGCCGGCAGTGGATCGGGCCCACGAGGTCGACATGCTCGAGGGCAGGGGTCCCTGAGGGGACGGAGGACGTGCAATGGTGGTGTGTGGTACTTGCGGGACTGGACTCAGGCCTGGTTGGGCCGGGGGAGAGCGGCCCTTCATGTGGCCTGTCCAACAGCGAGGAACTAGGCAGGGGCACCTCTGCCGATGCTCGCCCCTCCTCTTTGCCATATGCATTGATCCCTTAACACGATTATTCGAGGCAAATAATGGAATCAAGCCTATAGTCTCTCAAGGGCTGGAATCTAAAGTATTGGCATACGCAGATGATGTTGCCATTGTTGCGCAAAACCGGCAACCTCGATTATGGTGGTTGAGGCGGTAGCCCAGGAGTTTGGTAGATACTCTGAGAAGGCTTTAAATAAAGCCAAAACTCAGATTATTAAGAATAGACATCTTAGTTTGGCCGACCCGAGTGTATCGGAGTCAGCAGTTTATTTCGGTATCATTATCATGTCTGACCTGGGGAATCTAGTTGCTAGGAATATTCAACCAGTAATTAGGAAGGCGAGGGCCGACTTTGACAGATTTAACAACCTACATATGTCATTAGTCGGACGCTGCAATGTGGTTAAAATAATGTTTTTACCTAAAATACTGTACTTATTCAGGGCAATACCACTAGAATTCGAAAAACATTGGTTTTTAACATTGGAGAGTCTAGTTAACCGTTTCATCTGAGTGCAGGGGAAAACAAGGCGGGCCCTAAGGTTTATGTCACTCCCACAGGAAAGAGGGGGCTTTGCTGTCCCTCATTTAAAAAGTTATTACTCAGCAGCAGCTCTTCAGTATATGAATATACTATTCAGTGCTCCCCCTGTGAACCTTTTGAAGAAGCTCCCTGATGTTTATAAACTGCTGCTCGGGATTCAAGCTGAGAACTGTTTGGTGAAATTTAGCGAGCCCAGCTACTACAAGAGGACAACATTTAAGACACTATTAGCCGCCTTTAAAATCTGGCCGGCACTTAAAAGAAAGACTGGCCGCTCACAGTCTCCTTTTTGCTGCCTGTCACTGGATTGAAGCCCTGCACTGCTGCATTCGTGGAAAAGCAAGCCTCCCTACCTTAGCGCTTCCGCTGGTGTGAGCGCGTTCTGCAATCGGCAGAACCTGACATCGCTCCCAGCTGGAAGCCTGTGGGTTGAGGCTCGAGGGGAGTCCTAGAGAGAAGGGTACCGACCGGGGGACTGCGAGGCCCAGCATTCCACAGTCAGCGCAGCTGGTGCCTCTTCACCCGGCGGCCACGCCCACCGCCTCCCGGACTCATTACCTCTTGCGACACCCGCTTCGTGGGTGCCGCTCACAGTCTCCTTTTTGCTGCCTGTCACTGGATTGAAGTCCTGCACTGCTGCATTCGTGGAAAAGCAAGCCTCCCCACCGTAGCGCTTCTGCTGGTGTGAGCGCGTTCTGCAATCGGCAGAACCTGACATCGCTCCCAGCTGGAAGCCTGTGGGTTGAGGCTCGAGGGAAGTCCTAGAGAGAAGGGTACCAACCGGGGGACTGCGAGGCCCAGCATTCCACAGTCAGCGCAGCTGGTGCCTCTTCCCCCGGCGGCCACACCCACTACCTCCACGTACATTACTGACATAACCTCCACCGCGACGCGGGACGCAGCTCGGGGCGAAGACCGGGCAAAGAGCGGGCCGTTTGAGGCCATTCGAGGACCTGAGAGACTGGACTGGACCCCACCCCTTAGGTTTTTCTGGCTCATTGCTAGTACACCTTCTTTTCTCACTGTACATTTGCTTAGCAAGCCACATTAGAACCAGACTAGAACCATGTGTACACGGGCTAGCCGTAGTAAAGCCGCCAAGGGTGGGAAGATGGTAAATGGAACGCTAGATGATTTCATCACTAGAACAAACACCGCTATCGATCACGAAATTTCCAAAATGCAAAAACGTGTTTCCCTGGATCTAGAAGCAGCTAGAAGACTGTCCCAAAACATTGCCATGTCTAAGAAATCCTCTTTAGGTCACATAGCAACAGTAAAAAGTCCCGAGCACCCTTTAATTCCACGTCTTATTACAACGCACGCCGAGATCCACCCTACCCCACTCTTAACTTCCGGGACGACAGCGACTCTAAGTCTCCCCCAACTGCAAAATAGCCAAAACTTCCCTTTGCTTGTTAGCGACTCGGATCTGGCCATTCATACTGATACAGCCCCTATTCTGATCTCACCCCATATCGTTGAGGAGTATGATAATCCCCAGGGCTCCCACACTAAGGGTACAGTACACAAAAGGAAACGCACTGCAAGGTCTGCTTACTCACGGAAGAAGGCCAAAGTTGCTAGGGTACATTGTCCAATCAATGCTAAATTACCTAAGCAAGGAGCAGTAGCAAGAACGGTTCCCCAAGACTTGGACCTTCCGAGTGTTGATGAGAACCGCCCAAACCTGGACCCCAACGACACTGTCACCACACAGGTGAACACTGGGGCGCAATCAAGTGAGATTGGGGGAAGTGATGAGGAGTTTCTAAAAATAGTTTGGATCACTAAAAAAGCTCCTTACCCCGCTGGACTTAAGACTCTCCCTCATTGAAAACCACCTTTTAGAGGTGGAAAAAAGCATTTTAACCTTAGCAAGCCTTAGTCTCCAAGATAACAAAAGGTCTGCTACACCTGAAGAGGACGCAACCATTACCACCTCAACTGCACTGCCCCCCAGTAAACCAGTCCCTAAACCACGCACAAAGGGTTATGAACTTAAACCCACCAATCCCCCTGTCAAACCACCTTTGCACCCCCGACAACAGCCATCCAAACCAAATAAAGAGGATGTTGCTCCAAGGGCGATTGATACTAAGTATAACCAAACAACCTTGCAGGGCCCACGTAATGCTGAAAATTTCTGTGGGGGATACATAGACCTACCTCCGGATGCAAGGCCTTATGTGGCAGTATTAGCGGGTGTTCCTGAACTGGGGAGTCCTAACCAAGAAAACTACTGGTCCCTAAAAAATAAGGTTATTCATTGGCTGGACACCAACAGGCAGATCCCAAGCTACCTGAGAAGCAAAGTTTTAATGGTGCGTAGTTTCCTGGATAGGACCCTCACGCAAAACTATCCCAGGTGACTGTATTGTAGTCTCATTTGAGGATCCACAGACTGCACAACACATTTGTTCATGGAACACTGGGGAGGATAAATCACCAATTGTAGTAAGACCTTTAACATTCTTTTACCCCCCTCGTCCTATTCTAAACTATGGGGGGGATTTATCACAGCCTCGTTATCCGGCCTGAGGAGGGGCGAAAGGGGGTTGGCAAGGTCCAAACAGACAGTGGTATGGAGCACCAACCGCTAATAGATTCGGCTGCTTAGAAGAGGTAGATTGACTTCCCCTGCATCTTAATCCACCTTATGAAGGCAAGGATAAATTGCCTCCAGTAACCTTAGCTTCCCCTATCCTTGAGAGCATCCCAAATGGGTGTAGCCCTGCTAGGGGTTTAATAAAGAAGTCCGTTAGGTCACCGTCCAGCGCTCCAGACTTCCACCTTTCCATAAGTCATCCATCCGATTATTTAACCCTAGATGTTAAAGTTGACTTGGGGTTGCCGAGTAATGCCGTCCATAAGGAAGCCCAGGCACCAGCCATTCCACCCCAGTCCACCTTATCACCACGGTCACCTACATTTGCACCCATTTATAGATTTAAGGCAGTTCTTGAACCCGCTCCCACGGTAGGCAAACCTATAAGGGGGGTGGGGCCACATCCCAAAGCGGGAAATGATATAGTGGATGTAATTTTGTCACCCGTAGTTACGAGCCTAGGCCTTGATCCTAATCCCCTTGTATACGTTCCAACATCGGGAGTGAGGGCTACTGGGAGCACTGTACCAAGCACTGCGCTCAGGATCCTGAGATGGAATGTAGCAGGTCTTGTTCGTAACCTCAACATCCCCGACTGGAACACCCTTGTTGAATCCTTCAGGATTTGCATTTTGCAGGAAACTTGGTGTTTAGAACCCCGACACAAGGTGGGTTATACTACCTACTTTGTTCCTGCATCACAACCATCTGGCACTATAGGGCGTCCATCAGGTGGCCTCTTAATTTGGGTTAGTATTTCTCTGGGCCTTTCCATTAGGCACTTACCTACAAAATCCCCCGACCTACAGAGAATATCAGTTAAAGGCCGGGGGGGGGAAAAAATTGGAGTTATTTAACATCTACCTAAGGGGGGCAAGGGGTGGTGTCTCCACGCTGCCACTGACAGGCATAGAGGAAGAACTTGGAACTTGTAATGCCAACTCTTTTGTTCTACTCGCTGGGGATTTTAATTGTTCCTTCGAACCTCTCGCCAGTGAGGACATCTTAGACACCTGGGAGGAAGACACTAGGAGAGGTATCCCTCTACTAACACTCAACCCTATTAAAAAATGGTCACAGGGAGCCATAGATCTTAATGCCCTTTGTATGGAATTTGGTTTAAGGGCAACCAATGGTAGATCTAAGTCTGATCCCAATGGGGCACACACCTATAATAGGGTTGGCCATACTTCTCGGATCGATTATATCCTCCTAAACCACAGCCTTTGGGCTAACTTGCTTGACATGGAAGTCTTAACAACCATTGACAGTGATCACAATCAATTAGCTCTGACTTTGTCCTCCCCTTGGAGGGGTTTGATGCCCAATCCCCCACCACACTTATGGAAATCAACGCACGACGTGTGCACTTCAAACTGTGGTAGGAGGCTTAAATTGAGAAAAGTTTGTAAGGACGAAGGGAAGATGACTTTAGCCAATTCCATAATGTATGTAAATGTATAGGCATTTATATAGCGCACTACTTACCCGTAGGGTCCCAAGGCGCTTCGACCGCTGCGAAACCCTTCCTGGCTTCCCTGAGAGATGGTCCCTTAATGGGTATCTCCAGGGTGAGACCAGGCATCCCCGGCGGTCTGGTGGGGCCGTTAGTGAAGATGAGGCAAGCTAATGCCCAGAGTTGCCGAGTGTGATCGCTGATCAGAGTGGGCACCGAGGCGAGAGAATTATCGAGTCCGCTGACCCTGGTCCAGAAACCTGCCGCGCCGGGAATCGAACCCTGGTCCCGGGCCGTCCTCTGCTCTCGGGTCTGCCGCCTCTAACCAGTGAGCCACACTACTTCACTAATGACTAATGTAATGTAAAAGCGAGGCTTGACTCCCGGAGCCCTAGTAACCTGGATGTCCCGTTTCTCTTTGCTGAAACAACTAAAGCCCTGGGAGAACTGTTTATTATCGATCCAGCAGGTGGGAGACTAAAGAAAAGAAGCGCTCCTAAAGGTGAAGCAAGTTTGTTTTCCCCTGCCTGTTTTTATTTATTTATTTTGCAACTTATACCGTGCAAACTAAAACCCGAAGGTGTCAAGGCGCCTGTCGCTCTACAAAATGCGAACTCATCAGAGCTGTGAAATCCAAGGACGCCATCCTTATAAAACTTGCTAGGAAAAGCTACCGGAAGGCATTAACCACGGCTAGGCTTGAGCATGAAACCCAATTTTGGATTGACTTAAAAGCAGCGAGCTCCAGGAAAGACTCGAAGGGTTTTTGGGACCTGGTGAGATTGAAAAACAAACCCGTAGACTCCCTAATGACTTGTTACATTACTGGGGAGGTGTGGTTTGCTCATTTTTCCCAGCTCTACTCCCCAAATGGGGGTTTCACAGTTAGCCCAATGGTCCAACTGCCCGGTGTTCACTCTTACCCCAATAGCTCTGATTACAACGAGGCTGATCTTTTTACTACCAAAGAAGTAGAGGGGGCTATCAAGTGCTTGGTCCCGAACAAGGCTGCGGGGCCCGACGGAATCCCAGGCGACTTACTTAGGGTTAACACACTAGAGTGGAGCTGTCTTATTGCCGCACTTCTGAACGCTGCTCTGATGGGCGGGGGCCTCCCGGACTCATGGAAGGGAGCGAAGGTCATCCCAATTTTCAAAAAAGGGACCCGGGACGACCCTGCAAACTATCCCCCAATCAGTTTGCTTGATTCCACGCAGAAGATAGCGGGCAAAGTAGTCCTAGGGAGGATTCAACAGTGGATTGAGGAGGAAAAGATTCTCTCGGACTTTCAGGCGGGGTTCCGATCAGGTACTGGTACCATCGAACAAACATTCCGGTTACTAATGATCCTTTGGAAAGTGGTTGTTTTGGGTAAGGGCAGCTTGTACCTTGCCTTTATAGACTTACGAACTGCGTTCAACCTAGTCCCACGAGAACAACTGTGGCGCGTTCTGGACGTAATGGGCATCCCCCAGTACCTACTAATTATGCTCATAAAATTACATGAGGACAACTTTGCTCAGATTAGGTGGGAGACCAGGGCCAAAAAACACCTCGTACCCCTGTGAATAGGGGAGTCCGCCAGGGTTGTGTGCTTGCCCCCACTCTATTCTATCTATATGTTAATGGAGTGGTGGAGCATCTTCTCAAACATCCAGCTGACGCACCCTCCCTGGCTGGTAGGAAAATTCCTACTCTCCTTTTCGCAGACGATACCCTTCTGATCTCAAAAACAGCAGCAGGTCTGCAAAGCCTACTTACTAGCTTCAAGGACTTTTGTGACGCTAGGGGTCTTTCAATCAATGTGAGCAAAACCAAGTTCCTGGTCCTGAACGCCCGGAAGAAAACTGTCATCCCACCATCTCTGGATTCTGTTCAACTCGAAAGGATAAAGGAGTTCGATTATTTGGGCATTCGCCTCAGTGATTCAATGAGCTGGCAACCCCACCTACAAAAGGCATCGTTGGCCCACAAGAAGGTGGTAGGGGCACTTTTGAAAGAACAACGGGCCTCGGCACTTAAACCCATTGGTCCTGTATTGGAAATTTACAGGGCAAGGGGGGTGAGCGCAGCTCTTTATGGATCCGAATTATGGGGTACTCAGAACACAGACCTTTTGACCAGATCGGAAAACAAATTCCACAAAGACCTCATGGGCCTGCCGTATAGCACACCTATCCTCCCAATCTTGCTAGACGCAGGCACTCGTCCTATAGGGGGATCAGGCGAGGTTGCGCCCCCTCCTCCTTTGGGCACGAATCTGGAGGGTACCAGAACTGTCTAGCTATGCCTAAGGCTTAAGGGAACTGCTTTTAACACCTGGTTGGTCCAAAATCCGTTGGCTAAAGGAAGTCAAGTGTCTTCTCACTGAACTGGGCCTCGAGGATGCATGGGCCAACAGATCTGCCCCACCTAAACAGACATTAAAAACGCTCTATTGGTCATGGGTGATGGACACCAGAAATTGCAACTCTAAACTTTGTAGAACTTCTGTTGAATTTCTGATGATCAAGAATGTCCCTCATTGTGAACCATATATGAACCTGATTACCAAATCTTGGGATAGGGCGCTATATATTAAATTTAGGTTGGGGTTACTGCCAGTGGGGAAATTGACTGCCAGCTGGAGGGCATCTTCGCAATCATCATCATTTTGTCCTTTTTGTAATAATAGGCCGGAGTCTGTGCCCCACTTACTTTTCGAGTGCCCAGCCTACATTGCCCCGCGCCGCATCTGGCTAAAGCCTCTGTGTAGGAGCCTCGGGACTATATTCCATCTTGAGGCTCTGCGAATTTTAAGATCTGACCCCCACCCTCTGCTTGCTTTTTGTCTTGCTAAATTTTTGGTCTGGGCATGGCGGATTCGATCACTGAGGCTATCAACAGTGCACCAATATTAAGCCCCCTATTCTGCACTAATGCCCAAATTTTCTGTAAATAATGAATTGAAATGTTTTATCATTGTACTGAGTTTTTTTTATCTCTTATCGTATTGTAATGCTTTTTAAGATATGTGTAATATATCGAAATAAAGCTTGTTTCAATCAATCAAAAAGACTGGTCTTGGAAGGATCAACTACTAGACACATCTTCATAAAAAAGCCTGTTTCCCCAAAAAATTCTGATGAGATTATGGCAGATTGGGATGAGCGGCGGGTCCAAAGGGTTGGGAATCTAATACAGTGGGAGGGTTTTCGCCAGTTTAGGGATATCCAGATGGAGTATGGTCTGGATCATAGTCATTTTTAGGTTTCGCCTGAAGGCCGGAGCTCCTAGCTCCGTCCAGGAGAAATCTTATGTCCCTACAGTGTGTGGCTTAGTCCCGCCCTCTGTTCCATTGGCTAGCTCCTTAAATGGAGGCTAGCCATTGGAACAGAGATCTGTCCGTCATGGCCGGACCAGATTCGTGGGCATTCCTGCATTTTTTCCCCTCTCCACCCTTTTTGCATCGTCATCGAGCGGTGGGCGGAGTTTCGTTT
This sequence comes from Lissotriton vulgaris, assembly GCF_964263255.1. NCBI lineage: Eukaryota > Metazoa > Chordata > Amphibia > Caudata > Salamandridae > Lissotriton > Lissotriton vulgaris. Next base: position 1,505,174,683 of record NC_141693.1, read on the forward strand.
TTTTTTTTTTGGTGTTTGTTTTCGTCATTATGCCGACCACGGCCGCCGGAAGAAGTCCAGGTGAGTGCCCGTTCCCGCCCCCCCTCCCGCCTACCATGTGCCCGTTCCCCCCCCCCCCGTTCGTGTCCCCGCCCCCCTCCCGCTGTCGTATGCTACTGACCATGCCACACATGTCCTGCGCGTGAGAAACCTGTGCAGCGTGTGTTCTGTCTGCAGAGCGTACACTGCCCCTTCTGTGTGTGACGGAAGCTTGTACTGCTGATGCTCGTGTGGTATCTGTGGCGTGTTTTAGAGAGATCTTGTTCGCTATACAAAAGCCATGTATTTGTCTCTGCTTGTCTGTGGCATATTTGGGGAGAGAAGCAAGCAGTTCCTCGGAGTGCGGGCAAACCATCTTGGGCTCTGCGAGACTGGCCTCGAGCTAGTATACTGAGGTAACTTCCAGAGCTGCCTCCGCCTCCCCGTGCGGCCTTGCCTGCCGCTCACCTGCAGCCACGGACTTGGCAGCGAGGCAGGGTAAGCGGCCAGCAGGTCTTTATTGATGACCCTTCACGCAGACTCGTCTCATGACGAGCGGTACTGCTCAGGGGTCGGATCTCAGCGACGCGCTCAGGGGCCCGGAGAAGCGGATCATAATGCGGTGTGATGCTTGCCAGGGCGTGCTAGCGGCGGCGGTGGGGGGCCTGGACGCAGAGGAGGGGCCGAGAGGGAAGGGGGGCTGCGCAGCATGATCAGAAACCATACCCCGACTCTGTTTGAAATCCGCCCAGGTGAGAGGCCCTGCTCCCATCGCGCCTTTTGAGGGGAGCCCCCTGCGGTTCATGCTGTACTGATCCCACATGTGTGTAACCGCAGCCCCACATTAGAGGGCCTCATAAGAGCACCCGCTGCTGTCGATGACCCCCCCCCCCCAATACCCCCCCTCTCCCACACACACTTTCTAATAATACTCAATCTTGTCAGTGCCTTCTCCCTTCTTCATACAGAAGCGTAGCTTCTATTGGTGCGGCAGGTGCAGTGGCACCGGAACCCAGTGACTGAGGGGCCCGCTGAACTCTATTACTGATATATTTTATAATTCTAACAGCAGCCAGGATTCCCATTATGCTCCTTGCACTACGGCCCACGAGACACTGCACTACGGTCTTCATGAAAATGCCCTATGTTGTTGTCGATCTGTGTGCCCCACCCTCACGACAGCCCAATTCTTTCAGTGCTCCCTTCATAAAAGTGTCCTTCACCCTTCGAGTGCCCATTCGTGTCAGCAGCGTCCACCCACAGAGGACCCCACCTATCGGCGCCCCCCAACAAATCAAGTGACTTCCAGTAATGCAACGTGCACCGCTGCACCAGAGCCCATGGCGTGAAGGTCCACTGCATACCACCCAGCAGGGGGGGCGGCGAGGAGGGAGGGGGCAGATAGAAGGCAGATTCCTTGCTTGCTTTAGGGCCCACTGTTCCCCTGCTAGGCCACCACCCCTCCGCCCTTACAGGAATGCCCTCTGTCTGCTGTTAGTGTCATGCACCAGTGGCGTGGCAAGGGTACACGGACCCCGCTGCCACCAAGTGAAACCTGCCCGCTACCACCTGGAGATGTTATCAAACATGCGCAACCCTAGAATGCAACGGCCCACGCAGACCACTGGACCCCGGTGCCACTGCACCTGCAGCACAATTGAGAGATATACCACTGCTATCTGTGTCACCCACTTTATTCGAGGACGCCCACCCTGGTTGACCAGCCCCCTCCAACATTCGTGAGAGCGAGCCCTGCTTTCACTACCCAGAGTCTCCTAATAGCTCTCTGCTGTCAGAGCTCCCCCAGCCCAAAGAAAGCAGCCCCGCCGTTCTCCTCTCATTCTGGTTAGAACACCTTCTGATTCCATGTCCCCCACCATGGTGCGAGACGAGTACCATCTGCTCTCTCTCAAAGCCCCACGATGTAGGAAAGCTCCCTTTTTTGGTTTCGCCTGGGGCCGGAGCTCCTAGCTCCGCCCAGGAGAAATCTTATGTCCCTACAGTATGTGGCTTAGTCCCGCCCTCTGTTCCATTGGCTAGCTCCATAAATGGAGGCTAGCCATTTGAACAGAGATCTGTCCGTCATGGCCGGACCAGATTCGTGGGCATTCCTGCATTTTTTTCCCTCTCCACCCTTTTTGCATCGTCATCGAGCGGTGGGCGGAGTTTCGTTTTTTTTTTGGTGCTTGTTTTCGTCATTATGCCGACCACGGCTCCCGGAAGAAGTCCAGGTGAGTGCCCGTTCCCGCCCCCCCTCCCGCTGACCGTGTGCCCGTTCCCACCCCCCCGCTGTTCGTGTCCCCGTTCCCGCCCCCCCTCCCGCTGTCCTAAAGCAGCGCTTTATAACGTCTGTAGCTGCGTTTCATGTAGAGCACGTAGTCATTCTCTCCTCCATCACCCTTTCTTTACATCTTTAATCCCTGCCCTTCTCCTCCATTACCTTCCCCCCTCCTTCATTACGCACAACCCGCCTACCTTTTCTGTACCCTCCCACTCCACACAGTGTAGACATCGACTGCTTTAATTAGTGACCGCTTAAATGTTAACCTCGGACAGCCAGTTAGTGATATTACGCAGAGGGAGTGTGCAGAGTGAGTGTGCAGAGTGCAGAGTGTGAGTGCAGAGTGTGAGTGCAGAGTGTGAGCGCAGAGTGTGAGTGCAGAGTGTGAGTGCAGAGTGAGTGTGCAGAGTGAGTGTGCAGAGTGTGAGTGCAGAGTGAGTGGGTAGAGTGAGTGTGCAGAGTAGCGAGTGCAGAGTGAGTGTGTAGAGTGAGTGTGTAGAGTGAGTGTGTAGAGTGAGTGTGTAGAGTGAGTGTGTAGAGTGAGTGTGTAGAGTGAGTGTGTAGAGTGAGTGTGTAGAGTGAGTGTGTAGAGTGAGTGTGTAGAGTGAGTGTGTAGAGTGAGTGTGTAGAGTGAGTGTGTAGAGTGAGTGTGCAGAGTGAGTGTGCAGAGTGAGTGTGCAGAGTGAGTGTGCAGAGTAGTGAGGGCAGTGTGCAGAGTAGTCAGTGCAGAGTGCAGACTAGTGAGTGCACAGTAGTGAGTGTGCAGACTAGTGAGTGCACAGTAGTGAGTGTGAGTGCAGAGTGCAAAGTGAGTGTGCAGAGTAGTGAGTGTGGAGAGTGCAGAGTGACTAGGGAGTGCAGAGTGACTAGGGAGTGCAGAGTGACTAGGGAGTGCAGAGTGACTAGGGAGTGCAGAGTGACTGCAGAGTGCTAGGGAGTGTAGAGTGACTGCAGAGTGCTAGGGAGTGTAGAGTGACTAGGGAGTGTAGAGTGACTAGGGAGTGTAGAGTGACTAGGGAGTGTAGAGTGACTAGGGAGTGTAGAGTGACTAGGGAGTGTAGAGTGACTGCAGAGTGCTAGGGAGTGTAGAGTGACTGCAGAGTGCTAGGGAGTGTAGAGTGACTGCAGAGTGCTAGGGAGTGTAGAGTGACTGCAGAGTGCTAGGGAGTGTAGAGTGACTAGGGAGTGTATAGTGACTATAGAGTGACTGCAGAGTGCTAGGGAGTGTAGAGTGACTAGGGAGTGTAGAGTGACTAGGGAGTGCAGAGTGACTAGGGAGTGCAGAGTGACTAGGGAGTGCAGAGTGACTAGGGAGTGCAGAGTGACTAGGGAGTGCAGAGTGACTAGGGAGTGCAGGGTGACTGCAGAGTGACTGGGGAGTGCTAGGGAGTGCAGAGTGACTGCAGAGTGCTAGGGAGTGCAGAGTGACTGCAGAGTGACTAGGGAGTGCAGAGTGACTAGGGAGTGCTAGGGGGTGCAGAGTGACTAGGGAGTGCAGAGTGACTAGGGAGTGCAGAGTGACTAGGGAGTGCAGAGTGACTAGGGAGTGCAGAGTGACTAGGGAGTGCAGAGTGACTGCAGAGTGCTAGGGAGTGTAGAGTGACTGCAGAGTGCTAGGGAGTGTAGAGTGACTAGGGAGTGTAGAGTGACTAGGGAGTGTAGAGTGACTAGGGAGTGTAGAGTGACTAGGGAGTGTAGAGTGACTAGGGAGTGTAGAGTGACTGCAGAGTGCTAGGGAGTGTAGAGTGACTGCAGAGTGCTAGGGAGTGTAGAGTGACTGCAGAGTGCTAGGGAGTGTAGAGTGACTGCAGAGTGCTAGGGAGTGTAGAGTGACTAGGGAGTGTATAGTGACTATAGAGTGACTGCAGAGTGCTAGGGAGTGTAGAGTGACTAGGGAGTGTAGAGTGACTAGGGAGTGCAGAGTGACTAGGGAGTGCAGAGTGACTAGGGAGTGCAGAGTGACTAGGGAGTGCAGAGTGACTAGGGAGTGCAGGGTGACTGCAGAGTGACTGGGGAGTGCTAGGGAGTGCAGAGTGACTGCAGAGTGCTAGGGAGTGCAGAGTGACTGCAGAGTGACTAGGGAGTGCAGAGTGACTAGGGAGTGCTAGGGGGTGCAGAGTGACTAGGGAGTGCAGAGTGACTAGGGAGTGCAGAGTGACTAGGGAGTGCAGAGTGACTAGGGAGTGTAGAGTGACTAGGGAGTGCAGAGTGCTAGGGAGTGTAGAGTGACTGCAGAGTGCTAGGGAGTGTAGAGTGACTAGGGAGTGCAGAGTGACTAGGGAGTGCAGAGTGACTAGGGAGTGCAGAGTGACTAGGGAGTGCAGAGTGACTAGGGAGTGCAGAGTGACTAGGGAGTGCAGAGTGACTAGGGAGTGCAGAGTGACTAGGGAGTGCAGAGTGACTAGGGAGTGCAGAGTGACTAGGGAGTGCAGAGTGACTAGGGAGTGTAGAGTGACTAGGGAGTGTAGAGTGACTAGGGAGTGCAATGGAGTGCAGGGTGACTGCAGAGTGACTAGGGAGTGCTAGGGAGTGCAGAGTGACTGCAGAGTGCTAAGGAGTGCAGAGTGACTGCAGAGTGCTAGGGAGTGCAGAGTGACTGCAGAGTGACTAGGGAGTGCTAGGGAGTGCAGAGTGACTAGGGAGTGCTAGGGGGTGCAGAGTGACTAGGGAGTGCAGAGTGACTAGGGAGTGTAGAGTGACTAGGGAGTGTAGAGTGACTAGGGAGTGCAGAGTGCTAGGGAGTGTAGAGTGACTGCAGAGTGCTGGGGAGTGCAGAGTGACTAGGGAGTGCAGAGTGACTAGGGAGTGCAGAGTGACTAGGGAGTGCAGAGTGACTAGGGAGTGCAGAGTGACTAGGGAGTGCACTCCCTAGTCACTCTGCACTCCCTAGTCACTCTGCACTCCCTAGTCACTCTGCACTCCCTAGTCACTCTGCACTCCCTAGTCACTCTGCACTCCCTAGCACTCTGCAGTCACTCTGCACTCCTTAGCACTCTGCACTCCCTAGCACTCTGCACTCCCTAGTCACTCTACACTCCCTAGTCACTCTGCACTCCCTAGTCACTCTGCACTCCCTAGTCACTCTGACTAGGGAGTGCAGAGTGACTAGGGAGTGCAGAGTGACTAGGGAGTGCAGAGTGCTAGGGAGTGCAGAGTGCTAAGGAGTGCAGAGTGACTGCAGAGTGCTAGGGAGTGCAGAGTGACTAGGGAGTGCAGAGTGAATAGGGAGTGCTAGGGAGTGCAGAGTGACTGCAGAGTGCTAGGGAGTGCAGAGTGACTAAGGAGTGCTAGGGAGTTCAGAGTGACTAGGGAGTGCTAGGGAGTGCAGAGTGACTAGGGAGTGCTAAGGAGTGCAGAGTGACTAGGGAGTGCAGAGTGCTAGGGAGTGCAGAGTGCTAAGGAGTGCAGAGTGCTAGGGAGTGCAGAGTGACTAGGGAGTGCAGAGTGAATAGGGAGTGCTAGGGAGTGCAGAGTGACTGCAGAGTGCTAGGGAGTGCAGAGTGACTAAGGAGTGCTAGGGAGTTCAGAGTGACTAGGGAGTGCTAGGGAGTGCAGAGTGACTAGGGAGTGCTAAGGAGTGCAGAGTGACTAGGTAGTGCAGAGTGACTGCAGAGTGCTAGGGAGTGCAGAGTGACTGTGGAGTGCTAGGGACTGCAGAGTGACTGCTAGGGAGTGCTAGGGAGTGCAGAATGCTAGGGAGTGCTAGGGAGTGCAGAGGTGCTGGGGAGTGCAGAGTGACTAGGGAGTGCTAGGGAGTGCAGAGTGACTAGGGAGTGCAAGGGAGTGCAGAGTGCAAGAGAGTGCAAGGGAGTGCAGAGTGCTAGGGAGTGCAGAGTGCTAGGGAGTGCAGAGTACCTAGGGAGTGCAGAGTGACTTGGGAGGGCTAGGGAGTGCAGAGTGACTAGGGAGTGCTATAGAGTGCTAGTGACTGCAGAGATTAAGCTAATGGCAATGTAAATGACAATGCCATTTATTTATCTGTTTTCAAAACCAACACAAATTGTCATTTACAATGCCAATAGCTATAACTTTTCCAAAGGCGAAACCATTGCATTGTAAATGCTTGTTTTATATACCTGCAGTTGTGCAGCTTTCTCAGCAAGAAGGTGGGGGGGATTTAGTGGGCTTAGTAAAGTTAAAATCATCAATGTTATCAGAGATAATAATAGATCTTCTATAAGGTTAATATACACAGAATTAACTGCACTTAAACAAGATGATTTAGATAAACATGCATTCAAATGGGCGGAGCGGGTGGGTGTCGAACCGGTGGGGTTCCTGGATTCTTTAGAACTGGGTGAGATGGTTGTATGCTCAGCCGGACTTCAAGCACAGCATTATAAAACTCTCTTTGCCCTTTATTATTTTACGACAAGGATTCCAGCTGCTCTTGGTGCAATGCACCAAATGCTAATCTGGCTCATATGTTTGCATCCTGCCCATCCCTCGATAACCGATAGACTCAATAATGAAGTTTCTTGATTTAACATTAGGCCTAAAAACTATGCTAACCCCCGCCCTTTTATTTCTCGAAGTTAGCAATAACGAGGTACAAAATCCTTGTCATCAATTTTTCTTTCTGGCTATGGCTGTGTTACGGATTAATATTGCTTCCGACTGGCTCCATCCGTTGCCCCCAACTTTTCAGCAGTGGTGGTCACGGCTACTCGCAATATTTACTTTGGAAAGAGCTATATATGAGAGAAGGGGCAAAAAGTGTGAGAATTATGGGACGACGTATTTGGGGCCCTTTAATACGATTGAAGCAGACCCTGTTAGTTGATGATCCCTGAACTCTATAAAATGGATTGGAGCAACTATCTGGTGCAATACATATAAGTATATGTTAGGAAACGTAATCCTTGATGTAGGATTTGCTATATGTTTGAGTTCTTCTTTAGTATCAACCGTATTAACTGTATCCAGGTTATTGTTGAATCTTTCGTCTGATTGTATATAGGAATGTATTGTATTTAGGATTTAGATGTATCAATGCTTAACGGTTTATTTTTCTCTTTTGGTCAAAATAAGTGTCGATGTCACCTCACGGTTAAATATGTTATATAAAATATGTGCTGTTCATTTCAAAAATAAAAGTTTTAAAAAAAAGGGAGTGGAATTTGGACCCCAGTGTCCGGCTAGCGCACGACACTTGGATGAGTGAGAACCGGTCTGACTGCAGGGCCAGGATGATCTTCCTAAATTCGAGGATCCTTTGGTCCTACACTTATTTCAGACCCTCTAATTCGCAGTCAGGATAAGGAGCCAGAGGGGTCAAGTACTGGACCCCTCAGCCACTGCTTATTTTTTGGGGGTCATCTTGACACCAAGGAGGCCTGTACAACAGTGACCAGAGACAAAAACGCTTGGCCAGGATAGAACTTCTGTACAAATGCTATATGGCTTCCAACCTTAGCATAAGTCGAGAGTACCTAATGAATCTCTTTGCTGTTGAGAGTTGCGAGGTCACTGCAGTTAATATACCCCGGGTTAAGTAGGAAGAACATCATTTGCAGCTAAGAGCAGATTCATTGGCCTCTCGCACTGAAAAGGCTCTGCCTGCTCTGGTCCATCATTTTCCCCGAGGGTGCATGGGTCCAACTTTCTTTCGGCAAAAGAAGGACCAGAAGGCAGTCATCCTTCACACTTGGGGTACTTTGGTTCTGCTGGCAGGAATAGGTGGTTTTAGATTTATAAACATTGGATTGCCTCTCTACCCAGACAACTGGCATGCTATCACCAGTCAAAGTAGAAATTACCCTCTACCGTAAAGAATTAGATTAGGGTAAGTCCTAGTTGAATCAGTGGCTTCTCTGGATGTTTCTTGGATTGTGAATGGTAATTTTTGAGATCCACAGGCCTAAAAGAGTAAGGCACCCTAAGACCCCAACCTACTGTGTACTGTTTTACTAGACCATCTGCTTCTGGCTGGAGCAAGGGCTTCCATTTGGTCCTCAGCTATTAAGACTCCAGTGCTTTAAAATCTTACACTGTAGGCCTTACCAGATATTGTTGACTGAGCAGCAAGTCACCAGGACATTACCACCAGGAACCGTGGAAGAACCACAGACTTTGTGGCAGCCTAAGTACTAGGTTGCAAGTATTATTAAATATACCAATTATATCGGATGACTCATTTTTTTATAGATTGGGAGCACTTTAAGTGGTGACTTTGTATTCCATCCTTGCACCAGTACTGTAGATCAGTCCAGAAACCCAGCATCAATATTCTTTGTCCAATTTGTAAATCTTTTAGAGTTTGCTCCAGTTAAAACTTAACCTTGCATCATAGGATAATACTGGCCATAACCTTGCTGCATTACAAGCAATAAGAGTTTTGTTTTAGGCCCAAATCACATCTCTAAACACGCTTACATGGTCATATTTTTATAGTCACAGAATTTCTTTTTTTATCAAACTCAACTTTTAGGTGTCAAAGTTCACCTCCGCACTTCATTTACTCTCCTCATGGGTGTACAATTTTACTTTATACTAATCCTTTCGCTGCTAGGCATCCCCCCATGCTAAGCCTTTTTTTTTGCTATTTGGGGTAGTTCTCCATTAGGCCCTGTATCTTTTTGACCACATAAGGTATCTGCGCCAAATTTACATCCTTTTCTCCCAACATCATGGGGATTTTAAGGCACCCAGGGTTTGTTGATTCCCCTGGAGGGGTCCCAGAAATTAGACAAAATACAGTTAAATGTTGTTTTTGTTTTGGAAAAATGGGAAAAAGGTCTGCAGATGAAAACGTCTGGTTATTTTCCCTGCAAATGGTAATAACAAAGGTGTTGTGGTGCTGAAACTACCATCTTCCCAGCTTTCAGGGACAAGCAGACTTGTCAGAAAACAAAACATTTTACACAGTGTTGACATTTTTCTGGCATACAGCAGATTTTTGCTATTTTTTGTGCTTTCATCCTCTTTCTAGTGAATGGTAAACATGGGTATGAAAGCAATGATGGATCCTAGAAAGCTACACATTTCTGAAAAGTAGACACAATTTTGAATTCAGCAAGGGGTCATTTGTGTAGATCCTTCAATGTTTTCGTATAGAAACTAACAGTTGAAAATAGAACAATTGAAAAGGAGTAAAAAAATAAACAGCCATTTGTGCCAACGTTTTCACCTGTAACTTCTACTAAGTATGACAGATGTTTGAAAGCAACATACCGTTACATCCACTGGACCCTTCTTGTTATGGGGATATAAAGGACTTGTAGGTTCACCAAGAACCAGAGGAACCCAGAGCCAATAACTGAGCAGCGTCTTGCAATTTTTTTTATTGTGTACCGGGTATATAATAATTCATTTGGGAAAATATAAACAGGGAACAATCGGTATGAAAGTCACCTATGTATTTCTGAAATGAGAACAAAATATTGAGTTTTGAAACAGTAGTTATTTGCACATCTCTGAAATTGTGGGTACCCATGCCAGCATGTGAATTATACGTCATTTTTCAAAGTGACTTCTTTTTTACACATTGTCTTAAATTTGGAAGGCAGAAATGCATTTAAGTTGATAGGAGAACACAAAATTGTAGAGCAACTGTGATTACCTTAGTCTCTAGATAAAAATGGTACCTCACTTGTGTGGGTAGGCCTAGTGCCCACGACATGAAATGGTCAAAAACGCAACGTGGACACCACATTTTCACAGTGAAAACTGACCCTTTTTTTTTTTTGCAAAGTGCTTATCTGTAGATTATGAACCCTAGCTCTTTGGGCACCTATACATTTTTGTGTTGAATCACCGTGCTGGCACAAATGTCCTAACCCACAGCGTTCCCCCCAGTCTTCAGAGTAAAATGATTCCTCACTTGTGTGGGTGTCCAATGCAGAATTGGCTAAAAATGTATTTGAAAAAAAATGTGCCCTTCGATTTCTTGGTGCTATGTTTTTGCAAATCCCACACATGTGAGGTATCATTTTACTCTGGAGACTGAGAGGAACGCTGTGGAGTAGGACATCTGTGCCGGCAAAGTGATTCCACCCAAAAATATGTAGAAAATTTGTTTTTTTCAGCTAAATTAGAAGTTTGCAGTGGATTCTGGGTAGGGAAACGATGCGGGATCCACACAAGCCATACCTACCCGGACTCCGCCGGGTCTCTAGTTTTCAGAAATGCGCGGGTTTGGTCGTTTCCCTAGATGGCTACCAACCCCAAAAGGGCAGAAAGACTGTCGCTATGTTTGTGGGTGGGTGGGGACAGTGTGATGCCCATTCTGGGCAGCCCCCACCCACCCCTATGTATAAAAAAGCCAGCATAATCGCTGTCGCCTAGTGGGCATTCTGCACCCCCCCCCCCCGAAAGACTGGCATTTTTTGGGGGGTGAGGGGAGTAGGCATACCCATTCTGGGCAGCCCCACCCACCCTTATGTATAAAAAAGGCCAGCATAATCACCCCCACAAGCACCAACACATTGAAACTGAAACCAAGTTCCAGTTCCGTTTTCAATGTAATGACAACAGCGCACTATACACACGATCGTCATTACATTGAAAATCACCAAAGGGCATCAAGAGGTTGGGAAGCTCTTCTCCTCCTCCTCCGGAGGCCGAAGAAAAAATAGGAAATCCCTCGGCTGTTTGCATCAGAGGGATGTACTGTCCCTGTCCTCATGACTTAATGGTTCACTGGTACTCATGACAACCATTTCGTCGTGAGCACCGAAGGGGTTAAGCTACCAAACTCCTGCATGGTGTAGAATTTTTGAGGGCGTACATCTGATTATTTGACGGAGTGCTTACACAGTGATACATTCATAGCCACGAAGATCTATGATGTAATAATGTGCTACATCACTAAATACTTCTAAGGTCCCAAAAGCGAGACCGATTGCTTTGCAAACGCTTGTTTCATTATCCTTCTCCCATCTTTGCGGGGCATTCAGCACAGTATTTTGCTGCTATTATAACAGCTGTGCCTTAGAAGTTAATTTTAATTTACCATCTATTACATTATAATTGCAGTTATGTTCCATTATCTGTATTGCTGAACCTCTTCTTTTCTGAAACAAGCCATATGCTATCCATGAAGGCAAGGAAATTCTTCAAACCTTTTTACCCAACTCAGATAAATAAACCGCTCTTTTTCAGTACACAACTAGGTCTGTTGGTATTTTGTGCATGTAGAGCACCAGGAAAACTCTGAGGGGGAGTGTGATCAGGTTTTTTGAGCTAGGAACATGCTATGGAAACATGGGAAGCAGTAGTAATTTGACACCTTTCAGATCCCCATTAAGGCCTAGGTTTGCAGATGTAGAGATGCACTTAACAAAGGCCGCCCCCTACAACTAAATAATAGAGGCTTTGGAATTTTGGCTTTAGGAGGTCCCTATTGTCATGGCAGGAGGGAATGTAGGTTTAGAAATAGAATCAAAAGTGAAGCAGCCTCTACATTTTCAGTAGGAGAGGTTATGGTGGTATATCTAAAGGAAGGCAGGACGAGAGGAGAGGCAGGCTACGTGTGGCACACCGCACACGGAACTCACCACAAAAATCTTGGGGCACCCCTGCCTTGACCTAAGGCACATTATGGCATATGAGTAGTAGTTGATTTATGGCTACCTACTGGGGAGAGCATAATATAGATACTTAGGCTCCAATGCGGCATATCCAGGGATTCAGTAAAACAACACTCTAGACACCCACTCAGAAAGAGGGTTTCGGAACACAATTTTTGGTCCTGAAGAAACGCTCAGGATCCGGTATTGGACCAACAAAGCATGAAACACGTTGACCTGAATAGTGAAACTTCGACAGTTCACTACATCACATTCATTGAGTAGTGGCACTTCCTAACTCAGCGCACACTACCCATACCTAGTTTTTAACCTTACCCAAGGATCTTTGAATAAAGTTTGATTGAATTTCCTTGAGGTCCTTTTAGATCACACTCTCCACCTCGAATATAGAGCCCCCCAGAACCATAGATTTCAACCAGTTACTTCTTCACTTTTTTTTTAACTTGGGAACAAGTACCCACATTGATTATACATTTCCTATCATTCAAAATCAGGATCACAGGTACTGGACCTTTATCTTGCTCCTAGTCCCCACCTTTGTGATTACTGGTATATCTACACACACAGCACCCCTGCATTCTCAGTTGGAAGCGCTATGGTATAGCGAGTGCACTAGCTCTAGTCAGCCCAACTTTTTGGCGGAACAGGATGCATGGGATAATCAATTCAATCCAGTCTCTCAAGCTTCTTAAAAAGGCAGCTAGTTTTTATACCATGGGTAGAACAATAGCAAACAAACTGAGTAATAACTCAAATGACACACTGACATATTACATAATGTTTATTTCATTGACACCCCAGTGACATCACAGATTCCCTGCCGCGGGGCACTGGTAAGGAATCTTTCCATTTACATCAGCATAGAATTATAGAGGTACGGAATGGATAAGTTACCCGTGGAGGGGCACAAGGAGCTTGAGATGCAACAAACATGGTGGAGTTGGAGCTTGCTCTAGCCCCGGCCACGCGCAATAGAAAAATACTCAACACCAAAGGACACAAAACCACGGAAAGGTACAACAGAGTCCGAAGTATTAGCAGCTAGAAATTAAAAGACAATCCCAGGTGCCTCACTCAGCAAAGTTGCTTTGGGCCCTGTAAAATATTTGTTTCATGGGGACTGACCATTTTCTTACATCCCATGCTAAAGCAATGCATTACGAGTGGAGACTGCACCTTCTCAGTTAGGCTGATGAAACTTTGGAAGGGTTAGAGGTCTGAAGTGAATGCAGCTCTCTCTACACGCATAACAGAGCAGTGGGATGAATAAAAGGCCTTTACAGGGTGTGACAAAAATCCGGCAGTAAATAAAGTGCTCCCTAGGTGTGCAGTTAGGCTCTGGGGTGACTATGATTAGAATAAAGAGAATTCGGGGAGTTGAGACAGCGCTGTCAGACAGAACACCACCACCTACAAGTTTTAGCAGCAATATGGGGAAAATAAAGTCATCTGTTCAGAGAATAAACAAGCCTTCTCCATCAGTAATCAGAACTCTGGGTTAAATATAGACTTCTCCAGGTGTGAAGCTGAGATGGATATATTATAAGTGTATGGTAGAACACCATGGTGAATGAAGCCCTCTCGAGGTATGAAACTGGGAGAAAATGTAAACCTCTATGGGTGTTAAATAGAGCTTTGGGGAGAACCTCTGGGGAGAAATGAGCTAGCACAGAAGATCTTGAGAGACTAAAGCATTCTGTCTGTGCATAAGCAGATTCTAGGAAAATTAAATCACCCGCTCTGAAAAGAAAATAGCCTTCTCCATTAGCTGGCTAGAACCTTGAGTTGAATACAGCCGTGTTCGGATGAGAGAACGGGCTCTGGGGAAAATACAGGTCACATGAGGCAAAATACTAAGTTTGATAAAACTACCTTTACCTTCAGGTAAGAGGCCAAGCTCTGGGACAAACACAGGCATCACAGGTGTATGCAGGTGTTCCCTCCGAATGTTGGTGGTACTCTGGTGGAATATTTGACTCTTTTTTGGTGGTGTTGGTTTGGGTAGCGAACACAGTGACATAATTATTTAGTTGAATAATGCAATTTGCCAATTTAAGACTAAGGAATGGTAAAATACATACTCCTTAGATAGGAAGGAAATGTTCCTGCATAAATGTAGCCTGTTCTGGGTTTAAGAACACTTCTCATACAGATAAACCTCTCTGGGTGTTTGTGGAGCTATCGGAAAAACGCTCTACTCAAGGTTGTGTGGCCAAAGCTATAGAATGAATACAGCATCCCCATGATGTTTGACAAAGCTATGGGGTTAATGCTACAGTCTTTGGGTGTAGCGAAAAGTTCTAGAAAGAATGCAGCCCTATTCAGAGTTGGATGAGAGCTTAGCGTAAAATACAGCCTTGGTTTGTAAGAGGAATGGGGCTCTGGGCTGTTAGGGAACCACAGGGGGCCTGCGATTCCAATTTCAGAGGTAAAAGCGATAACTGGCTCCCCTAAACTCTCAGTGTGTGACAGAGGAAGGCCTGGATTAAGTGGGATGAAGAACTCCTTCCTCCAGGGTGGGCTTAGCTTAGCTGGGGCGTTCAAGAGAAACAATAATAGTCCTCTTTCGTATGGGGTCGAGGATGCTTTGTGGAGACAGGTATACAGGGAACCTCCTCTAGTGTGACAGGTGGGGTTATGGGACATGGAGCAGTGGGCAGAGAACAGAAGTAAGCACCCCCAATGGGCTAGACAGAGCCCTCTGAAGTTACCAAGGACTGCACTGGTACCTTCCCGTAATTGGCACAGAACGTAGTAAAGTTTATAATATACCAAATACCATTCAGGTAAGGCCTGTGTCTTAGGTTTGAGACTTCCTCCTGCGGCCTGAGTGGCTGAAAGTTGGACAACTACCACAGTGATGCTGGGGCTGCAGATGTCCCATCCATGTGTTGAGTAAATGTTTGGATAAACATTTCCAAGGACCCAATCCAAACATAGTAGTCAACCAAGAAAACGTCACAGTGGAAATGTTTGAAGGTACCCTGCGATACTCGACTGATTGTCCATGGGTCACTGCTCAAGTTCCCGCCACCCCAGTAAAGAAGTGGATTGGAGGATACTAAGGGTATGGGGTGACTACCAACTGGGACACAAACAGAATACAATACAGATTAACACAAATCCCAGGGAAAGGACAGCGGGTACCAGACACCGAATAAGAGGCCTCAATCTGAGGTAAATATGCTCTGCACATTCAACACTAGTCCCCCATGTTTTTCAGGTGCAATGGGTGACTGTATTCACACACCAACACATCAGCACATAGTTGTCTCAATACATTCAGAGATCTGAACAGCCAGCTATATCATCTTTTGTCACAATGCATTCCCTGGCAAATCAGGAGGATGGAAGAAGGGAGGAAAATGGGGGTTGGGTGACTTCTTACCTTTTCAGAGGAGGGTTAATCATGAATATTTTAACCCTTTTGAGATACGAGAGGATATTTGCTTGGATTCAGGAGAAAGGTGCTCAAGGAGGTTTGGGAAAAGGGATGCTCTGCAGATGTCAAGAAAGGAGGTGCTATGGAAGTTAGGAGACAAAAACCTAATTGAAGAACGGACAGTAAAAGGCAGGCCTATGGTGATCAGAAGTTTTTACAAAGGGGACTGGGAGATGGTGGAAGGGCTTTGGGGGGAGGGGATGGGGAAAGCTTCCTGCTGGGCACAGGAGTGCTTAACTGCTTTCCAGGACAACCAAGTGGCGCATTAATGCTACATTCATGTCACACACAAATCCACCCAGAACTTTCACACACACAATATGAAAGATTTGGCACTAGTCCTTCAAGTAAGAAAAAGAAAATCTGAGAAAAATTCTAGAGGGAGGAAGCACCCAACATTATGTCATCATGCTCCTGTTCTGGTGACCACCTAACCAAACTGGTGTCCTTTCTTCTACTCTGGGTCCTTAAAATGCTCAGCTATTTACATTCTGAGGGAGACATACATTGCTCAGGTATATCCTACCTTCTCTCAGGGTTCACCCACAATGCATTCTCAAACTAGTGTCACAGAATCTTACAATGCCCAATAGTGTCTTACATTTTGTGTGAGATATCCACACTGTTTAAAGCCCCATTATAAAGCTTTTCAAACCTTCTTTGCAGGACCCGGTGTTACTTAGGAGGGTAGCCTTCCTGTCAGAGATATCCTGTCCCTTTTCACTGGAAGGCTGCACTACTTAACTCAAACATCTTTCCTGCTGAACATTTAAAGTAAACTCTTCTGATTTTGTATATTGTAACAGGCAACCCAACCTCCGTGGTCCTGCCATACCAACCAAGACATCACTTCTTGCAAACAAACACAAAATATGCCACTTCCTGAAAAGACACACTCTTGCACCACCTCAGAATGGTCACGTTTTGCAAACAACTTCAAAATCTCATACCTCTTACCTAAAATGTTTCAGATATTCATAGTTGGTTGAAAATCAAAACCCATATAAAGGACAACTTGGCACCATCTATCATTTCCGGAGTGGAAGAGCTAATAATTTAACTCTTATTAATCAAGCAAAACCTTTGAATGGTCTTTAGATTGCAATGCTCAGGCCTGGCACATGAACCCTTGACCTACCTCAGTACAACTTAAAATCTGTGTGCGGGTTAACAATCGGCCCTCGTGCTTGCACAGGAGCAACAGACATCTTAAAATTGTTTTCATCACTATTACCAGTCACTTTTAATCCTGTTATTGACATCGAATAGATGGAAGGCTGAATAAACCAGCAGATTATACAGATCTCTGAAGCTGTTGCATTAATCCACTTGGAAACACTGAACCCAAATATTTGTCAAGCTCATTACACTTGAATCAGTGTCTCTAGAGGGATCCTGCAGCATCTACAGAAGCAGTCCCAATGCACTGAAATGTTGGAGCCTTTGGAGACCAACTTAAGACTGAATTACGCAGCGCACAGAAGCTGAAGATGCAGCTACACCTGTACGTGATCACAAGTCTTACTCCAAAAGGCATGATCCATCCTACTGTGTACCAGCAAAAAGTCAACAAAAAAAAATGTGAGAAAAAAGAAAGTTGAATACCTGTAAATAATAGTGTGCATTATGAACTCACTTTGCACTATCTCAACATCTAATGGTTATATCAGGAACCCTGTGCAAAGAGTTTTTTCCCCCCTCGGAAAGAAAAACTAGTTCAGTCTCGAGGGTATGCTTGTAATCGGCCCCAGTGCACTATATCGAATGGAGTCCGACAAAGCTCTTTGAATTGCCACAGTCTTCAGATTATTTTATCTTTTACTGAATGTGGAACAGTCTCACTCGCAATGTTTGCATCCTAACCTCAGAAGTTAAGGAAGTAACATGCAACTTCATAACAATTATGTACGTCAATACTATTTTACCAAACAACTGGTAAGCGCCTTTCCTATATCACATGGTTAGGATTCGGCAGCAAGTAGTACTTCTTCAGAGGTCAGGGCATAAGGCAGTCCTCTATACATTGCACAGAAACAACTTCCTGCATCCAGTGCTGGGTGACTACACTGTTTATCTTCATTAGAGGTGTATTTAAAATGAGCAGCACATTGCCGCTTTTCCAGGCACAGTACATTGTGAGTAAATTCTGTTCACAGAGACTCTAAACACGCTACAGTTAGTGTTTAGAAATGCTATCTTTTGAAATTTCATTGAAGCAAAAACCTTTGGTCTGTTTTTAGTTGCCAGTCCTATTGAGAAAGTGACTTAGGTTCTCAGCTGGAATCTAACAAGCAGAGTTTTCTGTGATGGGAATCTGACAATGTAATAATTTGACACTACCTTATCTCTAGAGGGACTATGATTGTCAGCCATTTGAAGAAAGCCCACAGCATTGCCATTTCGGCAAGATATGTATATCAAGGAGTACTTCTCTTTGCTTTGAGGCATAACATGCATAATGAAGGAAGCAACTTGCTCATAAAGCAAATGCTTCAATAAATAATCATAGAAAAGGCAGCCAATATCGCCCTCTACCAAAACCAGTTGAAAGAGACGTTCCACTTCATGGTGGTGTTAGCCTTCCAAATTCAGAGGATGATCACTCTATACAATTTTGAAACAATCACATTTTTTGACCTCAGGTTGGAGTGTCACTCTTTGTGGCTAGCATTCCCTTAATCACAGATAACGTCTCATGTAAGCACAGGGAAACCTCAATCAGTTTAAAAACATATACTCCTGCCATCTTGTGTAAGACTCTAACATGTGCAACTTATTTTCTTCGAAAGATTCTTTGAGTCATGAGGTATGGCGACTACCTATTACTGGTAATGCACATGGGCATCAGCTCCATTGTTAGATTGCTTCTCTCCACGGAGGGCAAGGATAGGAATGGAGCATAGAGATACAGAATAAGGTGACCATGCAGCAAGCGAAGAAAGAATGGCTTCTACAACAACCAAAGGCTTCCAGAGAGTGTAAGCGCATGTAAATTCACAGCACTACATGCCACAAACATATGCTTATAGGCTACTTAACATTTTCCATTTGTGGGATGTTTTTGGAGTAGATACACATGCATTGCATAGACTGCAAAGCAATTCTCCCCTAAGCAATGACTAAACAGAGGTCCATATGGAGATTAGTTTGGCCTATGTTAGCTTGTTGGCGTGCTAAGACATGCGCACAGTAATTTTTGGTGAAGTGTGTGGTGTGGACCAGGTAGCTGCTTTGCCGATGTCCGCTATAGAGATGTTACCTAAGCAAGACATAGCCTTTTTGCGAGTAGAATGAGGTATAGGAGCAACAGGCAAAGACAATTTAGTGCGAGTCTAACAGGTGTGGATACATTTGGTCCACCAATGTGCTATTCCCACTTTAGAGATAGGTCAGCCTTTCTGTGGTTTAGAAAAAGAGACAGTTGTATTTATTTTGTTCAGTCAATGTAATTCAGGGGGCCCTTTTGAAATCTAGTGTTTTAAGAGCCCTCTCTGCCATGGACTCTGGATGTGGGAAGAGCACTTGCAGTTCAATAGTTTGATGGAGGTAGAAAGTAGAGACCACCTTGCAGAGAAATGTAGGGTTTGTCCTAAGGACTACCTATCTGCACAAACTTAGTAGAAGGGTTCTTGAAGGGCTTGTGCCTGAAGTTCACTCACACGCCTGAGAGAGGTGATGGCCACTAGGAAGGCTACCTTACATGTGGTTCAAAAAGAGGGCCCATAAGTCTGGTGAGAACCATGTTGAGATTCCACACAGGAGCTGGGGGCTCCCTGGGAGGAATTACTCTTTTGAATCCCTCCACGAAGGCCCTAATGACAGACTGTAAAGTGAAGTGTGATACCTGTTCTGAAGGTAGGCAGCGGCGGCCAAGTGAAGCCTAATAGAAGTATAAACAAGGCCTGACTTTTTCAGGTGAAGCAGATAACAGACAATATCTTTGACTGCTGCATTAAGAGGGTTTATGGGCCTGGGACTGCAGTAGTGCACAAACCTTTTCCATTATGCTACATCACAGACTCTTGTTGTAGGACTGCATGCTTCTTTGAGGATGATCCTACACTTTGGAGTCAAGTTGAGGTAGCCAAATTCTAAGACCTCAGGAGCCAAATCGCAAGATTTACCTGCTTGGGATTCGGGTGTCTGAGCAGTCCATAGATTTGCGTGACAAGGTCATGCAAGTCAGGCAACTTCTCGTGGGGCACCAGGATGAGGTCGAGTGGAGTAATAAATGAGGGCTGCCTGGCCTAGGTGGCTGCCACTAGGATGAGTGTGAATGATGTTTGCCGAATTCTCAGAACGGAAGAAGTGGGAAATGTTGTAACGCATAGGTAAACATCCCTGACCAATTAATCGATAGTGTATTGACCCACATCTGTGGATGTGGATACCTGGATGCATGCTTGGGTGTATTCAGCAGTGCCAAAGAGGTCTATGTTGAGGAAACCCCCAACAACAAAAGTACAGGTGTAAGACTTGGAGTTCCCACTCGTGGACTTGTTCAGAGCAGGTCTTCAAGGTCGTTGTCCACTCCTAGTAGATATTCTGCTAGTAGATGGACTTTGGGATAGAGTGCCTGCCGCCAAATGTCCTGAGCCAACGCAGGCAACTGTGGGGAATGAGTGTCTCCCTCCTTCTGTAAGTATCACATGGCAGTCTGTTGTCTGTGCGGATGAGGATTAACTTGTACTGATCATGAGTGAGGAATGGATTGAATGCTACATGGACGGCAAGCAGTTCCATTTAGCTGATGTGGAGAATCCGTTGATGGAGTGTCCATGTACCCTGAACAGTCAAGTTTTTGACGTGTGCCCTCCATCCGGTGAGGGCAGAGTCTGTTAGGATGGTCACTTGTGGGAATGGGTCAAGAAAGCGCCAGCCTTGTAACAGATTGGTGCTGTTCCACCACTGTAGACAGCAAGAAGTGCGGGCAGAGATAAACACCCGATCCTCCCAGCGACCCTTTGTTTGTGACCACAGTGCAGCTAGTCATTCCTGCTACAGACGCATCTGTAATCTGGCATGGGGATCTATGGCAATACAGGAGGCCATCATGCCAAGAAGAAGCATTACCACCCTTACCGTTAGTTGGCCATTTGGCTGAAAGAGGCAGCAAAGTTTGGAAAGCTTGGATCCGTACTGGGCTGGGATACGCTAAGCTTTCCCAGTGAGTGAATTAAAAACTGCCCCAAGAAGGGCTAGATCTGGATGTGGCACTGCCTGCAAAGCTCAAATCATGTAACAGGTTGATGGTGAATTGGATTGTGCCAGACAATAGTGTTGGGTTGCACTCTTGATCAGCGAGTCGTCCAAGTATAGGAAGATGTGAATGCCATTTTTACGGAGGTGAGCGGTGACCAGGGTAAGACACTTTGTGAACACCCTTGGGGTAGTGGTTACCTCGAAGGGCAGCAGTTTGAACTTGTAATGCTGACCACTTATCACAAACCTGAGGTACCAGCGATGTGCAGGGTGGATCGGGATGCAGAAGTAGGCCTCCTTTAGGTCAAAAGTGGTCACAAAGTCACCTTGTTGCAGTAGAAGGATAACATCCTGGAGTGTTACCATGTGGAAGTGTCTGACAGGATGTATTCATTGAGAGTCCTGAAGTAGAGCATGGGAATGAAAGACCTTTTCTTTTTGGGGATGAGGAAGTACAAGGAGTACACTCCCTTGTTGCGGTGGTGGAGCACACTAGTTCTATGGCACCTTTGCAATTGAGTGCCTCTACTTTCTCCTGAAGGATGCACTGGTGTTTCTGGGAGTGTCTCTGCAGGGGGGGGGGGGGGGGGGGGTGAGGTTTGGTGGGGTTGAGGAGAGTTCAAAGCAATATCCCTAATTGATGATGGAAACGACCCACTGATCATACATGATCACCTGCAGTCTACCCCCGACAGGTGTAGAGTGATCGAGGGGAAAGGGAGTCGCTGCTTAGTGGCGATGACTGACTTAGCTGCTGCATCTCCACATCTGCCTGTAGAGTTACTGCCCAGCATGTGAATCTATAGCTACACATACCACGAGCTTAAGGTTACTGCAGTGTGAGCGGCTTGATCTAGTGAATTGCATGTTGCGATAGCATTTATGGAAATATACAGGCAGGTGACCCTACCAATGTATTAAGAGACCATTCGCCAATTTGCTCTTATATTGAAACCTAGATTTCATATACTGGCATGCCTGAATTTCAATGCTGCAAAGATAACTATATTTTTAATTTGGTCTCCCCTCACTTGTGCTACAGTTTCAAAGTGTGGGAAGCTGTCAGTCATTTTCTAGACTGCATATATGAAAACGCTTCTCTGTAGTACTCGGCACTCCAATGTATGGGCTTTTCTAAACTGCTCTACTAAACAAAATACATTGCTTTCGTCTGATGGTAACAGTCATTCTCCATAAGTCTATTACTGCTCCTAAAGGCTTGCTCTGTGGTGACATTTTGATGTTCATTGAGAAACCCTAGGAATGCAGCAAATTGATCACCTATGCAAATGATGCTTCAGATCTTACACTTACCGCCACTGGTGATTTTGATTAATGCAGGACCATGGACTCATTGCAGTATAGCTTAACATTTCTGTTTTTGTACAGTGGATTATAAGACAAGTATCTTGTAAATTGATCACTGCCTTGTATTTTGACTGCATCAGAGGTTGTCACATGTCCTGCTGAAATGGCATTCGAAAATGCACTCACAGGCGTTTTAACACCCAGGCTGATTTTGTTCACTAATTTGAGCAAGGATCTTTGTTCATTATTTTCAAATTGCAGGCTTTGGCAATAGCCCATGGAGGAGGGGAGTATAATCTGGATCGAAAACACACGAGTAACGTTTTCCCCTTTTTTATAACCTAGGACCCTGAAAGAAAGTTATTAGACTTACAGAGCTGCTAGAATTTTAAGGAAATTCGCCCCACTTCAGAATTTTCTTGAGTCTGCTAAGTTTTGCCTGGCATAGATGTAAAGGACCTCCATGACTGCTTTGCGACTATAAATGCCTGGAAAATGTCTGCGGAGAACAGGAAGGAATTGTAGAGCGAGCCATGGACAGTTGGGACCAGTTTACTCAAAGGTAAGCAGGAATGCATAAGGCCATGCTCCTTGTGATGAGTTGCGTAACAGGAAAAATTCAAGTGCGTAGAATTATTTTATTTTTTTACTGAAAGGATTTGTGGAAAAAAAGACAATCATTTATATGAAATGTCAAGATCATTTTTCAAGGCAGATATTGCTGCTGTGGAAGACTGAATAGGTGCCAATTTGAACAAGGCCTGAATTCACCAAAACGTCAGGCCGAATAATGGCTACTAATAATATTGACTTGTGAATACTTTCAAAGTTAGTACCCAATAATTTAGAGATGAAGATGGCTCCTAAGAAGAAGGTGAGCACTGCACTAATGGATATAAAGTAAATAAACTTTTCCAAAAAGTACTTTCATCAGCAGAATGTTTAAAAATAAGAAGAAAAAACGTTTCCCAGACGAATACTGTATTTTACAATGGCCAAAGACTTTAGCTTACTGGAAGAGATTTTTTTAGTCCAGCCTTGCCTAAATAAGGACGGAAATGTATTATCAGCTCTTTCTGGCATATTATTGGCCCAATGCACTGGCCATACAGCTGGTATTAAGAAGGCAAAATGCAAAGTTAAGAGATACCAGGGTGGGGTACCCAACTACTACTTCTGAAGCTGAGATCTAGTTCGCATAGCAGACTTTAAAGCTCTTCTTAAAGAGTAAGGGCTTGAATGCAGCACTGATGAGCACATGCAAGAGGAGCGAGTACCATCCTGATCCCTGTACTTCAGCAGGGCCTTAGGCAAGATGGGAAGGCACAACGAGAAAGACATGACCAGATGATGAAATGTCATTCTCCTTGGAACTGGGGTCCAGTTAACACATCACAAAGTCTCAGCATTTTTTGTTGTTGCAAGTTCACTAGAATGAAAAATTTCCTGAGAACTTAGTTGCAGATGACCGGTGTGGGACAATATCCCTGAGCAAAGATCAAGATTCAGACTGCTTCTGCCTCTTAAGTGGATTGTTAGATTCCTTTCCACCTCACTAGTTGAGGTATTACACAGGAAGGATAATTGTTTGAATAAGAGCCTAGCTTATGGAGGCAAAGAACTGGTTCAGGGTCACGTGACATCCTTAGCAAACAATAAGTTTTCCCTTACCATTAAAAACATCTATGAATATTTAATGATTTCGTAATGTCTTATTGGTTTTCTTTCCATGATCTTGCCACCAGGTGCCAAAATCGAATACAGCTTCCATAGCTGTTAATTCAGAGCTTGGATATCAAAACAAGGCAGGCATGTGTTATCCAACACGTCCTCTTTGTTGCATGTACAGTTGTACACGCCTGTTCATTTTATCACAAAACGTGTCAATCACGGTCTATAGATAACGGGGTCAAGATTACCAATTTGGAGTAACAATCAGGGTATTTCCTGGCTCTTTCATATTCACAACCATGTTGGTAGACTCCTTAGCATTTTAATATCAGAAAAAGTGGTGGTAAAGGCAGCATTGGCAGTCTAGGTCTAAACACACATCTTCTGCTAGACTTCATGGGAAAATTTAAGATGGGGAAGAAGCTCCGAAAGTGTATGAAGTAGCCCATGCATCCAGACAGCATATATTTCTCATAGGTACCTGCCTGGAGAATGTTACCAATGTCACATTTGCCCTGTGGAGCATGTCTGGACACTGAAGTTGATCTCAATAGAGGGTATATCATCGAGTGATACAGGTTACGCATCTGGTGATGGCGTCTCTTTAGCTGAGAAGGTATGGGCACACGTTAAACAGTCAGAAGAACAATATTCTCATTTATATGGAATTTCAACACTGACTTTGGAACAAAGATAGTAACTGATGTCAGTATCACTTTGTTCTTATGGAAAACTATTAAATGTTTGGAGATGTAAAAGCTTGCAGGTCACTTGTGTGCTTGGCTGATGTTTCAGTAACCAAGAAAGGAGGCTTTAATATGAGACAATTGATCTCACATGAAGCCAATGCTTAAAAAGTTTATTTTTTTACAACAGTGCATGAAAAGTCAGTTTCAGATCCAAGAAGACAGGGGCACCTGCCCAAACAAAAGACACTAATAGCCCATGCTGCTTCGTTATCTAATTCTTTCTGAGCTATCAGACTGGATGTGTAAAAAATTGTAACAGCCTCACAAGTCACCAACCTGAGGTGGAGTCCGCAGACATCTACACAACTCCCCCAGAAATTAAAAACATCTCTTATAAAGGGTACCCAGAAGTTGGTGACACCAGTGCTATTTTTCCATAACTGTGACACAGAATCCAGAGTCCCCAGTTTACTTTACCGTTTTGTCAAACGTTAAGCTTGACATTCATGGTAAATATACAATATTCAATATGCAAGGGGCTTTGGAACAGCCTCCTTCTGCAAAACCCTTCTTTAGCTCCGGAAACTTCAGCCACTGGCTTGAGACACTGTCAATCACATCTTGGATCAGCCCACATGAGTATTTTAGTTCACTGTTTTTCTGTTGGATGTCTGGATGTGCCCTTCCGCTTCCACTGGAATGCATTAGGGCTATTTTACCACTGAAATCAGTTGGTGAGTGGCCCGATAACACAAGGGAGTGAGCACTGACATAAGTGTCTTAGAATTGTTTTATTTCCTGTAGCATATATTTTTCAAATACTTTTAACTGTGCTTTAGTACAACAGTTTTAACAATCCGCAGCCATACAAATGTCATCCCTATTTGTTTTTTTTAGAAACTGTCTACCAACATCTTAGGAATGGTTTTTTAGGGAGAGTCCTCTAAAATGTTGTGGTTTGAAGCCCTGAACTGAAAGCTGTTGATTGACATTGGTCACAAATCTGAGAGTACTAATGTTGTATAAGGAAATCCCATGTCCCCATGTTTTGATTGTATGTGCCATCATGAATCTAAAGGCAATTCAAGAGATGAAGGCTAAATCAGACGGTTGCCTCCGGGAAGCAACAGAAAGGATTTGCACCCACTCCCATTCGTGGACTGTTCCTGTGTCAAGAAAATATAAGAAATATCTGAGATCACCTTCATGTCAAAGTAAGAAGAGGAAGGTCAACCAAAGAGAATTTTTCAACCTGAGAAACAGATGCCAATTTTGGAGCCCTTGTGTAGACCTGATTTGCTTACTATTAGCTCTACTGTGGAACAATTTTAGGCCTTTGAAAGGCAATGTTGCAGATATTTGGTATTGCTCTTCCTAATGAGGCCTGGGTGAAAATTCTGCAGAAACTAGTTTGCAGTAATTTGCTCCACTTTGTGAAATTCCACACAAATTTGCATTCTCACAGTTTCAGAAAAATTTTGTGAACATTTAGGTGTTTTATGAACCATCACAAAATGTGGAAACATTCACAAACTTGTGTGTTTCCTGGCTTATATTTGGTGCATTACTTCTTTTGCATAGAGAGAGGAAAAAAAAAGACTTGCTCCAGCTTATCCCTTATGTCTCCGTTTTACCTATTGTAGTCCCTAAAAAGAAGTCAGACTGTGGAGATTACAAAAGCCTCATGCTACTCTGCCAATTACTATGCAAGTATCATTTTTGGCCTTCAATGTACCTTTGGCAGGTATAGGCTCTCTGCAGTGGTGAAAAAAGCAGCCTATCAAGATTCTAATAAGTTCCATACATTGGGTTCCAAGACATTCATTTAAAGACTTTCTGTCTAGTAAACAGCCCTCAGAGAGTCTGTTCCCTTCAATGAGGCACTAATCATTCAGGAACCGCCATCCTGGCACAAAACTCAGACTAGTCCTGCAGTGTCTAAGGTGGCCACTCATAAATATAGACCTGCCCAGTAAGATTATCCTTTGGCGTCTAACATGACGCATGAAAGCCATTTGTAAAGGCCGCCGTGTCAAAGCTAAAGACAAAATAATTCTTTCAATTTGCCTGGCGAGAGTACCTAAAAGACTGCTATTTGTGAGATACAAGATTTTTGCAGGAGGCACTGCTGTGCTGAACTCCTCCCATGCTGGCTGCCCTTTGCCCATTACAATCATGCTCTCTGGAAAATGGCGGCACCTGCAGAGCATATCAAAGCCTACCCATGCTAGGAAGGTTCCAAGCATTCTATAGTCAGGTTTGGGTTCGGTTTACTCTACGGTGTACTGTATGGGGTCAGTAGTTGTTTCACACAGACATTCATCGATACGTATGACAAATGTATCAGAGGCTATTTAATCTCAGTTGTTGATCATGCCACTTGATGACAATCATTTATATGGGGAGAAGTCAGATGCATCAGTGGAGAGGGCAGCTAGAGAAAGACGCCTTGAGGAGCTTTCTGGTTTCCCTCTACATAGAAGACATTCCAACACCAACATTGGAATTAGCCATCAGTTTGGTTTGTGTCCGCAGCAGCAAATGATTCAGCATTAGCAACAGCCTAGTTGCTCTTTTTAGAGGCAGGGTGTCAGCAGAATGCTTCATTCTATTCCTTTAACCCTGCTTGCAAAGCCTCTTTCACATTATTCTGTAGCATCACGAGAAACCAGCCAGGTGTCGGCTGGCAGGTCTTCTGGGTCAGTGGCAGAATATAACCTCAGACCAATGAGTCCTGCAAATGATTGCCAGAGATTATTCTGTGCCATTCGTAAAAAAGACCCCTTCAATGCCCCAACTTTTATGCCCCCATTCCCCCACCCTTAAAGAAATATTTTTATGAAGAAACAGAAAGAGACTTTGGTGAAAGAGGCCTTTGAAAGGTTTCCTTATTCTCACTAAGGGCCCTTTGCTATTCTTAGTTCAAGACAATCCCCAAGTGGGGAAGAGGCCTATTTTGAAACAGAGGTTCATTGAAAAACAATTCTTAGGAAAGAGAAATTCAAGATTATCACGCTACTTCACATATATTTATTGTCCAGATTGGCTAGTCTCATTGGATCAGTAGGATTCTTTATTTGGAGGTTCTGAATGCCCTTTGCACAGGAAGTTGTTTTTAATTAACTGGGTGCGGGGAGGGCAGGGGAAGAAATTACCTGCACTTGGAAAACTGCCTGCTTTAAGTATTTTCATATCAGATGGCGCTACTCTTTGAAATTATTCTGTTTTTTCCGGGATTTGTTAAAAGGAAAATGCTACTTACCGGTATGCATCTGTTCTTGGCATGTAGAGCTGCAGAGTTGTACACTATGCATAGATCGCTGGGCCCGGATGTTTGCAGTTTGTTGTTGTCCTGAAAAGTTCTTTGGAAGTCACAAGATAGGTGACTCCTCCTTAGGACCACATTGCGCATGGGCATCGGCTCCCTCCCCAGATTGTTTTTCGCCATTAGGGAAATGATGAACTGTGCAAGTACAGGAAGGATGCCCGTGTAATTTGTATCTAATTAAGATAATACTGGAACAGACAAGGGTAGCCGGGGAGGGGGTGGGCGTGTACAACTCTGCAGCTCTACATGCCAAGAACAGATGCATACTGGTAATTAGCAATTTCCGTTCGAGGCATATGAGCTGCAGATTGTACATTATGCATAGATTATATAGCAGTATCCACCCTTAGCGGCGACCACCCCTATCTGTTGCAGTAGTTGGGAATAATGTTTTGAGAACAGCCTGGCCCACATTAGCTTGTTGTTTTGTTTGCACATCTACACAATAGTGTTTTGTGAATGTGTGCGGTGTAGCCCATGTGGCTGCTCTGCAGATGTCATCTAGGGGAATGTTCCCTAAAAATGCCATTCAAGCCCCTATCTTTCTGGTAGAGTAGGCTTTAGGAGGAACAGATAGGGTACATTTAGCTTTGTGGTAGCAAATCTGTATGCATTTGACAATCCGTCTAGCTATTCCAGATTTTGAAATGGGATTGCCCTTGTGTGGTGGTGAGAAAAACACAAAAAGTTGTTTTGTCTTACGAAAGGGTTGTGTTCTTTCTATGTAGTATAGCAACGCTTTTTTGACATCTAAAGTGTGGAGCTCTTTCTGCTACCGACTGTGGTTGCGAGAAGAAAACGGGCAGTTCCACAGATTGATTGAGATGGAATGGAGAAATTACTTTAGGCAGGAATTTTGGATTGGTACGCAGAACAACCTTATTTTGATGCATTTGCAAAAAGGGTTCTTGAATGGTTAGTGCTTGTAGTTCACTAACTCTGCGCAGGGAAGTAATAATTACTAGGAACAAACTTTCCATGTTAAAAATTGTAGTTTAATCTGTGTAGGGGTTCGAAGGGAGGCCCCATTAGCCTTGTGAACAACGTTTAAATTCCATACAAGTGAAGGTGGTACTATGGGAGGAATTATTCTTCTAAGGCCTTCCATAAAGGCTGTAATGGCAGGCACTCTGAACAGAGATAGATGTTGTCTGTTTTGCAGATATGCTGCTATTGCAGCAAGATGTGGTCTAATAGACGTATAGGCTAAGTTACATCTTTGAAGATGCAGTAAGTAACCTATCATGTGTTGAATAGCCCCATCTAAGGGATTAATATTGTTGTTATAACAATATATTACATATCGTTTCCACTTGGCTGCATAACATGCCCTAGTGGTAGGAAGTATGGCTTCTTTAATAACATTCATGCAGTTTGGAGGAAGGTTCAGATATCCAAATTCTAGGACTTCAGGAGCCAGATCGTAAGGTTGAGCTGAGCTGGGTCCGGGTGACTGATCTCTCCACCGTTCTGTGTTAAGAGGTGTGGAGACAGGTGCAGTTTTTGGTGTGGTACCACAGACAGTTGTAGCAGTGTGGTGTACCACAGTCGTCTGGCCCACGTTGGAGCAACTAGGATGAGGGTCAGAGAATGCTGCTGTAATTTGCATACTACTAGTGGCATGAGTGGTAGAAGTGGAAAAGCGTACGCCAATCTGTTTGACCAACTCATCCATATCGCATTGCCTTTGGATAGTGGGTGTGGATATCTGGCGGCGAAGCTTGGGCATTTTGCTTTTTCGTAGGTGGCAAATAGGTCTATCTGAGGTTGTCCCCACATCTGAAAGAATGGCTGAAGAACTTGCATATGAAGTTCCCACTCGTGGGTCTATTGTGTTTGAGGACTTAACAGATTCGCCATAGTATTT
Source organism: Lissotriton vulgaris (assembly GCF_964263255.1). Classification (NCBI taxonomy): domain Eukaryota; kingdom Metazoa; phylum Chordata; class Amphibia; order Caudata; family Salamandridae; genus Lissotriton; species Lissotriton vulgaris. The sequence goes on from NC_141693.1 coordinate 1,505,204,019, forward strand.
TGTACTCCTGGGAAATGTTGGGCTAGAAAGAATATGTTCTGAGGTATGGCCGGCCTCCATATTTCCTGTGCTAGTTGAGATAGTTGCAGGGAGTGCGTGCCTCCTTACGTCTGTATGTAATACATTGCTGTCATGTTGTCTGTGCGGACTAACACAGCTTTGTTTGCTACTTGCTTTTGGAAGCTTTAAGTGCCAGGAATACTGCTAGTAACTCAAGATGATTGATGTGGAGTAACTTTTGTTGCGGTGTCCACCTGCCTTGCATGGTGTGTTGCAGTAGGTGGGCTTCCCAGCCAGAGAGCGATGTCTCTGCGGTCAAGATTATCTGAGGAACTGGCTCCAGGAACGGTCGTCCCTTGGAAAGGTACAGAGCGATGAGTTTGACCGTCTACCAACACTAGGAATGTTAAGTGACCTTGAGCCTGGTTCCATTGACTTGATAAGCACTCTTGTAGCGGACGCATTTGAAGTCCTGCATGGGGTACTATGAAGATGCAAGAGGCCATCATCCCTATCAGTTGCATGAACACTTGTGCTGGGAGGGAGTGTTGTAGCTGAAACTTTGTTAGGAGAGTTTGCATGCTGGCTATCCTTGCTGGGGTGGGATAAGCTAGCGCTGTTGAGGTGTTTTATTGTGGCAACTAGGTACTGTTGTACTTTGGATGGCTGTAGATGAGACTTGGTGTGGTTTATTGTGAACCCAACGTCGTGGAGCAGCTGGATGGTAGCATGAGTGTGTTTTACGCATTGATTGTGTGAGCTGGCTTTTATGAGCCAGTCGTCGAGGTACGGTCTTCGTAGATGCGCGGTCACCACTGCCAAGCACTTGGTGAACACCCTTGGTGCTGTTGTGACTCCGAATGGGAGTACTTTGAACTGGTAGTGCTGCCCGTCTATTACAAACCTGAGATACTTCCTGTGAGCTTTGTGAATGGGAATGTGGAAGTATGCGCCCTTGAGGTCTAGAGTAGCCAGGAAGTCTACTTATGACAAGAGAGGAAGGACTTGCTGTAGTGTGACCATGTGAAAATGGTCTGACTGTATGTATATGTTTAGCGGTCTGAGGTCTAAAATAGGCCTTAGAGAGCCGTCCTTCTTTGGGTTTAGAAAGTATAGAGTAAACCCCCTTGTTTTGCTGGTGCAGAGGAACTAGTTCTATTGCACTTTTTTCTAGCAGATGCTACTTCTTGCTTTAAGAGTGACAGATGTTCTTGTGACATTGGATGTTGTTTGAGTGGTATGTTTGGGGGAGTAGATGTTAATTTCTAGACAGTAACCTGAGTGGATAATTTGTTGCACCCACCTGTCTGATGTGATGTTGATCCATGCAGGTAGGGATTGCTTGAGTTTTCCCCCCACAGGAGTGGAATGTTGAGGGGGGGGGGGGCGGTGGGGGGAGGGGGGGGGGATGGAGGAAATTCATTGGGTAGGGGTGGAGGCAGAGCGGGAGGTGTTGTTCTTGCCTCTGCCTTTGTTGTGGTAACCCCTGTAACCCCCTCTCTGGTAGCCCTTTGTGAATGTGGATTGGCCAAGGGTTTTGTAGAAAGAGGAGGGACTTTCTGAGGAGTAGCCTCTTGTGTTGCCTCTGTACGATAAGTGACGAAAAGAACGCCTGGGAGCTTGCTGTTGCAAGGCTCGCACAGATTTTGCAGTGTCGGTGTCTTTCTTCATTTTTTCCAAAGACACATCAACATTTGGGTCAAATAAGTGTGTTCCATCCAATGGCTGATTAAGTATGGAGTTTTGCACCTCAGGTTTAAAACCTGAAATACGTAGCCAGGCATGTCTATGTAGTAAGGTGCTGGTATTGATTGCCCTTGAGGCAGTATCTGCAGCGTCTAGGGCACAACGGATGGAAGTATTAGTGATATTTGTACCTTCCTGTAAAAGTTCATTAGCCCTGGTTTTGTATTTGTCTGGTAGGTGCTGCATTAGGGACTCTAGTTCATCATAATGTGGGGCAGCTTTATATTTTTTCTCAAAACGGGGATTGAGGACCCTAGCTCTAACCGGGTCTTTAAAAACCTGTTGCGTGCTTGATGACGCCCTTAAGCATTGGTAAGATGGCCGTAGACCTTTGTGTGTTGTCAAAAGTGTCTAATAGGAAGTCTTCCTCCACTGCATCAGTGTGTAAGTCCACCCCATGATATTGTGCAGCTCTCTGGACTAGCAGGTTAAACCCTATGGTGTCCTCTGGTGGGGAAGGTCTGGAAGGATAGACATCATCCTGTGGGACATAAGGCACATCAGGGGTGTTGCAATCATCCCATGGATTAGGTGACTGAGGGGGACTATTAGCCTGTGGTGGGTAATGTGCACCCCCACCTTCATAATCAGAATCTGTGTGTACATCATCGTCTGGATTAGGAGATGGTGTAGGTGAATGCTATGGTGGAGGAGGTGTATGAGTAGGAACAGTATGGGGAGGTGGAGGAGAAGGAACCCATAATGGAGAGGTTGCAATGTCTCTTCTTTGCAGGGGAGGAGGTGCTGGTGCCTCAAGTGGTCCCTTCTTGGAGCGGAGTCAATTGTCAAGTTTTGAGATCCTTTACCAGAGTTTTTTGTTGTGGATCCGGTGTAAAAAGCTCTTGTGAGCCAGGTAGATCCTTTGGCGTAGAAATTTCCGTCTCCATAGGTTTTTTAGGCACAGAGTCGGCAGTTGGCTTAGGAGTGTGCCCTTTCAAAGTGTCTCAGAGTGCGGTTTAGGTGTTGATAAACCGCTACCAGTCTTCGGAGCCGTGTGCTTGGGTGTCGAAGCAACGGTCGACGTGGAAGAGGAAGATGGCTTTTTCTTCGGTGTCGTTACTGGGTCGGCACCGGAAGCAGGCTGGCTCGAGCCTGAGCCGCCTGAAGGCTTTGTGTTCTTCTTAGTCGGGTCCGAAGGCGGGGCGTTAGAAGCAGTGTCTCAGTGTGCACCCGAGCCCAAAGGTGAGGGTGTGACCGAAGCCTTTTTTGATTGGGTCAAGGAAGGGGTGGGGTCGACAGTCTTACTTACGACCCGTTGAGCTGGAGTGACTTACTCGACGTCGGAGTCTTCAGCATCTGATGATCCGATACTCTCTTCAGCGTGCTGGTGTTCTGGCACGTCAACGCCCTCTTTGAAGAGGTCGTCGGGAATCGGAGCTGACGAGCGAGCCAAAGTTCTTCGAGCTAGTCGGTCCCGGATCGTCTTCTTGGAGCGGAATGAGGCACACGCCGAACAGTCTTTGGCCTTGTGCTTTAGTGAAAGGCACAGGTTGCACACCTCATGTAGGTCGGTGTGGGGAAACTTCGACCCACAATGAGGACACTTCTTGAATGGTGTCCTATCCATGAGCCAGAAAGTGAGGCCTAGGTAGGCCCGAAGGCCTTCATCGATGACCGGAATCGAAGACTTCGAAGTTGGTGGATAATCGCGTTGTAGATCGCGATCGAGACAATACCGTCGAACTGGGTGAGGATTGCGCGCCGAAGGAAATTTGGTTCCAAACCGGAGCGCAGGAAACACATCCGAGCCCAATGGCGGAAAAAAACAATCTGGGGATGGAGCCGATGCCCATGCGCACCAGGAGGAGTCACCTATCTCGTGACTTCCAAAGAACTTTTCAGGACAACAACAAACTGCAAACATCCGTCCTGTGTATGACCTACAGAGCCATTGCTAAAAAGAGCGACACTGGAATTGGATCCATTATCTCCCACTATGTTCCCCGCAGAAACCTGCGTTCCTCCGGGAAGCTGCTTCTTGCAACTCCCAGTGTACGGAAAGCCAGGTGGGGCGGTAGAGCCTTTTCCACTCTGGCTCCTAAGTGGTGGAATGAACTTCCTTTGGATCTGAGATCCCTTCCATCCCTACAGATTTTCCGCACTGCCTTAAAGACCTTTCTCTTCAAGCAAGCTTATGTTTAAGATCTATGTTTCCCCTCCTGGTCCTTCCTGACCTTCTGCTAGGCGCCTTGATACCTTCGGGTTATTGTTCTGCGCAATATAAATTATTTTCAATTCAATTCAATTCAATCCGGGCCCAACGATCTATGCATAGTGTACAATCTGCAGCTCATATGCCTCCAACATCACATTTAGCTAATTTTCATCATGCTCAGTTAAAGGTCCCAAGGTCTGAAAATGACCGACTCGACCACTAGGTTAACTTGAGCCTGGTCGACCCTGGTCATTTTCAGAACTTGGGACAAGAAAGGCAGGGGCAAGAAGGTGTAGAGGAGTCTCATGACCTAGTCCAGATTGAATGCATTCCGGGCGAGTCTCTCCCCAGAACCTCCAAAGCACAAAACTATTGACACTATGCGTTCTTGACTGTGCTGAAAGTTTTTTTTATAGGTGTCTCCCCATTGCTAGAAGATGCCATGCATCACGCCTGGATACCAACGTCATTCATGATCCACTAGATTACTGTGGCTTAGCTCTTCCACCCTTCAGAGAGCTTTCCCAAATGATTCCTGATCAGGGAATAGCCCTGACACTCCAGCCAAATCCAGAGGCTAATGGCCTCTTGGCACGGGACCCCCTCCGCCCTGCTTGTTGCAGTACTACGTGGTTGTGTCAGTGAGAACCTGTACCAGTCTCCCTTAGAAAGACAAACCAAAGGCCTTCAACAACAGACAACAGTACTGTAACTCCAACACATTGATATGGAAGTGGTTACAAGCAAGAGACCATAGTCCTCAGATTGCCACTTCCCACAGGTAGCCTCCTCACCCAAGACATCCGTCACGACTGCCCATTCTGGGAGGGGAAGGCAGAGGGGTCTGCTGCTAGTCTAATTGCTGTCGATAAGCCACCACTGCAGATGGTCTGCATTCTCCTCCAAAATGTGAATGGCACCCGACAGAGCTTCTTAGTTGATCCAGAATTGAGGCTGAAACATTTTATCATAGCCCGAATATGCTGAAGTCATTGCAGTGGGGTGATTGGAGGGTGAAAGGGTGAGGCAGAGATGAGGTCCTGAACGTTCCATTGTCCAAGACATGAAGCCTCTGCAAAGGAGTCTGGTACGGCTTAGGCTTGTTGATTGCGAACCCCAACGGTTTAGGAGATCGGCGTTGTCTGGAGGTGTCCCACGGCCAACTGTGACGAGTCCACCTCCAACAGCTACCAGTCAAGGTAGGAGAAAACTGGTATCCCCTGAGCACCGAAGATGGGCAGCGACCACTGCCATCACTTTCATGAACACCTGAGGGGCTCTGATGAGGCCGAACAGGCGGCACAGCAAATTGAAAATGCTCTTGGCTTACTTGAACAGCAGGTATCATCTGTGGGACTGTAGGACAGGTATAGGTCCAAGGCCTCCATCCAGTTGGTCGGATCCAGGGCAGAAAGAACCTCGGCCAGTGTGAGCATTTTTAATTTGCCCTTCTGTAGGAAGGCATTCTGAGGGCAAAGGTACGCTGTAGCCTGCATCCTTTTTTGGCACAAGGAAATGGAGAGAGTAATAACCTGGCCCTTTTCCCCAAGTCGGAACCTTCTTGCTGGCTTCTTTGAAGAGTAAAAGCTCACATCTCCTGCATTAAAATGAAAATGTGCTCTCAGAGCTGTACCGATATGGGAAGAAGGTGCAGCAAGGCAAGAACAAAGGGTTAGGTATAGCAATGCTGAACAATCCGGAGAGCCCACCTATCAGATGTGATGGATCACCACCCTGGGAGAAAGTATTGGATCATGCACTGCAAGTGGCAAGTTAAAATGGCCTAGAGGCTGTTGCCGCAGGCGTGGGGGACTGATGCCCAGGATTACCTGTGTATAGCCTGCCAGAACCACATGCCCGGCCTTAAAAAGACTGGGGTGACTGGCATCACCTGTATGCCAACCGCCCTGATCTCCCCCCGGAATATCCTTGGATATTCTAAACTGGTGAAGATACTGTTAAGTAGGAGCCGAAAGGCCAAGGGAACGTTCAGTGGCCTCCAAGGCAGAAACCCTCTTTCTCACCAAATAGGAATGAGCCATCAACAGGCATATCTATCAGGGAGGTATGTACATCTCCTGAGAAACCTGTGGAATACACCCATACATGGAAATGTAGCACTACACTGTCTGCACCAATCAGTGTTATCAAGGACAATATGGATCACATATTTAGCTGCAACCTGATCATCTTGAATGGTTTGAGCCAAGAAAAACCTAAGTACTTCCAGGACTGCAAGGGAGATCTCGCTGGCCATGTCCTCAAGGGCTTGCGCATGTCAGCCCAATAAACAAACAGCACTGACTGACCTCAGTGCTAGGTTATCGGAAGAGAACGTTTGTTTTCTACTTGCCTCAATCCTGTATGACGCCTTGTTCACTGAGGGTGGCAGGGAATTAATTGGGGTTCAACTTGATGGTGGATGCCTGGACTACCAGACTCTCTACATTAGGATGTTTTGTAAGGAAATCTGGGTCACCAGGCACCGGTCTATGGCACTTGGTCACTTGCCAATTCAACAAAGGGCAAGAACAGGACTTAAACCAAGTGCCCATTAGCTATCCATAGTGGCTTCATTGAGGAATAGAAAGGGCTCAGATGACGCTGGCTCAAGCTGCAAAATGTTTGTAAGTACACTCCATCTTCAGCATAAGACAGATGGTCATCGAATAGGAAACATTCCATTGGGAGTCAAAAAGTGTAGTTTAATCTGTATCAAGGGAGTAACAAGCCCCGGAAGTTCTTCTTCTGGACTGCAGGCACAATAGTGGCACCATGAGAAGAATTATACTGCAGAAAACAAATTGAGTTAAAGACTCCAGAGCTCTGTTACGCCCAAGAGTCTCAAGACTCCAGAGAATCAAGATCACTCATGTTTCATAACTTGCAGTGGGGTTGAGATTTGTTTTTAGTTTTGAGGCTACGCGGTCACATCTGTAAAAAAAACATCCAGACATCAAAACTAAAAGCCTTTGACTATAATGATTCCAGAGAAAGTGAAGACCTGTGTATTTGGACACATTTCTCTGGTATGTGTGATTTTGTAAGAGATGAGGTTTGGTCTTTAAGGCAATTTTATCACCCAGATGAGCTACTCGTCTTACTCTTATCCATAGAATAATATTTTTAGGTTATTTTTCTGAGCATTATATACCCGTATTAGGAGTCTTTTGGAGCTAACAAGAACACCCAACTATGCAGACAGATATAACCGTCAAGACAAAAAGTGGAAAGTTTGCTTATTAAAGAGTCAGACTCTTAAAGATTTGCTAAATTTCAGCAAAGAAATCTTGAAAGACAGATTGAATGGTAAGCTGTTTCAGTCTTGCATACCCTAGACACAAAAGGCAATCCCAACCCTAATGTTTGTACCTGGTAAGGGCGAACTCTGCTGGGAGCTACAGCTCAAATTTAGAGTTGGAGGCTTTGTGGTGAATTTAATTTCCATTAAGAAATTGGGGCCTGGATCACAGAAATGTTTTGCATTATACACACCTATATGAGGTAATTCTGTTGTGCACTGAGAGCCAATGCAGCTGGTAAATATGATCAGCTACATGGTCACATTTTTTCGGAGTTATTGAGAGACAATCTGTGGGTTCTGAATTTTTAAATCTCTGAATACTCTCCTTGAGTAAACGAAGAAATGAAGTTTCCATAATCAATAGGACATTGAATAAATGCTTTGGATACTATTGCTCTATGAGGAAAAGAAAAAATGGAAACATTCAGCATCACATGCGTGAGGGATAAAAACAACTTTTTGTTACCAGTGAGATTTGATGTTCCAAAAATGCAGTGTCTAACAGCATTCCTAGATTCCTCACAGTGGGAACTTGTTCAAGGCAAATGCCCACTGTGGTCAGACATCCTGAAGCGTCCCATTGATTTAGTTTACTTTGGATTGACATTATTTCTGATTTAGAGGAGTTTAAAATTAAGTAATTGGAATTCATCAATGAAAAAATGTTTCAAAAGCAGGTACACCGTTTGGCAAGAGACTGGTTGGACTGTCCTCAAATGTAATAATTAGTTGTGTGTCTTTAGCATATAAATATGGTATGACATTAAGCTCTTTCGGGATAGAAGCAAGAGGGTTCTGATAAAGACTAAAGCATAGCGGAAACCGGGCCGAAACCTGTTGAATATTCCAGCCAAAGAATTTTGGCATCGAGGAGAATGAGCCAATTTGAATCTTTTGGATTCCTGTGATAAAATATTTTCTACACTGATGGACAGTACCTGAAACTGCATAATTCTTAAGAAATGTTAATGCGGCAAATCGAAAGAGCGTGGCAGATCCCTACTCATAAAAAAAGGATCCTAAGCTAGGGGAGCTGGCTACTTCCAAAGTGGGTCCAATTGCAGAAGGCAATATCTTTGGGGATACCTTTGTGAAGGAACTGGGTAAATTTGTTAATACGTTTAACTCTTTGGACAAAGCCCAAACGTCGATTAAACGCATCTTTACCCCACGTGTTTTTGGCGCAGCCGGACATGGCAGGGAGCGCTCGGCCGGCCGCCCCTACAAAAGAGCTTCCTACAAACAGGGCGAGTCCCATAGAGGACTGTACCAGGACCCAGAAAAATTCAGGAACTTTTACCCGACCAGGAGTTATCCCCGCCGCAGGGGTGGCAGAGGCCGAGGAGATGGTGCATACAACATCCAACGAGGTTAGAGTGCGGAGTTTGGTGGAGGTGAAGCTGGGGAGCAGGCTGCAGTTTTTCCTTCACAACTGGTCTTTGCTTACCTCCGACGCTTGGGTTTTGCAAACCGTCAGAGGGTTTCAAATAGAGTACTCAGACCTTTTGTCCCAAACCTATAGTCTTCACTCAGGAGCAAAGGGAACTAATAGACAGAGATCTCAGAGTTATTGCGGAAGGGCGCAATTACTCCCTCCACTCTGCACCCCCAGGGGTTCCTAAGCAACATATTCTTGGTGGAGAAACAGGACGGAGGCTAACTGCCCCGTAATAAATCTCAAAGAGTTCAACGGGTGGCTCATTTACTGCCATATCGAAATGGAGGGCATTCAACTCCTGACGGATCTGTTACAGGAACGGGACTGGATGGTCCGTCTGGATCTCAAGGACGCTTACCTTACGATCCCGGTTTTCCCCCTCACAGATGTTTTCTTCAGTTCCGGTGGGATTTGCAGACTTTAGAGTTCACCTCCCTTCCTTTTGGACTGTCTTCGGCTCCGTGGTGATTCACCAAGGTGATGAAGCCGTGGTGGAGCGTCTCAGATCGGAGGGCGTCCGACTGATAATTTATCTGGACGACATACTCATCATGAGTCAGTGTCCGCAACATCTCGTGACCCAGTTACAAGCGGTGCCCCTCCTGGAGTCGCTGGGATTTGTAATCAACGAGACCAAGTCGGCCCTTCTCCCCTCCCAGAGGATACAGTTTCTGGGCTACAAGATAGACTTTGCAGCGGCTACCTTGTCCCTACCCTCTCGGAAGTTATCCAAAATCAGGCACGAACTGGAGCGTACTCTGGCAAGGCCCACAATCTTGCTATGTCACTTGGTCAGAGTGGTGGGCCTTCTCTTGTCCTCAATATTTTTCCAGGTCCCCTGTACTACAGGGCTCTTCAGCGCTTCAAAGCTTTTCACTTGCGCAGAGGCCTCACTTACTCAGAGGCCGTGCCCCTCACAGAGGAGGCCAAAACAGAATTACAATGGTGGGTCGAACATATGGAGGCCTGGAACGGCCGAGCGAATTTCAGTTCAAAACTGGATCTGATAATAGAGTCCGACACCAGCGGATCTGGTTGGGGTGCCCAGTGCAGAGAAGTATCTACCAGCGGAAGATGGTTCTCTTCCAAGCAGGCCCTTCACATCAATTGCCTGGAGTTGATGGCGGGCTTGTTCGCGGTGAAGTGCTGGACAAAGGACAGGATCCAAAATTGTGTTCTGCTCAAGATGGAGAATGTGGCAGTGGTGCGCTACATCAACCATCTCGGAGGGGCAGGGTCCAAGGCGTTATCCAATCTAGCCCGCAATCTCTGGGAGTATTGCTTATCCAACCAGATATCCCTGTCTGCGGAGCATCTTTCCGGTTCGTCCAACCAGGTGGCAGACTGGTGCTCTCGTCACTGGAAGGACACCAGCTTGTGGCAGCTACATCCCAGTGTTTTCAGGGCAATCCAGGTTTGGTGGGGCCCATTCTCAGAAGACCTCTTTTCCTCCAGTCTGGACGCCCAGCTGGAACGTTACTTCAGTTGGCGCCTGGATCCGGAGGCGTTGGCAGTGGATGCTTTCCTTCAGTATTGGAGCAAGGAGCGGGGTTACGAGTTTCCCTCCCTTTGCAATGATCATGAGGTTATCAACCCAGGTGAGGAGACAGCAGGCGGACCTAGTGGTGACTATAATATGGAGGTCGCAAGCTTGGTTTCCGGTTCTGATGGAACTTTCCTGGGATTTTCCAATCCCTCTACCCCTCTGTCTCGATCTCCTCAAGGATCCTCAGGGAATCCTCAACGTTTTCTGGTCACAGGTGGCCTGCGCTTGATGGCGTGGCGGGTTTCAGGCAACGCTAGAAAGTTCTTGGCCTTTCGGAAGAAGCTGCCATGTTGCTCTCTAAGTCATGGGCCAAGAGCACCAATAAGAGATACCGATCCGCTTGGTCAAGGTAGGGAAGTTTGTGTCTGCGACAACAAGTGGATACGATGGGGGCAGACATTGTGTACGTCCTTAACTTTATTGCCTTGTTGGCGAAGGAGAGAATGGCCTACAGGTAGGTCAATTAACACCTTTCGTTCAGCGATCTCGGCGGGCCATGTTCCATTGGATAATCGCCCAATTGGCTAACATCCTTTAGTTTGTAAATTATTTAGAGGTGTCAGATTTTCAGTGCCTCCAGAACCACGTTACTCTGTGTTATGGGATGTGAACAAGGTTCTAAACCTGTTTCAATCCTGGCCATCCAACAAGTATTTGTCGAGGAAGCAGATGTCCGCTAAACTTGCAATGTTGCTGTGTTTGATTTCATGTCGTAGGGTTTCGGATGTGAGGGCCTTAGATCTCACGGGCCGGGTCTTCACTCCATATGATGTTACCTTTCACATTTCTAGGCGAACTACATGCAATTCACGTTCTGTGTCCTATCCTGCTTTTCCTGGCGTCCCAAAGTTGTGTGTGGTCTGAGCGCTTAAAGCCTACGAAGTGGCGACAGTGGATATACGCCCACAGGGCGTCAAAAATGGTTTATTGCTCTTACTAAACCACGCATGGCGATTTCGCCCCCTACTATTGCGAGATGAGTCCGCTGGGTAATGCAGGAAGCAGGTGTAGATACTTCCCATTTTGGAGCTCATTCATTAAGGGGTACAATGGCATCCAAGGCATTTTCCCTGGGAGCACGGCTTGAGGTTATTCTGAATGCCGCAGACTGGTCTTCGGACTCCACCTTTAAAATATTTTACTTTAAACCAGTATTGTCACTAGGGAGTTTGGTGGCGGACAAGCTTTAAATTAGCCTAATCTGAAGCCTCCGGTCCTGCCATAGAATGCAAAATTTCCTAGCTAACGTGCAGGAAAGTTATAATTCTATTAAGGAAGCGGAGTCGAAGATTGGCCCACCCGGTGTTCATTCGAACCTGCCCAGAATATCTGCGTATGAATGGTGAGTAAAATGTTTGTGGTACTGTTTGTTTCATATGAAATGTTGATGATGTTACTGTGGCTCATTGCCGGTTGGCAGGTAACGTTGTTCACGGTTTTTGCATAGGGCTCTTACTCCCTTAAACTTATCTAGCTTTCTTTTACCTTAGGATCGGATGCTGGCAAGCAAGAGTAATCCGAAGACTGCCTGGATGGGGTCGCAGGAAGATAGAGGAAGATAGAGTGTCCGCAGGGGAAGTTATTAGGTGTCCTTGCACAGAATTGTCTGCTGCGGTTTGGACTTTTTTCTGTTTTCATTTTCCCTGTGTTCATGGGAAATGTAGTTTCAATATACATTGTGGTGCTTTTGTAAGCTGGAGTGCGTAATAAATGGAGAAAGATTCAGCCTAATCTTCGCCTCTGCGTCCTCAATAGTATTAAAACTTTCCTGCACGCTAGCTATGAAATTCTGCATTCTTCTCCACAGAACGGAAAATATGAAGTGCTGTGTTAGCTGCAAAGTGAGTGCATTATGCCATCCAGTTGGACCAGACTGCCCTGCAGCAGCACTACTATTCATATTTTTAAATAGGAAAACATGTTCTCTCTAAAAAAATGTGCTCCCAGATACCAAGCACAACAGATGTTCAGTGCCAATGAATGTCAGAGGATCCTGTGATGGAGATTAAAAAAAGCAAGTCTAATACCTAAAAGCAACATAATGCCCTCCCCCATATTTCCACAAACCAACTAGTCCTATTTTATAGAACCATAAAAATATTGACTTTTTTATGTGAAAACATGCTGCCAAGTAATCTGATGTACAAAGACCTCACTGCTTAACAGAAATATTTGTACTAGTCATTGGAATTGCACTTTCACTTTTGCGAGGCAACAACTTCCTGGGGGCATTTATGTATGGAGTTCATCTTCGGGCACTGTCCGACATCACCCAACAATGCAGTTTTTAAGTAGGCAAGCCGTACTATTAACACTCCAGGTGGAAATGGTGCAGTGCTCCGATCTGCATCATGTTCAAAAGATGGTTAATGCAATTACCACAATGGGTTTAAGCTGGACACCAGAATAATGGAGCATGGTTGAATGTTAACACTGCAGATTCCTTTGAGTCTGAGGGGAAATTAGTCTGGATATACCTTATATACAAAGACATTTAGGGCTATTATTGCGAAATTCAAACAGGACTTGGGATCTCTATACCTGTGATACAGGTAAGAGCTACAGGTAAGAGCACTGGTGTGTGCAGTCCATGCACTGCCCCCTTAAGTTGAAATCCAGTTAGAGCCAGTGAAGGAAGGATTCCACGCCCTGCGTAGTCTGTGGGAGGCTCAGATGAACAGACTGTTTAACATATTCAATGCCTAGACTCGTCCTGAGCATGTACACAAATAGGTTAATGTTGCAAGGATTCAGCACCTAAATTCCTCCTCTTGCTAGAAGCAATTTTGTTACTTGGGCACTGCTACGATACTCTGCTTCCTTCCTGGGAGTGACTTATTGGTGGAACATCAAAGCAGAGGCCTCTAGAAAAGAACCCAAATGAACAGACTCTAAAGACAAACGAAGATAACTCAATAACATCTTCCTACAGTGCAGCAGTTTTTAAAAAAGGAAATGGATAGTGCCAAGATGTCTACTTCAGTGATTTAGAGAATTAGAAGAAAAAAGAAACCTGAAACATTCGGAAGTTTAGGAAAACTGCATGACTAGCCTGGTAAGCATGCATTGAAGTATGCCACAGGTCGCACAACTTGCCAAACGCCCTGACCTTTAGAGGAACAAGCACACACCCATGGTGTATTTGCAATGGACTCAGTACATGCAGTAGAGCATAAGACTATGTCCCAATCCAGCAAGGGAACTTTCGACTGGCTCATTGGTTTCTGTCAACCCACCTGAGCTTTAGGTTCAGAACCTTCTCAACACACAACCATCACGCATTCGAGAGTAACCCCGCCACATACAGACTACCTGCAACGAGCCACTCGCATTACCCTAACTGCAAGACTAACGGGTAGGAGCAAACCCGCGCAAAGGCAGAGAGGTATGGAAGAGGCAAATAATTCAGATCCAGGAATCCATTCTCCCTCCAATGATGCACTGTTCCACCCCATGACTGGCTACGAATTTTAGAAAAAAAACTAAAGAATTTTTTTCTTAAGATGTGTTACAAAAATAAAAAAATAATAAATAGAAAAATAAATTAATAAATTAAATTAGCAACTTGAAATCCATTTCTGAAATGTCTAGAAAAATAAAAAAATGACAGCAAGGCGGAATGTAGGGAGCAGACGTACACAGAGCAAACATGCCCGATTTTCAGTCTTTCACAGCTAAAAAGCCCTTCCACCCCCTCACTGACGCCTGCTGTCCCCTTACCCTACAAGTGTCTGCAGCGCGTGAACAGATGGAACAATCCCAATGTGAGCAGCCCTCTCTTCCCATGATGGAGCCAGGCTGCAGACAATGGTGTGCTCCTTCTACTGTAGGCTTGGCACAGGTAAACGTGTTACTGTTTGGGGGGCGAGGGGGTTCTGACATGCTTGTGAGTGCCACACCACAAGTTATGAGGAATAGTGGCTGGGCCTTGGAGGAGCTGGCAGCGGCACTGCACTCACAGCGGCAGATCTGTGCTGTTGTGCCGGGTCTTTCTGGAGGTGCCATCATCGCGTGGTAGCGCCCGCTGCAGGCTCGACATGGCAGCTGTCTTTTTCAGGTCAATGATCGCATAAGAGTCTGCTCGCCGTGCAGAGTGGGCAGGGACGGGGGTGCAGGGGATTTGTGGAGTGTGTCGTCCGTGGGGGTCGTTCTTCTCCAGCTCCACCTGAATGTAGTTCAGTTGGCGGGACTCGGGGCAGGGCCGGCGGAAGTCGAAACTGAACACATTGGGAGTGCAGTTCCTGTGTGACGTCATGTCCCCTTGGCGGAGGCCCGCGTGGTGTCCCCCGCTCTCGGCGTTCATGTAGTTTTGGAGGGGGTCGTCGGGATAGCCGTTAAGCGAGGGCGTCATCACGTCCACAGAGTCCTCCTCCTCGTCGTCTTCCTCGTCCTCCTCGTCTCGCAGGGCGTGGCACTCCCAGACAGGCGGCAGAGAGGGCAGGTTTTCGTAGTGGAGCAGGGCCATGCGCCTGTGGGCACAGCTGTTGAAGCCAAGGCCATCCCCAGTCAGCTTTAAGCGGCCCCCGACCCCGCGCCTCAGGGCCATGCTGCCCGGGGCCGGGATGCCATTGATGTTCTCGTAGGCGTACTTGGGCCCTCGGCACTCCTCCTTGCACTCGTTGTTGTTGTTGTGGGGGGGCTCGCGCTCTGGCCCGCACGTGTGGCCGCTGCACTCCCGGTGGTGCCTGCAGAAGCTGTCCGCTTTGACGGGCACGCGCCTGTACACGGGCGCGGGGCCCAGCACAAACTTCACCTGGCCGGGCTGCATGTACACCTGCGGGTTCCGCTCTTCCAGGGAGCAGCCGGAGCTGCCGTGATGCCGGGCCTGCTCGGAGAACGATGGGTGGACCTCGGGCAAAGAGTGCATGTAGTGCCGACCTCGGAGGTCATCTTCCACGGTGGCTGTATTCACATATGTGTGGGACTAGAAGGAAAGAGAAGATGGGGTTAGAACGACTGGCCAGATGGCATTCATGGACACACAATTAAACAAAGGTAATGCACGATCTATGGGAACCCTGCTTGAGTAGTTTCCAGTCCAGAATCAGCAGGGGGGACAAAGCAGAAATCTAGATACATGTTACAGTGGTTCCAAAGATCACTCCAATCCTCCGCAGAGAGTTTCCAGGTTCTGTGAAAGACTACCCTTTGCCCTCCTTAAATGAATAAGCAAGCGGCTCCTGGTGTGTGTGTGTGAGACCCTCAGCACATTTATGGCATGAATGAAGCAATTAAATGCAGTTGGCCAAATAAGAGGCTCCCAGCGAACCAATGGAAAATGTATTCAACCGCAAGGAAACTTCTCTGGCAAAGGTTTGGGTGATAGAATTAAGTTAAAAGAGTGCTTTTACTCAAAGCCCTAAACTTCAACCCAAATACATACCCATTCATTGGCACCATCACGCTATAACCTCTTTTTCCCCCCAGTAGTCCAACCCTGCACTCCAATAAAAACTCCTTGGTGCAGGTTTCAACAAAACTGCATCTATTCCCATACATTTCCACATGCACATGCTCCGCTTCACGCTGGCTGCAACATGTCTTGATATTTTTTATCCACACATGCAAAAAGAATTATTGATGGACAGAATGTTGAACAATGTCAATATTCACCGCAGTACAGAGATCTAGGCCTAAATCCATCGTTGTTTTCCTCCCCATGCCATTCCAGTTTAAACTCAGCCATATGCAAATCAGTCTTGACCTTGTTCAGTACAGCCCGAGCTGTCAGGCCAGGCCCTCCCTGGACCAGAAACCAGCATCCTGGGACCGTTTTTGAGGTCTCCCACCTCACCAGCCAGGCTAGCTTGACCCCAGTAATACTAGTCCAGAAAAAAGGGTTTTTGAGTAACCAGGGATTTTCAAGGCGCTCTGCTACAGTGGACGCAATAGTTCAAATGGGAAAGATGTCGCTGTATGGTGCAACTAGGTGAGGGGATAAGCCCTGTAACACGCCAATTGAGTGCGGGAAACAACCCTCAATACAAAATTCTAGCATAAACCTAGGCACACATAAATTAGATGTGACAATCTGTTAGTGTAGACATATATAGTACATTACGCAAGCCAACAAATACAGAGATGATCTTTAGATGAGTTTTGAATTTGTTCAGTCTTTAATTTTGGAGAAAAACCAGCAGACACGCGTTTCGTCGCATTTGGAAAAATCTTTCCGCAACTTCCTCAAGGCGCTCAGCCGGTGATAATTCTGACCCGGCCAGGCCAGAGACAAACTGGTCAGCTTCAACACTAAGCAAGGGAATAGGAGGATCCATATCGAATTATGTAAGATGCTCTTAAGCGCTCCGATATCTAAAATAACCCAATGGTGTTGATGGGGTGAACTGGAAAAAAGGCTGTGGTATGGCCGAAAACTGAGTATAGCAGTGGTCTCGGTGGACGCCGTGGGGTAAAGTAATGCAAGAGGAATGGATAACGCCTCATCAGTCTGTAATCTTCCAGTAAGTGAGCCTCGGTGTCTCGCCCACGGGCCACTGTGTTCCTGGTTGCTGGTTCCTCTAGCATTACTTTCCCCCACGGCGTCCACTGAGACAAAGTGCCATACTCTGTTTTCGGCCATACCACAGCCTTTTTTCCGGTTCACCCCATCAACACCATTGGGTTATTTTAGATATCAGAGAGCTTAAGAGCATCTTACATAATTCGATACGGATCCTCCGACTCCCTTGCTTAGTATTGAAGCTGGCGAGTTTGTCTCAGGCCCAGCCGGAAATTATCATCCGCTGAGCGCCCTGAGGAAGTCACAGAAAGACTGTTCCAAATGCGACTAAACACGTGTCGGCTGGTTTTTCTCGAAAATTAAAGACTGAACAAATTCAAAACTCATCAAGAGATCATCTCTGTATTCGTTGGCTTGCGTAATGTACTAAATATGTCTACAGATTATCACATCTAATTTATGTGTGCCTAGGTTTATGCTCGTAGCTTGACCGCTGTGGCATGGAGAGCACGGACCTACGCCTGAGCATACCCGCCCCACTCGGGGTGAAAAAATGCAAGAACAACAATTGATGGAAAATTGTGAATTTTTAATTTCTTCAGTATTCCATCCATCATTTGTTGCCGCAGTACTATTCGCCCTAAGTGGGATGGGTATGCCCAGACGTGGGTCCCGTGCTCACTGTGTCACTAGCCTGGCTGATGAGGGGTGTTATCCCCCAACCGGTCCCAGGATGCTTGTTTCCGGTCCAGGGTAGACACGGCTTGGCAGTTCGGGCTACACTGCTTTCATGAGGAGCAGGGTCAAGGCTGATTTGCATATGGCTGGGTCCTAACTATGGCCATGCTCAGGGTGTATAATACTTGATCTAGAAAAGGCGTTTGACTCGGTGGAGTGGCCCTTTCTGCTCCAGGTGCTCGAAAAGTATGAGCTGGGCGATGCCTATATTCAGATGGTGGGGCTCCTCTACCAAGCGCCCGAGGTGCGAGTCCGGACTGGGCGGCTATTCTCTGACAGAATAAGGATCGGGAGAGGCACCAGACAGGGATGTCCCCTCTCTCCCCTGATATTCGCGCTCGTGATGGAGCCGTTGGCAGAACTGCTCCGGACCTCCGGAGGCGCCTGGGGCATCCCACTGGCAGATGGAACACACTCGGTATCTCTGTATGCCGACGACTTGCTGTTATATGTCAGGGACCTCACCCGCATACCTGCGACACTCACGGACATCTTTCGGGTGTTCGGGGATATGTCAGGGCTCCGCGTCAACTAGTCAAAATCAGGGGTCTATGCGTTCAGTGACACTATGCCACAATGTGAAGTGCGAATGATGGGCGAGGAGCTTCGATGGCACCCGACGGTATTCCGGTACTTGGGGATCCTCATATATCGAGACCCCGTTGATCTCCTAGAGGGCAACCTCGTGAGAGCCATCTCCTCGCTGTCGGCCCAGGTCACGTTCTGGAACTCCCTCCCACTGAATGTGCCGGCTCGAGTGGCGCTGACAAAGATGATAATGCTCCCCAGGCTCCTCTACTTTTATGCTAACCTTCCGGTGTATGTACCGACGCGCATATTCAAGGGGTTGGAAGCCCTCACCAGACGCCTGATCTGCAATAAAGGACGCCCCCGGGTGGCATTGAGGACCCTCTATGCGGCTACGGAATCTGGAGGCCTGGCGGTTCCCAATCAGGAACTATATTACCTAGCGGCCCAGCTGCAGTGGGTTGCCTATTGGCTTAGTGGCAGGAACCTGATGGCCACGGAAGACACTACCCTGACCCCAACTCAGGTGCTAACGCTCTTCCACCCCCTGACGCGGGGCCGGCCTCCCGACCAGATCCATTTAGCTGTCACAAGACAGTGCTTTATGCGAAGCCTCAGACTTACTAAAAGCACGGTGCCATATGCCCCGAACCTGCCGCTGCTGGGGACCCCCTGGGGGAGTGGCGTGATGTCCTCATCCGTGCTACGCAGTTGGACCGTGGCGGACCTGGACAGTCTAGGTGACTTGTATAGTGACGGGGAGCTACTGTCCTTCGAGACTCTGACCGCCGACACAGATCTGCCGGCGGGACAGTTTCTGACACACGCGAGGCTTCTCCGAGTGCTGACGGGGACGTGGGAAGATCTGACTCAAGAGCCGACCACACATATGCTCATACAGTACCTACATGTGATGGGCAATGGTTCCCATCTGGTGCACTGGCTGGCACAGGCGCTGCACTATCACACTCAGTTCTCCTCCCAACGACAGAGAGAAATGGACGGCCGACCGGGGTAGAGAATGGTCGGATAAACAATGGGCCGCAGTACTGGCTGGCGCAAGGAACATTCCTCGTAATGCGAGATTTAAGATCATCCAATATTACATAATACACCGCGCGTATTTGTCCCCGGACAAACTAAATCGCTACTTTGGCCTCGCCTCTTCAGCATGTCCCAGGTGCGGACTCCTGAACTCTGATCTGCTACACCCACTCTGGAGTTGCCCTCACCTTACCATGTACTGGTCGGCGGTCACTGACACATTAGCGGCAGCCACGGGCGACGCCCTTCCCAAGACGTGGGAGGTATGCCTACTGGGACTCTACAAGAGGACCAAGCAGACCAAACTACAGGCACGTTTCTGGGACCTGTGGCTCATTACGGCTAAGCGGCTCATCACGAAACGCTGGAAGAATAATGCCCCCCCGCGACCTGTGGACTGGCGTCGCTCATTTACCAACTGGGCTAGCACAGAGAGCGTGACTTTACACAGAGAAGAGACGGCGGGACTCCAAATGTACCCGATTGCCCAAGAGTGGGACACTACCCTGACTGCATACCATCAGGCTTGTACCCAGGCTGGTATCACATGACCGCTTCGTCACGGAGCGGTGACAGACCCGTCATCCCCCACCCGACATGCCGCTCCCCCCACCCCCTCCCCCCCTGCCGCTGGGGTAACGCCCAACAAAGTCTGCTTGCTATTATTCCCTCCTACCGCCACATGGCCGCAGCAATCCTCAATCCACGGCCATTCCCGCCCCCACACAGTCCATATACAGCGTCACATACACCATTAGTGTCACTGATACACTGCTGTACACGCTAACACTAGTCCGATTGTTGTTGATGTGTTTTTCCTCCTATTTCCGTTATTTCCCTATTATTTCTCTTGATTGGCAGTTGGCTTGTTTCTGCTGTGCTCACGATGATGTTGATCTCCCCCGCCCCATTTACCCTCTCCCCAATGTTTATTAAATACTGCCACGATCACACGACTATAGCCCTGTGTCCCATATGGTAATGTGGGATGTGGGATTCCTGTCTTTAACATCATCCGTGCCAACCAGGGAACGCAGCCTAGAATAACCGCTGTTGACTATCATGACCACTTTGGCCCTTCTGCAGTGACATACGCTGCAGGCACTGCAACCCAAGATTTCTCCTGGAACTGAGAATTGCGGACTAATGCATCTTCCCTGGCTACTGTTTATTTTCACCTATATACGACCGAAATGTCGAAAATGTTACTGACTGGGTAATGATTGTCGTTTATATGACATTGTATGATCTATTGGCTTGTTACTTGTGAAATTAAATAAAATCTGGGACCGTTGGTCTAAAAAAAAAAATGGCTGGGTCCTAACTAGGGTGGTGAAGTGACCAAAAAAACCAATGGATTTATCCCAGATCTCTTGACTGGGGTGAATGTTTTAGTCATTTAGCGTTCCTTAAATCATTTGTTGCAGCAGCATTTCTTATCCACACAAGCACACAATGAAAACATTTCTCACATAGCAGAAAATATACTCACACACTTTGCCTAACCATTCACTGGATTTAATGCTGAAGCACTCTGTTGCTAATTTCTTTTTTGTTTCAGCCTCAGCTAAATTCAGTCATATTATAATTCATAGTGAGATGAGAACTCTGATCCTCATTACAACAAGTAAACACTATCCATTTCAGTCACACAACTTGCACGCTCTCATGAAACCGTAGCAATCCCACGGAGTAGCATGTCACCTGTCTGCTAACATACGCTGGTGTCTCGTCGGGAATATGAGGCACTATGTAAATGCAACAGTACCATTCCTCCAGCACTGGAGTACACTAACCCCAATCATGGGTACGCATTAACCCAGAGCCCTGGTATACGTTGCACAATGAGGAGTACGCACCTGCTCCTCAGGAGTGATGAGTCCGTGGGTAGAATCCTCTCCAACAGAGGGGTGCCTCAAGCTGCCCATCGAGGGATGCCGCGACGAAGCATAGTTGGGCCCTTCCCGGGGAAAGCTGTGGAATCCATTTGGGTACCCTCCCAGGGTGTACCCCATAGCTGGTGGGAAGGGAAAAAAAACCTGCATTAAGTATCCACAAATAATTACTCTATTGTGTCCAACTACAGCCTCACTACAGCAGGCAGAACAGGCACTGGAATTTAACGGTTGCACAAGCTCAGACATGGTGCATGAGGCATCACCACACAATATCCCAAATAAAGATCTCCCAAACATCACCCAGTTCGTCAGCCTGCTGATGGGTTTCACTAGTTCCTAAACTCTCTTGGTGGACATCGGAAGGGGACCCATGACTGCATCACAACTGGGCAATAGACCCATTGGGGCCCTCCTGCAGATCTAGAAGGTCAAGTATATCACTAAGGTAGCCTAAGGTAGTGAGATCTGGGGTTATATGGAGCACGAGGAATTTCAAACTGTCTAAAACATCTTTTTAAAATGTCTTTTATGCTCACTGCAGTGTATCCCCTCTATTGTGGTCCACGAAGAACTGGGGATGGTCTTTCTTTCTGCTTTCTGACCAGCTGTCTTACCGCCCCCATCATTGTGGATGAACTTGTGACTTAGGGAGGGAATCACTCTAGCAAGGATATTTTTAACGGACTGCCTTTCTCTGGATCATTATTACTGTATTCCCCAGCTCAAGTATGTCAGGGATTGTTTCAAGGATTTGGGAAGGGTCGAACTATTTACCAACCCAGAGAGTATGTGCAGAAGAGACAAGTACTGGGTGAAGAAGACTTCTTTAAAAAAACGTCCGCTGGACAGGGAAGACTGGGAGCTGTGGAAGCCCAGTGTGCGTAGGTTCTTATTGAAATCTTGGCCATCGACTGAGCCCCATCTTCTATGGCTTAAAAGTACTCACAACCAATTTTTACTGACAAGGTTCTGCTTGGACCTTTTTCATTATCTTTTGGCCCACCTAGGCGGGGCACATAGGGACCAGAGTCTCCCTCCCTGTGGCTGCGACGGGAAGTCTCAACAGGAAATGATGCATTTTTTAATGTTTTGTAGTTTTTATGATGCCTCAAGAAAGTCTTACCCCATTCCTATTTTAAAGAAAGCAAACTTTAAACAGGCTGGACCTGCTTTTATTTTGTTACAAATGCTCTCCAGTAATTCTTTGCTATATGTCCTTAGCTTCTTGAGGTCGGCAGTCAGGCTTAGATCTAGTTGTGACCAACGTATATGGCTGTGGCTACTAAGGAACTGTGGTGATAGTTATGTATGTTTCTTTTAGTAGGTGTCATAGCCCGCTCTATTATTCCTGTAATTTAGGGGGCCGGCGTCTATGAACTGTATCGCTAAAGGCATTTAGATCTTGACCCATCCTCGGCTCTAGTCTCTTGGACATAGCCTGGCACATTATTTTTGTAAATTATGGGGTATGGTAAATGACCTGTACCACAACAAGTCTTTAATATGCTGTATGCGGAGTGGTTTTAACATAACGTATTATTGTTTTCCTTTTTTGCGTAAACATTGTACATAGCTTCAAATGAATACTGATGATCTTAAGAGAAATGTAGGTAGGTAGGTAGGTAGGACTAAATAGTGGACCCGTACCTGAGGTTTTTGTTTTTTCTCCCTCCCTTCAGATCTTCGCTCCAAAAGTAAAACTATTACTAGGATGTCTTGGAACGGGGTGCGATGAAAGATTTAATTAGGATTTTATGAAACATTTTTTTAACACACTGGAAATTATGGTATCTATTTATTTTATTGTAATATTTTTCCTTTCTTTGTAATTTTATGGTCTATTTTGATAGATCGAATAAAGTTTATTATTAGGCCCGGTAATTATTAACAATAAATGTACCTGTCCACCTTGATGTCTGCCCGGTATGTCTTCGCATGCTAGCCCACCCTGGTCCAGGCATCTTGAATGTGCATCATCACGTTCGTGATGATAGCAGTGCACGTCTGCCCTTCACGTGTCAATACCATTGAATAATCGTGGCTGATGGCGGGCTCATGGCTGAGCTGGGTTGAGGCTTGCTGGGAAAGTTCTAACCATACTTTCCACAACGCCGTAGTGCAGATTAAAAGTGTGCAGCATGCTTTTTCTAATCAGCTTGGAGCCTTGTACCAAACTGAAATTCTACATTTGACTTGCTTGTAGCCCACTACTAACTACACTCATTGTCGGATGCAGGTGTGCACTTGTTGTTCTGCACACTTTAAAAACTGCCAGCAAACTAATGGTCATGCTGCACGAGGGTGGCTGCATTATGGGGAGCAACAGGAACTGCAGGGCATTCTGAACTGTAGACACCGCCTGGGCTGCACAAGTTAATTGGCGCACCCATCCGATCAGCACAACAGTAACCCACTGTGACCAGCAATCACCCCTCATGGATCAGGTAGGTGGAGCACATTATTCTGCATATGAATTCCACATAGTTGCTGCATTATCTACGCAGATTCAATTTTTGTTTAAAATATAAAAATCTATGTGAGCCACAACCGGTTGATTTCCGAAAAAATGAAACTTTCTCTTACTTGTGTTATGGCAAAGGGGTCCGAGTACTTTTTCTGCTAAACTGTGCATGGGTGTTTTTTCTGCCATTTATTCAAATCTTGAGTCACATGCCCACACAAAACAAGGTGAGCTTTCACGAGAGGGGACCATGTGACCTACTGACTGCAGCAGCCCACCATGAAACACAGGAAACCCGTTTGACTATTTGGGCTCAACACATTGTGAATCAGACAAATCTCCCTTTACATGAAAACAAATATAATGTAGTCTCATGTGTTGAGAAGTGCTTGTCTGTACTCAGTCAGGGATTGCACCATGTAAAACTACCAGAAATTATGCACGTTCTGCTCGTAACCTCTGCTATAATCTCATCTGATATGAACTAAGGAAAAAGTATTAAGACTGTGTCAGAAAGAGATACTCATCTAATTAATTTGACTTAATGGCACAGTGTGAAACTAGAACAAACACAGCTACCCTGCTCGCCCAATCATGTTATCATAGACAAGAGCTTTATTTCACCAAACTATATTTTTGCCAAAATTGTGCCAAAAATGCACTTTTTGCTTTTTTTGTCTCCAAAATGTAATCAGGGCGAGAACCTCCTTTACTTTAGGAAGGCTCGCTCACAGAAATTCAGATCAGGTATTGCAGCTGTTATTCAGCCATGGATGTGGGCAGCGCCACTGGAGGAAATGGGTTAGCCGGGGGAAGTGGGTGTGGCCTCTTAAGAAAAATTGTGAGCACTTGCTCTTATTATTTTACACATTTAGCACTGGGGTAAGGAAAGATTAAAACGAAATGTATGTTTTCTCAGATAAAATAAGATAAATGCAAGGGCAGTGGCAAGGAACAGGGTGTGACATGTTAGGTACTT
Source organism: Lissotriton vulgaris (assembly GCF_964263255.1). Lineage (NCBI taxonomy): Eukaryota > Metazoa > Chordata > Amphibia > Caudata > Salamandridae > Lissotriton > Lissotriton vulgaris. Next base: position 1,505,228,316 of record NC_141693.1, read on the forward strand.
TTACAGACTGCACAAAAGGAAAGGAGATATTTGGTCCTTGGAAAGGGAATTTAATTTAGATCAAAGCTGCCCTTCTTCAACATTGGTTTGGCACTACGTTTGGTCCACTGGACTCCAAGAGAAGGAAAATGCTACTTACCAGTATGCATCTTTTCTTGGCATGTAGAGCTGCAGATTCGTATAATATGCATTAGATCGCCACCTGGTGTTGGGCTCGGATGATTGCAGGTTGTTTTCTTCTTGGAGAAGTCTTTGTAGTCGTGATATAGGTGACCCCTCCCTTGGACAATACTGTGCATGGGCATCGGCATCGGCTCCATCCTTAGATTGTTTTTCGCCATGATGGGAAATTGATGGAGTTAGTATAAGTGAAGAGAAAAAAAAGGGATGTCCATGCGTGTGCATCTAAGATGAGAACTGGAATGGATACAAGTCCAGGGAGGCGGGAGGGCGTGTACGAATCTGCAGCTCTACATGCCAAGAACAGATGCATACTGGTAAGTAGCATTTTCCGTTCGAGGCATATGAGCTGCAGATCGTACACTATGCATCGATTGTGCAGCAGTGTCTCCCCTAGCGGTGGTCGCTTGTATCCATTGCCGTAGTCTGAAATAGTGTCCTAAGAACAGCTTGCTGCTGGGCTTGCACATCAACACAATAGTGTTTAGTGAAGGTGTGTGGTGTAGACCATGTTGCTGCCTTGCATATGTCCTTTAATGGTATATTTCCTAAGAAAGCCATAGAGGCTCCTAGTTTGCGAGTGGAGTGTGCTCAAGAAGGAACTGTTAGTGTACGTTTAGCTTTTTGATAGCATATTTGTATACACTTTACAATCCACCTGGCAATACCACCTTTAGAGATAGGTTTGCCTTTGTGTGGAGGAGAGAAAGATATAAACAATTGTTTTGTCTTTCTAAAGGATTTAGTTCTATCTATGTAGTATAGCAGAGCTCTTTTAACATCTAATGTGTGTAAGGCCCTTTCTGCTACAGAGTCTGGGTTTTGGAAAAACACAGGTAACTCTACAGATTGGTTTAGGTGAAAAGGTGTGATAACCTTTGGAAGAAATTTAGGATTGGACCTAAGTGCTACTTTATTAGGATGTATTTGAAAAAATGGTTCTTGTATAGTGAACGCTTGTATTTCACTTACTCTTCTAAGAGAGGTGATGGCAACAAGGAAAGCAGTTTTCCATGTCAGGAATTGCAGTTCACATTTATGTAGAGGCTCAAAAGGCTCATGAGTCTCGTAAGGACAAGATTCAGGTTCCATACTGGAGAAGGTGGTAACCTGGGAGGGATTATTCTTTTTAATCCTTCCATAAATGCTTTGATTGCAGGTACCCTAAACAGAGACAGGTGTTGCCTGTTTTGTAAATAGGCTGAAATTGCTGCAAGATGTAAGCGTATGGATGAGTATGCCAAATTAGACCTCTGTAGATGTAAATGGTAACAAATGGTATATTGGAAGGAAGCATCCAGTGGATCAATGTGATTATTTTTGCAATATATTGCAAATCTTTTCCATTTGGAGGCATAACACACTCTAGTAGTGGGTCTCCTAGCCTCTTTAATGATATTCATACAGTCTGGTGGTAGGTTAAGATAACCAAACTAAGACTTCAGGAGCCAGATCGCAAAATTTAGTTGGTTTGGGTCTGGGTGTCCGACTTCTCCATGGTTCTGTGTTAACAGCGAGGGTGTGAGCTGTAACTTTTGATGTGGAACCAGAGAGAGATCTAGTAGTGTGGTGAACCACGGTTGGCGTGCCCATGTGGGAGCTACTAGTATGAGCTTGAGAGACTGTTTGAGCTTGCACACTACTAGTGGAATGAGGGGGAGAGGCGGAAAAGCGTGCGCAAATCTGCCTTACCAGTTCATCCATAGTGCATTGCCCTCGGACCGTGGGTGTGGGTGTGGGAACCTGGCGGCAAAGGTTGGGTATTTTGCAATTTCGTGGGTGGCAAACAGGTCTAAGTGTTGGTGCCCCCACCGTTGGAAGAATGGCTGAAGAACTTGTGGATGTTGGTCCCATTCGTGAATCTGTTGTGACTGCCGACTTAACAGATCCGCTATCTGATTGTGAACTCCTGGAAGGTGTTCCGCTAACAGATATATGTTTTGAGGAATGGCCCATCTCCAAATGTTCTGTGCGAGCTGGGACAGTTGCAGAGAGTGTGCCCCTCGTGTTTTTGTATATAGTACATTGCTGTCATATTGTCCGTCTGGAATAAGACAGCTTTATTCTGTACTTGAAGTTGAAAAGTTGTGAGTGCTAAGAATATCGCTAGCAGCTCCAGATGGTTGATATGGAAAAAAATTTGTTGGTTGTTCCATTGACCTTGAGTAGTATGGTGTAAGAGATGGGCTCCCCATCCTGTGAGGGATGAATCTGTTGTGAGCACTATTTGTGGAACAGGCTCGAGGAACGGCCGTCCTCTTGTCAAGGTTTTGGTGTTCCACCATTGCAGAGCGATGTGTATGGCTGTCTACCAACACCAGGTCTGTGAGCTGACCTTGAGCCTGATTCCACTGTTATGCCAGACATTCTCGTAATGGACACATTTGCAGTCTTGCTTGTGGTACTATGAAGATGCAAGATGCCATCATGCCTATTAATCTCATGAACACCCTTGCTTGGAGAGACTGTTGGTGTTGAAAAGTGGAGACTAAGGCTTGAATGCTCTGTATTCTGGCTGGACTGGAATACGCTAGAGCTGTAGATGTGTTTATGGTAGCTCCTAGATACTGATGCACGTGCGAAGGCTCTAGGTGCGACTTTGTGTAGTTGGTCGTGAACCCTAAGTTGTGCAACAGTTGAATTGTCTGCTGTGTGTGTGGTACACATTGGTGGAATGGTTTGACTTTTATGAGCCAGTCGTCCAGATAAGGGAAGACATGTATCTGTTGTCTTCTGAGATGTGCTGCTACTACTGCTTAGCACTTTGTAAACACCTGTGGTGCTGTTGTGACACCAAACGAAAGGACTTTGAACTGATAGTGTTGTCCTTGTATTACAAACCTTAGGTACTTCCTGTGAGCAGGATGTATTGGAATGTGGAAATAGACGTCCTTCAGGTCTAGCGCTGAAAGGAAATCGCCTTGTTGCAGTAGTGGGAGCACTTGTTGCAGAGTGATCATATGAAAATGATCTGATTGTATGTAATAGTTGAGGGGCCTGAGGTCCAGAATTGGTCTTAGTGTCCCGTCTTTATTGGGAATTAGAAAATACAGCGAGTAAACCCCTGTTCCTTGTTCCTCTAATGGGACTAGTTGAATAGCATCCTTTTGTAGAAGTGCTAGAACCTCTTGTTGAAGCACAGTTAGGTGATCTGTAGACATAGGACGCTGCCTGGGTGGTATGTTTGGGGGGGTTGCTGTAAGTTCTAAGCAGTAGCCATGTTGGATAATCTGTCTCACCCACCGGTCTGTTGTGATGGAGTTCCAGACAGGCAGGAACTTGTTAATCTGCCCCCCACAGGAGTGGAATGCTGTTGGGGGTGCAGAGGGAAGTCACTGTTTGGTTGCGGAAGAGGAGCGATTGTTGTTGTTACAGCGACCTCTTCCCTTGCTATTATTGCCTCTGTATCCTCCTCTAAAATACGCTTTGTAGGAGGAGGTTTGTGTTTGAGTCTTGAAAGATGCTGTGGTATCTGCTCCAGTTTGTTTGGAGCCTCCTCTATAAAAGGAGCGACGAAAAGAACCTCTAGTCTGTGTGGACAGTAGAGCTCCCATAGACTTTGCAGTGTCTGTCTTTTTTCATTTTCTCCAGTGTAGTGTCTACTTCTGGGCCAAATAATTGGTTTTGATTAAAAGGCTGGTTTAAAATTGTGGTTTGCACCTCTTGTTTGAACCCTGAAATGCGCAACAACGCATGTCTTCTGAGTAGGACACTAGTATTTACGGCTCTAGCTGCTGTGTCTGCGACATCTAGTGCACATTTTATTGAGGCATTTGAAATTAATTTGCCTTCTTGTATGAGCTCTGTAGTGGGATCTTTATATTAATCTGGGGGTGTTGTAGTAGTGTCTCTAATTGGTCGTAATGAGCTCTGTCATAATGTGAGAGAAGGGCTTGTGTATTTGCTATGCTCCATATATTTGTAACTTGTGCAGCTATTCTTTTACCCGACGCATCAATAACTTTGGATTCTTTGGCAGGTGGGGGCGTTTCACCAGAAGTCTGTGAATTCGCCCTTTTTCTTTCATTGGACACTACTAAGAGTCTAGTGGAGGATGTCCTTTAATATAGGTTGGATCAGAGGGTGTAGGCCTATATTTCTTTTCTATTCTTGGATTTAGTACCCTAGTGAGTACAAGATCTTTGAATATCTCTGAAGCATGTTTAATGACTCCTTTGATCATGGGAAGAATTTGAGTAGATCTGTGTGATGGCTCAAATGTATCTAACAGAAAATCTTCCTCAATGTCATCAGAGTGCATTATGACATTGTGGTAGAGAGCAGCTCTGAGTAAGATGTGATTAAAACCAATGCAGTCTTCTGGAGGAGAAGGTTTTGACGGGTATAACTGTGGATCAGGGACATCAGGCACATTATATGGTGGAAAAGTATAGATATCCTCATCTAAAGGATATGTATTTGGGTCTGTATGTGGATCCTCTCCACCACCTAAGTCATACTCCTCATCAGTTTGTGGTGAATGTGATGATGCAGGAGAGTGGACAGGAGAGATTTGAGGCGATATGTAAGGAGGGATAGGAGATACAGGAGATGGAGGGTGCATAGGAGAAGTTGCACAGTCCTTCCTTTTGGCAGGCACCACAGGTGGAGGTGGGGTTTCTGCTGGTCTTTTTTTATGAGGTATAGCACCTACATGTCCAGTCTTTGGGTTTATGTAGATTTGTTTTGTTTAGGATCTGGTTTAAACAGTTCTTCTTCTACAACCTTCTTCGGCGTCGATTTTTTCGGTTCCGTCAGAGGTTGTTTTGGGTGTTTCGCCTTGGGAGGTGTTACAGCGTCGTGTGGCAAAGTTCTCGGTGCTGAAGGTGTTGTTTTCGGCTTGGCAGACATGTCCGAGGACTTAGGAACCTCGGAATCGGGCTTTGTGGGTTGTGGCACTGAAGCAGGAGTCTTCGGAGTGGAAGCTGGTTTTGTCGACTTTGTGGCGTCGACGCTGGCTTTCCGTCTCTAGTTTTGGAAGTCGACTGCTTCGGAGCCGGAGCTTCTTTCGGTGCCTGTACCTCTTTAGGCTTCGATGTCGAAGGATAAATTTCGCTTTTGGTGCCGAAGGGTCTTTTGGCCTCGGTGCAGATGGAGGTGGTGAAATCGGCACGTGTGGTTTGCTCGGTGCCTAAGCACTTAAGAGGCATAGTTGTTTTCCTCGGAGCCGAGCTCGAAGGCTGGGCTTTAGGAGGACGTACTTGGTCTTGACTGGGCCCCTTGGGCGGAGTGCTGACCTTTGCCTTTCGCTTGGGCAGTGTATGTGGTGCAGGGGCAGGAGTACTCATGGGTTGACGTGATGGAATCAAGTCGTCAGAGTCTTCTGCCCCTGATATGATCTGGCGAATCCTCTTCTGGAACGATCGGAACCTCGTCATTGAAGATATCCTCCGGTGCTGGGGCTGATCTCCTCATCTCGTGTCGACGGGCCCTCCGATCCGGACGGTCTTTTTCAATCGGAAGGATGCACAAGCTGTGCAGGTCGACTCGTCGTGATCTGGCGATAGACAGAGGTTGCAGACCTCGTGATGATCGCTATGTGGAAATTTTGCTCAACATATCGGGCATCTTTTGAACGGAGTTCTTTCCATGTGGTGTAGGCTGCACGGCGTAGATAGGCCCAGCGGCCCGTGTCAATGAACCGGAATAGAGTCGATGGCGTTCAAAGTTGTATATTCGATGTTGATATTAGTTGTAGGAAGTTTTTGCGCTTCGAAGTTGTTGAAAAAGTTTTTCTAGCCGGAGCGGAACTTTCATCCGAACCTGGTGGCAGTAAAAAACAATCGAAGGATGGAGCCGATGCCCATAAGCAGTATTGTCCAAGGGAGGGGTCACCTATATCGAGACTACAAAGACTTCTCCAAGAAGACAACAACCTGCAATCATCCAAGCCCAACACCGATCTAATGCATAGTGTACGATCTGCAGCTTATATGCCTCGAACAGCTGTATCAATCATGACGTGTTGCCAGTCATCAGCCAGAAACTAGCACGAGGACTACCGGGTCCAGGGGGCACCGCGGCTGGAGGCGCGCATCACTTTTGCGCCAGCCGGCGCTTAAAGGATGCCATTGCGTCAGTCATCGCGCAAAGTGTTACCAGTCATCAGCCAGACACTAGCACGAGGACTACCGGGTCCAGGTGAAAACTATAAAGTGTTAATTTTTGCTGCCAGCCTACACAACCCAAAAAATCATAACAGCATGAGTGTGAGCAGGCGTAATGGGCCTGCTGGCACTCTAGATGATTTTATTAGAGCGGAGTCTCTCCTAACATATGAAATATAGATAGCAGAGAGGCGTTTGTCGCTCGACCCTGCAAAATTAGCCACATATAGACAAGCATGTTCACCCTCTCCTATTGTTGTACCTGAGCCGCTCTGACTAAGCCCAACAGTAATTGTCCACAATGAGCGAAGGTCTCCGGCCTTGCTAGCACCATGCCTTGGTCATTTTGGTGATGTGGTAGATGGCTCAAACAAAACCGGCATAGCAACTAGGTTGCGTGCACCAAGAATAACTGAGGAGTCAAAGGAGAAGGGACTACTGACAAAGTTCAGACAAATAACTGGTCTTAGGAAATAAAAAACAAAAAAAACAGGGGGGTCTGGGCCCATGGCAAATCCAATGCACCACACTGACGAACAAATCGATGAACAAATTGTAATCCAGAAAAAAAACAGCTAGTACTCAGACAGAAGCAGATTTTGGTATACACCCACTTTTATTAAAAGAGGGTAAGAGGAATTTAGAATGCTCTATAGTACCAATACTAGAATCCGAACTTGGGTCAATGTTAATGCAGATTAATGACATCATGGATAGGACATTTAGTATAATGGACACAAAGATAGAGCAGCTGAACACCGCAATAGGACAACTGAAAAGCAGTAGTGAAACCATCTATCCTGAGACCACCACAGGGGTATGTCCATTATCACAACCAGAGAAGTCCCCAAAATATAAAGCTAGAATGAGTAACGCGAGTAAGGATACAATAACAGTAAATCACATGCAAACGCTGATTAATAAGGGCAGAAGTACATGGGGTGGATTACAGGAGGTACACGATAACTTAGGAGGATTATAAAAATAGCCACATCACACATGTAAGCTCCAATCCACATGGAATTTATTCCGGTCCAGGTCAAATATATTGTCCCAAAAGTACTGATCTTATACCCGATAATGATGTTCTAAGTCTGCCACCTGCTTTGTGCCCTTATGCGTTAATTCTAGCTAGGGTCCCCTCTCTTAAAAGAGAGCAAAAATAATCATGGCATAACTTACGAAACAAGACGGTTGACTGGTTAACTAAATCTAAAAAATGTCACCCCTTAAGTAAGAAAGATATTCTTATGGATCATAGGGTAGGGTGGGTTGGGGAATCCCCAAAGAACATACCAGGTGACTGCATAGTAATACATTTCCGACGACCACAGATGGTTAAAAAGATATTAAATACGCATGAGGAGATTTACCCCCAAAGTAGTTGCATTACTGCTCTCCCCCTAGGATATTTTTATAGACCACCAACGGAGAATTCTGTTAATGATGATGGCATCCCAGTTATACTTTCAAATAGGTTTTGGGAATTATCAGTCCTGGACTCCTTAGATTGACAATAAAAGCAACCACATCAGGGGAATATCACACCTGTGATCATTCAGTCAAACTGCAATATAGTTGAAACATGTCTTACAAATGCTAAGAATTTAGTAGAGTCACAGAATATTCCATATCGGTCTCCTCCAAGAGACTTGGGTATTAGAAACTCCGCATAGAATAGGATACAAGACATTCAATGTGGATGCCATCCCCACCGCTAGAGGCAGGCCATCTGATGGCCTAGTTATATGGGTAAGAATCAGCATTGAAGTTGCCCTAACCCAAATATGTATACCATCACAGGACATGATTGGGGTTAAAATAACCACTAGGGATGGAAAAGAAATATACTTAATTAATATTTATAATAGACCAAGCCCAGCAACAAAGGAATCGCTAGTGATATAACAACTTGATTCTTTCCTAAATACATTAGATCCAAAGGCAAGGGTAATTGTCGGGGAGACCTAAATTGCAGTTTTGAACCGGTAGCGGGTTTTGAAAACCTCTTTGAGGACGAAGATATAGCAAATAATATCCCTAGTATAGAAAGCCATAAGATAATGCCGTGTACTGTGGCAGTTGCAAAAATTATGAAACTAACCGCAGGGCATGGCTTTAGAGCTTGTAATGGTCGCTTACCTTCGGACAGACCTAGTGCATACACATTTTGTAGAGGTAACTCCAGGAGTAACATAGATCACATAATGGTATCGATGGAGTTCTGGCCAAATGTCCTCAATTTTAAAATAGAGCCCAGAACTGAGAGCGACCATAGACCCTTACAATTGACATATTAGCACAGCCATTCCTCCTTACTACCTTGTGAAGTGAGGTTAATAATACCGTTATGGATGACACCCTAGTTAATAATAATCGCCGAGCCCTTAAATGGCCTCATATTCTAGGGAATAGTCACACTGGGGAAGAGGTGTGGCGCACCGGCCAGGGCGACTGACGCTGGACGCTGGCGTTCACGGTTCGATCCCCGGCACCAGGAGTCTGCCCAGCACCAAGTGACTCTGGGCAATAGCTCGCTTAATCTTCTCAACGGCCCCCAGCGCCGGGACACCCATGGGTATCTGTGCGCTTTACAAATACTGGATTTACATTTTTTACATTTCATTGGAATATAATTATAATATCTTTGCGGACACCATCTCGCCCTATATTGATAAATAACCAAATTTAATTCCAATGTTAGAGTTACATAAAGCCTGTGTAAATAAATTAACTCAGATTGTGAGTAATATACCAAAAGAGGGCAATGGAGGAAAGAAAGACGCAAATAAAGGAATTAATCCCTGGTATAATAAGGAGTGCCGCGAAGCAAAGGCTGAACTAATACTGGCAATAAAAAAACAACAATATAACTTCTGTAAGGGAGAATAAGATTAAGTACAAAAGAATTCTAGCTAACACAAAAACAACTTGGGATGACGATATTTGGACAGACTTGATCAGTGCCGCGAAATCTAAGGATCAGCTAGGCTTCTGGAGATTAATAGCAAAAGGGAATAGGACAGGTAGGGATACTAAGGATCTTTTCCTCGATGCCAATACCTGGGTTGACCATTTACTCGACTTTATGCAGTAGGTGAAACTAACCAGTCTTATATTACTGATGACTTGGGTTTTTAATCTAAAGACTATCTATCTACATTTTAGCTTGAAGGAAACAATTAGGCAAAAGTGAGGCAGTCAAACCAGGGAAAGCTCCCGGCCCTGATAAAATCCCAGGAGACTTCTGAAACATGATATTAGTGTCTGGGGACCATATATAAATTGCTTATGCAACGCAATAGCCTCGGGTACATGAATACCAGAGTCATGGAAAGGGGCAGAAATCGTAACTATTTTTAAAAAGGGCAACCGCTACGACCCTGTAAACTATCACCCAAAAAGTTTAATACATATTTTACAAAAGATTTTTGCTAGTCATATTTTAACAAGATTAAATGATTGGATAGAGGAGAATAATGTGCTTTCAAAATTCCAGGCAGGATTCAGAATTAAAACCAAGCACAATTTATCAGGTCTTCAGGTCTATATGCCTATGCTGGAAATATATAAATTTAAGAAATGGCCACTTGTACATTGCTTTTGTAGACCTAAAAGCAGCATTTGACTCGATACCCCGGAATTTACTCTGGGATTCGCTGAAATGTCAAGGGGTGCCCGGCAAATTGCTCGTGCAAATAATGAGGTTGCATTAGAATAATTTTGCAAAAGTAGGATGGGGCCCACGGGGCGAACTTACTAAGCAAATCTCTGTAAGAAGGGGCGTACGCCAGGGGTGCGTACTAGCGCCCACTTTATTTTCTTTATATGTAAACGATATCCCAAAGTTTCTGCATGGTTGCCCAAATGATGCGGCTAAGTTGGGGGGGGGGGGGGGGGGGGATTTGGTGCCAGCATTATTTGCTGATGACACTATAATATCACAAACCCCCAAAGGACTACTATGCTTAATGGACTCTTTTTACATATATTGTACTATGAAGGGCCTTGAAATAAACTCAAGCAAAACTAAGTATATGGCAATAAACCCACATAGATCTTTTAAAAAGAGTTTAGTACTAAATAATCAAAAAACGAGAGTATGTGCAGAGTTTTAACTACTTGGGCATAACCCTAGACACAAAATTGTCTTGGAAGCCACAGATAAAAAATTAATTGCCGATAACTAAAAAACACGGGAGTAGTATCTCGAAACAGGTTTCTCCCACCTTGGAGGTATTTAAACATTAAGTACAATCAGCCCCTCTCTATGGGGCCAAAATTTGGGATCCCACTGTAAAACAAGCATTTGCAATGCAATGGGTCTCGCATTATGAAAATTTGAGCTATTGGTCTTGTAAATGACAATTTTTTTTATTTATGTGTTGTTTTAAAAATAGCTAAATTAATAGCTTTGTCATTTACAATGCCAATAGTTATAACTTTCGCTAATGTGACACTAATAGCATTTGTAATGCAACATGTTTTGTATTTATGTGACTTGGATGTATTGATATTACAAATAACAATGGCTTTTAATTTTTTTAAATAATTAATACTTAAATAAAAGTGATTGTAATTTATAATGGCAATAGCTTTAACTTTTGTAAATAACTTTTGTGAAGATTATGTTTAGTTTATTTTATTGTGATGAAAATCCAAGAACAGAAGTGAACTATTAACATCTTTTTGTGACATTTGTAATAAAGCTTGAAACATTGAGAGAACATATTTGAACCAGTTGTTGTTGAATGGTTGCACAGATTAATGCTGTGGTGGTGCTGCAGAGTGATGCTGTGGTGGTGCTGCAGAGTGATGCTGTGGTGGTGCTGCAGAGTGATGCTGTGGTGGTGCTGAGTGATGCTGTGGTGGTGCTGAGTGATGCTGTGGTGGTGCCGAGTGATGCTGTGGTGGTGCCGAGTGATGCTGTGGTGGTGCTGAGTGATGCTGTGGTGGTGCTGAGTGATGCTGTGGTGGTGCTGAGTGATGCTGTGGTGGTGCTGAGTGATGCTGTGGTGGTGCTGAGTGATGCTGTGGTGGTGCTGAGTGATGCTGTGGTGGTGCTGAGTGATGCTGTGGTGGTGCTGAGTGATGCGGTGGTGGTGCTGAGTGATGCGGTGGTGGTGCTGAGTGATGCGGTGGTGGTGCTGAGTGATGCGGTGGTGGTGCTGAGTGATGCGGTGGTGGTGCTGAGTGATGCGGTGGTGGTGCTGAGTGATGCGGTGGTGGTGCTGAGTGATGCTGTAGTGATGCTGTGGTGGTGCTGAGTGATGCTGTGGTGGTGCTGAGTGATGCTGTGGTGGTGCTGAGTGATGCTGTGGTGGTGCTGAGTGATGCTGTGGTGGTGCTGAGTGATGCTGTGGTGGTGCTGAGTGATGCTGTGGTGGTGCTGAGTGATGCTGTGGTGGTGCTGAGTGATGCTGTGGTGGTGCTGAGTGATGCTGTGGTGGTGCTGAGTGATGCTGTGGTGGTGCTGAGTGATGCTGTGGTGGTGCTGAGTGATGCTGTGGTGGTGCGGATTGGTGCTGTGGTGGTGCTGATTGGTGCTGTGGTGGTGCTGATTGGTGCTGTGGTGGTGCTGTAGTGGTGCTGTAGTGGTGCTGAGTGGTGCTGTGGTGGTGCTGAGTGGTGCTGTGGTGGTGCTGAGTGGCGCTGTGGTGGTGCTGAGTGGCGCTGTGGTGGTGCTGAGTGGCGCTGAGTGGTGCTGTGGTGGTGCTGTGGTGGTGCTGAGTGGTGCTGAGTGGTAATGTGGTGGTGCTGATTGATAATGTGGTGGTGCTGATTGATGCTGGGGTAGCACTGTGCGATGATGTGGTGATGCTGAGTGATGCTGTGGTGGTGCTGATTTGTGCTGTGGTGGTGCTGTAGTGGTGCTGAGGTGGTGCTGTGGTGGTGCTGTGGTGGTGCTGTGGTGGTGCTGCTGAGTGGTGCTGAGTGGTAATGTGGTGGTGCTGATTGATAATGTGGTGGTGCTGATTGATGCTGGGGTAGCACTGTGCGATGATGTGGTGATGCTGAGTGATGCTGTGGTGGTGCTGATTTGTGCTGTGGTGGTGCTGTAGTGGTGCTGAGGTGGTGCTGTGGTGGTGCTGTGGTGGTGCTGTGGTGGTGCTGCTGAGTGGTGCTGAGTGATAATGTGGTGGTGCTGATTGATGCTGGGGTAGCACTGTGCGATGATGTGATGCTGAGTGGTGCTGTGGTGACGCTGAGTGTTGCTGGGGTGGCGCCAAGTGGTGCTGAGTGGTGCTAGGGTGGTGCTGAGTGGTGCTAGGGTAGCGCCGAGTGATGCTGCTGAGTGATGCTGTGGTGGCGCTGAGTGGTGCTGTGGTGGCGCTGAGTGGTGATGTGGTGGTGCAGAGTGATAATGTGGTGGTGCAGAGTGATAATGTGGTGGTGCAGAGTGATAATGTGGTGGTGCAGAGGGATAATGTGGTGGTGCAGAGGGATAATGTGGTGGTGCAGAGGGATAATGTGGTGGTGCAGAGTGATAATGTGGTGGTGCAGAGTGATAATGTGGTGGTGCAGAGTGATAATGTGGTGGTGCAGAGTGATAATGTGGTGGTGCAGAGTGATAATGTGGTGGTGCAGAGTGATAATGTGGTGGTGCAGAGTGATAATGTGGTGGTGCAGAGTGATAATGTGGTGGTGCAGAGTGATAATGTGGTGGTGCAGAGTGATGATGTGGTGGTGCAGAGTGATGATGTGGTGGTGCAGAGTGATAATGTGGTGGTGCAGAGTGATAATGTGGTGGTGCAGAGTGATAATGTGGTGGTGCAGAGTGATAATGTGGTGGTGCAGAGTGATAATGTGGTGGTGCAGAGTGATAATGTGGTGGTGCAGAGTGATAATGTGGTGGTGCAGAGTGATAATGTGGTGGTGCAGAGTGATAATGTGGTGGTGCAGAGTGATAATGTGGTGGTGCAGAGTGATAATGTGGTGGTGCAGAGTGATAATGTGGTGGTGCAGAGTGATAATGTGGTGGTGCAGAGTGATAATGTGGTGGTGCAGAGTGAAAATGTGGTGGTGCAGAGTGATAATGTGGTGGTGCAGAGTGATAATGTGGTGGTGCTGAGTGAAACTGTGGTGGTGCTGAGTGATAATGTGGTGGTGCTGAGTGATAATGTGGTGGTGCTGAGTGATAATGTGGTGGTGCTGAGTGATGCTGGGGTAGCGCTGAGTGATGATGTGGTGATGCAGAGGGCAGAAAGGCACAACAAGACCTATTGCTTTGCAAATGCTCGTTTTCAATATTTGGATCACTGTTTTCTTTAAACTGTGCTGTGGAGAGAGGCCTGCTGGACAGACTTCGGCCACGTCCCCTATTAATTGGAGCATCATCACACAGCAATCTCTGTCGCTTGGGTGATATGAATGCATGATAAAAATACACCACAGCACTGTCCATGAAAACCTGCACTGTTTCTTCCTATCCGTGTACAACCACAATAAGTAAGAGCTCTCAACTCCTACAATATCACATCTTGCAGTGAATCATTGGAGACACCTACTTCCTTGCACCCTCAGGGTATTATGTCAAGCGCTCTGACACCTTCGGGTCGAGTGCCCACTGACTAAACATACAGAAACCAAATAAGACAAGATGAAGACAGAGGGTGAAAACGGCCAAGAAGGAGGCGAAAGTGCAAGAGAGAGACAGAGTGAAAATGAGAGGATAGATGAAAGGGGCAGAGCGAGATTGTGAGAGAAAAACAAACTGTGAAGGAGAGAGGAGTAGAAAACTTAAGTATCGGTTGAGGAGACAATTCAGTAAGCAACGAGCAGTTATTCAAGTGCACTATCTGAGAAGTTTCACAGGCCACCATGGCAATGAAAACAAGAAAGTCAATGCATTTAAATGCAACATAATGCATTTGTGTGTACAGTAAGGGCACAGAAACAAAACCAATACAGCACTATAGTAATGTTTTAAATGTTATGTGGACTTGTGAGAACACAAAGGTAAAAATGCATGTTCGGATTCTATTTGTAACAAGCACAAGTTGTGCTGGATATGGTGGTGGTGGGGGGGGGGGGGGCGGCATCGTTTCCACCGCAGCCTGCATCTCCCTGCGGCGCTCCGTCCAGAAACAAAGCCAATGGAGAATTGTAAGTGAAGTCATTGTTTGTTTACTTACAAAAGATGTGTGAATGTGTGGGAGTGTGAAGGTAGTAAGCAACTGGTAACTGTTCTAAACAGTACGAAAAATGTAGATTTGAGATAGGAAGAAGTGCTCCTTTTCTGAGCGCCAAGAAGTCTGAAGCGGTGTGAAAAGTCCCAATTGTTTGGAAATGTAGCTTCGGTGGAGACTGCAGCAGCATAATAATACCAGTAAGCAGCGCCAATGCTAGCGCCTTGGCTGTCGGGAGTGGAGCTGCGGGGTTGGGGTGACAAGAGGAATGTTCCCGAGAGGTGTGAAGATCGCATCGAAAGTGGAGCGAGGCGGGGAGTCCCGCGGTTATTTTATTTACTTATTTATGCGTTTTTATATAGCGCGGACTTTATCCGAAGGCGTCAGAGCACTTCACCATAGAAACGGTAGCGTTACATGAGGGGAAAATTACAAGTGGGCATGTTCTAAAAGCAAACGTTACATTATATGAGGCAAAGGTGACAATTGAGTATCGGGGAGGTGTAGCAAACGAAAGTGTGGGACTGATGTTTGTCAGCACAGAGAGGTAACTTCCAGCAGCGCTGGGAGACGACAGGACAGAGGCGAGCTGAAAAAAACAAGCTCTTGGCATTGCTGTGGGGAGGGGGAGGAGAAATGCGAGACACGGCCTGACGGCCGTGAAGTTTGAAGCAGGGGCCGGGGGACTGGATGCCTTTGAAGTGAAGCTCTCGGAGGCAGGCGGCTTGGGAGCAAATGTTAAAAACGTGTGTGCATGTGCACATGCACTCGACGTAATCCGTGCGATGGTTTCAGACCTTGAATGAGCCTCTATACTCTCGTCTATTAACCCTTGCGGGATTAATAGGCGAGACCTAAAGAGCTTTGAATTGGGGGAAAACAAATGTAGAAAACTACTAACCCTCCCAACACAAACACATCTAATTCGATTATTATGGATTTGTATGTCAAACACACTGATTATTATGCTATACTAAGACCTCTCTTAATCTGGGTAAGACTCTGGACAACTACAGAGTTGAAACATTATAGGGAAGGCCTGGAGGAGATTCTGAAGAATGATCTCTGCAGGACAAAACCCGTGGCTCAAGCATATTTCTTCCTGGTTTACCAAGCTGGGCCTAGCTCATTTTTGGGAAGATCCGACCCAGCTAGTATCACCCTCAAGGAAACTGCTAAAATCAACTTTTTGGGCCTACATACAAAATAGTGTCTTACACAGTTCCACTGTATAGATACTAACAGCTTGGTTCCTTCTTTTTAAAGATGTTGCTAATGTTGAGCCTTTCATGGACGTGGTGCGCCAGCAATTAGCTAAATCCAATCTATATATATGAAGTTTAGCTATGGTGTGCTACAAACAAACGCTAATAAAGCTAGATGGGAGTAGCAACCGCGATAGGGAAAATAATGAATGGTGTGCATCATGTCAAAGTGAGATTAAAGAAGATGATTTGCATGTACTATTTTTCTGCCCATTGTATGATAAACGCAGGAAGAAATGGATAAAACCCATTTGTAAAAATATGAATACCAGGTTCTGCAAAGAGGCAGAAAGAATTTTGAAAAAGGATACATCGTAACCAATTGTCTTTAGCGTAAGGAGATACTTATTTAATGTAAGCCTTATAAGAGCTAAAGTTGGGCTACAGCTTTGATAGCGGATATTATGGTTGTCAAAAGGTTTTAATCCCAATAAAACTTGCATACACACCATTTGACCTGGCACACAGCACTTTATGATTTTGCACATTGAGTTTTGAGGCTCATATATGTACATTAACAAAATAACGGAAAAAGAGGCTATTGGATTGGACGTAAATGATTTTATAATTACTTAATGACTATATTTTATGTATTTATTGTATAGTATATGGTTTTATTAGCGATAGTGGGGGTATGTTGTATTGTTGACATTCTCTCTTTAAAAAAAAAATGTCCGTACCATGATGTATAGCAATTGTAATTACCATCAACTGTATTTGAACAATTGAAAAGTGATTTTATTTTTATCTTTTATGGTTCTAACTGAATCGAAATAAAGATTTTTTAAATCTGAATCATGCATTCATTTGCTCCACTGACAATCGTAAGATGGCTGAAATGTTTCTCATCATGTAGGTTCTTGTCCAGGTTGGCTTTGAATTCTGGCCCAGTAGGGTGTGCCAGTACATTCCACTGAACTGTATACTGATTCTCTGGTTCTGCTTTGGTCAGGTTGCCGAATGCAGTCCTTCTCTTAGCAAGCAAGATCTTCTGGGACGTCTGTTCTACCTTATGCTTTGCTGGCTCAGGACAGTGCTACAATGTCACAAGATCTCTCATGAACCCAAATAAATGCAACGACTGTTCCAAAGTGATAATAGTGACCAGATGCGGGACAAAAAACTGGTCGACGCGTTTCAAACCCCTTTAATTTTTGTGGGGTTCTCCTCAGGACTGGATTGGTTCTTAATCCAATAGTCAAAAACACAATCAATGGCGGGCAGGTGAGTTTCCAAAGTGAAATTGTATTTCCCAATAGATGTAATCACAGCAGCCGCTGGCGAACAGCTTCAAACTCGCTGCTCTGTCATTAGTTTTGTGGGCGACCGCTCCTTTGCGATGTGGGAGCAAGGCGTCAGTCCTTCTCCTTAGGTGGTGTGCATGGTTCACACGGCTGGAGCCCTCGAGGGCTCCAGCCGTGTGAACCACTATTACCACTATTATCACTTTGGAACAGTCGTTGCATTTATTTGGGTTCATGAGAGATCTTGTGACAACTACAACTACAATTGATCGCAAAAATATGAAAAGAAATATTTTCCACTGATTTATTGACCGATGCCTGGACGCACTGTTTTCTTATTGTCAGTTGTTTTGAATGGTCTGTGTGTGAATGTATGGCCAAGTGTGTTTGAAATTGTGTATTCATTTGTATGTATATATTGTATATAAAACTTATTGCATTTTGTATTTTGTATTTTCCATGCACGACGAATAGTGTGCCAAAAAAGAAAAAAGAACGTTTACTAAAATAGAATAAACTTGTATGGTGTAAAAGAAAAACAGGTTGTTTTTGCTTAAATCAAAGCAGCTTTCTTTGAAATTGATTAGTTGATGAATTGATACTCCAGTATTGGCTCTCGTTTTGTATAATAGAAATTAAGATGCTAGGCAGCCCGCGAAGACGTGCCAGCCCAGGTTGACACACACGACGGGGGGGGGGGGGGGGTTCGCTGAAGCCCCGTGAGACCAATGGGTGTTGCGCGCCTGCTCCAGAGTCATAATAACTCGATAAATACTTAAAACTTTATTCCAAATGTTAAACATTTGAAAGTAGCATTTTGTAACACATGCACCAAGCCAAATCTTAAATAAATAACATCCTCCAGCAGACAGTTGTGGTTCGGCTTGTCTCTCCTCGGCTTTTGAAAAATTGCTTCTAAAGTTGTTATTCATTATTATTCTTAAACAGCCCGATCAACATCTAGAATCCAAATGTACTAATTTATTAAATATTTAGTCTAGTCATTCTTATTAGCTCGCTTTAAACGTCATATCGCTAAAAAAAAGTACCTATAATGCAATACAATTATTTTAACCAACTCCAAAAGAGCAAAACCTCCAAAATTCAAGCGTCTCTTCAGTCTTTAGCGCCATCTAGTGGATTCATTTTAGAACATTTACCTATACAGCCTTCATCTATGTCGGACAGCAATAACCAATCAATACACTACAAGCACACAGCAACGTCCATTATTCTAGATCACAGAACTATCAAAAGCCTCAGTCTTTATAAATAACGTCATCTGTGTTTCGATTCAGCCAATAGATCCCCGCAACTTCTTTTTTGCCTTAATGACCGTTTTCTCCCCTGAAAATAAAACGTTTTAAAAAACAAAAATAAATATTTTTAAACTGCGCTATGTTCCCTATCCAATCACACGAGTCTACTAAGAATTTAAAATTTTGATTTTAACTGATAAAAGGTTCAGAGAAACCTGGAAATAAATAGGATGACAACAAAGCAGAAGTAGAGGGAAAACGGGGAAATTGTGTTTTCAACAAAAACACTGTATCAAAACAGAAGTGCTTACTGCCCTCGCCCCGAGCATCGCCGGCCTCGACTCCCTGCCGGAGTTTAGCCCGGTTGAGGCCAAAGTGTTTATGGGGGACCTGGGGGACAGGAAGGTCTCTAGGATCTATCAGACACTTGTTATTCATTGCTCCTCCACCCTGCACTCCCTTCGGGAGGTGTGGGAGGTAGACGTGGGCCCCCTCGATGAGGACGATTGGAGGGAGGCGCTGGAATCCCCACGCGGAACCGCTATAGCAGTCCGGCTCCGGCTGATTCAATTTAAATACTTGCACCGCGCTTATTATACGCGTGAACGTTTGTGGAAGGCTGGTTTAATTGCATCCCCGGAGTGCCTGCGTTGTGGGGTGGTGCCCGGTTCCCTGCTGCACACGGTGTGGTCGTGTGGCCGACTGGGTTCTGGAGGGGTGTGTGGAGTTGCCTGGCTGAGGTCCTGGGCTGGGACCTTCCTCGTACCCACCGGCTGGGCCTACTGCATATTATGGAAGGGGTTGGGGGCAACATATATAAGCGTCACCTGTTGCTCTTGGGGCTGGTGGTGGCTAAGCGGGACCTGGCCCGGGCATGGAAGTCAGTGAGGGCCCCCCCCCTGTCTGCATGGAAGGCTGGGCTGGATTATTTTATGGGTCTGGAGAGGCCGATATATGAGGCGAGGGGCTGCGCGCGCAAACACTACAAGGTCTGGAAGCGTTGGGCCGACTACCGTGGCCTGTCCTTGGACCCCCCGGCGGAGCAGGAAGAGGACATTTGATCACAGTGACGATTTTGGCCTGAAGCGGCAAAGCCCTGGTGGCATTACACCTGCTTATTCTTTTTACATTTCCTTATCTGTTGCTTTCTATACACGTGCGGTAGGGGGGGTTGGGGGGGTGTTTGGAGCGGGGGGGGCAGAGTTGTGGGTTAGGGTAGGTTGCTGGGGAGTTTTTATACTGAGCCTATTTCGAGTCTACTCCATCCTTTGCTGTCTATGTAATTGCTACATTGATATTGTTGTGGTGATCTTGGTGTGTGGAGATACCACATTCTTGATACTCATTTGCTCAATAAAATTGGTTGTGAAAAAAAAACCAGAAGTGCTTACTAATAAAGCCAATAAATGTGAGATAGGTCTACGTACAGCTTTGCAGTAATAGGAAGTGACATTTCAGTGGCCATGGGAAAGAGTAGAGAAAGTAGTAGGCCAATGGGTAGTCGGGATGATTGTGCATCTTTTTTGGGGGATCCCGAGCCAGCGCCAGTCCGCCATCAATGACTCGAGCTTCCATATGCAGTCTTCAAGAGGCCACCCACACAGCGGAACATATTCTCACCTGATACCTAGCAGGGAACACTACACCAAAATCGATAAAAAGGCTTCAAATAAATGATGTGCTGTGCTGGCCGGGCAAACACTTTAAACTCTATTGCAATTGTAAAGCTTTCACCAGCACCAACTAAGACTACCAAAAATCTAATCCCCTGTAAGAAGATATAAATAACTTTCATAAAAATAAAATGCAAGAAAATTAATCTCACACTAAATCACTGCTGTTTCTGAATAATTATTTGTACAAAAACCTAACCATGTTGAAAATGATCCCTTTCTGGCATAGGCACTGCAAGGCTACAGTATATTCTCCAAAACTGGTATTTAGATTTCAGAACATCTTTTCTTAACATATTAGGACCAATCAACAACTGACGCCAATACAACCCAAAAGAGAACGAGGGGCTATGCAGGTACTTCCTAAATGTTCCTGCCGGTCAGCTGCTGCACAGCAAACTCTTTTGATCCAGCTGAAGTCTAACATTCCTCCACCATGTCCCTGTACACGCTCCTGTTTGTCACCTGCGAGAACGAGGGCAGTATTGCATACGCACTACTCTAAATACTTTACTTACTGCTTGGTGTCTGTGGTGTACGCGGCATATCGAGATCTCCCGGGTGAGTATTCCTGGTAATGATGACCGGCTCCTCCACCACATTGATACTGTTACATTGCATAAGCTCCTGCAGTAAATTGAAGATCTCCTCAGCTCGAGAGCACTTGAACGCGAAGATACCTGTAGAGATGAAACAGTAAATTTAGAGAACGTTTCTCTTCTATCTCGAGGTACCCATTTATGCATTCTAGCCTCGTTCATGTCCATTCCACAACCTCAGCTGGAATTAATTCCACCTCAGTCACACAGATGCTCCAGCTCCAACTGTGCTCTCGTTACACCTCCATCACAGATACTATAGTGCAAGTAGGGTCCGTACATCTCAACCACACACTGCACCGTCATACCAATGGTAGGGAAAGGCAGATGTTAAAGCTCTTGCTGGAGTCTTTTCGATCGCAAACACTATGGTCTTGAATAGGGACCGCTAACCCCCAGTCATAGATGTAGTGCTCTCTAGGTGCTGTGTTTAGCCTCAACTCTGGACAGTTAAACCTCAATCTCGGATGCTATTGCACAGACTTCAGTTGGAGAAAACTACAGAGATGCTCAGTAGTTCTTTAACAAAAATATCTTACAGCACTTTTTAGGTCTCGTGAGGCATTTCGTGGGTACATGCCATGGAACAACTTGCAGGAAATCACAACCTTCATTCCTGACTGGTAATAAGTTTCTCCCTACCACAGTTCTTTAGAAACATTATTTTATAAAAAATAAAATCAAACAACCGAAGGGGTTGATTAAGGAACTTCTAACCCAGCTACTGGCATGACATTTTCCCATTTCCATTCTTCCCTCATGATTCGGCCTCATTGGACTTTCTAAATTACTGTGCTACATTTCTTTGTAGTTACGATCACTTTATAAAGTTAATACATACATCCATAAAAATAGTGCCATTAAAGATGCAATTATTATGGCATAATCTATAGTGGTAAACATGGAACTTTCAAAGACTATCAAAAGCACATACACTAAAACTTAATGACAAAATGTCAGGAGTGGTGGCTGCATGAATATTTTCTCTGCTGAATTCGTAGTTGATAACTGGAAGCCTGCCACATACCCTTTAGCAAGGTAACTGACAAATAAGAGCTGTGTATAGGTATTGGAGCATATGGTTTTAAACATGTGATTTACTAGCCATTAAGGGGGAGCTGTGTGTAGGTGTGTAAGTGTGTGTGTTTAGGTGTGTGTTTAGGTGTGTGTTTAGGTGTGTGTTTAGGTGTGTGTTTAGGTGTGTGTTTAGGTGTGTGTTTAGGTGTGTGTTTAGGTGTGTGTTTAGGTGTGTGTTTAGGTGTGTGTTTAGGTGTGTGTTTAGGTGTGTGTTTAGGTGTGTGTTTAGGTGTGTGTTTAGGTGTGTGTTTAGGTGTGTGTTTAGGTGTGTGTTTAGGTGTGTGTTTAGGTGTGTGTTTAGGTGTGTGTTTAGGTGTGTGTTTAGGTGTGTGTTTAGGTGTGTGTTTAGGTGTGTGTTTAGGTGTGTGTTTAGGTGTGTGTTTAGGTGTGTGTGTGCGTGTATGTAGGTAGGTGTGTGTGTGCGTGTATGTAGGTAGGTGTGTGTGTGCGTGTATGTAGGTAGGTGTGTGTGCGTGTATGTAGGTAGGTGTGTGTGCGTGTATGTAGGTAGGTGTGTGCGTGCATGTAGGTAGGTGTGTGCGTGTATGTAGGTAGGTGTGTGTGTGCGTGTATGTAGGTAGGTGTGTGTGTGCATGTATGTAGGTAGGTGTGTGTGTGCGTGTAGGTACGTGTGTGTGCGTGTATGTAGGTAGGTGTGTGTGTGTGCGTGTATGTAGGTGTGTATGTAGGTAGGTGTGTGTGCGTGTATGTAGGTAGGTGTGTGTGCGTGTATGTAGGTAGGTGTGTGTGCGTGCATGTAGGTAGGTGTGTGTGCGTGTATGTAGGTAGGTGTGTGTGTGTGTGCGTGCATGTAGGTAGGTGTGTATGTAGGTAGGTGTGTGTGTATGTAGGTAGGTGTGTGTGTGCATGTAGGTAGGTGTGTGTGCGTGTATGTAGGTAGGTGTGTGTGCGTGCATGTAGGTAGGTGTGTGTGTGCGTGCATGTAGGTAGGTGTGTATGTAGGTAGGTGCGTGTATGTAGGTAGGTGTGTGTGCGTGCATGTAGGTAGGTAGGTGGGTGTGTGCATGTAGGTAGGTGTGTGCGTGTATGTAGGTAGGTGTGTGTGTGCGTGCGTGTAGGTAGGTGTGTGTGTGCGTGTAGGTAGGTGTGCGTGCGTGTATGTAGGTAGGTGTGTGTGTGCGTGTATGTAGGTAGGTAGGTGGGTGTGTGCGTGTAGGTAGGTGTGTGTGTGCATGTAGGTAGGTAGGTGTGTGCGTGCGTGTATGTAGGTAGGTGTGTGTGCGTGTAGGTAGGTGTGTGTGTGTGTATGTAGGTAGGTGTGTGTGTGCGTGTATGTAGGTAGGTAGGTGGGTGTGTGCGTGTAGGTAGGTGTGTGTGTGCATGTAGGTAGGTAGGTGTGTGTGTGTGCGTGCATGTAGGTAGGTAGGTGGGTGTGTGCGTGCATGTAGGTAGGTGTGTGCGTGTATGTAGGTAGGTGTGTGTGTGCGTGTATGTAGGTAGGTGTGTGTGCGTGTAGGTAGGTGTGTGTGTGCGTGTAGGTAGGTGTGTGTGTGCATGTAGGTAGGTGGGTGGGTGTGTGCATGTAGGTGGGTGTGTGCATGTAGGTAGGTGTGTGCGTGTATGTAGGTAGGTGTGTGTGCGTGTATGTAGGTAGGTGTGTGTGTGCGTGTAGGTAGGTGTGTGTGTGTGCGTGTAGGTAGGTGTGTGTGCGTGTAGGTAGGTGTGTGTGCGTGTAGGTAGGTGTGTGTGCGTGTAGGTAGGTGTGTGTGCGTGTAGGTAGGTGTGTGTGCGTGTAGGTAGGTGTGTGTGCGTGTAGGTAGGTAGGTGTGTGTGCGTGTATGTAGGTAGGTGTGTGTGTGCTTGTATGTAGGTAGGTGTGTGTGTGTGCGTGTATGTAGGTAGGTGTGTGTGCGTGTATGTAGGTAGGTGTGCGTGCGTGTATGTAGGTAGGTGTGTGTGCGTGCGTGTAGGTAGGTGTGTGTGCGTGCGTGTATGTAGGTAGGTGTGTGTGCGTGTATGTAGGTAGGTGTGTGTGTGTGCATGTAGGTAGGTAGGTGTGTGTGTGCGTGCATGTAGGTAGGTGTGTGTGTGCGTGCATGTAGGTAGGTGTGTGTGTGTGTGCGTGCATGTAGGTAGGTAGGTGGGTGTGTGTGTGCGTGCATGTAGGTAGGTAGGTGGGTGTGTGTGTGCATGTAGGTAGGTAGGTGGGTGTGTGTGTGCATGTAGGTAGGTAGGTGGGTGTGTGTGCGTGTATGTAGGTAGGTGTGTGTGTGTGCGTGCGTGTATGTAGGTAGGTAGGTGTGTGTGTGCGTGTAGGTAGGTGTGTGTGTGTGCAGGTAGGTGTGTGCATGTAGGTAGGTGTGTGTGCATGTAGGTAGGTGTGTGTGTGCGTGTATGTAGGTAGGTGTGTGTGCGTGTATGTAGGTAGGTGTGTGCGTGTATGTAGGTAGGTAGGTGTGTGTGCGTGTAGGTAGGTGTGTGTGTGTGCAGGTAGGTGTGTGCATGTAGGTAGGTGTGTGTGCATGTAGGTAGGTGTGTGTGTGCGTGTATGTAGGTAGGTGTGTGCGTGTATGTAGGTAGGTGTGTGTGCGTGTATGTAGGTAGGTGTGTGTGTGCGTGTATGTAGGTAGGTGTGTGTGTGCGTGTATGTAGGTAGGTGTGTGTGTGCGTGTATGTAGGTAGGTGTGTGTGTGCGTGTATGTAGGTAGGTGTGTGTGTGCGTGTATGTAGGTAGGTGTGTGTGTGTGTGTGTATGTAGGGTTATCGCTCGCCTGTCTGTCTCGCCTGTCTGTCTGTCTCGCCTGCCTGTCTGTCTCGCCTGCCTGTCTGTCTCGCCTGCCTGCCTGTCTCGCCTGCCTGCCTGTCTGCCTGTCTGCATCGCCTGTCTGCATCGCCTGTCTGCATCGCCTGTCTGCATCGCCTGTCTGCATCTCTGAGCTGTGACTCACGATCGCTCACATTCCTGAAATCCAAAATGTAGTCGTATAGATTACAGGTTCAGGCAGCTCTTCTGGAGTTCATCACCAATGGCACTCAAATCCAACCAGAGACCAGGATCCAGACACCAAAAACTCTCAAAACAACTTTGAGGTTTCATTAGCAGGACCACGTAAGCAGTTCATAGGATAATGAACTGGGATGGAAGGGGGGTCTGAGTAGGCTGAGGAAGGGGAGGGGAGGAATTGGAGTATACAGTGCAGACCCTTTAAACTTTGCTGATCATTTAATTCCCCACTCACTGAGTTTCCACATTATACATGGAGACGAACCCCACAAGTATAACATTACACCCACATGGAATGCAACCCCATTTACTTAATCTTCACCAGGGGCTTTTGAAGAAGACCTGTAAGTCACTGAAAGTGAGGTTGTGAGGTATTAAGGCCTCGAGTCAGGTGTGCTATGTCTGTCAATTTTTCTTGTCATCCTAATTTCAGAGGTTTTAACTCCTCATTTTTGGATCAATAAATTACAAATACTCATGCCCAGATTTATAACAATTTTGTGTCGTGGTCGCGTCACTTTACTGACGCAGCCACAACACAAAATACTTTTTGGTATTTACAAAGACAAGTAAATGTTGATTTGCATGGCTTTATAAGAGTGCGCAACCCTGCTCTGCGCTCGCTGCCTTGTGTTACTTTGTGTCAGGTAGGCGTTCCATGGGCGTCCCCGTGCAGCTACTAATGGATTTTAATCCAAACACAATGTTGGAATGTGTTTGTGCCAAAATGGCATGCCTGCCTGAGGCTGTCGTAATGAGGAGAAATATCTATTTCTCTGCTTTATTTCCTTTCACCATGTGTACTGAATTACGTAGCACACATACAAAGAGGAAAAAACTCCAAGGATAGTTTTTGTGCAGGAAAGTACCCCTTCCTGCCTAAAAATATCCAGAACATAACACAGACACCCTTGTGCTATGGCGCAAAAGTGCCTGTGTTGCTGCTAGGCAGCCTAAAGTGCACCAGTGCATCAAGAGAGCAGAACTGTACCATTTCTTTGAAGATATGGCACAGTTCTGCTCTCTTCAGGTGACGCAACACAGTAACATAACTTGCTGCGATGCACTGCACCACTTCTTTCTAAATGTGCCCTTTAGTGCCTAATTTACCAAAAAACTAGAAAACCTGCTCCCACTGAAGTGCTCTTTGAATGGATGCAAATGTCCTACTTTTAAGAATTCAAAAACATTGGCAGAAGTAGGCTAGTAAAGCTACTCCACTCTCCATAAATACTCCTGTCAACCAAACATTCAAAAGGTGAAGGGAAAAATGCCTCCAAATAGTCTAACCACAGGCAATCCATCGGAGTAGCATTTCAAACTACCGTTTTTCACCCACTGTGCCACTCTAGACAAAGCGTCTGTTCTCGGATTTAAATGACAGGAGTACATGCAGGAATGGTGGTAGCTTTAACCCCTTCGATGCTGATGACGAGCTCAGCTCGTCATCAGCCATGGGTGACGTGTGCGGATGACGAGCTGAGCTCGTCATGTATCGCGGTAATTTTAAAAAATGCCGCACAGCGCAAAAATCACCGCAGCAGCGATGCGGTTAACACTCACTGCCAAATTTAGAAATGTCCTCCAGCCCTGGGTACATCTTTATACACTGACAGAAACTGTTGTAAGGCTCCTTGAAACATTACAGCTGGCTGTAAAACATTTCCATAGTTTATTTTTATTTTCCGCTAAATGTGATATGTTGCTACTCTTTCATTTGGGACCTTTCACTCTTCGTACCTGCTTGTGTTGTTGGAGCTGGACGCTCTCCCCTGCCCTGTGAGTCCCCCCACTGCCGCTTTACCTACACCTGCGGCCGCCGAGTGGGGGACTCAACTACCCTGGATCCTTTGCGGCGCTGTTTGACGCCTTCATACCTGCGCCCGGAGACGCTTTAAACTTCGGGCAGCCCCCGCGTTGCGGGATCGCGCGCGGGTTGCGCCGGGCAAAGGGCGGGCCGCCTGTGGCCGTCCGGGGCTGGATGAGGCTGGGCTTGGCCACCCCTCTTTTATTTATTGTATTTTTCTTAATATTTGTTCCTTGTCCATTCTACTCACTAAGGTTTGCCCCCTATACTCAGTATTGTGGCTTTGTATTGGTTATCCCTGATATCTAGGTTATTCTGTTTTTTGTTTAGCGTACTAAGTGTCTAGGCTTTTTAGGTTGTGCCATCGCCCTGTACTACTCCTTACTTGGGTATTCCTCGATTACTATCTATGTGGAGGTCCCATAATGTCATCTACTTCTGGGAAAGGTAGGGGGAAAGTCAATGCTGCTAGCAATACGGGTGGGTCTATTTCCAGAACTATGGACCCGTTTATAACTCGGGCAGCTGTCGTGCTGGAACGAGAGATAGCTCTTACAGAGAAGAGACTCTCACTTGAACCTATTTTTAATAAGCGCTGTTCAATGGGTACCATAAGGGATGCAGTTACGCCGGACCTTTCTTCCTCACACTCTTCCAAGGAAGTAACTCGATTGAACATTAGCACTGCTGTGGATGTATCCGCTGTATCTACTGATTGTTCTACCGTAGCTCCCATTATACTAAAGACCACACCAGAGCTGCTGCTACACCGGCCAAACACGGGAAAAGAAAGTGAGGGGGAGTCGCACAGAGGGGTAGGTGTCCTAAAGTTTTTAAAACTACTATCCCGGGTAGTGCTTCTGCTACTACGCCTCTTGAGGGAGCTGCCATTATGACAAATTCTCCCTTAGCCTCAGTTAATAGGATTCCCGACGATTTGTCAGTTCAGGCTCTTGATAAACTATTGGGTCAAATAGAGCACCTCATGAAGTCTCTGATGCTCCTTCTTTTCGAGAGGATTAAACGGATTCACATAAACTTGGGGAACTTGGAAAAAATTGTTAAGACCAATACTACGGCCCTAGAAAAGGTTGTGAGTCGAGACAAGGTCTCCAAGTGTCCAGCTGTGGGAGATAAAATCTTGGACTCAGGTACTGATACAGTAACTGGCTCCATAAACCTCCTTCCTACAGCGCCCACCAGCCAAAGCCAGTTTGATAGGAAGGGCAATTTAGGGGTAGACAACTCTAGCACTTCTGACAACAAGAGAGTCGAAGTGCTACGGTGTGTGGGAAGGCAGGAGCAAGAACCACCCTTAGTGGCAGAAGTAGTTACCCATAATGAGAGGGCAGCTGTCGAAAATGCAGGTAGGAAGGCAAAAATGCTCACTATTGATCTTCCACCTGACTCAGCCCCACATACTGTAATCCTGTCAGGAGTACCAGAGTGGTCACAGGGTAAACTGGAAAATCATAGGGAGCTGAAGAATAAAGTCATCTTTTGGCTCAGCAATTTTAGGCCTCTCCCAGCCCATATCAATGGGAAGATTTTACTTGTAAGGAAGGTCAGCTGGCTGGGTAGTAGACGTAAGGACCGAGTAGGGGATTGCGAGATTGTAAATTTTAGAGATCCCAGAGCCGTACCGTATATTTGCGAAGGATGGGAGAGTGGTAGGGAGGGAGGGATACAATCGCACAGCTTATGCCACTTCTATCCGAGATCAAATATGGGTATACCTTTGCTCTCGATGAAGTGGTTTGACCCTCATCTTAGCACTTGGAACCCGGTATCCAGGAGCGAGCGTCACCGTCTCAGGCTTAACCAATTTAATACCCAGTTCAGTCACTCTATTTCCACACATAATCGATTTGTCCCGCTATCGACTCTAGATGAAATTGACTTACTTGGGGAAGGGAAGGTTCGGAATAAGCCTTTACTACCTGGGTGTCTGCCCTTTGCCTCTGGGGGCTCCGAATGTAGTCTTGCAATGCAGATGCCGGACTCGGCCCTTCTCCACATCACCCCGTGTCTAAATTCTATTCCCAATATAAACAGTTTCATTCCTGTCGATGCCGAGGGTTGCCGGGTGGAGGTTCTTAACCCGGTTATTCCAATGCGAAGGCTTCCTCTTGGAATATAGCTGGCTTGGAAACCAAACTAAGGCTACCTGACTGGGCTAGCTATATTGATAAATCTGACATTTGGTTTTTTGAGGAAACTTGGGCTTTAAACCCTGTTTATCGTTCAGGCTTTCTGAATTTCTCAAGACCAGCAGTGAAAGGTGCAAGGGGTAGACCGGTAGGAGGCTTGACAATCTGGGTACGCCAACGTGAGGGAGTGACAGTGGTGGAGATCCCGATTGATAGTCCAGACATCATGGCAATTCGGGTAAGCTCTACGAAGGGGCTTGATGCTATTTTTATTAACATTTATTTGAGGGGTCTTCCAGGGAGGAAATGTTCCCCGGTCGCTCACTTACTGGAGAGTTTTTTACGCTCTCTACCAAACAGTGTAAATAGGGTGGTGATGGGGGATTTTAACACTTGCTTCGAGCCCCTAGGTACGGATGATGGGAAGCTCTAAGAGGCTGAGGATTCATTGTGGGGTATCCCTCGGCTGGAGCTATTACCCATCAAGAAATGGACACAAGCTGCTCTGTTCATGAAGGGGTTGTGCCTGGATAAGGGCATGAGGGCAGCCAATGGTAGATTGAAGTCAGATAGGTTAGGGGCAGTGACATACGATAATGGAAGATCTGGGTCCCGTATAGATTATATTATGGTAAACTTAGAGATGTGGTCTGGTTTGATAGACATGGAGGTCATGTGTAGAGCTGAAAGCGACCACAACCCCCTAGTCCTTTCTATAAAAGATAATAGTTTTTCTGAGCCTAATATGGTTGACAGCCCTATAGTCCAGGCTGAAGTGAAAGAAGGGTAAGATGGCCGTAAATAGCCATTAATGCGGGTGCATTGTCTCGGATCAGGAGTTTGCTTACTACCACACTTGACAAAATCAATAGTTTCGGGTCGCAGGCTGAGCTTATTGACAACATTTCTAATATACATAGCGACTTTTTCTCAAAGCTCAAATTAATATTTGTTAAGGGCCTTCCACCCAATTTTAGGAACAGGGAGCTGAGACCCTGCACATGGTTTAACAATGTATGTAGACAGGCTCAAAGATCCTTACTTTCAGCCATAAAATCCAGAGCCCCGGATGCTATTCGTTGCTGCAGGGCTTCATATAAGGCTGCCCAGCATTCAGCAAAAAGGAATTGGGATGAGGATTGCTGGAGGGGGTTGCTTCAGGTTTGTCAGGGGCGTAATATGACTAAATTCTGGCATTACCTTAAATGGGACAACCGTCCTCAAGACTTGGTTCCTTCTAACTCTGTGGAGCCAGAGCAGTGGATCTTTAATTTTGGCAATCAATTCAAAGTTAAGATTAATACTACTGCCTTAAATCCGTGCATTAAGTGTGATGAAGCCTTGGTATTTGCCACTAGTGAAGTAAAGGCGGTCCTAAAGGCAATTCCTAGTGGTAAGGCACCGGGACCTGATTGTGTTCCTGCAGACATGTTCAAACAAGATTACGATCTATGGGTCCCTTATCTGACTCTATTAGCTAATGCCCTTGCGAAAGGAGCAGTGGTTCCCGATTCGTGGTTGGGGGCCGAAATCCTGCCAATTTATAAGAAAGGCGACCGTTCCGCACCGGCTAATTATCGCCCAATTAGTCTTATTGACGCGGTTCAAAAAATTGTGGCCAGTCTTCTTTTGGGTCGTATACAGTGCTGGATGTCGGATTTTGATATCTTAACGCCGTTACAGGCAGGCTTTCGTTCACACATGGGTACCCTCGAACAGGTATTTAGGTTCATGCTCCTATATTGGAAAGTGGTACTCTTAGGGAGGGGGGTTTGCTTTTTGCGGCCTTTGTTGACCTTAGGTCTGCTTTCGACCTAGTACCTGGGACTAAGTTGTGGGAATGCCCAAAGAGCAGGTGGCTCTACTTATCAACATGCATGCGAATACTTATGCCAAAGTCCGATGGGGCAAGCCGGGTGAGGTGACAGATAGGTTTGAGGTCTCTAAAGGGGTTAGGCAGGGGTGTGTGTTAGCTCCTATCCTGTTCTCCCTGTTTATTAATGGGGTGACAAACTATTTTTCTAACTTCTCGACCGATGCACCCTCCCTTGCTGGCATAGTGAAGAATGTTACAAACAGAAAACACCAGGCTTTTAGGCAAAAACTTCAGATTCCTGTAGATAAAAATGCAACAAAAATTCCAGTCACACCATTACAAACATATAACACATGGTTTACATTATAGGTATATGGTGTACATAAAAGTCGACGGCGTTTCGATCCCGCTATCTAATCATGGGGATCATCATCAGGACATTGATAATGCCTAAACAATATACACCTTTGTAGCCAATAGCACCCACCCTAAAATTGCAGGGCAGGACACTAACAAGTATTCGAAGAGTGGAGTGGACTCTGCATCCAACAATCGGGGAGTCTGATGAAAACGCGTCTGTAATGTGCTCGATCGCGTTTTTGGGAAGATAGTCCGGATCAGTCGGTCGTTGTGTCTTCCTAGTAATCATTACTAGGAAGACACAACGACCGACTGGAATTTCTGTTGCATTTTTATCTACAGGAATCTGAAGTTTTTGCCTAAAAGCCTTGTGTTTTTGGTTTGTAACATTCTTCACTGTGCCAATCTGTATGTGGTAGGGCACAGACTTGTGCCCCACTACGAAGAATCGTTGAAGGAAATTCTTGTGGATTTTTTGAGAATAAGTAAAAGATTGAGACCTCTGTCCGGCTGGATATGTCCAAAACCAATATAGTATCCATTGTGTCTATATTGATTACTGTCTGAATTTTGATAATGCATGGGACCACTGTTTTCGTAAATATGTTCCCCCGAGGTCCTTTGCTGACTCGTAAGGGTGCCCTTGTTGACTTTAAAATAAAAGCTAGGATGTACATGACTTGACAGACCGGTAAAACAATTTTACAAAAAAATTATCTGATCGTCTTCCCCAAATAGGCCAGACAGTAAGATGGCTTACTTCTGATGGCATCTACTCTGGTGAGCCATCAAAGAAAGTCTTACGCTGACAGAGTAAATTCCACTTCATCGGCAAAAAAACTGTGGTCTGCCTGACTCAAAATTGGGCAGGCAGACCTTGAGTTTGGCCGACAGGGTACTCCGTCCCAACAGAGTATGTGTCCATCAAACTCTAAACCAGCCCCAGAGCCCCACCTAATGCAAATCAGTACTAACCTTGCTTCTCATAGAAACAGTCTAACCCAAACCTTGGTCACTTCACACATTCACCCAAGGCTTCTTTAGTTGGGATATGCAATATTCACACCCCTCGAATGACAATGAATAAGCCAAATGCAAAAATGCAAAAACCACATTCACCAACCAACAGTGCTACTGCAGAGCCTTGGATTCACAATCAATGCAAAGTAATCATGCTTTCAGCCAACAGTGCCAAATTGCTTGGCAGCAAAAATGTAATATAGTCCAGCAGAAGGCAAACCACCACAGCAGTGAGGATAAAACTAAAAGTCCCCAACAGCAAGTCACACATTTTACCCTGTGAACTTAAAAGATATAGTTGCTGGTAGGGTGTGTCTAGTTCCATGGTACTCATAGTACGGGCCGTGGCAGGCCTTCCTTGGTGGCCCTTTCAGATAATGTAGTCTCAGGAGAGGTGTCTAAGTGAGTAGCATTTTGGAAATCAAGATTAGCTATTGTTAGTATAATGATTTGTGGACAAAGTTGTCTGCTTCATCATCATCATCACCACATGTAACATTTTGGAGCCCTTGAACTGTATTCCAATTGGAGCAAAAGAGGGCCTCCAGTAGTACTGGCGTCGAATAAGAGGCTGGGGATCATCAAAGATTGGAGGCTGTGCTTTAATCATCTCACTGCAAGACATGGGCCCTGGATAGCCAGCCACTGGCTCTAGATTGGAAAAGAGGGTCAGGGCCAAATCTGGTGCAGGCACTCTAGTACGGGCCAGAGCGCACAATACCAGTGTGGCTTCTGGGGCTGGACTGGGGGAATGAGCCAGTGCTAGAAATGAGCCAGTAGAGAGCCTAACTTGGTCAGCTGGCAACAAGGTAGGGATTGCTGGCAGAAGTGTAACCAGGAGCCCAAGCAGCTGCATAGGACCCAAAGGAGCTCCAGATGGAGTCAGCTTCTCCTTAAAAATCTGTAGCATGGCCTCTGTCTACTGCATAGTCAACAATGGCATTAGAAACACAGAGCGCATTAGTGCCAGCCTCGAGACGGGCTCGGACAACACCCTCAGAGTCGCATCCTTGGAATGTTGCAGTTTCTCCCCTGAGTGGAGAGGGGAAGATTAGTCCGGCTCTACCTTTTTGCATGTATGGCTTGATTTGGACTTCGGGATGCCTAAGGTGATGGACGGAGCATTCGAGCAAAATAAACACTCACCTCCAGTCAACAGATCTGGGTTTATTCCATTACCATTCTTTAGCTCACTCCGCCACCCCAGTTCAGACATGGCCATATGCAAATCAGTCTGACCCTGTGCCTCATGGGAACAGTCCAGCCCGAACTGCCAAGCCATTTCTTCCCTGGAACGGAAACAAGCATCCTGGGACCGGTTTCGGATTCATAATCCTCATCAGCCAGGCTATCTTGAATCCAGTGATAGAGTGAGCAAGGGACCCAGGTCTGGGCATAACCTGCCAACTTAGGGCGAACAAAGCGATACCAAAGGGGATGATGGACGGAGCGTTTGAGCAAATCAAACCCTCACCCCCAGTCAACTGATCTGGGTTTAATCCATCACCATTCTTTAGCTCACTCCACCACCACAGTTCAGACATTTGGACTTCGACTTATCCAAGGACTTGGAATGGGTCAGGAATTAGTCATAGAAGGGTCAGGAATTCATCATAGAATGATCCTTCAGCTTGGCACGAGAAAGGCTATGTGATTTGACTGTTGTGCCAAATGTGATCTTCCCCGCTTTCTGTATGCTGCAACATAAAGCTTCAATACCTCCTATTTGATCATCTTTGGGTGAATCCGGGATCATTTGTAGTTTGACTCAAGAATAGTGACTGGAACCTAGATAGCACAGCAAATGTAGTGTTGGTCAGTGCCGCACATCTGCTTCCAAGTGTTGCAGCACAGCTTAAAGCCTAACGTCTTGGCAGAGGAGACATTTCCCGTGGAACACTATCGAGATTAAGAGGTAGTTTGCCTAAGAGTGTTGGTATAACCAACAAAGTTGGGAGCGAACAGCCATATCCACATGGAAAGGCTCTGAAAGAAAGAAACTGGGGTAAGTGAACAGGTTCCAGGGAAGCATATAATTTCGCACACTGACGCGGTTCAGAAGAACTTCGCTGGAGGTGATGAAGGACGTGGAAAGAAAGGAATTGATGTCAGTGCATAGGTATGGTGTACATATGCAGCTGTTGTGGAGGCAGGTTGTGGCTGCTGCGGAGCCCGATGGCACCACCTATCTGTCACCTGCAAATCATGAAGAATCAGCGGATGGAAGTATCCATCAGCATCTGCTTTGCCAGATATCAAAATGGCTGAAAGTGAGGAAAGTAAAGCAACTTTTAGGCATGTTATCTCGCATTGTGCGTAATGCCAGACTGCATAAGCAGCCCTTCCGGGAATGCTTATTGAATCAAAGATTACAAGTGACACAGTATCAAGTATTGAACAGTGCTCAATGTGAGGTACAAACTCCACAGGTGGAACACACCCACAATGTTTTACTGGATAGGTTGTTTCAGAATCACAAGCCACAATGCATCCCCTAACACAGAGGTCTTCAAACTGTGGGGCGCGCCCCCCCCTTGGGGGGCGTGAATGGGTTCCCAGGGGGGCGCGAATGCCTCTAACTGCATGTAAATGAAGATGGCCTGGAAGTGCGGCGCTGTTTATTTGCTGCATTTCCAGGCTGTCTTCATTTACTTCGAGCCCTTGTGAGAACAGTGATCAGCATGTTCCTGAGCGTGACTAGAGGGAAGATTGGTTGGCGTGACCAAAGGTGTGGATTTGACACCCAAGGGCATCCATTTTGTTGGATGGATTGGCCTCACACACCCCGAAGGATGTCATGCTTCATCATCGGCGGTTGCTCCTCGTCGGGGAGGCGGTGCAATCCCCGACGGGCTCACCTCAAAGAGGGGCTCTTTGGCGGAGATCTTTTTCCAACTGCCTTATGGTGAAGTGCGGGTGTGTGGGCAGGGTGATGTGTGGTAGTGAAAGAAGGGGATATTAAAATGTAGCTAAGGGTACCTGGAACGAATTTTATTCAGGGGGTCCCTCGCTGCAATTAAAAACAGGGGGCTAGCTCACTAGGAATCAACGAGTTAATTCAGGTGAACCTAGATGGGGCTAGTAGTGTACAACGGTCGACATGTTTCTCGCGGTGGGCTGTAGTAACCCGCGATTCATCAGGACCTAAAAAAGGTGATTAAACCACATGCTAGTGTCATGTGTGGGTTTGTGTTTGTGTTACCTCTGTGTTGGTTGTCCTATACCTAAGTATAGAAGGGAGATAAAACAACAATAGTTAAAACAATATGCGTTATTTATACAATATGGTCACGCCAATGGGAAAGAAAAGTGAGCAAGCGTGGCATGCTATAGGTGTACTTGTGTTCTGAATCACAGTCGACACATGCCTGAGTGGTTAAGTGTGCCACCTATCTATAGTATGGCGTTCTCAACAATCACAAAGTGAGTGAAGTGGGTATTTCTGTGAAGTATGAGGAAGAGGATTTAAAACAAGGGATTTGTAATATACAAATGAGTCACATGCAATAGCTAACCAGGCTCTATAGTGTAGCTGGGTTCATGCCCATGATGATTATAGCCTATGCAAGTGTGCTGCCCCTCCAACTTGAAGGGATTCAAAGTTCAACAAACATTCCCTTTATCTACTCACCTAATAGTTAAGAACTACCTGCCACATGAGGGGTCGGCGGGGTGAGGCATGAGTCCAATCCTTTCCGCAGTAACATTAAAATGTGGAAACGTTTTATTGACGATATCCTGATCCTGTGGAAAGGGCCGACATCTTCCCAGGAGGCGTTTTTTGAGTGGATCAATGCTTTGAATCCGCATTTGAAATTCACCATGACCTCATCACCAAAGGAGATCGCTTTCCTGGATCTCACAATCAGACTAGACGAGGGGTCAATAAGCACTACCATGTATCGGAAGCCAACTGACCGTAACAGCCTCTTGCACTATAAAAGTCACCATCCAAAAGCCTTGCGCTCTAATTTGCCATTCGGGCAATTCTTGCGGATAAGGCGCAATTGCAGCGATGTGCGTGATTATAAAAAGGAATCTGCAATCTTGTCCAGGAACCTTCTGGACAGGGGCTACCCCAAAAGCGATGTTCTGAGAGCCAAAAAACGAGCACGGAACAACAATCGCGAGGCACTGCTAGAACACCGGGACAAGGTCCTCACAGAGAACCAACCCATCACATGTGTGACAACATTCACCCCTAGGTCTAACCAAGTCAGGAAGACTATAAAACATCACTGGGGTATATTGAGCACGGGTGAGTTGACCATGGAAGACCCTAGGTTTGCCTTCAAGAGGTCAAAAAACATAAAAGATATTCTCATCAGCACCCGACCTAAGAAGGCAATCAAAGAAACCCAACAGACACTGTGGCAGCTTCCCCCTGTTACGGGCCATTATCCCTGCGGTATGTGTGGTGTCTGCCGATACACTCGGGCAGCTAAAACTATACAGCTCTCTGAGACCTTTACATGGGAGCTGAGGCACCATACTAATTGCAACACTTCACACTGCGTTTACCTTCTCACGTGTCCATGTGGTTTGCAATATGTCGGAATGACAACCCGCCCCATCAAAACTAGGATCATTGAACATCGGAGTAACTTCCGCTGCAAAAAGACACACACGAAGATGTGTAAACATTATGTAGACCAAGGCCACGATGAGGACTCCGTGAAGTGGGTAATAATTGAGTCTAGCCCTAATTGCCCAAAGAATGTCCTCTTCAGGAAGGAACAGAGATGGGTCCACCGCCTATCCTCTGACAGACTGGGACTCAATGAAGATATTCCTTGGCAATCGCTATGAGCCATTGCAACCTGAATCTGACACACTGTAGCTAACAATCCTAGGCAGCCCTACATCCAGCTTTGGGATGTTATCTGTAAGAACCAATGGGCACATATGGCACAGTGCAACTGTATTTACAGCACTCTAACAAAGGCTCCCACCGCCGATTACATCGTCCACATTACGAACAAAATATATGCCACAGCATCTTAGGTGCCTTTTACCTGGCTGACACACTTCATTAAAGATGCCTGTACATTAAATCCAGCTAATATGTTAGTTCCACCAGTCTAAGATGTCCGCCCCGTTAAACCATGTGAAACAGGTGATTTATCCAGGGGCTCATGTGCTGTGACACCACTCATCATGGCCGCCTTAACATCTCTAGTAGCGCGATTCCTCCGCTTCATATTGCCTAAATAACCACTAAGTTTCACCATCTTACGTTAAAATACCACACACGCTCCAAACACCAGTAATAAGGGGCCCGCGTTGGTCAACACGAACAATCACAAGAAGCACGGACACATATTCCAGTGCCCCTTAAGCCTTTTGATTGACTAGCTTAAAATGGCCGACCCCCGAACGGCATGTATCACGTGACCCGTAATTGGGCGGGGCCACGCGCTCCGTAGTGATTCGCTGCATGTAATGTAAATAACCCTCCCCGCCGAGCTCTCACATCTACTCGAGCTCGGCGGTGAAGGGTAGGTCAAGCAGCCGGGGCGCAGGAGACTAGAGGTGAGTGCTCTTAGGTGTCGAAAGGCTCCACTGATAATGGGAACCACTCGCAGGAGTGTACACTGCTAGCTAGTTAACTAATGCTCTCCTGGATGTGGTGTTCTGTTTTTGTCTTAATCCATTACCCAGTCTTGACTATTTGACTCATCCCTGATGCCTCACCCCGCCGACCCCTCATGTGGCAGGTAGTTCTTAACTATTAGGTGAGTAGATAAAGGGAATGTTTGTTGAACTTTGAATCCCTTCAAGTTGGAGGGGCAGCACACTTGCATAGGCTATAATCATCATGGGCATGAACCCAGCTACACTATAGAGCCTGGTTAGCTATTGCATGTGACTCATTTGTATATTACAAATCCCTTGTTTTAAATCCTCTTCCTCATACTTCACAGAAATACCCACTTCACTCACTTTGTGATTGTTGAGAACGCCATACTATAGATAGGTGGCACACTTAACCACTCAGGCATGTGTCGACTGTGATTCAGAACACAAGTACACCTATAGCATGCCACGCTTGCTCACTTTTCTTTCCCATTGGCGTGACCATATTGTATAAATAACGCATATTGTTTTAACTATTGTTGTTTTATCTCCCTTCTATACTTAGGTATAGGACAACCAACACAGAGGTAACACAAACACAAACCCACACATGACACTAGCATGTGGTTTAATCACCTTTTTTAGGTCCTGATGAATCGCGGGTTACTACAGCCCACCGCGAGAAACATGTCGACCGTTGTACACTACTAGCCCCATCTAGGTTCACCTGAATTAACTCGTTGATTCCTAGTGAGCTAGCCCCCTGTTTTTAATTGCAGCGAGGGACCCCCTGAATAAAATTCGTTCCAGGTACCCTTAGCTACATTTTAATATCCCCTTCTTTCACTACCACACATCACCCTGCCCACACACCCGCACTTCACCATAAGGCAGTTGGAAAAAGATCTCCGCCAAAGAGCCCCTCTTTGAGGTGAGCCCGTCGGGGATTGCACCGCCTCCCCGACGAGGAGCAACCGCCGATGATGAAGCATGACATCCTTCGGGGTGTGTGAGGCCAATCCATCCAACAAAATGGATGCCCTTGGGTGTCAAATCCACACCTTTGGTCACGCCAACCAATCTTCCCTCTAGTCACGCTCAGGAACAGTCCAGTACCCCCCTTGTTGCAACGATTGCCACGGGCACACACTGAGACTGGACCTTCCACTCCCTTGAGTGGTAATTGGTGCCCTTAGATCTAGCGATCTACCTTCTCCCCTCTATTTCAAACAACAGTGATCAGCATGCCATGGGGGCGGAGGTCAGGAAGTGTGCTGGAAGGGTCAAAAGGGTTGCTAAAATCAAGACATTTATGTATTTTTAACAACTGGCTGTTTTTATTATGATGCATAAACATCAATAATTTTCAAAGCCCCTGATGCCATGTTCCTTGCCCCAGCGATTTTCAAAGTATCAATAAAAATGCCAGGATAACTCCAGTGATTAATGTTCTTTCTGAGGAGAGACCGGAGCTTTGTCTGTAAGTGGAAGTTTCTTTTGACTCGTCATAGCGCAGAAGGTTAATATGCCTGCTGCACAGAACATGTCCGATTCAGATCACAAAGTACATACACTATAAATAGGTCAATGGATTATGGTTTTTCTCAGAGAGATCTTTTTGTTACTTGCAGTTTGAAAGTTAAAATACTAATATATAGCTGAGTGCTATTAACTGTCACCAAAGAGCTGCATGCAAACTGCAAGGAATATTATTACAGCTACATATTTTTTGACCAGTTTTTCCTTATCCTAGTATTGCAAAAAGTGTTAATTTGGGTAGAAATCAAGTCTTCTTATTAAAGAAAACCACTCACAATGGTGTTACATTTTAAATTCGGAATTTGTGCTTTTCCAGACCAAGGATTCTTAAACTATACTGCTTACCAGTATGCATGACATGTGACTCCTACAACTTGTAGGCCGCTGTCTTTTTTTTTTTTTTTTGAAAACCTTTATTGTGCATCGAATCAGAACAAATACGGGCCTACAACCTGCCGGCCGGCCACGAAAACAGTGAAGCACCAATGCAGCGTTACGGCGACACAGTAATATCTCTCATTGAAACAAGCATTAAAAAGGTTTACACTGTAATTACCATATTACCATGTCCCAGAATCAGTGAAGGTTAATTTTTAAAAGTTTTCATCGCAACCATTAAGAGCAGGTCGTATTACTCCGTACTTATACAAATAAGAGAAAAGAAACTAGGTCCATGTAGGTGGGACTCGACAATAGACACCCTTACCAATCAGTACAGTTCGCAACATGCAGGTTCCAGCCAGAGGATGGCCACA
Source organism: Lissotriton vulgaris (assembly GCF_964263255.1). Classification (NCBI taxonomy): domain Eukaryota; kingdom Metazoa; phylum Chordata; class Amphibia; order Caudata; family Salamandridae; genus Lissotriton; species Lissotriton vulgaris. The sequence goes on from NC_141693.1 coordinate 1,505,267,838, forward strand.
AATTATGCACACCCCTAGAGAGGGCGCAACACCCCAACTAATACCACGCTATCACCCGTCCCCCAATATGCCTAACACGGGCCAAGAAAGAAGAAATTATATAATAGCAAAAAGGCACCATAGAAAGAAACACAAACTAAAATTTACCCCCCCACCCTACACACATGCAGAGGCTAGGGCCTACCCCCCCCCCCTAGCAGAGTGTTTGTCACCCCATAACCCGAAATATAGCGAGAAAAGAGAAAATTGAGAAGGAGAAAAAGAAAAGGAAAAAAGGAGAGAGAAGAAAGAATACAATTCACTTGGAGAAAGAGTTCCGTTAGGAAAGAAAAAGAAGGAGCATGAATCACATAAGACCGGGGGAGGGCCTAAGAACATGTCCAAAACCGCCAAAGTACGTTATTCAGGCCACCCTTACCCCGACCCCACCACCAATACAGTACCAACATATGAAATCCACAGGCAGTCCATCAGTGTCCCAGCATTACAAGGAAGACAGCTCCGAAGGGAAAGGGGACACCCTCAACCTTGCCCCTTACGGTAAAATGCAGCGACGCAGTCCAACTGGATCGAAAACGGAGCAGATGAAATAAGGGGATGGAAGGCCTCGTCAGGATAGGAGAATGGTCACAAACGTTCATCCAGTCCGCTGCCGAGAAGACGTTAAGGATACAGGAAGAGGCATCGCAAGGTAATGGTCCAACGAGTGCAGCCAGTCCCAACATTCGCCACCGCTCCAAGAAAGGGAAGTGCATTCCGCTAGCCGCCATTGAGGGATCTTCAAAAAATGGCGCCCGATGCCGTCTCACCAGCCGTAAAACAGTCCCAGACATTCCGGTTCTACCCAGGGGTGTTCCCGCCAGTTCACATGCAGGATTGGAGTCCCGCGCCGCCCCCACTTCAGCGGCGACCGGGCCGGAGGAGCCACGAGGATGCATCACCGGGTGTGGCATAGCGGCCAGATGCTGCAGACTTTCACGGACAGATAGGGGGGCCGCGGACAGTATCGCGTCCATCCGATCCCCCAATTCCCCAGCGATGGTACGCAGGTCAGCCCTCAAGGCAGACAGGGCGCTCAGGATGTCACATAGCCGCAATGGCTCCATGGGGAGAGAGGGCGCAGCATTGTCCTCCAGTTGGGGCAGATGTGCACTGAGCCGCTCCGTCGGTCGATAGCCTTTATTGCCAGCATTCCCTAATAACTCCAGCTGGTTCATAGCAAAGCGAGCCCGGACGGGGGGCGCAGGGGCAACAGTCTCTATCACCCACGCCGCAATGCTTTCCCAGACCCAGTCCCAGGTGTTCACCTTCGGAGGATGAAGGCAGGCGAGAAGATGGCGCCCGTCCCTGTACTGCAGTGAAACAAAGTAGCGGCGGAGCCGCTTCGGGTCCGAGGGAGTGCTACAGTGTAGCTTCTGCAGCTTCGGCTCACAGGACAGAGGGAGCGGCAGGCAGGGCTCCAGGATCGAGATGCAGCTTCGGTGACACAGCAGCCAGCCCCGTCCAGCAGTCCCAGGCGATCGTCGTTTCACACGGGGCTGGGCTCACACTGAGGACAAAGACCCCGAGCCAGCCTCGCCGAGTCCGGAGGAGGTGAGGGCGTCGCGGCGCTTCCACTGCCGGGAGCAGGCTTCAAAGCACAGCGGCAGGATCAGGCTCTCCTCCCGGTTCCGCCAGAGCCATGTAATCCGAGGAGTGCGTGCAGGATATCGCGGAAACCGGGAGAGCAGTAAGAAGGCGAGCGGAGCCGAGGAGTCAGGCGGCCATCATGGTTGCTGGCCAGGCTCCTCCCCCGTAGGCCGCTGTCTTATGTAACATTTCCCGTACACGGATTAACACTTGTATGATTGTCTAAGCGCAACGTATGTGTGATGTAACGTGTTCTGACACCTTAAACTGGAATGAGTGGCGCTATAAAACTAAATTAATCTAAAAGACAGTGGAAATGGAGACTTGGGGGGCATTGTCAAAAGGTGGTAGTGAGGGAATCCGTGGCGAGGTGGTTATTGGGGGGGGGGGGGGGGCGTCACCAAACATTGTCGCACAGGGTGCCCCCAGGACTAAGGCCGGCCTGGAGGCCTTTATTACAGAAATTTCCTTAGTCCCAAATCTTGTGGTAGCAGTTTTTTTCTGCTTGAATCATGATTATAAGAAATGTGGTAATTACAGAACAACAGTGTTGGTAAATTCAATTGTTATTTCCTATTAGGTTTAAATGCACACCACACAAGGAGGGACTTGCAGGGGCACTGGGTGAATTGGTAGGTACTGCCCTCTTCACCCCGGGAGATTTGGGATTGGTAATTGCTTCACAGCACTCAATTCACAACCAAGCAGTTACTCTAGGGAAGCACTGAGCCTATTAGCCAACTCTGGTACAGGGACAATAGGCTTCAGCAGCAGGTTGAGCACTGGGAAAGAGCTGCAGTCAGAGAAAGAGGTATTAGTTATAGAGGTCAAGCTCATCAAAAGGCACCAAGGACGAGTTTAGAGGTAACAGGGAAAAGAGCAACGGAAAGTACGAGGAGAATGGTGGAACGAAAGGAAGGCAGGCTTGGTTCAGGGGCAGAAAGGCTGATTTGGTGCAAATAAATATTGGAGTCAGGAGAAAAGGCAAAAGGGTTCGTCACTAACGGAAGTTGTCAAGATGAACTTAAAGAAGAAATTGTTAAAGGAGGTGGGAATTGTTTAACGGCCAAGGGAATTTGTTAATGTTTGTTTGAGTGCTGTGAGGACATATTAATCTGAGCGGCAATAAGCAGATGTTTTTTTTTTGTACCTGAGCTCAAACGGCCTTATGACAACAGCAACAAGGTGTACGTGGTGATCCAATCCCATAGTATGTTTGGGAGATTAAATGGCTGCTGAATCCACGCTCAACATATTTAAAAAACATGGCAGAAGACCACAAAAGAAGTGAATTGTGCAGCAAAATAAACCGCAACATACATAGAACTAGGTTCACTTAAACACAAGTGTGCAACAAAATGTATTTGTCTTCCTGTACTGCACAATAAAGCAGAACTTTCGAAAAGACATAAATCTGTCCTCCAGAATAGAATGTTTGTAAGTACTAGTTTACAGCACTAAAGAATTGGATATGCAGTACTATGCAGCAGATGATTGATAACGTAGCAAATGTGGTAATATAAGAGGCCTTTTTTTTCTTTAAAAAAGGCCATTCATTAGTGAAGCAGGTACTGCTGCGAGGTGTGCAAGTGGCCATTGCCGATTATCAATAATTAAGCAGATGCAGAAGGACTGGGGCCTATGGGTTTCAGGGGCCCACTGCATCACAGTTATCACGGTTTACCTTTAAAAAAGAGCCATGGGAGCTTATTTTCCTTTTTAGCATTAGGACCGAGGGCACCTTTCTGAAAAAGGGAGACCTGGCGTGGGAGCTTTATGTTTTTTCTGAAAGGAACAGAGAACCTCATTCAAAATTGGAGAGATGGGCAGGCATGGTGGGGGAAGAGGTGAAAGATGTAGAGGAGATAGCCTGCTACTCAGGACTGCTGGTATCAATAAAACAGCAGGTGTAGTTTCATTTGGGTCCAAGAGTGTGAGGGCCTACAACACCCCAATAATGGGGAGCAGTATTTTTGGGACCACACGTTTTTGTTTGATGCATTTGCTGTTTTATAAGTATCATACTTAGTGTGGTTAATGAGCTATAGAAAAAGTATTCCTGAAATCATCTCATAAGCCCGTCCCTTGCACACAGCCATGTCCCTCTCGCTCCACCAATCATTGCCTTAAAGTTTTGTAGGGGGGCCCGACCTCAAAACATTTTGCTTAGGGGGGGCTCGGAGCAAAAACGTTTGAAGACCTCTGCCCTAACAGAATGGGTGTCTTATATCTAGAAGTACTACCAGGCACTGCAAGCATGCCAGTACATCAATCTCTTAGAAATGACAAGCATTACATTAGGCACGAAAAGCGTTCAAACGAGATTTATTGAACAAAAAAAGTCTTAATTTGCACAGAACACAGGCTATCAAGTTTTACAGAAACAATAGGTGCACACACTCTCCTACTGATCAGGACTCAGCTAATTTGGCATTGTGCACACACTCACCGCAAACTGCCCCAGGCTAAACATTTAGAGGTCGACAAAGATAACGCTGGGTCGATTGGTCAGGCACATTCACGTATGCTTTTTCCCTCTACCAATCATTTTGTCTGTCCCTTACAAGATGCCACCAGCCAAAATTACAGTGATTTTGGCAGTCCACACATGGTGCTCCCAGAACGCAACCAACACAATCTGTCATATCAAGGCCAAGTTGCATTGCTGTATTGGCCATCACATACTGCTATATTATCCAAATTCACATTCCACAAATCATACTTCTGAAGCCTTAGAATCTGGATACTTGTAGTGATCTACCGAATGCATGGCAACACTGAAGGAAGGAAGGAAGCACTCCCACCAACTACCACGGCTTGCTTTGAAGGTAAGTAGAACCATTTTGTTCAGTACTGTAGTTCTCTTTCAGTCAACCCATTAAGCTTTTCTCTGAGCAGGGAAGCCCTACTGGTTACTCAGGAATGGATGACAAGTGAAATTGAACCACCCATAAGCAAATACCTTTTCCCAAATAGGGATCCCTATTCGAGCTCTTCCTAGCGAGAGACACTAGGGCTGCGAGCGTTTTTTACCAGAATTTACTTGCTAGAATTTGTACTTGTGAATCTGCATTTTAAAAGCTAAAAAGATCGTTTTTATGAATTTTACTGGGGGGCTTCTAAATAGAGAATCTTAATTGGGAATTTACTGAGGCACACTGACACTTCTTCCCACGCCTATACTCTCTTTCCCTGCCTCGCCCAGCCGTGTTGTTTGATTAGGTGCTGGCGGCGGGCGCCATCTTAGGTGTGGCTGGGGGCTGCGCTCTAGTCGCGCCGGACTCCCGCCCTCCCAGGCTATTTAGGGCTGCTCTGTAAAGCCCTCGCTGCCTTTCTTCGAGCTCTCCCTAGCGAGAGACACTAGGGCTGCGAGCGTTTTTTACCAGAATTTACTTGCTAGAATTTGTACTTGTGAATCTGCATTTTAAAAGCTAAAAAGATCGTTTTTATGAATTTTACTGGGGGGCTTCTAAATAGAGAATCTTAATTGGGAATTTACTGAGGCACACTGACACTTCTTCCCACGCCTATACTCTCTTTCCCTGCCTCGCCCAGCCGTGTTGTTTGATTAGGTGCTGGCGGCGGCGGGCGCCATCTTAGGTGTGGCTGGGGGCTGCGCTCTAGTCGCGCCGGACTCCCAGCCTCCTCACACCCTATACAATGTGTCACACGGCCAGACGGCGCAGCGGGCTGGCGCAGCGGGCGCGCCGAAGCCCGCCAAAGCCAAGCCCGTCTGCGCCCGTCAGCGACCGGACACGGCCCAGGGCCACACCCCCTGTCCCTGATGGCAGAATTACCTGGAGCAGGAGCGACTTAGTAAGTTTCACCTCGTATACTTGTACCCCGGGCCTTCATAGTATAAGGGTTGGGGAGATCGAAGGATGTAAACATTGCCAATTCCACTTTAGTACCACGCTTGCTGACTCCAGGGCTAGCGCCTCCTTGTTGTCCTGCGGCCTGATCAATGCCAGATCGCTTAGCTGCCATAAACACGATGTATATGACCTTCTCACTGATAAACATCCCGATCTGCTGTTCATCACTGAAACTTGGCTAGAGGCCAATTCTGATCCTGATGTTGTCCAAGGCCTTACCAGACGACTATCAATTGGTGCGCCTGGACAGACCCGTAGGCAGAGGAGGGGGAATTGCGATCGCCTATAAACAGCAATGGGTCTGTAAACTCGAACGAGTTAATTTGGCAGGTTGCGAGGCAGGTGTCTTTAGCATAAACATTGATGGGAGCACGACGATTAAGGGTCTGCTAGTTTACCGCCCTCCAGGACCTATGTCCAGATTCAAAGGCAACCTTTTAGAGTGTGTTACTGAATCAGCGATCAGGAGGGATAAGTTCCTACTGTTAGGAGACTTAAACACACACCTTGACGACTCCTCCGATAAAGGAGCGGTGGAGTTCCGGGATGAACTTCACACCCTACAGCTGGAACTAAAGGGGCTGCTTCCTACACACAATCGTGGGCACTTGCTTGACCCAATATTTGCTAACTGGGAGGATGTCTCAGTTGATCCCCCAGTGCCCCTGCCTTGGACAGACCATTTTTTGGTCCCATTTGCCATCTTCCTGCCTAAATATAAAGCCAACGCCCCCACCCCACTCAATTATCCTCGGCGCAGGTGGGCAAGATTCTCCCTGCAAAAGTTTAATACGGCCCTTACTGCGGAAGGTCCCCCAGGAGGCAATGATGTGAATACAGCGAATAGGTTGCTCAATGACCGTATTACTGCTGCTCTGGACTGCACAGCCCCGCTGGGACGACCTACCAAAGGGGCTCAGACAAAGAACGGCTCCCTGGTTTGGCGAGGCGTTGCGTTGCGCCAAAAGGGACTGCAAACGTGCAGAAAGGCAGTGGAGAGGGGCATACGACGACCGATGAAAGAGGCCTATCTCGCGAAGAGACGCGCCTATCACAACAAGATCAGGATAGAGAAGGCCACATACTATGCTGACAGAATCCACGAGGCAGAGAACTCGTCTAGGGAACTGTTCAGCATATATAAAACTCTGGCTACCCCAAAAACCTCTACTTTAGAGGAAGATCACTCAGTAGCAGCATGCAATCGCATTGCGAACTACTTTGGAGATAAAGTGTCTAAGATTTACTCTGCTTTTCCCCACATACCTCCTGCAGCGGAAATGTCAGCAGACTTATTGAAGGATGAAGCCGATCAAAATCTGCTACTTAATTTCACCACCCCTTCACCGGTGGATTTAGTTAAAATTTGCAGATCTGTTAAATCTGGCTCCCCTCGGGATCCCGCCTCCCCAAAAAGGCTGGGAGACAGTCTGGAAACACTAGAACCCTATATCAGACACTTGCTAGATATCTCCTTCCTATCCAGCTCCATACCAGAGGATTGGAAACAGGCTGTGGTGCTCCCCCTACGTAAGAAGCCCAACATTAGCTTTGAGAAGTTAGATAATCTTCGCCCCATCTCCTTGCTGCCTTACTTTTCTAAGGTTGCGGAGAAGGTGGTAAATAAGCAGCTAATGAAATTTGTGGAAGAAAGCAACCTCCTTCACCCTACGCAATTCGGGTTTCGGCCGCGTCACTCTACGGAGTCTGCCCTCCTCAGGGCTACCGAAACCCTCAGGCAAGGTGCTGATGAGGGACAAACCATGGCCTTAATCCTCCTGGACCTCAGTGCGGCGTTCGACACTGTAGCACACTCCATCTTGCTACAGTGTCTGAGCAAAGGCGGGGTGAGAGGGGCAGCACTGAAATGGATTTACTCATTTCTTGCAGGCCGAGGCTTCATAGTAAGGCAGGGCGACCATTACTCTGAGCGCATCTCTTTGGATCAAGGGGTGCCGCAGGGCTCGTCCCTGAGCCCAACTCTTTTTAATCTTTATGTTGCCCCGATCGCTTCCTTGGTAGAGAGTTACGGCCTCCAAATGGTGTCATATGCCGACGACACGCAGTTGGTCATCTCCCTATCACGCGCGCGCGGTCCCTCGGCGGACATCTTCAGAGCTTGCATGCAAGACCTCGCGGCCTGGATGTCCGCCAATTGCCTCAAGCTCAACGGAGGTAAGACCGAGGTACTGGTGGTAGGGGGAGGCCAATCAGCGTGGACGTCGGCGTGGTGGCCGTCGTGCTTGGGTCCAGCACCCACCCCTTGCCAGAAAGCAAAGAACTTGGGCATTTGGTTTGATTCTGACCTTACCTTTGGTCCCCCAGATCAATCAGGTGGTTGGATCTTGCTTTGGGACCCTCAAAAGTCTCAGGAAGGTATTAAAATTCTTACCTATCAGAGCCCGCCAAACCCTGGTGCATGCACTAGTCACGTCTAAGATGGATTACGGCAATCTTCTCTACTTGGGAACTCTGGAGAAGAATTTGAGCCGTCTTCAGGTTCTCCAGAATGCCGCAGCCAGACTAGTGCTTAGACTACCAAGAAGAGCAGGCTCCACAGCGGCCCTCCGGTCCCTGCACTGGCTCCCGATCCGTAGCAGGGTGGAATTCAAAGCCCTGTGCACGTGCCACCGGATCATCAACGGGAGAGCTCCGCTCCCTTTGAAAGGATTGCTGACACCCTATGAGCCGTCTCGCTCTCTGAAATCTTCCGGCTCAGGACTCCTGGCAATTCCTAAGGTGTCCAGAGCCTGGATGGGTGGAAGATCTTTTAGGCACCTCGCAGCATCCAGATGGAACAAGCTACCTATGGAGCTGCGATTAGAACCTTCAGAAACAATCTTTTGAGCCAAGCTGAAGACTGCTTTATTCACACAGTAGTTTTTCTGCATTTGTAAGTTCTGGCAGGTATCAGCTCCTTAGCGCGGAGACACGCCGCTGTGCGTCACCAAGCGCTCTATAAAACCCCCTAAATAAAAATAGAAATAGAAATAGAAATGGAGGCAAACATAGATGGTTGGGTGGCTCCTTAGAGGAGAACAGGAAGACCTTTGAGATGTTCGTACCTCCTCCCATAGCTATGAAATGTATGGGTTTGCTACTGCACGGGCTGCTATTGACTATACTGTAGGCCACAGGAAGATCCTCAAAATGTTCTATCACTGGTGGAAAAGGTGGACTAGGAAGTGTACATTTAGAAAGCGGACTGTAGAGTGACTGCCTTTAAAATGTTCTAGAGCCAATTCTATTTGAAATGCAAAAAACAATAAAACAAATTCAAAATGTTCTAGAGACAACTGAGCCTTTCTCTCAGAGTATGGAGTTAAATGGCAGTCCATTATAGATGCCTGCATGTCACCAGAAAAACTAATGGCATTCATCCAGGCATGTTGCTGATCACAACACTGGTGCCCATGCAGCATCCCACACAGTGCATCCAAAACAGGCATCACCTTGAAAATCTACAGCATGTCCTCTTTTGAAGAAGTCTATCTGCTGCTGTTTCGATGATGGTCAGTGAAACCAATTCAGTGGCAAGACCCGCCTCAGAATAGTGTCAGGTGATGCTTGCAGAGTCGGACCCTTAGACTGTCAAATGCACAGCTTCACTCTTGTACAGGTGTGGCAGGAGGGAGACAAATCCAGCGTGGATTTTTTTTTTCTATGACAACCTTAATTTTTTGACTTAACTGATGACTTAGAATGAAATAGGGACTTGGTACTGGAGTGGCCTAGAGACCGGGATTGATGTTTGGAGTACAACTGATTCTTTCGTTCTACAAATGCAGAACTTCATATTACGATCCATGATTACCATCTTGTGCTTCAAGGAGCATTCACCATGCAAACCTTCCAATTATGTCTGGAACCAAGGCACCACAAGCAAACATGGGAATTTGTGACTGACTTTTGTTCCTTGCAGTCACAGAAAGTGCCTGTGACGTTGGGAGGAGGGAGACAATTTCCTTGCCACTCTGCTGGCGTCAGTAAAGACACAGTGGGAGCACAGCACTAGATCTGGGTGAAAGGGCAAGGAAAGAAAAGGATTGGAATCTGCGTGCTAGCGTGGCCCCTGTGACTACTACATACTGTCAGTTTTGCGAAGTCTGATGGCACCACCTACCACCTCACAGTGGAAAATTGCTGTTCAAAATCTGAATCTAGGTGAACAAACGGCATGTTAGTAAATTCCATCGGAAATCCATATGTGGATTTCCCATAGGATTGAGGTACAGTAGACTGTGAAAATAGCCATACTGGTGACTGATGAAAGTAAGTTACCGCTCTCCAGGAATGATAGTATGCCTTCAGAGATGACCGTTTTGAAGTTTAATTTCTAATTTTGAAATCTAATTTTCTCAAATACTTACTGAAAATGTGAAGGGCCAAGGTAGTCACCGGTCACACTATTTCTCCATCGCAAGACAGTATCCTGAGTAAAACCACTATTTAGCAACCTTCTCAAAACTTCCTTGCAGAGAACGTACATGTTGGTGATTCCAACAAGTGGCATATCCAGAATACTGGCCGGCATCATATGATAAAATAGTGGACTATACAACCAGCTTTTGTGATGGCTGCATTGGTAGATTATTCTAAATGAGGGGCCTATATCAACAGCAGCAGTCATGATGAGAATAAGTCCGATATCCTCCTTTGAGGAAAAACTTTTCTTGGACCATGTTTTTCTGGTAGCATGCCTCTGAATGGTGCCTTGTCATGTCAAAGCGGATTTTCATAGCAATTAGGAATATGGTCATGTTCACAGCAGCTATAACTAATGTTGTCAAACTGGTTTCCTCTCGTTCAGATTGTAATCATCTTCCTATGTTGTCCAGAGGAACTGAGAAAGTCGTACACAGATTTCTTGAATATCTCTGCATAGTGGGTACAATGCCAAAGTACACTGTTCTGCTGCAGTAGGCATGCCACTGTCATGTAAGAAACATTACATACTTAAAAAAAAAAATTGCACTTCAGTGTCTTGGAGACAGAGGCGATGAGTGTGTAATGCAAAGATAACCGCCCTGTACAAGATGATCTAGGATGACAAACAACCTCTGAGATCAGTCAGAGAAAAAACCCTTAATCTTCACGTAACACCAAAAGGGTTAAGTCAAAATCTTGCCAATGGATGACTTTTAGTAGAGAGGATGCTGGTGCAATGTGCATAGTTGCTAGCGACTTATTATGAGAAGAGTTCAAAGTGACAGTTGCTTTGTTCACTGATTGGGAGGATATTTTAACAGGGAGTAAGAATGTTATCAATCTGTACGATGTTCATTTATATTTAATCTTGTGCAAAATGTTCCAGAACAGAAGTCGCTTGTGAGGTCATCAGTGCAATGTTGGAGCTTTTGCTAAGATGACTGCTTGTCATTTGGGAGTTCAGAGTTGAAGAGATGAGGGGTGGAGACCTGCGGTTATGTGCTGGTGACCCTGCAGATGCATTTGCACATGTAGCCCTTTAATACACTTTAATTTAAAGGGCTACAGGGTTCTCTTGAAGGATTACTCAAAGAGAGGACCACAGAGACCATACACTGCATTTCAGTGAGCCAAACTTCCTAACTTTGAAAAGTGCAGGTTGAGAGGTACACCTGGAAACTAGTGACCAGGTGAAAAAAAAGCATTGAGGTTGAGACACCATTCTCTGAGGTGACAAAAACTCAGGCACAACTAAGAATAAGGACATGTCTGTTTGGGAGTACTGAAGAAAAAGTTCCCCTTATCAGAAAATAAGAAAGATGCTGGTGATTCACATATGTAACAATTAAAAACAATGTAGTTACAGAAATGTAATCACTACTCAGAAGGGAAATATATAAAACAAATTGTCTGTGGAATCCTCACTATGACTGAGTTTTATAAAGAATGGTAGGTTATCTACAATACACTAAAAGGGTGATTTTTTCCAAGAAGCAGGATGCCAATTTAAAACATAACTAAACACTCATAACTTTAAGCTAAGTAGGCTGGTAATAGACTTACTACAGGGCAATCTCTCACGATTATGAAGGATTTAAAATCTGGCTCCCCGTCAGACCCCTGCCATGCCAAAACACTGGTAAAGGTGGCCGATATCATCAATACAGAGGTCAATATAGTGCTGAATCTGTCTCTGAGCAGCGGCCAGGTCCCATCTATCTGGAAACGGGATAAAATCCTACCGCTGCTGAAGAAGCCACCGGCTGATCCTTTATCAGCATCTAATTACAGACCCATTTCGCTTCGGCCTTTTTTTTGCCAAAACAATAGAAAAATATGTGAACTCTGTCACTACTGAATTCATTGAATCGAACCACCTCCTCCACACAAGTCAATCAGGATTCCGTGCTAATTTTAGCACGGAAACGGCCCTCCTTGAGGTCTCGAAATCCATCAAAGACTCTTGATTCAGGCAGGAGAGCGGCTCTAATACTGTTGACCTATCAGCCGCTTTTGACACCGTGCCCCATGATCGACTCCTACAGAGACTGAGAGACTGCAGAGTGGGGGCCTCGGTGTGAAATGATTCTCCTCCTTTTTGGGGGATAGAAAGCACGAAATCTGGAATCCGCCTTTTTCCTCCCTTATGCCTCCGATGAAGGTCGGTGTACCACAAGGATCTATTTTAAGTCCTCTACTGTTTAATCTATACATGGCTCCCTCGCCCCTTTGGTTGAAGAGGCAGGAGCCACAATTATATCTTACGCTGATGACACCCAGCTTTTGTTCACCTATAAAAAGGGAGAGGTTTTTGACGGTGAGAAAATCAATAACTGTCTGAGAAAGGTCTTTTCCTGGTTCAGCTACAACCAGCTACGGTGTAATTCCGCAAAGTCGGAAGTGAATCTCTTCTGAGCTTTTGATTCGGATGTTTGGAGGCAGTGGTGGCCGAATGATATGTCCCCCCGCAGACCACTGCGGGAGTAGCCAGAAATCTAGGGGTAAAAAAAATGGACGACTCTCTGGACATGAAGAAGCAAGTTCAATCAGTGGCAGGAACCTGCTACGGAACTTTGAAAATGCGTCGTAAATTTTTACCTCCTCCGTCACTCTCCCATTAAAGGACGGTAATCCAAGCTCTTATTACCTCAAGGCTGGATTACGCCAATGTCCTCTATTTAGGTCTCCCAGAAGGTCTACTAAGCAAACTCCAGGTGGTGCAGAATGCTGCGTCTAGAGCCATTTTTATGTTGGGCCCTGGAGCCCACATTTCCCCCCACATTAAGAACTTTCACTAGCTTCCCATCCACCAGATAATTCAGTTCAAGACCTTGATATTGGCTTTCAAAGCTTTACATGGCTCCGGTGCACATTACATCAGGAGAATAGTTAGTTTCTACTCGCCCGGCAAGTTTTAAGATCATCCAATCAGTATTTGATGTGTGCCTAAATTTGCATGCTCCCGTAGAGGTGGTCGTTCCTTTCAAGTTCAGGTAGCACACATGTGGAACAAACTCCCTACCGCAATGAGTAAACTGTCTGACATCTGGCTTTTTAGGAAACAACTCAAAATTTGGCTGTTTCAGCAGTAACTTCTCTCTCCCCTAGTGAGCCGGTTTCTTTCTTTTCCATTAAAACGTCTTTCCTCCGCTAGCCCCGGGACACTCTATTTGAGTAGCTGTGCGCTTTACAAAAACGCCATAACATAACATAAGTGTATTTTTTTTTTAAATCATGGATTTAACAGATAAATACACCAGCCTTTGACCTATTGTAGCCGGACGATTCCTGTTCAAAAACTCCAAGAAAATACAGAATGCTTTGTACCAATATCCGGTGTGAAATGCTGCATAAGGAAAATGTTACTTACCCAGTAAGCATCTGCTCTTGGCATGCAGAGCTGAAGATTCACATGCTTTGCATACTTCTGCCATCTAGTGTTGGGTCCGGATGTTTGCAAGTTGTTTTTCTTCGAAGAAGTCTTTCCAGTCACGAGGTAGGAGACTCCTCCTTTCGGTGATAGTGCGCATGGGCATAGACTCCATTGTTAGATTGTTTTCCCAAAGAGAGTGAGAATGGAGTTAGTAAAGGTAGAATTGAGATATCCATGCGTATGTAAGATAAGAAAGAACTGCAACAGGTATAGGTACCCAGGGAGGCGGGTTGAAGCATGTGAATATACAGTTCTACATACCATGAACAGATACTTACTGGGTACGTAACATTTTCCGTTCGAGACATGTGAGCTGTAGATAACAAGCTTTGCATAGACTATACAGCAGTATTCTCCTAAAGCGGTGGCAAACCTGTAGTTGTTGCAGTTGTTTGAAAAAGTGTTTTAAGTACTTCCTGGCCTACATTAGCTGGTTGCCTCGCTAACACATCTACACAATAGTGTTTCATGAATGTGTGCGGTGTAGACCATTTTTACTACCTTACAAATGTCACATAAGGGAATATTCCCCAAAAAAGCCATAGTAGCTCCTATTTTACTGGTGGTATGCGCTCTAGGGTGTTATTAGCAATGTTCTTTTTGCTTTTGTATAACATGTTTGGATACATTTAACAATCCATCTTGCAATACCTCATTTAGAAATGGAATTGCTTTGTGTTGTGGAGAAAAAGCAACAAAGAGCTGCTTTGTCTAACAAAAATATTTTGTTCTTTCTACAAACTATAGTAAAGCTCTTCTAAAATAAAGTGTGTGTAGAGCTCGTTCTGCTACAAAATCAGGTTGAGGAAAGAACACCGGTAACTCAACTGACTGATTGACGTGAAAAGCAGAAACCACTTTTGAAAGAAATTTAGGATTGGTTCAAAGAACCACCTTGTCTTTGTGAAGTTGAAAAAAGGCTATTCTATGGTTAGTGCCTAGAGCTCACCAACTCTCCTTAACGAAGTGAATGCAATAGGAAAAGCAACCTTCCATGAGAAAAATTGTTGTTGACACTTGCTTCAAATGGTGGCCCCATTAATCTTGTAAGGACTATATTAAAGTTCCATACTGGTGCAGGTGGAGCTCTTGGTGGTACTACTCTTTTTAGTTCTTTCCATAAAGGCTTTAAGAACAATTGTTACTTACCTATAAACAGGTGGTTCTCCAGTATTGGTGTCTTTCATAGATTCACATGCTTGAATATTCCCCGTCGTCGAAGTGGGAGTCCCACGGTAAATAAAATAGCAATAACATACCAATAACATATGTATGTAAAAAACATAACACATGAAATAGTAGTAGTAAATACATAATAAAGGCTCAAAGCCAATTCCTACACAGGAATACAAGATAGAGAGAAAAACACTCCTGTCATTATGTTGGTCTAGACTACAGCCAATCAGGCGCCAGCACCCTTCCAGAACCTTCTCCTCAGAGCTAAGACCCTCAGATTTTTGTAGCACAAGAGTGACAAAAGAGTCGATGAGGAGAAGCGAGCCTCTGAGGGGAGGAGGGTGGATCGCATGTGAATCTATGAAAGACACCAATACTGGAGAACCACCTGTTTACAGGTAAGTAACAATTGTTCTTCTCCAGTATTAGGGTGTCTTTCATAGATTCACATGCTTGAATAGAATAGAGAGCAGTAACATCCGAAGAGGTCCTATTGCTATGCAACAGCATGGAGAAAACCAAAGAGACAGTAATAATACAGTCATGTAAATACTGATCGCAATCACAAAAACCATAGCGGAGGAGGAAAGACAGAGACTCACCTTAGTTAAAAAGATGACGAAGGACCGCCTGTCCCACTGTTGCATCCGCCTCGCTGATGGCATCCAAGCAGTAATGCTTCGTGAGCGTGTGCCAGTTGGACCAAGAGGCTGCTCGGCAGATTTGATGAAGCGGCACACCAGCAAACAGGGCGGTAGAGGATGACATCGCCCTGGTGGAATGAGCCCTCACTGCAGATCGTAGAGGCTTGCCGGCCTGCTGATGGCAAAAGACAATGGCGGAAGAAATCCAACGTGCAATAGTTGGCTTGGAAACAGGGCGCCCCTTACGCATGCGTCCGTAGGCAATGAACAGTTTATCGGACCTGCGAAAAGGGTCAGTCCTGCTGATGTAAAATTTAAGGATAGGATGGATATTCGTAGCCACACACCACTGGCAGAACCTCTTCCATTTGAGCTTGTAAGTCTTCTTGGTAGACGGAGCCCTGGCCTGTGCGAGAATGTCTCGGCATTCCGGCGAGATATTCAAATGCGCAAATTCAAGGTGCTCAGGTTCCAGGCCGACAATTGTAGAGAGGAGGAGTTCGGATGGCAAATGTGACCCTTGTCCATCGTGAAGAGGTCCGGTCGAGGATGAAGGAGGATGGGCTCGCACTGGGACAGAAGGAGCAACTCCGAGAACCATACCTGACGGGGCCATCTGGGGGCGATCAGGAGAATGTGTCAGGGCTGCCTCCGTATTTTCTACAGCACACGAGGCACCAACGGGATCGGAGGAAAAGCGTAGGCAAATAGATCGCACCAATTCATCAAAAGGGCATTCCCGCATGACCCGTGGTGGGGATGCCAACTTGCGTAAGATGGGCATTTCCGGTTCTCCGGTGTTGCAAAGAGATCCAGAGACGGACGACCCCATCGTTGGAAAATGAGGTCGAGAGTCGGTTGATATAACTCCCACTCGTGGGTCGATGACGTGGACCTGCAGAGGGAATCCGCTAGGATGTTGGAGACGCCCGGCAGATGCACCGCCGCCAGGGTAACTTGATGACGGATTGCCCAATCCCAGATCGACTGAGCCCGTCAAGACAAGAGTGGAGACCTGGTTCCGCCCTGCTTGTTGACATAGTGCATACTGGTGGTATTGTTCGTCTGAATAAGCACGGATTCCCCTTGAATCACAGAAAGGAACGACTTGAGTGCCAGAAAAATTGCCATCAACTCCAGTCTGTTGATGTGCCAGGAACGATGAAGCAGAGACCATTTGCCTTTGATGGAAAGGCCTTGAAGGTGAGCACCCCAGCCTTCTAATGAGGCGTCTGTTGTGAGCATGAGTTCTGGAGTGGTGGAGAGGAAAGAGGTTCCGGACGCCAGGTTGGACGGTTGCGCCCACCATTGGAGAGCTGAACTGATGTGAGCGGTGACACTCACGAGGTCGTTGAACGAACCAGAGACCGGACGCCACTGTACGTCCAATTCCTCCTGAATGGGGCGAGTCCAAAGTCTGCAATTTGGGATCAGTGCAATACAAGACTATGCCATCCCCAGAAATGACTTCAAAATCCGGACAGAAATGGACAGTCTTGCTCAAATCAGAGACACCAAGCAAAGGATCTTTTGTTGACGCTCCTGGGACACGAATGCCTTTGAAAGCACTGTGTCCAATGTTGCTCCCAGAAAATTCCTACTTTGAGCCAGATCGACCTGAGACTTGTCGACATTGATGGTTAAGCCGAGAGATCGAAACACGTCCTTACAAAGACGGGTGTGATGAAACAGCTGTTTGCGAGACTGACTTGGAGGAGGCAGCCATTCAGATATGGAAAGATTTGGAGGCCTCGGAGACGCAGGTAAGCCACTACTGGAGCCAATACTTTCGTGAAGACACGAGGGGCGGATCGGAGGCCGAAAGGCAACACCTTGAACTGGAAATCTCTCCGTCCCACCTGGAAGTGCAAGTACTTCCGATGCTTTTGAAGAATTGGAACATGGAGGTAAGCATCCTGTAGGTCGATGGTGGTCATGAAGTGGCCCTTGGAGAGTAGACGCAGGATCTCTACCAGTGTAAGCATGCGGAAGGATTGGCTCTTGAGGTACCGGTTGAGCGCTCGCAAATCCAGATTTGGTCGCCAATCTCCCGTCTTATTGAGTATTAGGAAAAAACGGGAATAGAAACCCTTTCCTCTCTGAGACTTGGGAACCACTTTGACAGCACCTTTCTGAATTAGAAGACGAACTTGATGGAAAAGCTCCATGAGGTGGGGAGGAGGCGGGCCAGACGGTGGAGTGGGAGGAGGAATCTTGATGAACTCTAGAGCATGTCCCTTTTGTACAATGTCCAGAACCCAGCGGTCCGAGGTGATGGAGGACCACTGAGAAAAGAACAGATTCGACCTCCAACGCTGGGGGGGATACACAAGTCATTGACGTTTGGGAGTGGATCCTCTATACGAGGATTTTCTGCTGTAGGATTTTGACGACTGCTGTCGGGAGGACTGCTGTTGGTTGGAAGAGTAACGTTGGTTACCTTGATGGTTGGAGCGGTATTGAGAGTTTCCTCCACGAAAAGTTGAGGGGCCGCATCCGCGAGCACCCCAAAATGGCTGCTTGCGAAACTATAATGTCCCCAATGAGCAAGCAGTGTCAGTGTCTTTTTTAATAGCCTGCAAAGCCTCGTCGATGTGTCCTCCAAAAAGCGACTCACCCTCGTATGGCATATCCAGAATCTTGGATTGAACTTCTTGGCGGAAAGAGGTGGACCGTAACCAGCACTGTCTTCGTAAGACCGCTGCACCAGCAAGCTGACGAAAGCCAGTACACGCAATGTCAACTGCACAATCAATAATTTCCTCCGATGTCCTCTCTCTGTCCTGCAGGATTTGCAAAGCTTCAGCCTTGGAATCGTCAGGCATGAGGTTCACCAGGGCAGACAAGTCCGACCACATCTGCGGTCGTAGCGGCCTAAGATGGCTAAAGCATTAGCCGCCCTCACCGTAGTGGATGCCATAGTGGAGAACTTGCGTCCAATAGCGTCCAGGCGCCGACCCTCTCTATCTGGAGGAGCTGAAATTGGCGATGCTGGATTACGGGAACGACGTTGTGCAGCTTGAGTGACCACTGAGTCGGGCTTTGGATGAGCGACAAG
Organism: Lissotriton vulgaris; assembly: GCF_964263255.1. Taxonomy (NCBI): domain Eukaryota; kingdom Metazoa; phylum Chordata; class Amphibia; order Caudata; family Salamandridae; genus Lissotriton; species Lissotriton vulgaris. Next base: position 1,505,286,081 of record NC_141693.1, read on the forward strand.
GCACGCTGGAGATCCTACCGGTGCCTTGTATTTCTTTTCAAGGCGAGGCAGCTGAGCCGGCAGTGAATTAGGAGTTTGCATGAGCTTTACCCCTTCAGCACATATAAAGTCTATGATGGGTATAGTGTGGACTTGTTTGAATGGCTGATTTTTAAAATCATAGAGGAAACAGTCCTCCTCCCTCCGGACTCTAGGCAATTTGAAACATTGGGCCACTCTATCCATCAGCTGATGGAAACTCGCAATGTCCACCGGAGGCGAATCCCCGGGCTCTACCGCGGGAGGGGAAGGCGTCTGGATTTGGTAGTCGTCCCACTCAGCCATGTGGGTGGCCGCATCATCATCATCATCATGGACCTCACCATCTTTCCGTTCAGGAGTGACATCATCATCAACGGGGTACACAGTAGTGTTGATCTTCACTGACGTCTGGACCTGTGGTGAAGGCATTGGTGGCAAAGGTGGCGGAACAGGGACAGGAGCAGTCGCAGGCTTATGAGGCATAGGCGTACCCTGCGGAGAAGGCGGAAAACCCCGGTTGTAGTCATCCAACATATGTTGGAGATTTGAGATGAGAGACAATGGCAATATCGCAGTAGGAACTTGCATGGAGTGGAAATCTATGGGCTCTTTGGACTTCCGTCTCCCACTGCCACTGGGATTCGGGTAAGGCCCCCTTCAAAAGTTTAATAACATACCCTCTCGGATCTTGCCACTCCACCCCTTCTTCTAGTTCAAGGAGTCTCACATTGTTCCGCCTTTGACGGTCTTCAAAATCTTCGATCTTCCATTGGAGATCTTCCACTATCTTCCCTTGCTCGTTTTTGAAGACCTGCCAGTCCGTTAACTCGTCTTCCATCCTCCCCGTTCGCTCCTCCACCTGTGAGACCCTTTCCTCGACCTCTTTATACTTTCTGTTTAAATTTCTGAGGGATGCCTGAATCTTTTTTGTATCCCGCCTTTCTCTCCGACTTTCCACCCTGGCCTCAGACTGCATCTGTTTTAATGTGCCAAACATCATCTCCATTGTTACATTCTGGGGAGTAGTTCTTAATGTTGGTCCCCCGTTAGCCCCATCTCCTTGCCCACTTTCTTGATATGTCCCTGATGTGGCTGAATAGTCCCATGATAGTTTTTTGTTCATACTGCCCGTAGACCCTCCTCTGTTTCTTCTTGCTCCTACTTTCTTTCTCTTTTGCGTGCTTTTGTCCCTGGAGCCTCTACTTGTGTCTGAGCCAGTGGTAACATCCGTCGAGCTTTCCCTCTCATGTTCACTTATGTCGGTGGAGTCTGTCCCTTTATTAACGGAGAAAAACTCTGGCGAGCCTCCTCTGGTGCCTTTACTCCCAGCCCGCTCCTGCTGAGAGTCTAAGCTTAACAAGCTCCCCCATTTTGGTTTCTGTGCTTGGTTAATGTCAGTGTTAAGCCCAGCTTCAACTGTCAGTAAGGCATCTAACATTTGCGTATTGTTCTGCCTTTCAAGCCTTTCGAGTGCACCCAGACCTTCCTTAGCCATCCCTGTTCCTCCCCCGCTCGCCGTGGGTACAGACCTCTCCTTTTCTTTGAAGCCGGCGCTCCCCGCGAGATGCGCGGTACCTTCGGATGTCTCTGCCGGTTGCCCGGCAACTGCAACGCTTGCGTCCTCGAGGACGGCTTCCTCCGTTTCCGCGTTCAGCGCGGCTGGGCGATTCCTGCTGCCGGTTGTTCCCTAGTCTAAAGACGGAGGGACGGGGGCTATTTTCGTAGAAAAGGATTCCGTTAAGGTAGGCTGCCTCATGATGGTTGCATCTTTGTGGGGGGTTCACCCGATGCGATCTATGTGTCTCCTTCGTATTTGCATCGCCGTCCAGCTGCATCTCTTTCTGTGTTTTGGCCAGTCCAGCCGTGGAGTCTTGTCTTCGGTTTCTTTTCGATTTTCTCTGCTTTCTTTTGTTGTGCCTTTGTGAGTAGGCTGGCAGCAGATATCGGTTTCTTGCTTCCAGTTGGTATCTTTGGTATTGCTCCTTGACGTGGGTCGTCGCGCACTGCCGGACCTTTAGTCGTACCGGCTGCGGTCGGAGGCTTCTCCTTCTCTTTATCCTGCTTGTTGCGTTGCGACATCGCGGCGGGTATGGTGAGGACTCCGACTATGCTCCTCCAGTATTTTCTCCAACCTTGCAGAGCCGCTAGAGTCACTTGTTTGATCCGTCCCTCGCCGGTGGTGCCACCGGTGATAATATGAATCCGCCCGTCCAGTATCAGCATAACTGCATTCAGACTACCAGCATTTCAATGCCGAGTCAGGAGAGAGTGGAGTGAGACTTCACTCTACAGCGCTGTAGCGGCCATCTTGCCTTCTCCTGAAGAAGAACCGAGGGGGTCAACAGAATGCACTACCTAAGGCAATGCTTGTGTTCTTAGGGAATTTTCTTGCAAGACAGGAGATCATGGATAGAGCCAGGCCAGAGTCTAGGAAAACATATGATGGTGTTACTTTTTTTGCCAGGCCTGACTTCTGTCACATTACAGTTGAGAGAAGATGGAAGCTAAGGCAACTGATCTCCCCCCTTTCAGAAACAAGGTGCAGAGGCATACTTATTGCATCCAGCGAGATTAAAGATCATCAATAGGGGGCAGACCAGGATGTTTTTCTCGGAAATTAAAGCAGGAGAATTTTTAGCAGAACTTACTGAGCAGCATAGGGGGAAGAATAACAGAGGAGAAGCCCACCTAAAACACCATAGGATACATATAGATAGACTACCATATCAAAATGACTGGATAAGACAGTAGGCAAGGGTAGGAGAGGCGACACTACAGCCTATTGAGGCTACGCATAGGTCACAATTGACCTATTTGCCTGTAGAAAGGGGGGGTGGGAACTCAGAGGGAGGGGGGAACAGAGGGGGGGCCAGGGGGGGAAGGAAGCATGTTTGGAAAATACAGCATGCAAAGAGGAATTACACAGATACAAGGTTTTTGGGGCGAGAGCACTGCACGCAGGGGGTGATGGGAAGACTGACTGGAAGAACAGGAAGGAAAGGTATAATAATCTGAGATGACATTAAGGATCGCTTCTATTAATATCTGTGGATTAAATGGCGGGGGGAAAAGACAGAAAGTGTCTGCTATGCTAAGAATGTTGAAATTAGACATAATTTGTCTCCAGGAGACACATATAGAGGGAAATAACAAATATGTGTTAGATCAAATGGGCTTTGAGGTATTAGCCAATACCAGACAAAAAACTAAGACAAGGGGGGTGGCCATATTAGCTAAAAAAAAAAAGGGGCCTTCAAAACAAAGAGGAAAAAAGAGGATCAGGGGGGGAAGATAGGTTATGATTGAGGGAGAAACAACGGCAGGATGTTGTACTATTGTTTCTGTCTATGGCTCCACAGATGATGATCCAGAGGTTTTCGAATTTTTAGATCAGGAGTTATCGCTGTGGCATTTATTGTGGGGATTTTAATGTTAATGGTTTGAAGGGATTGGGCTTAGGTATGACGGGAGGGGGGATATATGGGGGGAGGAAGAAGAAAGTTTGTAAAGCGGTATGTAATCTTGCGTATCATAATGCATTAGTTGATGTGTGGGCTCAGAAATATCCACATGGGACGGGGAGCACATATTATTCTGCACCACATAGGTTGGTTGCTAGATTAGACTATTTTTGGATTTCCAGTTCTCTGGTAGGTGACAGTCAACTGGAGAAGCTCCCTAGGATATTATCGGACCACAATCTGCTGGTGTTAACTCTCCCACAGGTCACTGGGGGGGAAAGAAAGCCCTACAACTGGACTTTTGAGAGAGGGCTCCTAAAAGACGAAAATGATGTGAAGAGAATGAGAACTTGGATTAGTCAATTTTGGGAGGTTAACAGAGATTCAACCTCATCTGGTATGGTCTGGGATGCCTTTTAAGGCTGGCGTTAGGGGGGAAACCCTTTGCTACACACTACAAAGGACTAAGAAGGAGAAAGAGGAAATGGATAAAAAGCTAAGGGATTTAACGGACCTGGAGGATCGCCTACTTCTAGCTATTATTAAGCGAGAACCATTGGAAGATTTGTTACTAAATATAGAGCTGAATAAGGCAGATGCAAGCGAAAGTATAGTTAGGAGGACAGCAGCTAACTACTTAGCTAAAAGGGAGAAAAGCTATGAGTATAATGAGAATTGGGCACCTCCTTGCGATTCGGACTAGACAGAACTTAGCGGCAGGGGAAATAAAAGGAAATAAAGAACGAGGCAGGAGTCGTAGTAAATAAGGTAGCGGATATACAGGATGTTTTCAGGAAATTTTACACCACGCTTTACGTACAGACTCTAAGTAATACAAAACTGGAGATTAAGGAATACCTGAAAGATATAATACATGTAGGGCTACAAGATGAGGAGAAGAAAAAACTGGACCTCATATTTACAGCACAGGAAGTACATGGAGCGGTGAACAACCTCCCCTCCGGAAAAGCCACAGGCCCAGACCAAATTCCAGCAGAATTTTACAAATTTTTTTGGGATACACTGGGGAAGGATATGCATGAAACCCTTATTCAGGCACAGACAGGAAATTCAATCCCACAATCTTGGGGAGGGGTCTTAACGCCCGATAACGCTTATGAATGCGGATGCAAAAATTTAATCTAAAACACTTGCACAAAGGCTAAGTAGGGTTATAGAGCACTTGGTTAGCATATCACAGCACAGGTTTATCCCAGGGAAGGGGACCACACAGCATACGAGGTAAATGATCACTATTTTAGATGCCGTGGGGGGGTGCAGGGGACCCTGTCGCGGCTGTATTTCTGGAAGCGGACAGGGTCTCCTGGAAATACCTATGGGAGGTAATGAAGTGGTTTGGGATTGGTAACGGATATATTGAAGCAATCCAGGCACTGTACTCAGAACCTACTGCTAGAATAAGAATCAATAAAGGATACACTGAGGCAGTGCAGATAAAGCGAGGGACAAGGCAGGGATGCCCTGCATCCCCGCTGCTCTTCGCCCTGTATATTGATCCTATTTTGCACAGACTGGGAAAAAACTATATGATCTCTCCAATTAAGCTACATGATATTAGGTATAAAGTGTTCGCGTATGCGGATGATGTCGCCATCATCACAAATAATCCAGATATAGCGCTCCCGGAGATAGAGAGGGAAGCATCAAGCTTTGGAGCAATCTCAGGATATCGAATCAATAGAGAGAAAACCTAAATAGTACAGAATAGTTACATGACATATCAAGACAACAGAGTTGTCGATGAAGCAACATATCTAGGAATAAAAGTCACTGCGGATTTAGACAACCTAGTGGAGATCAATATGAGACCTCTAGTAAATAAAGTAAAGGAAAATACAGAAAGGATACATAAACTACACCTGACTTTGATGGGTTGTATAAATGGGATAAAAATGATTACATTCCCAAAGTTCTTGTACTTGTTCAGAGCTATTCCACTCATCTTTGATCATCTTTGGTTTAACAAAATAGAAGCAATACTAAACAAATTTATTTGGGCTCATGGTACGACCAGGAGAGCATATCGACACCTTACACTACCAAGGGAAAAAGGGGGATGGGGGTACCAGATTTTAGGTTTTACTATTGGGCCGTAGCTATGCAGTATTTCCAAGGACTAATTGGGAGTGGTGGCACAGAGCAGGGAGAAGCTACACAGGGAGTCACTAACGTTTATATTGCACTGCTGGGAGACGGGGCGGGAAACGGTTTTCTGAACACAATCGACTTTAGCCATTTTAAACATACAAGGTTTAAAACTCTACAATCTGCTTATAGCATCTAGAAGGTGATCTCAAAGAAAATAGGTTCAGGAAGACATAATAGCTATACACGTCTGTATACGAATAGATCGCTACCTGGAGATATCTTTAGGGATTCGGTGATGAGGGACTGGGACAATAAAGGGATTAAGAAGATTGGGAACCTTATGGACCAACAGGGGGGAATACTGCAGTTCCAGGAGATTCAAAGTAAATTCAAAGTAGCAAACAATAGCTTTCTTAAATATCTTCAGATCAGAAGTTATCTTTCAAATAAACAGGGAGGAGTATTGGGCTTTGGTTCTTGTCGTATAATGGAATATATAGAGCGCAGTAATCATTGTACAATCCAATATTTATACGCAGAACTGTGCACATACAAAAGCGATGATATGGAGAAGTACGTGGCTCACTGGTTAGAGGCGGCAGACCCGAGAGCAGAGGACGGCCCGGGACCAGGGTTCGATTCCCGGCGCGGCAGGTTTCTGGACCAGGGTCAGCGGACTCGATAATTCTCTCGCCTCGGTGCCCACTCTGATCAGCGATCACACTCGGCAACTCTGGGCATTAGCTTGCCTCATCTTCACTAACGGCCCCACCAGACCGCCGGGGATGCCTGGTCTCACCCTGGAGATACCCATCAAGGGACCATCTCTCAGGGAAGCCAGGAAGGGTTTCGCAGCGGTCGAAGCGCCTTGGGACCCTACGGGTAAGTAGTGCGCTATATAAATGCCTATACATACTATACATACGCCAGGAAGTGGGCGGAAAAAGTGGGTTTAAAGCCAGAAGGATTCCAGCGGTCCCTAGATCTGGGCCGCACAGTCTTATGCTCTGCAACCTTACAGTCACAGCACTATAAGACCCTGTACTCGCTCTATCACACCCCAGCTAGAACTGCACAATGGGTAGGTAACTCAGGAATAGCATGTCCATGATGTGATTCAGCGAATGCAGACATTATTCACATGTTCTCTCAATGCCCACAATTGTATTCTTTAAAAAAAAGAGATTGAGAAATGTATTGATATATCGCTGGGTCTCAAAATTAAGCTCTCAGATGACTTATTATTTTTGGGGGTATTGGTAGGAACAGAGGATGTTCCCTTGGAGTTTATGTTTATGGTAACCGCAGTTTACCGTATATGCATAGCTACATTATGGCTTGATAGGGTCCCACCAACCTTTCAAACGTGGATTGCTCGGTTATTGTCAACTTATAACTTAGAAAAAGCAATCTATGATAGAAAGGGAAAAAGAGGTAGAACTCTGGGTAAGAAGATTTGGTATCCAGTGGCAAACTGGAAAAACGGACTGATAAACCGGGAAGGGGAGACTGATGGTAGGGCCTATACAGCTGAAGACACGGGTTGAAAAGTACGCAAATTGCTGATCTTATTATGATTCTAATCCTTTGTTATGTCAAGATTTCATTTGTAATTACCCGCAAATAATGGTGTCAGTATTGTAATGATTTAAAATGTATAAGTGTGCTGTAACATTTATTGGTTCATTGCTTGGGAAAAATGTTAAAAAAAATTCTTATAAAAAAAAAAGGAACTTGCATAGAGCGTTCTTCTGCCTGAGAGTACTGGCCATCGCCATCATCATCATCATCACCATAATCCTGGCACTTAATGATCAAGTCTGACGGACTGCGTGCCACTCTGAAAGAATCATCCACATCATTATCCGATTCAGAATCCGTCCGTCTCAGAGCCCGTGGCGAACATGGGCGAGGGAGGCTGTGGATCTGGAAGAGATAGTTGGTCAACTGTCCGCTGACGACGACGGTGCAAGGGGTCAGCGGTGGAAGAACCAGACCCAGTGGAAGACAAGTTTTTTCAAAAGACAGTGGTCCTAAGCATAGGAGAGTTGGTTAAGGAATTAATTATAGACTTCAGTCAGTACTATAAAGATAATTCACATACCCAGCCGGGCATGGAATATTTATTTAGATTGATATTCAATTATTTAGACGCAGCATAGTTGGTGAATGAAGTATATTAAGACATTGGTACGTGGTAAAGTTGATACATTGAAGTGCTGTTCGATACAATAATAGTGAATTCAAACCGTGTGATAAGACTCAAACAGTGGCATCAAGACAATGGGAGTTAATTCCTGGATGCATACGTGCTACACAGTGTTGGCAGTGATTGTGAAAAGTGCTGGTGATAGTGGCGAGAAGAGGCAGTGCAGCTTGCTAGATGCTAGAGTGGTATTAGTGATCCGGAGATGTGCGTTCCTAATGTGTCCCGAAAAGGTGGGGGATCTTAAGGGATCTGAGCCGGACTGGTCAGAATTGGCCTGGTGCCTGTGAGGAGCAAGGATAGCAATTATGGGAAAAGCGCTAATGAACCGGCGTGCTTGTCCAATTCGCCACAAGTGAAAGGCGCTCACCTTGAACAGACTCGGAAGGAGTCCGGATTGTGCAATGGGCTGGTTGGCAACGAGGTGCGGGTTCAAAAGATACCTACAAAAATAAGGGTGAATTTAGCAAGAATGGCTTATTGCACGTGGCCAGCAGCATGGAGGAGTAAGACGTGCCTCGGCTCGGCTCCCGGCGTGCTGCGTTAATCCGACGATTATATCTCTCCAAAGCTTCCAAAAACAGCCCAAATCCGTGCCCCAGCCTGGCACTGATACTTTCGCCGCGGAAACTTCGAGTACTTTGGCGGAATACGACCGGCAATCGGCCAGGGAAAGGAGACTTCCGAAGCGGTGCTGATGCAACAAAATGGTGACCGGGCGAGAGTCTGCGGCCCGGCTCTGACTCCGCCCGAGCACCAGAGACTTGCTGAGGGCCTCTCATGACATCGGAGCCAGAGAGGAAACTACACTGACAGAGGGGGTCACCGCATCGCACGGACACATCTTGCGAGTGCCCGGCTGGAGCCTGGGTGAGACTGGCGCTGCGGCCAGCCTGGGGAGACCCCCCGAGGACTCTCGCCCTGGAAGAGGAGCCCGAGCCAATTGAGTGGAACTGGCGGGCGGCATGACCGAGAAGACAGGCTGGACACCCCCGTCCCTGGAGAGGAAACACCCTGCCCTGGCCTGCGGGGCCCCTGAGGAACTCCCATCAAATCCTCCGGAAATACTCCATCGCTATTCCGGGTGAGAACACGATATACTCGAGGGGGACGAGCGTCCCGATACGAATCAGGCACCCTCCGTACACACGGGACCACCTTGCCGTCCAAGGGGAGCAACA